>NC_043975.1:17856170-19081170 GCF_902148855.1 Sphaeramia orbicularis
AAAATCATCAAATATTAATATTTTCCTTCTTTTAATTCTGAAAATGATTGAATAATTAATAGTTTTAAGCGGTTTGAGAGATTTACACAGAGAAATATTGATATATGATGGTTTTACAGCTGTTTTTTACACATGTACACAGAGGGTGGTAAATTATGGGATTTACAGTGAAGTAGGAGAATGTGGTTGAAGACATGTAGATCCATCAAAACAAATCAAAGTTAAAAAAGAATGGGCATCTATTGTGTTTCTTGGATGACCACATGTGGATGGAACTGTCCACGGTGCGTGTGCATATGAGGTGGGTGGAGTGGGGGTAAGGGTGTTAGGGTGTCATCAACTGTTCAATAACTTTCAGGATTTTAACCATTTAAAAGCTAGTTTGAATACATGATGTCACTTATTTATGAAAGAAACACATTTTTTTATTTTTTATTTTTTTAAATATATAATGAATATAAGGGGACTGGGGCTTTGCTGTTGATATGAGTCTTGAATATGTCAAAAAAGAGGAACAACACTGATTTCATTGCATTAGTATTTTGTAAGTTAATGTAAGTTAATGAAGTACTTTTAGCCATGAAGGTCCTACACTGCACTAAAACTACAAATGCAATGTAATCAGTGTTATCTTTCATCTGTGTCATGTTCAAAACTGATACTTGATTTTCCCTCTGGATTAATAAAGTATCTATCTATCTATCTATCTATCTATCTATCTATCTATCTATCTATCTATCTATCTATCTATCTATCTATCTATCTATCTATCTATCTATCATCCTTCCACCATGTTTCATATGGAAAAAATATATCTCCCCAACCTTTAAACTGGCATCGAAAGGGTTAAAATCATGAAAAATTATTGAACATTTGGTAGTTTTGAACAAAGGTGAAGTGTCCAGGCACAAAAATCATCAAATATAAATATTTTTCTTCTTTTAGCTCTGAAAATAATTGAATAATTAATAGTTTTAAGCGGTTTGAGAGATTTACGCAGAAAAATATTGATATATGATGGTTTTACAGCTGTTTTTTGCGCATGTACACATAGGGTGGTAAATTATGGGATTTACAGTGAAGTGGGAGAATGTGGTTGAAGACATGTAGATCCATCAAAACAAAAGTTAAAAAGGAATGAGCATCTATTGCGTTTCTTGGATGACCACATGTGGATGGAGCTGTCCATGGTGCTTGTGCGTATGAGGTGGGTAGAATGGGGGGTGGGGGTGTCAGGTGGGAGTGGGTGTGTGTGTGTGTGTGTGTAAAGGGGGTGGGGGTGGGGGTGGGGGGGCAGTCTACAAAATAAGGCTGTGAGCTGCGGTGAAGGGGCAGATGTGATGCGCGCACGGCCGGAGCCAGACGCACTATACGCGATAATTAGCCGCGGATCCGTTAACGGGAATAACCGGATTATGAGGATCTGAGGAGGGGGAAAGTCGCCAGAATCCGGTGTCGTACAAGGCGAAGGGGATTAAGTTCCGCGTCCTCACTCCTCCGGTCGCCGTCATGGGGATCGACCGGCGGCGGAGAGCATCCCTGGCTCTCACCTTGAACTTCCTCGCCCTGTTCCTGGCCGTGTCCGCGCTCACCACCAGCTACTGGTGCGAGGGGACGCGCAAAGTGGTGAAGCCCTTCTGCACCGGCCCGGTCACCACCAAACAGGCGTTCTGCATCAGGTTCAACAGCTCCAACATCAACGACACGAGGCTCGTACAGTACATCTGGGAAACCGGGGAGGATAAGTACGTGATGAGGAAGTTTCATACCGGCATCTGGTTCTCATGTGAGCAGAACATCAACATGACCGGTAAGTGGGGATGGAACCGGAGCGGAGCGCAGGCGGTGCGCACACAGAGCCTGGACCGGGATCAGATGGCACGGTTCTGGGTTTGTGTGGATGTGTTAACATGTTAGAAACGGAAAACACCGATACTGGGTATTAATGTTTAGGGTGAAATGCCTTTTAATCCAATCAAATCTGTTTTTATCTAATATCTGCTTCTGTCCAAGTGATGAAATGAAAAAAATGTTTAAGCAGGACAGTTTTTTTTTTCTCATTTGAGTATCTCAGAACTCACATTACAAAAAGAATAAGTATGCAATAGTGTTTTTAATGCATCTATACATGTTTTTACCCCTTTAAGGCACATATTTAGTAGACTATACCCACTAAAATGGAAATCCTCATACACACCAGGTGATAAAACTAATATATTTACCTGCAACAATGAGAAATGTCAAGGTTCAATATCTACTTATGTCCAAGTGATGAAATAAAAAAAAAATTAAAAAAAAAAACTGAGAAAAATGTTTAAACAAGACAGTTTTTTTCTCATTTCAGTATCTCAGAACTCACATTAAAAAAGAGTAAAGTATGCATTAGTGTTTTTATGCACCTTTACATGTTTTTTTTTCCTCTCTAAGGCACATATTTCATAGACTACATCCACTAAAATGGAAATCCTCATACACACCAGGTGATAAAACTAATATATTTACATGCAACAATGAGAAATGTCAAGGTTCAATATCTACTTATGTCCAAGTGATGAAATAAAAAAAAAAAAAAATGGAGAAAAATGTTTAAGCAAGACAGTTTTTTTCTCATTTGAGTATCTCAGAACTCACATTACAAAAAGAATAAGTATGCAATAGTGTTTTTAATGCACCTATACATGTTTTTACCCCTTTAAGGCACATATTTAGCAGACTATATCCACTAAAATGGAAATCCTCATACACACCAGATGATAAAACTAATATATTTACATGCAACAATGAGAAATGTCAAGGTTCAATATCTACTTCTGTCCAAGTGATGAAAAAAAAAAAAGTTCAAGCAGGACAGTTTGATGTCATTTCAGTATCTCAGAACTCACATTAAAAAAGAGTAAAGTATGCATTAGTGTTTTTTATGCACCTTTACATGTTTTTTTTACTCCTCTAAGGCACATATTTAGCAGACTATATCCACTAAAATAGAAATTCTCATACATACCAGGTGATAAAACTAATATATTTACATGCAACAATGAGAAATGTCAAGGTTTAATATCTACTTCTGTCCAAGTGATGAAATGAAAAAAAAAAAAAAAAAAAAAAATGGAGAAAAAATCTTTAAGCAGGATAATTTTTTCTCATTTGAGTCCCTCAGAACTCATATTAAAAAAGAATAAAGTATGCATTAGTGTTTTTTTATGCACCTATATATGTTTTTTATCCCTCAAAGGCTGATTGATGACAGAATATTTAGTAGATTATGTTCATTAAAAATGGAAATCCTCATACACACCAGGTGATTAAACTAATATATTTACATGCAACAATGAGTTAAGGTTTAATATCTACTTCTGTCCAAGTGATGAAAAAACAAAGTTCAAGCAGGACAGTTTGATGTCATTTGAGTATCTCAGAACTTACATTAAAAAAGAATAAAGTATGCATTAGCGTTTTTTATGCACCTATACATGTTTTTACCCCTCTAAGGCACATATTTAGTAGACTATATCCACTAAAATGGAAATTCTCATACACACCAGGTGATAAAACTAATATATTTCCATGCAGCAATGAGAAATGTCAAGGTTCAATATCTACTTCTGTCCAAGTAATGAAATTTAAAAAAAAAAAAAAAAAAAAAAAGGAGAAAAAATGTTTAAGCAAGACAGTTTTATTTTTCATTTTAAATCAAATCACATTTTATTTATATAGCGCCAAATCATAACAAAAGTTATCTCATGACACTTTACATATAGAGTTGGTCAGAACCAGGCTCTAAGCCAATTTACAGAAAGCCAACAGAATCCTCAGATTCTGACTTAATACCTCAGACTTAATACCTCAGAACTCCCTTTAAAAAAGAATAAAGTATACATTAGTGTTTTTTATGCACCTATACATGTTTTTTTTCCCCCTCTAAGGCTGATTGATGACAGAATATGTAATAGATAATCCTCATACACACCAGGTGATAAAACTAATATGCAACAATGAGAAATGTCAAGGTTCAATATCTACTTCTGTCCAAGTGATATGATTAAAAAAATGTTCAAGCAGGACAGTTTTATACCATTTGAGTATCTCAGAACTTACATTAAAAAAGAATAAAGTATGCATTAGCGTTTTTTTATGCACCTATACAGGTTTTTCCTCCTCTAAGGCACATATTTAGTAGATTATATCCACTAAAATGGAAATCCTCATACATACCAAGTGATAAAACTAATATATTTACATGCAACAATGAGAACTGTCAAGGTTCAATATCTACTTCTATCCAAGTGATGAAATGTAACAAAAAAAAAAAAAAAAAAAAAGTTCAAGCAAGACAGTTTTTTCTCATTTCAGTACCTCAGAACTCATATTAACCCTTTCATGCATGAATTATGAGAACCTTAATTGAGATTTTTTTCCTGAGTGTTTTTTTTTTCCTCTTTAGACATGAGGAAAACAATGTGATTGAATTTTATTTATGAACCTATTTTTCATGGAGTTACAAAAATGTCGACTCAGCCGGACACCATGTGTTTAATTTTTGAAGCAAAAAAAACAAAAAAACGTTTATTTAAAACCCATCATCAGAAAGTGAAAAACTATGAAATAAAAACATTTTTCATGCAGCTAATCTGATATTTTCTAACATTTTAACATACTCTAATACTAGTTATTACTCACTTCATAGAAATAATATGCAAAAAAAAAAAGTTTTCGATCGAGAAAACTTTTAAATTACAGTCTAATAACAATTAGAAATGTATTTACACTAAAACATGTTACTGCAGATCAGGTTTATCAAGAACAGAAAAGTTACAGTAATGGTATGAATTGCAGTGCTGGATGATATGAAGCTAAAACAACAAAACCCATGAATATACAAGAGAACAGCTATAGAATAGCTGTCCACTGTAGTGACCAGCATGCATGAAAGGGTTAAAAAAAATAATGAAGTATACATTCCTGTTTTTTTATGCACCTTTACATGTTTTTTTCCCCTCTAAGGCAGATATTTAGTAGACTATATCCACTAAAAATGGAAATCCTCATACACACCAGGTGATAAAACTAATATGCAACAATAAGAAATGTCAAGGTTCAATATCTACTTCTGTCCAAGTGATGAAATGGTGGAAAAAAATGTTTAAGCAGAACAGTTTTTTCTCATTTGAGTCCCTCAGAACTCACATTTAAAAAGAATAAAGTATGCATTAGTGTTTTTTTATGCACCTATACTTGCTTTTTCCCTCTAAGGCTGATTGATGACAGATATTGACTAGATTATGTCCACTTAAAATGGAAATACATACACACCAGATGATAAAACTAATATATTTACATGCAACAACAAGAAATGTCAAGGAACACAAGTAACTCTCTCCTCTAAATCAAAAGACTGTCTAGAAATATGACTTGGCAAAGTGTGATGGCACTATGGGAAAGTGAAGCAGAAATGTCACAGTTATGGGAGCTGCCATGTTGCTTTTGGTTAACAGTGACTGTAATTAAAGCACAGAATCATTATTTAACCCCCTATTATGTTAATTAAGAGGGAGATAAATAAATAAATATATATTACATCATTAATATTTTATGGAGAAGGGGTGGGATTAAATAAATTGCACTATTTCCCATCAATTTGCAGGCATATAAATGAAACTATTGTGCTGATCTTCTTTCTAAGATTGTATTGATTGTTAATTTTTGATTAATGATTTATGTTTTATGTGTTCGCATATATGTTAAATTTCATTGCATGTTCAGAATAAATTGCTCAATCAATCAATCAATCAATTAGCCGAAACCTTCCATCAGCAAGTAAATTCAACACAGTCTAAAAACAGAGTAAAGAGGAGATGCTGAAATGTCATTTCCTCTCAGACTACTTGTATTACAATATCCTGAAAGGTAGTTATATGAGTGTTGCACACTGAAGCTTTATTTTACTGTAAAAACTAAAATACTAATACAAAATATTTGAGAACACATTCTACATTTTAAGTGTCATACTGTGCCAATAATAAATACTGTAAAACCATGACTAATTAAAATTTAAATAATTATAATTTTTAAAAATCAGCCATTAAACATTACATAAACAATGATATTTTAGTGCATTCACAGACAATGTAAACAAAATATGCTACACATAAAACCTTGTAGACTTTTATAATGTACCATTAATAATAAAGTCTCATCTAATCTTATAATAACTGCATACATTCTATATTGTGTCAGTACTCATATAGTGATATAATTATCCTTATTTTATTGTTCAGTCCTAGTTGATAGGTGTTGCTCATGATGTTTAATCAATCAGACAATGCTATGGGTGGGCATTGAGAGTGTTACATTTTTAGAATAAATCTATTTATTTTCAGATTCCCTTATTGTATTTTTTAAAAAATACAGCACAAATTCTTATAATAATAAAAAATGAACATCAGATCTGATCATCGACTGCAGCTAATACTTGCTCTGTCCTGGATATTTATGTTTAGTTATACACGACTGACCATAAAGTTGGAATAAAACATGTTTACGTCTTCTCATAAAATGATTGTGACATGATTTATTCTTGATTAAGTGTAACTGGGGCTCAGTATGCAATTACTGAACCTAGTCAAAGGTCTTTACTGATGTGTATAAAAAAGAGGAGTGTGTCTGAAAACAAAATAATTCTACCTTTATGGGTAAGAGCGTGTAATACGTTCAGTGTATGTGCAGCCTATGTGTGAATAAAAAGCCTATAAACACTTAACCTGATTCATGTTCCGGCCCCTGATCGTGCAGCTGAGAGCTCTAAGGGCCCCCATATGTGATTCTAGGAATGAATGTCTATCAGTGTCGGTGTCTGGAGTGGCATAAAAGCATTTGTTCAGTAGACAGGGCAGTCCACAGTTTCTTTTTTTTTTTTTTGCTATTAGGAGCTTTCACATGTTGGAGGTGTGGGGGAGGGGGCAGGGCTTGATATTGCAGAAACACTGAAAGGAAATCCCTTCATAGATTGGATGTAATGGTGATTTCTTTCTGTTTTTTTTTTTTTTTTTTTTTTTTTTTTTTTACACTACAGCTTTATCTTTGTCGCACAAACTGACAAAGTGAAAACGGCTCCCTATGACTATCTCAATCTAGAAAATTTATGGAATACAGATGAAGCCCCTGTGTCACTTATCAGCACGTTGCAGTGGTGGCATCTGTCACTGAGTGTCTAATTTACAATCTTTTCCAGGTGAAAAATGCAGAAGCTTCCTTTATGTCGCACCTACAAATGAGAGAGGTAAGCCTGTATATTAATCATATTGCATATTATTGCATTTTTTTCCCCACTGAAATGAGGCTGTTTTTCTGAGTCAGTCACAGTTTGAGTCCATTTCTAATTCATTTCAGTACTGATTCATTTAGAGATAGTTCACTCACAATACCAGTTTTTCTTGCATATTGAAAATATTCTCAGAAATATATTCCACTATAGAATGATCCCATCAACCTGGTACATTATTAAAAACAAATGTAAAGGTACATATCACTGGTTACAACAACTGATCCCAAAGCATGTGTTTTTGTTTTAATTTAACCCATAAAGACCCAAATATACACTAGTGATCTAAAGCATCTACTGACCTAAAATGTTTAATAACCTTAGAACCATTAATCCTATCAATACATGTGAAGAACTGGTGTAAAATTGTTTGTCATCTTTTCATGGTCATGAGATATGACCCATTTGGACATTTAGAGGCTCCATAATGAACATGGAAACATCATCTTCTGCCAAATTGAATCACCAGTAAACCCCATGGAGTTTGACAAATGAAAGTGGATGGAGACACTTGGTTTATGTTCAGTTATTATACTCCCCCCCCCCCCCCCCCCCAAAAAAAAAAAAAGGGATGGCAAGGGGTATTATTTCTGGTTCAGTTTGTTTGATGGTTTCTTTGTTTGTTAACACTCTAGCAGCAAAACTACTGGTTGAATTCATACCAAACTGGGGTTATAGATTTCCAGTGACACAGAATAGATCTGATTATATTTTGGAAAACGTAGGTGAAAGTTAAAATTTTTTATGAATTTTTTAAAATCTTTTTTCCCCATTTACTTATAATGGGCAAAATTTCACATGTCTGTAGCAGCAAAACTATTGGTTGAAATCCTACCAAATTGGGTTTATAGATTGCCAGTGATTCAGAATAGATGTCATTACATTTTGGGAAAAGTAGGTCAAAGTTTCAATTTTTAATGAATTTTTAAATATTTTTTTCCCCCCACTTACTTATAACGGGTGAAATTTCACATGTCTGTAGCAGCAAAACTATTGGTTGAAATCCTACCAAATTGGGTTTATAGATTTCCAGTGACCCAAAATAGATGTGGTTACATTTTGGGAAAAGTAGGTCAAAGTTAAAATTTTGTAAAAAATTTTTTAATTCTTTATTTTTCTCCCATTTACTTATAATGGGAGAAATTTCAAATGTCTGTAAAAACATCAATTTTGTTTCAGTTTGCTTCAAACTTGGCACATATATAGAGGCAATTGATATGCTGACATCAGCACATGCATAGACATGATGACATCAGCTGGATCGATGCCAAAATAAGCAACAATACATGCAAGGGATGGGGTTTGTTGTGCCTGGCACCACTTGTTGATAGATTTTACTGAAAAACTCCCTTTTTTCTCAGGTTTTCTCTGTTTTTGGTATGATAACTCTCAAATGTAATCTAAGCATGATGATTAAAGTACATGATCAGTAAAATAAATGTAGGGAGATATCTGATTTTCACAAATAATGTAAAATTGAGAGAATAATATTATGATGAATCATAATAAATCACTTAAGAAAGGTTGAATAGAGGGAAACTACCACAAAAGTAGTGCTGGGTCGTTATGGGTTAACATGACAAACTAACAGACTCACAGGGCTAACTGGGTTCATTTTCTTTTCAATTAAATCCTTCCCTTTTTTAAACCCTGAGAAGCATCGACATTCTAGCGGTGATGGAAAATCAATAAGCTGGTTCAAATGGACCACAATGCATCACCTTGCTGTAGTTTGTGTAATGAAAACTTAACTACTGATGTGGGTTTAAACATTGGAAGAGGCTGATATGGTCATAAAAGTCAAACAAAAACCTTTTCCTCCTGAAATCTCCTGCTCTGATCAGTTTAAATAAGCTGCTTATCAGGGTGTATTGACTCAGGTAGATGTTTTGGAAAAAGGAATTTAAGACCTTTTGTCGCTGTGATAAATCAATATCACAGACTCTCTTGTTTGGGTTCCTCTAACCAATCAGACAGCTCTTTACACGTCTGTTTAGGATCAAAAGCCACATTTATTCTTCTTTTCATCCTAAAACCCAACATGGGAATTAAACCAAGTAAGTAAGCTGACTGCTGCTGGTACATGAGATCATATGAATGTTACTTAAGATATCCTCTTAAATTAATCACTTATGAAGGTGGAGCTCTTGGAAATCCATCACTTTCACACTAGCTCATGCCACTCGGATCAGATTTAGGACTGTGCATCTGCAAGACATGGGTCACGTCATCAAATATAGTGTGAATTATATTGCAGGAATGCTGTCATAGTATAAGAACCAAACCACAATATGCACACAATCTGAATTTGTACATTTTCTTATTAATCTGTATTTGCAGAACATCCAAAATTATTACACTCCCTCACAGAACTGTTGGTACTTCATCAAGTCTATGCCTAAAAAAAGTGAAAAATAATTAGATTTTTTTTTTTTTTTTTTTGCTTTTTTATATTTTGGTTGCATGATGTGATGCAGGTTCCAGCCATAGAAAGTTAAATGAATTTTAACAGCAGTTCCTTGGAGCGTCCAGTCATACATATTTATATAAACATATGTTTCATTGCACACCATTTATTTACTGAGCTTAAATGCACTGTATATTATAGCATTCTCTCAGAACATTGATTTATTCATGTCGCATTTAGTGAAGTCAAGATATACACAACCCAAAAAATATCCATCCCTGCATTTAACAAAGCATTGGATAATTGCTGCTGTGGTTCACATGTTTCTAACAAGTTCTTTATCTGATGCAGTGAGTACATTCTCATTTCTTAAACATCCATCCGTTTGATAGAGAGCCTAAAGATCGGACTGTGTTCCGATGGAAAAAGGTCATAGTATTGAACAGAGGCTCGTACAACTAGCAAAGAAACTTTAAAGTTACATGTGTACACCTTGAGTGGTGCATCTGAAAATATACATTCTACTGTTTATTTAGACAAAAGCACGTTGAACTATAGTATAGATATTGAGTATATAACACAAAGTATGGGATTCTGCACAGTAGGGATGTAACGATTAGAGATTTTGGTGCTACCATTATCGTCAGAGAAATGATGCCACAATTACTACGATTATTTTGTAGGGGGAGGGGTTATACGTGGGGGTGTGGTCCATGCCACGCATACCTCACAATGTGTACATGCAGACCATACAACCATTCCTTTGAAAAGTGAAAGTGAAACTTAACACACTTTACTACAGTCAACTCTCGTTATACCGCCAACTTCCGTTCACGGCCAAATTGGCGGTATAGCGAAAATGGCGTTACAACGGGTTGCGTCCATAATGTGCATGTCTTTACTATATGATGTCTATGCTGCCTCCGTTAACCCGTTCTAATTGCGTTTCTAAATAAATCTTGATTCTGTTATGTTGTAAGGGATCATTTAAAGTGGGGAAACATTTTAAGCATTATTATACCGTGTCGGGAAATGACACCCCATCATCTTGAGGCTTTGGCTTAATCCCACGTCCTCTTCCCGACATCCTGACCTACTGAGTGTTCTGCGATAAATGAACGGTGGCCGTTCCGTAGACCTACTCGTAGCTTGTCGCGATCAGCGTCTGGCGCGTTTGTTTCAGTGCATTGTTAAAATTTATGTGTACTCGATGGTAATCACGCTGGCGGTATAACGGTCGGGAAATCAATGGTATAAGTGTTGTTTGTGCATGGAACTGGGCTGGCGGATGGCGATAGGCGGAAATGGCGGTAGCTAATGGAATAATGCATTGGGGATTTTTGTGCAATGGTTTTGGTCGGCGGTGAGCGAAAATGGCGGTATAACGGCGGGCGGTTTAACGAGAGTAGACTGTAATTCCTCTATGTCAGGAGTGTCAAACTCATTTTAATTCAGGGGCCACATTCAGCAAAATTAGATCTGCAGTGGGCCGAACCAGTCAAATAATAACATAATAATATAGAAATAATGTCAACTCCAACTTTTTCTCTACATTTAAGAGCAAAAAAAGTTAATTTACATTATGAAAACATTTACATCAAACTGTCCTTTAAAACAATGTGAGTAACATTAACAAACTGAAAAAAAAGTGTAATTTGAACAATATTCTGCCTCAGTTTATCATTTACACATTTACATTATAATATAAAAAATAAATAAAACATTTAGTAACAGGCAGAATCTTGTTAAAATTGTATTTACTTCTCTTAAGACATTTCAGGTTATTCATATTTGTTCAGGTTATTCAAATTTTTTTGCGAAATTATACATTGTTTTAGTGTAAATACATGAAAATATTTACATTTACAAAGAGAAAAATTGGGAGTTGTCATTATTTATATGTTATTATGATCATATTTTACTGTTCCTGCCCACTTGAGATTGAAATGGTCTGAATGTGGAACCCGAACTAAAAGGATTGTTAATATCTTAGTGTAATTTTTGCATTTCACAAATTCATCCCAAGGGCCCTCACTGGACCCTTTGGTGGGCCGCATTTTGGCCCCCGGGCCACATGTTTGACACCTGTGCTCTATGTGTTGTGAAGCTCATTTACCTCTTCCCTACTTCCGAAACTTTCATTTAAGGGGGCAGGACATTTGTTTAAGAACCGGGCCCGCTCTACAGGTGCATCAGACTACTTTATGCAGTTTCCCTTATGACCAGCAGAGTGTGTTTACTGCATCACTTCACAAGTTAACCCTCCCAAATCTTGTATGCTGGAGAAGAACGGCCTTACTCTACCAAACCTACGCAGCCAGATTTTTGTGAGTGGGTTGCACAATGGTAGCCTGAAGCTACGTAGATGATGGTAGCGAAAGCAAACTCTATGGAAACGAAAGTGAGCTCGCATTAAAAATATATTTACAGTTAAGACAATTCAGAAATACGTCCACCTCCAGAAACAGATGGTCAGCATGTTCTTTCTGTGATTTTCACTCATGGAATGTTGAAGGCAGCTTGTGTAACGTTGCTTTCATTCCGTGCGGTAAGTGCATATTGGCGTGTCTTTGGTTCCGCTCTTAATCTACTGTACTTTATGAAATGGTTTCTAGCCACCTTGACAATTAATTAATCGTGACGTTTAAAATCTCGATTAATCTCAACACCATGACATCGTTACAACCCTACTGCACAGACTAATGGTCCAAGCATCACGACTGAAAGCCCAGCATCAGATTGATTTTTGTTTATACTTGTTATTTATAAAAGGCCACTTGAAAATCTGCACAGCTGCACCTTTCATCATTCATGGCTAGCTGTCTGGCCCAGGAATGCAGCACCCACATTCCCATGTAAAAGCTAAGATTAGCTAAGCTGGTTGTCCAACTCAGGAGCCAGCCACCATTGAACACAACACCAGACTAATTGGTGAATTGCTTGAAACAACCTGAATGTGGGCAGCCTTACTGAAGTCTGGAACCAGGCTGCTGCATGTGTGTGTGTGTGTGCCTCTTCTCATCGAAAGACCACTCTGATCCTGAAATAAAGAGATCTTCAGAGAGACATTGGAGCGACAGCATGGATGCCAATGCATTCAGAAAAGATTGATTCTATTCACTTCACATGTGTGAAACAGTCAGGCTCATTTGCTGCAGTTTTTCTGCCCACAGGCTTATATCCTAGGAGTAAATATAGGATATGTTCAAATAAAACCACAGGAGCGACTTTTATGAAACACACTTTGTATGTTGAATATGGAGGTGTGCTCATGTTTACACTAGGTTTGTGTTGGAGTCTTTTTGTGGTAAAAGCTGGATGTTATTTGATGTTAGCCAACTTAATTTCTAAGTTAACCCATTATAGGGCAGTTATAGAAATGCTCTGGAATTCAAAAATTTCAACCTTTGTGTGTTTGACTTTATTACTTTTGGGAATTTTTTCCAATGTCTTTATTGTTATGTTGAAAATCAAGGTCAATGAAGTTACCATATTTGATTCCTTAGCCCATAAGTGGCACACACACACACACACACACACACACAAAAAAGTCCAAGACAGGGTGGGGAAGCAAAATTTACAATATTTTGAGGCAGGGATTGAAAGACAGTGTATGACCAATTAGTTTATTGAAAGTCATGAGAATTTATTTGCCACAAGAAAATTTCCATAATAGAAAATGTTTTTATTCTATGTGTCCTCCTTCTTTCTCAATAACTGCCTTCACACGCTTCCTGAAACTTGCGCAAGTGTTCCTCAAATATTCGGGTGACAACTTCTCTCATTCTTCTTCAATAGTATCTTCCAGACTTTCTCCTAACAGTTTTGCTCATAGTCATTCTCTTCTTTACATTATAAACAGTCTTTATGGACACTCCAACTATTTTTGAAATCTCGTTTGGTGTGACGAGTGCATTCAGCAAATCACACACTCTTTGACGTTTGCTTTCCTGATTACTCATATGGGCAAAAGTTTCTGAAAAGGTATGGATAATAGTGTTAGGTATGATTATGACATCAATCTATGTTTGGTTTCAAAACAGTTGACGTAGTGCCTGCTGAGAAAAAACAACTAAATGTTCATTGTAAATTTTGCTTCCCCACACTGTATATAAGAAATACAAGAAAAACATGTGTAATGTGAAAGGAACATGTATTTTAGAACATTAGAGCAACATAAGTGCTGATCCAGACATCTGTTAACATCCACATTATCCCTTTGAACATCATTCTTTACATTAGTATCATTGCTTCATGGTAGGGATGTCCCGATCCAATCTACAGATCGGTATTGGCTTCCAATCTGGCATTTTTTTAGAAGATCAGATCGCATTCCACACTCCGCCCAATTGTGATTTCAAGTAAAATAATAGCATAAAGAACCTCTAAATAATGGCTCCAAATTTAAATCAAAATTTAATTGTAAAATGTCCATATTGGATCGGTATCAGCAAAACTAGTCCCCAAAAAAAATCGGATCAGATGCAAAAAATCCAAATCAGAACATCACTACTTCATGGTACCTAACAAAGCAAGTACACTCACTGTTCATGAAGAGGTGGACCTTACAGACCCTGTAGACCACATTGGACCTGAGATTGTTGCCTTATTGTCCTTATTGGAAGTGTTGCTGCCACTGTCTTGTCATGTATGCGGAAATTACCAAAAATAGTCACTTGCCCGATAAAGGGTTAAATTGAGTCATCTAATTAGAAATCAGTGTAGAGTAGGGGTGTAACAGTGTACTCCTTTGTACCGAACTGTTTTGGTTTGGGGTCTTCAATACAATACAGAGGTGTACCGAACAAGTACATGTAGCCTATGTGAGGAATGCAAACACTCGCCTTAAGTTTCCACACAAACCTTTAAGCAGAACACACACAGTATGAGCAGGGTGGCTGCAAGTGGAACCCATTTGATATCCTAGGTGGACGTCTAAGTGATCCATGCACCATCCACATGCTGAAGGTGAACCAGCATGGCAGCTCAGAGCAGCGTCACAGGTCCAAAACCAGAGTTTAAGACCCTCCATCTTCTCTAAGGTCTCTGATTTGGGAGCATTTCAGATTCCCTGTCAGTTATGTCAATGGAGAGAGACAAGTCGACAAAATAAGAGCGGTGTGCCGGCATTGTTTATTGATTGATTTATCGGTTATATTTCTGATAAGATGTCAAATTTGTGAAATTGGTCTCCTTCACTGCACCGAAAATGTATCAAGTCGAAGACCCCTGTGCTGAAAACGTACCGAACTGAAATTTTTCTGTAATGTTATACCCCTAATGTACAGACCATGACAACTGAGACAGAAAATGACTTCGCTAATATCGACCAACTCTCATCAAATAATGTACTCCAACACAAACATTCTCATAAATTTACAATCATGTGCTTTTTTTTTTTACACATTGTACCTTTAATTGGAGCCGGTTCTTCTGCCATAAATCCCCATTAATAACACTTTGCCTAATCCTCTCTACCCTTCTATTATAAATTTAATTAAGGAAATCTTTTACTGAACTGCAAAATTCAATTTAGAGCAGGTAAAAAAAACTTTCTTTGCTGAAGGATATAACTATATTCATAATTCATACTGGGATATTTTAGGTAACATATTACTTTACTCCACTAGTGATTAATTAACCACACAATAACTACCTGCCCTTGGGTGATGTGCAATTACACCACAGCTTACATTTACAGTGCCGAACACGTTTTAAATCCGTTGGTATTTCGTCCTACCACGCACACCGACCTGAGCCAGGCTGCTGTACGCCTCGCGGTAGATTATGTATCCTTTCTCTGACTCTGAAGGTTAATGATATGGGTGACGGGGTCAGTGGTCCACCTTTTCTGACTCATTCTCCTCCTCTCCTCCTCTTCCTCTTTCTTTCCTCGTCCCTGTCCTCTTGCTTCGCCCTTGCTTATCCATATTTATCGGTATTTCTTCCTCCTTGCCTCCCACTCCTATTCCCCCTTCCATCACTCACTCATGTGCACCCCTGCCCCCACAACATGAATATGCGTTTTTTTTCCCCCTGCTCCGCTTTGTAATTCTTTTGCAATCACCAATTCTCTTTATGCATAGGAGTGCTGTGGCTGTGTATTGTTGCCGAGTGCCTGTACATCCTTCTGCTGGCGACCGGAGGCATCCTCATGTCAATAGAAGTGTGTCAGTTTGGGAATGTCATTGACGGCCTCAAGCTCAACGCCTTTGCTGCCATATTCACTGTGCTCTCAGGTGAGTAGTCTTCAACATTTACATCAAAACCTCTGGAAATTTGCCTTGAAATACTAAAGATGAAGTCCCATTGTGTCCCATTAGGAATCTACAAAAACCTGAAAGAAACATCCACAACTATGAGGAAACCTAATTCAAACATGACTCATTAGACCAGTGGTGTCAAACATACGGCCCGGGGGCCATATGCGGCCCGCCAAAGGGTCCAGTTCGGCCCCTGGGATGTTTTTGCCGAGTGCAAAAATTCCACAGTCTTGAATTGAATTAAGCAAAAAAATTTTTAGCTTCAATTAAGGAAAAAATCTTGAATTAAGCCAAAAAAAAAAAAAAAAAACTTCAATTAAGTAAAAAAAAAAAAAAAAAATCTTCAATTAAGAAAATCTTCAGTTAAGCCAAAAAAAAGTCAAATTTAGCAAAAAATCTTGAATTAAGCCAAAAAAAAAAATCTTCAATTAAGTAAAAAAAAAAAAATCTTAAATTAAGCCAAAAAAATCTTCAGTTAAGTAAAAAAAAAATCTTGAATTAAGCCAAAAAAAAATATTCAATTACATTTAAAAAAAAAATCTTGAATTAAGCCAAAAAATGTTCAATTAAGTAAAAAAATCTTGAATTAAACCAAAAAATCTAGAATTAACAACTTAATTTTTTTTCTTTGTTTTAGTGCAAAAAATAACATTAAATTATGAAAATATTTACATTTACAAACTATCCTGTAACACTAAAATGTGAATAACCTGAACAAATATGAACAACCTGAAATGTCTAAAGAAAATTAAGCATAATTTTAATCATTTTTCTGCCTGTTCCTCAGTGTTTAGTGTCTGTAGATCTGATCCGTAATGCACATGTAGAAATGAGAAGTTGAGGAATAATATTATTAAAATTGCAATAAATTTTCTTACGTTTTTTTAATTTAAATTTCAGTTTTTTCAGGGGTTTTTTTTTGGATAGTTTATAAAAGTAAGTATTTTCATAATTTAATGTTTTTTGTTTTTTTTTTACACTAAAACAAAGACAAAACTTTGGAGTTGTCATTTACAGGTTATTATGTTATTATTTTTCTGGTCTGGCCCACTTCAGATCAAATTTAGCTGAATGTGGCCCCTGAACTAAAATGAGTTTGACACCTCTGCATTAGACCATTATTAGTTTGGAAAATAATGAATGTTTAGTGTGTAAGATTTTTAGGAACTTAAAGCTGCAGGGGTAGAAATCAGGGGAAAAACTCTGCAGATCTCTCCTCTCTGTCCAAATCAAAACCCCTAAACATACACATAGATGATCTGACATTTCATGCCATTTTTACCTGCTTATATGCTGAGACAAGTACAACCGTAGAGTCACATCCAGTTCATGTCTAGTGAAATCTTATTAGTAATTGGTTCCTACAGCTGTCAATCATATATTTCATCCGCCCATGTGAAAATGTCTGTGTTTAAACTACATCGTGTTTTACAAGATAGATTTTCTACAGCCTGGAAAATGATGTTGAGGCACTGCTCAACAGGTGTCTAAATGCATTAAATATCAAATAAATAATTTAGAATGATTTTCATAACTATGTTTTAGTCAGTAAATACATTTGTCACCTTAGAAATAGGTGGTGCTTTGCTGTCATCTACAGTCTAGATCAAAAGTTTTGGGGAAAAAAAACATTAAAAATCCGCAACTAGAATCATAAGAACAAGACGCATTATATTTATTCATTTTTTTATTTTATTTATTTATTTTTTTTTCTATTCTTTGTTTATTCAGAGAAGCAGATCATACAAAACTTCCCTTTCGGGTACAGTTCAATGTCCACACCTCAAATATGAACGAAGAATGAGTTGCTAATCCAAGTTTTTTAGTAGAATATAGAACAAATATAACTAATGAGCTGGAGCAGAGGGTTTGTTCTGCTTCTTCATCAACAAGATAAGACATATTAAGGCAGTGTTTTTCAACCTTGGGGTCGGGACCCCACGTGGGGTCGCCTGGAATTCAAATGGGGTCACCTGAAATTTCTAGTAATTGATAAAAATAAAAATAAACTTACTAATAAAAAAAAATATATAGTGAGTTGAGAGAGACAATCATAATACATAAGAGACATGACAAACTCTGAAGCTGAAACTGAAGCACTGTGGTACTGTTTATCTTTCAAATGTTCATTGTGGTCAGTTTCAGATGCTGCAGCTCTTTCATAATCCATAGTTTGAGTTATTGTTTGTTCAGTGTTAATTGTCAGCCTTGTAAATACATGCTGAACTGACTGTACATATCCTGACCAAGGAAAATAAAATTCTCACTTTGTGCAGTAATCTATACCTTTCTTTTCTGCCTCCATCCATAATAATATACATTACATAGACTAAATGTCGTCTAAAATTAACATTTATTTGCAACATAGTATAATAAACTATTACATGATCAAAAACAAATTAATTTTAGTAAAAAAATGTCTCTGTTTTGAGTGTCTGGGGTCGCCTGAAATTTGTTATGTTAATATGAGGTCACAAGGCAAAAAAGGTTGTGTATGTTTACACTAAGCTAAACAGAAATGTATATCATGCAAATGATTTCACATAACTGATATATTCAATTCACATCAGGTTTCAAAGAATTTTACGGACAAATAGATCATCTTTTTGTGTCATTCCAAAAACTTTTTAACCATGACTACTATGTTTGCATGTATGTGTAATTGTCCTACACACTAGTTTCCACATGGTATTGCAATATGGTGGATTCTGTGCGTCGTTATAAGCTAATGAAAACACAATGGCTCATATTTGGAGGTGATTATATATGAATACAGACATACTTATGAATATTTGAGACCATTTCTGCAATTGTATCCCCCTAAACTCCCTTAAATGTTACACGTTGAACTCTTAATGGCAAGATTTACAATGTAGATATAATACTTTGTGTGATGTTTATTATTAAAGAAGGCTTTTATGTATTTTTGTTTCCAGAGGCTATAAAAATTCTGATCAATAGTATCAGTCTCATAAACTGAAATCAAATGTAGGGGCTGGATGGTCGCAGCTCATTGACTTCATCCATTAATACTTTCTCTGTGATGTCTCTATCAAGACGGTGGAGTCTTTAATTCTGTTTCCATGCTGGCACTTCTCCAATAACATATTCAGGCCAGTTGCAGCCTTTGAGCCCCTGAGAAGATTTCCAGCCAGTTTGCAGTCTGCCTCCCTCTCTCGGCGGAGGAATTAACAATGACCTTCTTTCTAATCCAGTCTGTGAATATGATCCTGACCACCACACTCCGGGCAGTGAATCAGCAGTGAAATAGACCCGGCTCCATAGCAGTGACTTGCAGTGTTCAACTTATTTGGCAACTAATGCTCAGGAAATCGGTCAAAGTTTACAGAACAGCATAATCTGGATAAAAAAACCTGGAATGATCTCTGATGATGACACAGGGAATATGCATTTTATATGGTTTAGTGTAAACATCAGTGACGCTTCTTAATGATGGGACAGTCAGGCCACTTCTAAAATCTGCGCGGAATGGCATCAAGTGTTATGAAAGTGATGGATTTACTTAAGAAAAATGCCTTTATAATATTATGTAGGGCACAGGTGTCAAACATGCGGCCCGGGGGCCAAAACCGGCCCGCCAAAGGGTCCAATCCGGACCCTGTCATGAATTTGTGAAATACGGAACTTAAACTGAAGATATTAACAATCAAGGATATTAAAATAATTGTTGGTTAATTCAATTTAAAGTGGGTCAAACCAGTAAAATACTATCATAATAACCTACAAATAATGAAAACTGCCAATTTTTCTCTTGGTTTCAGTTTTTAAAAATTTAAAATTACACAAAAATGTTCACATTTACAGACTAGCCTTTTACCAAAAATGGGAACAACCTGACATGTCTTAAGAGTGGTATGTCTAATTTTACCAATATTCTTCCTGTTACTAACTGTTTGGTGTATTTGTAGGTCCACTGTGATCTGTAAGTTACAATGCACATGTACAAATTAAGGCGCAATATTGTTAAAATTGCACTTATTTTTTAAAAGAATTTTCAGGTTGTTCATATTTTATTCATGTTATGTTCAAGTACTGTTTGTAGATGGAAATATTTTCATTACAGAATTTGACTTTTTTTCACTCAAAACATAGAAAAATCTTTGGAGTTGATATTATTTATGAGTTGTTATCCTATTATTTATATTATTTCACTGGTCCGGCCCACTTTATAAAATATTAGTCCGTATGTGGCCCCTGAACTAAAATGAGTTTGACACCCCTGATGTAGGGTGTTCGAGTAGATCGCAAAGTGACAGCTGTCTGCAAAGTACTTTCCATTTTTTTTCTCCTCCACTAATAATCACTTTAAAGGAGTGATATTTTGTTTCTTTAAAAATGGAATTATGCATTTTAAAACATTTCCCTGTGGTCTACATAAAGTGTAAATGCTATGCTTGGGTCTGAATTCTTCATTAATTCAACTCCACAGGTCCATCTTCAACCCTATTTCTGAGTAATGACACAAGAAAGGTCGTTTAGAGCACTGGCCCTTTAAAAGCAAATGAGCCACTTCATGCCCCACCCCCTCCAGATTGTTGACTATGCTGCTCTGTCCCGTTCACCCACTGGTGTTCATTAATACAACCAACAACTGTACATTTTAGGTTTAGGTTTAAGTTTGGACATATTTTCAGTATGGACTACAACCGCTGCTGCTGACAAACAATTATGTCGTACTCGGAGAAATGTTCGTCGGAAGTCTTCACTTGAATGTGCAAATGTCGTAACCTAACTAGTTATAGACGTAACAAATTAAGCAGGAATTAAAACGGGTTGTAGAAATCTACTCGATTTTTACCAAAATGAATTTAAAGATAGCTTTGCGGCACCTGGAGGGTTCAAATTCAAACTTTACAAACTATTAGGGTCCAAATAAACAAATAAATGTACCAAAGACTAACAAAAGTGGGTTTAGCAAAATATGACCCCTTTTAATTGCCCATGTACCAGTTTAATTATCATATTTTACAGACAGCATTGCAACGTGGATTGTTTTTAATGGTTAATGTTGCTATAACTTGTTAGTAGGCTGATTTAGATGTTTAATATAGTAACAGTGTTTGGAGATTGACTGATATCACTTCATTATAAACTGGATAACTGAACTGAACATAAAACTAGTCTAATATCCAAGTCTAATATCAGCCACTGAGTACTAATGGAGTTAAGTTATGCTGATATTGATCATTTGTGGTGATTGATTAGACTCTTGCTGCTGCTTATATTCACTTAGACCTGGTTTTACTCAGCGATTTAATAAAAGAAATGGCACCAAACACAACAAGGCCGATATTTTATGCCATTATGGAAAATTAAAAATCATCAAGTCATTATGAACTGTGTGAGACAACAATGCAGCTGTTACAGATGCAGCACATGTTTTGCAAAGCTTGTCTAAATATTGCATCAACATCGGCCTTAAATCATGCACATTTTTCATTCTGATGCAATTCCAATATGTGATTATTGATATCTGACACAACTGATACAAAATAGTTTTTTTCTTGATTGTTATTAGCCTGTTATTACCATATTGCCAACACTTTAAATGCATACATATGTCGAGGCCCAAAACGGAATCTGGCCCGATTCAGAATCGGGCCGGCCCAGAATGGAATTCTATTCTAGGCCGGCCTAGAATGGAATCCTGCTGCTATAATGTTATTTTTATACCATGTTTAATGCAAATGATCCATAATTCCATAATTTGTCATAAATTTACATTTTCAGTCTTACATACTTTGAGTAACTATTGTCAATTTCAGTCGATTTCACTGTACCATATTGGTG
Source organism: Sphaeramia orbicularis (assembly GCF_902148855.1). NCBI lineage: Eukaryota > Metazoa > Chordata > Actinopteri > Kurtiformes > Apogonidae > Sphaeramia > Sphaeramia orbicularis. The sequence continues at coordinate 17,877,970 of NC_043975.1, forward strand.
GGGAGTACCACTAGGTTCTATTTGTAAATAAAGTGTATTATAGTTTACAATTAAAATGTTGTTTGTTTCATTTTTTTTTCACATATTTGCAAATTCCATGTATTGATTTTTGTAATAATTTAGATCATTTGCATTAAACATGGTATAAAAATAACATTATAGTAGCAGGATTCCATTCTAGGCCGGCCTAGAATAGAATTCCATTCTGGGCCGGCCCGATTCTGAATCAGGCCAGATTCCATTTTGGGCCTCGACACATATATACACAAGAGCCCTTTAATTTGAATGCATATACAAAACCTTTATATTTCTTTAGATATACATTTACATTTTTATCTTGTATGTTGTATTTTTATTTTTTTTTATTACTATTGGTTGCATGTACAAACATACATTTCACTGTGCATTGATTCTCATTAAATGACCAAAACTATATAAATATACATTAAATAGAAATATATTCCAAAACATTATTTATTTGGATGAAAAGATATTACACTGAGTCTGACTAATGCAAGTGATGTGATAAGTTTAAGTTATGGGTGTTTTTTTTTTTTGGTTTATTTTAGAGATGATGGGTCACTATTAAAGGAGTGATATTTTGCTTTTTAAAATGGAATTATGCATTTTAAAACATTTCCCTGTGTTCTACATGAACTGTAAATGCTATGCTTGGAACTGAATTCTTCATTAATTAAACTCTATAGGCACATCTTCAACCCTATTTTTGAGTAATGACACAAAAAAAAAGGTCGTTTTGAGCACTGGCCCTTTAAATGCACATGACCTCACCCCCTTTCAGGTTGTTGACTGTGCGCTCTGTCCCGTTCAACCACTTGAGTTCGTTAATACAATCAACAACTGAACATTTTCTGTAATCGGCTCAAAGTTTGGACATATTTTCAGTATGGACTACAACCGCTGCTGCTGATAAACAATTATGTCGTACTTGGAGAAATGTGTGTCAGAAGTCTTGACCTTATATGTGCAAATGTTATAAAACGTTACAAATTAAGCAGGAATTAAAACAGGTTGTAGAAATCAACTCAATTTTTGCCGGAATGAATATAAAGATAGCTTTGCAGCACCTGGAGGGTTCAAATTTAAACTTTTTTGAACTAACAGGGTCCCCAAATACATAAATAAATGTACCAAAGACTAATAAAAGTGGGTTTAGCCAAATATTACCCCTTTAAAGAAACACTCAGTCCATATAGGTTGTACAGCTTGTGTTACAGAGTGATGCCTCTGTACCTTCATAGACAATCTTTGAGACGGCTAACAAAGGCAGGCAACTCCAGTTTTCATGTTAATTCACAGAAACAACATCAGTTATAAACCACTGATATGGTGTGATGTTTATCAAGATGGAAGCAAGAGTAGCTGTCTCAGGATTTTTTTAATTTTTTTTTAAATTTTGTGTATGTTGAGTGACTTGCCCTAGTTTACGTTCATACTACTGGTTCAATAAATGGATCAGTAGCTGGAGTTCGAGTGATTTAATGATTTGGCCTTGATCAGTGGTGGTTGGTTTGATGTTCATCTCCAGATTTATCTATTTATTGATTTATTTAGGAATTTATTACTTTGACCCAGATATCCATGTTCAGCAGTTTTCTAGTCAAGTCAAAAATCATAAATTTCTAACATTGTTAAATTCTGTGCACGGTGAACAGTGACACATTGGCTGACTGATCATCCGTCTGCTCTTCTAAATGATATATAAAAGTCCAGTCGACCTCTATCAACATCTGTTCAATATTCGATGAGTGAATTACATCAGTTCTGACACCTGATATGAAATCTGATGGGATCTGTCCCCACTTGGGTTTTTACACAAATAATAGTCCTCCTCTATATATATATTTCCATCGTGCAGTGGCGGGACTGTCATCCTTCCTCCCTCAGCTATCTGTGATTTATTGCTTTGAAAGTGTAAAAAGAACAACAACCAGCGAGCTGCAACTTCACCTTAAAAATGGCAAGTTTTGACAAACACACACATCTTTTTATGTGACACTTTGTTTTATAGAGATTTAATCATTTTAATGCCATGATGAACAACTTTTTTCTTGACACTTTCGCCAGCACACTGCTACAACATCCTTCACTTCAAATACCTTTTTCCATCTACACCACAGTGATACTGGAGGATGTTAGACACGTCAAAACCACTCTCCATGTCACCAACGAAGCATAGCGATAGATCTGGTTCTGTAAGACTAGTTAAATAACAAATAAAAGTCCTTCAGAGACCCCTTTAATCGTAGTTGTTTTGTCAGTAGGTGAGAAATATTGTCATTCAGATCATGCTTCATCCTCTTAAGATTCAGTCCATTCATCCATCTATTATACTGTAATGTCCAATCTTTTTTTGGAGAATTTTCTGCTCGTTAGGACCAAAATTGAACTGCCATTTTGACTGATTGATTGATTGATAGATTGGTCATTTATTCGGACAATATGGAAATAGAAAAAAAGACAAGAAGACCGGAATGAAAAAAAAGCAAAAATAACTTTATGAATGTAAAATATTTACATGTATCTACATATAACCATACCTACATACATAGTATTAACTCTAAAGACACTGGTGAATATTGGGGCAGCACATTAAGGTGGGATAGAATATAGTATAGATAGCTTAGCTAATACAGTATGTAGTGGAATACTTGTATATTTTATATATATTGTATGCTGTATTTACTGGTGTGTGGGTTGTATTAAAAAACATAATTGAGATTGTGCAAACTGTAGGGAGGGTTGTATATAATTGTAGATTATAGCAGACTGTATATTGTATTTATATTGGTTTATATTTAGCACATACACTGAATTATGATCTCAAATTATATATAATTGTTGTATCACTTGATAAAGAAATTTATACATGTTGTATTAATATAGATTGGCGAAGCTCAGTGTTTTTCAACCTTGGGGTCGGAACCCCATGCGGGGTCGCTTGGAATTCAAATGGGGTCACCTGAAATTTCTAGTAATGGATAAAAAATTAAAACTTACTAATAAAAATTTACATTATATAGCCTAAATGTTGCCTAAAATTAACGTTTATTTGCAACATATTATAGCAAACTATTACACGATCAAAAACAAATTAATTTTAGCAAATAAAATGTCTCTGTTTTGAATGTCTTGGGTCGCCAGAAATTTGTGATGTTAAAATGTGGTCACGAGCCTAAAAAGGTGGAAACCACTGGGTTAACCCCTTCATTCAGATGTGTACACTGGTTTAAGATGTTTGTGGCACAAGATTTTATCAGTTTGAAGAAGAACAGACTGTACCAAACAACTTAAAAAGGGGACTGGGAGTAGTTAATGCAGTGTTTTTCAACCTTGGGGTCTGGACCCCATGTGGGGTCGGCTGAATTTTCTAATAATTGATAAAAAAAAAAAAAAAAAAAGAAATTTACATTAAAACTTACTAAAAAAAACCTTACATTATACAGTCTAAATGTTGTCTAAAATTACCGTTTATTTGCAACATATAATAGCGAACTATTACACGATCAAAAACAAATTAATTTTAGCAAATAAAATGTCTCTGTTTTAAATGTCTGGGGTCACCAGAAATTTGTGATGTTAAAATGGGGTCATGAGCCAAAAAAGGTTAGGAGCCACTGGCGTAGCTTGTGTCTTTTGCATCAGCCTACTTCCTTTGAACACATTACAGGGGTTATATAAATGTATGCATTTATTTATTGTACTATTCTATATGTATGTGTCAAAATAGATTTCATTCATTCATTCATTCATTCATAGATCTACACTATTTACATATAATTACATATATTTGCCTGAAAAGGAGTGTGGAAAAGCACAACCTATTTACTCCCACCCCCAATTCCATAGTCATATATTCTTTACTATAAATTTATTCAGCTGTTTCCTATCAGTCAGTGTGTAACATAATATTGTTGTGGTCCATATATCAGCAATATTACCAACGTACTGTTTGTTTTCAGTTTTAATAATGATACATTTACTATCATCTGTATTATTATAACTACTGTCATCATTATTACCATTATTTTCAGACCCTGACCAACATAATGCAAAATCAAAACATGATTTGCACATGGAGTCTTGTCATTTTACCCATATTCAGGATTAGATGTGATTCCGTATTCCGAATTCCAAGCAGCTTAACATCACTCTAATATCTTAACCATATGAAAAGAAATTCTGACAATGTCTGAGCCGCTGTCATGGCCACGGTGACATCCTCTGACAGGAGGTGAACCCAGAATGTTCTCCTGAAGCCTCAACGAGTTATGTCTTCATTCTAACTTTCAGCCGAACGTCGACTGAGCCTCTCAACCCCGTCTGCATGTGTCATGTTTTATTTATACACGAGTCACCGTCTGGAGAAGAATGGCGCTCGCTCCGACAAGAAAGTGAGCCTTGGTTTTAGTCCTTAAAAGAAAACAATCTTGCTTTTTTTCCAGCATCTTTCCTTATGCATTGTTTTTTTCTTTTTAACAGCTTTTGGGTTTAGTGTACTTGTAAAATGTTTGAATCAAGGAAGGCATTTTACTGTTGTTTGTTTTTAATGGGGTGGATAGATTGAGAGTGCTTTTGTAATGAGGTCCAGAGGAATAATAGAAGGGACCAGATTACATTTTATACAAGTGTCAATCATCTGTCGGTGTGATGAACTAGAGTGTGACAGAAAACTGAATGTAAAGCAAAATGACAGCTTAGTTTTTGTTGTTAAATTTTCACTGTGGATAATTAACTGGAGCAGCTTCCACGGTTTTGAACTCATTGTGCTGCAACTGCAGAAAAATCCAACAAAAACAGACTGCTCTTAATAGTTTTTTTTAATAGATAGCAAACCATAAGACGCCTGTGGGAGTGACAACTGGTGTAAAGAATAAGAGCAGCGGTCGTGGTTTTATAATGACTGAGAAGCAGTGGATTCTATGGTTTGTGCCATGACTTTCTTCTATTACACATCCGTCACATTGTCATAATTTGTCACTTCCCAGATAGCAAATTCATTATGGCTTAAATCCGGCCCAAAACTGGCATGCCATTTTGGCAAAGTTCTGGCCGGATGTATGGGCCCTAAACGGCCCCAAATAGGCAAGCCAAAATCAAACCAGAAGGAAGCCAAAATTCCCCCAAAACTTATCGTGGACTGCCAAAATATAGCCATAATTGTCCCAGAAAAGCCCCAAATCCCCATAATCCAGCCAAAAGGTAGCCAAAACTGACCCAAAGAGAGGCCAAAAGGAGGCCAAAATTCACCCAAAATTTGTGTTGATCATGCTTTTAAAATGAAGTGGGCTTTTCTTCTGGGTAGAAATTCCCGCTCTTTGCGCAGTGTTTTGGCTTTACCAAAATTTGCCAGAACACAACCAAAAGTCAATCTTAGTCAATCTTCTGGCTTGCCATAAACATGCCATACCATCCCTATACCGCTCTTTGCCCAGTCTTTTGGTGAACCACACATATGCCATAACTCAGCCATATATTGCTGGTGCATCAATATCTATTATGGATAACCTTAATCACACCATAGTTAAGCCTAAAGGTTTTCATAATGCCAAAAGAAAGCAAAAAATGTCAAATGTATGCTATAATACTGCCAAAATATTTGCTATCTGGGTTAAGAATAGATCTAAACACAAATTGAAAAAATAAAATACAAATACTGTAATTTAAACCCACATAATTGTGGAGCGAGGAAATTACAAAAATAAGTTTAATGTCATGTATAGATTAAAAAAGCCGAGTCTGTTGCGATCCTGAACGTCACATGTTGCATTTAATGGTAAAGTTAGCAGGAAAGCTAAAATAGTAGCATCATTTAAAATAAGATACGACTTCATTAAACTTGCTGAAAATAGCTCAATACCTAAACAATGTTAAAATAAAGAGTCAGGTAACAAAATAGTTAAGTAAAAGTATGAGAGAAAGTAGTGTAAAATACAGGAAATTGTTAGTTATTAGCTGATTAGCTATTACTATTTGAAAAGCTAAACATTTATTTAATAAAGTAATTTTTTTATAACTAAAAACTTCAAAGTAACAAAATTTTATTTTTAAAATTAAATTTTTACTATATTGATTTAAAATACTAAAAAAATGCAAAATATTTTAATTAATGGAAAATGGTTAGCTAATATATGCTAGCTAACTTAACGTAGGAGACAATATGTAACATTAGCGCCGTTGCTTTAATGAATTATACTATTAGCTGTCACGATTTTAGAAGTTAAATATGTTTAATAGCCACCTAGCCCCATTTTACATTTAATATGCGAAAATTTATGCTGAGGTGAGACACACACAGATGTAGGCTACAGTATTTTTATCTACAAATTTTCCCCGTCTGTCTGAAAATTGTGCATAATCCAAACAGGATCAAAAATTTGTTGATTAATACAGTTTTTTTCCCCAAAAAATAAGGTACCAAGGGACACAATTTCCTATACTGTTCCTATTAAGTGAATTAATAGCTGATTAACAGTAAAACACCATTAAAATTCTGACCCTAGGACCAAATACCTGTACAGTCAGACAGTCTCAAAGCAACAACTAAAGACATAAGTGCCATCGTGCTGCTGTGATAACAATTTCATGTCTGCAACCTAAGCTTTTTCTCTTGGACCGCATTTTCCAAACACAACAATGATGCAGATGGATGATGGCTGTTAAGTCAAGTATCCCTATTTGTATGTGGAGACAGGCTAAATTTTCAACAGAGCTGGAAATGTCAGCATATTTTATCAATAATAGAGTTGAAAAGCAGTGGTGACGCAGCTCGTGCATCACCGTTAATTTTAGCTGTCCTCTGCTTTGGCCTCTGCTTCCTGTTTAGGTCTGACTGTTTTATTTTAATTTAACACTTGGAAGCCTCAAACTCTGCTCATGTTGTGTATCCGGATCCAGTTAGTGTTTTTAGGTGTTACGTTGCAGTCTCACAAGTGCACTATACAGTACCTAATCCTGTCATTGTGTTTGTTTTCTGTGTCAACAAAGAAAAATGAACAGACGGCACACCTTTATATCTACCGACCACCCTTTCCTTATCTTTAAGGGGCATTGCTCTGCCATCCACTCATAACCTCCCTCACATCTTCTCAGAAAATAGCCTACATTAAAAGTCTGGCCATTTTTATGTGTTTTCAAGTTGACTTTTTATTACTTTGTCCGCTTATTGTTCTCCTTTTATTAAATATCTGACAATAGCCTGCACTAACCGGACCCCAGTCTCAACCATGGATCAGTTAAACCAATGTGTTCATATTTGTGCTTACATGGTGTGAGTAAATATGGGACTAAATTTGCAAATTGATAAGGATGATTCCTTGCTGTAGTGCAGGGGTGTCAAACTCATTTTAGTTCAGGGGCCACATTTGGCAAAATCTGATCTGCAGTGGGCCGAACCAGTGAAATAATAACATAATAATAGATAAATAATGTCAACTCCAAACTTTTCTCTGTTTTTGAGCGAAAAAAGTAAATTTACATGATGAAAAGGTTTACATCTACAAACTATCCTTTCAAAAGATGTGAATAACATGAACAAACTGAGAAGATAAGTGTAATTTTAACAATATTCTGACTCTGTTTATCATTTACACATGTACATTAGAACTTACAGATCACAGTGGATCTACAAATACACAAAACATCTTGTTAAAATTATACATTCTTCTCTTAAGACATTTCAGGTTGTTCATATTTGTTCAGGTTATTCACATTTTTTGCTAAATTATACTTTTTTTAGTGGAAAAACATGAAAATATGTACATTTACAAACAGAAAAATTTGGAGTTGTGATTATTTTTATGTTACTATGATAGTATTTTACTGAATCCTGTCCACTTGAGATTGAATTGGTCTGAATTTTGGAACCTGAACTAAAAGGATTGTTAATATCTTATTTTTGCATTTCACAAATTCATCCCAAAGGCCGGATTGGACCCTTTGGCGGGCCGGATTTGACCCCCGGGCCGCATGTTTGACACCTGTGCTGTAGTGGTTGGTTAGAGTCTAATGCTCCTTCCAAAACCTCAGTAAGTATTGCATAAATATAATTAGCGACATAACAGAGAAGGTATTTTGTAGCGTGTTCATTACGATACATGATTTTTTTTTCAAAGTGTTGAGCCTTAAGACAGTCAGAATCAAGATGATTCTTCAAGCAATTTCAGTATCGCAGACAAATTTTTATTGTTGGAGTAGAGCTGTGAGAGTTGAGACTCCAAACATCGGATCATTTACTGAGAGGAAGTCATAAAAAAAACAGTCTTTTTTTCTATATTTATGCTCCGTCAGTTTAAATTTTAAGCCTTAGGGCCACACAAACACTTACATGAGTATTGTCAACAACCGGTAGGTGTTTTATCTCCAGCACAAAACAGGAAGCAAACTTGATTCCAGGCGTTTGATTAACGAGCAAAGCAATGATGATGATGATGATGATGATGCTAATGATGGTGCACCCACTCACAGTCTTACAGCTTCGACAACCCGACATATGTACATTAAAATAACACATAACATGATAAACTGAGTGGTAACAACGGTAACAGAAAATAGAGCACGCCCACTAAAGATCAGACTCACACCATGTTTAGATGGTCACTGATGGATGCCTGTAGCTGAACTATCACCTTTTCGCAGCAGCAGCAAACACTCAAAGCACAGATCTGCAGGTTTAATCAACAGACTCTAAGGAATCACTAGAAACAGACTGGAATAAACTTGCTAGCATTGCCACATTGGTGCTAACAGAAATGGATTCCAATGTTTACAGGTTATTGTCTTTTTCACCGGTGTCAGAATAACAAATTTTATTCCTCTCATCTATATTATAAAAGCCAAATGTCCTCTGTGTGCATACATGTATGTGTGTCTCGGGATTCGCACAAAATCTGGAAGGAGCTGACTGCGACAGTTCGTCATACTTATGTATTTTTGGTTAAGGAACAGACTAGCAAAAACAGCAAGTTGATCGGACCAATACTTTGGGAGATATTAGTAATTTTGGAATACAGTAGTCTTATGGTCATGTTGCTATACCCACAACGCTCTGGCGGTGACTGCTGGACAAATGTGGTACAGCATGCACAAATACACAACAGCATACAAACTAAAACATCTAGAACCCATGTATCCCCATGAGTTCACGCGCTAGTGTAAGTATTTGCTAATCAATCAAATTTTATTCACATTATAACAACAGTTATCTCATGACACTTCACATTCAGAGCTGATCTAATCCAGACTCTTCTACCAGAACTAGAAAATGCATTGGTGCAAATATGTGTTTTTCTTTCATTCATTCATTCATTCATTCATTTATTCATTTTCTGAACCACTTAATCCTCATAAGGGCCCCAGGGGTCGCAGTGTCTACCAACTGGATACCAGTGGGTCAATGTGGGTTAAACACTGAATGTATTGCAAGTTCACCACAGGGCTAGTCCACTCTTAAAGGTTTTTTAAGTGGAATTATGCATTTTAGAACATTTCCCTGTGGTCTATATAAACTGTAAATGCTATGCTTGGGTCCGAATTCTTCATTAATTAAACTCCACAGGTCCATCTTCAACGTTCACTACAGAGCTTGTGAACTCCAAATGAGTCACATCTGATGATGCTGAAAAGCTGAAAAAAACACATTTTACCTGAATGATTTACATGTATTGATAAGTAGTTCAGAAGCTGTTAAACACATTAAATCAATTGATGCTTTTGGTCAGTGGTGGTATTTGAGGGTTAAGTAAAATGTAATTTCCCAGTTTGGGAGGGAGGGAGGGAGGGAGGGAGGGAGGGATGGATGGATCTATCTATCTATCTATCTATCTATCTATCCATCTATCCATCCATCCATCCATCCATCTATACATCCATCCATCCAAGGCCAAATTAAGCCCAAATTGATCTCAAGTGGGCTGGACCAGTAAAATAATAGCATAATAACTTGTAAATAATGACGACTCCAAAGTTTTCTCTTTGTTTTAGTGCAATCAAAATTAAATTATGAAAATATGTACATGTACAAACTATCCAAACAAAAACGATGTGAATAACCTGAAAAAACTGAAATTTCTTAAGAAAAACAAGTGCAATGTTAACAATATTACACCTCAACTTACCATTTATACATGCATATTATGGACTGGATCTACAAAGGCACAAAATATTTAATAACAGGAAGTATAATGTTAAAATTTTACTTACAGAATGTCAGGTTTTTCCCATTTTATTGTTAAAGGATAGTTTGTCAATGTTAATATTTTTTTTTATAATTGAATGTGTTTTTACACTAAAACAAAGAGAAAAATATGGAGTTGTCATTATTTATAGGTGTAATGTAATATTATATTTTTCGCAATGAACCAAGAAAATTTGGAGTCATTATTTATAGGTTATTATGCTATTATTTTAGTTGAGATCACATTGTCCTGTATGTGGAACCTGAACTAAAACGAGTTGGACATCCTTGATTGTTAATATCTGAAGTGTAATTTTTGTAAATTCATCCTGCGGGCTGGACTGGAACCTTTGGCGGGCCGGTTTTGGCCCCCGGGCCACATGTTTGACACCCCTGATCTAAGGTAAAACAAATAAAATAAATTTGTATTGAAAAACCAACATAACTCATGAGGAATTTAGCATCAGACATGGAATGGATGACCCTGTAAGATACCAAAAATCTTCTATTCTGTGTCCAATACTTATTTTGCTCCTTTCATAGTCTTCTGGTGTAGGAGGCATTACCCATTCACTGTTTAATAGTTTACCATGCTGTCACCTAGTGGCCATCAGATGGTACTGCACTATTGAAACAACACTAATCTGGGGTCATTTACCCACTTTTTCTGTGTAATACTACGGTGCCACAGTGTCATAAGCCTGTGAGGCTGCATGTCCTTGTTAAGTGCTTTGGCGGTAAAAATGAACATCCTGTATTGACATTTATTGACTTCACATGGAGCCATCTGACCTTGGGTGAACAGAGCACGCATAATTTCCACTTGACAGAACGTGCCAAGGCTTGGATCTCAGATTTGTTCCACTCATCCTGACACAAAGCCCTCTGTGATCTGCATCGCATTATGATAATATTGCAGAGGGATATCCTTAGGAATAAACATGAGAATTGATAGGGATGAGATGGGAATTTAGGTGTTCGGTGCTGAATCTGGTGTGCTCTCGTTCATTCCAGGGATTTGAGGGGGGGGCTTACGTGGTAATCGGATTGGTAGGTTACACATGCTGCTTTTTTATTCCTGCTTTATTTTATATGCGATGAGAAGCCCGGTGTGAGGAGAGCTAGAACCCATGTTACAGCCGACAAAATCTGACATGTAACAAAGACACACAAAAAAGATTAATGGGAGTAGAGCGAAGAGGACGAGAGCTGGAAGAGGGCAGAGGCTGAAGGAATTGTATGCTGGGGAGGAGTTATTATGATTTATGAGGGGGAGCAAAAAAATGTACAGGAAAAACCAACTGTAGCTCTTCTAACATTGAACCTTTTCTTGACATAGAATGAATGGATCAGACTTCATTTTAATGTTTTGTTGTTGCCATGTTAAACAATCAAATCAATCAATCACCAGAGGCTGAAAACATCTACAGCAGGGGTGTCAAACTCATTTTAGTTCAGGGGACAAATTCAGTTAAATTTGATGTCAAGTGGGCCAGACCAGAAAAATAATAACATAATAACCTATAAATACTGACAACTCCAACTTTCTGTCTCTCTTTTAGTGTAAAAAAAAAACTCCATTAAATTATGAAAATACTTACTTTTATAAACTATCCAAAAAAAAAAAAAAAAAACTGAAAAAACTGAAATTTAATTAAAAAACGTAAGAAAATTTAGTGCAATTTTAATAGTATTATTCCTCAACTTATCATTTCTACATGTGCATTACGGATTGGATCTACAAAGACACTAAACACTTAGTAACAGCAGAAAAAAATTTAAAATTGTGCTTAATTTTCTTTAGACATTTCAGGTTGTTCATATTTGTTCAGGTTATTCACATTTTATTGTTACAGGATAGTTTGTAAATGTAAATATTTTCATAATTTAATGTTATTTTTTGCACTAAAACAAAGAAAAAAAATGTAAGTTGTTAATTCTAGATTTTTTTTTTTGGCTTAATTCAAGAATTTTTTTTTTACTTAATTGAAGATTTTTTTGGCTTAATTCAAGAATTTTTTTTTTTACTTAATTGAAGATTTTTTTTGGCTTAATGCAAGATTTTTTGCTAAATTTGAGATTTTTTTTTTGGCTTAATTGAAGATTTGTTTTTTTACTTAATTGAAGATTTTTTTTTTTTTTTTGGCTTAATTGAAGAATTTTTTTTTACTTAATTGAAGTTTTTTTTGTTTTTTTTTTTGGCTTAATTCAAGATTTTTTCCTTAATTCAAGCTAATTTTATTTTTTATTTTTTGGCTTAATTCAATTCAAGACTGTGGAATTTTTGCACTTGGCAAAAACATCCCAGGGGCCGAACTGGACCCTGTGGCGGGCCGCATTTGGCCCCCGGGCTGCATGTTTGACACCCTGATCTACAGCATCTATAACTTTTGAACCACAAATCCCATCATGATGCTTAAATAAATCAGGTGACATGCAGTTTTTTCAGCTATTCAGCAACATAAAATAAGATAAGATGTACTTTGTGGATCCCCCATGGGAAATATTCAAGTGTGTGCAGCTGCACAAGACAGTATGCATCAAATACAATAGAAAAATAAAAATATATAAAATATAAACAAGTTTATTAAAGTGACTAATATAAAAAAATATATAAACAAGTTTATTAAAGTGACTAAAATAAAAAATATAAACATCGCATGTGTCTCATCTGGACATTCAGAGGCTCTCTAGTGAATGTGGAAACACTGCCTTCTTCTGCAGTATTGATTCACCAATAAACTAATGTAGTTTGATAAATGGCTTTGGTTGTAGAAGCTTGTTTTTAATGAAACCTTTTAATTCACAGTGAGCTTTTATGAACATTTACGTAATCAGTAAATTAAATATAGGAAAATACTTGCTTTTCACTGAAAAATGCAAAAAATAATGCTCCAGTAAATGGTAAGAAATCACTTAGGAAAGGTTAGATGTAGTGAAAAATCATGTGGGAATCTAAACTATCAAAACAGAAATAGTTCTAGCTCTTTAAGGTTTAGGCAGAAGCTAAATGCTTATATACGCCTTGCTTTATACATTACATATACATACATACATTCAAATTAAAATCAGTTTTAGGTTACCAACCAATACATCAAAAATCAATCTTACTTCTATCCCTCAAAAATATCTTTACAAACCAATGTTTTGAAAACCATTAGTGAATTACACATCTTTAAATGTGTATTTATTTCATTCCATAATTTAACCCCAATAACAGAAATACATCTTCTTATACATTTAACAGCTTTTTGTACCGTAAACATACAAACACCTCTGAAATCATACCTGCTTTCCCGTATCAAAAAGAACTTTTGAACAGAGTCTGGGAGTAACCTTTGTTTGGCTCAGAACATTATTTGCACAGTTTTGTAATAAAACAAGTCACTGAATTTCATAACATGGGAATTTAGAAACAGTGGAGTTGTGTGTGCACAACGATCAGTTTTATGGATGATTCGTATGGTTCAGTCTCAACAGAATTCACAGTCGGTTGACTTAAAAATCAACCTCATTCATTGTATGTTCTGTATTATGGAAGAGAACTGAATAAACTTAAACCTTAACCCTTCTTTAAGGTTTACCAAACAGGTAAATACAACCTAAACCAGTGAACTGAGCAACGACTTCTACTAATTATCCCTTTAAAACCTGACGTGTCATTGCTGACACACCCTGCGCATATGCAGTTTGGATGACTGTGACTCTTTCACTGTTTGTATAATTGGAAACATTCCAACGGTTTCTGAAACCTCAGACATTGCACTTTATAGGTTTTATTGGGACATTACAGTAATTTCACTCACACCTGGACTAGAAGTTGGAGAAGAAGCCATTTTAGCAGTATTAAAACATGCAGGAAATTGTAAATGACTGCTAGATTTTGAAAGATCTGGGAAAAAAAAGTGCTCTGGAAAAATGGGCAAACAGACTCACTCACGGAACATGTTTATGTTTATGCATTTGGCAGACGCTTTTTTCCAAAGCGACTTACAGGGGAAAACCAATTAAATCACTCAATCAATCAAATTTTATTTATATAGCGCCAGATCACAAAAAAGTTATCTCTTGACATTTTATATATAGAGTTGGTCAAAACCAGACTCTAAGTCAATTTACAGAAACCCAACAGAATCCTCCAGGAGCAAACACTTGTGACTGGTGACAGTGGCGAGGAAAAACTTCCCTTTAACAGTGGAAACCTGGAGCAGACCCAGACTCCTGGAGGATGGCCGTCTGCCTTGACCAGTTGGGGTTAAAGAGAGAGAGTAGAGAAGGGGAAAAAGAGAGAGCGATAGAGATAGAGACTGGGGGAGAGGGGGAGGAGGGGGGAGTAGGGGGAGACACATGGAGGCGGTTGAGGATAAGTGAGTGGTGATGATGAGGGCAGGGAAGAGGCCGGACCACCGCAGCAGGTCCAGAGATAATCGTGAAAGAATCTGTGGTTATCCTGGGAAAAACCTTATTAGAATATTTAAAATGGAATGTTTGAAAGTGCTAGGATAGGAGGTGCTCTCAGAAGAGCTGGGTCTTCAGGAGCTTCTTGAAGATAGGCAGGGATGCCTCTGTTCTTGTAGCACTTGGTAGAGCGTTCCACCAACGTGGAACGACCCATGAAAAGAGCCTGGATTGTCTTGTACAAGGTCTGGGGACCACCAGACTACGTTCCCCAGATGAGCGGAGTGGTCGTGGGGCGACATAAGCTTTTATTAGTGCACCTAAGTAGACAGGAGCAGACCCACTGAGAATTTTGTAGGCTAGGATTAAAGATTTGAATTTGATGCGGGCAGCTATGGGTAGCCAGTGTAACTCAATGAGTAAGGGGGTGACATGTGCCCTTTTAGGCTGATTGAAGACCAGACGCGCTGCTGCATTCTGGACCATTTGTAGTGGTTTGACAACACAAGCTGGGAGGCCCGTTAGAAGAGCATTGCAGTAGTCAAGACGGGAGATAACCATAGTCTGCACCAGGAGCTGGGTGGCCTGTTCGGTTAGGTATGGCCTGATCTTTCTTAGGTTGAACAGAGTGAAACGGCATGATCGGGTGACAGAGGCAACATGGTCCGTGAAGGTCAACTGATTATCAATCATGACTCCCAAGTTACGTACTACACTGGTAGGAGCCAGAGGTATGGAGTCAATAGTGATGGAGATGTCCTGCTGTATGGTTGGCTTAGCTGGGAAGACCAGCCGTTCAGTTTTGGACAGGTTCAGCTGAAGGTGATGGGCTTTCATCCATGCAGATATGTCAGAGAGACAATCTGAGATCCGCACTGAGACTGTGGAGTCATCAGGTGGGAATGACAGATAGAGCTGGGTATCATCAGCATAGCAATGATATGAGAAGCCATGTGAGTGGATGATCTGACCGAGTGAGGTGGTGTATATGGCAAAAAGGAGGGGGCCCAACACAGAGCCTTGGGGGACCCCCGTGGTGAGGAACATATATTATATAACTTTTTTATAGTCATTATAAGAAAAAAACTCCAGGCAGACCATTTTTGGCTAAGGGTTTAAAGGGTTAAACAGACAGAATAAAGGCTTGGTGCCTTCTGCAGCTGAGGTAAATACAGGCCTGGACCACTTCAGGATGGAACTTGTGGAAATTCAGTGTATATTCATGTACCAGTGTCTTTCTTAAGCAACAAGAAAATACAGTGAATATGTGCAAAACTATGCACACGACAAAAAAAAAAAAAAAAAAAAAAATCAGAATTAAATGGCTACTACAGGCTGAAGTCAGTATTTAGTGTAATATCTGTTCACATGATGAAAAAAATCACGTTTGATGTGTTGAATGAAAAGTGGTGTAAAACAGTAGAATATTAGTCCCATAAATCTCATATTGTCACAGGTGCAAAAGAGTCAGAGAGATATTAAATGCAAAGGAGGTCACAGTAAATACATGTCATTTTTTCTGATTTTTGTTATAACTTTTTAAAAACACATTTCCTGCATTTGAATCTTGATCCAGAGACAGAAATGCATAATATGCAGCAACAACCAACTGTACATATTATGTATGGTTATTATAACTTTGTAAACTAACAAACTTACCTTTTACACATTTTTTTTTGCATCTAAACATCTGAGATAATTAGTTATACACTGACAGTGCTTTTGTTTTTCAAATGAATCTTACATTTCTGCGTTTCTGTTTTAAATTGAAAAGAGTCATTTTTCATCACCCAGACGTCTCTCGTAGATTGGTTGTAAAATGAGAACTGTGTGAGTTTTCCTCTTGTATTAATTAGTAAAACCGTAGAAGTATTACGTGTTTGACTTAATTTGCTTTACTTTACATTGCACATCCTGCAGTGTGACTATTGTAATGATGTTGAAAAGGGGTATTCTGTAGTCTTATCACTTACAGGATGGACATGTGACTCCTCTTAGTCACAAACAATAGCAATGACGACTGTTTATTCATTCATTTATTCTTCACTGTGTTCTGATTTTGTATGAGCTGTGACTCACTATAACTCATCTCACCTTGCAGTTTATGAGCTTAAATTGTTTTTATTTGGGGAAAATATGTCAGATTTAATTTGCATACTCTATTGGAAGTACATGACATGACTCTTAAAACTGGCCTTTGATGCTTTTTCAATGAATCAACTTCATATAGTGATGAAACATTGCCCCCAAGTGGCAACTGGGTGGAAGTGCAGTATATGACAATACCAGGTTGTGAGTTTGTCTTCATCTTTATCCAAACTAATAGACTTCTTCTGCTCTGTGTGACAGGTCTGTTAGGTATGGTGGCCCACATGATGTTTACCACAGCCTTCCAGCTCACTGTCAGCCTGGGTCCAGAGGACTGGAAACCCCAGACATGGGATTACAGCTGGTCATACATGTGAGTATTTCACAGTGTATATGTACGCTGCAAAAAAGGGTGTCTAAAAACTAGATAAAAACACTACATCTGAGGAAAAAGGTGCTCAAAACAAGTGAAATATCTGTCCATGCAGCAAGATGATTTCACTTGACAAGATTTCTTGAATTAAGATTGTTAAATCTAGACATAAGCAGGAAATTAACTCTTAAAACAAGATAAATCATCTAACACTTCTAAATCTAAGTTGTTGGTTTTTTTTGTTTTTGTTTTTAATCTTGGTAAGAACCAAGGTTCTAATAGTTTTGAATTTTTCATTCTAGTTTAGTTTTATTTTGACTTTTTTTTCTCTAATTCAATTTGTTTTAATTAGTTTTTAGAGCAGGTTTGCTAGTTTTTATTAGTTTTCGTTTTTTTTTCTAAATGCTTAGTTTTAGTTTAGTTTTAGTTTCTTTATATCTTCTCTCTTCTTCTCCGTCGTATTCAAATAAATCCCAGACAGGACTCTGCTGCTTTCTCCCAACTTTAGTCTCCATGTTTCCAGGTAGAATGGGGACCAGAAGACGACTGGAAACCACAAGTGACGGACCGTCAAGTGTCATATGTCGACAGCAGATAAAACTGCTCGAGCGAAATAAATCGATTTCATATCAATCCAGCATTGACGAAAATGAAAACTAAGGGAAATTTATCCATAATTTTTATATGTTTTAGTTAGTTTTGTAAGCACACAATACAGTTTCGGTTAGTTATCGTTTTTTTCTTTTAAGTATAGTTTTTATTTATTTCAGTTAACAAAAATGTTTTTTCAATTTTAGTTTTGGTCATTTCGTTAGTTTTCGTTAATGATAATAACCTTGGTAAGAACCACATAATTTGCAGTGTATTTAACATTTAACTTCTAAACTCTGTGGTTACAGGTCATTCCATACATGGTTTCAGTACACTATCTTTAAATCCAACTAATATATTCTTAGTTGACATGAAAAATACACATAAAACAAGGAAACCAGTGAATAGTAAAATTACTTTAGCTCATATTTTATTTAGCAAATTGACTTCTGACATTCAGACATGTAAGATGTTCCAAAAATACTTTATAGGGTCATGTTACGATGAATAACTGAAACAACAAATGTCAACAGGTAACTATAATAATGATTAGGGCCCAAAGCAGCATTAAGGCAGGCTCTAGTTTATTGGAATCGTCAAATTTAACCTCAAATATTGCTAATATTGATGGAAAACAAAGCAAAATAGTGCTATACTGCATCTACTTCATTTGTATTGCAGCCTGCACTGCCATCTGCTGTCAACACAACACAGCCTAGACTATAATAACCCTTTGAAACCCCAAATGGTCCTTACGTCTTTAAACATGAATTAATTTATCTTGTAAACAACACTGAGTTTGAGCAACCGCATGTTATACATCATTAGAAAGCTTAATTACTGGAGATTTCAACAATGCACTGCCATTTTATCATTCAAGCACAGCAGCAGAATCAATAAGCATTTGTTTTCAGACCAGCGATAAACAAACAAACTAATAAAACTCACCAATGAAGCCTCATGGTTCTCCACCAAAACACAGACATCCAACAGAGACAGCCTTATAATTGTGTTAAAAATCCAATAAATCCATTCCAGTGAAATAATTAATCCACACCGAGTATTTCCTCCATAAATCCACAAAGTCCACTGCTGCAACTTTTCGTATTTTGCATCACATGTGCATTATTTTCCACTCATTCTAAAGAAAACATGAGTTTGTTAGCAGTCATGAGCCACTTTGGGCTTTCAAAAACACCTGGGAATGCTGATCTTGTGATTGACACCTTATTTGACCAACTAGGCAATCACTATGCTGTTTCCAGCTTCTATTCATCGCAGGCAAACTCCAGCCAATGGCAGCCAATTGTTTTGATGATTGACATATTGAATGTCCAATAAAATGCCGAAAAGTACAACATGTGATTTGTGGGTGTTAGTAGTTGTATAATAATTTTCTTTTGAGTGAACTATTTTTTCAGTTGTAATTATATTTGTTTTAAATTTAGTATGTATTGTGTTCTAGTTTTATGTTAATCTGTTGTTACTTGTGTGTGATATTAGACAAAAATAACATGATGAAAATTAGTCAAATGAGCCAAGGATTAAATTACTAAGTATTTTAATCTAAACATGTGTCAAATCATCAGGTTAACAGTCACAGAAAAAAAAAAAAAAAACATACAAAGGCCCTTTAAGGCTACAGTCTGATGCAGATTATTGTTTTTTCTCTGGATCAAACCCAAATGAGGAAAAACAAACACTGAACAAAGACACATTCATTTTTCATCAGCTTCATTATTTCAAAGTTTATAATGAAGGTTCTCAAGGACAAACACATCATTATCTTTTAGCTGATTAGTTGTTCTACTGATCACTGAACGTAACGCCTTTGTCTTTGTGTTGCGCAGTAATTGCTGTTTTATTATGAAAAAATGCCCTGACAGAGAGTTTGGATATGATCAGACAAAATCAGAAGACAAAGCAAGTTACTCATTAAAATGTGGTGTCAATAGAATGTGTTTTAAGTCAAATAATTGTTAATAGATGATATCAAAAAACGTACAGAAAAAAGAGGTGATTTGTGGTTTTACTGTGGCTGCTCTCTGATGATGAACAGAGCTAAGCTAACAAAGCTATAATGTAAACTATCAGCACGTGAAGATTATAAGACACTGTACAGTTATTTTTTGTGTTGGTCATTTTATTGTAACACAAAATGATGGATTAGCTGATAGCAGAAGCTTTAGTCATACAAAACCAAGTTATGCTCAGAAAACAGAAAAATAACATAAAAGTTGTAATCATCTTCTATGACTCATTCAATGAGCTTTAGCAGTAGAGAAGTAATACTTGTACTGTTGGATCTGCTTAGTGTTAGCTTAGCGGTGCAAAGTTTGTCGCATTGGTCTGTTGATATACACTGTTACTTTATTCTCAATATTTGCTTATTTGGATTGGGTTCGGTTTCTGAACAACTGGTTTTGTTGAGCTTTGAGGTGATGTTCTTTTAGTAACATCATCGTCATCAGCACCACATGTATCTGAGTTTGGATCATCCATCCATCCATCCATCCATCCATAACTGGTTACATGAATGTGTTGCATATGGATATTGCTACAAACCTTACAAAGCATTACCATGGCAACAGAGACAGAACTGTGGATGCCCCCAATGCCAGGATTAAAAAGTAACAGTGTTCTTTTGCCATCTTTCTTATTTTTTAATCATTCTCTTTTGGAGAAAGAAGATTCATACATGTTTGAGTGCTTGAAGTTTGCATTGGAGTCTGCTTTGTTCTTGGAGTTGGTCATTTGTTGATGTTAGCTTCATTTGTAAATGAGAGATGACTACACTGTGGCTGCTGTAGAAGAGCAGAAAACACACATAAACTAAGGAGAGAGTGGTAGAGTTTTTACTGAGAATTCAACGTAGGTCCTTCATATAGAAGTCAGTGTAAAGGCTGTTATCATGGATGTAGGCCACAGGTGTTAAACATGCGGCCCGGGGGCCAAATCTGGCTCGCCAAAGGGTCCAGTCCAGCCCTTGGGATGAATTTGTGAAATGCAAAAATTGCACTAAGATATCAACATTCCTTTTAGTTCAGGTTCCACATTCAGACCAATTCAATCTCAAGTGGGTCAAATCGGTAAAATACTATCATAATAACATAGAAATAATGACAACTCCAAATATTTCTCTTTGTAAAAGTAAATATTTTCATGTGTTTACACTAAAACAAAGTATCATTTCGCAAAAAATGTGAATAACGTGAACAAATATGAACAACCTGAAATTTCTTAAGAGAAATAAGTACAATTTTAACAAGATTCTGTCTGTTACTAAATGTTTTGTGTGTTTGTAGATCCACTGTGATCTGTAAGTTCTAATGTACATGTGCAAATGATAAACTGAGGCAGAATATTGGTACAATTACACTTATTTTTTCAGTTTGTTCATGTTATTCACATTGTTTGAAAGGATAGTTTGTAGCTGTAAACCTTTTCATAATGTAAATTTACTTTTTTCGCTCTAAAACATAGAAAAAAGTTTGGAGTTGACATGATATATATATATGTGTGTGTGTGTATATATATATATATATATATATATATATATATATATATATATATATAATTATGTTATTATTTTATTGGTCCGGCCCACTGCAGATAAAATGTAGCTGAATGTGGCCCCAGAACTAAAATGAGTCTGACACCCCTGATGGAGGCAATCGAGACTTCAGCTAATGTCAATAAACAACACACTCCAATACAAACTTCACATAAGCCAATGGGCACCAGCAGATCACTAGACGGTCTAAAATGTATGCCATACTTTGACTAACGGACTCATTTATTTGTGTTTCTTCAGTCTAGCTTGGAGCTCCTTCACAGCCTGCATGGCGTCCTCAGTCACCACCATCAACCGCTACACCAAAACCATCCTGGAGTTCAAGCACAAGCGCAGAAACATCGAGAAGAACTTGAAGATCAAGCAGAAGTTGCTGGAGTTGGACTCTCCAGAGCAGGTGTGGGACATGTACATCAGCTCTGTGCCGAGCACTGCCGAGGAGCTGCTGGACCTGTCCTCCAACGGACGCAAACTGTCCAACACCTCCATCTTCCTGGATCTCAATGACCTGCCCGACCCACAGGGGGAGGAATACTGCTAGAGGGGGCAACATGTAGCATCCGAAACTTGACCAGTAACAATGGTGTAATTACTGTAAACAAAATGTAACCACAGTTGAGAGGAAGTGAACTGAGTCACATGGAAACGGTGATAGCAAACAGAGCTTTAGCATCTGATCTGAGTCGTGTTTTTACAACGTATTTAAAGTAGAATATTCATCTTTCTTTGTGTTCTGACTTGTTTTTAACCTAATCCTGAGAAAAATTACCCGGCTCATGACTAGATATGTTTTTTATTACATTCACCAGCCGCACCTACTTTTCGAGGTGAAAATAACAAGCTACACTTAGCAACTTTTGTACCAAGAAAACAATTAGCTTAACGCCACTTTTACGTGCATCGCTCTTACAAATGGAAACAAAATTAACACTATAAAGTAAAGATGAAGGTGAAACATAAATAAAACTGCCACAACGCCTTGCAAATAAGTGTCTAGCTCCTCTCTATGTTTTGGTTTTTATTTATTTTTACTAGCTAGCTGTAACAGTAGTAGCATAGCAAGACTAAATAGCGAATTAGCTGCAAAATAATGGCCTTCTTTATGTCGTTGTTTGCTGATATGAGAGGAAACTTGCCAGAATACCCAATAACAGTGAAAATAAAGAAAATAATTCAGCTATTTAACACGAGAGCGGATTTTCCTGTGACCTTAGCCTGATTTTTAGGATTTTTTAATGATACACATGTCGCTGCTTTGTAATTTGGTACATTTAGGCCTTATATGGTTGGTATCTAAATAAGTGTTCCCCCTGAAAATACAAACGTTTCCATGTTTTGGCTCATGAAATTTATCTGGATGGTAGAGAACGTTTATAATTGACAGAACAAATGGTGTGTTGATGCTAACATAATGCACCACACACCGTATCTTTTCAGCACCACAGATGTGTTAACTTTAGATGTGATACTACGGAAGGTCAAAGGTTAAGTCCTCACTACCAAACCCAGAGCAGGGGATATATGGCTTTTTATGGAATGCATTTCCCCGATTCCATGCCTTCAGGTGTGAATTCGATAGATTCAGTGCTTGTTAATGCTTCATAATCCAGAACAAGTGACTCTCAAAACTCTTGGTTAATTGAGGACCATGTACGAAGATGCAAAAAGGGTGCGTTGATGATATTTCAAGACTCACTTAACTGTAGCTGTAGATACACATTGTTTAACAGTGAGTCTGAGGACAGAATGTAGCTCCATATTTACTATATACAGTGATGGAAGAAAGGTTTTTGGACATCCCATGCATTTGAGACACACTGCATTAACCCATAAAGACCCAAACATCCACTGGCGACCAAAATCATTCACTTATATAAAATGTTTAACATCTGTTGATCAATTAATCCTATCAATACATGTAAATAATTAGTGTAAAATGAAGTTTGTCGTCTTTTAGGCTCCGTAGTGAACATGAAAACACCATCATCTTCTACGACATTGATTCACCAGTAAAACCCATAGAGTCTGACACTTGTTTTATGTTCAGTTAAGAATATATTTTGCAGAAAAAATAATCTTTTTCTTCAGTTTTCTCTGTTTTGAATGTAATAACCCTCAACTTTAATCTGAGTTTCAATGAACATCTACATAATCAGACATTAAATATAGGAAAATGCCTGATTTTCACTTATAAATGCAAAACACAGAGAATAATATTAGGGTAAAGTTACATAAACACCATCATCTTCTACGACATTGATTCACCAGTAAAACCCATAGAGTTTGACACTTGTTTTATGTTCAGTTAAGAATATATTTTGCAGAAAAAACAATGTTTTTATTCAGTTTTCACTGTTTTGAATATAATAACCCTCAACTTTAATCTGAGTTTCAATGAGCATCTACATAATCAGTACATTAAATATAGGAAAATACCTGATTTTCACTTATAAATGCAAAATACAGAGAATAATATTAGGGTAAAATTACTTAAACACCATCATCTTCTGCAACATTGATTCACCAGTAAAACCCATAGAGTCTGACACTTGTTTTATGTTCAGTTAAGAATATATTTTGCAGAAAAAATCATCTTTTTCTTCAGTTTTCTCTGTTTTGGATATAATAACCCTTAACTTTAATCTGAGTTTCAATGAACATCTACATAATCAGACATTAAATATAGGAAAATACCTGATTTTCACTTATAAATGCAAAATACAGAGAGTAATATTAGGGTAAAGTTAGGTAAACACCATCATCTTCTACAACATTGATTCACCAGTAAAACCCATAGAGTTTGACACTTGTCTTATGTTCAGTTAAGAATATATTTTGCAGAAAAAATAATCTTTTTCTTCAGTTTTCTCTGTTTTGGATATAATAACCCTTAACTTTAATCTGAGTTTCAATTAACATCTACATAATCAGACATCAAATATAGGAAAATACCTGATTTTCACTTATAAATGCAAAATACAGAGAATAATATTAGGGTAAAGTTGGATAAACACGATCATCTTCTATGACATTGATTCACCAGTAAAACCCATAGAGTCTGACACTTGTTTTATGTTCAGTTAAGAATATATTTTGCAGAAAAAAATCATCTTTTTCTTCAGTTTTCTCTGTTTTGGATATAATAAACCTCAACTTTAATCTGAGTTTCAATGAACATCTACATAATCAGACATCAAATATAGGAAAATACCTGATTTTCACTTATAAATGCAAAATACAGAGAATAATATTAGGGTAAAGTTATATAAATCACTTAAGAAAGATTAAAACAGTAAAATTCATTTGGGAAATGCCACAAAAGCAGCACTGGGTCTTCATGGGTTAAGAATCACAATCAGTTGCTCCATTTTCCATAATCACATGCTCCCTTCTGCACTTGCACAGTAACATCGAGGTCAAAACTGGATGTTTCAAAAAGATAATAAAACATTCAAGTTATGTTGAAAGAGTGTCAAGATTTTAGTTCTGCTATTTTTTCCTTTCATCAATAAACAAAGAATTTAATAATAAATAATGTACATTTTTTTTATGTTTGTCTGATGCAGGTACACTTTTTGAAACCTAAAATATTTGAGATTGTGTATAACTTCATGGGTGTCCAAAAACCTAAGATAGCAAGAAATAGCATTAAGTAGCTTCTGAGTTACACAAAAACACTCCCATTAAAGGCTCACTGTGTCTAACCATGGATGAAGCAGAAAAAGCCTTTATCCACTGGACTGAAATGTGGGGTTTTAATGACTTTAGGTGGACCGACTTCACACACAGGAGAATAAAGGCTATTTTCACAGTGTAAAGGATGAGCGCTACATGTGTGGATGCTCATAGGCCATGCTGAGTGCCTTTTTTCCCACAGCAGCATGCCTCTGGTCAAACAGCATGCTCTGTGCTCACAACGTTGTAATGAGAGCAATGCTGTTTCATTACTCCTATAGAGGAAACATGTAGCTGTCTGTGCAAACTGCCAAAACCCGACAGGAGCGCGCCTCTTTTAAAGCTCCACCTGTAACAAATCTTGATATAAGGGGATACTTTTCTTATATGTGTGGCTGTTGAAGTGTATTAACGTAGAGCAGGAATGCTATTTTTGAAGTGCTTTTGACAAACGTGTATTATATTTACGTATTTTATTTGTTAAAGTGAAATATAACGTAGACAACTTTAGCTTTATTCTGGTTCGGTTCTGAATTCTATTTCATGGTCATGGGTTGCAGTAAATACTGAAGCATGGGCTGTTGTGTCTTTATGTGTGTGTCAGACTTACTGTATCTGCAGTGGCACTATTTGTGTAGTGTTCTTTAGTTACATTTTTGTGGTTAATTATTTACAACCTAACATATTAATAATACAAATAAAAGAATTTCTATGAGAAGATATTATTTAAAGGTAAATGAAGAGAGTATATCATAATAAAGACTTCTTTTAGCAAGCTGTTGTGTTTGTTGTTGCTTTTACTGTCCACAAGAGGGCAGTGTTGATCTATAATATTGATGTTTAATGCCTTATTAAACTTGCCTGTTACTACATAGTTTGCAAACACACAATGGGTAAGATACAGTACTGTGCAAAAGTCTAAGTCCGACACTAATTTGTTTTTTTTTTTTTAGGGTTAAAATGATCATGTATATTTATTTCTCATTCTTTTCTTCACATTCAAGAACATCCTGGAAGTATGTGCATAGCTTTAACCCTGTAACGTCAAACGTATCATATCTGATGCATGAGTTTTGAAGGCCTCTACGTCAGGGGTGTCAAACTCATTTTGGTTCAGGGGCCATATTTATCCCAATTTGATCTCAAGCGGGCCAGACCAGTAAAATAATGACTTAATAACCTTTAAATAATGACAAATCCAAGTTTTTCCTTTTTGTTTTGGTACAAAAAAACCCATTTAAATTATGAAAATGATTTACATTTTACAAAAAAGATGTGAATAACCTGAAAAAACAGCAATTTCATTCGAAAATTTTGTGCAATTTTAACAATATTATGCCTGGACTTATTATTTATACATGTACATTACATGCAATGTTACATAAACATTTGCTAACAGGCAGAATTTTGTTAAAATTTTGAAGTTTGGAACTAAAATTTGAACAATTTCTACAATATTCCATCTCTTACTATTAACACAACTACAGATCACAGTGGATCCATAAATGCACAAAACATTTAGCAACAGGCAGAATATTGTTCAAATTGCACATTTCAGGTTGTTCATCTTTGTTTTTATTTATGTATTTATTTGCATTTTATTGTGAAAGAATAGTTTTGTAAATGTAAATATTTTCACAGTGTAATGTTTTTTTTTTTTCACTTAAATTTTTTCCACATAATTTTTCACAAAGAAAATTATTAGTTGTCATTATTTATGGATTATTGTGTTGTTATTTTTACTGTAGATCACACTGGTCTGTATGTGGAACCTGAACCAAAATGGTTTGAACAGCCTTGACTGTTCAGGTTAATTTTTGCACTTTCATCCTGCAGGGCCGGAATGGAACCTTTGGAGGGCCAGATTTAGCCCCCGGGCTGCATGTTTGACACCTGTGCTCTATATGATCAGTGTGATTTTTTTTTTTGTTTTCTTGAAAAACTTGATGTATATAATTAGATACATGCAATACATGGATAATCCACCAGGGGGGAGGAATTTGTTCACCAGAGGCCTTTCCAGTGACATTATTATTATTAATGAGGAAGGAGGCAGAACTTTACTCATTTTGAAGAGGAACTGCCAATTTGTTAGACATGTTTGTGTTATATTATGTTTTTGTTTGTTCAAAAATAACAATATTTGAGCATATGATACAAAATTGAAATCCATACATAGAAATTGATATTTGAAAAAAAAAAATTAATTGGGGTTGTTCAGAAGGACCAATAAAGTCTCCAGTTTCAAAGAACTGGAATTTTCTGTCAGTGATTTAATGGTTCAGGCTTTACAGGGTTAAAAGATACATAACAAACTGAATTAACTGGGTTCTAAATGTTAAAATGACTTTTTAGTGTGACCCCTGACCCCATGACAAGAAGCAGAACAAACAGAAATATCTAACGCATGTTGAATGAAACCTGGTATAAAACATCATAAAATTAATGCTATAATTTTCATATTGTCTGAACAAAAGGGTTCAGGACGTTACTGCTGTACATGCCTCACATGTATCCAGTTTGGATCTTAGCCCATAAAGACCTAGTGCTACTTTTGTGGCAGTTCCCAAATTATTTTTTGTCTGTATTTTTAACCTTTCTTCAGTGATTTGTCACCACTTCTACCAATATTGTGCTCTGTATTTTGCATTTTTAAGTAAACATCAGGACATTTCCAATATTTAATTCACTGATAATGTAGATGTTCATTAAAGCTCAATGTAAATCCAAAGGTTATTATATCAAAACAGAGACAACGGAAGAAAAAAGTATCTTTTTCTGTAAAATCTATCATTAACTGAACATAAAATAAATGTCTCCATCCACTGTCATTGATCCAACTCTATGGGTTTTACTGGTAAATCAATGTTGTAGAACACAGGTGTCAAACATGCGGCCTGGGGGCCAAATCTGGCCCGCCAAAGCGTCCAGTCCAGCCCCTGGGATGAATTTGTGAAATAAAAAAATTACACTAAGACATTAACAATCATTTTAGTTCAGGTTCCATATTCAGACCAATTCAATCTCATAATAACCTAAAAATACCCACAAATTTAAATTTTCTCTATGTAAATGTAAATGTTTTCATGTATTTACACTAAAACAAAGTATAATTTTGCAAAAAATCTGAATAAC
Organism: Sphaeramia orbicularis; assembly: GCF_902148855.1. Classification (NCBI taxonomy): domain Eukaryota; kingdom Metazoa; phylum Chordata; class Actinopteri; order Kurtiformes; family Apogonidae; genus Sphaeramia; species Sphaeramia orbicularis. The sequence continues at coordinate 17,905,999 of NC_043975.1, forward strand.
CTGAACAAATATGAACAATCTGAAATGTCTTAAGAGAAGTGCAAATTTTAATAAAATTCCACCTGTTACTAAATATTTTGCGTATCTGTAGATCCACTGTGATCTGTAAGTTATAACGTACATGTGGAAATGATAAACTGAGGAAGAATACTGTTAAAATTACTTTTTTTTTTTTCAGTTTGTTCATGTTATTCACATTGTTTGAAAGGATAGTTTGTAGACGTAAACCTTTTCATAATGTAATTTTACTTTTTTTTTTTTACTATAAAACTAAAAGAAAAGTTTGGAGTTGACCTTATTTATATATTATTATGTTATTATTTTACCAGTCCGGCCCACTTCAGATCAAATTTAGCTGAATGTGGCCCGTGAACTAAAATGAGTTTGACACGGTGTTTCCATGTTCACTGTGGAGGCTCTGACCTTCCAAAAGGGTCATATCTGATGACCATGAAAAGATGACAAACTGTATTTTACACCAATTATTTACATGTATTGATAGGATTAGAGGATCAACATGTATTAAATATTTTATATCAGTAAATCCTTTTGGTCACTTGTGAATGCTTGGGTCCTTATGGGTTAATACTGAGACTGAGCAGTGCATATGTGTGGTCATGATAACTTTACTAAACAAACAAATCCAGTGTCGGACTAGGACTTTTGCACAGTACTGTATCTAAAAAAAAAATCTGTTAAATATTTTTAATTTGGTTATTTTAAAAGTATTACCAGTCATATAATTCAACAGAATAACCAAACAAACTCAATAATCATACAAAAATGAATTCATTCACATTATTAAATCAACCCCTAAAATGCTTTGCATCTCATTAACGGCCGCTGTTTATAGCCGCTGCATCTCTGACGTAAACAGATTTACATTTGCAAAAACAATTGCACTAATGTTGACTGTAATCACATTCAGTGTAAATCCTTACTGGCTCAATAAAACCGTTTTACAGCTGTATTCTATGGAAAACAATGGATGAAAAAAAAAAAAAAAAACAGGGAATGCAGAGAAGTATTCCTTGCTCAAAAATAGTTTTAATTTTAATGCTTTTTAACTAGTGCAAATACATGCAAACTGAAAACAGACAACCCTGTATGCAGGCTTTTTTCCACAGTAACACAGCCTGAAAGCTCCATATATCACATCAAGAGGAATGGACATTGATAGGATGACCTTCTCACATTGATTTGACCCGGTCTTGTTTTGGTTGTCCATCAGCAGTCCCTTTACTTCACTCTTGGTACGGTCAGGTGGTTTAGCAGAGGGATGCTAACCTAAACCCACCACAGAAATGTGCCAATAGGCAAAGAAGAGGCAAGTGACCCACACCAGTTCCCTTACATCCATTTATCCACATTCATTATTCAAGAATACAAAACCACTCAGTCAAATCTGAGCTCATATAAAGATTCTCTCGCTCACCCCTCTGCTGCTCGCCACATAAAAGATTCATCCCCCCTTTTCGGGAACAATGCTTGGAGGACGATACTCAATATGTATGCATTGATTGCCTTAAATTCTTAACCAGTGAGACTGAAGAATAAAAAAAAAAAGAGTGACTGAAATTTCGGAATGTAGAGATGCATCTGATCTGGGTTCATTATGCCACTACAACCTACCAACTACAGCATCAGCATTAAACTGCAGACCAGAGTACGGAGCTGATCTCCTGCCAAAAACTGACAGAAAACATGTTTTATAAATGCACCCTGATTCACTAACACAGTTTACAATTGGAAAAGTTACCCACAAAAAAATACACAGAGCTGTAGAGGCAACTCCAGCATGTCTTACAAGCATAAAAAGAACATTTCCTTCAAGAATGAAAAGTGGCGTGACTTCTCTCTACTGTTTGTGCCGACAGCATTCTCACAAATGGCGGTGGTTGTTGCCATCTTGGCTGAAGTGATCATATTTGGACAGAAGGGCAAAGCTGGGGAAGTGTGATGTCTGATGGTTGAGCCAATAAACGCTCAGTTACTGACAAGATAAAATTATAAACTGCATCAAATATGTGTGTATCTTATTAAAAGCCAAAGTCTGAACCTATCAGGTTGTGCCTCATGAGACCTTATTTCAGGAAAGAAATATATAGAGAGAGTTTTTTTTTTTTTTTTTTTTTTTTTCCCTGTTTGAGTTATGCATCCTTTCCACATATACAGTCCCAGAAAAATGTATTAAGACTCTCAAAAGTCATCAAAAACAACGATTATGCAATCAAGCACTAACTCCTGTGTGTATCATGTGACTAAAACAGACAGGAAAGAAAACATGGAATGTCTAAAAGCAATGTTTTTAGCAGTCAATAGCTTTTCACCATAGCTATTGATGTAAAAACTGAAGTGATTTTGGTTTTTATCAACAAAACTATGGAAAATGGCTAGATATCAGCTCTGAAATTAAACTCTTATGAGCTATTTTTGTTGTTATCATTATATTTGTACAAACAAATCTACGTTTAGTTGTACCAGGCGTTAAAATGAACAAAAAATTGAAGAAAACAAGGGTGGTCTAATCATTTTTTCCATGACTGTATTTGTCAGTTGAAAGGATAATTCTTAAAGTCAAGAAAGTCTGAGTATGTGGCAAAACTGGTAAAGTATCAGACCATGAAAAAACATAAATATGAAGACTACATATCAGAACGCTGAAGAAGTAACATGTGGTTTTCACCTTTTAATAGTTTTTTACCTCTGTCTCAAAGACTGATGTAAAATGTGTTAAGATAGTGGCTGTTTTGGTGTTGATGATGTATATCATCTGCAAGGAGAGATGCAGTCTATTAAGCTGTTTCAACACAAAACTAGGCATTTTTCCACGAACACAGCAACAACCCATGACTTTCTTGACTTGCAAAATCATCTTGTAAACAAACGCAATATGTGTAACTGGTGGAACTCACACAGGTCACACAGGATCATAAAATTATTTGTCCAATGTTATGTTTTTTTAAATAAATTACATCCCATAAGGTGCGGTGGAATGGGCGGGACTAAAACTCTACATTGGCCATAAAGTTGAGCTGTAAAGAAGCCCATTGGGTGTCAGTCAAGTCCGATGTTGTGTCCATTGAAGCCTTGTATTAGCACTAAAATGTCGTTAATAAAACAATAATTAACAAACAAACCAAATCAAGCCAATCAGACTGAAATAGATCGTGGAAAAACTTGGACTCTGTGTTTCTAGGTAAAAAATTCAATGGAAAGATTTAAACCCTAAGACAATTTTTGTACTTATTATTGCTCATTAAAGTGTTCTGTAATATCCAGCAGAATTTGTAGGGGAAGTTTACACCTAAAAACAATAAAACATGTTCCAGAACACTAAAATTCTTCCTTTTATTGGGATGTGTCTGTCTTTTTGACCTGATGAAAGCCCCGCCCTGTAGGCAATGTAGGAAATTTTGATGGGAAAATTGCACTGTCACACTAAAACAGTATAATATCTGGAAAATAATATTAAATAGAGTGCATTATTTTATGGAATTGATTTTAGCAGAACTTGGCATAACCATAGTACTATAAAGCAGACTCGTAGCACCACCTGCTGATGTAAAAGGTGAATTACTCAGGACTTTTGTGAGAAAATTGTCAACACAAACAACAAAAACCTACACTACGGATCACATCCCATTGTTTGGTCATTGAAGGAAATAATTATTTGTACTTGTAACAGATTATGTGGTATCTACTTAAGTTTGACATACTATAATTATGTTTCATATTTGTTTGACAGATGAATCCTGGTGCATTTGAAAAATATTCTCTGGTTGTTTAACCCATAAAGACCCAGTGTTACTTTTGTGACAGTTCCCAAATGAATTTTTCTTTATATTAACCATTTTTAAGCAATTTATCACCATTTATGATAATATTGTCCTCTGTGTTTTGCATTTTTCAGTGTAAATCATCCATTTTCCTATATCTAATTCCCTGATCATGTAGATGTTCATAAAAACATAAGTAAATTCAGAGGTTATTATATAAAAAACAGAAAAAAATGCAGAAAAAGAGACTTTTTTTTTTTTTAACAAAAATATCAGTAACTGAATATAAAAAGAAGTGTCTGTCCAATTTCATCGATCCAACTCCATGGGTTTTACTGGTTAATCAGTGTTGTAGAAGATGACAGTGTTTCCATGTTCCATACAGAGTAGGAACGTCCAAATGGGTCATATCTGATTTTGATTTAAAGCTGAGAAACTGCCTTTTACCTCAATTATTTCCATGTATTGATAGGATTAGAGGATCAACAGGTATTAAACAGTTTAGATCGGTAGTTGCTTTTGGTCACTGGTGGCTGGGTCTTTATGGGTTAAGTTTTAACAGGAAATCAGCACCATAACAAAGACACTAAAAGCTACAGTATGTTTGATACCATTTTTTTTTTTACAGCTGTAATGTATATCCACCAGCAAATCTTTTTAGACACTTTTGTCCCGTTGCTTTATGTGACCACCTGACATAGGAATAAGTGGTGAGATATGTGATGAAGCACCTGTACTGGACATCTATAAACTCACACTGTTGTCTTTTACACATGAACAAGATGATCATTTGTTAAAGGTGAGTGTATTGACACTGGATTTCCGTTGCCCAGTTTGTGAGATCCTGTTCTGCCAGACAATAGGCTCCTCTCTGGATCTTTTATACTCTCTGCATCTGTCTAGATCAGATGGATGATTTGCACAGGCTTTTAGCAGCAGCAGAAGGTCACTGCCATCCAAAGTCCTGACCTGCCATCTGATAAAAGCGCTGGTTGTGTGGCTTGTAGAAATCCCTCAGTCTCTGCATCACCTCCGGGTCAATAGAAGCATGAGTCCTCCCTTTCGTTTTCCCCAGGCAGTGAGGTTTGCTGCTGCCCTCTGGTTTCTTTAAGCAGGGGAAGCCTTTTGTTTTATTGAAGTAGAAGTGCTTGTCTGTGACAATCCTCTGGAGGCCCAGAAAGTCCTGGACTTTACCCAGTTCTCCAGCTGGGTCGGAGATGAGCCTCTCCCCGCTGACCAGATGGATTTGAGTCCTGGGGAACCAGGCCAGCCAGCGCTCCAGGTGCTGGGCATACAGGCCGATCCACAATGGGCTCCACAGAGAGTCGATCTGACCTGGAGACAGAGATGGAGACGGAACCAGGTTTGTCATTTCGGAGATTGTACTGTTGGCATCTTTCTTGATCCTCACTAACATTGCTTGCCAGTGGCTTGAGGATGATGAGGGTTTATTTCTGAAAGTAAAGATGCTCCGATCCATCAATTGAACATTGATGTCAGACAATATCAGCCTTGTAGATACCACCCAAAATATAGTCTTTATGCTCAATTAAATGTTGCTACTAAACTATTTGTGATAATATTTTTATTTTATGCTCTGAGTTAAAGACAGTATGATGAAGAGCTGAAATATTATCAGTTAGGTGAGATTTACTACACCCATAACCCTACGTGAGTTGAATGTAGATTAATAAACATCGACAATAAAAAGAGAATTGTCTGAACTAAAATATCAAATCTGAAATGTCATTTAGAATCAAAACACACTGGTTTTAGTGTTAAATGAAAACCTTAATTATTAAAAATGTAGGTCCCAGTAGAAAAACACTGGTTTAGTTTGTGTTGTAGCAACACAGAAATGAGGTCTAATAAGTACATTTTAACCACACAGTTCTTCTATTATAACCCTGGTTTTATGTACTTTTTCTTTGAATTGGAGTTCCATAAAGGGTGGATGTTAAAAGATGAAAACACTATTGTTAGTTGTTTTTTTGGTTTTTTTTGAGTGATAAACATTTCTTTTTTTCTCTGGCACAAAAGACCAACAAGTAGTGCCAGGCACAAAAAACCCTGCCCCTCGCACATATTTCACCCATTATAAGTAAATGGGAAGATTTAAAAATTCATAAAAAAATGGAACTTTGACCTACTGTTCCCAAAATGTAATGAGATCTATTCTGGGTCATTGGCAATCTATAAACCCAATTTAGTATGAATTCAACCAATAGTTTTGCTGCTACTGACATTTGAAATTTTGCCCATTATAGGTAAATAGAAAAAAACAAACAAACAGATTTTAAAACTTCATAAAAAATTGGAACTTTGGCCTACTTTTCCCAAAAACCAATAATGTAACCCAAATTTGGTATGAATTCATTGCTAGTTTTGCTGCTATAGTGTAAACAAACAAAAAAACTGAATAAAAAACAATACCCCTTGCCTCCCCTTTTGGGGGTGGGGAAATAAATGACATCTCCATCAGTCTGTCTTCATCAGTTACCTGCCAGATTCTTTGGTATTGCCCACATTTCACATTCTCTACCTGAAAAATTGCAATTTGGATGCAACAATTTTTAGAAAATCTGTTTCTTAGCCATTTAGTTGGATAAATGAGACTTATCCTCCTGAGACCCAGCAATGCATTTTTGTCTTCTGTAGGGGACAAAAGTTTGACGGTTTTGCTTCAAAAATGCTGTCCATTGCAAAGGACATTCCACTGAAAAAAAAAAAATAATAATAATAACTTTAAAAAATGTATTTGAAACAACTATTGCATTACGCAGTTTCCAATCAAGACAACTGTTTAATGTAAAAAAGCTAAAATTTTCTCTTTCTTGGGTCTCAGGAGGTTAAAAATCTCACGTCTGTATTGTAAATATGAAGCTAGACTGACCATGGTTTTAGCACCAAAAAAAGGGAAACTATTAGTCACAAGAAAAAAGAGGTGGTGGTAACAAACATCTAAAACAAATGTAGCTTTTTTTCCCACTTGGATCTATGACAAGCTGTGATAATAACCACCTCCAACCTTTAGCTACTTTAACAAACTGATATGAGTGATGAACTTTCTTATCTGGCAGCAAAGACCCCACTTTTCCTCCAATCTCCTTGTTGTTGTAAAGTTGAAAGGTTCTAGTATTAATTGGAGGACTTTCTCAAACTGTGACCCCTGAGTCTGTACCTGTGGTGCGGTTCTTGAAGGCGAGGCTCTCAAATGGAGGGATGTCAGGCGTTTTGGAAATGATCTGTGTATAGTCAGATATGGCTCTGGTTACAGGGTCTCGCACGACCACAATCAGCTTAACGTCCTGCGACATAGCATGGACTCGAGCCGGTGTTTCCACGGTAACAAAGTAGCGAGGGGTCTTCTCCATAACAATCTGGCCTTCCAGGGCTTTGGGCATCATACTTCTGGAAACAGAGAAAGACAAAATATGAAGAAAAACACGACTTAAAGAATTATATGTCGTGATTTAGAACATTGAATTAGTTTATGTAGTGCCTTGTAGGTACCTGGTGACTGGAGACTGATTCACATTAGCCTGTAGGGAGGCTAAAGGGGAACTTTTAAGTCATGGTAACCTGCTACATCAATATCTTAGCTGTAGTGATGTGGGAAACAAAATGTATGCTCCTAAAAAGCCCAAAGCATAAATTGTCACTTGTTCATACCCATTTTTCTGCACAGGGTATGCTGAACTATCTCTTTTGGGAATTGAGGGTTAGAGGTCAGGTCAAATGACACTTTAAATGGAACGTTTACAGATACAGAGTCCAAACAGAGAGATAAAAAAGTGAAAATTCCCACAATGAATGATGGAATTGAAGCATTCAAGACTAGAATCCACTATAATCGAGAGATTGGTGGTGAAGCAAACTGTTACTACTGTTACTAAACTAATGAGATTTTTTTTTTTTTTTTTTAAATTTAACAGTGGTCATGTTTTTAGTAAATAGTAACTGTCATGTTTCAAGGTATAAATCTCGTTTGGTCGATCAACCTTTTCCGTTTAAAGGAGCAAAATGGTTTTAATATAATACTTGAAACAGAGACAAGGGATTTTCCTATAGGCTGTAGAGTTTTTATTATCTACATTATGTTTCCTGTGGAAAGCTGTGGCAAATTTATGTTTCGCTACAAGCATTTAATAAAGTCCATGTGGTTTTTATTCATATTGTCTGTTGCAGTTCCAAAGCTACAGTCATGTCCATGTCAAATAAATAAATCTAAAAGAACAAACCTTCACCCAAACAAACAGGAAGGTTTTGAGTAAATGCAGTCATTTTTTAAATCTGTCCTCACACCATAACTCACTGTCCAAAGCTCCACACCCAGAAACACCCCAAACACAACTAAACAACAAGACACTCCTACAGCATCATAAGTAATAACTGAAGGAGATTCTTACATTATTCCTTTTGTGTAAAAATCCTACAGAATTAATCTTTAAAATTTGTGGGAATTCTATGTAACATGCAAATGACTTGTTTCAACAGAACTTTATGTAAATAGTGATTTGTGAGTAACGTGTGGACCTTATGTGGACAATTTATAACATATATTTAGCGTAGCTCATAAACTGATTTGTGGTTTTACAGTGGTTGTTTTCTGTCTAAAAACAGAGCTAAGCTAACAGATGTCATGGCCTGGCTCAAGACCATAACTAGAGGGAACCAAACATACTGAGAACAATTAATTACATTTTATTTTAAATCATCAGAGAGAATGCTGCAAATCAACCCAAAAGTATGAATGATCCATCTGTATTATCAGTGTGAATTGCAGGAAGGAGAGAGAGAGAGAGCGAGAGAGAGAGAGAGAGAGAGAGAGAGAGAGAGAGAGAACCTCTCCCTTTATAGACAAGCCCCAGGTAATTGCTGAAGTTTCAGCACCTGTGGAACCTAGAGCTAGAGCAACTAGATAAACATGAAAATGAAAGGCTGGGCCGTGACACAGAGCACTTTATCAGACACCTTGCAGTTACTGCCTCCGCCAAGGAGGTTATGTTTTCATCAGGGTTTGTCTGTTTGTTTGTTTGTTAGCAAGATAACTCAAAAAGTTATGGAAGGATTTTGATGAAATTTTCAGGAAATGTTGATACTGGCAGAAGGAACAAATGATTAAATTTTGGTGGTGATCAGGGGGGACTGGACTGATCTGTCTTGGCAGAGGTCTGCGCTCTCCGAATGCTTTTCTAGTTTTTAATGTTGGACTACTTTTCAGTGCTCAGCTGAGTCATAATGAAGAAAAACACAGGAGTGTGAAGAAATGTAAATAAAGCTGATAAAAAATTTTAAAAAAAATCTAACTTTAACCTGTTAAGCCCTGGGTCTTGTGTTTCCAGTATAATTCATTTCAGTGTAACACAAAACATGGATTAGCTGATGACAGAATATTCATTCATATAAAACCAAGTTATGGTCAAAAAAAAAGTAAAGGGAAGACAAATTCGATCTCATCATAATCTATAATATGGCAGTTATTTTTGCACTTCTTTGTCTCAGTGAGTTTTAGTGGTACTTCTACTGTTGGAGCTACTTAGTGTTAGCTTAGCAGTGCAAAGTTTGTCACATTGGTCTTTGGTTTAATGCAATTTTTCATGGCATACATTAGTCTCGAACTATTAGCTTGTTGCTTGTTATTACGTTCAGTGTTCTGAAACAAAGTAGCTATCAATATGGAACCGTATGCAATTTCGTATTTTTAGAAAACTTTTACCATACGGGTAGTAATGGTTCTTATTCATACGGAATTTACGGAGACACGTGATACTAATTAGCCAATCAGAATGCATGCTGTATTCCTACTCTTTCCATACTGTTCCGTATCCGTGGCTTTTCTGAAAATTGTTTTAGCTCAGGGTGTCAAACTCATTTTAGTTCAGGGGCCACATTCAGCTACATTTGATCTGCAGTGGGCCAAACCAGTAAAACAATAACATAATAATATATAAATAATGTCAACTCCAAACTTTTCTCTATGTTTTAGAGCGAAAAAAGTGAATTTACATTATGAAAAGGTTTACCTCTACAAACTATCCTTGCAAAAGATGTGAATAACATGAACAAACTGAAAAAATAAGTGTAATTTTAACAATATTCTGTCTCAGTTTATCATTTCCACACGTACATTATAACGTACAGATCACAGTGGATCTACAAAGACACAAAACATTTAGTAACAGAAAGAATATTGGCAAAGTTGCATTTCAGATGTTTCAAAATGTTCATATTTGTTCAGGTTATTCACATTTTTTGTGAAATTAGACTTTGTTTTAATGTAAATATTTGAAAATATTTACATTTACAGAGAGATACATTTGGAGTATTCATTATTTATATGTTATTATGATAGTATTTTACTGGTCTGACCCACTGGAGACTGAATTGGTCTGAATGTGGAATCTGAAATGAAAGGATTGTTAACCCTTTCATGCATAGGTCACTACAGTGGACAATTATTCTCCAGCTGTTCTCTTGTATATTCATGGGTTTTGATGTTTTAGTTTCATATCAGCCAACACAGTGGACACTTATGCATCATCCCATACACTGACATTCATACCATTACTGTAACTTTGCTGTTCTTCATAAACCTGATCTGCAGTAACATGTTTAAGTGTAAATCAATTGTTATTTGTTAGACAAGAAGGGTTTTTTTTGGCATATTATCTCCATGAAGTGAGTAATTACTAGCATTAGAATATGTTAAAATGTGAGAAGACATCAGATTAGCAGCATTAAAAATGTTTTTATTTCATTGTTTTCATATTACTTTCTGGTATTGGGTTTTAAACACGTTTCTTTACTTCAAAAATTAAATGCATGGATATTTTTGTAACTCCACAGAAAAAAAAAACTCGATCGCATTGTTTTTTTCATGCCTAAGGAGGAATAAAAACACTGAAGAAAAAAATCTTGACTAAGGTTCTCACAATTCATGCATGAAAGGGTTAATATCTTTGCTTATCTTTTGTAATTTTTGCATTTCACAAATTCATCCCAAGGGCCGGACTAGACCCTTTGGCGGGCCGGATTTGGCCCCCGGGCTGCATGTTTGACACCTGTGCTTTAGCTGGTCTTCTCATTACATGGATGTATAGCATGTGAATATGGCTACAGTCATCACTTAGCATTAGACTTAACTGCGCTGCCCTCTGTACCAGGAATAAAAGCAGTAGTATTATTTTGCCACTTTTCTTTATTTTTAATCTATCTCTTGTGCAGAAGGAAGATTCATACATGTTTGAATGCTTGAAGTTTTGAGTCTCTTGAGTCTGTTTTGTTCTTGGAGTTGGTCATTTAGCTGAGTTTAAGAGGCTACACAACTGTTGTTTCAGAATGCTTTACATCACTGGGGTCATTGATGCGTGTCGTAGATACAACTTCTCCTACACACTCCACGTTTTAGTTGGACTGGCTTCATCCCACCGATGGAGTGTTCATTCAGTCTCCGGCAATGCAGACACGTTGGCAAATAACGGCGGTGTTACACAAACACAGCAGCCTATCCTTTGGCGTGTCTGTCTGTGCTCTGCTTCTGTCACCTCCGCAGAAGCCCAGCAGATGGGACTCATTTAGAGATAAATGACTCCAGAGGCCTCAAAGGGCCGGCTGGGGACTCGGGGACATCTGCCAACACACCTGCCTCACACCTGACTGACTGACCCGCAACACACACACAACCTCAGCATCACTTTGTACACACCACTAGAGCAGCACTGCGTCTGTTATAGTAAAACTGCGACTGCGTATTTCAGGTTGTAGCTTTATAAATACAAATCGTGTTTACCTTGTTCTGCCTTTTTCCAACATGCGCCATATTGTGTCAACATTTTACATTGAAATTATGTCGTCCCAGGACTATTTTAGTACTCTCCTGAACTTAGCGCTACTTACAAATTGCAGCAGATTGCAGAGAAAACATTAATATTGCATGTGAAAAGGTACACAGGGCGATGCCAAGTGTTGCTTATTTACACATAAAGCAGGTACAGAGCAACATAAGCATTTTGTTTGTGTCCTCTTGTGAATATAGAATTCCCATATTTACTGTACAATAGTGGTTCTGTTTTACTCTCAACAGCTTCTGAGAAAAACATCCAGCTCTACTAAATGTTTTAGTAGACAGTTCTATATCATTGTCTCTTGATTCAGGGCACTTTCGTACATTCATTCGGACCAAACAGTTTTTGCAGCTGCCATCTTCAGCTTGAAACAAAAGAGGATGATGTGAGCAGTGAGAGGGCTGGGAAAAATAAGAGAATGAGGGAAAAGATACCACACACTACATAGATGAGAGGAAAATGTACGTGTGGGTGAGTTATGATCTCAGCTCTTAAAAAAGTGGAAAAAGGACAAAAAAAAAAAAAAAGGGAGAAATTTGACTTAAAATATGTATGTAATATGGGAACAAAACCATAAAATAGACTTGAAAACATCTGTCAAGTGTTCTTTATGTGAGGGGATTGAAAGTTTTAATCCTCGGTGTTAATTGTTCTGGTAAATCAAGCATCAAAACACCCAGAATACATAAGATTATCAGAAATCACTGTTAAAAGTAATTTTAAGACATTTCAAGGTACACACACTTTCTTAAAATGAGTTTTCTGTCATCATATCCCAAAAGAATTGTTTCTTCTGAGTCCATTTAATCCTGTTTATGTCCTTACACAAAAAAAAGAAATGACAAGAAGGTAAAATAATCTTATTTCTAGGATATTTATTTTCTAAAAATATTTTCATGTTTTCAGGGCAATTTTTAACAACCAAACACTATTGTTGTTATCTATTTTTAATGATTAAACTGTAAAGCATTAGCTTTTTGAAGGCATTTTTAAGTTGAATTTTTCAGTGGCTAAATATTAATAAATCTAGCCGAGCAAAATGTGCTTACCCCAAAGGTACAAGAAAATTTGGATGTTTTTAAAGAATATTTGACTTCAGTCCAATAGGGCTGATCACATTTTGTTTTCTGCTTATTCACTTTGGGTCAGTTTGTGTCCCTGTGCCTAAAAAAAAAAAACACCCAGACCAAAGTAGCAGGTGTTTATGAATGAGATGGTGATAAATGAAGCAGAAAGTGTACAAAAGGGACACAGCGTTGATACTCTGAGGACAGGATGCTCTGACTGTCCTCTGGTATCAGCTCAGGTTTCAGAACGAGCTGCAACACAAGCCCCTGTCAATAGATCCACCCACCAAACTGGCTCCGCTTCTATGAAACCGACACAGGCGCACACACACACACACACACACACACACACACACACACCTACACACACACACACACACACCCACACACACACACACACACACACACACACACAGTGATTTCATTTGATCTGATCAGTGTGAGCGAGCGCTTACCACCACTTAGCCTGAAGACTTCCCTTTTAACTGCAATACCCTGAACAGGAGGAGCCGCATAGTCTGTCACACATACACACTCGCTGAAAAACACAAACATACACTCATTATTCAGTCATTAGTCAACCATTTGCGCTCCCTACGGACCCATTCCTCACCGTCACAAAGACACATTTCTAAAAACCCAAATTACACTCACGTAGACACACAAACTCCCTTCATCTGTTAGGACATAAAGGGTGGGTGTGGTGGATTTTTACTAGACTTGGACTGTGTGTGCACTCATCCGACTGTTTGTGTGTCTAAGAGCATTTGCTAGAGTGTTTTAAATGAAAGGGGTTGGGTGACTGATGAAGGAATGATGGGAGTGAATACAAACGCACCTCCATTAGCAATCTGTCTGTGAATAGCCTTAGAGCCAAGAGTCCCATACCATTACCTAAGCACAAAGAGCTAATTACTGCCCCAAAGAGCACCATCAAAAGAGAAGGTCTATTATAAATATGCTTCAGCTATGAGCTTTGCCCAGACGCACTAATTGACAGACAAAGTAGCTGTTAGTTTTTATGATAATTTAATATGCCCCTATCCTGCTTTTGGCATAGAAAACTTCCAAGGGTGCATCTTCAATTTAACTTTTGGAGTTTTTTTTCTCTTTCATTGTGCAACCAAGGACGTTACAAATGATGTGCTTTGTTGTAAAAAAATACATCTAACAGATCATTCAGACTATACCGATATTTCTAGCTTTAATTTTAAAGAGAATATAACAAATTTCTTCTCACAGCTTTTACTACTGTGAATCTTCCTGCCACGACTCGTGTTAATGGAGGTTAGCATATTTTCAGTGCAGTTCATGTTCAATATTGAACTAAGAGTCATGTGAGATAAGTTATACAGCTGTAAGCAATGTCTCAAATGGCATTTGTGGCCACTGTGGTTGCTTCTTGCTGAGCCTCTTATGTTGCATTGCTCATCTCCTGACAGTCATGTCCATTAACATACTGAATTTATCTACACTGTATTGTATGTAAACACAGTGGTAATTTCTATTAGCAGGACTTGAGGCATGAAAGTGGATGATGAATTGTCATGCTTACATAAAAGGCTAATGAACGTGTTCTCAAAAGCGTTTCTTAGAGGTGCTCATCAGACTTGGACATATACAGTTGCGGAAAAAATATTAGACCATCAAAAGTCGTCAAAAACAATGGTTATGCAATCAAGTACTAACTCCTTGTGTATCATGTTACTAAAACGGACAGAAAGGAAAACATGGAATGCCTAAAAGCACTGTTTTTGTCAGTACAATGCCATAGATATTGATCTGAGAACTTAAATGATTTGGGTTGGGTTTTTGGGTCAAGAAAACCATGGAAAATGGATAGATATCAGCTCTGAAATTAAACTTTTGCCAGCTATTTTTGTTGTTATCATTATATTTGTATAAACAAATGTACCTTTAGTTGTACCAGGCATTAAAATGAACAAGAAATTGAAGAAAATAAGGGTAGCCTAATAATTTTTTCCGACTTTATCAGCATCAGCGCACTCTCTTTCAGGACCATTTACCATTCTAATGGTAACATGACCACACTGTGACAAAAAAGCATTTTAATAGTTTTAAAAAAGAAGCCTTGCTTTTCTTTGTTTTTTTCTACTAAATTAGATCATGAGGCTCAAAATTTATTGATATACTAAACACACTGCCACCTGGATTTAATTAAGCAAATAGGTAAGACTCTTCCATTGGATAATTACTACCAGGATTAACATGTTTCAGCTGCAACAAGTTCCTTAATTCTAACCGTCTCATTTCTTAAACAACCCTCAGTTTGATAGAGAGCATGTTAGAATGGATGAAGGTCATGTGGTCTGATGAGTCCAGATTGACCCCGTTCCAGGGTGATGGATGTATCAGGGTGAGACAAGAGGCAGGTGAATTAATTACCCATCATGCCAAGTGCCTATAGTACAAGCCTGTGGGGGCAGTGTTAAGATCTGTGGTTGATTTGGTTGATCAGGTCTAGGTTCACAACGTTACGTGTCAAATAAATGACGTGAATGGAATGAATGAAAGGGTTTGAATATCAGTGGATTTTTTTTTTTTTTTTTTGAAACATACATATTCAAAGGTGACAATACTGGGATTCATTAGGATCAGACTGTGAAAGAGTGGTTCAGGGAGGATGAGACATCATTTTCACACATGGATTGGCCAGACCTGAACTCCAATGAGAGTCTTTGGGATGTGATTAAGATGTCATCAATACAAGAGCTTGGCCAGAACTGAATGCAACTATGGACAAAAATAAATAGAACATTTGGTGTGACTAATGTCATGGCGAATTCAGCCTGTAATCAGATGTGAAGGCGGTCCAACCAGACATTGTGCATGTGTACGACTCTTCCCAACACAATCCATCGGTCGGTTGGTTTCTGTAAATTTTTTTGGAAGACAGGACGACTACATTTCTACATCACAAATTTTGCTATTAGCTATATGTAAGTCTTTGAGGAATGTCTGCGGACTCACAGAGAGGGTGAAACTCCACATCAGAATGCCTCATACACTTGACCATTTAACAGCGGGATGGCCCCAAGCTTTGTGTTTAAGTAGGTGAACAGAAGGGGCCAGCAGGACCATGATTTACAAAGGAAATCCCTCACAAAAAAAAAAGTTAACTGAATTAATTGGCAGTTTTAAAAGCATGTTTAAGCCGAATCCTTACACTGCTCATTTACCAGCGAGTGTAAGATCAAACATCTAGTATGGTGAACAGAGGGATTATCCAGCTTATAATAAGCCTGTGTTTGCCTTTGAGGAACCTCTCTTTTGTCCGTCCATTTCCCAATATTTCAGGAACCCTCCCCGGTGAATTGGTCCGGGCCAGCCAAGGCCAACGGCTATTGATCCTAAGAGGGCTTAGAGTAACTAAGTGTAGGCGGCTAGAGATGCTGTACAACCAGTAGGCAATGTTTGTATAACGAGGAGTGCGGTATGAAATCAAGAAGTGTAGTGTAAACGCAAAGAGGGGGTTGAGAATTGTAATGTAGCACTGGGTCTCAGCTGGGACTGAGAGTGGCAGGTGGAGACTGGGGGTGCCAGGACCCTCTGGAGCCTCATCAGAAGCATGCTGTGTCATCTACTGGGGTGTGTGTCTCTGTGTGTGAGTGTGTGTTAACAAAATTGAAGCAATTGCAATGTTTATCACATGTACAGAAGGAAATGTGCAGGGATGAAGTTGGGGGGGGGTTAAAGGAGCCGTGGATCAAACATGCAAAGTCTGGTCTGTTTATCTTTGATGTCTAATCCAAAGAGGAAGAAATAATCAGTAAAAGAGCAGAATATCGACTGTGTTCATTAGGCTGCTTATTTCACAGTCAAATCTGAGATTCACGTGTGTATTCCTGTGTCAAAATGCGTGCTATTGGAGGATCGCTCATCCATTTCCTCTGTATGGGGGACCATTAAGGGGTCGGTCCATTGTGACTGTGCCCTGTCCACTTTCAGGAGACATCCATCATAGAGGGGCCCCGGACACCCCCGCTCTTTTTTACCAAACCCCAAGGGAGGCTCTTAATGAAGCCTAGATAGCCTCACCCGTCTGGGCCTTATGGTGATCACGTCCAGTACAGTATGAAGACAGGATAGACCACACCTGAACCCCAGCCACACTCACTTTTGTGTGCGTAACGAAACACAGCGTGGCGGCCAAATCAAATCTGTCTTCATAGCATTAATTAATTCCCATTTCAGTATGATGTTTGTAATCCAGAAACATGCTAATATACTAAAAAGACTTAAAAAATAACCACTTTCTATACTTTACTACTCCTATTCCCTGCAGATCTACAAATCTGATTCATCAGAAAATCCGCCTATCGTGTTTTCTGCTAATTCCCGCCCACTGAATCCTGCTCAACATCAAATGTTTTGGCAGCCATTCTTATGCGATTTGCATGGCAATTATATCCCATTGTAGATACACAAAAACACAAGTAGCACCATGTGCTGCGTCATGGTGAGACAAAGGCATCAATGTATGGGTATGAATTTAAAAGCTTCCCTTAACGAGTTCAATATGAATTGCAAATGAATCAGTACTATTGGAGCAGATGACTCGGATAACACTGAGTAATTCTGCTCCTCCCTTATTGTCACGAATGATGTCTCAAAACAAATTCAGACAAATTAATGCCTCACAGATGGAGCAGAGGAAACTTGATTTTCAGAAGATGTGCATATAGATAGAAAATGACCTTCAAGTAACTTAATTAAAGTGACCAGGACTTTGATAGAACATGACAATAATTAGCCTAACAAACCTTAGCAAAATACTATGTTCTTTAATGTTCTAAAACATTTATCCAGCTAACATTCTGAAATAAAAGTTGCACTGACAGGACAAGAAAGTGCTCCGAAAAGTCAAGCAAAAGTTTGATAGAGGGGTCAAAGTTGAGGTATGTAATAACACTCTTCCACTCAACACTACCTGTCTCTTGTTAGTTTTCCATCGGGTAAAAGTTGTCAGTTGTATAGTTCTAAGCAGATGGAGGCAAAACCAAACCATGACACAAAAACACCACAGAGTGTTGATCTACTGAATCTTTACTATCATTATATTACCAATGTGTGAAGTGCGACTTAGTGGCAGAAAAAGAATGACCAAGTACCAAAAGCAAGTAGAGGTTAAACCAGCAGCTGAAAGGACTTAGTGGCATTCAACATGACAGTGTTAGAAGTGAGGCCAGTGCTTTCACTTAGCTTTGGCAAGCTTCACCTCTCTTCCCAGCTTAACCTTCCTGTCCAAAAGTGGTTACTTATGTCTTCAAAGACCAGATACTTCCAGCTTAATGCTTCAAAACAACAGCCTACAAATGTCACGGTGGCTGCATCCACTTCTTCTGTACAGTCTGTGGTCAAGACCATGCAGCGGAGAAGCACCATAAAACCAAGGAGTGGCTACAATAAGCCAAGCATGTGGTGACAGAATTATAGGGTTTAGAAAAGAGACTCTTGACTCTGACATCTGCAAAGTGCCTTCTCTGTGTGACTGCTTTACGTGGCTTCCTTGAAATGAAAGGGAGAAGCAAAAACTGACAATGCAGCCTCTCAGGTTAAAGCTCTGCCCGTAACTCAGAGTCAATAATATATCAATAAATCTCGCTGTATCTAAAAAAAAAAAAAAAAAACTCCAACCAGCCGTGCTGTCTGGAGCTGGAGGACAGAGCGGTTCCAGACTGTGGCAGAACTTGAAGAAGTCAACCTTTCCGCACAAATACACACACGATCCCTGCTCTGATGACAGTCCCCAAGGTTGATGCAAAGGTCAGCGGAGATGTGTGAGGTTGTGGTAACACTGACTTCACCTCTTAACCTCCTGCTCACCCTCGCCTTATCTTCTCTCCCTCCCTTCTCTTTCTCCCCTCTTTCATCGTTCACCTGTCATGCCATCTTTCAGCAAAGAGCATCACGAGTAAGATGTGAATTTCCAGCTGAGCAATTTTAATGGATTCCTCCAGAGCTGCAGAGAGAAAAAAAAAGGCTGTGTAACCTGACCCCTGTGTGCCTATGCGGGGGGATTATGCCAATGCAGGATAAAGCTTCCTGCTAATTGTAACAGAAGCCGAGCTGACCAACGCTAACCGCTCTAATGCCGGAGTCAACCCAAGGTCAGAGTGAGGAGATAGAGCTATTGATCCCAGACAGCGCACTAAGGAGGAAACTTCCAGTCCATCTCTGGGCTTATCGCAGCGCTGTTCCAGATCCAATCTCCGCTCCAAACGCCATTAGTGGATCTTTGTCAGAGGCTCTGATCTCAATTGCCCTCGTGAATCTAAATGTTATTTCACTCAGAGGGAGAAGAGGACTGATTCTAAGGAAGATACGCTATATCTCATTGTCCATTTGATTCTCCATGATACGGTCTGAAAGATAAAAGCTTCTATACAGAAATGTAATTTCAAGCAAGTACTTCAGATGACCCTCCATTTCCTTTTGCGATATCTCTTTGTGTTCTCCTTTAAGTTGTACCTTTCTATAATGTAGTTTACAATATAAAGCTCTCTTGTTTGCGAGCTTTGTCTTGGCTTTTATTCCACCTATAACAGAAATACTCATTTTATGGCCTGTGATCCCACTGACCATTATTTACACCGATAAACTGATTCACACTGGGATTTGTGTAACTTTTACCGTGTTGTACACCTGCAGGTGTGGCTTTTACATGCAATGTCATATTTGTTATTAAGTACATTTATTTAAAGGAAGTGATAGACCAAATTGCTCACCAAAAATAGGATATTGTATAAATACTGCAGCAGAAGTTGAAGCCAATAGAGACTAATAGTTAATATTAGGTTTAAAAAGTTAAGGTATCTTAGGGGGAGAGGAGGGAATAGCAGCAAACTAATTAGTTATTATCTTTTTCCTGCTTCAAACTACCTTTATAAAATCAGGCTTTAAAATGTCATTATTGGTCAACTCCCAGTTAAAAGATTAGAGGCCCATTCAGTCAATAAAAATTGTCTCCATCAATTCATAATTTGGGTTTAGAGCTGCAGAAGCCAATATCAGGAACAAAAAAGCCAGAATATGAAATGCCATCTGTAGCTCGCTCCTCTCAGTCCAAACCTAAAAAAAAAATTACTACAACTATTACTAAATGATCCTGATGTCATTTCATGTTGTTATGGAAAAGCAAATCTACTTTTCCAGGCAGAGATTTCCATGTTGATGGACAGAGTAGAGTAATAATGTCAAGTCCAGGTCATGTCTGATAGAATCTGATCAGTGATTGGTAATTACAGCTGTCAATCACCCATTCAACTCCTCCTACCAGTTTGAAAACCCTGTCAAAATCAGGGCATCATTGGGTGTACTTTCCTGAAAACAAGGACAAATCGTTCATGCACAACTAAAAACTATTAAGCACTGCAGCTCTTATAGATTTTTTTTTCATCAAAAAGACCTCAATGACATTGTTTAAAAACTAAACTGACCTCTTTTCTTAAACCCACATTAAAAAATCTGGAGTATTTGCACATTATTTTAATGTATTTTTGTGTTTTATTTTTTTAAATATGCATTTTATTGTTTTGTGTGTGGCACTTTGGTCAGCTATGTTGTTTTAAAATGCACTTTATGAATAAATTTAGGTTTGTTTGGATTCCATTGGATATGCAACTGTTGTTAATTTCTGATGTTTATCATCTTGACACTGAAGAATGAAAGGAGATTAAAGTTAGTTAGTGAGTTAATTTTGGAATACATTACTTGACAAAAGATTAGACATGAGATATAGTTTCTCAGGTGTCTATGTCCATGATAAGAGTCTGTGCATTGATTTCTATGTACAGACTGTCTCTGCTTGGCTTTTTCCTCAGATTTCTTCAATGCCTCTGGTGCCTGAAGGACGATGTTCATTATTTAATTGATTCGCGCATTGGAAATAAAGCAGTGATTAGTAAATCTTTACATATGCCAAATACTGCACTTTTAAATATAGTTTTTAGAATTATTTTTTTTTAGCTTTATGAATCAATTTAAAAAAAAACTGCTAGAGAAGGAGTCTAAAAGTAATACAAATATAAGGATTTCAGTAAATGAAACTGCAAGCAGCTTTCTCCTCCCTGTCCAAAAATGTGAATATAAATAGATAGATAGACCAAGGGTGTGATTTGTCAAAAAAACAGAGGAGGGGATGTTTGTATTTATTTATTTTTTGGAGTTGGGTGTGTGTGTGTGTGTCCATAACTAACGTAACTAACATTGGCGTGAAATGAAAGTTAAAGTTTACATACTTTCAATGTCCCACTCCCAGGTTCTATTCCTCTCTTATACAATGGATCTTACACGAAATTTTCACAACTTCTAACCTGTATCCACTGGACCCCCTCCACTGCTCTATGGGCCCCCCACAAATGCTGGGCCCCATGATTTTATCATGCTTACCACCCCTTTACGGCGCCTCAGTGCATGGGGACATTCGTGAATTCTGAGACTACCAAGAGTTCGGTTCAGGTGAACGTTAGTGCCAGTAATGTAGGATATAGTTGTAAGAAAACTCAGTCACAACCTGCCTGTTATTTCAATTGGTTGGTTGTCCCCCCCAAGGATGAAATTTATTGAGCAGGAGTAGGGTAGTTGGGAGCTGCCACAAACTTGATGTGGTCATTTCGTTTGGGTTCTTAGCGGTGATTTATGATTAAAATTGTCAATCACAACTTTATTAACTGCTCCACTTCTCTAAAAACATTAGCGATTAGCCTGCTTCGCCCAAAATCTACCCCGTTATCTTCCATTGGGAGCTTTTTTACAGAAAAGGTGAAGTCTGGTTTCCTGTTAGTTAATTAAGGATTTTTTGCCCAATTGCACACAAAATAAAATGTCACACTGAAGTTTTAACGAGGTAACTGTAGTTGTAATTACATTTCACAAGTAACCATGTAAGTACTGTTGAGTGTAATTGAAGAGAAAGTGAAAAAAGACATTTCCTACATCATGGTGTGTACTCTGGGTGTGTTCTGTTTGTTATTAAGTGGTGTGAACACATCATTAACTCCCAGCATAAAGTGACCTGGAGTCAGAGGTCAATTGACAGAGCTGACAGTGATGTCAAGTGGCTCGACATGCAGAGAGCCCCATCTGGCCCGAGGGGGAAGAGGTGACAATCTGCTGTCACATTCACATCACCTGGTGCGACACACACCAACACACACACACGCTGGCTTAAGCCTTTCCTCCAGATTTTCAGAATTTGGTGCTTCTGTTTCCATCCCGCAGCTTTGGCCTTGGCTGCGTGTTTTTCCGTCTGGGTCTGATCAGATCAACATAAACACCATAAAAGAAGCAGAATTTCAGCCTTTCACCTCAGCTCTCATAGGTTAAAATGCAGCTGACACGCCAAACAGGCTCCGATTGCTGATGCAGTGCCAAGATTCTCCAGTAATATACTATAAGTAGGTTAACAACAAGCCACACAGTCCAGATTTGGATGCATTTTTAATCTGTCGTATTTGGAGGAGATTGTAGCTCTATAGTCATATGCATGTACAAGGGGGCTTCAAAATGTTTGTGGAAAAAAAGGTTTAACTTATGATGTTTATTTTTCAGCATATGCTCCACAGGTCAGTACATATCTGCAAGTGTTGATACCAGCCTTTAAGTCCATCTGTGGGCTATGAGACTTAAAACACGTCAAAGTTATGTTCTTCATCCACAAACCTTTTGAAGCCCCCTTGCACAGAGGAGTTGTAGAAGGACTGAGGACTTAGGGCTTCAATTGAATGATCTGCCTTGAAAAACATGGACAAGTTTGTGTTTTTTAATAAGTGTCACAAGTATAGTTGCATGTTATGGCTACTTTAAGAAGAAATTGAGTTGTACAAATCTTGTTATGAGAAAAATTGTATAAGAAATCAACTCAGGAATCACCTGAATGATCAAGTCAGGAAGTCAGGGGAAGCGGCTTGTAATTTTGTTTTTACCTAAATTGCCTCTAATATCCCATTACACATCAGTGAACCAAAATTAGTTGAAGACAGTAAGGAGACTGAACTTTGTATCCAAAACTGACTTTAAATCAATAAATTTCATGCAATTTCAGTGCTTATTAAGTGGCTTTACATAACAACTCCAGATGATTCATTATAATGTTGTTGAAGGTTAAAAAGAGACCAAATAAACCAAACACTGGGGAGAATAAATGTAATTTCAAGATTTTTTTTTGTTAAATTATACAGATATTTATGAAACATTTTCAAAAAATGTTTCAGACATAAATCAACAGACGCTGTTTGTGTATATGGCACATAACTTTGTGGTACATGTCTGTGAAAGCACTTACAGTATACACAATAACAAAGAAAAACTCATCCTGAAAATCTGAGTTTGTGGATTTGCTGGGAACCTATTTGCCTAGAACACATTTTAACTCCCCCACACTTCCCTGAGCCACTTTTGATTGATTTAAATCATTGTAAACTGCTCCCTTGAATCCCATTCGTGTGTGCGTGTTTTCTGAGTATTTCCAAGTTTTCACAGAAACAGGCTGAGAACAGAGCCACATGACAACAGTAACATCTGGCTCCGGCTCCAGAGATGATTACTCTGCTGCTCTATGAGAACTCATCCTACAATGCCTCTCTACTGTACACACACACACACACACATGCACTTACACACAGCAAACACTAAACACACACATGCACAGATTGGCATAGCCAGATGGCAGAGTCTTTGACTGTCACCTAAACCTCGGTGGAATAACTGTGGATATGTTTGGGTATGCAAACAACACGAAGAGATTCGATTCTTACTGAAGAAGTCTGAGGCTCCTAATTAGCCCGTCAACTTGGATTGCAATAAAACCTTCTACTTGCACAAACTTATGTAAAGCAAATGCAGTTCTGTCATTTCAGTGACAAAGAGAGAGCCCACTGCTCTGCGTTCTATTAGATTGGCATTTTGCAAAAATCTAAAAATAAATAAATAAAATAAACAAAAAAAATCTGATATTGAGTCTAAATTAGAACAAGAACTGAGCTACGTTTAGTGTAAAGTGTAAAAAGTGACACCTCAGGAGTGTAAACTCTGCTGAGAGGCTCTGCGTAATTTGCGCGTACCTGTACCACTCCAGTCCCCGTGCGTAATGCCGGTCAAAGAAATGTGGTTCCGACCCAAGAGCGCGGATGTCCGGGTGGAGACGCAGGAACTCCAGCAGAGCCCTGGTGCCTCCTTTTTTAACCCCAATGATCAGTGCCTGGGGTAACCTCCTTGTGGCGGTCCACTCTTTACCCGTACTGTTCGCCTCCAGTCCGGGATGACCACTTAACGCGCCTTCGCCAACCGCCGCGTCCTCGCCTCTGGACACGGTTCCGTTCCTCTCGTGCGTCCATCCTCCAGATACGAGGAACTCACGCGCTGC
This sequence comes from Sphaeramia orbicularis, assembly GCF_902148855.1. NCBI lineage: Eukaryota > Metazoa > Chordata > Actinopteri > Kurtiformes > Apogonidae > Sphaeramia > Sphaeramia orbicularis. The sequence goes on from NC_043975.1 coordinate 17,930,078, forward strand.
CGGTTTGATCTCAAAGTTCTCCGTGAGCTCCGACTCACAACACCCGGTGAGGAGATACACCAAAGAGAAGCAGAGGATGCTCAGAGAGGACGCGATGGTGAGCCGGTGGAAGAGCCGGCGCAGGTCCGCACTGGGATGATGGTGATGATGATGGTGGTGGTGGTGGTGGAAAGTCGCCATCCCTCAGAGATCCATGTGAGATGAGGGGCCATTCTACCGAGAGTTCAGCTCACATCCCGTCATGTTCTTCGCAAACTCTTGGAGAGTCTGTGTCAGTGCGCTGCGCTCGTACCCATCCTCCTCCTTCATTTTGCGCGTCCGGTGCGCGTTAAGCCGGTCACCCCCCCTCACCCCCTCGACCAGACAGATTCTTTAAATCACTACAACTAGTTATTGCGTGACACACGGGATATGCGCCCACTTACTCGCCCACTCTGGCAACGTGGGGAGGAGAATAAAGCTTTAATATTCCAGTCGGACGGGTGGGATCTGTGGCTGTTTCCACTCTGCGGGATTACTCTCTCTGACACGGCTGATCTCACGGGGATTTGAGTCCAGGGATTCACACTCCCTCCCTCCTTCCCTCCCTCTGTTCCTCTCTTCCCCTCAGCCTCCCTCTCCTTAGATACCTTTAATTACAGGGTCATGTCCTGAGGCACATTTAATTCCAGTATTATTTATTGGGGGTAAGAGACTGATAAATGACTGGTTTCCATGGCACATTTTATAATGAAATAATGGTGTTTGGATGGATCATCATACTCTTATATTCCATAGAATGTTCTGATCGATGGATGAAGTTAGTGCAGACAGGAATCAGAGGTGTAGCAAAAATATGCTGGGGCCTAAAGGTGGGGGGGGGGGGGTGTCTGTGGACCTTATTCATTTTCTTTTTCCTTTTATCCATGTCTGCCACACATAAATAAAAAAACATGTCACTCATACACTACCAGCCAAAAGTTTGGACTCACCTGTTTTTTCTTTATTTTCATGACTATTTACATTGTAGATTCTCACTAAAACCATCAAAACTATGAATGAACACATATGGAATTATGTAGTTAAAAAAAGTGTGACATAACTCAAAGCACGTTTTATATTTTAGATTCTTCAAAACAGACACATTTAGCTTTTATTACTGCTTTGCAAATTCTCGGCATTCTCTCGATGAGCTTCATGAGGTGGTCACCTGAAATGTTTTCCAACAGTCTTGAAGGCGTTCCCAGTGATGCTGAGCACTGGTTGGCCATCTGTGGTCCATCTCATGTCATTTAAATTAGAAGGTCAGTCCAAACTTTTGACTGGTAATGTATATTAAGTAAGTAAGTATAAGTTAGTGCAGACAGGAATCAGAGGTGTAGCAAAAATATGCTGGGCCCTAAAGGGGGGGGGGGGGGGGGGGGGGTCGGGGGGGTCTGTGGACCTTATTCATTTTCTTTTTCCTTTTATCCATGTCTGCCACACATAAATCAAAAAACATGTCACTCAAACACTACCAGTCAAAAGTCTGGACTCATCTTCTAATTTAAATGACATGAGATGGACCACAGATGGCCAACCAGTGCTCAGCATCACTGGGAACTCCTTCAAGACTGTTGGAAAACATTTCAGGTGACCACCTCATGAAGCTCAAGAGAGAATTCCAAGAATTTGCAAAGCAGTAATAAAAGCAAAATGTGTCTTGTTTTGAAGAATCTAAAATATAAAACGTGCTTTGAGTTATGTCACTTTTTTTTTTTTTAACTACATAATTCCATTTGTGTTCATTCATAGTTTTGATGGTTTTTGTGAGAATCTACAATGTAAATAGTCATGAAAATAAAGAAAAAAAAGGTGAGTCCAAACTTTTGACTGGTAGTGTATATGAAAGATACTAAGGAAAGTGGATATTTTCACATGATTCTCCTATTTTTTTTTTTAGCAGGTGAATGTTTATGTGTGAATTCATTGTGCTGCTACTAATAGGAAACCACATTTTGGAGAACTGATTTATTCCGTCTGTTGTTTTCTTGAAACACATTAGTGTATTAAAGGGGTCATATTTTGCTAAACCTACTTTTATTAGTCTTTGGTACATTTATTTGTGTATTTGGACCCTAACAGTTCAAAAAATTTTGATTTTGAACCCTCCAGGTGCTGCAAAGCTATCTTTATATTAATTCTGGCAAAAATAGAGTGGATTTCGACAACCTGTTTTTATTCCTGCTTAATTTGTTAAGTTTTATAAGTAGTTACGTCTCGACATTTGCACATATAAGGTCAAAACGTCTGATGAATATTTCTCAGAGTACACCATAATTGTTTGTCAGCAGCAGCGGTTGTAGTGAAAACTGAAAATGTGTCCAAACTTCAAGCTGATTACCTAAAATGTTCAGTTCTTGGTTGTATTAACAAACACAAGTGGTTGAACAGGACAGAAAGCACAGTCAACCACCTGGAGGGGGTGGGGCATGAAGTGGTTCATTTGCATTTAAAGGGCCAGCGCTCAAAACGACCTTTCTGGTGTCATTACTCAGAAATAGGGTTGAAGATGGACCTGTGAAGTTGAATTAATGAAGAATTCAGACCCAAGTATAGCATTTACAGTTTATATAGACCACAGGGAAATGTTTTCAAATGCATAATTCTATTTAAAAAAGCAGAACATCACTCCTTTAATGCTGCGTTCCAGGCAACCCGTAACCCATGTTTTGCCAACCTACCAGTGAAAATGCACTGGAATGGCAGTCAAACCGGTGATTTCCCACCTGTGAACTCGTACTAGACTGATGTACTCCCAGTTCTGTACTCTGATGTCACACAGCCCCTGAAAAAACTATGGTGGCGCCCATGGATGGGGTGTTAATGCAAATTGTATATTAAGGTATTGCTCAAACATTACTTATCATAATGCGTAATGTCATTATGCATAATCAGCAGCTACTCTATCGTTAGCTAGTTTTCAGTCCATTGAGGACAAAAATAAATTAATACCAAGTACATATCCAAATATTCAAATTATGTAACATAAAAGGTATAACCGCTTCTCTTGCCTTATGTGCTGTTTTTCCTCCTCTGTCTCCCTAAAATAAGCAAGGACCAAGGACCTTTGGCGATAGATAGGATTATAAATGAGCATAAGCCCCTTATGGTCCACCACGCTGGTTTGTTTACATCTAGCTACCACAATTTTTTGCCCTCAGGTAGTTTGGCATGACTTGCCTGGAATGCTACAAAGTCGAGAGTCGTGGTTCGAAGTCGTGACTTACGGACTCAAAAACCTGCCTTGAACGCAGCATTAGACCAATTTACTTGTTTGGCAATATTTGGAGAAAAAAACAATACTAATGGCTTCTGTTCTTCTGTAAGTTGGTGAATTTTATTTGAAAGAAAAGCATTTTCCCATAAATGTATGACTTGATCAGCTCAGAGAACATCCCAGTTTCTTTCTTTCTTTGCCTTTTCTTGTGAATTTTTGATTTTGATATAGAGTTTTTCTTGTCTAACATTTATAACACCAAATTCTATATTTTCTCAGAATAATTCCCCTTTCCCCTAGTGCATACTTTTTTTTTTTTACTGTCAATTGTCCTTCGTGCCCAAATACTTAAAGGAGTGATATTTAGCTTTTTAAAAAAAAGAAAAAAATGGAATTATGTATTTTAAAAACAGTTCCCTGTGGTCTACATTTTCACTGGTAGGTTGGAAAAACATGGGTTATGGATTGCCTGGAAAGCAACATTAAAGGAGTGATATTTTGCTTTTTTTTTAAATGGAATTATTCATTTGAAAACATGTCCCTGTGGTCTACATAAACTGTAAATGCTTTGCTTGGGTCTGAATTCTTCATTAATTCAACTCCACAGGTCCATCTTCAAACCTATTTCTAAGTAATGACACCAGAAAGGTCGTTTTGAGCGCTGTCCCTTTAAATGCTAATGAGCCACTTCACACCCCACCCCCTCCAGGTTGTTGACTGTGTTTCTTTGTCCTGTTCAGCCCCTTGTGTTTGTTAATACAACCAACAACTGAACATTTTGGGTGATCGGCTTGATGTTTAGACAAATTTTCAGTTTTTACTACAACCGCTGCTGCTGATAAACAACGATGTCGTACTAGGAGAAATGTTCGTTGGAAGCCTTGACCTTATATATGCAAATATCACAACCTAACTAGTTATAAAATGTAACAAATTAAGCACAAATTAAAACAGGTTGTAGAGATCCATTTGATTTTTGCCAAAATGAATATAAAGATAGCTTTGGAGCACCTGGAGGGTTCAAATTCAAACTTTTTTGAACTATTAGGGTCCCCAGATACACAAATAAATGCACCAAAGACTAATAATTGTGGGTTTAGCAAAATATGACCCCTTTAAGGCACTAATTAGAAACAGAAATATGTTCATTCCAGACTGTTTGAGGACCTTGCATTGGGATCCTGGGTACACTGCCCCCTTTTCTCTATCAGCAATAACCTGACAGGAATGGATAAAATGAGTGGGTCACTGCTGCCACTTGGAACTGGCTTTATCGCACTCAGCTGACCCTGTGCTACGCTCTAAGGCCAAACACATAATTAGCTTAGTGGTCAGACAGTATCAGACTGTAGCTGCAGCTGCCAAGACTCTACTGATCCTGACCCAAAGGGCGCTCTGTCGACCCATGTTAAGGCATCAGCCGGAATATCTGGAATCTGAAAGCAGCGTTTCATTCCCTTTTCAGATTCGTCGAGGACATGTTTAACGGTTACATTAAGATAAGGATTTATTCTTCAAATGCACATTTAGTTATACATACTGGAGTACGATGCTCAGTGAAATGTATTTATGTACTTTTTTTTTACATATGCAGTACACAAGATAAAATAAATATAAATGTACAGTATTGGTTTGTAGGTTTGTTGGTTTAGTAAAGTTCTAATGACCAAACATATGCATTTCTCAGTCTCTGTATTAAAATCCAGTCTGGATATATGGGAAATATGTGCAGTAGTAAAAACAAAAGCTTCGATTAACCAAAGTGGTATTTAGTATGACTTCCCTTTGCACTTGACATGTCTTTAACCCATTTGTCCAGACAATATGAGTACTATTGTGTTAATTTTCTGATGTTTTCTACCAGGTTTCATTCAACACATGTCAGATGTTAATTCGTTATCCCAAGATAAAGATATTTTTTTCATTTTAACATATTAATTTATTGTGTTGATTATTTATTTTGTCTGACAATTGGTTTTGTTGAGTTTTTTGCTGATGTTCTTCTAATCACGTGGATGTATAGAATATATATGTTGTTAGAAGTGTTTTATACTATTACCATGGCAGCACAGATAGAACTGAGGCTACCTCAGATACCAGGGTCAACTGGGCTTAAGAGGCTCCAGGTCAGGAAGTTCTGCCTGGTGGAGTTTCCCTTCTAGTTGATGATGCTCCAACACATGACACTCTTGATGGTGCCAGTGTAAAAGTTTTAGCCATACTTGAATTACACACTGTAAAAAATGACTGTAGAATTAACACCAAAAACTTGTAAAATTGCAACATAAAAAAAAACTGTAAGTGACAATACAATGCAAAGTTGTTTATTTGAAAAAAAAATTGTGTTAACGATTGAATCAAATATAGCTGTAGTCCTTACAGGAAGAGTATGTGAACAAAACCAGATTTGTATGTAGAAATGATGTATTTCTATTGTTTTATTGTTGAAATAACGGCATAATTGCTTTTTTTTTTTTTTTAAATAAAAAAGATATTTAAAAAAAGTAAACATTTAACAATGTAACATTTTAAATTTGTAAATTAATGAGTTGGTAGAGTTGGTAGAGTGGCTTGTCTAATAACCAAAGGGTTGGTGGTTCAAATCCTGCCTCTGACAGTCCATATGTCCAAGTGTCCATGGAAGACACTGAACCCTAAATTGCTCCTAGTTGGACCTGGTGGTTTTGGAAAGTTCTTTGGACACCATGAAGGTGTAGAAAATGTGCTAAATAAGTGCAGTCCATTTACCAGTTAAATCCAGTGTTAAATCTACATGTTTAAAATGTTCAGTCTACATGTTACTCTGTAAATATGTTTACAGTTGGATGTGTTTTTTACAGTATTGTTCTGGAAACCACAGCTGCCAGTTTTTTTTCTGTAAAAACAACAGGAGTTTTTTTACAGTGCATGTAAAAAGTAGAAATTGTTTCTGTTAAAAGGAAGTTTAATACATGCATTACAGTTATACACTTCTGCTATAACCCTGAACTCTAAGTGAAAACTCCATGAAAGAGGGTGGATGTTAAAAGCCTAATGATAAACACAGAGGAAGAAACTAGCGTCAGGTTTAAGGATTGATCCAAGAAGAGGTTTGCATATAATAATAGGATGGTTTATCGCTTGCATTACAGTCTGTGAGGAGCGAGTGTTTTTGTGTTAGGGAGCTCTGCAATGTTGGCTTTTATTATTGCAGAGTGCGGAGCTAAGGTTTGGATAATAGCTCATAGGAGACTCATTAGTTCCCCCTCCGACCACGCGCACCAGCTCGCGCACATACTCGCACACACTAATGCTCACCTACTTCATGATCCATTTGGCTTACCCGTCATTATCTGGCAGCAGATGTGACACATGCCATAAAACCACTGCATTGTCCTGCAGTCCCAGTCTACAGAGACGTCATCCGCTGTCAACAACAAGATAAAACTTAGTGCTTTTTGACTGTTTTGGGGAAAGTCTGTGAAAATGAAGGTCATTCCAGTGACTTTCCCCTCCATATGATTTACTCACACATATGTTCTTTAAAATGAGCTGCATATGTGTAAAATTGCCTTAAAATATATACTGCAGTTTTCTTCATCACTTTTTCAGGGAAACATACATCTAGTGTGATTTTAAGTGGGTCATATCGGTAAAATAATAGCATAATAACCTATAAATAATGGAATTTGAAAGTTTTTTTGTGTTTTAATTTGAAAAAATAAGATTACACTGTGAAACTGTTAACATTTACAAACTATCCTTTCACAAAGAAATGCGAATAACTTGAAACAACCTGAAACGTCTTAAGAAAAATACAAACAATTTTAAAAATATCATGTCTCAGTTTATCATTTATACATGTGCATTGTGACTTACAGATCAGAATGGATCTTCAAAGGCACAAAACATTTAGTAACAGACAGAATATTGTAAAAATTGCACTTGCAACAGACAGACAGATAGGCAGACAGACAGACAAGCAGATAGATAGATAGATAGATAGATAGATAGATAGATAGATAGATAGATAGATAGATAGATAGATAGATAGATAGATAGATAGATAGATAGATAGATAAGAGATACTGTAAGTCAGCTCACTTTTCTTTTTTTTTACACTATTCTTAATACTATGAAGCCGGTTTCTGAAACTTTTCCCATAATTTCTTAAAGCTAACTTGTTATTCTGACATTAGTTACTTAAATATTTCCAAGCCAAAGCAATTTGGCACTAATTGGTTGCAAGTTTAACTTTGAGCTGCATGTTTACACTGTTATAATTATAAAAATAATACACATCTTACATGTGGATTAAATTAATCTTCACATCTTACCAGGATCGATGATGTTTGGCGTCATGAGAGTAGAAATGAACAGTTTCTCTTGTGGATCTGTGGTCTGGTAATGAAGTGTTTACTTTAATATCTGAAAAAAAACACATATAATGGGTGCCACTTTCCTTCCATGCCTTATAAATAGTAGTGAGACCTGCGTCATGTCTTATAGATGTACAGCCTTGTAATTCAGAGTCTCTGTATTGAGATGCAACCAGGTTGTACTAGAAATATGTACAATACAAAACAACAAAACAAAAAACATCCTCTACAGAACAAAATGAATCTGTGTATTATTCGTTCTTTTCATATTCAATTGAGAATCCACAATCGGAAAATGAAAAAATTGCTTGTTATTTCATTATTCATGTACAAATTAAAAATCAACGAGTTGTTTTTCATTCTTTCAATTGTACGCACCAATTAAACATTGGAAATAAGCAAATGGACCAAATGTAGGGTTTTATGTTGACATTTTTGATATCCGATTTGGTATGACCCGGAAGTTACTGACTTCTTCGTGTGTTGAACTGGACAATCATGGGTTTGCTAGCATTCTGCCGAATGCATTCTGCGAAAATGGAGAATTTCATGTTATTAAGAGGCAGCAAACACGTTACTCTCGAGGAGGAGAACATGAAAACTAAAAAAATTGTCAGGATCTTTCAGGTATTGTTGTTTTGGCCATGGTTGCCAATCTAAGCAAAAGCCAGTCACAAAAAGTCAGTAACTTCAGGGTCATAACAAATCGGATACAAAAAATGTCAACATGAAACCTGACATTTGGTCCATTTGCTAATTTCCAGTTTTTAATTTGTGCGTACAATCGAAACAATGAAGAACAACTTGTTTTTTTATTTTTGATTTATTGTGAATGGTGAAATAACAAGTCATTTTTTCGTTTTCCGATTGAGGATTCTCAATTGAATATGAAAAGATCAAATGACACACGGATTAAAATGTCAAGTATTTAAAGTCTCCCTTTCCACCTAAATCTTTTTGACTCTTAATCAGACAATATGAGATTTATAGCATTAATTTTCAGGACTCAGGATTCATTCAAAACATGTCAGACATTTATTTTTTGGGGCTACTTTTTGTCACATAGGGTCAAAATAATTACAGATTTTAGCCTATAGGATATTTTTCTTCAGATTTTTTGCATCTTTTTAATACCATGCACATATTTCCTGTATTTTCTTGTTGTCTCTGTAGAAAACAGACTGAAAAAGAAATATGAATGCTCATCACAACCATGCAGAAACAACAAAACTAAAGGTCGTGTAAGACTTTTGCACAGTGTTGTAATACCCCTAATTTACGACTTGATACGGTGCTGCGGGCTGACTTGGAAGATGCATCACCCCACTTACCTTGTAATTTGATTTCACACACTTACCTGTTCTGCAAAAAGCCAGTGAATGAATGTAAAGTAGACTGGTGTTTGGTGTGATTACATTTTACAACCCCAGTAACCTCTGTAGTCCCATTTTAGCTCCATGTTAGCAAAAAAAAATCAAGTGGGGTATTTATCTGTATATTTTACATCATAGAACAAAACAGGTTTTTTTTTTTTTGTTTTTTTTTTTTGCCTTATGTGAGAATAATATAGCCACAAACCTTCTCAAATAACCCCTTGAATTTAGGAAGTTGAACATGTGAATTCACATTTGGGTTTAAGATTGATTTCTGCAGAACTCTACTGTATTCCCATCTGACTGAGTTATGCTGATTAGCAACAATTTGCACGCTAACACTCTAAACTAATATGAACCTACGTAGTTTGTACTTAATAAGCTGATGGTTTATTACTTGAATTAGCAGAAGTGCATTTTGTTGCATAGTATGTGTTTTCTGTGTTTGGGTTCGCTGTAATGTTGACTTATATTAATACAGAGTGCGTAGCCGAGGTATGGCTAATAGCTCATAGGAGACTCATTAGTTCCCCCCTCCCCCAAAAACAAAAACAAAAAAAAAAACGTTGAAAAGCCCACTGACTTCAAGACAAAGGAGTTATAAACTTCAATGCTTGACTCATTTTTGCAAAAGTCCATATACAGCTAAGTTTGTAGGAAATATCTGAAGTTGCATACATTTTTGGGGGGAAATTTGTTGGGAAAAATGGGAAAGGCATTGCCCAAATTTGTCACATTATCTCAGTAAATGAAGTATCAGTACTGAAGCAATTCCATGCAGTGCTCAACTGACCCTGAAATAAGAAAATCATTATCTGCTCCATTTATTCACTAACACCCACCACCAATGTTACCGTATCCTTTCACTCCGCCACTAAACGACAAACCTTTACAAAGGGAGTAGATCCGGATTTATACATTCGCATTATAAAGTGATGAAAAGCTATAAATTGCAATGTCTTTCTTCTTACTTCCTGTTTATTTTATGTTCCAACCTTCCTCCACGGATCAGGACACAAGGTCATCAGGTGAGGTTGTGTGTCTTTTGTCTGCAGTCGTGAGGCAGATTGTTCCGTGATGGAGTGGTCGTCTATAAAAGCATGACCCCGGGGTCAGGGCCGGAGCAGAGGCAGTGATTCATTATGTGACGAAAGGTCGGAGCAAGCTGATTAATATACCTCTGCATCTCAATGTATGGAATAGAGAGGTTTTAGAGTGTTTCTGTGGCATACGCAAGTCAATCAGTCTATCAGTCTGTCAATGAGAGGGTGTCATCGGCGAAACTAAACAGATCTGACTTTGCGTTTCCGGTTTGTGGCTTTTCTCTATTTGCGCTCAGACCATTAACCCTGCATCTGCTACAGTATACCAATGCCTCACGGGGAGCATGTCTGCATCCTTCAACCCTCCCCTGAGTGACAGACTAATTAGAGTTAAAGTAATGGTTGTATGTAATCAAGGCTAAATTACAGCAATAAGTCACTGAGTGGAGACCCCCATACCTGGGAGCCAGTCACGGCTGTAAACTAATGAACCACACTCACTGACAGCTGACCTCACCATCCATTTCAGACATAAGGACCTGTATTAACTTCTCTCTGTACCGCAGGCAATATTGAAGTGGCTTTTTATGTCCTTAAAGCTGCTGGATATTTGGCTTGGAATAGCACAAATGCATTTATGATATAGCAGTTGAGTGTTCTTAAGCAGCCAACACAATCTGAGTGAAAATAATTAACCAGAAAACATCATTCTAAACCTTTTGAATAGTTAAAACATTATTTTCCAAAGAAAAAAAAACATGACCAAGAAATGAGAAAAGGTGAGCTAGACTTGGTGAGATCAATTGTTTTTTATTCTATATAATTCTTATATTGTTGATTGTATGATTATAAAAAAATTTTTATGTTTTCTTTTTTTTATTTTTTTTTATTTTATTTATGCTAGTTTGGACTCTCTACATCACTTTGGAGACTTTGTGTTGGTAAAATATGCTATACAAATAAAAGTGACATGGTATGATGTGGTAAGTGAAAGGCATGGAAATTTGATTGCCTGTCATATCAGAAGATAGACTCCCCAGATTAATACATTTTTCAAATTTAACCCTCGAGTCTCAAACGTACATTAATAAGAGATTTAGGAAGTTGAACATAAACTGTGGACTGGAACACACCGAACAAGTATTTGAATTTTGGCTCAGTAGTTTGTTTTTCTAAATCAGTCCAGCTATTTTTTGACACCTGGTTAAACTCCAAAAAGCAGTTACAAGGTCAAAACTTGGTAAAAAAAATAAATAAATAAATAAAAAATAAAGAAACAAAAAAATTAGAAAAGCAGACCTCTGCCACGGCCAATCAGCCCCCCCCCCATCACCACCAAAATTTAATCATTTGTTCCTTGTGCCAGTATAAACATTTACTGAAAATTCCATCCAAATCCATCTGTAACTTTTTGAGTTATCTTGCTAACAGACAAACAAACAAACAAACCCAGATGAAAACAAAGCCTCTGTCGTTCCTTGGCGGAGGTTAAAAATCAAAAAAAAAAAAAAAGGAAAATCACAACAATACTGCAAAAAAACCTGTAAAAAAAAAAGTGTCAAAACTAGAAAAACACTTGGAGAGCACAGACCTCCGCTAAGGCAGATCAGTTGTCCCCCCCCACCCCACCCCCGATCACCACCAAAATTTAATCATTTCTTCCTTGTGCCAGTATTAACACTTCCTGAAATTTTCATCCAAATCCGTCCATAACTTTTTGAGTTATCTTGCACACAGACAGACAAACAGATAGACAAAACAACGCCGGCAAAAACATAACCTCCTTGGCAGAGGTAACAAACAAACAAACACACAAAGCAAAAGTGATCACAATACCTCCTGGTGGAGGTAAAAAAAAAAAAAAAAAAAGCCCAAACAGCCTATTTTTTAGAGCAAGTTGGTTTTACTCACTGCTCTGTGTTTTGCCCCCCATTAAACTGTTGGTGTGGGGTGCACTGAGCATGCTCAGATGTCTATGGAAAGCCCAAGGTCTATCAGTACCTTTTGAAAATGTTCTTATTGAGCAAACAGTTAAATTTTTTTCGGAATATTTAAAATAAATCATGTATTCAGAACGCTCTCCACAGACACGTCAGGGGTTTGTATATTCACTGTCATAGATACTGAGCATATTTCCTCAACATGCTTTGGAGCTTTTACTGACACACCTAAGCATTTATTTATACAATTTTTTTCTCTCCATACTGTGCATTTACTTGCCTTACTTATCTTCTATTTAGATCTGTATTGTTAATTGTTTTTTGTTTGTTTGTTTGTTTGTTTGTTGGTTTGTTTTATACTAGGCACTCCACAAAGAAGGAAATCTCATTGGACTGTGCTACTTGGACCAAAATACAGAAATTACATATAGTGCATTTAATGTGATGCTGATAGCTGGAATTATTACACAAGCAGCAATAATTCCAAGGAATTGAGCTCCTGGGAACCACTTCTCACTTCCAATCCCTAATTGTGTATTACTAGAGGCTCAGTGCAATTTAATACTGATTTTTTTTGGTGATTAGAAAGAATTCCAGGTTTAATTTCACATGTAACATCTCATTCTGATACCTGGTCGAGTCATTTTACTGCGACTAGATTTGCCTGAACAAGCATCAGCCCTGTTTGAGTCCCTGGATCGGAGGCCTGTAGGGTCATCGAGTGTTGCCAGAGCCACACCCAGATCAGAGGGCTGCACCTCCTGCTCCTCTTCTCCACCTGTCATTGATAAACACACCGGCCAAGAAACCATGCAGGGTCTTGATGAGAGTGAGTGCAGAGTGTGTCTATGTGTGCGTCGGTGTGTCGGTGGGTGTGTTTGACCCATAGGGTGAGGTGGGATGAGACGGAGGTACCAGATCAGATCAGAGTGCTCCAAGAAGGGATAAGCTCTACTTATGGTGCTTTGGGGAGGACGTTTAGGTTAGTGTGTGTCTGTGTGTGTGTGCGTGCATGCGTGCATGTGTGTGTGTGTGAGGGTAATTCCTTTGTGTAAATCCTCAGGCCTTTTCATGTGTATATGGTTTTGGTTTTAATGAGGAAGGTGCTTCTTTGACCCCTCCATGTTGTAGCTGCAGCGAGGTTATTGTGTAGCTGTAAAATACAGGTCACGGTCCACTGATCCACTGAGCCCGTTTCAATTATGTAATTCTGTAGGTTGTGGTTGTGAGCTTTTCAACACCACAATGAACCTTTACATCATTTCTTCCAATTGGAAAATAAGTAAATTCTGCAAAGAACTATGGGAATATTATCATGAAGTTTCTGTATGTGTCTAAGTACAATGAACAGGAAAAAAGTGGATTTTTATATCGGATGATCAATGATTCCAATTGCTCCTAACATTACAGCCTGTTAATAACACAACAATAAAAGGGAAACTGAGTAATCTCATTGAAATGCAAAGTGCTCTACAAAGAGCTATTTTTATTAAGATTAAAATTTTCTTATAAAAACAGCAGCATGTTTTAGTTTAGTTTTTCTATATTCATGTGTGTGCAGAGCAAGAAAATATTAGTTTATACAAATGTCTGTATTCAAAAGGGCCTGAATAATAGAGATACTACTACAGACACACAATTCATGTTTATTACAAAGAAAGAAGGATTTTTCTGATAATTTTTATATTTATTTAATTCAGAGCTATCATATTGTGAAAACCAACATATGTTCAATTATTTATTTTCAGGTTATTACCATCTTTAACCCATAAAAGCCCAGTGGTAATTTTGCAGCAGTTCCCGATTGATTTTTTTCTCTGGATTTAACCTTTCTTAAAGGATTTACCACCATTTATTACAATATTGTATGTATCTGTATTTTCCTTTTTTTTCAATGAAGTCATGTATTTTCCTTTATTTAATTCACTGATGATGTAGATCAGGGGTGGCCAACCCTGGTCCTGGAGAGCCACAATCCAGTATGTTTTAGATGTTTCCCTCTTCCAGCACACCTGATGGTTGTTATCAGGCTTCTGCAGAGCTTGATGACAGGCTTATCATTGGAATCAGGTGTGTTGCAAGAGGGATACATCTAAAACATGCTGGATTGTGGCTCTCCAGGACCAGGGTTGGCCACCCCTGATGTAGATGATGATTAAAGCACCAGAGTAAAACTGAGCATATCATTGTATCAAAAACAGAAAAAACTGCAGAAAAAGTGACTTTTTCAGTATGATCTATCATTAATTGAACATAAAGGGAGTGTCTCCATCCACTGTCACTGATGAAACTCTATGGGTTTTACTAGTGAATCAATGTTGTAGAAGATGACGGTGTTTCCATGTTCACTATGGAGGATCTGAACTGAATGTTCAGATGCTTCAAATGGGTCATATCTGATGACCATGAAAAGATGACAAACTGCATTTTACACCAATTATTTACATGGATTAACAGAATTAGTGGATCATCGGGTATTAAACATTTTACATCAGTGGATGATTTTGGTCACTGGTAGCTGTTTGGGTCTTTATGGGTTAAAAAGTGTTCTGAACTTATTGCATTGTTACTGAAATATAGCTAAATAATTCTCCTTCCTACCTTTAAATGTTTTATCCCCTAGTAATACACTTTTTATTTTACTGTTACATGTCAAGTTATAACCTGGTCATTTCACAGTAATTACAATGGTATTTAATTATAACCTCTATGATTACCGTGTTGAGACCAAACTGTAATTTGGAGTGATGTTATTTACTTTTTTATTTATTATTTTGACAGTATGGTGGTTGGCAATTGCAGAGATTGAAACATATCAATGGGCAGAAAGCTTACCTGATTGAATGTAATATGTTCATTGTATTTAAATTATACAGCATGTTAATATCACCTCAGTCTATATATTATGCCACTATCCACCTGTATATGTCCATAATCTGTATATTATGTCTGTGCCACTCAATATATCCATTTATTATGTCTATTAACATATTCATTGTACTTTAATACTTTATATTGTAATCTGTATATAACAATCCATATAGTATATTTATAGCACTCCAACTAACTATCCTGTGTATTTATGTTCATAGTGATTGCACTTCTGGTTAGATCCTAAACTGCATTTCATTACTTTGTACTTGTTCATGTGTAATGACAAAGTTGAATCTAATGTAATACAAAAAATGAGGAATATTATTAAAAGATATCTGTTTCTGTGATTTAAAAAAGTAAATGAAACACTAATGTGTACTGTCAAATTAAAACAATTAACCCTTTATCGGGCAAGTGACTATTTTCGGCAATTTCCACACACATTACAAGACAGTGACAGCAACAGTTACAGTGAAGACAGTGAGGCAATAAATCTCAGGTCCAATGTGGTCTACAGGGTCTGTAAGGTCCACCTCTGCATAAACAGTGAGTGTATCTGCTTTGTTAGGTACCATAAAGTAATGGTACTAATGTAAGGAATGATGTTCAAAGGGAGAATGTGGACGTTGACAGTGTCTGGATCAGCACTTATGCTGTTGTAATGTTCTAAAGGTGATGTTCTTTTCACCTTACATGTGTTTTTCTTGTATTTTTTTTTTATACTTTTTGGATTTGTATTTTTATGTTTTGTCACTTATGGATAAGGAACCAAATATGGTAACTTCACTGACCTTAATTTTCTATGCGACAATAAAAAAATTTGAAAAAAATCACAAAAGTAATCCACTAAGTAACACACTAAGGTTGAGTATTTGTATGAGTGCCCCATAAAGGGTTAAGGGCCGAGCGTGACATTCAACTGTATGTGCACTTGGGTTCATTTTTTCTGTGTGAGAAGAAGCTTGAAGCAGGAGCTCATCCTCTGATCCAGACTACAGGTTTACAATATGCCCTACATGTTAACTTTACGATGCCTCATTCAGTAGAACTGGATGCACCTCGTCGTGCCTCTTCTAAAGCTCAAGAACAGGGTTTAATGGGCTCACTAGTCCGACCCTAATCTACTCTAATGCCCTGCTGCTTGTTCCAACACAACTATCAGAGTGGCTACATCTTCACGGTGAAGCAGAGTCGGGCTAATCAGCTGAGCCACACCCTTTAACCCCTTTAAATTACAAGATTAACACAGTTGAAAGGATAAAGCTTTTTTCCACAGAAGGACAGACAACATTTACAGTTTGTGCAAGACTTTGAAGAGCTGCACACCTCTCTGTATCGACTGTAGTGTTTCTCTATGGATCCTAATGGAATAATAATGAATTGTAATTGCAAAAAGCCTCTCTCTACGTCCCGATGCATTTTTGGTATTGACCCGTCTGCAGTCAGCTGAAGCATGAACACCTTGCATTCCATATTGATCTGATTTTTACAGGGAGAACCAGCGGCACAATCCATTTTTCTGCAGTTTTTCTGACATTAAAATGTATTGTTGCACTCAGGCAAGAGCAATTGTATGCACATGCATGAACGCTCACCAACACACACTCATAGCTGATGACGCCCGGTGTCACTGAGTTTCAATGCCGGACTCTAACCGCTAGAGACAACAGGTTAATGTCCCAACACTCAGAGGAACAGAGTGTGTGAGCATGTGGGAGAGACAGATCAGGAAAAAGAGATTAAGACTACCTGCTGGAAAGCCTGCCCTCATTTCCGCAGGCTCCCAGACACATCTGCTAGCATTGTTTAACATCGTCGCCATAAAGAGAGTTGGATTATTATTCCTCTTGGACTCTGAGTGGGAGGGAGGCTATGTAACGACATGGTTATCCCAGATAAATCTGTTATCCTGGGTTTGTACAGGGATATTCTTTACAAGGGGATTAAAAACAGACAGAGCATACCAATATGTGGGTAATCCCAGTTTCCTGCTTCACCTTTCATAAAATCTGTCATCATGCACAGCAGCCTCTCTTCATGCATTTACATTCACTGTGTGCTATGTGCTAATGCTAATGCTAGGTACTGTGTGTATTAGGATGGGAATTTCCAACAGGGAAGCCAGTTAACCTTTAACCTTTTTTTTCTTTACCATCAAACCCAAAGGTACGACAGCGTATTAGGGACACATAAGAAAATAAAAATGCTTCACAACGAGAATAACGTCGGAATATTTCGAGAATAAAGTCATAATATAATGAGAATAAAGTTGTAATTTTAAAAAACTCATTATTTAGCGAAAATAATGTCGTACTTTAATGAGATTAAAGTTGGAATATTTCAATAATAAAGCCATAATATTACGAGAATACAAACAGGTGGGAAAAATATCATAATTTATGAGAATAAGGTCATACCCACTCATCGCATAATGGAGAACATGGAACATTTCGTAAGGTTATACTTTCATTTGGGGTTCGTCCGGTCCGACAGAAGTGAAAGTTGCTGCTTGTAACTGGGAATTCTGTCAAATTTATTTTCAAAATGTTACAACTTTAATCTCATAAAAGTACATTATTTTCATTAAATAATGACATTTTTCTTTAACTATGACTTTATTGTCATTATATTATGACTTTATTCTCGAAATATGATGACTTTATTCTCATAGTGACAAGCGTTTTTATTTCCTTATGTGGCCCTAATATGCCATCGTATAAAGGTAAAAGTGTATGTTTATAAAATTTAAAGGTTCGCATAGCCACCATTAATCTTCATTTAAAAAAAATGTATTGAATAATAGAGACATGAACACAACCTATTTACATCAAGACTGTCAGATTTATGTGACCACTAGAGGGAGTGGTGAGTCACTCTGTCATACTCCTATGGTGAGGAAACTACCACCATGGGGGCTTCATCAGAAAGTGAGGCGATGGAATGAGAACCACAAAGAAACAACTTTAAAAGTCTAAGAAAGTGACAAAGTGATAACAGATAGAGCCACTGTTACTGTTTTCACCACTAGCTCTAAATGAAAAGAATGGGGTTTAATGTTAAATACTTTTAGCTTATTGCTTTAGTTGAAATTAAAATGTTTTCATAGTCCTTACATTATATCATGGTGCAGGATTAATTTAGTTTTGAACAGAAACAACCACTTGTAAAAAGCCAAAGGCTACTTTTCATGTTTAGACTTATTTTTATACTTTTAAAGAAGCAAATCTTCACTTATACTTCTTTTTCATGCGTGAGTCTGTTTGGGTCAATATGTAATGGAAGGACTTTTTGAGTTCCCTTTACAGGGTAATATAGTTGACAAGTATTGTTGACATTTTTACTGTTTTCAGGCCTAAAATCAACATAACATAACACCACATGGTATTAATACAGAAAGATTATTTTAAATATCATATATACAATTGAGTAAAATAGAAATTGAAAGTTACTTTGAAGACATTGTCGACATAAGAGTGCAATAAATACACACTTGACTCACACACTACTTTATGTTAAATAACGAAGAAAGAGGAGTAAGGATATACCTTGGAGTCTTGCCAGTGTTTTCTTCAGGAGGAAATGACATCATGTGGAGCAGGTCATGTGATTTGGAATTAAGACACTTCCTTCAGAGGTGTTTTTGTAATGGGTAACTTAGTTGAAAGTGATATCTCGGATACAGATACAATTTGTTATTTTGATATATTTGATATATTGCCAAAACATATATAAATTTGTCATGATTATCTCAACTTAATAACAACACAATCAAAACATTTTTTGAATAAGCTCATTTTATTATTGTTTAGCTAATTAGAAGGTGGTAGTTATTAAATTCGGATGGTTATTTAGTTGACATGTTTGTATATCTAGCCATTTATGAATTATTTATTAGTTACTTATTAATAAGTGATTGTTTCCATAATTAAATAATTATGGAATTTTTAAAGACATGATCATAATGAATATGATTTTTTTTTTTACTTTTAATAAAGATGTATGCAAGATATATCCCATGGACTTCAAAAGTTCCTCATTTTCACCACCTCTGAACTGTACATACATGTATTTGGAGTCTTACAAATATGACATTAAAGAATAATTAATCCCTAATGTTACTCATATGGGTTTGTTGGAATAATTATGCACCATTTCTTGCCAGAAATCAAATTAAAACAACATGACTATTGTTCACGCTCATTATCATTCATTCATTTGCTTCATGTGACCTGTTCTATTTCCCTCTGACAATGTTTTTTTTTTTTTATGAATGCAGGGCAAAATATACATTAGCCTATTTTCATGTGTCAGATCACGGTAGCGGGGTATATTTAATCAAAATCTACCATGCATGACCGAACTAGGGATTAAATTTTCCCTTTCGCATATTTTATCACTAGATTACCAGCCCCTTTAACCCCTAATCTCAAGCAGGATTACATCCCTAATGTATTTACTCACCTTTCGTCAAATTTAAGCAGCAGGTCTCGATGAGAGGAACATTTGTGGTGTTTTTCCTTACATAAACTTTGAAATCCAATTATGTCAGACAGTGGATGATTAAATTTTTATCTAGCCAAACTAGGACTGCTTCCTTTCCCCATTGTTCCCAAAATGGGGCTCAAATCTGGATGATTATTTTATCAAACAGTTCTCATCATTTTTGAATAAACCTCTGGTGCTTATTGTTCTGAAGCGGTGTTATTAATAGCCCCAGGCGTTAGTCAATACTCTATAGGCTTTGTACCCGATCAATGTCATTCCCATGTCTACATTTCAACCCAAATATGGTCCCCTTTTCCACTTCCCCCAAATCTCACTCCAGACTTCCTCTTCTCTCCTCTCGCCTTACCCGTGTCCTGACAGAGGCAAGGAGCCGGAGACTGATGACCCTCTTCATTTAGCCGGTCCCTGGGGCCTTCGTCTCATTGGCCCTTAATAAGACACGTACATATGGAGGCACCAAATTACACACAACCAAATACACACCCAGCGACAGATTTGGTCCTTATGGAGACGCTGGCTTGTAATGGATTGAGTACATAAGTGTCATTCATGGTAATATTTAAAGGTTCAGTTTGGAGGATTTACATATTTTGATTGTGCGCTTCAGTTTCTGTTGGAGTCTGTTGTTTATTAACTACAGTGCTGTTGGTATGATCTTTTTATGAAATGCTATGTTAGTTTTACACCGGATGTAATGTGGCGAGAACTGTCCAAAAAGTCAGTCCACAGAGTATTTTCCCAAAACTCTCAACGATTATCTAGTAGTTTTTTGACAAATGAGATAAACCTGTGTGGCCTTTTTGGTCAGTAGTGGTTTTCATCTTGGAATTTGGATGTCATTTTTGAAGAGTCTCTGTCTTTTTGTTGAATGTTGTTGAATCATGAACACTGACCTTAACTGAAGTAAGTGAGGTCTTTAGGTCTTTAGATGTTATCCTGGGTTCTTTTGTTATTTCCTGAATAAGTTGTGAATTTGTTCTTCTAGTAATGTTGCTAGACCGGCCACTCCTGGGTTCACCACTTTATTTCCATTTGCAGACAATAACTCTTTTAACCTATTTTACTTTGTCAGTGAAGTTCTATTTATGTTATTTCTTGAGTCTGAAGATCTGGCATTAATCAGGCCTTATGTGGCTATTGAAAATGAACTCAGCTTTCTGAAAATGTGGTTAATCACAGTTAATTCATAATTTAACAAGGGCTGGAAATTACTTGTTTACATGCATTTCCCCCCCTGTATGCATTTTGTAGTTACTTAGGTCTTCTTTGTATAATATTATAATTTGTTTGATCTGAGATATTTAAGTGACAAATATGCATACATTTAAGAAATCACAAAGGAAACACTTCATTTCTAACAGTTGCCAATGTCCATCATGACAGCCCGTACACTAATGTGTAAGTATGACAAGAGATTTTTTTTTTCTCTTACATATTGTGTACTACCATGGTTGTGTATACATATTGTACAGTTTTACAGTTTTGTTTGTTTGTTTGTTTTGTTTTACCTCAAAAGCCCAGTTAGAGACAGGCATTGCAAATTACCCTAGGGTGTAAATGCTTTGGTCTGTACACCATCTATGCTAATTATCCCTAAAACAAACAAACAGTAAATAAATAAGACTATATGGGAACTGACATGCACAAATTTGTCAAGTTTATGAAAACATTATATAACTGCTGAAAAAAAGGTTTGGTACTTTCTGCTGAAATGGTTTACGGATTAAATGAAAACTGAATTAACCTCATCACTTACATACCTGTAATTATCTTCTTCCAGTCACTTCTTGGTCTCAGTGTCCTGACCTCTCTGCATGAACTGATTAAACAGTAGAACAAAGTTTATTTAATCAAAGTGCCACTGATGGTGAATCAAGTGTATGACTGATAAAACCAATAAGGGTGAAGCTGATGAATATGTATAAGAATATAAATTACACATCCATCAGTGAGTTTGACCTGATTTTACTGTATTTGTGATTTATTGATTCACTGTGAACTCTATTAATAATTACAGAAAATTTGATC
Organism: Sphaeramia orbicularis; assembly: GCF_902148855.1. Classification (NCBI taxonomy): domain Eukaryota; kingdom Metazoa; phylum Chordata; class Actinopteri; order Kurtiformes; family Apogonidae; genus Sphaeramia; species Sphaeramia orbicularis. The sequence continues at coordinate 17,951,438 of NC_043975.1, forward strand.
TAGTTTTAACATATTTTTTTAATAAACTGTCTTTTGATAGTGTGATTAAAAGATTAATTATTGTACACAAAAGGAATAAAACTGATTATGTTTCTTAAATTAAATAAATAAAATACAAAAAAAACAAAAAACAAAGTCTATTATCCCTATTAAAATCATATTTAAAAAAATAATATTCAGTATAACAAAATTATGTGATATAATTCGGAGAAAATATGGCTAAATTAGCTAATTACAGAGACAGCCTTGAAATGCTATAAAAACATTAATGTCTAATATCACACTTTTTAAATATAAATATGTGATTTATTCCCAGAAAATATGGGCAAAGCCTTACGACTAAATGTTTCCGGACAATGTGGGTCACAATTAAATGATAGATTGTATTAATTCAAAGGTGTTTGTGGATCAGTTACCACCAAATTTAATAATGGATTACAGTTTACTGAATGATGTCATAAATTGCTAATTATTGCAGGTTTAACCTGTACAATTTGTGATCAAACTAGAAACTGTTGATTTTTTAAATGAGTTCTGTTTCAGACAATGCTAATGCTAGTTAGCATGAACAAATCGTGCTAGCTAGCATTAGCATAATAATAAAAGTAAAATAGCTTCACTTACCTCATACATACGACGCTTTAGTAGATGTTCACAGAGTGGTTTGCCATTGCTTTACCTTCCCCAGATGTTTAACAAAACTACCCCAATAATAGAATTGAATTATTTACTTAAAAGTAAAACTCAGGTTGAAGGAGTCAATGCTGGAGCAGCTCAACAAAATCATTTGCCACAAAATAAATAAATTAATAAAATCAAATATGATAAATAAACTCACAATCTACCCATAAAGAAACAAATATGTTATATAGATTAATTTCTCTAGCCTATGTAGAAATCACACAGTATATTAGCATAAAGCAGAGATTTGTCAGTGTATTAAAATATATCCTAATTAATATCAGATTTTTACCATTTTATTTTGTACGTTTTTATTATAACAATAAGTACCATATTATTTTCATCTCATCTTTATTTATAAAGCACTTTAAAAACAACATAGTTGATCATATCACTGTCAATGATGTCAGAGACTTTATGATGTCACATAGAAACCAAATTTATAAACATAGGTTCAGACCAGGGACCAACATTACACACTGATAAAACAGCTAACAAAAGACAACACTGTTCATTCACCCTCAATAAGATAATCTCTCAAGTTTTAGAGCAGCTTTGAATCAGTTGCTAGAAAACAAGGAGTTCTTGAAGAACAGAGTTTCAGAAATGGAGGAAGAAATCAAGAAAAGAGAGCAAGAGAAAAATGATCTCATCATACAAGAGGACCTTGAGATCACTGAGTAGACTTTGGGGGATGAAAATCAGCTCCTCACCGCTAAAATTGTTGATCTGCAGTCCAGAGTCAGGGATAAGGATATAGGAAATGATGATCTTTTTTCAGTAACTGATGTGTTGTTCATGAATTTGAGATCTGTAAACTGTGGAAAAAAAGAAATTTACTGAGTCTGAGACTTTACACAAACACTGAGTCTAAGATTGAAGACTTGACCTTGAAAACCCTGAGCTTCAGGGTCAGGTGGATATCTACGACTCACAGTTAAACAAGGTGAGAGCAGAGAAGCATGATCCTCGGGAGAAACTTGAAGAATAAGTAACAAAGCACCTGAGTGAGCAAGAGCAGTTTAAATCCACCAGAGATAAAGACTAGGAAACCATCACATCCTTGAGGTCTACTCTGAAAAATGCCCAATATCATGTGATTGAGGCTGAACATAGTTTCATGATTATGGACGAGCTCCTGGAGAGTAAATAGAGGAAGATTCATGTCACAGAACTTCAGAGTGAAACAACTTTGCCTCATAGCCTCCTTAAAAGAGACAATTGTAAATCATCAGAAGTTGCCGGAAGAAAGTCAAGAGAAAACGTCTCATAAATGAACCGAGGATTGTTTACTCCTGAGCTGCAAGAAACACCTGAGGAGCCTGAAGCTGCAGTGGCTCAGACAACTTCTACATGGCTTGGTTGCAAAAAGAACATACTGAAAGAAGCTGTGTGGTTTGGAGGTGGAGCAGTGATGGCTTCTTTGATAATCTTGGTCTGAAACGTGAAGTAAATATACAGGGGTTGGACAAAATAATGGAAACACCTTCACCTCAAGATGATAATGCCCCAATCCATACAGCTAGAATTGTTAAAGAATGGCATGAGGAACATTCTAATGAAGTTGAGCATCTCGTATGGCCGGCACAGTCCCCAGACCTCAACATTATTGAGCATTTATGGTCAGTTTTAGAGATTCAAGTAAGACGTCGATTTCCACCGCCATCACCTCTAAAAGAGTTGGAGGGTATTCTAACTGAAGAATGGCTTAAAATTCCTTTGGAAACAATTCACAAGTTGTATGAATCAATACCTCGGAGAATTGAGGCTGTAATTGCCGCAAAAGGCGGACCTACACCATATTAAATTATATTTTGTTGATTTTTTAAGGTGTTTCCATTATTTTGTCCAACCCCTGTATTTTTTCCCACCACTCCTCCCCCTGGGATGCAGAATTGTGATGTTTGTCACTGTTATGAACGGCTCAGAGTCATAACATAAAAGAGGACACAAAACCAGATTGAATGCAAAAAAAGAAGCAATTTATTAATAAAAATAAAGAACAAGAAAAAACAAACAGCAAAAAGCTGCATGGTCTGCTGAGGAAAAAGTGAAGAGAGCGAGCAGCAGATACTGAGCCCTTTATATAGGCCCAGCTCTTCACTTCCAGCAGGTGGACACAATTAAGCTGATCACAGCCCATCGACACAGCTCTGCAAAACAGGACAGTTAGGCAGGCAAACAAAGTAACACATATGGGCATTGAATGTGGCATTGAAATGAGCCACTATGCATGAAAGGGTTAATACATGACTAAAAACAAAACTAGTAATTATTTGAACTAGATGTCTTCTCATTTACCTCCATGTCAGATTATTCATCACGAAACACCTCACAAGCGCTACACAACAAACCTCACTGATGCACAATTAAATACCAATTAAAGTTCAATCATAAAGAATCAAATGATTTAACTCCATACTTCAATAGTATAAATTATACTTAATCAGTTTTATTATTTATTATGCAAAGTCTTGCCTTGTGCGTTTAAAAAAATAATGATAATGTGATGTATAATTGTCTTAAAAGAGGCTGCGGTGGGTCAGACAACAAAATTATACATTTCTCATGTATTACAGACCAGTTTTATGAGCATATATCTGCACAAAAATTCAGAAAAGCTGAGCAGATGATAAAAAACATCCAGCAGATGATAAAGCAAATGATAGAGACAAAAACTTTGATTTTATTTGTTTTAGTTTGCGCTAAAAATGACATAGATGCTGCACCTACTGTAAGCCTGGCATATGTCTTACATTGTTGTGCAATTTACTATAATTATGAGCATTCATTCATTCATTTTCTGAACCCGCTTTATCCTCACTAGGGTCACGGGGGTCGCTTGGAGCCTATCCCAGCTACATAGGGGTGAAGGCGGGGTACACCCTAGACAAGTTGCCAGTTCATCGCAGGGCTGACATATAGAGACAAACAATCACTCTCACATTCACACCTATGGGCAATTTAGATTAACCAATTAACCTATCAGTGCATGTCTTTGGATGGTGGGAGGAAGCCGGAGTACCCGGAGAGAACCCACACAGACACGGGGAGAACATGCAAACTCCACACAGAAAGGTCCCACCCCCCATCGACTGGTGTTGGAATCGAACCCAGTTCCATTGTTGTGCAATTTACTATAATTACGAGCAGTTTAGCACAAAATATCAAGCTTAGGTATGGAAGATATCAAACTGAGACACAGTACATAGCTTCAATTCTTTCTTTTTTTTTTTTTTTCCCCCAGAAAACTGAATTTAGTAGTCATTAATGCTTATCAGACAATTTTCTAAGTTAACACTGTTGCCCCAATTCCTCGACTACTAATTATACAGTGAAAATAATCCCCTCATGTAAAGAGGTTAAGCATGAAGGGCAGCTTTACACATCTTTTCTTTGCAATATCCGTGTGTGCATTTTTTTTTTTTTGTTTTGTTTTGTTTTGTTTTGTTTTGTTTTGTGTGTGTTCCCCTGTGGATGCCAGCTGTAGGCGGTCTATTCCCACAGAGACAGAAGCCCATCTGACTCATGAGCTCTGGCATATGCTGCTCCCACCTAATGGACATCTACAGACACAACTCATATTTATCTGCACAATTAACACTCTATGAAGCACCTATACGTCATTAACAGAAGCTATCAAGGACAGTTTACTGCAATTACATCAAGTCACAGTGCTGCTAAAATAAAGGGGATCAAGTTCCAAGTCCATCGAGCATTCGGAAATGGATTTAGTTTCAAACTTAAGAAGCAATTATGAAGACTAGTGAATCCTGAGACACATGTAGACACATATATGGACACAAATGGACACGGTTTTACATTAGACTTGGCTTAAAACAGTAAGGAATAGTTAGTTAGGAATAACCCAAAAAAATAATTTCCTTTTTTTTCTTCTTTGTTTTTGAGCAAAATAGGTGCAATTTTAACAATATTATGACTCATCTTCTTATTTGTGCATTACACCTTATAGTTCACAGTGGATCTATTCAATAACAGGCATAATATTGTTAAAATTCCACTTATTTCACTAAAGAAATTTCAGGTTGTTCATAGTTCTTCAAGGATAGTAAAGTAAACATTCTTATCATGTAATTTTACTGTTTTCACACTAAAACAAAAACAAACATTTGGAATTGTCATCATTTAACCCTGTAAAGCCATTGAACCATCAAATAGTTGACAGAAAATTCCAGTTCTTCGAAACATGGAGCCTTTATTGGTCCTTCTGAATAACCAAAAAAAAAGTTTTTCAAATTCAGTTTTGATCATATTTGATACATCAGGTCTCAATGCTCAAATACTATTATTTTTGTACAACCAAAAGCATAATATAACACAAACCTGTTTAAGAAATTGGTAATTCCTTTTCAAAATTGGCAAAGTTCTGCCTCCTTCCTCATTAATGACAATCTTGTAGTGTCACTGGAAAGGCCTCTGGTGAATGAATTCCTTTCCCCTGGTGGATCATCTGTGTATTGCATGTATCTAATTGTATACATCAGGTTTTTTAAGACAAAAAAATCACACTGATCATGTAGAGGGCTCCAAAACTCATGTATCAAATATGATGCATTCGGCGTTATAGGGTTAAAGGTTATTATGATAGTATTTTTACTGTTTCAATCCACTTGAAATCACATTGGTCTGTATGTGGCCCCTGAACTACAATAACTTCAACACCCTTGACTATAAATACTGTATCTTCAGTGTATTTTGGATGATTGACACTTCTGTCATATACCAGCAGCCAGTCTGCATCACTTTCTGTTAACTTCTAAATTATGAAAAATGATATAAACATGAACTTCCTCTCTTTTTCTCCTCATCTTCTAACCTTTTAATCTTTTCGGTGCCTTCGTATATCATCCATGAGCAGCATCGCACAAAATCTCCCCGACCTTGTGACAAAGGAAATGGGTTTGATATCTTGTGGTTTGTCCTGGTTCCCATCTGCTCAAGAAATGGATCCTGTCTCACAAAATTGTTGTTGCAATGAATCTGTCTTTGAAGAATCCGTTACTTTTTTTTTTGCGTTCACCTCATTGGGCAGGAAGTGGTTTGGGTGGATTTACAAAACCCATTGACTTGGATACCAGAGATCAGGGTTTGTGTCCAGACTCCAGTGATTTTATAAGGTTATGGTTAAGTTTAGGGAAGGTTTATGTTGTGATCTAAATATTACTGTATACATTGAATCACAGTGTGTTAAAAATATTTGTAGTGACGTTCATTAATGTCTTTACTGACTTTTTCTCTATTACTATTTCTATTACCCCTCTCTCTTTCTCTAAACCTAACCAAGTGTTTTAGTCCCTAAACCTAAATGCAAAGAAGGTTAGAAATGGTGATGAGAGAGTGAAAATATGTCTGTGAACACTTCGATTCAAGTTCAGCAATAGCAATTTTGCTATTTCAAATTTCCATTGGCAGTTATGTTGAAATAAAACATAACACAACAACATATTTGTGCATTGTTTGCAATTCAGCTGCATAGTAATGTCATTTCTGCAACACATGGTAGCAGTATGGACTGTGAATCTTGCCTTGGCTTCCCTGAAAAATTGTGTATTAAAAAAAAACAAAAAAAAAAAAACAAGATAATTTCTTTTTCCTTTTTTTCCACAGAGTAATGTTTGCGGAGCTAAAATGCCAATTTGCTAATATTTGCCCATATTAGGTATGATTAAATAACGTGATGAGGTTCTGTTTATACTTCTCTGTCAAATATATTTTATATAAAATATGTATAAAGGCATATTTCTCAACTAATTGGTTTGTTTGGAAAGCACTGAAGTTTATTTGGGTAATTTTGCATAAAATGGTCTCTGTTGTCTCAGTGTGTCGGTTTGAGACACATTTAAGCTGCTCAAAGCCAGCCTTGCCATTATCTACATACTCTAATACTCCCACAGAGACCTGAGAGGTTTGCCATTATTGCAGCTGAGCAGTGGAGATCACAGCCAGCAGTCCTTGCATCGATCCTCAGTCCCCTGAGTCCAGAACAGCTTCTACCAGAGTCCCTGTGGTGACTACTATGGCCTAGCCTCCATCAGAAATGATAACAATGCCAGATTCATCAGATTCAAATGGAAATGGACTCATACATTAGAGTTCATGTACATAAATAGCATTCACATGTTTTAATAATGAAGAAGTGAGTTAATGTTTTTAACTTCAAGTTTCCTTTTTTCAAGATGCCTGAAATAAGGTTTTTACATTCAATATGTAAGATTTGCATGTGCTGACATTAAGTTTGTGTGGGGTACCAGTCGTTTGTCTATGTTACTGATGATAAACATCTGTAAAGTGATTCCTTCATCATTTCTTTTCTAAAGTCAACAAAGACAAATGAACATAAAAATGAAAATATTAGAGATTGTCATATTTCGTTCCATGTAGCTGGGAAAGGCTCCAGCACCCCCCCCCCCCCCCCCCGACTCCAGTGAGGATAAAGCGGGTTCAGAAAATGGATGAATGAATGAATGAATGAATGAATGAATGAATGAAAATGCTTTTGGAAGTCTTAGTCTGGAGTCTAATCAGACTATAGTGCTTAGTGTCATTGCATCAAGACTCATCTACTTGTGAGTATGCCTTAAACCTTGTTTTATTGAGTTGTTTTATTCAATAGACCAGGTCACAGCAAGAGGAAAGGTTTCTGAAAAAATAGTTAGGAGCACAAAAAATAAAACGATAAGTGGTGTTTGTAGTTTGTATGTGGTATTTATAGTGTAACATTAGCAAACTACTTTTAATATTGACATTTATACTAAAAAAAAACTCAATAGTCAATTGAAGAATCCCATATAATGTATTCAATTGTAGTGTTTATCATCTAATACAGGGTGACACAAAAAAACGGGAACTTTTTAACAATCCAATAAAACCAAGAGTGATGGAAGAAAAATATTTTATTCATAGTAATTGAAACCTTAAACCACGCCATTTAAGAAACAATGATGGAATTTTCATTTTTTAAAAATTACTTCCTGTAGATGGCGTCCTCCTGTACGAATGCATTCTTGAAATCTGCTGTTGAGATTCCTCATTGACCGCCGCAACATCTCAGCTGGGATACTGTGAATTTCATCCTGAATTCTCTGTTTTAACTCATCCAGAGTTCTTGGTCGAGTTGTGTACACTTTACTCTTGAGATAGCCCCACAAGAAAAAATCACGAACGGACAAATCTGGCGATCTAGGGGGCCAGGGAACGTTACCGAATCTTGAGATCACACGGTTACCGAACAATTCTCGCACAGCCGCCAATGGTTAATAAAATGGGGGTGTGTTTACTTGCTCAAGGTCACTGTCTCGCAGTACTGCCACTTGCTCATGTCTGCCAATACGCACTTCAAAAATTCCCATTTTTTTGGGTCACCCTGTAATTTTAAAAAAATGAAAATTCCATCATTGTTTCTTAAATGGCATGTTTTAAGGTTTCAATTACTATGAATAAAATATTTTTCTTCCATCACTCTTGGTTTTATTGGATTGTTAAAAAGTTCCCGTTTTTTTGTGTCACCCTGTATTAGCATGGTACTTTTCATATAGGCATTTATGCTACAAAATATGTATATATATATATATATATATATATATATATTAAAGTGGCTAAAATTCAAAAGTAATTTTCTGTGGCATGCATTTGATGCTGTTAATATCAAAGTCCTGTTGTCTTTTCCTCGAGGAAACTGGGATAACGCTAACATCCCTGCAGCAGGATTAATTTTATAATAGTGAGGAATATTTCTAAAACATTATTTGGTTCTGTTCCAAAGGGAAGAATGTGTATTTCTGTGTGTTACATTTGAGTTTAAAAAAAAAAAAAAAACAGAAAAAGTTGAAGTGAGTGAACAAATATCAGTAAATTCCTAGAAAGGCTAAGTGAAGCTAGTGGAAAAAAATCCCATTGTTTTTAGCTGAGTGAACGGGGGAAATGTTAAATTCCAGTTTACACTGACGCAGCATCCCTGTATCACTTTATGTAGGTGTTGCCCTAAGTTAATTTAAAGCCTAACTTGCCATTGTAATCATATTTTAAATCTTTTAGTCCACAAAGAAACCTGCTGAATAACAGCTTGACGAATGGGAGCACATGTGCACAAAAGAGGCCACGTTCTTTGGTCCATTATACAGTTGGGTCCCAGTAACTCACACAGATTACCCAACAGGCCACATGGTCTCCATTCACAAATCTAAAATAACCCTTCCTGCCTGCAGCGGCGGTGCAGCGCTGATAAGCCAATCACAAACTAGGGCTCCACCAGCAGAAACACAACAGTTACCAGCCGCTCTTTTCATAATCAGTGATCCGAGACCTGTTAGTGGCCATGTAAAAGACACACACACATAGATACACACCGGACCTTTTAGCGGGTACATAAAGAAACATGCTGTCAGCCCTGTGCAAGAGAACAAAAGTCTTCTTAACAGACAATTAGGATTCCTGCTTCTGTTCTGGTCTACATCCATGCATGCCTAGCCTCTCTTCCTCCCATTCTTACTCTGATCCCCGTCTTCCATCCGTGTCCGCATCAGCACCCCCCGAAATGAACCTCATCAGGCCTGTTTTCACTGTCAGCTCCATGTGGGGACTCATCTGAAGACACAGAGGCCAAAACTAAGGCGCAGAAAGTTTTGATGAGGATGAAAATGCTTTACAAAAACCTGCTGGTTTAGCCAGGAGGGAACAATTGGATTGCAAGTGGCCACAAAGTCTGTTTCACCTTCTGCTGAGGGGGGTATATCGGTGTTCTGCAGATGCAATTTGACTCTGAGGTTTCTGGTGACAAAGCGAGACAAAGCGGGGACTGGGAGTTATGTGGAATTTGTGATATGAAACAGCCTCTTGGTCTTTTGTTGTGATTTCATTATGCACTGAGTTTAAAAAAAAAAAAGAATTCTGCTCTTTTTATGTGAGGAAAATAAACTATAATGATGTGACAGCTATAGGTCACAGTCTCCCATTTTTTACGAAATGGTTTAAATTGGTTTTATTTATATCCTATTTTGCAGAACCGACATTGTGTTGAGCTTCTGATTAGATTTTCCCTTGGGTCAATTAAGTTAACTTGAGAGATATCTATGCATGTATTACACAAAGCTATATACCATTTTTAATCATAATTTCTCATCTTTTACTATGAAAACTGGTTAACATGTGCATGCCACAGAAAAACAGAGTTTCAAATTTTGTGGGTCTATATTATCTTATTATCTGGATTTCCTTTAGTGAATTAGCTTGTTGAGTTAATATAATTCATGCACATTAATCGCACAAAAATAACAAACAACACAGATGAATATATCGCCTATGAAGCCAGAAAGATTAAATAATAAAGAGTCGTTTTAGGATGCTCCCAAAATGTAATGATTCTATTGGAAAAAATCCACACAAAGGACCCACTAATATTTAGCTTTTGTTTTTAGTGTGATAGGGCACAACTGGGTACAACTGGTATTCATTCCTGGGTCAAATGACACTGCAAAGGAGGATTGAAACACAACTCCTGGGTGTAGCCAACACTATTTTCAGGCGTTTTTCATTAACCACAAATTCTGTCTGCCTCCATTCAAACACTGAAAGTATAAAATTATGATCACTATTACATTGTTTCTGGCCTCTGTGATACTGTACTTGGTAATAATGACTGTGATGCAGCAAAAACAAAGACAACTCCATTTCCTGACAGTACTAAAGGCATCAGTTGTCTATCTGTGCATGGGTTTACCTATAATTAACCCTTTAACACCGAACATATCATATTTGATACGTGAGTTTTGAAGTCCTTTCCCTGATCACTGTGATATATTTTTTTCTTGAAAATCCTGATGTATACAATTAGATACATGCAATACACAGATAATCCACCAGGGGGGAGGAATTCATTCACCAGAGGCCTTTCCAGTGATACTACAAGATTGTCAGGAGGCAGAACTTTGCCAATTAAAAAAAAAAAATTACCAATTTGTTAGACATGTTTGCATTATATTATGTTTTTGTTTGTTCAAAAATAATACAATTTGAGCATTGAGACCCGATGTATCAAATATGATACAAAATTGAAAATCATACATGGAAATTGATATTTGAAAACAATTTTTTTTGGTTGTTCAGAAGGACCAATAAAGGCTCCGGTTTCAAAGAACTAGAATTTTCTGTCAGTGACTTAATGGTTCAGGCTTTACAGCACAGATGTCAAACATGTGGCCCGGGGGCCAAAACCGGCCCCCCAAAGGGTCCATTCTGGCCCCTGGGATGAATTTGTGAAATGCAAAAATTACACTGAAGATATTAAAAATTCGGATGTTAAAATAATTTTAGGTCAGTTGAATCTAAAGTGGGTCAGAAAAGTAAAATACTATCATAATAATCTATAAATAATGAAAACCTCAAATTTTCCTCTTTGTTTTGGTGTAAAAAAAAGTCAAATTACACAAAAATGTTTACATTTATGGACTAGCCTTTTAGACACAATGTGAACCTGAAATGTCTTGAAAGAAGTATTTTGAATTTTACCAGTATTCTAAATATTATGAATGTTTGGTGTATTTTTGATCCACTGTGATCTGTAAGTTATGATGTACATGTATAAATGATAAACTCAGGTGTAATATTGTTAAAATTGCACTTATTTTACTTAAGAATTTTCAGGTTGTTCATATTTGTTCATGTTATGTTCAAGTACAGTTCATAGATGTAAACATTTTCATTACAGAATTTTACTTTTTTTACTCAGAAACAGAGAATATTTTGGAGTTTACATTATTTATAAGTTCTTATCCTATTATTTATATTATTTTACTGGTCCGGCCCACTTTATATCATACTAGGCTGTATGTGGCCCCTGAACTAAAATGAGCTACTGGTTTTCTTACAGGGTTAAGAAAACCAGTAGCTCATTTTTAGTACAAAGAAGTGTTTGTGTTGTTTGGATTTGTTTTCAGTGTCTTGCATAAGCAGTCGATCATTCATTGGTTTAACTATGGTAGATATATAGACCTGTGACCAAATATTAAATGTTAACAAGCATCAGAAAGTATAATTGTTACCCACAGTAATGTGCAGTATGCAATGTAGCATTATTCTTAGTGGCTGCCCATGTTCCTGTGCAAAAAATCTCAAAAAATCACTGAAAACACATGAAACAGTATTATTACAAATACAAATTAGCAAAAATCATATTTATGTTTTTTTATTACAGTTTTGACAACTGGACAGTAGTCGCCTTTCCATTGACCCTCAAATTGCGCGAATATAACTTGAGCATACAAATTTGCCTAATGGAAAGAACAAAAAATTTCACTCTAATTTTTTTGATTATATGTTTTTGCGTTGGGAAGAGGTGGCTCTTCAGGCGTAGCACAATTGGTATGTCATGCAAAACTACAATGGACAGACCTTTTTTCAGAACTTAAAGGTCCCGTATTATGCTATTTTTCAGTCACGTCATATAGGTCTCAGAAGCCCAAAAACATAGTATTTAAGTTTGTTCGCCCCAAAATCATCCTTTTTTCGGAGTTTCAGCGGTCGAAAAAGTCACTCTCACCAGCCCTCAGAACAGGCTGTTTCTGGGCCTGCTTCCGGGTATGCAAATGAACACATCTGTCCACGCCCACTCCCCCTCCCTTCTCTGGGAGAGGACGCGGCTTACGCTAGCAGTACTACTTATCTGTTCTGAATACACAAGTCACCTGTCTGAAATGCCCCTCTCTCGTCTACAATACACATGTCTCAGACAGAACGTCTTTCCAAACACTGGCTTTCTTTGCCTTGAGGCGTGATTGAGCCCCGACGGAAAACGGCGGTGTTGTGTCGGGTTCGTGGACCTGACACGGAAAGACGCCTGCCGCCACTAATGCAGGCAGCTGCTAACAAGCTTGATGCTAACTCTACTGATGCCAACCACAAAAGGCCCGTGTTCACAGTAGTTCTGTTGAATGTCTCTTGATATTATCAGCTCTTGCATGTTAACGGGGACGCAAACGTTAGCAGCAGTAACCGAGCTATGTTAGCTGCCATGCTAACGTTAGACGTACACATCAACAACCACCAGCTTATCCGTAATGTAGGGTTATGCAGTAAAGATACAAAAAAAATGATCAGAACTTACATCTCCCTCACTTGTACTTGGGTCACGAAGCGTTGGTACTGCGTCCGTCTTGATTCGGAGTCTTTGTGCTAACCCGGAGCTGTATGGGCCCATGTTAAAAAAAAAAAACACTCGTCCGTGAAATGCCGGGCACACACATACAAGCGTTTGGGAATGTTGTTTGGTACATGACCATCAAAGATATAATCCAGACACTTTTTACGGAGAGGCTCGGAAGTGGGGAGCAAAAATAAACTTTCGTGTTGGTGTGTGCAGCCAACAACACCACAACTTGCGTGTCTCGCCTTTGCCATGTTTGTTGTCCAAGAGGTACTTTGCCAGGGCGGGGCTCGCTTTGCCAGGGTGGGGCTTACCTTTTCATGCAGGGTGGGGGCACAGTCAGGGGGAGGAGTTAAATCCGCTTATGTCGTCATAAGCGGACCCAACTCAAACTCGGCCGTTTGAGCAGGCATTTTCACAAAATGTGGTGTAGCAAGGCGGGGAGGAAACAGACAGTTTTCAAATTCGAACCTCATAATGAGGCTACTGCAACACACACTACTATAAGAAAACTTTCACAAAGTGAGATTTGCATAATACGGGACCTTTAAGGCACGTGAATAAAAAAAAATGTTGACGGATGTTACAACAAGCAAAGAAGAAGAGTTTTAAGAAACATGGTGCGGTATGTGTGCACACACCAGGAAACCAAATCATTTTTTAATTTAGCACAGGATAGAGGGGTAATAGATAATAATAATGAATATATCTATAAATCAACACCATATTTACATTTGTCGCCATGTTTATGGATTGACTTCTCGTGTCATCTCGCGATAATAAATAAACAAGTCATCGTATTTGTGACTTAATGGAAAAACCGACATTACACACTTCTGTTTTTTTCGACATTTAGTAAATATCGGTAAATTTTTGCTCAGATATCCAATGGAAAAGCGATTAGCGTTGAATGTACTGATTTAGTAGCTTTTGAAAATGTGCAAATAGTTGTCTCTGGCAGAGTCAGGGTGCAAATTTTATCCAGCAAAATTCTCTTCGACAGCAGTCTATATTAAAGCTGCATTGGAAAAAACAAAAAAATTATTATAATAAGGACAGGAATCAAATCATAAATATTAAAGTGTAAAATGATAACAGAGATGACAGAATAAAAATCACTTTATGCAATAAAAATCACAGAATGATGTAGAGGTATAAAGTAGAAGTATGAAGTGACCTAATGATAAAAATAACAAGGACTAAAGGTTAAGTGTAAAAAGATGTAAGTTCACCTCAGGTTTCAAGCAAAATTTTCACTACCCTGCAGAAGACATGAAACTAAGATGGTGACGGAACAAAGACACTCACTTGAGGCTTTAAAATGGCCCACAAACCAAACTGGCTGAGTCATTGAACTCACCCACTTTTTTTATAGTCTATGGCCATGAGGACTCTAAAACATCAACATTTATCATTTTTGTCCATTCTGGGCCACCATAGAACCATAGTATATTTGTGATACATGGCAGATTCTATAGAAGCAGACCTGTCCATTCTGCCTTATTGTAAGGTAATGAATACACAACAGTTATTAAGACACCAACCCCCTATATCACACTCCACCTTTAATTAAAAGCAGAACAATATTCTAAATGCACGTTTGACATTTTGAGCATGTCATTATTGACTGATAAATGAGACTCGAATGTTCAAACTAACTGAAAAAGCGGTCACAAAGGAGACGTATTCATGCATTTGTTTTTAGCGTTGTCATGGTAACCCCTTTCGCGTGCAAAAAACAGGGGCTCAAGGGGATTAAAACTGATCTATAACGTGTGACTTAACACTAGATATGACATTTTCATTGAGTTTGTGTGTGCACAAGTGTGATTTCTCCCCCTAACCCAGCTTATGTAAGGTTATTACAGGCCGACCTAGGCTCATCCAGATATGATCCTCTAGAAGCTGACCGCTATTCTGAAGCCCATATGTGCTTCTTGAAACGCATCTCTCCACCTTGATGTTTAATTTTTTTTTTTCTTTCAAAGGAAAAATCCAATCAAATATTTTGAAAAGGTTCTACACCTCGTGTCTCAGTAGGTCAGGATGGTGGTCTGAAGAGGCCCAGAAGGTGAGGAGCTGAGCTGGGGTCAAGGCATCCACTGAAGGCAGGCTTTAGAAATCCCTCCTCGCCTGGTGCCCCTTCTGTTTCATTAGCTACCCCCTCCTCCCATTATCACTCCCCCCTTTAATTTAGACGAGGACCAGGGACAGGGTGTGAGTGTGTGAAGGTGGGGGTGGGTAGATAAAGACAGGGTTGTTTGTGTGTCTAAGTTTATGTGCTTGCTTTTGTGTGTTCTTCATCTCACAGCCGAGCTGGATTCCTGTGATGCAACTCCTGCTTTTCTTCCTCAAAAATAGCAGCAGACCTAATGACCCCGCTCTAATTGCACAGTGTCAATATTGTTGCATTTGGATTCCCATAGCTCTCATATAATATGCACAAAGAGGGAATGGTCTATCAGAACTCAATATGCCGAAGCTTTGCAACTTGGCCGGGGTGCACAAACAACGATATCACATTGCAGACTGTCACCTTCGGTATCATTTCTGCAGTATTCTTGAAATCTGTGCGTGTGCAATGTGTCACATTTAATTTCGCCAGCTGCATATTGCAGTTACTGCTTTGGCGTTGGTCCATGATTTCATTTAGCATAGTAATTACAGCAAAGAAATACTGCAATGCATAACAAAAAGCATCATCAGTTCATGTGCAATTATTTGTATGTTATACTTCTTTTGTTGTGGAAACAGGCTTTAGTTTTGATGCACTGATTATCTTTTGTAACATATCGTGCCTTCACAACATCAAGACCTATTCCAATCTAAATGGATGGAAGAATGACACATAGAAATCATCTCTTGGTGTATCTGTCAGTGTCGTATCACAGGACAAGCACAGCAAGATGCAAAAGATGAAATGAGACAAAAACAAGATAAAATGACATCAGACAACAAGATAACAATGATTTAACAGTAAACACTCAAAGCAGTGGTGTCATACATTTTCCATTTTTTACCATCTCTGCTAGAGGATAGAAAAATAGATGCTCACATAACGTAGATTAATGTCTTTTAGCTTAACTCATAAAGACCCAATGCTACTTTTGTGGCAGTTCCCACTTGATTTTTTTCCTCTATTTTTTAACTTTTCTTAGGTGATAAATCACCATTTATTCTATTAATATGGCCAGTATTTTGCATTCTTAAGCAGAAATCAGGTTTTTTTTCTACATTGAATTTACTGATCATGATTGATGTCCATAAAAGCTCAAATTAAAGTTGATGTTTATTATATCAAAAACAGAGAAAATGGAGGAAAAATGGACTTTTTCAGTGAAATACTATATATCATTAAAATAACATAAAAACAAGTGTGTGCATTCACTGTCATTTATCAAACTCAATGGGTTTTACTGGTGAATCAATGTTGTAGAACACAGGTGTCAAACATGCGGCCCGGGGGCCAAATCCGGCCCGCCAAAGGGTCCAGTCCGGCCCTTGGGATGAATTTGTGAAATGCAAAAATTACACTAAGATATTAACAATCCTTTTAGTTCAGGTTCCACATTCAGACCAATTCAATCTCGAGTGGGCAGGACCAGTCAGATATTATCATAATAACATATAAATAATGACAACTCCATATTTTTCTCTTTGTAAATGTAAATATTTTCATGTATTTACACTAAAACAAAGTATAGTTTCACAAAAAATGTGATTAACCTGAACAAATATGAACAACCTGAAATATCTTAAGAGAAGTCAGAACAATTGTACCAATATTCTGCCTGTTACTAAATGTTTTGTGTATTTGTAGATCCACTGTGATCTGTAAGTTATAATGAACATGTGTAAATGATAAACTGAGGCATAATATTGTTAAAATTATACTTATTTTTTCAGTTTGCTCATGTTATTCACATCTTTTGAAAAGATAGTTTGTAGATGTAAACCTTTTCATAATGTAAATTTACTTTTTTCACTCTAAAACATAGAGAAAAGTTTGGAGTTGACATCATTTATATATTATTATGTTATTATTTCACTGGTTCGGCCCACTTCAGATCAAATGTAGCTGAATGTGGCCCCTGAACTAAAATGAGTTTGACACCCCTGTTGTAGAAGATGACAGTGTTTCCACATTCACTACGGAGCCTCTGAACATCCAAATGGGTTATATCTGATGACCATGAAAAGATGACAAACTGTATTTTACACCAAATATTTACATGTATTGATAGGATTAGTGAATCAACTGTTATTTAACTTTTTATATCAGTAAATAATTTTGGTCGCCAGTGTGTGTTTGGGTCTTCATGGGTTAAATTGAAATAACTCTCTGTGCCAATCACAGGTTATCTTGTCAAATCTATACTCTTTTAGAACATTTGAGTTAACTGACCTTGCAGACAGATCCTTGTGATGAATAAACAGTCCTTTATGTGTAAAATTTGTGGTTGTGCCGTGCCCCACAGGATGTACCCTGCCCCATAGGTAGCCATGATAGGCTCTCGCAGCTGTAAAAAGAATATCCTCCTTAGACCCAGAAAAGTAAAAGTTTTGGCTTTTTTACATTAAATAATCACCTTGATTAGAAACGGCATGATGGCACAGATTTTCAACTACTTTTTTTTTTTTTTTATCTTCTTTGCAGTGGACATCTTTTCTTTTCTTTTTTTTAAAAGGAGTGATACTTCACTGGCCCTTTAAATGCAAACGAGTCACTTCACACCCCACCCCCTCCAGGTTGTTGGCTGTGCTTTCTGTCCCGTTCAGCCACTTGTGTTCATTAATACAACCAACAATTGAACATTTTAGGTAACTGGCTCAAATTCTGCACATATTTTCAGTATGGACTACAACTGCTGCTGCTGACAAACAGTTACGGGGTATTTTGAGAAATATTCGTCGGAAGTCTTGACCTTATATGTGCAAATGTCGTGATGTAACAAATAAAGCAGGAATTAAAACGGGTTGTAGAAATCCACTCGATTTTTGCCAAAATGAATATAAAGATAGCTTTGCAGCACCTGGAGGGTTCAAATTCAAACTTTGTGAACTATTAGGGTCCAAATACACAAATAAATGTACAGAAGACTAATAAAAGTGGGTTTAGCAAAATATGACTCCTTTAAGTAAATCTGTGAAACTCTTGTCCCCTACAGAGGACGAAAATGCATTGCTGGGTCCCAGGAGGATATAGCATAAAATGATGCTCACCTCACATAGGTTTATGAACCTGGGGGGGACAGAGCTTTCTCCATCGTAGCTCCAACCCTCTGGAACTCCCTCCCACCTCCTCTCTGACACTGCTTCGACCCCAACACCTTTAAATGCCTTTTAAAAACTCACTTATTTAAGATTGCTTTTAATGTTTAATCCTAATGTTTAATGTTTAGCTGTTTTATATTTGTATACCTACATCTGCACCTGCTTATAATCCGTTTTTAATATGCCTGGTTTCTGTTTTTATTTGCTGCATATAAAGTGTCTTTGAGTTCTATGAAAAGTGCCATACAAATAAAATGTATTATTATTATTATTATTATTATTATTATTATTATTATTATTATTATTATTATTATTATTATTATTATGTTTATTAGAAATACCATCCCCAATTTTTTTGAAAATTTGTCAAGTTGGCGTAAAACAACACAGTCCAAATGGTTCTTCTTTTCTTCTCCAGCTGTTTTTCTATACATATATGGACTCTAATAGTATGGGTCTGACCTTAGCTTCGTTGTTTAACCCATAAAGACCCAAACAGCCAGCAGCGACCAAAACCATCCACTGATCTTAAAAGATTAATATCTGTTGATCCATTAATCCTATCAATACATGGAAGTAATTGGTGTAAAATACAGTTTGTCATCTTTTCATTGTCATCAGAAATGACCCATTTGAACGTTTAGAGGGTCCGTAGTTACTGTGGAAACACCATCGTCTTCTACCAAATTGATTCGCCAGTAAAACCCATGGAGTTTGATCAATGACAGTGGATGGAGACACTTGGATTATGTTCAATTAATAATACATTTTACTGAAAAAGTCACTTTTTCTTCAGTTTTCTCTGTTATTAATATAATAACCCTTATTTTTAATCTGAGCTTTAATGAACATCTACATGATCAGTGAATTAAATATTGGAAAATGCTTGATTTTGACTGAAAAAAAATGCAAAATAAGTAAGAAAATATTACAATCAGTGGTGATAAACCCCTGAAGAATGGTTAAATAGAGAGAAAAATTCATTTGGAAACTTATACAAAAGTAACCCCTGGTCCTTATGGGTTAAAGCTGTAGCAGTGCAGATGAATGATGCATATAGATTTTTCACTGTTGTATGGTGACTAAAATGTCAAAGTGTAGAATTCAGGTGTTATCATACATCAAATCTGAAAGTGTTCCACATAGTGTGGCTCAGAATAAACTTATAAAATTGTTGAAGACTTTTGACCAGGGGTGTCAAACATTTGTCCAATCCAGACCAGAGGAAAAATTATACCGTAGACATTAATAGTCAGTGGTGTCTCATTTTGGTTCAAGTACCATGTACATCTCAAGTGGATCGGACAAGTAAAATAATAGCATAATAATCTATAAATGATGACAACTCCTATTTTATTCTGTGTTTTGTTTCTTGTTTTAGGATGAAAAAGTAAAATTACATGATGAAGTTTACATTTACAAACAATCCTTTCATAAATAATGTGAATGTGAGTAATCTAAACAATCATGAACAACCTGAATTTTCTTAAAAAATAAATGGAATTTTAACAATATTGCGACTTTGACTAAATGTTTTGTACCTTAGTGGATCCACTGTGATCTGTAAGTTGTAATGCACATGTGTAAATAAGGTGCTAAATTGTACTTTTTCCTCTCTGCATTAAAAAAAACAAAATTATTATTTATAGGTTATTATATTCCTGGTCCAACCTGCACAGTAAATTTGCCAGTGTAAAAAATGCAGTGTCAAAGTATTTTAATTCTTTCGGAGTTATTCCAACAATGGACAAAGTAAAATTTAACAAGATAACTTCCAGTGTTGGTGAAAATAATCGGAGTTAACAGGTTTTACACTGTCAGTGTCATATATTCAGTGTTAAAGTAAATTGACTCTCTCAAAGTTAATTCAATACCAATAAGAGCAAGATACCTTTCAGTGTTAAAAAATAATGACTCTGAAAAGCCCCGCCCACCAACCTCCGCGTTCAAGTTGAGTGAGAAGTTGGACTGTGGCATCGCCATCTTCCTCACATTGAAAAACTGCGGCAATTTTGTGTAAATAAACTATTGGTTTTGTTATTTTATCCATGCAGAATCTGTGTGCAAGAATAAAGTTACGTCGTCATTGTCAATGTTGGTGTTTTCAAATACCGAATTTCAAGTGGATAACGTGATATTGGGTCGGTGGCTTTAATTTTACATGTCATTTTATGTTTACTTTTAATTGCAGTGTTTCATTTTTACTTGGAATAAATTGGGTACAGAAATAATGTTACCTTTTTTTCGCCCCTGCAGACACTGGGACTATAGTACATCATATGTAACACTGGTAGGAGGCAGTTAAAAATCAACACTCTTTGGGGTAATTTATTTATCAACATGTAGTGTTAAGTAGGTTTAACACTGGAAAAGTTATTTCTTAACACTTAACTCTTCAGTGTTGAATGTGAATAACACAATGTGTGTTACTTCTCACATAGTGTAAAACTTGATTGACACTAATTAGTGTAGTGTAGTGTAAAATATTAACTCTTACTAGAGTAAAGTTGACTCTGGAAATGTAACTCTATGTTCAGTGGAAATTTTACACTTTGTAGATAGGGACCATATGTTCACTGAGGTAGTGTTAAAATTAACTCTTTAAGTGTTATATAAACACTGGTGATTTTACTGTGTGCTTGTGATCAAATTGGGCTGAATGTGGCCCATGAACTAAAATTACACCCCTGTTTTCAACTATCACAATCTAATGAAACTAGTGAGTATGAATTTTATCTCCAAAAAAGAACATACCACAAAATAGATAAATGGATTTGGCTGATTAATTGATGTATTTATTTCTAATATGAATGTCAAAAAAGAAGAACAATAAATAAACAATCATTTAACATTATACATATAATACATATTCAAAAAGGAGTGAGAAGACGTATAACTAATAGATTCCCACCCCTTCTCCTTAAATAATGAATAATAATAATAACCTCCTTTGTCTCAACATATTAATGGACGCAATTTTACAAACCATTGTATCAGTTGTACTGTAGGTGGTGCCAATATCTGATAACTGGTAATATTAGGCTTTGAAATTGCAAATACTGACTGTAAGAAAAATAAATATTAGCGTAGTTTAGCCAAATTAATTGGTTGCTTGCTTTGTGTTTGACATTCTGGCACTCACATTTGTTTACTTAGATACTTTATTGCATTGATTTAGATGTTCAGTTCATCAGTTATCTGGCTCCTAATAAAGACGTCAGACTAGAATCATGTGTTTTCATTGTCAACATTCAAGGGGGGAGGGGCCAGGATTTTCCCAGTTGTAAACCAGTGTCTTAAATCCAATATTGCTCCAGGTTTATTACGGAACATCCATGTTATTTTATAGTAATTAAATGAAAGAAGTGTATATTTCCACTTAAATTGGTCAGATGAGACTAATCAAGGGTTAAGATAATATCACTGGGCTCCTCATAATGCTTTTCATGCCCAAATGACATATTACTTTGTCAAGGGATCACATAAAGTTCTTTGTGTAAACCAGGACGAAACTTATTTACAAGGACTGCGATAAAACCAACACATCAGCCCAGAGCCTGACATTGAACATTGAGTTAGCGCCCAATACATTGGCTGATAATAGGCGCACAATCAATACAGAGACTCGAACTTTATTAACATCTCCAGTTAGACCCAGTCTGATCAATACTGACACAGTGACATGCTGACGTTCTAACAGAGAACTCCGGAGAGGAACAATAAGCACTGCTTTTATCAAATTAATCCAAGTCTATTTTCAGTCCAATGATCAAAGTTTCTTGCGTCACTTTGGTTTTTGTTGCACATGTAGAGGATTTGACTTAGCTACATATTCCCTGAAGTTCATACTGATTTATATCGTTCTTTGACATTTGCTGTAGACACAATTATATTTGTGGTCTCCCTTGATTTGGGGGTCATGAGAAACATTATAAAGCTCCTCAGCCCAAAAGCAAGAAAATTGAAGGATTATCATAATCAACATTAAAAGTCTCTAATCTGTAACTGGCAGTGTAGTCTAATTTTTATGGAGAGTGTTGTGTGTCTGTGAGAAACAGTTCTGAAGTGATGGGATATGAGGAGCAGTGTGCATTGGGATTTATATGAGATTAAGGCAAACTTTCCCTTAAGATTAGATATGTGTAATCTTTAAAACAACCAAGAGTGAGGGATTAGGAAGACTTCTGTGACTCAAAGAAATCCCCTCTTAAATCCCTTCATGTGATGCTAAGATTATACCTTGAAAGAATAGTTTAATCATGTGTACTGTGCTCAGGCTGACAGGTTGGGTTTGTCCAAATACTTGTGATTCAGTGAGCAGTACATACACACACACACACACACACACACACACACACACAAACACACACACACACACACACACTTTCAGAAGCTTTTTAGGATACAAAAAGTGTTATGACCCTGGGTCATAATTTATCTATTTATATGTATATGTATGTGTTTTCTGTTTAGTGTGTGTGTTTTCCCCCCGTCCTGTAGGTGTGCTGTGCCCCTTTTGTTGTTTTGTTGCAGGTTTCTGATTGGGGGAGCATGATTGCCCGGCCCTTTAAAGATGGCCCTGGAGCTCCCATCCTTGCTCGCTCTTGCCTCCTGCCAGCTCTCAACCCTGTGTTCATGTGTGTGTGACCGTCAGTCTTCGTGCTCCTGAAAAAATTCGATTGTTTGTGTTTGTAAATAGTTTTTGTTAAATTGAACCTTTTTCAGGTAGGGGAGGTCGGCTCTTTTGCTTTTCCCATTTTCTCCTGTTTTTGGTTAGGTAGTTAGGTAAATTTTCTGTATTTTATTTCCTGCATTTATTTTGGATTAGGTAAGTTAGTTTAAACTAGAAGAGATTTTGTTTGTTGTTTTAGCCGCTCCCTCCCCTAACCCTTCCTTAGTTGTTGAACAAAATACTGATAATAAATACTGCGAATTTTAGTTTTTGACTGACGTGTGTGCTTGGGAGCTGGGAGGGGACAAAAGTTGAGCCTATTATGTTCGCCCTGGTGAACCCCTAGGCTGGGGCGTAACAAAAGTGAGAATAACTGAATAAGAAACACCTGGGGGGAAACACCTTATATTAGCAGGTATTAACTTTCTAATATTGAAAAAATGTGTTCAGAATCAAGGACTGTTACATATTATACTGTAGTTGACTCCCAATGTAGAGATATGAACTGAATGTACAGTCATGGAAAAAATTATTAGACCATCAAAAATCATCAAAAATAATGGTTATGCAATCAAGTACTAACGCCTGTGTGTATCATGTAACTAAAACAGACAGATAAAAAAACATGGAATGCCTAAAAGCACTGTTTTTGTCAGTATAATGCCATCGCTATGGATGTAAGAACTGAGGTGATTTTGGTAATTATCAAGAAAACCATGGAAAATAGTTAGAAATCAGCTCTTAAATTAAACTCCTATGAGCTATTTTCGTTGTTATCATTATATTTGTCTGAACAAATGTACCTTTAACTGAACCAGGCATTAAAATGAACAAGAAATTGAAGAAAACAAAGGTGGTCTAATATTTCTTTCCGTGACTGTATTTACGCTGTCAGATATATGTGACCACTAGAGGGAGTAGTGAGTCACTCTGTTTTCCAACCATGGTGAGGAAAA
This sequence comes from Sphaeramia orbicularis, assembly GCF_902148855.1. NCBI lineage: Eukaryota > Metazoa > Chordata > Actinopteri > Kurtiformes > Apogonidae > Sphaeramia > Sphaeramia orbicularis. Next base: position 17,975,178 of record NC_043975.1, read on the forward strand.
CCAAGTCTACAGGGCAATGAAAAACAACCAAATGATCCCAAAGTGGACAAATGGGATTAGAACTACCGTGACACAACTTTTAGAGTCAAAGAAAATGACTGATAAAAGTTAGAATCGCTGTTGTTATTTTCACCACTGGACTCAGCTCTAAATGAAAAGAATGAGTTTGATGCTGAAGTGGTATCGTTTTTTTTTCCTCTTGGGTGAGTTTGAGTATGAAGCTTATGAAGGCATAAAATGATTATGTGATGGGATACCCTAAAATGAATGACACCGATTGATGAATGACAGTAATCGTTCTGGTACGGTAAAATGACCGCTCCGTTCGGTTTACAAACGTGTACCCGATTTGGATCAAATTTAACCCTTTCATGCATAGTGGTCACTACAGTGGACACTTACTCTACAGCTGTTCTCTTGTATATTCATGGGTTTTGTTGTTTTAGTTCCATATCAACCAACACAGTGGACACTTATGCATCATCTCATAAACTGCAATTCATACCATTATTGTAACTTTGCTGTTCTTGATTGGTTCTTGAGTGGAAATCAATTGTTAATACTTATTTTTTGCATATTATCTCCATGAAGTGAGTAATAACTAGTATTAGAATATGTTAAAATGTGAGAAAACATCAGATTAGCTGCATTAAACATGGTTTCATTTCACTCTTTTCATATCACTTTATGATATTGGGTTTTAAATACATGTTTCTTGCTTCAAGAATAAAATTCAAGGTGTAGCTGAGTGGACATTTTTGTAACTCCATGAAATACAGGTTGATTAAAAAAAAAATTCAATCACATTGTTTTTTTTTTTCATGCCTAAAGAGGAATAAAAACACTCAGGAAAAAAAATCTTGATTAAGGTTCTCATAATTCATGCATGAAAGGGTTAAGGACATTTCTTTGAGCCAGGGGTGATTTCATTGTCATTCTACTTTATTCCTAACTAACTTTTGTAAAGTAAATGACAACCCCTCCCCTGTGCTCTGAGCATTAAAACTGAATGACAAGCTTTTGGGGTGAAATGATGCTGGAATAAAGCAGAATGATAATGATGTTGGTGTGAAGAAGACAACCCAACCCCTTCTCACCCCTGGCTCGAAGCAATGCCCTTAAATCTGATCCAACTTGAGTACACGTTTGTAAACGGAATGACAGAAGTATAAACCAAAGGGAGCAGTTAATTTAACCAGACCAGAACCAGAACGACTACTGTCATTCGGTGTCATTCATTATAGGGTATCCTTTGTGTGATGTTATTATCTTTGCTAAGTTGTTGTTTGTTGATCCACAGTTAAGACTAAACTGTGACAATTCTGACTTTGTTCGATTCCAAACAGATTTTTAGTTCAGCTACTGACAATACAAATTGTACAGAAAAGGGAGGTGTTTTGTCTTTTTTTTGTAGTTGTTTTCTGTCTAAAAACAGAGCTAAGCTAACAGAGCTATAATGTAAACCAGGGGTGTCAAACTCATTTTTGTTCAGGGGTCATATTCAGCCCAATTTGATCTCCAGTGGGCCGAACCACTGAAACAATAACATGATAACCTATAAATAATGACAACTCCAAATTTTGTAGTGCAAAAAATAACATTAGATGATGAAACTATTTCCATCCAAAACAAAAAAGATGTGAATAACTGGAAAAAACTGAAATTTCTGAAGAAAAACAAGCACAATCTTATCAATATTAGGCCTCAACTTATGATTTCTGCATGTGCATTACAGATCAGATCTACAAAGGCACAAAACAGGCAGAATATTGTTAAAATTGCACTGATTTTTCTTTAGACATTCCAGGTTGTTCATATTTGTTCAGGTTATTGACATTTTATTGTTAAAGGATATCAGAATTTAATGTTCTTTGCAATAAATCAAAGAGAAAAAATAGGTGTTGCCATTATTTAGAAGCTTAATATCGTATTAATTTTTTCACATTAAACCAAGAAAATTTGGAGTCATTATAATTTTAATTTAATAATTTAATAATTTAATTTAATAATAATTATTTAGTATAATTTGGAGTTATTATGCTGTTATTTTTGAGTTTATGCCCTTGACTGTTAATATCTTCAGGGTAATTTTTGCATTTTTCACTTTGTAAATTCATCTCGCGGGCCAGATTGGAACACTTTGCGGGCCAGTTTTGGCCCCCGGGCCATATGTTTGACACCTGTGATGTAAATTATCAGCTGATGTAGCATGTGATGATTATAAGACACTGTTATTTTCAGTGGCAAAATAAAAGCTATGACAGAAAACTTGATGATACCATAGTTCACAAGTTTTATACTTTATTCAATTAGTGATAGTCTGTGGATACTTGGCATTGATTCATTGGTGGTTTTCGTCATCCTAAGTGTGTTCCGGGTCATGACTTCCCCCCGCTGTTGAGATTGTGGAACACCAGTACAGTATTACATACAACCACTCTAAGCTAAGCTAACTGTTGGCTACCTTAGCTGCCCATACGTCCATGATAACAACCTGACTTCAATGTAAAAAAAAAAAAAAAAAAATCCTTTTCTAAGACAGAACAACAAAACTGGCTCTAAGCACAACAATTCCACCCTAAATTTCACATTAGCACACAATGATGAGTGATTCATAAAGGTTATTTTGTAAGATTTATTCATGGATTTGTGTTTATGTTGAAGTCTTTCTAGTTCTTTATTTGTCTTTATTTGAACTGCAAAAGCAGGTACAAATTGACCTCGTCCATTAATAAATAAATGCAACACTGATTTTTTTATAGCATAATCCTCTTGTTCTGTGTGAAAGAAGAAAACATGGCATAAATAACAATGTAAAGACTTAAAGCTAATGGTAGTTATGGTTGTATTCTGCGAGGACTAAGTTTAAAGGAGCAGAGGAAAAGCATTTAAGAAGCAAAAATTAGTTTTATTCAATAAGAAGTTTTGAAAGTCTGATTTAAGAAGTGATCAAGTTATCAAAGCTTTTTATTACCAGAAACACAATTAAAGATGGACCACCAGGTCACTTTAAAAGATCCAAATATGGTGAATGAGATCAGAGCAATACCAGGAAAGAAACCTTATCTTGGTATTTTTATGGAGAATTTCATTGTAATTCTAGGAAAGCTGAAGCTGTTTCAGAGCCAATCCAATTACACTTTATGATACTTCAGCTTCATTTGGAGTTGAAGAAAAATAAACTAATGAAAAAAATCTATGATAAAATATATATGCAGAAATTCTTTTTTCATGCCTGTTCTGCTTTAGGTGTCACATCAGTCATTGCTTTCATTTTTTGCCTCAGGCCAGCTGTTTTTTCACGAACTATCTATTGCATGTACTCATTTTTATGACATATTGAGTGCGTCTTTGTAAACGGTCAGGAAGAGCCCTCTTATGTGATCACCATGCTATATTTAAGACTTAGTGCATGTTTTATTCTGGAGCATGTTTCCTGCTTAAGAGCCTTTTGGACTCTGTTTTCTATATGTGTCACTACCCCACAGGGCAGAATACAAATATCCAGTGCAACAGCAGACGGACAAAGAGGGCCCCATTGCACAGACATTACCGTAATATTCATTGAAGCAATAACGACCGCTATCAACCAATATGTTAAAGTAAGAGCCAGCCCCTCTGGTGTTGTATGTGAAAGCTTAGCGAATCATTACCATGGCCTCTGCATAACCTCCATAAGTCAGGTTAGTGTCAATAACCTGGGCTTTAAAAATTGATAAGGGTGATCACCTCCCTCATGGAAGGAACGTTTCTGAGGTGATTCTCATATATAAGTCATGTCTTGCTTTCAGGATGCATCACTTCAGGAGAATCATCCTTGCCATGTTTGGGCTTTATCAGCACCAGCAGAGACAGATGATTGAGAGAAACTATTAGGCTTAGATCATTCTTAGATATTAGTGCACACTTCAATGCGTTTCTGTTTGATTTACCTTTAAGAAGAAGTAAATCTGACAGTTTCATGGCTGATAAAAACCGACTTGGTCATGATCCCTGTGAAAATGTGCTTGATGATTATTCCCATGTAAGCAGAGCTGGATGGGTTGCGATGAAACATACATGATCTTGCACTTTTGTGTGTGACATATGTAAATGCATCAGATCAAAACCCCCAATTTGGAGAGTCCAGCTGAGTGCTCTGAAGAAATCCTTTCCCGTGTGACGTGTTGGAAATGTCACAGAGCTGCATTTATTCATGTGAACATTAGAAACAGATTCCTGTCCGGCGGCCATGGAGACAAAAGATGTTGAACTCCCCAGAGGAGAATGACCTGGAGGACACGCTCACGCATACCAGCTGGACTTGACGGGAACAGCCTCGCGCGCACACACACGCACACGCACACGCACACACACTGCTCTCAATTCACTCTTCATTTATATCACACTCACAAGCTCCACAATGTTATCATTTATTTCTGATGTAATGAAACAGAAACCCATCCAGTATGTTTGTTTGTTTTTTTTTCAGAACATAATGACATCACATACAAAACACATGGATAACCATTGATCCCCACCAAGGTAATCCCTCTAGGATAATACTAGCAGCAGCAGCAGGCCTCAAGTGATGAGAGCAATAAATCTACATGTGACATGTAACTGAGATGGTATTGCGTTGAAATTAACATTTTAACGGCCTGAGAGAAATTTGTTGTCGTGTAAAAACTGTTCTTTGTTCTACTAATGTTCTATAATTGCTATGCTGAAACAATTGCACAATAGTTTCTATATTATAATCTATACTTAGAAATAAATCTAGGGTTTATTCATCAATTATATAGAGAAAATTATTAGAGTAAATACTGAATACTGGTGTGTTAAACCCTATATAAATAATGTATTGAGGGGATAGAGGGTTATCTCCGAAGCAGCAAAAGCCATGAACACAGTCATTATTATGCATAACTATGTGATGCTGCCCCCTGGAGGACATGCAAAGGACATGTACAAACTAAGCACTGAGTCTATGCCAATCATCAAAGCATTTCTACTGATGATACAGGGGATAAAATGTTTATGGGCACATGCATGCATAAAAAAAAATTCAGAAGTGTGGCTGTAAGTTAGTAGAAGTTGCACATCAATGTAAAAGTACTGATAACAAAGCACATTTTTATTTATCGATGTTGGTATGTTGCAACTAACATACATGGAAGTACCTTTTAAGTATGGATGTTGCACAAAATAATGTCTTTCAACAACAGTATATATGAATATGTACTGGTATTTAACAAAGTAATAATTATCTGTGATATGTGCCTCAATGTGACATGATATTTAAAGTTATTGTGTGGTACTATTGCTGGCTAAATAAGGTTTATTTTGCATTGTTTTCTTAATGTTCACGCAATTATGTATCATTCCTTAGGTATGATTTGAAAAAAAAAATTAGTGTTGATACATAGAATTGTGCCATCATTTACACATACGATGTTTACCAATTTAGAAATTAATTTTCACAAGACAAGAAAGCCACGGTTTGTGACAAAGTACATAAACATCTAGTTTTGCTCTAAACTCAGAGGACTTCACCTCTCTTCATACATGATACACATCAGCAACAAAATGTTTGTTCTTTTGACACATTTTCGTCAATCTTTGAGAGTGAGGTGAAAAAGAATTAAAACAGGGAAAAATCACCATAAATCTGCTCATGTTGAAGCTGCAGGGATATCAATACCAGCTACAAACAGATCGTGGAGACATTTATGAGGATGTTTCCTCTATAACTTTCAGGGGTGCAGTCTTTCTATTTATGTATTTCCACCGTCTGATAGTTCAGTTTCTGGTCTTGGAAATTTTCATGCTGATTTAATGGAACAACCTTGTGGGGAAACTAAATGGAACAGAGCTATTGTTAATGTTACCAGTAACACCCGTGATTTTCCTGTAGTTACCATCAAAAATGTCTCCTGTGAAAAAAGCTCACTGCATTTGACATCTGTATGGTGCTATGGCTTAGTTGGTTAAAGTGCCTGTCTAGTATAAAAAGGAGATTCTGGGTTCAAATCCGAGCAGCATCTTTTAAAAACACAACTCTGATGACTGTCTCCTGCTATAGACTACAACTGCACAAGGAGTACAGGTAACTAATCCAGCACTTTGTGGAATGGTGCAGGCAAACTTACCTTCAAATCAATGCTGGAAAGTGCAAGCAGTGAACTTCCATATGAATAAACATCCCCTTCTCCCCTGACACCTTGAGGATTCTGAGGTGAAACTAGCCAAAGTGCTTTACATTGCAATAATGAGGTAACCAAAACAGTTCACAATACAAAACATGTAACACTTTAATGTAAACTTCAAGTAAGCATATGAGCATGTATGAATCTTACATATTGAACCTTTAATTGCAAGACATCTTCTTAACAGACCATTTTCACAGCTGATGTTTTGACTTGTTATGGTACAAAACACTGAGGTGTGACTTCTATCATTAAAACTAGCTGCATTCTATTTTATCAGTGTATGGCCTTGGAAATTTTCATGCTGGTTGACTAGAACAGCCTTCTGGAGAAACTAAATGGATCAAAACCATTGTTAATGTTACCAGTAACGCCTGTGCTTTTCCTGATTATACTGTCCAAAATGTTTATTGTGAAAAAACTGCATTTGTGAGATTTGTAATGACATCATGTGGTGCTATGGCTTGGATGGGCAAATTGCCTGTCTAGTAAACAGGAGATACTGGGTTCAAATCCCAGCAGTGGCTTTCATGAATCTCTGGAAATGGATGCCTTCATTACAAGGAGCCCAGGTAACTGATTAATGATTTTGTAGGCAGAACTACCTCCAAATCAAAGCAGGAAAAACCAGAGAACTTGAGTTGGACTAGTGGCAAGACAGTGCAGTTTGCTCTTAGATACTCCAGGTGTGTTATTTACATTTTCTGAACATATTTAGCAAATTTCTTGCTATCAATATGCTTTTGCAACACTGCAAATGTCCCTGTCATGAGACTAATAAAGGAGTACCCAGTTATATCTTACCCAGGTTGAGTGTTTCTGCATTTGGAGGGAGCAAACCTAGCATTTTTTCTTATGATTCTTGTCCAAAATGTCAATTATGAAAAAACTGCAATTGTGAGAATGATGATTAAGTCATGTGGCTTAGTTGGTTAAAGCGCCTGTCTTATAAACAGGAGATCCTGGGTCCGAATCCCAGCAGTGCCTTTTACACTATAACTGTCTCCTGCTGAAGTTCTCTGAAGACTCTTCAATTGTTTCCTCAACACAAAGAGTTCAGGTAACTCAACTAGCACTAATTGGACTGGGGAAGGCAGATCTACCTCCAAATCAAAGCAGGATAGAGCTATCAGTGAACTTCTATATGAACAGACACCCTCTTCACCCCTGACACTGGCAAACACCCACAGAATTGACACTGATATTGCAAACTCTTGCAAATACTTGGGTGTCACCTAAACAAGAAACTGGACTGGATCGACAACACAACTGCACGGGTCAGGTGGGTCTACCTGGTGAGGAAACCCAAGTCGTTTGGGCTCCAAGGAGCCCTCAAGGACCTTTTTTGACTCAATCACGAAATCTGCCATCTTCTATGAGGTGTCTGCAGGAGTGGCAGCATGGAGGACACTTGACAGACTGATCAGCAAGCTCAGCTGCATATCACCCTTGACACAGCGCAGGTAGTTGGAGATGGATGATAGCCAAGGTATCCTCTCTAATTCTAACCCTCACTCCCTCCTTCTTGCTGGTCAAACTCTGTAATCAGCATTGTACCCCATAGACCTCACACACACAGTAATACACAACACACATACAGTGTTTCAATGGGTTTTTGTAGCACTTCATATTAATTAGTGAATGTATGGCACTGTGGCTTAGTTGGTCAAAGCGCCTGTCTAGTAAACAGGAGATCCTGGGTTCAAATCCCAGCAGTGCCTTTTAAACACAACTCTGGAAACAGTTTCCTGCAGAAGGCAGTTGTTGGCCTCATCTCAGATGAGGATGACAAGGAGCGCAGAAAACTAACACAGGAGTTTCTGGACTTGTGTGGGTGGGACTACCTCTAAATCAGTGCAGGAAAGACAAAAGAGCTCCTTGTGCTTTTCTGTAGGAGCAGACATTGGTGAACATCCAGTCACTGACACACAGGGGTCAAATAACATTTGACATCACAACCCTTATTTTATCCAGTTTTATTTTCCAAACATACAGAACATAATTTCCGTTTTTAACCTTTTCAGGACAGACATGGATTAAACCTCTAGGGGATCCCAGAGGACCCATGGGCCCTTTAGACCCTTCTCAAATCTTAGTGGATTGTGTTTATTTCAGCACCTAATTAATGATATCAGTCAAAGAAAAAAGCAATGCCTATGCAAAATTCTAATTAACTAAGGGCAATGCATGATGCTTTAAGGCTTATTTTGTTGGAGTTTATAATGTATTGAGCCTGTTTTTCATATCTAAATAAATGGTAGCTAATGTTGTACACTAGTGCTGCGTTTACCATCGAAAATGTCTTTTGTGAAAAAGTGCATTAGGTGTGAGTTTATATGGTGCTGTGGCTTGGTTGGTTAAAGTGCCTGCCTAGTAAACAGGAAATCTTGGGTTCGGATCCCAGCAGTGCCTTTTAAAAATACAACTCCGTCTCCTGCTTAAGTTCTCTGATAACGCTGCAGGTGTTTGCCTTGGCACAAGGAGTTTAGGTAAATAAACCAGCACTTTGTGGACTGGTGCAGGCAGATTTACCTTCAAATCAGTGCAGGGAAGAGCAGGCAGTTGACTTCTGTATGAACAGACACTCAGACCTTCTTCCCCCAGCACCTTTAAGGATTCTGAGGTGAAACTAAACAAAGTCTTCTACATTGGAATAACAAGGTAACCAAAACAGTTCCCAACACAAAACACACAAGCTTTAATGTAAACTTCAAGTATGCAAATGAGGATGTATGACTCTTACAAACTGAACCTTTAATTGCAGTTCATATCCTCTTAAAGCTATACCGTATGATGTGGCCTTTTTACACTTTTCTTTTGTCATCTTAAAATGCTCCTGATATGCATGTGTCAAACTAAAATGTAAAAGAAATCCACCAGGTATTGAAACTCAAAAATGTTTAATTCTCATATATTTCTGATAAAAGTCTGACCAATCATTTTAGTCGGTCCGAATAAAATAATTGGCCGAACCTGGCTGAGCCTCCTGTCAATCATCCATTACGGCCGTCCAGCATCCGATCCATTATCGCCGTCTCACATCCGATATGTGTACCTCTGAATCTGACGCGTCACTCGCGCTGCTTCTCCTGTCACTGACCACAGTCTACTGTTTAGGATGTGTTTGGATAGAACTGACATGCACATGTGGAAGGGAAAAAACGGATTTATGAACAGAAACGACAACTGAGGGGCACAAACGGGAGTCTGATGAATGAAGGATGGAGATAAAAGTCCGGAAGTCAGCTGTACTGGACTGAACAGGTCTGCATAAAGCTCAGCTTTTATGACGGTGGGACTCATACAGGTACATGTACATGGTGTCACACATGTAAGATGATGTAGGATGATAATTGTATGGACTATGAAACTTCAAATGTACACGGAAAATTCGCGGAGGCCGCGCATTCACAGTGCGCGCGCCCGTCCCCTGGGCACTGCAGTGAAGACACTGACCCAGTACTGCACAGACCAGGTCTACTGATGGAACAGGAGCCGCGGGCCCGCGGCAGGTGGATGATGCATCTGATTACTGAGGGAGGGGTCCGCGGACACGCCAAAACGGACCGGACCTCCACCTCTGCTTCCTCCGCATCAGGAGAGAGGAGGAGGAGCCTCAGAGCTCAGGCAGAGGGAAGGGGGCGGGGCTTTGGAGGGAGGCGGGTTGTTCATGTTCAAACTTTTGCTAAGTGCTGTGAGAAATGCCACATCGGTAGGTATAGCTTTAACAGACCCTTTTCACAGCTGATGTTTTGACTTGTTATGGTACAAAACACTCAGGTGGGACTATTGTCATTAAAACTACATCCCATTGCATCAGTTTATGACCTCAGAAATTTCCTTGCTGGTTCACTAGAACAGCCTTCAGGAGAAACTACATGGAACAGAGCCATTGTTAATGTTACCAGTAACACCTGTACTTTTCCTAATTATACTGTCCAACATAGCCATAATGGAAAAAATTGCATTAGTGAGATTGATGGGTCTGTCATGTGGCGCTGTGGCTTAGCTGGTCAAAGCGCCTGTCTAGTAAACAGGAGATCCTGGGTTCAAATCCCAGCAGTGCCTTTCACAAAACTCTGGAAGCTGTTGACTTTATCAAAAGGAGTACAAGTAACTAAACCAGGGTTTTGTGGACTAGTGTCGGCAGAACTACTTCCAAATCAATGCCAGGAAAGACCATAGAGCTTGAGGTGGACTGGTGGCAAGACAGTGCAGTTTAGTTTTAGATGCTCCATGTGTTATTTATATTTTCTGAACATATTTATATGACTGTTTCTACTGGGTGCGACTTTTTATATATGCAGTTGCAACACTGCAAATGTCATGGTCATGTGACTAATAAAGGACTACCCTATTTTATCTTACCAGGTTGAGTGTTTCTGTATTTAGAGAGCGCAAACCTAGCATTTTTTCTTATGATTCTAGTCTTTATGCCAAACTAACATGGCTAATCTAGCAGAAGCTTCGTGGACGAATGGATTCATGTAAACACTGAGCATGCACAAATGATCTGAAATATTTCCCCACGGTCCATTTAGTAACCCAGACTTACAAGCACCTGTTTTTAAAAGCAGTATGTGGACATTTCAAAACATGTCAACTGACATATTTTTCTCCCTTTTTTTTTTTTTTGTCCTACTGCAACTCATCAGATAAGACTGCGTCCTTCACACCAGCAGCCAACACAGCAAAGAGGAAGGAGGGGACGAGGGAGCGGAGGTAAAGGGCCACTCTGGGGATGGGGTGGGCCAGGACAACCTCTTTCCTCTTCCTGTTCACTGTTAGCATAATCTCATTGGCCAGAACTGACGGGCGCACACCATGGGTCAACTGCTTGGCAATATCTGTTAAGGGAAAAAACTCATTTAGATTAATTTAACAACTGCAATAACACCTTCTATCTGTTTACTATTACCTCGAACACCCTTTGTAATGATTTGTCATATGTCATTACTCAGTATTGACTTTACATTACTCACATGCAGCCAGGATGTCTTGCCACCGGCTGGGGGCAGGCTCCCCCTCTACAGCAGGTGGCGGCTCAGAGGCATTGATGAAAGTATGACTGATGGTGCTGACAGTTATCCCATACTCTTCCACTTCAGCCCGGAGGCAGTCAAAGAAAGCCTGCGCCGCGTGTTTAGAAGCCGCATCTAACAGGTGCCAAAACAAACACAACCGTACAGGTACATTCATTCTTCTGCACAAACACAAAAGAGGTGTGTAGTCATGTGTCATTCCATACATTGCAGAGGACATACTTAGACTAATAGTTTTCTGTCTTGTCACAGGACGTCCTCCTGTGTGTTACACCACACCATGAGAGCACATGTACCTGTTTGGTTTGTACAAGTAGACTCAGTGATGTTACTTCTGTGTTCATGTGAAAAGGGAGTAGCTTTATTTGGTCCAAGTTTTTTGTATTTCTGCTTCCGCATCAACACCTGCTGTTACATATTAACTCATAAAGACCCAGTGCTACATTTGTGTCAGTTCCCAAAGGAATTTTTCTCTTTGTTTAACCTTTCTTAAATGATTTATCAGCATTTATTATAATCTTACCCTCTACAGGGTGGGGAAGCAAAATTTACAATGAACATTTAGTTGTTTTTTCTCAGCAGGCACTACGTCAATTGTTTTGAAACCAAACATATATTGATGTCATAATCATACCTAACACTATTATCCATACCTTTTCAGAAACTTTTGCCCATATGAGTAATCAGGAAAGCAAACGTCAAAGAGTGTGTGATTTGCTGAATGCACTCATCACACCAAAGGAGATTTCAAAAATAGTTGGAGTGTCCATAAAGACTATTTATAATGGAAAGAAGAGAATGACTATGAGCAAAACTATTACGAGAAAGTCTGGAAGATACTATTAAAGAAGAATGGGAGAAGTTGTCACCCGAATATTTGAGGAACACTTGTGCAAGTTTCAGGAAGCGTGTGAAGGCAGTTATTGAGAAAGAAGGAGGACACATAGAATAAAAACATTTTCTATTATGTAAATTTTCTTGTGGCAAATAAATTCTCATGACTTTCAATAAACTAATTGGTCATACACTGTCTTTCAATCCCTGCCTCAAAATATTGTAAATTTTGCTTCCCCACCCTGTATATTTTGCATTTTTCACTGTAAATCATGTATTTTCCTATGTTTAACCCTTTCATGCATGAATTATTAGAACCTTTGTCGAGAGCTTTTCTTGGGTGTTTTTATTTCTCATTAGGCATAAAAAAAACAATGCAAATGAGGGTTTTTTTTTTTCATGGATTTACAAAAATGTCCACTCGGCTACACCATACATTTTATTCTTGAAGCACAGAAACATGTATTTAAAACCCAATATCAGAAAGTGTTATGAAAACAATGAAATAAAAACATTTTTAATGCTGCTAATCTGATGTTTTCTCACATTTTAACATACTCTAATACTAGTTATGACTCCCTTGATTGATTGATTGATTTGATTGATTGATTGATTGATGTATTTATTTTGAATATGAATGTCAAAACAGAAGAAACAAAAATAAACAAAACACTTAAACATAAGACATATAATACATATTCGAAAAGGAGTGAGAAGAAGCATAACTTATAAAATCCCACTCCTTCTCCTTAAATAATTAATAACAGTAATAATCTTCCTAGTTCATGGAGATAATAGGCAAAAAAAAAAAAAAAAAACATTAAAAAAAAAAGCAAAAAAAAACCTGTTAATTACAATCTAACAATTAACAATTGATTTAAAGTCAAACATATCACTGCAGATCACATTTATCAAGAACAGCAAAGTTACAGTTATGGTATGGCATAAGTGTCCAATGTGTTGGCTGATTATGCAACTAAAACAACAAAACCTGTGAATATACAAGAGAACAGCTGTAGAATAACTGTCCACTGTAGTGACCACTATGCATGAAAGGGTTAATTTCCTATATTCAGTTTAGATGTTCTTGACAACTCATAGTTAATTCAAAGGTTATTATATCAAAAACGGAGAAAATAGAAGAAAAAGTCAAGTCTATCATTAACTGAACATAAAAACAAGTGACTCCATCCACTGTCATTGATCCAGCTCCATGGGTTTGACTGCTGAATCAATGTTGTAGAAGATGACAGAGTTTCCACGTTCACTACGGAGCCTCTGAACGTCCAAATGGGTCATATCTGATGACCATAAAAAGATGACAAACTGTATTTTACACCAATTATTTACATGTATTGATAGGATTAGTGAATCAATGGGTATTAAACATTTTAGATTTGCAGATGCTTTTGGTCGTTGGTGGAGGTTTGGGTCTTTATGGGTTACAACTATGTTATGAATACCTTCAATGATCAAGGTAGTCTGACCAAATTAGTGCTCAATAAATGCTGTTTTCCCTATGCTCTTCCCCAAGAAATATTTCAGTGGTTGGCTCGTTTTTTGTAGCATTAACCTCCTAAGAGCCAGCTATGGGTTTTCTGTACACGTTTGTGGACAAGAGTTCTAATGATGAAAAATGAATCAGCAGTGTTAGGATAGTAAAGTTGTGCAAATATCACAATTTGTCCAAAAATATGACCCAGGAAATTATGTGATGACTGATTCTAATGGTCTAACGATGATTCTATCCATGTGCAGCATTTTACCAACTCAATGAAGAGTACAATTGATATAGACTTTAGCATAAATTCCAATGAATATGCTATTTTTAATTCCTGATCACAACAAAAATCAATTAACCGTCGTTGTTTTGAAGCATGATAAACTTTTAAAGATAGTAGTTCGGTGCTGAAAAGGCTGAAAACTCACAGGAGCTTCTGAAGGGAATAGCAAGTTTGCCCTGGATGCTGTTGACCAACACAATGTTCCCTGATCTTCTTGAGATCATTGTTGGAAGAATACCTGTCATATTAATAGCACAGATTAGCATTTATTTAAGAATGATAACGGCAATAACAATAAAAGACAATAATACAATCTATTGTGGTCATTTTGTCCAGCCTACCTTTAGTCAGAGTGCTAGGGCCGAAGTAATTGATATCCATGATGTTTCTGTCCACTTCCAGGGAGATGTTCTGCACTGGAGCTTTGAGCTTCATGCTGCTGTTACAGATCAGAACATCCACATATCCATAACACTCCACCACCTCAGCCACCACATCCTCCATACTGTCCACATCGCTGAAGTCAAGGATCACTAATTTAGGGGCAAAGGTCTGGGGAGACACAGAAGTTCATCACTTTACAATTTTACTGTTCATCATGAATCCAATACATGTAAATAATTCAGGTAAAATGCAGTTTCTCAGCTTTTCATCATCATCAGGTATGACCCATTTTGATCTTAAGAGGCTCTATAATAAACATGGAAACACCATTATCTTTCTGTAAGAAAACCCATGTAGTTTGACAAATAACAGTGGTTATAGGTGTTTATTTTTGCACTCAGTTAATCATATGTTTTGCTGGAAAGTCACTTTTGCTCCAGTTTTCTCTGTTTTGTTATAACAACCTTTGAATTTACCCTAAACTTCTGAGCATTTACATGATCAGTAAATTAACCCTTAAAGACACAGAACTATTTTGGTGGCAACTTCCAAATTGTGTTTTTCCCACCACATCTAACCATTCGTAAGTGATTTATCAATATGTATCACAATATTACCCTCTGCATTTTCCATTTTTCAGCAAAAATCAGTAATTTTCCTATATTTAATTCACTAGTCATGTAAATGTGTATAAAGGCTCAGTGTAGATCCAAAGGTTATTATTTCAGAATAGCGAAAACTGAGGAAAAAGTGACTTTTCCTGCAAAATGTATCATTAACTGCACATGAAACACATGTCTATAACCACTGTCATTTGTCAAATTACATGGTTTTATTGGTGAATCAATGTTGCAGAAGATGACTGTTTCCACGTTCATTATAGAGCCTCTGAACGTCCACATGGGTCATAACTGATGGCTATGAAAAGCTAAGAAACTGCATTTTGCCTGATCTATTTATATACTGATATTCTTAGTGGTTCAGAAGTTATTCTAAATCAGTAGATGCATTTGGTCACCTTAGACTGTTCAGGCCTTTAAGGGTTAAATACGAGCAAAAAAATACCTGAATTTCACTGAAAAATGCAGGATATTAAATGATAAATAGAAATAAAGTACCCAAGAAAGCTTATCAGTAGACTGTGCTAGGTTTTAAATATATTCTGCTCTGTAGACCAACATAGCAATTCATGGAAATTCACTTTAACGCTGAATGCCACTAAGAACAAACCAAAAAAGATACTATCAATACATATAAACAGCTCACACTAAGGTGGCAAATACACAACAATACTTATTTTTCAACAATTTCTCCTGAGATTAATAAAGTATTCTGATTATTTTGCAGACATTCTACACTATTATGGATATTTTATTCAGTTTCTGTAGTTAGAATTTTCTAAATCTTGCACACTAAGACTAAAAAAAAACTAGAAGGTATGAGTTCATATGTTTGTAAAATGGATAATATTATTATGTGTGTATATGTTTTTTTTTTTTGTTTTTTTTTAATGAAGACACATCTGTTCTGGTCTTATGTAGTGAAGATACACAAAGGACAATGTGCTGTCAGGGAGGATTTCCTGCTATTGTATCAACCAGACCAGGAAGTGTTGATCTGGAAGCTGGTGAAAGAGCAGAGTGTGATGATAAAAACAAGGACAGAACCTGATCTTCACTTAAAAACTCACCATGTAATGTCAAAGTCATATATTGAGTCCAGTTATTTCTGTTTCATATTGTTTGCTAATGGCTTTGTAAGCTGATAATCATGTGATATCACTGTAGCGCCGAATATTTCAGAGTATATTAATAGGTATGAACTAGGATAGCCACAGTCATAGATTTGTTCCTCAGCTGTGTAGTTTGCCAAAAAGGATGAGTCAGCTCCACAAAAGAAGAGTAATGGTTTTAGTTTGGAAGGACTTACGCAAAGTCTGACATATTTATGGCATTTCAGAGTATTAAAGCCGACATGTGACATTTGTGATTTACGGCATTTCCTCACCTCTCTGGGGTCAGCATCATTTGTCAGTGAGTCGTACAGAGACTCCAGTTTGTCCCAGGTGGTCCCACATAAGACCAGTCTGGCACCGCCCTTATGGAAGACATGGGCCAACTCTGAGCAGACACAGAGGAAAAAACAAATCATGTGTTACTTTATTTAAAGAAATGGTTTGATGTTCTTGGAAATACACTGAGCCAAATGTGGTACCAGACTGATTACACGCCCATGTCTGTCGTTAAGAATAAAGCTTTTGCCAAATTAGCCACTTTAGCTTAGCATCCAACCTGGAAAACTATTGATATAAAAACAAAAATAACAATAATTAATAAATACAAGGCAATAAGAGGAAATGTTCTGATCTTAACATGGACGATGTTAATTTGTCATATTATCGGCATTTCAGAGGGATTGTACCAAGGTTATTATCGTTAACGAAAACTAACGAAATCACGAAAACTAGAATTGTAAAAACATTTTTGTGAACTGAAATAAAAAAAAACTATAATTAAAAGAAAAAAAAAACGATAACTAACTGAAATTGTATTGTATGCTTATAAAACTAACTAAAATGTTTAAAAATTATGGATAAAATTCCCTTCGTTTTCGTCTTTGTCAATGTCGGATTGATATAAAATTGATTTATTTCCCTCAAGCAATTTTAGCTGCTGGCACCATATGATATTTAACGGTCCGTCACTTGTGGTTTAGAGTCGTCTTCTGGTCCCCACTCTACCTGGAAACATGGAGACTAAAGTTGGGAGAAAGCAGCAGAGTCCTGTCTGGGTTTTTTTTTTTAATATGACGGTGAAGATAAAAGATATGAAAAAACTAAAGCTAAGCATTTAGAAAATAACGAAAACTAATAAAAACTAGCAAACCTGCTCTAATAGCTAATTAAAACTAACTGAATTAGAGAAAAAAAAAGTCAAAAACCAAATAAAGCTAAACTATAATGAAAAATCCATAACTATTACAACCTTGGATTGTACAATTCATCATAAAGCAAGTAAAACATGCCTCAGTATGTTACAGTGTTGCATCATGGGTAGTTTGCTGCATTAACGTTGGTAGGCATGGTTTATTGAAGTCCATCAATGGAACCTGGCTTACGTTCCTACAACTCAGTAATGCAATTTAGTTATCGGTATATTTGGTGTAGTACATTACCTTACTTTGTTACCCATAAAAGTAACAAAATTACAGTAATCTGTTACTTTGTAATCCATTACCCTCAACACTGTCCATTTGTAGTGATTTATAATTAGAAAAAGTGTCAATTTAGTCCACTTTAACCTGCCGAATTATATAACATGTTTCGCTATTGGTGAAGGAATGGTAACTGATGAAATGACGACTTCAGGCGATGAGGAAGAAACACACTACCTCTTCAACCTCAAACAAACCGTGAGTCTGATGGACACAGACACTTTGCAAATGTGATCTTAGAGTAAAAACACTAGGTTCTTTATCAAGCTCCTTTGGAACGAGTAGAGCCACTACTGTTTATATCATGAATGTGAAACACTGAAGCTGTCAAAGATGCACAATTAGATATGATATGTTAATTAGTGTTTACTTCATCAATGAGCAGGTTGATTTCAGGTTTCTTTCCATTTTTGTCAGTGTATTTCAATGATAATACTTAATTTCCACCTTGTGTGAATGACGACACTCTGGAAAGTGCATTTAAAATCACATGCATTTTTAAAACCGATGTGAAGTAAACAAGCCGACAGATGTTTTGGCAGGAAACCCTTGCCATCAAATGTTAATGATAATGTTCGGCAATTTTCTCTGAGTGGTGTGATTGTAATTTCTGGTAAGTGCAGCCAGGTTCAATCTCAGGCAGCATTACCCTGTTGAAATTCACACACTATGTAAATAAGTACATGGAAGTGTAATAAGACAATCTGAAATGAGACACAGCATTGTTACCGCCTTAATATAACAAGACATGACTCAAATGTAACAATAGTTATAATGTTTAAGAGGTGGTAGAATGCATTTATTTGCATTACTTTAATAGTGACACCGTTGTACTTCACCGTTCTGGGTGTTCTGTTTATAATAGTAATAATAATAATAATAATAATAATAATAATAATAATAATAATAATAATAATAATAATAATAATAATAACAATAATAATAATAATAATAAGAAGAAGAAGATGATGATGATGATGATGATGATGATGGTTTTGGAAAATTCTAGGCTAACAAAGCTAAGTACCTCCTGGCTGATTCTTTGATTTTATTCACTTTTATTTATGCCATATATTCCAATATATCTCAGATTTGCCTCAAATTAATTTCTTCATTTTTAAGGAATAATAAATAAACTCCCAGAAAAAAAGAGGAACTAATTCTTACCAAGATACCAAACTGTTGTTTTAACCCTTTCATGCATGATTTATGAGAACCTTAGTCAATATTTTTTTCTTGAGTGTTTTTATTCCTCTTTAGGCATGAAAAAAAAATGCAATTGAAATGTTTTTTTATGAATCTATTTTTTGTCGAGTTACAAAAATGTCCACTCAGCTGGACACCATGTGTTTAATTTTTGAAGCAAAGAAACATGTATTTAAAACTCATCAGAAAGTGATTTACTGCATGAAAACTATGAAATAAAAGCATTTTTAATGCCACTAATCTGACGTTTTCACACATTTTTATCATACTCTAATACTAGTCATTACTCATTTCATGAAGATAATATGCTCCTGAGACCCAGGAAATTGACAATTTTAGCTTTTTTACATTAAAAAATTGTCTTGATTGGAATCTGCATAAAGCAAGTTTTTTCAGATACATTTTAAAAATCATTTTTATTTATTTATTGTTTTTTTTTTTTAATGGAATGTCCTTTGCAATGAACAGCATTTCAGTTAAATTGTCAAACTTTTGTCCCCTATAGAGGAAAAAATGCATTGCTGGGTCTAAGGAGGATATTCAAAAAAAAAAAAAAAAAGTTTCAGAAAACTGTTAATTACAGTCTAATAACAATTAGCAACTGATTTCCACTCAACCATGTTACTGCAGATCAGGTTTATCATGAGCAGCAAAGTTACAATAATTGTATGAACTGCAGTGTTTGGGATGATGCATGAGCGTCCATTGTGTTGGCTGATATGGAACTAAAACAACAAAACCCATGAATATACAAGAGAACAGCTGTAGAATAACTGTCCACTGGAGTGACCACTATGCATGAAAGGGTTAAACATAAGCAAGTACATGCTCTTGTACATTTATAGGATACTACTATTTATGAAATGTAAATCTTATTAAATTAAAGGTAGTATCGTTATTAGAAAGCCCTTGAGGTGCTTTAAAATGCTGTTTAATCTTCAAAAAGAGCTCTATTTTCAGTCTTAAAGCCAAGGTAAGATCCTGTCTGTTTCTTATTTTTTAATGGAGAGGCATCAACTCTTGTCAGAAAACAAGATAAGCGTGCATTCTGAAGTGAGAAACTATTGCTCGCAACCCGAGTAATAGCGCACTCTTATAAATCTGAGTCTGGTCTGTCACCACATAACTTTTAGTCATGGATTCAATGCAATAATCTTCTGATGGCGCAAATCCCAGACCTGGATTGTTGCCTGAATCAATTGCTCCAAAGCCTCCAAGGTTTATAAGTCTAGTGAATTTCACAGACTTTGGGTTTCAGACATATTGCTGGCAGAAAAACTAACAAATAAAACTGAAAACAAAGTCTCTAAAGCAATGAACATAAGGTTTAATATGAAAAACAGAAGTGAGATCATTTACCGGTTCCCACCCCGGACACAGCATCGCTAATCACCACCACTTTGTTTCGCACTAAAGTCATGGACATGAACTGTATGACCTCATTGTAGATGTAGTACACTCCCGCTGCCATGACGATCAGCACAGGCAGCACCAACACAGAGGGGAGGGCCATGTTCTGCAGAGGAGAGAGTGAACGATCAGTGCTACAGACCTACTGACCTGCATCATAAGACCTGACAGCACGGCTCGGATCAGGTTCAAGTCTGCAAAGGTGTGGTTTGTTTATAGTGAAACTTATACTTGAGCCTGAAAATCCACACATACAAGTAGGAAGTAACAAAATACACACACTTTGACACTGTAATAGTTGACTTTTAAGGTATCTGTACTCTAGTTGAGCCGTACATTTATACATTTTCTAAATAAATACATTTCTGTTTTGTTTACTCCCTAAATGTGTAAAATCCTGCTAATTGTAATGCATGTGAAACTATTGATATAGTATTGTTATATTGCACATTTTTTCAGTATCAAGAGGTGTAAAGAAAAAAGCATTTCAAAAAGATGACTGAATTGTTGAATTATCAGTGTCTCCTAGATATGTAACAAGACAGAAAAGACATGATATAAAAGATGTGACAGCTGAACAAAATGAAAATTACATCCAAACTCAACAGTGGAGAAGATGAAACAAGACGATATCGGCACGAGAAAAAGACGGTGGGAAAGTGAAAAGAAGGTATTTTTCGAGTTTTCTTTAGCTTATTTATTTTAGTCATAAAAGTATAAAGAAAAAAATACAGAATAGGAAAATCTGCTTTTATATTTCAGCAGATTGTCCACATTATGAATGAAAAGGGGCAAAAAGAAGAACAATCTGAATGAATGAATGAATAAATGAATGAATGAATTAATTAATTTATTTTTGGTTTTACATCAATCATTGTACTCAGTACATTAATCATAATAAACATAAAAACCAAAAAAGGAATAGGCTAGAAGCAAAAGCTTATTTTTTTTGCCTATCCTTTTCAACTAATACACTGCTTACATCAACTTAAATGTGTACAGCATCGAGCATTCACACCATAATAATACTTTTTTTAAAAATCAACAACATAAACAAATCTACCATCTCAATTCAATATTTCTGAATAATTTTAAAATTAAGGTACTTTTTTTTAAAACTTCGCCACAGGAGTGGATGATTTAAATGCATCATAAGGTCCATCTGAGACTGAAAAATAATTTACACATTAATGCTCATTTTCTACCTGTGTTTGTGTCTGCCCATTTTCACCATTAACTCAAAATATACCATTCATATAAACAATAATTTTACACAAACTAGGTCTCTACTTTATCTCAATCCTCCTTGAAGGTAGTCCCAATCTTGGTCCAGAAATAATAATAATCTTTATTTTTATTGCACTTTTAAAAACAATAGATTACTAAAGCACTTTGACGGCATACGGGATGATAAAATCAGTAAGTGCGTTAGCAGTTAGTTAGCCAAACACAAGTACACAAAGCTTACAGGCAATTTATACAAATACTTGCTTAACCCTTTGATGCATGAATTATGAGAACCTTTGTCAAGATTTTTTTTCCTGAGTGTTTTTATTCCTCTTTAGGCATGAAAAAAACAATGTGATTGACGTTTTTTTGTGAACCTATTTTTCATGGAGTTACAAAAATATCAGCTGGATACCATGCATTTAATTTTTGAAGCAAAGAAACATGCATTTATTGGCATACGGTGTGAAAACTATGACATAAAAACATGACACATCTTACACACTCCACCATACACAGAACAGTTACACAACCAAGACAGGATGTTGATTCTTATCACTGACTGACATTTTGTTTCTTTTATATATAACATGCCATATATCTTAACCCCCCCCCGACATTATGATGATGTAATGTAAATGTAAATATTGTGTAATACCGTACATAAATCTCTTTGTCACTTGGTGTCGCTTGAATAAAAGTATAAAAAAAAAAAAATTAAAGTGTTTTCTCACATTTTAACATACTATAATACTAGTTATTTCTCTCTCAGATAATATGTAAAAAAAAATTTGTTGTAAAAAAACAAAACAAAACTGTTAATTACAGTCTAATAACAATTAGCATTTGATTTACACTCAGATATCTTAGTGCAGATCAGGTTTATCAAGAACAGCAAAGTTACAGTAATGGTATGAATGTCAGTGCATGAATGATGCACCTCACTGCAAAAATCTAAATCTTACCAAGTGTATTTTTCTCATTCCTAGTAAAAATATCTCATCAGACTTAAAATAAGACATAATCACCTAAAGAGTAACTTTTAAGTGAGATATAAGAACTTATTTTTAGAGAATAGATCTTGAAAATCTTATTTCAAGAACTCTTACCAAGATCATTTTCACTTGTTACACTGGCAGATTTTTTTTATTTTTTTGTTTTTTTTTTTTAATTAAGCAAAAAAAATATCTTGAATAAGTGAAACAGATTTGAATAGCTGTCCACTGTAGTGACCGCTATACATGAAAGGGTTAAATAATTAAAAGGACATTAAACAAAAACTGGTTCCTAATGAAACAGACAATCACAGTGGGTTAATTATCTTCCCATCACTTAGCTTTGCACTGAAACTGCTGGAATAAATGTCCTACAAAAGGGCTACTTTTTAATATCGACCTCTACTTTAGTGAATACATTGTACTTTGGCTGCTTTTCCCCAAATTCATTTCAAACACAAATGTTTTGCCACCTCTGCTCATAGCCACATGTCAGTACCCACTAATTCTTCTGTATCTGGTATTGATTTAGTCAGCACCAATACGAGCTGATGGGGTTTACCAGGATGCACCTGATCAGAGCTTTCCTGTTTTGAGAACTAAGTGGATATCGCCACAATCTGTCAAATCTATCATGTGTGTTAGACAATAGCTTTCCTGAGTGTGTTTCACTGGTAGTAAAGAAATAAAGCCCAGGCTATGAAACAGTACAGTTATGTTTGTACTGAACATTGAAATTGCGGAACAATATAGGTCAAATTCCAGGCATTTCGGAACTACTGAATTTTTGTTTTAAAGAACAAAAATGTAACCTAAATGTGAAGCCCTCGAGGCTTCGCTAACACACTTACCATGTAAAGTGAGTTTGAAGAGAACAGCTAAATATATTCTGGCCATGCACACAGCTCTTGGGCTATGTCACCTCGAGGATATTGTCATAAGATACCCCAAGGGGAGCAACTAAGGAGGCTCACATATATATAAGCAACCTTACTTGCACTGCTTTACTTGGGAAAACACATGAAGACAACCACTAATCCATATTAAAACTAGTATTTATGATGACTCCAGAGACCCACTTCCCAGCCCAGTCCCATATTTGGCCTTGGTACGTGATTGGATCCGAGTGGGTTAGTCACAGCTTTGTGAGTGATCATCTATAGCAACAACCCAGACACAAACACACACACCTGTAATCTGTGTTATTCTTGGTTCACTTACAGCACGGACAGGGAGCTAATCCTTCAGCAGGACTGGCTGTTGGTGTTGATTTTTTTTTTCCGGGTTCAGTTAGGTAATAGGGTATTGGTCCCTTCTCCTCCCTCTGTGTCCCTCGTCCATTCACACAGCTCTGTCCCTCTGTCTGTCTGTCTGTCTGTCTGTCTGACTCACTGCTGTCCACTGAAACCTACTGCTTATAATAGCCCCTGCTTGAGTCAGCCATTAATACACACATGGGGTCCATAGTATCTGAGGTATGTTCCCTTGTTGCCAGCGTCAAGGGATGGGTGGCAACAAGTGGGATTCTTACTCTCACTTTGTGTTAAGGTCAAGTGTTACTGAGGTTATATTTATCCTATTATAAAGCTTTTGACTGTCGCTGCCCTGATAGTATTTATTAGTTATATTGACTAGATTTTATTGCCATGATTTGTAAATGTGTCAGTTAATTTCTTGTGTATGTTTTCTCTATTTTTTTTTTTTTCTTAGGTACATTTTTAAAATCAAGCGTGGGACATCAGATGAAAACCAGACCTACTGTTAATTAATGATGAGCATTGTAAAAATACTTTTTTGTGTGTGTAGTCATTACAAAAAATGTATTTTACAAATTATGCATGAATTTGCAGAGTTGACATTAGCTCTAGTTTTACTAATAGTAAAAAACCCTGCATACATATTTAGCATGATTTTGCTACCACAAGAACATCATATCTAATGTTAAAGCTATTAATTGCATTGCGGTTGTATCAGCTTTTACTAACTTTTGAAAACTGAAACACATTCATGAATTAATAATTACAATCTTACACTTAATAAAATAACGCTTTTCTGATTTTAATTAAGTGTATATATAATCATATCTATTAAGTGTATGTGGTTTTTTGTTCACTTTTGTCCACTTTTTGTATTTTTTATTTGCACGTGTCACCATTAATTGCATTTCTATAAGCTTTTACCAATATTTGAGAATTTAAACACATTTATTGATTAATAAATTAACCCTTTCATGCATACTGGTCACTCCAGTGGACAGTTATTCCACAGCTGTTTTCTTGTATATTCATGGGTTTGGTTGTTTTAGTTCCATATCAGCCAACACAGTGGACGCTTATGCACCATCCCATAATACACTGCAATTCATACCATTATTGTAACTTTGCTGTTAATGATAAACCTGATCTGTAGGAACATGTTTGAGTGTAAATCAATTGCTAATCGTTATTAGACTGTAATTAACAGGGTTTGTTTTTGTAACAGAAAGTTGTTGTGTTTTGCTGTTTTTTGCATATTATTCGAGTGAGTAATAACTTCTATCATAGTATGTTAAAATGTGAGAAAACATCAGATTAGCAACATTTAAAAAAAAAAAAATCATAGTTTTCATAGTTTTCACTAAATACACATTTCTTTGCTTCAAAAAATTAAACGCATGGTGTCCAGCTGAGTGGACATTTTGTAAGGTTCATAAAAAAATTTTAAAAAAATTCAATCACATTGTTTTTTTCATGCCCATAGAGGAATAAAAACACTCAGGAAAAAATCTTGATTAAGGTTCTCATAATTTATGCATGAAAGGGTTAAATATTACATTTAACACGCATTAATATTCATGAAACATATATGTAGTCATTTTATCACTTTATATTTATCCACTTTAGCCCACTTCAACTTTTTCCATTTGTACAAGTCCATTTGATTGTATTTAATGCCGATTAAATATGTTTTAATCAGCTGTTAACTCCAATAGATATTTATATATTTTCTGTGTTAACTACTAAAATATGCAATTACACCATTTTATCTGCTGGTGGCGACAGTGAGCAGTTATCGCGATATCCCACGGAATTCCATGAGCTTGTGCGTGCTCTCTCTCCTCTCCCTCGTTCCGTTTGGAAAGAAGAAAATAAACCTAATGCTGCTAACCAAGCTAGTTATGGAACCAAACACTAAACACTGATTTTGCTCCCAGGAACCGGCCGAGGGGTGCTTTTCCTGCATGCACCGTCTATATCTGGAGGAAAAGCACTGGAACCGTTTAGATTTTCGGAAGGTCTCTGTTGGAAAAGTCAAGTTGAAGACGCCAAGGCTGGAGAGGATTTCATTAGCTATCTGGCTAGCTAACTGGGCTAACCGTAGCCTAGCAAAGGAGCACTGGATGAACTTCGCATGGACTGACTGCTGCGACTAAGATAGTAGCCTGCTGTCTGACTGCAAGCTTTCTTTTGGACTGGGTCCTTCACATGGGAGTCTGTACTTACTTGACGGACACTGTCGCCTCGGAGCCTGCAGGCGATAAATGTGTGCAAACGTTGCATTTGTGGCTTACGCCATCACGTTATTGATTTGGAAACCCACTGGCAAGCTAACAGGATATTAGCCACTTCTCTCGCCACTCCGCTTTGTGGTCGCAGGCCATGGACTGAGAAGCATTCATCACTGACGGAGTGATGGGAAGGCTGGCTTAATGGCAGCTAATTATTTATTGGGAAACAGAAATGGGATACAACTAAAGTGACAAAAGAGGCGTTTTATTTTAACATTTCAACTCCTGTGAGGTGTTTTCTCTAAAAATGCATCGAGCCTTTTCCAAGTTGGGATAGAACGACACGCACAAGAAAACAGCGGAATTACAACTCCACTGTTGATAAAAAAGTACTCCAGAGAAAACCGACTGAGTCTGAAAAGAGGTGAATTATCATGTCTACCGCCAAGGAAAACCCCTGCAGGAAATTTCAAGCGAACTTCTTCAACAAAAGTAAATGTCAGAACTGCTTCAAACCACGGGAGCTGCATCTGTTGACGGACCAGGATTTAACCCAGGTAAATGAAACAACCAGTAATACATTATCATCAGCTTGTAGATCGTTAAAAGTTTGCCCTCCCTTAATTGACATCCAAGGAAGATAATCTTCCCTGGGCGTTTGCCAAACTTCAGTAGGTAAAAACAATTATTGGCTGGTAGGAATGTAACCAGCCTGTCAAGCTTATGAGAATGCAGGCTCTAAAAACACCTGGTTTAATTCTATATCTCTCATGAGCTACTTTCTCCATTTTGTGAAATATTAACAATTTAACCTTAAAAGTAGGAGAATTAGTCTTTAAGAAATTGTTAAACAGTCTTCAAATTACAGTGTGGATATAGAGAAGTTTACTTTGGCTGAAATGTTAGACAGCTATGTTTCTTCACTTTGTTTTCATACCTCTTTCTTTCCCTGTGATTGAATCTTTGGGAAAGTGAATTCCTAACTGGAGGTAGAACTACACTTCTACTGATAATCTTTTTATTTTTAGTGACTACTCTTCAAATTGTGGAAGCTTATAGTAATCCAGATGAAGGAAGGGAAGTAAAGACAAAGAAGTAAAGCTCTACATTTTAGTACAAGGATGTTTTCTGAGTCTCTCTCTTTTAGATCATTAGTTTAGTCTCTGTTGTATCCTGTAATTGATCCCAGACAATGAGGCCCAGATGGGCCCTTGAACACGGCTTAAGAGCCAAACAGCAAACGTCAGCATCCTCTTCTCCTCCACACACTTGCTTTCCTTTCAGAAGTCTGATTGCTTGCTGAACAGAGTTTATCATAGGTTAACCCTTCAGGTGCAGGACTTCTGAGTCAGAATATGCAGCTTTATTCTTACATCACTTCCTTTAATCCCCCTGTGACCTGGCCCACACACTCTCCCATGGCCTGTGTGACGACACTCGTCCAGAGAACCAGATTGGCTTATAGCTCTGGCTTTCAAGAAAAGATTCACCATCAATCCTCATGACTGTTGTCCCAGTCGCCCACTGGCTTTGGAAAATGTCTCAGCTATCCAAACAGATAGCACACGGCTCAGTTGCACAAGCAGGTTTTGTAAGTTTTCTAGCTGGACAGTCTTCAAACCAGTTAGCACTATACACCAGGCCATTACTGGCCTAGAGCTGTGTTATGTAACACCAAATAAACAGTGTTAAACTTCTGAGTCTTGTTTAACAAACCCAAGGTGAGGGTTAGGCTTTGTAAAATGTTCTCAGTGTTCAGTAACTGATATAAGCTGACTTAAAGGACGCAAACTCAATAAACCAGTGAAAAGAAAGCTCCAGTATAATGCCATTAAAACAGTGAATAGGTGATTTAGCTAAGTGAATTTGAACCCTAAATTAAATGCAAGTTATTAGGAACTTAAAGGGAGCTGGAGCTTAGGAATCCGATGCAGATAGCCCACATGGAAAAGTTATGCAAAGAGAAGAGAACTAAATGTCGGAAGGACAGTGTCCAATATAAACAATCTCTTTGTTCAGCACTGCTAGAATAAAAGGTGGGCTGGGGGAGGGGCTGCTGCTGGAGCCCCAGAGCATTCTTTTATTTCACTCAATGTACTTGAAAAGGGTGTTTTTATTTCCCCCCACGAGTTCCAGCTCTGTTGTCACGGTTTTCACTGTTGTCGTCTGAATTGTTTGTCCCATAAGAATTGAGATGTTTGGCAGGCGTGGTGGTGGCTCCCCTGTGTACTGCCAGAAGAAAAGTGATCACACAGTCCGGGAGAGAGTAGTAGTGGGAGGCAAGACAGTGATGGAGGATGCAGGCAGGCAGGCTGAGGTCTAACGTGTGTGGGAGAGGTGGAGAGAGACAGGCGGGGATGTGATAGGGCTTAAGGAGTGGGAGCAGGAGTCGCAGGGAGAGAAGGGAAGTGCGGGGTTGTGAAATCAGAGTAGAGTTTCCCAGATCCCACCTTGTGAGGTTACATGAAATGGATACTCTTTAGAGAGTTTAACATATGAGAAATGCAAAGGCAGTTAGTGACTGTAAAATTATGTTAAGGTTTTGTTGTATTCATCAATGGAGTATGTCTTTGACCCCATTTTGACCTGGTATTAATGTGCGCTTTTTATTATTGGATCTCAGTTGGACAGGTTTTAAGTGCAGTCATTTACACCCTGGGTTAAGGATGGAAAATGACAAGATTTTATTGATGCTAATGTCATTGTTTATTCTGCTCATCAGTCAGTGAATCGGTGATTCTTTGTCTACTCCTGGTTATTTTTATTCTGTGGGGGGGGGGGGGGGGGGGGGGGGGGGCAAAATAGGCTAACACAGGTTTTCAGAATCAACGTAAAGTGCCATATAGAGTTAAGAGTTACATCTATGAACACAATTTTAGCCCAGCCCTCATAGTATTATATAGTTTGCTTTGTGAATACGATGTAAACCCACGCTGGCCTGCGGGCCGTCGCTGCAGCTGTATGTCTGAAAAAGTAAAAAGATTAAGCAGCTGTGTCTTTAGCTTTAGGTTATATTTAAGTTGAACTTTGAGTTTGATCGTGTTAAGTTATTCATTCATTTTATGCAGTGAGCTTATTTAGCTGCTGGGTTCTGGTCAGAAAAACATCCTGTCATTGGAAGGAATAATTCATAAGTTTGGTGGCAAATGTTTGTGATTCCTGTTTTAAATTTGGAACTGGTTTTCCAGTTGCATCTCTACATAGTATTAAAATGCCTCACATGCATCTTGACTGACCAGTTGTTACCAAATCACACTTCCCCTCTCTATATGCAAATATAAAGTTCATTGAGTAGTCTAAAAGATAGCACCAGACTTCATTTCCAGCACACATCATGGAAGCACATTTTGTCTGGGTTCAACAAACTAATGTTGTATTGCTTCTGTGTAATTACATAAATGCTAAAGAAGTAACAGAAAGAAAGGATGTTTTGGTGCCTTTGCTGTTTTAACCAGGATTCAACAATAATGATTGTCCAGGACAAGTAGTGTGGCATGGGCTCTTGACTGAGCAACTGGTAAAACAAAAAAGCACATTGTTTTTTCCAGAGCTGATGATGGAAGCAGTGAAAGAATTCGCTGTTTTACTTCCTTCTCATCTCTGTCGAAAGTTGCAGTATGGACAAATGGCAACAGGTAAAGATGTCTGTGAGCTGAAACACAAACAAACATTACTGTTGTCTGAGAAATAGGTGTTGTTTACTTGAATGGCTGTAGTTGAAGTTCCATCCACATCCAGATTCATTATAATAAGAAGTGTGATAGCATTTCTTGAAGGTACATGAAGTGTCTGTAATCTGTTGATGGAGTACCCGCAGCATCTTGCTCATCTTATGTTATTCTTTGTTACTTGATAACTGTTAATAAATAAAACAGTTTGTACTGGGTCAAGGAAAAAAATGACGTATGGCAAAACAAATAACATTGTTGTGTTAGCTTTTGCAACTTTTTGGAGGTAGATATAACAAATTGATGTGTGAAGCAATCAATACACCCTAAATGTTGACATAAAAACTGCAGTTTGTGCACATTTCATACCTCTTTAAAGCACTTTGATGTGACAACTCGCTGCTCAATGAGACCGTCAGCTGAGTCGGCATTCTTTCATTGCGGGTTAGGACACACTAGCGTTCAGACTGAAAGAATGTGGACATATGTGGTCCAGGTCACCACTGAATGTGACTGATTGGATCTTAGTCTGTCCACATGTGCTTCAGAGCTGTCCACTTGGGTTTGGATTATGATATACATCGTAATGACAGGTTTGAAAAGAGCCTGTAGTGTTTTCCGAATGCAGGACCTCTGTTTTGATAGTAGAATGATTTTCACATGTGTCTCCTACTTTCACACCCAGCTGTGTTTGTTTTTGTCACTCTCAGCCCTGTTGGGGATGGCAGTGCCACATCATTTAGTGCATGATATGCACTGATGCACTGAATGCGTTTCTTTTTCCACTTATGACACTGGTCTAAACTAAGATGGTGCTTTCTTTCACAGTGGATTATAAATCCTGATTACACATTGTCCCAAAGACTTTGTTGGTCATTCTAATATTAGGAAGCCAACTTTCTGTCATATCTCTCTGTCATTACTCCTTTTGTTTACCACTACAACCCATCACATGGTACTTTGTAGTGACTTGTATATTAGATGCTTATTCTTTGAACTGTCTGCACAATAATGGAAGTGATTGAATCTTTGCCCAGGAAGTGCCTTTAGTCTTTGTTGAATAACAGTCATGGCCTGTGATTCAGTCGCTGTAATAGATTTACAGTTGGCCACAGAAAGATGCGGTCATACCCTGTTTACAGTGTGCACTACACTGTTGTTAATGCACTGTAAAGGTGCCACCACGCCTGACCTGGTTTGGCCCAGTTTATTCAAACTATGGTTGCATTTGTCTGTTTGGTTTGGATAGTGTGGGCTGGTGTAAAAGCTGTCAGATTAACACTAAACAGCTGGACCTACACTGCCTGAGGTCACATAAGGTCAGTGCAGCTACTGCAGAGTTACCATGTGGAGGTGCAAGAGGGTATCACATGACTTGTTGTTTTGTTACAATAAATTGATGTATAATTAATACTCATTACTAAATTTAATATGAAATTAACTTATGTAATTTGTTCCCAAGTCATGTTTGATAGATTGTCATTGCAGTGTTGGTGAAAACAACTCCCATGATCCCACAATACTTCACAACAATATCTACTATATCTTTCATTATTGCTTTGATGGAGAGATCCAACAACAGAAATTACCCACTGTTTGTTTAAACCTAGTAAGTACTATGCAGCATGGTCTTAAATCCTACCAATATAAGGCTCTAATGTTAAGTGAGAGGTTTTAATTCTTTCTGGCCCTGAGGATGTTTTAATATTTTGTCTGAATTAGCTGATATGAATACAGGACTTGTCATAAGCACTGCTATAGGAAAATATATCAGGCAGGTCAGTAGGCTAGGTGTGTGCCTGATCTAATGAGAGACGGTGTTTCCAGCAATTGCAGTCATGAGTTAGTTCTTGCCGGCACTTTTCAGATCATCTTTCTGTGGTTGTCATCTGTTTCAGTTGTGGCGTTGACCCATGAAATTTTCCATTGTGACAGAGTTTGTTATGGAGACGATCTCACTGGTGTCGACTTTACACAAACTTCTGCTGGTTCATATGTTCATGTCTAACTGAATACTACAAAGTTACAAACAACAACTGTATTTAGACTTGTCCATTTGTAGGAATACTTGATACTGTTAATACATAATTCCAGCAGCAACAGACATTCCACCTCTTTGGTTTGACTAATATGAAATGACTTTTCTCTCATGAGCAGCAGTATCTGCAGTGTTTTACTCCAAAGCAGTAACACTGAAATATGAGTAAATGAACATGAGATACCCCGAGTATAGTAGTTGCCCAAACAACATGGAATACCCCAAAGGCATGTCAGCAAAAAAAAAAGGTGGCTGAAATACGTAGACAGAAGGAGCAATGAAACATCAAGGCTTCTCCTTGATGCAAATGAAATCAAATGCTGAGCATTTTGTTTTTATCACATTTTCCCTTTTATACAGTAAATGAAGTGAAAATTTTCAGTGTGCAATCCATGTTTAGGTGAATAAGGTAGCATTCATTGCAAGACCAGCGTTAGTCCACTGTGTGTTTGAGATGCGTGCACATACAAATTACATGTTATTGCGCCTTTAACTTTCTACAGTTCTTGCTTCTTTTCTTCTTTTCCATGTAGTGATTATTGTTGAACCTTTTTTAAGCTGTCAATCTTTATGTAAGATATCAGTAGATATAACTTTATGTCAACCCTATCTGGGTCACAGCACCTCTCCGGAATAATCTTTAATGGTTTCTGCTCATCAAAACTGCCTTCATAGACACGTCCATACACGTGGAAGCATGGCATGTATAGATTTATGGCAGGCATGCAGTGACATGGAGCAGTAACAGGGCCAGTATTAGAACAGCAGACAAATAATGATGATAATAATGATCTTCTAACTTCCTGCCGAGCCCTTTATACAGATGGAAAGAGGTGGAGGTATGAGGTCTGCTTGCTAATGGTTAACACTTTTTGCAGAGTCTTTCAGTGTTAATGGAGAGCAAAGATCAGTTGGTTTAAAGAGCCTACCTGGTGCCCCGGTGGGAGCTGCCTCTGTGTTTATATGTTTCCACATCTTTTGAACTTTGCTGCCTCTGTCAGACACGTCCACAGAGTGAATGGTGAGCATGTGTGGAGATGTATTTTGTTTATTTTGAGTACACCACTCGTCCGTCAGTCATACCGGTCCCATCTGCTGCAGAGAGACTTGAAGCATGTCATCATACCGAGTTAATTACCACCAAAAGGCTCTCTAACTGGTTTTGCGTGGCTGCAAAATGCACTGCAGGGACAGAGGTAACATCTGGACCCCAAAAGGCTTTGCTCTCTCATATTTACACAATCTCTCTCTCTCCCATCCCCCTCAGCTCACACACTCCTCCAGTTTTAATGATTACCTAAATTGCACCCCCTTCTCTTTTACAGGCTAAACCTATTTATGGTGGATGGCTGTGCTTGGCCCCTGAGGGAACTGACTTCGACAATCCTATGCAGAGATCTCGGGTAAGAGCGTGCATACAGGCCTGCTTGTATGTTCAAAGTTGTGTACATTCACAGCTAATGCACGTGTAAGATTTGCCACGAAGTAGAAATAAACTCCAGAAGAGTACATTACAAGCTAGAGTTTCAGCAGATGGTTTTCCAGACCACTACAGTGACCTGAAATGGTTTTACATTTGTTCTGTAGCGGTGTGGGTGGAGAGTTTTAGAAGAGTCAAACATTTATGGTGGCCAGAAGTGTAGCAACAAGCAGTGTACAATCTTATGAAGTTGAGTGTTGACGCCCTCAGCGTTTTTCTGCACTTGAGTTGAAAGTAGTAACTTTTGGAAAACCACTGCTCTCAATAATATCCCTTCTCAACCAATCAGAATCAAGAAGGGGGTGGGACCTCTATCATTGGGATTATCATGGTCAAAGTTTAACCATTAGGAACTGTCATGCTCATTTTACTCGCTTTTCAGTCTTCATTTTTTTTTTTTTTTTTATATAATTTTGCCTTATGTTCATGCATATGGCATAAATGTTGGCAAGAATGTGTATTTTTATTTGATCTTGTCGTTTCCAGCTCAGCTCCTACAGTTTGTCTAAAATACACTGTTTACAAGCAAAAGTTACACTGATACTGTTAAGTTCAAAAATATGGCATTGAAACCCATTCAAATCACTGTATAAATGAAAAGCACATTTATTGTGTTCAGTGGTATGGGTGTCCTATTTGACGCTGCATGAAAATAATAATGCATAGAAGTCAGTGTTGCTGTTTATCATTGACATGTAACAGGCTGTAATAATCCTATGAAAAATATATTACTTATAGTATATTGAAAATAATTCATATTTTCTGTTTTGTTTTGTTTTTTATCCGAAAATATGGTGGCATTATGACAGAAACCTGGCATTCAAAGAGTTAAAATATTAAAACATTGATTGAGTTCAATGAAAGTAGATTTTTTTTCGAACTAATATTAGACCTGACCTTATGGGTTTAAGCAAGATTATAGAGGGATGTTGCCATATTTGTGAAGGTGTCATGTGAAGCCTCTTAACTTCTGAGACAGTTTGTTGTTTTCAGTCTGTCTCTGAACATGTCATAATATAAAAATAACTGAGATACAGCTGTTCTTTGCACAGAGCACTAACTGCCTGGCCATATTTACAGGTCTCCATGTTAAAATTTCATCTTTACATTAAAGAGTTTATGATCTGTTCGGGATTTTTAAAAAAGTCAGATGTAACCTGAGATGTAAAGATGTTTTCTTATAGATCATAAACTTTGAAATGCAAAAATGAATATTGGTTAAGAAATGCTTCTTTCCTGTGTACTATTTCTTTTTTGACAGGGTCAATGCAGAGGTGACATTGATTTATGATCCAGCAGCCAGTGATATCACCCAATTAGGCAGCATTGTTTATAAAATCTGAGTTGTAGTCCCACATTTCAGACAAATCTAGGTCAGCAGCATCTCCAAAAGTCTCTATGGATCCTAAAAATATTGTGGCAATACAGGTTTTAAGTGTACAAGTGGTTAAAAAAACATGATAAATTGTAGATTAGGTTGGTGAATTGTCTCTCCACATAAATTTCTTAATTCTTTAATATCTTACAAGTAAAACAGATGTGTCTGGATTAGCTGACATGTAACATGATTTAGCAAGAAGATTGATGTTTCTCTGTCAACTGTAAAACAATTTTTTACTGAATGATTTAGCCTAGGCCTCATTCAGTTGCAGGTTTGAATGAATGGTCAAGTTAAAATGGGAATCTTCTTTTTCAACATAGCACATTGGACATCATTCAGCTAAAAACAAATAAATATGATATATGTTAAAAGCACTAAAATACCTACATAAAAATAAAAACAGAATAGAACTGAAACACTGCAATGAGGTAAGATTAAAGAATATAATAAGTGTCAGGATCTAGTTGTGGAAAAAATTATTAGACCACCCTTGTTTTCTTCAATTTCTTGTTCATTTTAATGTCTGGTGCAACTAAAGGTACATTTTTTGGACAAATATACTGATAACAACAAAGATAGCTCATAAGAGTTTAATTTTAGAGCTGATATTTAGTTATATTCCATGGTTTTCTTGATAATAACCAAAATCACTTAAGTTCTTACATCAGTAGCTATGGCATTGCACTGACAAAAACAGTGCTTTTAGACTTTCCATGTTTTCTTATCTGTCTGTTTTATTCACATGATGATACACACAGGAGTTAGTACTTGATCGCATAACCATTGTTTTTGATGACTTTTGATGGTCTATTTTTTTCCACAACTGTATTTCTGGTCAGCATAGTGGTCCTAAAATCAGTCACTGCTTCAGATCCCTAATGAAACCTTCTTAAATAATTGCAATAAATTCATCTGCTGTGGCTAGGCTGATAGTGTGTGTATTTTTTTTTTTCGGACAGAAATGGCAGCGGAGGTTTTTTGTACTGTACGAACACGGCTGTCTACGCTTTGCACTGGACGAATCGGTAAGTAATCACATGCTCCAAACAGGTTTCTCTTCACAGGATGGTAAATACTGAAACTTCCATTCTGTGTGTGCGCTTTTACAAATGTTAGTTATGTAACATGTTGGGAGATCACAGTGTGTATCTATTCCTTGATGAACCTGTCAGTGATGTAAGTGAGGTATTTAAGTTCATCGTCCCCTGATGGCGTTATGGCTGTTTAAACCCAGCTCAGATCTAAATGACGCAGCTTCCTTGCGTTGGTTGCGTTGTTCTTTTGGTGTTTTCTGGTGTGCAGATGTGCACATTCATATTACAATTTATCAATATTTGTAGTGTTGCTTGACACATCAGATCTGGTTCTTTTTGTCTCCCCCCTGATATACAGTGAGCTCAACACAAGCAGCTGGCTGATACTTTATGATGTGTGGTGTTGGTACTGACAACAAAAAACATGTGGTCTGAGCTTAATGAAATAGTTTTCCCACTGGTTGTTGCATTATTAATTCAAAGAGGGAACAGAATATTTTTTAACATAACAGGAGCGATGCATGTGTCACACACATTGGTCATTGTAATGATTGAATTGATTTACTGCAGTTTTGCGTGTGTGATTCCTGTCTGGGTTTAAGCTTCAAAAAAATATAAAAATGGAACACTCCGTCTTAACTTTGCACATCAGATAATATAAGATCTTTTTGGTCACATGTGCAGTTATTCATAGTATGATTCACAGTGAAATGTTTTTCCGTACCTGCTGCCAGTATGTAAATGAACATCTAAAAAAATGTAAGCTCAAAGAGGGTCGCTCTAGTATATACATACACTTCACAGTACTGCAGATATGCTGTCAGACCATATGGAAAACACACTAAGTATTTTCACTGGTTCTGAAAGCTTAAAAGGCCTCCTGTGCCAAGTTACAGTTGCTAAAATGGGATAGAAGTAACATTTCCCTAAACAGCTGCCAGCGACAAAAAGCATCTAAAATGTTCAAAAACCATTTAACCACTAATCTTATCAATACATTTAAATAACAAAATGCAGTTTCTCACGAACATGGAAACGCTGTCATCTTCTGTAGCATTGGTTCACCAATAAAACCCTTGTAGTTTGACAACTCACAGTTGTAGATGCTTGTTTTTGATGTTTTACTGATCAAGTCCCTTTTTCATCAGTTTTCTCTGTTTTGATATTTGCTTACTTACAAACAAGAAAGTACCTGATTTTTACTGAAAATTCAGAGGATGATAAATAGCAATAAATCACTCTAGAAAGGTTAAATATAGAGACACATTATTTGGAAGTTGGTACAAAAAAAGAGTTCCAGGGGTTTAAGGGTTAGGGAGGATTGCAGGATGATTTGTGTGTGCTCTGCTACATAATTTTAAACCTGCTATGTGCAAAACAAGTGAACTTAACTCTGACAAAAAGTTACCTCTGGGTTCCCAGTGTAAGCCTGTGTTTGTGGTGGTAATGTGTCGCCAGCGGAATGTGACACGGGTGACCAAACCCACACTGACAGATCAGACTGGAGATTAGACTGCTTGTGTGTAAACACTAGGGGGGCCATACATTAACAACCAGCCTGCTAGAAACATATGGATACCGGTTTGGGTTGAAGCACAGATTTATTCAGTTTTAAAGGTCTGAACGATCCAAAAAGTGTAACTTATATGTTATTGATAGAGTCCGTCTGCAGGTGTGTCTCTGAGTGAAGAGGACAGTGTGGAGTAAAGAGAAGAGCCCACTCTGTAATTCACTAACTATTCCTCTGTGTGGACGCCAGACGTTTGAAGTCCCATTTGGTGAATCTCTTTGTGTTGCCTGTGATGACAATGGGAGGAAACACTCTGCGTTTGCGTGAATGCGTGTGCACGTTTCCACTGTGTAATGTGTTTCCAGTGACACCCAGGCTGGTGTGCAGTTGTGTTTTCCTCTCATTGTAACCGTGATTCCAAAACTGTTTGCCTCATTGTCCTCTGGTCTTTTCATGTGCTCCAGAAGGCAGGAAAACTGGGTCAGGGAAATGGCTGCTTTGTGCCGCGGACCCTTAGGATACACAGCTCCACAGCCCCGCAGACGATTACAACACCTTAATGGTCTTGATCTCATCGAGCTCATCATTGTTTACCCAGCGGCTCGAGCCTCCAGTGGAGGGCAGATATGATTTGTTTCAGGCCGGGTTGAGGTTTATATTCATATATCCCTTTGTCTCATGTGGCTCACTGAGAGTCTCTGAAACCACACCCACCCGCTCTTTGTCTTATTACTCTTTTGATCATATTAGCTCTGCCCTTATTGCAGTTCATCAACAGATTAGCCCTGTTAAGTCATACCACAGCACTTCTTGTATACTTCCAGTATCATGTTCATTAAATAGTGTAGTGGCTGCTTATCTTATGCTGACCCGATAGTAGCACACAACTATCTACCTTATTTAAGATGTTATTAGACTCCAAAAGTGCAGTAATTTTTCTTTTTTTTTAAATTATGTCTCTAAATCTCACTATGTCTGACCTGTTATTGTGAGTGCAGTATGTGAGGAACCCCCAGAGGGATTAATTAATCCTGATATTCTGGGTTGATACAGATGTTCGAAGTAACTGTTTGGCTCATGGCTAATGTCGATACACAAGGTTCCATTTGTGTTTGTTTGTTTGGTTTTCATGTTGTTTGGTCACCAACCAGCAGCATGTCGTGCTGCTAGCAGGCAGTTAGAACACATTCTAATCAAAGAACTTGACATAAACATTGGCCACTGCATTTGGTGAATGTCATCCACTCAGCGATCAACTGATTAGATTGTTGTTATCAAAGCTCAAGATCAGTGATTTCTGCGGATTCATTTTTGGCCATAATTTACAAAAACTCTAACAGAAACATTAATTCAGACTTTAAGCTCTGACATACTGAGGTGAAGGCCACATTTCCATATAACCCAGTAGAAGAAATAAAATGTGTTATTAAAGAAAATATAAAAGACAATGCAAAAAAAAAAAAAGAATTTTGCTCTCAGGGATGGGCAATATAACCAAAAAACATATACTTTATACAGCAGTTTAAATAGAAGCATTACCGGAATGTAGTAGCTCTTCGGTAAATTGAGTGAAAAATTGGTTCCAAATAATCAAGCTGTATTTACTTTATTTTGAGTCTTCATAGCCATTTCAATGTCACTTTCACTCATGTTTATGTTTCCTTTGTGTTAATTTCCTGCCTAATTCTCTGTTGAAGATCATGCATCCCCGAAATGTTAAAACAAAATGCGGTAAAAAGTGCAATTTATGACACTAAATAAACAATATCTACTGAGGAGCACAATGTTCATAATTTTTTATGCGCATCATGTCACAAAGACCTAATTTCAGTCGTTAAAATACAAAATATGCATATTTATCAGGTAAACAAGGAACAGCTGGGAGTAAAATAGAAATAAGTAAGCAATTTGTAAATGTAATGGGGTAAAACAAAACTGAAGAGAATATTTTGTGAAGGTTGACTTCACTATTAAACACTTTTCTGGTCATTATTCCACACCATACTGATCTGTCCGTAGTCTTTAAGTAATTACAGTAGTGGATTAGTCAGTGCTATGGCATCTATGAACACCGTGAGAACCTCAGTTTCATCCCAAAAATACCCTTTGTGTTCAGTTTCTTCATTTCTATATTCTTTCTTCATTCTTCATTTCTCACTTGAATATTAGGATTCCAGGCAGATATGGATATAATTTAACTTGATTAGTGGCATCTTTAAAGTTGTACTTGAGCATATTTTCTTCTATTTCTCAGTTTTTGTTGTTTTGAGTTTGAGTATTTGCCAATTAGAGAAATTTCATCACTTAGAAAAGCTTGGTAATGGTTCAATTGGCCTAATTTTGTCTTGCTATGTCCTGTAGAATTCACTTTTTTCCAGTTATTTTCATGATTGGTGGTGGTAGGGTTAGAGACTTCTAAACTTCATCTTATTTTCCTTTCATTTCCTTGTGCCTTTGTGAGCTAGTACCAAGCTGCTGAAAATCAAAATGCTCCTGACACTAATGATGTCAGCCTCCTTCTGGTGTTTTCCCCTAAAATACATCATTTTTTTGGGCATGAACAGTAATTAATTGGAGAAATACAACCTTTAGACACAGTACAATTTTTCGCAACTCATTGAAATGTTTTGTCTGAGTTTATATTTAATGGCAGCAGCTCTCAAACAAGATCGGTGAAACATTTGGTTTTTGTGGCATTGTCAGAACTGGCCAAAAAAAATCCAGACCAGTTTATAGATGTCTGTGTGACTGGTCTCTGATAGGGTTGATCGTCTTCTTTTACTTGTTTTTCAGTAACTGATCAGTTAAGTTCAGTTTGTTCAGTCATCATTTGTGTTTTTTCAGTGAGATGACATTTATCCTTTCCTCTCTGTTTAGTCTTTCCAAAGCAAATAATTGTTAAAAAGATGAAGTCTAAAACATCAAAAGACGGTTCATTTTCACACACTGATGCTTAAAATATCTGATTCGTCTTTGTGAACTGGATCCAGGGAGTGATGACATCGTCTGCTACTTTCCCCCAATAGACAGCAGGGTGCTATCTGAAACAGCGGCCTCTTAAAGCTCAACTATTTTCACCACGAGCAGGGGGAAAGATGCGCTCCTGTCTAAATGCCCTTATTTGGTGAACTGCAGTGAGCTCGCAGTCCCGGGACCACAGAGAGCCAGAGAAAGGGAGCTCAAACCCCTGAAAACCACAGAGGAAACGTCAGATATGCCCCAGACCCAGACATTCCACACACGGCCAGCCACAGCAAGCACCCAGATCTGCTGATGCTGGCAGCGCTAATGCATCTGATAGTTAGCGGAATAGTCGAGTGAGAACATCACTGTTATGTAGAAGGCTAATCAAATTGAGAGGAAAACTGCAGAGACGGTGAGGCAGGAAGTAATAGAGAGGGATTCTTTGAGAGTAATGGAAAAAGAGAGACCACCCTGAAAGCTTTAAGGTCAAAGGGTCAATGACCATGAGAACAGACTGAAGGAGGGGAACACTTTACTCCAGAGCAGCTTCTGGCCTGCACAAGTGGTCATTCTTAGGGGCTGAAAAATGGAAAAAACGTGCCCGAACCTGCAGATCCTTAGAAAGGTGGCATCAGAAGTACATCAGTCTCCATAGAAACCCGTGTTAAATCCCCACTCCCACATCTTGCATTTTATCCAAACGTATCAAATATGATCACATTCGGTGATGTTTTCATGTTGCTAAAAAAAGAATGATAGCCCCAAAATTAAGTATTGGCAATACAGCTGCAGCTTGCCATCATACTAGTTTTAAATAGTAATAAATAATCCTCCATTCGTCCACTGTACTGCCCCCACTGTTTATGTGCATATTACATCTTTTCTATGTGTAGTGTCAAGCCGTGTAAGAAGAGACGACCTAAATAGAGACAGGATATTAAGTCCATCGTGCACACACGCATGCATTCTTCGAAACAAATATATCTGTGGCCTAATGCACAAATGTACAAGAAGAACCTACACAAATAAGATTTTGATGCATGAAGGTTTCATGAAAATTACAGATGCTTAATCATGTTACCTGGCTAGTGAGCCTAACTTAGCTACATTTGCTAAAATTAGCTTCATTATGTAGTTGTGCAGTCTGTTAGCGTGCCTAATTAATGTGTAAATGCGTTACATGAAGTTGACCTACTGGTAATTGTATTGATCATTATCACATAGGTAAAATTACTTGGTGTTTGACAATAGCAGTGTTTCTTGGTGGCATGGTCAGTGTTTTCAGTAAGTTAGCATTAGCATAGGAACTTTGACCCGTCCGTTATCCCCAACACTGTTCTCGTGCCCAAATACAATAACTAAAATAGTCACTTGTTCCAAAAAAAACTATTATGGAGACTAAAATACTCCAAAATGTCTGTCAGTGAATCAGTAGGAGGTGATAGAGTAGCTATGTTCATTCTGTCAAACACGCTATGTTCAGCACAACATCATTTAAAAAATTATCCATGTGTTTGGCGATTAATTTTATGATTTTTCTGGCAGTATTTCCTTCCAACAGGCTACCACTGGTAAGGTTAGAGTCTGAGCAGATCCAGTTTGGATTGAGGGTACTATGTTCAAGCATATGTAGCTTATAAAACAGCAGTCCCACCCCCCAAGAGCTCACTGTGGCAGTCTGACGGGACATGCCTTTGGCTCCATTTAAAGCTGGTTCACTTGCTGTATTTTTTTTTTTTTTTTTTTTTTATAGTTTTTGGAAAGTTTACTATTGGGCATGGGCTGTAATAAAAAATAAAGGTTTTAGTATGTAGTAATTACCTTGTAGATACTTCCCTTCTTTAGTTGTTAGTCCCCCGTGGCTTGTATTGTCTCTATTTAGTTTAGTGCTTTACAGCCTCTTGTGTCATGTCAGTCAGAGAACCTTAAGTCTGAAGAGGAGTCTGTGAGAAAGTTGTTAGTTTTAATAATATCCCAGAGCTAAGATAAAAATAGTCCTCCCCATGGAAGGCAGACACAATCGGAGGATATGGAATTGGACCAGTTGTGTAGAAATCAAACCCCTGACAATTCATTTGGCTTTCAATGGTAGCCTTGGCAAAAACATCACCTTTGTTTTGGTGCCAGTGGCAGTGGGCAGTTTCCAAGCAACAAGTAGCTTTTATGCTCACAGGGTCAGGATCAACAGGGCCTTAGAAACCCAGGCTCCACCTAACAGCAGCTAATAGCGCACAAATCTCACCTTCAGGCAGAACTGGCTGCGTTTTCATGTTTGCACTTACACAACATGGATGGAGAGAGAGTTACAGTAGTGTGGAGTTGAAACAAAGCCAAGGCTAGCTTATCTCAAATCTAATTCTATTACAAATCAAGCACAGAATGGGCTAAATCCTACGTTACCCATAATGCAAATACAGCAACTTTTCCTCACTCCTTCCTGCCTCTTATTGTTTTAACATTTGCGGATTGAATGTTTAAAGTAGGATTTCTGTTTACCAAACCTGGGCATTGAAACGAACACAAAACAGTAAGAAGACGTGAAGCAGTAGAAAAATACTGATTAGATTAGATAGAACTTTATTGATCATTTGGGCAGAATCCCCAGGAAATTGAAGGCTCTACTGATTATTACTTTTGTCAATCTAAGTTGTTTTTACCAGGATTACGTTTTGTTTGCAGTCTAGTAACAACAATTTTGTATAAATTGTCCCGATTTGTTAAATGTGTGTATTCCTGATGACAGTGACTGAAGATAAATAAATGTTTTGCCGCTGTAGGTCAAAGGTTAAAGACTGGAAAAAGTCCCATTCACTAATGTGGAGTGAAATGGAAAAATAAATAGTGTGTTGGTCAAAACTCATTTAATTTGTAATGTTGAAATTCAGTATCACAAAAATTGAGGTAAATTTATCCAAAATTGCTGTGTTTCAAGAGTTTATTTACAGACTTTCCTGATTTTATGTGAGGTATCTCGACTTATGTCTTGAAGATTGCAGATTGAAATCTAAAGTGAATTTGCATAAATTTGAGGAATCATCACTTTATTGTGGGGTACTTGGGTGCCTTTGCAGAGTTTTGCACTCTGAACATTTTTTACCATGGATACCATTTGTGTAATTAACTGGTGACACATGTAGAAATATGAGCTACAGCTGAAAGGAGAAATATGATTTTAGGTCATCAAAGGCTAGTAGTGGTCTACAAATAGGAGCATGGGTTTCTTTTTCAGCTGGTGTGTATTCAGGGAAAAAAAAACAAAAACAACAAAAGCAAAATTAAGGTAGTTCTTGTGCTTTATAGCTGTTTAACCCTCAAAGACTGAAAGCATCACTAGCAGCTAAAAATGTCTACTGATTTTTAAATGTTTAATAACTTTTGATGCACTAAACCTATCAGTACATGTAAATAAATGGCTAAAATACAGTTTCTCAACTTTTCATTGTCGTCAGATATGACCCATTTGGACATTCAGAGGGTCTGTAGTGAATGTGGAAACAGTATCATCTTCTGAAACATTGATTCACCAGTAAAAGTCATGTAGTTTGATAAATGACAGTGGTTCAGTTAATGATATATTTTGTTAAGAAAGTCAGCTTTTCTTTGGTTTTCTCTGTTTTGATACAACAATCTTTGAATTTACTCTGAGCTTTTATGAACATCTACATGGTCAGCAAATAAAATATAGGAAAACATTTGCTTTTCACCAAA
The DNA here is from genome assembly GCF_902148855.1 of Sphaeramia orbicularis. NCBI lineage: Eukaryota > Metazoa > Chordata > Actinopteri > Kurtiformes > Apogonidae > Sphaeramia > Sphaeramia orbicularis. The sequence continues at coordinate 18,018,731 of NC_043975.1, forward strand.
CATTGCAGAGGATAAAAGAATAAATGGTGAAAGTTTTGATACAGAGAGAAAATTATTTGGATACCGCCACATAAAATAATTCTAGGTTGTTAAGGGTTAAGAGTTGGTTTGGGGCTGAGCCTCAGTCGTGAACCAGTTCTTTGTATTCTGACAAAGAACCCTCTATTATTGGGGATTTGCTGGAAATATGTTGTCCCAATCACAATTATTGCAATGGAGAAACTGAACGTTGGGTATTTTTTTTTTTTTTTTTTTTTTGCATATTTGAAGTAAATTATTGCAGAGTTAAAGTATAGTCATCCATAATAACAAAAAGAGCTGCTCCTTTGTGTTATGTGTGTCATAGGTCCTTTGCAGCAGCAGTAAAAAGTCTCAACTTTTACTGCACAAAGTACAACGCTCCAAGTCTTCCTGGACTTTTACCACACACCAGGCTTCTCCTTAGCCTCCACACTGATGTCAGCCACTGCTACTTACTCTCCATCTTGATCCTTTTCTCACTAATAGAGCAAATTCTTCTGTAGAGTCTTGAGTTCTAAAGTGCGACGCGGCGTAATTGCCATATTTGGCAGCCCCCGGGGTTTTACAGACAGATCTTAATAAAGCTGGATCTGCGTTCAGTGGCCTTAAAAGGAGCTGGAAGGAGACACAGCACCTGTTTCACATCTGTGGCAGCAGCAGAGCTTGATAAGAGAGAAGCAGACTCAGAGAAGCTTTGACAGGAAGTCGAGCAGATTTCTTGACTCTGATGTTAACAAGACAATAAGTTATGAAGTTCACAGGACTGCAGAGGAGACTTTACATTGGTGCTTGAATAGATGTCTTTTTTTTAATAGGAATTTACAATGTCAGGATGTCTAAAAAGTATACAAAGCAGCTCTCTGGTCTTCACTGATCACAGAAGTTCAAACACACAAAGCGGCTTTAGTGCACTATCCCACTGCTGTCATCTGTTCTTTTCACTCCGCCAGGGCTGAAAGGATTCGCTTCGTTGCCATGCCAACCCGGTGATAACAACCCGGTGTCCATACAGTACACGTTCAGTGAGGTCTGCTTCGAGAGAAAAAACCCCCCAAAACAAAAGCAGACGAAGAATTGAAGCAGACTCATGAAACATTGTGCAGCCCTGAGCCATGTTTTCCTTCATATCTTCTGTTTGAGTTCTGAACTATTTGAAATGTGAGCCCAATGATATCAGTGTTTAGTCGCGCAGTCACCCGTCCAATATGGAAACGAACCAGCGCATTAACATAGACGGAAAGCAGTGACTCAAGCATCTCTTTGAAATTTTCCACTGCTAATAGTTTGCACTCGGTTGCCATTTATTTGCTGCATTTGTTCCAGTTTCTGTTTATTTCTTAAGTAACGTGTCATGTTTTTCTCTCCTTCAGCCAAGCACGCTGCCTCAGGGCACCGTGAACATGAACCTCTGTACAGACGTCATCGATGCCGAGCCCAAGACGGGACAGAAGAACTCGCTGTGCATCATCACTCCCGACCAAGAGTACTTCATCAGAGGGGAGAATAAAGAGATCATCAATGGGTATGGAGTCGCCTATTATTATAATAACTGAGTATTTTACCCATTTAGCCATTAAGCGCTTGCCTTGTGGAAAGGTAAAGTGGTGAGAATGTTTAAGTATAGCCTACGTGAACATGAGGTTTTGTGGGTAAAGCAGTGCAAAAAACAAACAAACAAAAAAAAACCAACATAAACCTTTCAGACCCTCATGTGGTTCTGTAAAAATGTTTTGCAATTCTCTGTGTAGACGTTGTCCCCGTCACACACATCCACACCCTCCCCAGTCGGCTGATGACTTTTTAACACTTTCCAAAATCATGCAGTGGGTGGAGTCGCACATAACACTGAGGAGCAACACAGTTCTCCTGAGTTCAAGCTGAAGTTCAAGTTTCAGCGTAGCTACACATTATAATCCAAGCCTGTCCTCTTGGAAGAGTTTGGGACATTTGTAGGAGACAAAAACAAATAGATGGAAGGTTGGAACAAGTCCATGCATACAGTATCATGACATGTTTTTCTTCTGAGTGCTTTTAGCCAACATGTAATGGAGCTTATGCACGAGAATACACCTCATAAAGAGTTTTGATGGGTAGACTCGGTAAGAATCAAAATCCTGTTGTAACATTACAGCCCTTTATTGGAAGCATGAACGGCTTCAGTAGGTCCTTATATCATCACCGTCACAGTGCCACCATCACTTCTGACGATAAAAGGTCAAGATACCCAAAGGGAAAACAGCAAATTTGCTCATTTAAACTGGTGGAGCCATGAAAGTTTAGTATTTTAAATGAAAAATGACTATCTACCTACTTCATATGCATGAAAAACCATTATGTATTCTATTCATAACTAATTCCTCATCAGTTAACCAAGCCTTTCAGCTCTATTTCTATATGCATTTTAATCTACAGTAACATTACAGAGTATTTCAGAAGCTTTACATACATTTGCATCAAAATCCTAATTTGAAAAACTGAATTTGTCAGATAAATGCAGTGAATTAAAAAGTGCAATACTTTCTTTTCATATTTACATTAGTCACATATGACCAGTTTGGTTGCAAGTAACAACTCATAAGTTACAGTGGTAGCATTAGTTGTGGTTGCTAACAAGGTAACAACCAATCACAGCAGACCTTCTCTCTGGATCAACTATTCAGGCTTCAACAGATAATCATGATATTTTTTGCAAAATTACAAATTTTTGTCATATCAGAAGAGTTTATAATACTCTGAAATGTTAAGTAGGCTACATCATTTATAACCCATCTGTAGTTATTAGAATGAAACAAATCCTGCATGCAGAAAACTTTTATCAGTGATTTCAGTAATTATGTTATATGCATTTCTCAAGTAATCATTTCAGTTCTAGTCATCTGCCTGTGTGTGTCGACATTTAGATGGCATGTGTGCGCGTCTGAAATGCTCATGTCCGACTGTCTGTTAGGTGGAGTGAGCAGCTGGTGATATACCCACGCACTAATAAACAGAACCAGAAGAAGAAACGCAAAGTGGAGCCCGCAACCTCACAGGTAACCCTTTGTACTTATCCTCCACATTTCACCAACTCTCCTGTTTTTGTCCTCGGTTCTGTTATTATTCCAGTATTTCTGACTTCTTCGTCTGTTGGTCTCCAGGAACCTGGTCCAGCCAAGGTAGCAGTGACCGGCTCTGGGATCCCAGAGGCTGAGAAGGTTCCAGACTCCAGTTCTATCATATGGCAGGAGGAGCTGAACCAGAGAGAGGCGGAGGGGGCTGCAGTCTGGTCTGCTGCTGACCTGCCTCCGGGATCACCAGTGCCCCCTGCAGGTAAGGAGGACCGACGTCTCTATGGCCGTTCCACTGTGGTTATGGAAAATATCATCCTGTTTCTTTTTCTGAAGACTTATTCCTGAAGAATTATCTCATTTCTTGGCATAAGTGATGATCCCATGTTAAAGAAAATGTGAAAGGAAGCACTGAAGTGTCTCTCCTCAGCATTTAGATTATAGCTGGCAGTATATTGGATTAATATAGTTAATTTCAGTTTAATTTAAACCTAAATTGTAAAACTGAGATTAGTGCTTCATGTTGTTGTCTCTCATATACTGGTGCCAGCAGACCTGTGTAGTCAGAGCAGTGATATATGCTTTTCCCTCTAAGCCCTAATTCAGAGAATTAGATCAGTGCCGATTAAGTCTACCACTTAGATTTTATTTTATTTATTTAGGTGTTTATTGAACAGGGTCAAATACGTTAGAAGTGATTTCATATAAAATATAAAACAGATGTCATGCATATGAGTTTCTAGCCAAGGCTATTTTGCAACCCCATCCCTGGTCAGGCCTTTTACTGTTAAAACAAAGTTCAACATACTTGCATTTCACTCATTTAGGAATCTTCCTTATCAAAAAAGACTACTGGACTGCAGCTTATCTATAGAACATGTAATAATGGGCAAACCTAACAATACCTTTTTATAATTTTTAAACTGTTCTGCTGAATTTGCTCTAGGTGACTGTGCGTCTGTGGGCCAGGGGTCTGACATAGGCTCAGTTAATGGTGATGAGGTGGACCGGGGCAGCCTGGTGCTGCACGGTTCTGCCCCCCAGCCCCCCAGCGACCTGCTCTCCCCGACGGGCTCCTGCTCCAGCCTGGGCGGCGTCCCGCGCTGCCTCTCCCCAGCTCCTAGCGACCCGTTCCCCTCCGGCAGCTCCTTGCTCTCCAACGGCTCCCACATCAGCGGCTCCGTCAGCTCGCTTGACTCCGACGCCAGCGGCAGCACGGTGACCAGCACCGACAGCCATCCAGCAAACCAGAGGGGAAGCTACTCGCACAGCCATCATGACACACAGAGGTCCAGGCGGCAGGAGGCCGAGGCCAGGAAGGCTGAGAAGAGGAGCCGCTTCAGGAGCCCTGACAGGCAGGAGAGGGAGGCCGTCCTCAGCCCCGAGAGGAGGTCAGTGTCTGTCCATCCATAGCTGCATCCCACTAGAACCGTGTCTGTGCACTAATATTTATTTTTTCAGTCTTATCATATCTCATCTTAAGGGTTGTTTTCATTCAACTTTTATCTATTAAAGTTCCAGTTGTTGTTCTTTGGTTCCCCATTTCAATTCCAAAGAGCTTAATGCCATCAAGAGCAGCATTTGTCCGGATACAGCTGAAGCAAATTTTTTTTATGTTTGCAAACATCATTAGAACTCCTCTCCACTCAGTGAACTAGGGCAAAGTGAGCAGTTTATTTCACAGGAGATATGATTTAAACCACAAATATATATGGTCATACTTTTGTACAAATGTAAGGAAAGGTTCTGAATGCAGTTGAAGCACATGCTGCCTCCTGCTTGGCAAAGAGGTCTGGGTCAGAACAGTTTACAATATGACAATATATGCTACTTTTTATACAGCTCTGCTAACACATGTAGTAGTGTTATTAGCTAGAGGCACAGGCATACTGCTAAAATATTTACGCCCAGAAACGTCTCAAACACAGCAAAATAACAAAATACATATTTTATTGTTATTAAAATTTCAATACATAACATCTGTGCATGCTTGTGTGCTCATATGAAAACTGTTGGAGTCTGTTTTGCACATGGAGCTCATCGTTTGTTGACTTTACCGAACTCCGTTACCAGGCTAACAATTGTGTCCATTCCTTATATGCATAATAACAGCCTGTCCACCGTTTTCTGTACAGAGTAGTTGGATTTGTGTGTCTACAAAAACTTCACAAGTTCTTCAGCACCTCTTAAACGCCTCTTTTCAACTCTACAGTAGTAATAGTATGCAACATCAGCTTCAATTGGAGTTTAAGCACATAAATGTAGTCGGTTATTATCAACAAACAGCTGGCTCCCATCACAGATTTCACACACTGAACCTTTAAAGTATGCATCACTGGAACATATTGCTGTTTTTTTTATTTTACCCAGGCTTATTATATACAGTTTCTGAATTCTATGTGAAAACAACCTGTATACTTGAATGAAGCAGGAAGTATGCTCTGACACCCTCAGCATTTAGAGGAAGTGACTTAGCCTGATAGGGTGACAGGTGACGGATTTAATCAGCTGGTGATTTAGCGTGATGAACCAGGTTAGTTGACTGCTTTTCTTGGAATGTGAACTCGCACACACTGAGATCTGGAAATACTTGAGCCTCGCTTATCCTTTTAAAGGCATGTACACCAGCGCTCACACTATCTTGTGACGCACATACTAAGAAAGGTTTTGATATATTTGAATAGAAGATGAAGATGGACGAAGACATCATACTTGTGTTTGTGTGTTTCTGGTTCTTAATAATCACCTCTCCCTGCCAGTTTTTGTTCTTTTTTTTTTTTTATCAGTACCCATACTCAGTGTAAGCACAGACTGTATAAACACACAGCCTCTGTATTTTCCATTCAGTAATCTGCCTCTCAGCCCCCGGTGCTCTTCATGAGGTCACAGGTCTCACACACAAAAAACACACACTAGAGAAGGCGACATTTCTAGCAAACCGAGTGGGTGAGGTGGTGGGGGTTTGCTGTGAGGGGAGGTCATCTCTTTCCTCCCACAGGCAACTTCCTGCTCCATCCCTGCCAAGCCTGAGAGGAAGAGGAGGAGAGGAAAAGAGGAGTGCCCACATACTGCCCCATAAACCGACTACTAGTGCACTGCAGCTTGTTGTTATAGGCATGACATACACCTCATTACCTAAATCTAATGGAAAATTAAGCATGACAGTGTCACGCCTTAATGAGCGCCTGAGTCACTTTTAAGAGCAAGTCTTGACAGACATTTTACCAATGGCGTTTCTGTTAACACAGCAACGATTAACTGCTGTCAGACGAAGGATTACAGCAGCAGAGGGTTAAGCATGCTTCTCATCACGAACAAATAGAATTGGGAATGGTTCACACATTTTTGATACTATTGCCTACATAATATTTTTTCTCTTTCTTAATAATCTCGTTCGTTGTGGTCTTGGCAGTGTTATTATCAGTGTGAAAGACCAGATCATATGCAGATATAACCACAGGGTTCGTACGGGTGCTTGAAATCCTTGAAAATGCTTGAATTTGAGTGTTATGTTTTCAGGTCAAAAAAAGTGTTAGAATTTTAGTTTAAGTGCTTGTAATTATAACTCTGTGATGTGATTTATTTATTTATTTTTAATATTAACTCTGCTCGGATAGATGCCAAGCCAAAGCTACTAACAGAAAGGTGATACATTTTGAAAAATAAAACTTAATGTCACAAAAGATACATAGCAGGTGCTCTCAGGTCGACTCCAGGTACATTTTTATCTTAATCTTTGGCTCGATTGTGCCTGAAGAATGCCAAGTGCCTTCTCCCCTTTTTTTTTTTTTTTTGGATAAAACTTTGTGTTCTCCTTTAATCTCTAAACTTTTTGCTATTATGAAACATAATTTTAGATGTTTATACAGTGTACGTCATTGTGATGAGAAGTGACGAAAATAATCTTGAGTATATGTATTCCTGTAGATATGTAATATATGTTCCCCCGGCGATAAGGTGCTGTGCTGGAAACATTTCAAAATGATCCTTAAAAGTGCTTGAAAAATACTTGAATTTGACCTTGAAAAATGTATACGAACCCTGTAACCAGCATTTATAACAGATCAGTGTTGGCTTCAACTTCCAGATACTAGAGCCACTCACTGCTATCATGGCCTTTGCTGATGCTATGTGCACAAAAAAAAAATCTGTTAAATAACTATCAGGGAGTGAATTTTACTCATTTTACTCCAGTGTGTAAGATATTTATCCCCTTGAGTTAAAATACTATGTACCTGTGGGTCCGTCTTTTACACCAGGACGGTTCCACACCGTCCTGTGTGGGACCCGGCTTCAGTCAGAACCCTTCACACAGTCTGCTTTCGGTCCCAGACTGTCCTTGTCCTACTCCCTTCTCCTCCATTCCCTTTTAAGGAGAGCAATTTTTGCTCAACAGTCCCCAAATAAGGGCAGCATTTAGGCTAAAGAGTCATATAATATTTCCCACTGGCTCTCAGCCGCTTCCTCCCCGCGATGCAGATTCCTCTGTCCTCGAACAAAAGGCCTGTGTGGGGATGTGTCACAGTGTGCGGTGTACTGTGTCACAGTTTGAGGAAGGTTACAGATGGACACTAGAGTCTTTTTTAGGCTGTTTATCTAATGCTCAGTTTATGTGAAAGACCTTCTGAAGGAACGCCTTCTGATAAATGGTCTGCGTGTGTAATTTAGCTGAAAAATCATTTGAAGTTCAAGCATTTGAGTACACAACTGCAACGATTTCCAATAAAACTTTACTCCAAATCTTTCAATGTAAGTATATTTATAAAAGCCAAGAAAAGGAGAAACTCTGTTAGTAGTAGCTCCTCTTGCTTCATTTACCCAAAATTAGATTGTAACCTTATCCCACTGAAGCCACAGCTAACATTTAATTAGTGATGTCTCTGATCACGGATGCTTAAGATCATGAGTTGTGCCCTGAGGTAACTGTGATGCTCTCTTGTCTAACTTCATTCAGTTTTATTTATATAGCACCAATCACAGTGCATGATTATCTCAAGGCATTTTGGAAATTCAGGTCATGGCCTTTAAAAATACTATACAGAGAAGAAAGCCTGCAAAACCTCCACGAATAAGCCCAGTGGAGACTAATTACAGAACTTGCTGAAATGGAAATAGTGTATGTTGTGTCTGTTTGCTGCTTCAGTGCTCTCAGCTCGTCTACTGATTGTTAACGTAGTTTGCTGAACTGTTTTTGAACCCAATATTATCTGTACTCTGCAGTGTAACCGAGTCTTCAGCTGAAAGTCTGTCAGCAGCCAAACAGGGAGGCGCTCTGTGGAGTATCAGGATTATATGACAGTCACTAGTTTTTATTAAAGCTTTATATCCTGGGAAGGGAGCTGGTGGCGGTGGCAGTAATCAGAATTAAAGTAGTTTTAAATAGTACTCACACAAACTTAAGCATTTAAACATTACAATGAAATGAAAGCAGATACATTTTTATTATTAGTCTAGGGTTCCCATTAGGATTTTTTTTTTTTTAGCTGGTCCAGTCTTTGGAAAAAGTGTATTTTATTGGAAAAAATAGAAAATTATCAGAAACAGTCCACAGTAAAAACACAAATATAATATGCACTTAGGTTGAGGAAAGAATAACATTGGCCCAACTAATGTTTTATCTGTTTGAAAGAACAGTGAAGCAGCAAAGATTTTTAATAAAATGTATCATTTCACCATATGTGTTCAATATGTCTGCTGCTTCTTGTAAAAAAAAATTCTAGAAAGAAACAAAGAAAGAAAAAAAAAATTATAGAAATGCCTATTAAATGCCAAGTAGACGTGTAAAATGACAAGATGTCTGTTATATGTAAGAAAAGGTGCTTTGTATTATCATTTCAACTAGCAAGTTAAGAATTTATTTTTTTAGTACTAGTTATATTATGAAAAATAACCTGCTCAAGGAAAGTCATGTTCAGTCATATGATGTATTTGTATGTGTAGTATATACTGTACTTTTAACATATATACTTCTTCTCCTTTTCAAATATGTAATGTATATCTTATGTTTAAATGTTTTGTTTGGGTTTTTTAAAAATTTTTCTTCATTTTTGACATTCATATTCGAAGTAAATCAATCAATCTATCTGTCAAAAACATGTCAGTGGAGACGATGTTTTATTTCAGCACCTGGACTATTCACAGATCACTCCATAATTTTTACCCACTAAAACTCTCTAATGTAACATTGTCCACTGAAACCACTTTAAATTTCCCACATACTCACATGAACTGGGAAATGGTTCTTGATAATGGAAGCTAAAAGCAACACAATTAACTCTTTATTTTGCAGAAACACTTACGAGGTACATAGAGACTATAGTGTGGCATATAAAGAATTAAGGCTGAGTGATAAGGAGTTTGTATTTTTAGCGAACCTCTCTGTGTGTGTCACTTTGCAGTCGCTCCGGTGTGATTGAGAAGCTGGAAGCCTTGGAACTAGAGAATCCGGAGAAAATGGAGGTGGAAGAATCTGGGAGGAGTGGAGTCAGACAAGGCCGAAGTGAACACAGACGCTTCCACAGAGAGGTAAAAGTGCACTGTGTGTGTTCAGGCTGACGGTGCCAACATTATGCAGCTGCTTACAATAGATTGGGTGAAAAAAAACTTGTAAACAGTGTTTTGGAACAGATGTGAACTCAACCTGCCATCCCCTCCCCCCTCTACTCAGTCTTTTCCCTTCACCCTCGCCCTCTCTCCTTCTCTCTGTCCTGCCTTTGTTTTGGTTGGGGGTCAAAGGTCAGCGGCGTGTGCTGTATTCATTTCCAGTTTCCACTCTGTGGTGGGATTCCCCTGGTGATTACGCTTCCCTTTCCCACCCTAGCCCTCTCACAAAACCAAGACCCCGCACTCCGATCACACAGTCAGAGCACATACAGATAAAGATGCCAACGCTCATATGCGCCGTACTGCTCACACACATTAACATTACTCACTCTCACACAGAGATGTAGAGCTGCTGAGGTTACCATGACGCCATTAGCTCATTGTTTTGTTTTCACTCTCTTTGGTTCAGTTCTAGTCTCTGCTGATTCACACTCAGAATATATGTGGGTTTGACAAAGAAGGCACAACTGTCATGCCGTTTCTCATCAGTACATTAGTTCCCAGCCAAACAGACCTAAGTCCGACGTGAATCATTAATGTTCCCATCATCTGGTGGATGTCAAACATCAAAAAGGCATTTGAAGCTTTAATTTGTTTTGTTATTTGACATCAAATGACTATGAAACTAACCTAAAGTGTGTTTGTACTTTAGGATCAGAGACATGATGCGGGTCAGGGTTTGGACTTCCCCTCCACTCTGCCTCCTCTGAGGAGAGCCAAGTCTCTGGATCGAAGGACCACCGAGTCAGTCATGACGGTGAGAGGCTGCTCTCTTTGTTCAAACATAGTCACTCAGCCAGTTCAGTTCTCAGTGCCTTCTGTCACTAAAGCATTGTTTTCATATAATTATCAAGTACATAAATGTTGCATAGAGGAAAAACAAAACAGACCATTCCTGTCAACTGGTGTGATTCATCATGAATTGTGGCATCTTGTTGCTGTTTGGTTTCTATAACAGAAATTAAACTATTAGTTGACGCCACCTGTTGCCTCTAAAGTACTGTGGAAAAGTCTCCGTCAGCTTTTTCTTCTTCTTCAGGGTTTTAATGTGTTTACATGTTGATTTCTCAGTCTCCTTGTTAAGAAACAAAAACTAGAAAATGCAGGAAATATGTGCGCAGTATTGAAACACACAAAAAATATCAGATGTAAATGGCTTCTACAGGTATTGTCAGTAGTTAGTATGACCTCTGTTTAAATTGAGTACATCTCATGTTCTCTTGAATTGACTCGTGGAGTTTTTCCTAAATAATATTGTAGTGTATTGAACCGAGCTTCCTTCAGAACATCCCAAAGTTTTTCTTTAGACTTTGACTGTTGTTTTTCCTCATCTCTGTGCAGAGCATATATATCATACAGCTTCTAGAATATTGATATTTTCTCTGTAACTTTTGTTTTTAATGCTGTTATTATGTATATTAGTTGTATATGTCTTGATGTAGTGACTGAGGAAATGTATAAATATGATAATTTTGCTAAAACATTAAGGGTGATGTAAGACTTAAGCCCAGTACTGTATGTATCTCACCATATTTTACCCACTGTTTTGAAATGAGTGGCAGTATATACATTCATAAATCTATTGTTTCTTAATATGTTTGTTATTTTCTGAAATATGAAGTGGATGCCAGAGAAAATCAACAGATGTTTTTATTACTAATGATGTACTGGGCAAAAAGTATGACCAGAAAATATAGAAGCATTTTATTTTTTGTTCTGAGATTAAGAACTACAGGAGGAACATTAGTTATAAGTGTCAGTACGTGCTGAAAACTTGCATCATATTTGTGTTTCAGTATAGAAGTCAAACTATGAAAATATCAAGATACTGATTTAAAGGGTTATTTAAGACCTTTGTGAATAAAAACAAAGTTGAGGGAAATCTTGACTCTTTAAGTTGCAGGAAGCTGACATGTAACTTACTTCTGCAGTTTGACATTTTATCCTCAAGTATCAGATGTTGAGTGACTGGAATTGACAAAACTTTATCTGTTTATTTTTTCATGTATTGAATAATGTGCAGGTAAAATAATATGTTCTTCTCTGATCCTTTTTTCTCATGGAATGAACAAAAAAGTTGAGTTTTGTTTAAGATTAATTTTGGTATGTTCTTGCTACAACTGCAAGTAATTGAGGAAAACAGAAAATAAATAAAAGAAGAAAAAAAAGAACACGTGGGAACGCATCAAGCAAACAGCTATAACACGTGGTGATAATTTGTTGATGCACAGTCATGTGTCTCATCATGACCGTGCTGATCTTGTCCCAACTAGCAGATTTTGTTTTGCATGTTTAATGACTGGTAAAATGTGTATTCGCTGCTGTGGGCAAGTTGAACTTGTAATACAACAGTCATAATATGGAGGAAGCCGAGGATTGGCTACCACTGTTGGAAGTCATTTGTATCAGAGATGTAATGTCAGAGTTCATTTTTGATTTTATTTTAAGCTTTTTCTCACTTGATATTCATAGTTGGGCTCAAATATGTTAATTGTTCTGACTTTACCTAATGGTTAAAAATGAAACGTCATGGTTTATAGAGTGTGCCTGAGTTTGTCTGGTTTTCCCAGACAAGGCCTCCTCTGTTCTGGTGAACTGTAGATCCAGGGTCAGTACCAGAGCCCAGTCTTCATCCCTGTGCTCAGAGGCCATTGGGTTGTTGTTGGGGCTCAGAGGCCAGGATCAGTTAGGTAACTGAATTAAACAGTTAGAAATGTCCCCCCTAAATACTTGGAGAGCTCAGCTGGAAGCAAGACTTTAAAGCTATTTTTAGTGTGTTTATGCAGGGAACTTTGGAAATCCACGGTTAAGAAATATCTAAACCCTCCTCCTCTGACCTTTGACCTCTGTGTGGAGTTGATTTAGTTCTTGTCCATAACGGAAACACTGGGCTTTTGTCAACCTTTCTCCTGTCATCCGTCTCAGACCAAGTACCATTCCAGTTAGAAGTCTGAGATGTAATTTATTTTGGTAACGACTAATAACATTCTTTGGTCTCACAGTCAAAATCTATTACGTCTTCTCTGTTATTACTTTTTTGTTTTTTCCTGGGTGAATCAATGTTACTACTGTTGTACAAGGATGTTGGTCTTGCAGAGTGTACTGACAACATTAGTGTTTCGAAAATTACAAAGTATGTTTTCTTTCTCTGAGATATAAAACCAGACACACATCTATGTAGCCCAGTACCATTCAGTTGCACCACAAACAGTGACTGGCACCTCTTAAAACATTAACCAACATATGTAGATATGTGCATGAAAATATCCATAAAGGAGGCCAGTGCTATAAATTTTGTATACTTGCATAATGTCAAATGTTTTAAACTGTTTATTCATATTAACGTCTGCTTCATTTGTTTGCTTGTTAGTGGTGTTTTTATCCCAATATTAGTGTCAATGTTTACTGAATGACATGATGTATTTGATGAAACGGGGGCTCGTCCGGGATCGTGTCCCCTTATCAGTTAGCATAATTTCATTCAGTGGTGAAAACAACTCCCATGGTCCTTCTCTACTTCACTGCATCATCCAAACAACATTAACAAAGGCCTGTATTGGCAGCACTATCAGTTATTTCCTTTTACAATGTGTGGATGCAAACAACGTGAGTGATTTCCACTGTGGAGTAAACTGCCTTTCTCTTAATGTTTCTTGGCTGTGGTGTGGATGTTGTAGACCAAACTTCGGTGCTGCAGGGGGCAGTGCAGCCCCCTCCTCTCCCTCTGCTGTCCAGGTTAAACGTCTCCTCCTGTTCCCTGTGTGTGTTCAGTGCACTCGTTCTGTTTATCATGGCTTTTACATGTGTGTATGTTGGACGAGTGAGACAGGTGTTTGTGTGTCAGAGTATATCACAACCTTCCACTGCTTCCTGAGGTCACCGTTCACGTGTGTGTGAGTGTTTTTTCCCCCACTGTGTGGAATCATTATCGAGCACTAGTAAAGCACAGATGACAACAAAACTGGCAGAAGTTGCCCCTGGCCACCAGTAATGTTTCTTACAGCATTTTGTCTCCAATTCGTTGGTAGGGTCAACTTCTACCTTCCGCTGACTGACTGGGCATGTGTGTTTGATATTTTGATACACTACGAGTGTTGAGAAAAGATGTTTAAAGAAACATTTCCTTTCACTTTATTTGGAGAAGTTATAACTTCTGCTGTCTTTGTAGCCATAGGTAAGTGGTGATGCTCTGTGGAAAATAAAATAAAATGTGTACAGTACTTGTTTTAATCACTCCTGGAGTCATATTGCATGTAGTGTTTTGTAGTCTGATTCAGTTGATGATGACAGGTATTTGTTTTTGTTTTTTTCAGCCTGATTTATTGAACTTCAAGAAAGGATGGATGGTGAAGCTAGATGAACAAGGACAGGTACTTAAACATATTCCATATAAAAGGGGCAATTATAAGGGACTGCATGTTTTTTGGGGGGTCATTTTGATCATTAGTAATCAAAAAGATTGACAAGTAACCATAAATAAACTGAGTAAAAGTCAGATATGTACTGAAAACTTGATTGTGGTGTATAAAACACAGTAGAGAGGGAGGTGGCTGCATCACAGTGTAGTTTTTTAATGAAGTTATTAACAAATAAATAAACAGCAATAACAAAAAGGTTAACACAGTTTAGATATAGACCAATTAATCATTTCGCAGTTATTCCAGATTTTGAGAAAATGTGCATTGGCCGATCATTGTAGCAGACTTGTGTTGTAGTACAGTTCTGCAGCGGAACAATGTTAATCCTCTGAATTTTTTTTTTTTTTTTTTTTTTTTAGTATTTACATTTTTCATGCTTTTCCATCACTAATAAAAAAGCTTGATAAGTTCTACCAGACAGAGAAATCAGAGATACAGATAGTTGGGCCAGTGGTCTATATAGTATAGTCAGATCAGTCATCTTTGTAAATATTAAAACCCTCCTGGCTTTATTCTGTCTGTGTTGCCATAGTAATACTACATGCTTGTAGCAATATACACATGAATACACCCACATAACCAGATGAAGGTTAGCTAAAAGCTCAATAAAACAAATTCAAAAAATAGAACACAACTCAAACAATAAGCATTTAAATGGGCAAATATCTAAAACAAGCAAACAGTCCAAGACCAGGAGATGTCATAAATTATGTCATAAAAGAAAAGACCAATCTGAAAAACTATGCTAAGCAGATCCATTGGCACAAGTATTTTTTCTCTACTGCTAAAACTCATTTAATAGACCAAAGAAGTGCAAAAATAAAGGTAGACGGTGTCAGTCTGAAAAGGAGTAATGAAGTCATCAAAAAGCTAGTTCAAACAGCATCTGAAGTGTCCACGTGAAGCAGTCCTGAACGTCTGTAGAGCTCTATGGCCTTTACAGAGCTGTGGCCACTTTGATGTTATTTCTTCAATCGAGAAGACTTAAAAGACGACCGTGAACCTGGAGGCTTTAAAATACATGAGTACATGATATGCTGAAAGGCACCCACAGCAGCATCGTGGAGTAGGTTCTAGCTACCGACTGGACCACTTCTTCACTTCTCTGTAAGAGTCAAGTCTCTGCTTTTGCTTTTTTAGTGGAAGAAATACTGGTTTGTGCTGACAGATCACAGCCTGCGATACTACAAGGACTCGATTGCAGAAGAGGTGAGATTATTTAAGAAATGTACAGACTTTGCATGTGTTTTTCTTGTGGAAAATTGTTTTATAATCATTGTTGTGTATCATCAGGCCTCTGACTTGGATGGGGAGATTGACCTTTCTACCTGTTACAACGTAACTGAATACCAGGCTCAACGCAACTATGGTTTCCAGATCCATGTAAGACTGAATTAGTGAATGTCCGCCTTCTCATAAGAGACAAGATGGTCATTTAAGTGTGTTTCTTCAAATATTTCTGGCTTCTCAGCGTATGTTTTATGGCGCCTTTCCCTGTTTAGACCCAGGAGGGATTGCACACTCTGTCAGCCATGACAGCAGGCATACGCAGGAACTGGATCCAGGCGGTCATGAAGAACGTCAGACCGTCTACTGCTCCTGATGTCGCAAGGTTGGCACAGTGTCCTCAACACATCCATCAGCCATAATGAATAACAGCTCCGTGTTAACTAGTTCGCTGAAATTATCAGTTGACTTTTTGTAGGTCGCTCACACAACCTTTATTAGATTTAGAGATGATCCATTATATCCGTCTGACATCTGTTCCTTCAAATGACTGAACAGAGGTAAACCCATTTCCTGCAGTGAAAGTGTTTCTCAGACACTCTGCTGATGCAGTGTATTCCCTGATAGTTTAGAACCTGAGTGCTGTTATCACACTACTGTGCACACACCATGCCTGAGATAGTTTCGTACCTGTATTTCCTGTGTATATTTGCACTAAGAACATGAATCCTTCTCCTCCTTCCAACAACAAAGATATGATGACAAACGGGAAAAGAGCAGAACTGTGGCTTGAAATTGAAGCCAATGCTGTGATGTTATGTAAAAAAAACAGCAGCTTCTCTCTGGAAATGCAGAATTTTCTCCCAATAGAGTCATTCTGGTCTTATTTGCTTTATGCTGTCTCTCTGATGAGCCCTGAAGGTCCAAATATTGCTCTGTTAATAACATCATACATCTAGTAGAAGGCTCTTCTTTCTATCACTGTTTATAATGAAATGGAGGAAAGAAAAAAAATATACTTTAATGTCTCTGGAAAGTACATTATTTTAGGATGTATATTTATTACTATACTAATATTTTACCTATCTGTACTCATTATTTGTTGGTTTCGAAAACATCATATCGGGTTTTATTCAGGACATGGACAGTGAGCACATTGAACCAAATCAGAAACTTTCTCTCTGCTTTTCAGCTCAACTGAGGATCACGGCACCTTCTCTGCTCTGGAGGGTCTGGTGAGGCCAGATGTCACTCAGGACTCTCCCTCCTCTGAGGCCTCATCTGCGGACAGAGAATCCACTCAGACCGTGATAAAGAGCCGGGCACGTGAGCGAAGGCGAGAGGGCCGCTCAAAGACTTTTGACTGGGCGGAGTTTAGACCTATCGCCCAGGCTCTGGCTCAGCAACGGGCGCAGGAGGCCGAGAGCCTGCAGGTGGACATGGGAGATCTGGAACGCAATCGGAGGAGGGAGGAGAGGCGGAAGAGGTACGAGTCAGTGACTGGGTCAACGGGGGAGAACACTCCTGTTAAAGAAGGAGGGAGCACAGAGGAAGCTGGACACTCAGAGCCCGATTCAGGGAGTCCCATCTCTCTGGAGCGGCAGCAGAGAGTGGAGGAGGTGATTGAACAACACTGGCGACAAGTGGAGAAGACACCGATACGAGATGAGAGGAGGGTGCCTCTGCCCTCCACTCAGCCGCCCAGAGAGGCCGCGGAGTTGGAGCAGCTACTAGAGAATTACAAGCAAGGGGTATGTTTATGTCCTCTGTGTTATAGAGACGTGGCTTTTTCTTGTTTCTGTTTTGGTTGCATTTGTGTTGAATGTTGCACAGATGACCGTTTAAGACTAAAGGTTATTACATACAGGAACAGAAAAATGTGTTCTCTCTCCCAAAGCTGCAAGAAAAGGATGATTTTATTTTTTTCTCGTAGCTTGTTCTCGACACGTCACCCCGGTAGAACTCTTTGCGCATGTGGTGTCCAACAACTATGCTCGACAACTATTATATGATTAGTCAGAAATTTGAAGTGGGTGTGGTTAAAAAACCTTAAATTTTAACTCCCTTCATTAGGGAAATTTGGTCTCTGCATTTTACCCATCCAATTACATACACAGTATTTAGCATTAACAATTAGCATACATTAGGAGCAGTGAGTTGCCTATGTCAGCGCTCAGGGACAAACTCCAGATCTTCATTAGCAACGTGGTCAGAGGCACCGACAGGAGAATTGCCCTATATAAGCCTTTTTTTTTTAATGGTGAGGGAAACGGAGTACCTGGATGAAAGCTGCACAGTGTGAAGAGAACAGGTAAACAACTCAAAAAGGCTCCAGTCTGACTGAGACCAGCAGAAAAGCTGAGGACTTCCCAGGAGTTCTGCACTTGAGTTTCTTGTGAAATATGAAATCTGCCAACCAAAACGAACTTTGCTCTTGTTCTTGCCACCTCGAGAATACAAACAGATTTCTCTGCTCTTGAGGATTATGCAATAACCTTAATCCAGAGGCAAAAGTTAAGCAAAGTAAAGTATGTTTAATTCAATAAATGTTTCTATTTTGCATCATTCAGATAGAGGACCTGAAGGCACAGTTGGAGAGCTGTCACCAACAGCTCCTCGACTCCAACAATCATAAACAGGAGCTGGAACTCCAGCTGCGAACGGCCCTGGAGAGAGAGCAGGACATCCGGACAGGTTACATCTCTCCGGTGAGTTCTTAGTTTACTCGGTGTCCAACAGGGTTCTCTGCTGTCAGAGTAGGTCCTGTTGTAAATTCCATGCCCATTTCTGAGCCGTACCTTCTTCTCCATTTTATAACATCTTCTGCATGTTGTACTTTAATATAAGAAAACATCAAACTGACTTAAAAGCAACAAGATGGCTACAGATATGTGCCTCTGCATGAGTTCGGTGCATGTGAAAAACATAAAGAACTTATTACTACATTGGCTTCTACTAGTTAATCCCTCCTTTCTGTTTCATAGGTCTGAACTCATGCTAGCAGTTATTTAGCATGCTAGAGAATTGTATTAATTATGAACCAGTCAACTCCAATTTTTGTAGTTGCTCATGTGACTATAAGAGGATTATTTCACTCTAAATTAAAAATGGAAACTAGAAAATTAAGGTTAACCAACCCAAAAACTAATTTGCGGTACACGTGTGTTAAAAAGTGTATTGCATATGGTACGGTGTGTCACATGGTAACTGTCTGCAGGTGTGTTGGATCAAATGAACAGTGTTGCACATTGTGTGACTGTGTTAATACAGTAATATATTTTATTGCCAGGTATGAAGTTGATTAAATGAACAGGCAGACAGACTCCAGTGCTTCAAAATGTGCTAATTGATTTATTTAAAGAAAATAGTTTTTCATTAACATATACAAGGCAGACAGGAATTAATCCACACCACACTTTTATATATCTATATGTAGATATATTTGTTAATTTTTTTCTATTTTACTTTTAATTTTTGAGTGATATATCCTCCCCAGTTGCTGGTGCAAAAGCTTTAATTGTTGAAATGTTTGTCTCAACATATGAATAATAACTTCTCAGCTCGTTTTCTCATTATGTGCATGGACATCAGATTCATCTTCTATTAACTTCTATACAGACCATCTATTTGTTTGCTCTTTTAACAGATATTATCAGCTTTGTCTTGGCATAAATATATGACTTTGATGAAACTCTGTGCTACTATGTCAGTGTATGGATGGATTTGCCAAAGTGAGAGATGATTCAGTATGTCTATGAATGATTTTAGGGTAGGCACAGCTGTGATTCTCATCACATAATGTTTGCAGTTTTGTGTTGTTTTTTTGTTGTTGTTGTAGAAATATAATATTTCAGTGACCTGAAATGAAAGAAATGAAAACAATTTTGCATAATGTAGTTGGATTCACTGTCTCCATGTAGAAAGAAGTTGCTTTGGTGCAAGACATGAACTTGGAGCAGAGAACTGCACAAATGTGTTTGTAGGATCTGGTTTCCTTCCATTCTTAAGTAAACCATCCAGCTGAAACTAATATTGCATTACTTACTACATGAAGTAACTGTTAACCAGTTAATGTGCATGTTCTGTTTTGATTTACTAACAACTGGCCATTTAACGCTTTCCTTTGCTTTTACTTCACATCATTTAACCACCGGGAATTTTGAAGTGTTGTGAATCATTGTTCATTTACATATTATGATTTGAGAGGATAATGTGGGAATGCTAACTATAATGTCACTTTTTAATAGAAAGTAGAAGTATAATTGGTAGATAATGCTCAGAATTATTAGCAAGCTTGTGTGTCCCCTGCTGTGTGTTAACCAACTGTCTGGTCCCCTTTTCCAAGCTGGAGCACCCTTTGGGTCTGGAGGCTGATGTGACGCCCCAGACGAAGAGGCCAGAACTGGTTAGTTCTCAAGCACAGAGTTTAACAAAGAAGTACCAGGAGACCAAAGAGCTCCTGAAGCTGCAAGAGCTGAAAAAGCGCAATATGCAGGCACAGCTTGGCCTCTCGCTTTCTCACCTGTCCATCAAGGAACCCTACTTTTCTGACACCCAGAAAGCATCTATTCTTGAAGGCCCTCCCCCTGAACCTGTCTTAAAAACCGTTAGCTTCTTGCTCCAGGACAGCCCAGACGCAATTCAGGAACTAGAAGACTTGATAACTGGCAAAACTTTGACTACAAAGGAACTGGAAAAATTGCTAAGATCTCATAGTTGTAATCAAGAATCAGCAGAGAGACATCAACTCCAGAAGCTTTTGGAAAGCTGGAAATGCCAACAAGAAATAGCAAATGAAACCATAAACAAGAGTTTAGCGAGGGCGGGAGAAAGCATTCGGGCATACGAAGCTCGTCTTCTAACTATGGAGGACATGGTTGGGAAAGTTCAGAGACAAAACTTTGAAAGCCTTAAAATGCCTTACAGTCCCTTCTCAAAAATTGAGAACCATACAGAGACAAATGAGATGACAATTGGAATGCTCTCTCAGAAGGTTGAACTTTTAACTAGTGAAAATGGGGCGTTGAAACAGCGATGTCAAGAGATAATGAACCAGCTGACTGAGGCTGACAGAGAAATAGACAGACTGAAAGTTGAGCTGATCAGCCAGCAGGGTGGGAAACAGCATCATCTTGTCATGGAAGAGCTAAAAATGTTAAAGGCAGAACTGGCTGAAAACCAGGCCAGTGCCATAGACAGGGAATACTATGAGAGGGAGCTGAATGAGAAATCCCTGAGGCTCCATGAAGCTCTGGTGACATTAGAGGAGCTTGGTAATTCCCTAAAAGACACTGAGAAGAAGCTGCAGTTGAAAGAGGCCACACTGAAAGGTCTGGGCTTCCCTGCAGACTTCGAAGATGAGGAGTTACATCCTGAAAAAGAGCAACTCCATGAGCTACTGGAAGCATCTCACGGGAAGTTATTTGAGACAGAAGCAAAACTTGAGGCAACAGAAAAGCGCTGTGGTGAACTTGAAGCCAGGAACAGTGAACTAATCAGACTGAGCCAGGAATCTGAGAAAGTCAGCAGAGAGAGACTAGCAGAAGCAGAAAATGAAATAAGGATGCTACGAGAGAAGTTAGAAAAACAAACAGGTAGAGTTGAAAAGTCAGAGCACGTTAGTGAGAGTTTTCAGGCAGGAGATGAGCAGGTTGCTGATAAAGGACTTACAGAGCAAGTTGTAGAAGAGTTTGAAAAGAAATCTGAAGCAATTAATCAAGTTTTAGAGACATTAGGGAATGTAGATAATAATGTAGAGAAGATGCTAGGGGACTTAAAAAGCACTTTACTTGATACAGATTACCTTGGTTTGTCAAAAGAAAAGCCAGTCTTTGTCAGCCAAAAAGACAAGATGTTGGTATTAGAGGGTGAGTTCTGGAGCCAACTGCTAGGTACCATGATAGTAACGCCAGAGGAAAAAAGACACAGCTGTGTAAGAGGTTTGGCAAAACAGATGATGGCACAGAAACAATTGATTGTCTTGATTAGAAGAATCTGTCAACAAGCAGAATGTGAAGTTGAGACTGAGGCAGCATCAAAGCTAGATTTTTCATCCATGTACAGCTGGCTTGACAATGAAGCAAATGTGTTCATTCTCAAAGAATTAAAAGAGACCTTGGAAGCAAAGTCAGATTTGTGGAAACAGATTGTTTCCAGGTTGAAGTTGGACAAAGATGAGAAGCTTTTGTCACTGGCTCTAGCAAGCTCCGCGTTTGGGAGACAGCTGAAACAGCCCTCTGAACATCTGCTCGATGCCCTTAAGGAAACTTATTTGTCTTACATGACAATCAGACTTAAGGTTGAGCACGAGAAAAAGATAAAACAAGCAGAAGCTCAGATCAGTAGCTCGGAATGTGCAAACTGTCCCAAACTGAGAGAAGTTGCCAAAGATCTCCAGTCCAAATTAGAAGATCTTCAGAGGCAGTTGTCTGAGGTACCTCTGAAGTCGGAGCTGCAAACTTCAATTCACATTGAAGGCCAGCCCATAGACTCTGTGGATAAAACCACTGAACTTCATGACATGATAGCAAGGCACAGAAAGGAGCTTCAGGAGGTCAAAGATATCTATGAACAGGAAATGGAAAAGTTGAGGCAGGAAATCGCAAAAGGCAGCGAGACATTACGTCTCCGCTCAGAAGAAAACGTAAAGGAAATTGACTCATTAACAAACTGCATGGAGAACCTGAAGAAGCAGCATGAGATGGAAAGGACTAACCTGATGGAGAAGTATGACCGGGAAATGGAGGAGCTCAGAAGTATGATGAGTCCAGCAAATCCGAACAGGACTGAGGACGCACCGTTGCATCTCACTTCAGCCCAAACACCGACCCTGAAGGAGAGCATTCAAGAGCTGGTGAACCAAGTCTCAGTCATGACCGAAGAGATGAGACGACGCGAAGAGCAGGGCGACATAACGACTCTTCGGCTGAAATACGAGAAAGACCTGGAAAACCTGAAGGTGGAAGCGCTACTTGTCCTTGCCGTCCTCATCTGTGATGCCTTGTGTTCCTTTGTGGCATTCCCAGATCCCTTTCTTTCCCCGTCCCCTACCTGCCTTCCTAACCTTGCTCACCCTATTCTCGCTCATGGTTCCGTAAACCAGTTTTCTTCTGTGTTGCATGACAACTAACAATCTTAGGTTGATATTAACATGAGCAATGCAGTAGTTCCACACTGAGGAACCCATTTTGTTTAAGCTTCATCTCCATCATTCGTAGAAATTGAAATACCTGAGATATTTAACTACATTCAATGAAATAATACAAGAAGCTTTCAGGAGGTTTCACTACCATTATCTTGTGAAATGAGTTCCTCTGGTGTTAGTATAATTTGCTCATTAATGTAACCCTTTGACTCAGCTGTGGTGCATTTTGAGGTGTTGATGACCGATAGCTGAGCCTTTTAACATATTCAGTATTTAGAAACAGACTAGGTGGTTAGCATTTAGATACATTGAACTAAATGTATGTTCTAATCTGTTTTCCATTTAGCTTTTTGCACTAACCTTTTTCTTTAATTAACACTTCGACGTAATTCTCCAGTTCTTAGACAAATTAAAGTCTCGATAATCTTAATCGTTCTCTCAGCTGCATGTCAGAGTCAAATGTTGGTTCATTTGACATGATGTGACCAAAGTAGAGATAGTTATGATAAGAGAAATAAGACATTCCTATGGCAATTGAATGACAGCTGAGCCAACAGCTCTATTTGCTGTTGAAGGTCACAGGATCCAGTTGGAAGATAATGAGTGAACACTGAGTCATGGACATTTTATCTAATAATGAAAGTAGCGGTTTCAAGCACAGTTGGAACAAGGGCTTATCATAGTAGTGTGTCATAATGCAGCTGGAAAAAAAAAAAAAGAAGTCACTTGGCCCTCATAGTATTTTCAGATAATATTGGCTTGAAAGTACAATGGAGGTAAAAGGAACTAAAATAAATACTCCACTGACCTGGTTCTGGACAGTTCCCAACATTATATTGGTCAAGTTTGAGTTTTGCATGGAAAATGTTCATGGCAGCAGTGTTTCGGTAATGTTTTCACCATTAAAAGTAACAAAATTAGCTAATTTCAAGAATTAAGTTATTGATAATTTTGTGTTTTTTTTATTGTCAACAAAAATCCAAAATGGAAACACTAAATCTACGGCATAACTCTCAAATCCATGAGTTTTATGAGAGCCATATATTCCAAAGTCATTGACAATTACAATATTTAGCAAAGTTCATTGAAACACAAATAAATGCATTTGGTTGGAGAATGGGTTGCAGTTGGTTCAGATACTTGAGTATAGGTGAGTTGAAGTCTAAGCTAGATCACGTAAAATCACTTACAACCTTAAATTAAAAGTCATGAGGACTTGTAATCTGAATGTTACAGCAGGTCCTTTATAGGGTGTACTGTTGTAGTGGAAGATTAAAAGATATATTGATAAATGTAATTATTAATGAATTCAAGGCGTAGTGTGTAAGATTTATGTTGATGTAATGGAATAAATTATTCATAACTAGATTTTCATTTGTATATAATCACCTGACAATAAACATTATCAGCCATTTAAATCTGCAGGAGAAACAGATCCTCTTCCATGGAGTCACCATCATGTTTCTACAATAGCCCAGAGTGGACAAACCAAATACTGACTCTAGTGTCGCTTTTGCTGTTTTTCTGTATTAAGTTGTGACCTTTGCTTCTTGCATAAAGGTGGATGTGGTAAATTGGATCAGTCAAAATGTCCTGTAAACACATACGAGTAAATGGTTGAGCTTCAGTTTTTTTGAGTTAAAAAAGTACTATAATGTTTACGCTGAACAGTTTCAGTTCAGCTTTTATATTTAAGGCTTAATGAATATAGGGTTAAATTTATTTGTAATGTACGTTATGTGGATCATACACTTGAATATAAAACGAGATGAGAAATTGAAACATTATAGTACTTTTAATACAGAAAATCACACCTATTATATTTAATTTTTTTCCTTCACATCCAAAAGGCATAAACCACCATCAGACTGTGGTATGGATGGAGATGGGTATTTACTTGGTTTCAATCTGCAGCTTCATCATTGAATGCTACTACATTCATCACATCGAACCCTTAACAGCCTTTACACCAGGGGTGTCAAACATGCGGCCTGTGGGCCAAATCCGGCCCACCTAAGGTTCCAATCCAGCCCATGGAATCAAAGTCTAAAACTTACACTGAAGATATTAACAGTCAAGGTTGTCAAAATCATTTTAGTTCAGGTTCCATATACCGACCAGTGTGATCTCAAGTAAAAAAAACATAACCTGTAAATAATGACAACTACAGATTTTCTTCTTGAAAAATTAAGTGAAAAAATAACATTACACATTTACCTTTCACAATAAAATGCAAATAAATACATAAATAAAAACAAATATGAACCTAAAATATGCAATTTTAACAATTTTCTGCCTGTTACTAAATGTTTTGTGCATTTATAGATCCACTGTGATCTGTAAATTGTGTTAATAATAAGCTGAGCTGTAATATTGTAGAAATTATTCTAATTTTACTTCAAAGTCTAAAATTTTTGACAATATTATGCGTGTTGCCAAATATTAGTGTAACAGTCTGTGTAATGTACATGTATAAATAATAAGTTGATGCATAATATTGTTAAAATTGCACAAATTTTTCTAATGAAATTTTTTTTTAGGTTATTTGCATCTTTATGTAAAGTGTAAATATTTGCATACTTTAATGGGGTTTTTTTTGTACTAAAACAAAGATAAAAAACTTAGGAGTTGTCATTATTTCTAGGTTATGTCATTATTTTAATGGTCTGGCCCACTTGAGCTTTAATTGGTCTAAGTATGGCCCCTGAACCAAAATGAGTCTGACACTTCTACTTTACACACTTGGGACGTAATGAAAAACAACACAGATGTACGATATATCCTTGAGTGAAAAGTTTCATCCTAACTATTCTAGCTCAAGTCTCTAATGTACAGTAACAGTGCTCAGTTCTGGTCTAATGGATACCCTGTTCACAGCAGCAGTGGTGCGACTTTGCCACATTCCCAACACTTATTTAACATATGATTCAGATATGTTCGGAACAGGCCACTGGACAGTAATGGATTCAACATCACCTGGAGCCTCATCTGTCGCCTGTATGTTTTGATTACATCCAGAATCCTCTCTTTCTTTGCGTCTGTGTCTAGTGTCCAAGTAAAAAGACTCACATGGTCCAAACTGGTTCATATGACACTCATGTTACAGAAACTCCTCTCTATTCATAGTTGCAGATGCTGCTCTACAGTTCATTTTATTATTTAACATATGATTCAGATATATTCAGTCCAGGCCATTGGACAGTCATTGATTCAACATCACCTGGATGCTGCTCTACAGTTCATTTCATTATCTTCATCATTTTGTCGTTCACACGAATCTAACTGTGGCTAAAAATCAACAGTTTGTTGCTCCACCAGTGTTGTCACATGACGTAAACTTCACACAAATGATTGTTTGATGGTTTTAATTGGGCTGCAAAAGCTCAGAAAAATAAACTCTGGCTTTTTCACTCTGAAATATTGGCCCCTGTGAAAGAACTAATGACAAAAACTGTACAAAAAAAGAAAAATAGTCACAAATTCATCGCAAAAGAAACTCCCCAGTGTGTAAAGGCTGTAAAGATGTAATTAGTGTAAATTCACACAGTACATTATAATAATCATAGTAAACAATTCCCAAAGGATAAATATAGACAGTTTGAGTGATAACATTGAGAGTATTAACATTTATTTAACCCATAAAGCCCCAAACATCCACCGTCGAACAAAATCGTCTATTGATCTAAAATGTTTAATACCTGTTGATTCACTGATCCTATCAATACATGTAAATAATTCATGTAAAATGCAGTTTGTCATCTTTTCATGGTCATCAGAAATGACCCACTTGGACGTTCAGAGGCTCTGTAGTGAACATGGAAACACCATCATCTTCTACAACATTGATTCACCAGTAAAACCCGTGGAGTTGGATCAGTGACAGTAGATATAGACTCTTGATTTATATTCAGTCATCGGTATATTTGCTAAAAAAAAGTTACTTTTTCTTCAGTTTTCTCTGTTTCTGATATAGCCATCAATGTTAATCTGACCTTTTAAGAACATTTACATGATCAACAAATTAAATATAGGAACCTGAGTTTCACTGAAAAAACACAAAATTCAGAGGATAATATTATAATAAATGGTTATAAATAACTTAAGAAAGGTTAAATAGAGAGAAAAATTCATTTGGGAATTGACACGAAAGTAGCTCTGGGTCTTGATGAGTTAACAAAACTGGTGTAAGTTGGTGCAGTCGGTACACATGGACAGTCGGTGTGTTGAAGCAGATCGGTGGTTTTGTGACATTTGAGATGTTTACCTCGCAGATAATTTTAGGCAATAGCTGATGCTCGTCCATGTCCCTGCTTTGACCTAGAATATATTTACACATAAGATGCACGGCAGACACTCCTGTAAATAAAGCTGGCACTGGCTGTGATGTCAGAGCAGGAAGTTTACATTTGCTCTGCGGGGGAGGTGAGCTGAGCCTCTCACAGCTCCACTCTGGGCTCTCAGGGGGTTTTATCCCTGTGAAAACAGGCTGAGATCTTTTTCCTCTGTTTGGCCACAGCCAGACCAAAGCAGAGAAACAGCGAGGACACCGGCACTCACTGAGTACTCAGATTAGTGGGGGTGAATAGGCAGCGGAAGCAGGACTAGTGTTTAGACCATTGAAACCCTGTCTAGTGGAAAGTTGCACCGCATTGAAAAAGCATGTGGACAGAAGTGTGTATGGATGAGGTTTATTGCCCCGCCCCCCGAAGGGGTGTAAGGGGTATTGTTTTTGGTTCAGTTTGTTTGTTTTTTAACACTTTAGCAGCAAAACCATTGGTTGAATTCATACCAAATTTGGTTTATAGATTGCCATTGACCCAGAATAGATGTCATTACATTTTGGGAACAGTAGGTCAAAGTTTCAATTTTTTATTAATTTTTTAATCTTTTTTTTTTCTCCAATTTACTTATAATGGATGAAATTTGACATGTCTGTAGCAGCAAAACTATTTGTTGAATTCATACCAAATTTACTTTATAGATTGCCAGTGACCCAGAGTGGATCTCATTACATTTTGGGAACAGTAGGTCAAGGTTCCAGTTGTTTATGAATTTTTAAAATCTTCCTATTTATTTATAATTGGCGAAATATGTCCGAGGGGCGGGGTTTGTTGTACCTGGCACCACTTGTTCTATTATGTGTTTCCCCACATCACTCAAATATGCTAAACAGACTTGACTTCCTTTTAAAGGTGCATTTGATTATCTCCAATCTGTTTGATAGTACTTGCAGGACAGCTTAAGCTTAAGTCTATAATGTGCACTGACATTGCTCACTATTGAGATGATGAAATGACTTGTGATAATTTAACAAATGGTGTACATATTGACTCTATAGGTTTTATGTTGTTCTGGTCTATTGGATACACTTGGAACATAGAGACCAAACACTAAATAGCTCACTCCCACTGAATAAAGAAATGAAATAAGTATAAAACCGCTGACTGTAAGAACTATGACAGTACATTTTCTCTCAAATTTGTGATTTTCTTTCACATTTAATTCAAGAGAGGAAGCATCAATGGTGTTACAGAACAGATAATGTCAAAATGTAATGTTCAAGTCATACAAATGCAGGAAATCTGATCAAGTCTAATCATCTAACTACCTCCCAATTTATCAGCAACTGAAAAAACAAAACCAAAAAACAATAGATAGTGAGAATCCAAAGGGACATCAGGCCATATCTTACGATAAAACATGGGTTAATCATCTCCGTAATGGACCATTTATCTGTCACTGCTGTGTTCCAGGCTGATTAGGATTGTTTTCAGTATTTAACACATGACCTGAGTTTGTTCTATACATCAGTAGAAGTTCATCTGTGTCATTCTTTTCTTGTGGACGATGTTAATTAGAAATGACTACATATTCTTTCTTACCCCGTCTCCGTCGTCGTCTGTGCATCCCTTCATCGTATCGTTTATCCTGTCATTCCTCTTAACCCTTTTTTATACTCACACAGGCTGGACTTGCTCATGGCTAACAGGCTGTAGCTTTCTGGAATTGAACTGAGCAGGCCTTCAGCATGCTCTGGCTTTTATTTCAGAGGCCTTGGGTTCTGTCCTGCTCAGATCTAACGCTCAGGAGAACCTTTAGGTCCGCATCAGAACGACCTGCAAACTCACAGCTGCCCCTCACCCTCCTCCCGTTTCCTAGGCGACATGCGAGCGGGGCTTCGCCGCCATGGAGGAGTCCCATCAGAAGGTGATCGACGAGCTGCAGAGGAAACACCAGAGAGAGTTGGAGAATCTGCAGGAGGAGAAGGAGAGACTGTTGGCAGAGGAGACGGCGGCCACCATCGCCGGTAAGAACAGTCACCGATGCAAAACGCTTCGATTCCGTAGCGACGATGTTCGGAGGTAAAAGCCGTCTGTGTATGTTGTTGTAGCCATCGAAGCCATGAAAAATGCCCACCGGACAGAGCTGGAGAAAGAGCTGGACAAGGCTCGCAAAGCTAACAACAACGCAGAGAACGCAGACATGGAGGAGATACGCAGACAGCATGAGTAAGTTTTACGTTTCAGGCTTTCGTAAGATTGGTATTAACGCAATCATTACACTCGTCAGATGTCACGATCGAAAGAGGTCTTTGTGACTTAATCCTGGTCTCACACAGACCGACATGAGTGAAAAATACACAGCTTCACTTGGTTTTCTAGTGCATGTCCATTAGGGCTCATAAATTTCAGTACAGCTCTCTTAAAATCAATAAACTCTAAGTCCTAATTAGTAGTGATGTCCCGATCTGGATTTTTTTGCTTCCGATCTGATTTTTTTTAGGATTGGTTTTGCTGATACCGATCTGATACTGACTTTTTACAATGAAATTTTGTTTTAAATTTGGAGTCATTATTTGTAGGTTATTATGCTGTTATTTTACTTGAGATCACATTTGGGCTGAATGTGGAACCTGAACCAAAACAAGTATGACACCTTAATTACTTTAGTATAATTTTTGCTCTTTCCACGTTCATACTGTGGGACAAATTAGAACTTTGGCAGGCCAGTTTTGGCCCACGGGCTGTATGTTAAGCCTCCTTTTAGTGGAAAAATCTGAACTTTACTATTCTCTATTCAAGATGAGTAAAGGAACCACCTCACGCCCTATGATCGATATGACAGGATTGACTCAAAACTCTCATACTATTCCAATAGTGACAGTGAAATCGCCTGAAAAGTCATTTAGTTTATAATCAGCACAAGTCACATTGTTGAAGAGCGAATTCTGAATCTTAACATACGATGACAGGTGCAGTTGACGTTTTTTTTTTTTTTTTTTTTTTTTTTTTTTCTAACAGTTGAACCGTTTAATTTGCTATGAGCACTGGTGAGATGCTGTAGTGTCAGATTTTGCAGCTGTCAGTCAAGACCTGCAGCGACATGTTTAGTTACTCAGGCGACGCTCACCTGCAGGTCTTCAGCGTGCTCGAACTTTTCACTGGAAGTGCAGGTGTGAACTTCAGCTCTCAGGTTTATGCTAATCTGTTACTGACCCTGAACAGAGGCTGTTTTTGAGTTGAGTAACTAATTAACCCTTTTCAGACCATTGGAACAGGCTGTCTAGGTGTCTTCATGTTTTCTTTGGATTGAAAGTGTCAGAAAATGTCTTTTTTGCCAATTCTTTTGCACCTTTGCTTTGAGGAAGAACTTAACTTTCAGTATCTGGCCATTAATTATCATTATTCTAAATAATAAACACTTAAAACAATGTGTTTTAGTAAAAAAGGAAAAAAATGACTTCAAGTTTTTAGCATATTTGTTATCAAAAACAACTGTAGATGTCCTTAGAGATTGCATAAATAAACTTTCAACTATTTTACATCTGCTCAAACATGCTTTTTGGTTTTGCACATTTTGCATTTGCGCGTTTTGCGTTTTTTAGCCTGTGTGGAAGTCTCTGAAACAGTTCCTTTCTGCTTGTAATAGAGTCCCACATTGCTGCCGTAAAGCGTTATATAGAGTCGGAAAGCTCAGAATCTTAGGAGTAATTTGAATGCTGTAAAGTGCAAAATGCAGCGCCGGAGAGGTTGCCGTCGTTAAAGGGTTAAAATGCTTCATTAATGGCACTAATTTCAGAAATGTTACAGTCTCCTGTTTCACAGTGGGTCTACTCCATAATGAGAATAAATGCACCAGAGTCTGAATATGTCTCAGGTTCGTCCAGATGTTGCAGTGTCTGCGCCGCTGTGTTTCAGGGAGGAGCTGTGTTCGTTCCAGCGGGAGATCGAGGTGTTGTCGGAGCAGTATTCCCAGAAGTGCCTGGAAAACGCCCACCTGGCCCAGGCACTGGAGGCCGAGAGGCAGGCCCTCAGGCAGTGTCAGAGAGAGAACCAGGAGCTCAACGCACACAACCAGGTACACACACACACACACAGAGTGTAGTTCTCTTTTGTTACTTCTGTTTAACTTTATGGTATTTTTAGGAGCTCAACAACCGACTCGCAGCAGAAATCACCAAGATGCGTTCGATGACATCAGAGGACGGAGTGGGAGACACGAACACCACCATACAGGGAAAAGAGCTCTACGAGTTAGAAGTAAGGGACAAGAAAATGGCAATATGGAGTTTATTTCCTGTCCAAATATGTTTAAAAAAAACCGTCAAAGAATTTAACAGTTGCCGGTGACTTGAAATATCTACTGATCTAAAATGTTTAATAACTTTTGAGCCACTAATCCTATCAGTATATGTAAATAATTCAGGTAAAATGTAGTTTTAGAGTTTACTGTCATCAGATAAGACCCATCTGGACGTTCAGGGGCTCCATAGTCAACATGGACATGCCATTTTCTGCAACACTGATTCACTTGTAAAAGCCGATTTCATTTTGGTAATTGACAAGTAATTCAGTTTTCTCTTGTTTTGATTTAAGAATCTTTGAATTCACTCTGAGCTTTTGTGAACATCTCAAAAACAATCACTAAATTAATAACTATAGAAAATGACCTGATTTTCCTCAAAATAGTTGCAGGTCTTTAAAGGTGAACAAACAAAGGTGTGATTAGTAAATGGAAAATAATGCCATACAATTTCAAACAACTATGACGTATTTCTAATCCATCATGTTTCAGCTACTACAGTTATGGGGATTTAGGTCAAATATATCAGATTATTTTAATGCATATGGACATAAAACTAAGAAATGAGTTTTGGAGACACTGAACACACATGCCCATTGGTGTTTTGTGCAGTGAGCCTGAAACAGTAACAACTGTGGATATTCACTAGTTGCTTTGCATTTATGTAGCATTAATAACAAAATCACAGCTTAACTTTACAATGTGGAACCACTTCACTGATGCACACAAACCCCCGAATCTGCATAGTCAGCTTTTATTTTCCAACTGTACATCATCTTCTGGTATTTGAAGCACTGGTGATTTAATGCAGTCTGACTAATCAACACTAATGACAAGCTAATGGATTTTGGTTTCAATGGTCGTAGGGCATTTGTTAAACATGTTTTGATAGGTTTTGGCTCCATGAAGGAACTCTCAAAGAAGCAGAATTTAAAATGCATTCAAATCCAGTCTGATAAACACTAGTACAGACTTGCTGATATAATGAGTCAAACCAGCTGATTCTCCTCAGGCTCCTCTAAAGAACACGAAGGCTACATTCAAACAGCAGGCAAATGTGGCCCAAATCCGATTTTTTTTGGCCATATGTGACCTGTATCTGATCTGTTAAAGACAGTTTGAACAGCACAAATCCGATTTTTTTTTCAAATCTGACTGAGGCCACTTCCATATGTGGTCCTAAATCCGATACGTACCTGATATTTTGGAACGCGACTTTAGTCTGAAGGGCCAGGTCGCATTTGTCCAACCTTACATCATTGAAATGCGACAAACATCACAATACTGCATCCCAGGAGAAGAAGCGGTGGGGACAATATATTTACTTCCGTAAACACAGTGCATGCCTGGGTGGTCACGTATTACGTCAGGACCTCTTTTGCGTATTCAGGTCACTTTAGGGTCGCATTCAGTTCGTACTCAAAACTGATAGAAGTCGCATTTAATGTATAATATGAACGAACACACAAAAAAACATCAGATTTCACCAAAAAAATCTGAATTGTGCATTAAAACCTGCTGCCTGAACATAGCCTTAGAAACATTGGAAGAAGCTCCTCATCTTATTCAGTTTGTGACGTTATCAACCTGGTCTTATTTTTTTCGTAGGTGATGCTGAGAGTGAAGGAGTCAGAGGTCCAGTATCTAAAACAGGAAATCAACTCCCTGAAAGACGAACTTCAAGCTGCCCAAAGAGTGAGAAATAATTAAATTCAGATAATACTTTCCTATAAGGACTCCTGGAGTTGTTATACTTCTGAAATGTCCATTAGTTTGTTTTTTTTTATTTTGTTTTTTAATCTTTGTCATTTTTGCATATGCTCATGTATTTTTACTCTGAAACAACTTATTTACTAAAACCTTTTAGTTTTACTGTTCTTCAGGAGATCGTTGGTTTGTAGAGGCTGAAAAGACAGAATAATAACTTATGTTTGAAGTAGATTTATTGTAGTTTTGAAACGTTCATTAGGTTATGTTTTTACTGATGTTTTTAATTTCACTTCATGGATGCAGAAATAGTTCTATTTTTATTTAAGGAATTGACTGGTTTTAGTTTCCCGTGCTTTTCAGGTTATAACGAGCCTTAATTTATAAAGGCTGAAAAGTAATAAAGAAAAATGCTTGACATGATTAAGGTTCATGTTGTGCAAAGACATTTTATTCGTCCACGTCAGTTATCAACGCACATGGAAAAGGAAGCATATTTTACTGTTTTTATTTCATTCTTAGTTTTCATTTGTTCAAAAAAAGAAAAAAAAAAAAACCACACATTGCTTTTCACATCTAATTTTAGTTCTTGTTGGCTATAATAAGCTTATGACACACCTTCTCCCTGATCTGGAAAACAATGTGTTTGTAGGATAAGAAATATGCAACAGATAAGTACAAGGACATCTACACGGAGCTGAGCATCGTCAAGGCCAAAGCTGAGCGGGATCTGGGCCGGCTCAGAGACCAGCTGCAGTTGGCCCACGAGGCTCTGGGGGAGTCGACGCTGGAGGAGGTGGAGCGAGGAGGATACGGTGACTACACTTATCTACACCTGGATACCGGTCCGTTTCTCTGTTTCCATTCACTGTTTTTAACTCTTCCATATTTCCTCCTCAGATATCATGAAGTCCAAAAGCAACCCTGACATCCTCAAGATGGCAGCTGCTGCAGCCAAACGTTCAGAGCGAACCCTGAGGTCAAAGGTGAGTTTCCTGTGAAGACTCATACCAGTCATCCATCCTGCTCCAGCATTTCCACTCAGATTGTATCATCCAATGGGGCTTGCGCAAGAACATGTTCATATCTCAACTTTCTTTAACTCGTTTCTCACTGTGGCCTTGTATGATAGAACCACCTCAGATACAGGAAATGTTGATGCCTAACAGGGAAAAAAAACACTTTATGACTGATATGAAAGGTTAAAGAACCAAGATATTCATGGATATTAGACTGTAAAATGCGGTACGGTTGGAAAATGATAACCTTCGACTTCAGCAGAAACTGGAAAACTTAAGAAATGAACCCAAAAGTCAAACTAATAAATACCTTCATAAATAATCTGGATCAGTGAGCATCAAACTCAAAGGATCGTAAGTCTGGAACGGAACACCAAATTAAGCGTAAAAAATGTAGGTGGGCGTCAGAGCTGCACAATTAATGGAATCACAGGCACAGTGTCAGAATGTGCAATTACATAATCACAAAAGGCTGCACTTTAGAGGTTTACTGTGTTAGCGATGATTCAGTGACAGAAGGGAGAGATACTGATGGAAAAATATCCAAATCACAGAGAAAACTTTTTCATTAAATCATGCAGTCTTAGAAGAAAATGTAACTTAATAATTTTACTTTTAATGTTTGACTGACACTCGAAAAACAATTCCACGTAGTGTTTACTATATGGAAAATACAGTGTTTCGGTGTTAAAAGAGTAGGGCCACATCCCTTTAAAATGGCACTTATAGAGTTAAAATTGGAAAACGTTTATGAATAATTTATGATCAGGCCTGAAGTTCATTAGCAGATTACACTCTCTTAAAGTGGAAAATAATTGTATACACTGTGATTTTAATGGCGTCTTTTTTTGACATGAATATTTTTTTCCTAGATGTGTCTAGTTTATTACCCTTAATGGACCTCCAGACAAAAAAGTACATGCACTAAAGACCGTTAAAACAATCATATCAATATTTTTCTGCTTTGTTTCAGTATAAGTCTCTTAAACAACTTCAGCTCTGCTCAGAACTGCCAAATGTTCAATAATTTTCAGGAATTTAGTCTTTTAAATGACAGTTTGAATATGTGACGTTACTTTTATATATGGGGGAAAAACGCATAACATTATATGTTTTCTATATTAAATTGCTGGTGATTGAAGTAGCTACAACATTAATTTCATTGCATTAGTATTTTTTGAGATTAAAAAATGTTTCAATATAAATCAGTGAGGCATTTTTTTGTCATGACGGTCCTTCACTGAACAAAAACTACTATTCCAATGATATCAGTGTTAAGTGTTTGACTTTTCCCAAGACTGATATAAAACAATGCCACATCCCTCCACCAGGTATTACATGGAAAATGTCTCATATTTTGTGTCATCATGTACTCAAACTGTCATTTAAAGGGTTAAAATCCTGAAAATTACAGAAGGTTTGGCAGTTTTCAACAGAAGTGATATGATTTAAGGGATTTATACAGAAAAAAAACACATTGATATGATTTTATAGCAGTTTTTTATGTACATTTTTGGCCGGAGGATTTTCAAAGGGCGCAACAAGTGTCTGTATCATAAATAATATTAAATGTCAAAAAAGAAACAAAGCCATGATCATCAAATATACATAAATGGACTGAAGAATTAAGGTAGTTTCATTATGTATTTAATTATTTCAGTATAATTGTAATTTCTGTCAGACTTGTGTCGATTTTGTGCATAAAGACACTTATACAACAGGTCTGAACCACTGGTGGATTGTGTTCTTACTTTAAATACTGAAGAAAATTAGTTGATGCCAAATTGTGCGGAGTGGTTCTTTCATGAGGTCCATTGTGTCAAAGCAGCGCTCTCCACCGCAGCTACGGCTCTAAACCGTTTCCAGTGCAGTACTGCCATCTTCAGGTCACCGGCGGGGTTGCATGCAGCGCTGCATGCCCACCATCTGTGTTCCTGCTGAGCCGCATATAATTGTCCTCCCATCTAGAGTTGCACTCTTGGGATTGTGATACAAAGTGAACGGCGTAGTAGTCGATCTAACACACAGCTGCCGGTGTGTCTTTCCCCCTTCTGTCCTCAGTCTGTGAGTCGTGACATGCCCTGGGACAGTTAGGGCTGCTGAGGACCCCTCCTTTAGGTAAACCAAAGCAGACAGCAGCCGCATCCTCCGCCCTCCACCTCTAGAGTCGCTACTTCACATCCGTATGCACAGATATCCCACTGCAAAGATGCATGGTGGTGAAGCACGAGTGGATGACAGGCTTTTCAGAATCTGCAGTGTGATTAATGGATGTCTGGAGTGAATGATCAGACCAGGATCCACAGTGGGGTAGAGGGGATCAGTGTGGTGTGTGGGCTCTCCTGATTAAAGATTAATGAGGGGAAATGCTTAATTCCACTATGTTTACATGGACAAAATGCTCCAGTTTCTTCTTTTATTCCAAAAAAAGACAATATTCCTAATTCATTCTTATTTACATGCAGACTAATTATGTCCTATGCAGAATTCATTGGCTTTTCATTACTGCTTTTTTCAGTTTTTCAGGAAAGTGTTCATTTATAGAAACTGAAAATTATGATGTCAATTATGATTTACAGCATCTTTGTTTATTAAAGGTCCAATAATGTGCAAACTTTTTCACTGTGTGATTAACCAGTAATACTAAGCATAAACAAAGATTTTACTTGCAATTCCTCTTGTCTGTCATTTTTATTTTAGCTATCCAAATGATGTTTTAGTCAGTGACATGTAAGAAGAACTCAGAAATAGAAAGCAACAAATAGTCTCTACATATCTGCAAAAGAGTAAGTATTTAGTCCCACTGCTCTCCATAACTTATTAAACATTTAGAGTTGTAGAAATGATAAGTTGTTTTATTCTAACTAGTCATTTATCAGTTCTCAACTAACTTACCTGAATAAATAAAGGCTAAATAAAATAAATAAATAAATCACATCAAAATATAGGAAAAGGGGCTGAAACAACCACAAACTACTCTTGTACTAAAGAACTCAGATGTAAACATTTTATTACATATTCTTGTAGGGTTTACTTTAAACTCTATTTTCTGTTCTTTTTTTACATTTTGTTTCTGGTTTTATTTGATGTAAAGTGACCATCCATCTATATTTTTTTTAACATTTTGGTTCTGTTGATGCTGGTGTCCCTCCATAATGTGTTTCTCCTTCAACTTTTGACTTATTTTGCATTTTTACCACTTACTGATAAACTATATATTAGTTGATTTGTATTTGTGTAAATCTCACTCTAAGGCCTTTAGTCTGTAGCTTACATTGAATTACATGAATTACACCTACTTTACAAGTTATCATTTACAAAAAAAAGCCAAAACCTGGAATGCCTGAACATTTTTCTGCTATTGTAATGATAATATCCTCATTTATTTAAAACAGACTCAGAGTGGAGATGCTGTGTTTGATTTTAGCTTTGACTAATTTCCGTTTCTGTGGCAGGCGGGAAACAAATTAACAAGATTAGGATGGTAGAAAAGATATTAAAAGTACTAAGAAACGTAACTGCATTCTTCATATACTAACATAAAGTGCATTGAATTCACTTCAACCCAAGTATTAACCAAGATCCGAGGTTTCTGAAATCTGACAAGAAAGGAAAATATTCAGAGTTAAGAATATTGTCACATTTGGAATAATAGTGGAACATCACTGTGCATGGAAACAATGATTGTGTGCTCACATCTGGCCTGAAAGTGATTAAACTGAACTGTTGCTTTTCTTTTCTCTTCTGCAGAGTCTAAAGGAAGGCCTGACCGCTGAGCAGAGACTCCACCTGTTCGACAATAAAGACACTAAGGAGTTCTGACAGTGACGCATCGTGTCTGCCTACCTTGCTGCATGTTTAGAAGTCCACTATATTTTAGCTCTGTACTTATTTAGTAACACTACACACTGGTCACAAAACACAGATCATATATTATTAAAAAAAAAAACAAACACGGTATGAAGTTTGAGTTTCATGTCTAGAGTTTGCATTCCATGCACTTCAGTTAACTGTGACTTTTTTTGTATTGTTTATTTGTTGCTGCCATGTCTTACTGTAAATACTGTTTTTAATTGAACATCTGTCATGCGTACACTAAAACTCTGACTGTGTAAGCTACTGTTTTAACTCCCGAGGCCGTTGCTAGCCAAAGGCGTAAATGTGATGTTAAACGGCTAAACACATTTTGATGAGTAATAACATGAACCCATAGGAATGAGTGTGGCATTCAGGGCTGCACGTTAATGCTCCACCACTCTGTTACGCTTTTTTTTTTTCCTCTCATTCCGGCACCTACAGCAGTGCTGCACGATAAAACAAATAATAAAAAAAGCACAACAAAGTGCTCATCTGCATTGTCGATCAAATGCCTTCCATGTTGCTGCATCGCTTGACTCCTGAACTCTTAACATCACGTAACCTGCGGAAAGGCGACAGCTGAATGCATCTGGATGGGATTTACTGATTATAATTTAAATATATATATATGAAAATTTATATAGAGGTTTGTTTTTTTTCCCCTCACTGCAATCATTGGTCCAGCTGTATAGGAGTTGGAGTTGGTTATGTTTGTAGTCTTGTTCAGTGGCAGTCCCTTTGTATTTATTTAAATGGTTGGGATATTTCTTTCACATTCCCATTCCTCTGTACTCTATTATTGTAAATATAAAGCAAATATACACCAACTGACTACAGGTTTATTAGCAATAAATATTTTTGCACCCTTGGCCTTGTGTTTCATTTTGGTTGCTGCTCTTGCACGTTGAAAAGTGTTGCTAAACACACTTGAATCTGAAAATGGTCATGAAAAAAGTGAAGAGGATGTAGTTTAACAGTAAAAATTCTTATATTTAGTTTAGTTGGACCCTTGTTGGGTACTGTAAGGCTGCTCAAAGATTCCAGCACATTTTAATAAAAAAAAATTAAACCCTATTAACCATGAGATAGTTTCACTACAGAAAGTTTGTCTTATACTTAAAACAAACATGTCAGGTAGAGCTGCACAATTAACCAAATCAATGCAGTGTAGGCCTAAACATCAAATAATACAATTTTTTTTATTGATTTATTTAGAATATGGAAATTGTACAAGTTTCCTGATTGCTACTAAGTGAGTTCTTTGCACAACATCATCTAAAAATGAAAATTCAAGGAAGCGAAAAGTAATACAAAAAAGAGTCATACTCAAAAAGGAGTGAGAAGAAACGTAGCTTATTAGCTCTCACCCCTTTATCTAAACCAGCTATATTCACACACACACACTTACATATACATGTAAAAATACATATATACACTGATACATACACACACATTTACATAGGCTTTCTGCCTCTAATCCCAATTGAATGTTTACAGGTTGCATCATCATCAAATGCTTAATATTTCAGTGTCTATAAATTACTATTCTATGTTTCAGGGTATTCAGTATTATCGTGGCTTTGCTGTGTAAGTATTTTTTCTGTCTCTAATACAATGAACTTGTTTGACTATTAATGTAAATTGATAATAATAATAAATTGCATTTATAAAGCACTTTTCATTCAGCAGAATCTCAAAGTGCTACAGAGAGAAGACAGTCCAATAAAAAAAAAAAATAGTGTATCAAGAATAAAAGACTAGGTGAATAAAACAGAGCATCATGGTGGCCCATAAAAAGCCTGTCTAAACAGGAAGGTTTTAGCCCTTTTTGAAGGAGTTCAGTGACTGAGGAGCTCTGAGGTGGTCAGGGAGGGAGTTCCAGATGCGGAGGAGAAGGCCCGGTCACCCATGGTCTGAAGTTTAGTTCTGGGGGGGAGAAGGAGGTTGGTGCTGTGTGGTCTGAGACTACGGGTGGAGGTGTGAGGGGTGAGGAGGTCCTTGAGGTAGTCAGGGGTGTTATTATGAAGGTGATGAGGGTGGTCTCATAAGTAATTCTGAAGGGGATTGGTGTTCTTGTGTTCTTGTTTATGGGTCCGTTTGAGGATCCTGGGCAGCACTGTTTTGGATGGACTGAAGTTTTTGCAGCTGTTTCTTGGGGACCCCATAAAGAAGGGCGTTACAGGAGTAGAGCCTTGAGGAGACAAAGGTGTGGACAAGCTTTCCTGTGTCTGAAACACTGAGAGTGGGGCAGAGTTTGGAGATGTTCTTAAGGTGGAAAAAGCAGGTTTTAAACAGGTGCTTGATGTGATTTTCAAATGTGAGGTGTGGGTCCAGTTTCACACCGAGGTTTTTTACAGAGGTTGAGAGTGGCATGGTCTGGTTAGAGAAAGAGATGGAGGGTATGGAGGAGGACTGGACCTGATGGAGGGTGCCAATCAAGATGGCTTCAGTTTTGTCACTGTTAAGGAGGAGGAAGCTGTGGTTCATCCATGCCTTTATCTCCTCAAGGCAGGTGGTGAGGGTGGAGAGTGAGGGGAAGGATGTGGAGGATGATGGTGCAGATGATAAGGAGGAGGAAGAGTTGGGGTGGGTCTTGAGGTAGAGTTGCGTGTCATCTGCATAACAGTGAAAAGAGACAACGTGATGGTTGATGACACGGCCCAGTTGAAGGATGTATGTGATGAAGAGGAGTGGGCCGAGGACAGAACCCTGGGGGACTCCACAGGTGACCAGGGTTGTTTGGGACTTGGTGTTTCCCAGGCTGACGTACTCCATCCTACCCGAGAGAAATGATGCAAACCAGTTGATGGTGGTTTGGCAGAGACTGGTTTCATTATGAAGGCGGTTGAGGAGGATGTGGTGGTCGACGATATCGAATGCTGCTGTGAGGTCGAGAAGAATGAGCAGGGAGGGGGAACCAGCATCAGCGGCCATGCGGATGTCATTTATGACATTGGCTCGATTATTGCAACAATGTCTTTACCTACAGGCTTTTTTTTTTTTCTCCCAACATGTTTATAGTCCACTAAGGTGTCCAAACGGGAGTAAAAGACACTACATTAAAAATACTAATGCAATCAAATCAGTTTTGTTGCTGATCTTTGACCTATCCAAGACTCTACACACCACCAATGTCCCATCCACCTACTATTTACTATATGGGAATTTTTTTTTTTTTTTTTTTGTAATAAATAATTCAGATAATTAAATTGGCACTGGATGGGTTAAATCCCAAAAATTATTGAATGTTTGGCAATTTTGAGCAAGTTTTAAGTTGTTTAAGAGAGTTATACAAAATAAAAGACATAAATAAATACAGGGGTTGGACAAAATAATGGAAACACCTAACATTGTGGCATCATAGAAGGTGTTTCCATTATTTTGTCCAACCCCTGTAAATAAATAAATAAATAAACTAGAAGCACTCGGAGAGCGCAGACCTCCGCCAAGGCTGATCAGTGCCCCCCCCCGTGGGCCCCCCCACGC
Source organism: Sphaeramia orbicularis (assembly GCF_902148855.1). NCBI lineage: Eukaryota > Metazoa > Chordata > Actinopteri > Kurtiformes > Apogonidae > Sphaeramia > Sphaeramia orbicularis. Next base: position 18,059,844 of record NC_043975.1, read on the forward strand.
CAAGGAGGTTATGTTTTTGCCAGGGTTTGTTTGTTTGTTTGTCTGTCTGTCTGTTTGTCTGTCCGTTAGTGTGCAACATAAGTCAAAAAGTTATGGACGGATTTTGATGAAATTTTGTGGTCTGCGCCCCCCCCCCCCCCCCCCCCCCGTGGGCCCCCCCACCCCCGATCACCACCAAAATTTAATAATTTCTTCCTTATCCCATTTCCAACAAACCCTGAAAATTTCATCAAAATCTATCCATAACTTTTTGAGTTATGTTGCACAATAACGGACAGACAGACAGACAGACAAACAAACAAACAAACAAACCCTGGCAAAAACATAGCCTCCTTGGCGGAGGTAATAAATAAATATATAAATAAATAAGTAAATAAATAAATAAATATTTAATAGCATAAATATAAATGCACACAGAAATTTTTGTTTCAAATTGTTTTTTGTTTTTTTTATCAATTTGGAAACATTAAATTCTAGTCTTGTCTAGTCTAGTCAATCAACAGAAACATGATTAAAAATTTGTACACAATTCACGACACTCAGTACCGAGTGTGTTCACCATTGGTATCTTGTAAAGCGGTACTTCTCAGAGTTCAGGAGACTGTCAGTAGTGGCCTGTGTAATGCTGTCCAATTCCTCCTGCGGCGCAATTTGGAGCTGGCACATGTTTTCTGGAACATATTGTCTGACCCTGATCCAGAGCATTCCAAAAGTGTGCATGGCCTGTGACAAAAGTACACATTTGGGGGTGGCCTATTATCGACCTTGGTGCGAGAAGTGCCTGTGTACTGGTCACACTGACTGACCAACTCAATGTTATGTTCTATGTAGCTCAGGGGTAGAATAAATCATTGAGTTAAAAATCCCACAGGGAGCGGTCAATGAAAATTAGGTCACCAGAACTGAGCAAAACAAATCATTCAGTACACATATGAGCACTATATGTGGGCATAATTTATTATAGATCAATTTAACTTTGCATTTTTGGTTCACGTGTTTATATTTTTGTTCAGTGTACATTTTTGCCACACATTTTTGTCCAGAGAGTAATGCATTTGAGGAGGACACAAGGGTTAAATATAGATTAAATAAGATCAACAGTTCATTTGAGGACTTACCTAAAACAGCAATGTGACTAAAACACTCAAGAGACCATGGCTTAACAGTAATCCTGTAAACACAAAGGAAACAAGGAGATTTTACATTTATTTTGTTGGGACATTTGTGCGCTATTCACAATTGTCACTACATATTGTTTAACTAAGTGTTTTAACCCTGTAAGGCCTGCACCATTAAATCATTGACAGATAATTCCAGTTTTTTGAAATTGGAGCCTTTATTGGTCTTCCTGAACAAGTAAGAAAACCATTTAAAAAAAAAAAATATATATATATATATATAGCCTATATTTCCATGTATGAGTTTCAGTTTTGTTTCATATTTGATACATCAGGTCTCAGTGTTCAAATATTATTAGTTTTGAACAAACAAAAACCTAATATAACATTAACATGTCTAACAAATTGGTAATTCCTTTTCAAAATTGCTGAAGTTCAGCCTCCTTCCTCATTATTGACAATCTTGTGGTGTCACTGGAAAGGCCTCTGGTGAATGAATTCCTCCCCCTGGTGGATTATCCATGTATTGCACGTATCTAATTGTATACATCAGGTTTTTCAAGAAAAAAAAATCACACTGATCATGTAGAGGGGTTCAAAACTCATGTATCAAGTATGATACATTTGGCATTATAGGGTTAAAGTTATTTTACTGATTCCTCGGGTGATGTGTTTCAGGAGCCATTTCCACACATATAGTACTACTCCTGTACTACTCCTGAGGTGAGCAGTACAGTATTTACAGAAAGCTACAAATAAGCAATTACAAATATCAGAATCATATTTATTGCCATGTAAGTAAAGTGGGTTCACATTACTAGGAATTTGCTTCAGTGGTTTGGTGCATACATAGAATGTGAAATATAGGTAAGAAGCATGTAGTAAAAAATAAAATAGAATAAAATAAATAAACAAGTAAGATAGATGTCTGTAGGTTCTCATTTGCCTAGGGCATCATTCTTCTTGGTAGTTCTTCTCGGTTCAACTGGAGCAAAACCAGTCCAGCTGAACTGAAAAAAACTACCAAGAAGCAAGACAGAGTTCTAATGGACTATCTATACAGTTTTAATATTAAGGAATGCATCTGCCTTAAAGCTTAAGAATAACTTGGATTACAGATGCTTTTAAAAACACGTATATACAGGGTGTCCCATAAGTCTCCATACATAGGAAAAATAAACGTTTCTTGACATAAACCATTTTTATTTATATAATATGCTCTATATGACTGCCATTTTGTCGGGAACACATTTCAATGCGTGTCCTCCACTGCTGAAGAACTATAAAGAAGAAATATAAAGAAATGCATGTTAGAACCATATATGTATGGAATGTATTATGTCTCCTATGTATGGAGACTTATGGGACACCCTGTATATTCATCTCACAAGGCCAACCCCCCATAAATAAATAAATGAATAAATAAATGGGGTAAAGAGCTTTTTTGTGTAGGACATGTTACTGATACTTAGAGCTAGACGGACATTTCGGTGATCCATCCGACTTACAAAAACACAATAACATTGATTTTTCAAACCTACTTTACACCACTTAGCTTGTTCTCCCTCTGCTCCTGAAAATGAAACTGAGATCACTGAATCTTAAATTTCACTTATGTTGGCTATTTTTACTTGAAGTTGTGAAACCTATACTTAAATAAACACACACACACAATAAGCTCCTCAGCTGAGCCTTTTGGTAGAGCTGTGTCTGATATCTTAGAGTTATTTTACACTGAAATAACCAGAAAAAAGGTGTGATTATCTGGTCAGATCCTAACAATGCCCCTGTCACATCCAAAGTGAGAATAAAGGAAGCTTAAGTTTTACATTTCTCATGGTCTTATGTGATACAGTATCTCTCTAGAATGTTTTCCCATGTTCAGTTGGTGCAATGTTCTGGCAGACTACACTGTGCTGCTTTTAGCTTTCATCACCAACAACCACTTCTCATTTTATGTGACTGTATGAAATATTTCATCACACACACACACACACACAAATATATATATATATATATATATATATATATACATATATACAAGCTTATATAAGTCACCCATATGTAAGCCACAGTTAAAATGCATGTTAATAAATACATTTGAACATGTCCAGTGTGTCCCTACTCCTTTCTGGGCTCCGAGTTTGAAAGTTTATTTTTATTACCTCCACCAGGCGGTATTGTGATCATTTTGCTTTGTGTGCATGTTTGTTTGTTTGTTAGCAAGATAACTCAAAAAGTTATGGACGGATTTTCATGAAATTTTCAGAAAATGTTGATACTGGCACAAGGAAGAAATGATTAAATTTTGGTGGTGATGGGGCGGGGGTTGGTCCAATCAGAAGGAGAAGTGGACTCACATCATCAGAATGAACACAAATGAAGGAAAAAATGAACAACATGCACAAAAATGAAGAAAATACAAAAATTAAATGAACACAAATGAAGGAAATAATGAAGAAAATGCACAAAAATGAAGAAAATATAAAAATTAAATGAACACAAATGAAGGAAATAATGAATAAAATGCACAAAAATGAAGAAAATACAGGACTTAAATGAACACAAATGAAGGAAACAATGAACAAAATGCACAAAAATTAAGAAAATATAAAAATTAAATGAACACAAATGAAGAAAATAATGAACAAAATGCACAAAAATTAAGAAAATATAAAAATTAAATGAACACAAATGAAGAAAATAATGAACAAAATGCACAAAAATGAAGAAAATATCAAAATTAAATGAACACAAATGAAGAAAATAATGAACAAAATGCACAAAAATGAAGAAAATATAAAAATTAAATGAACACAAATGAAGGAAATAATGAACAAAATGCACAAAAATTAAGAAAATACAGGACTTAAATGAACACAAATGAAGGAAACAATGAACAAAATGCACAAAAATTAAGAAAATATAAAAATTAAATGAACACAAATGAAGAAAATAATGAACAAAATGCACAAAAATTAAGAAAATATAAAAATTAAATGAACACAAATGAAGAAAATAATGAACAAGATGCACAAAAATGAAGAAAATATAAAAATTAAATGAACACAAATGAAGAAAATAATGAACAAAATGCACAACAATGAAGAAAATATAAAAATTAAATGAACACAAATGAAGGAAATAATGAACAAAATGCACAAAAATGAAGAAAATATAAATATTGAACAAAATTAAGAAAAATGAATTTAAAAACACAATGAAGGAAAAATTAAGAAAATAATGAAAAATGAAAATATAAAAACAAAATGACCAAAAATGAAGAAAATATGGAACAAAATGAGCAAAAATGAATATAAAACAAAATGAAGAAAACAATGAACAAAACGAACAAAAATGAAGAAAATATAATAACAAAATGAAGAAAAATGGCGGAGGTCTGTGCTCTCCGAGTGCTTTTCTTGTTTATTTATTTTTTTTATTTTTTTAACTTTGTGAACATTCAACAGTCCACCTTAGGACCACCGGCTAATGATAATGGCTGACCTATGGGCTGCCTGTTTAAAAATCTCGCCACATTGCCTGCTTAGAAATGTTTTAATACTTCTTTTAATTGTGCTGTAGTATTTGTGTTTATTTATATCAGGCTACTTAAAATAAAAAAATAATCAATTTAGAAGTCCCCTTGTAATTATTTTATTGTGAAGAGAGATTCCGGAAGTGAGATGGTAATCTAAACAACTTCACAGAGCTGCTATCAGAATAGTGTGTTCCTGGAAAGTGTGTGGATCTTTATTTAATTTGGGGCTTTCTATCCTAGTACTTTTATTTAGATTGGACAGATAAGATGGGTTCTTGTTGAAAGCGATGACGGCCGGATCGATTTTTTTAATCTAAATCTTAAAAACGCTACGATTCCTCCTGTCCGGGTAAGTTTTGAGCAGCGGCAGATCGCAGTGTTACCTCCGCTCTGTCTTTGTTTCATCCAGCCGGGCCTTGCCCCGATGCTCACCGTTCCCTTCCACTGTGAGAACGTGTTACCACACTCCATTAAACGCAAACTTTAAACTGCTTAAACCTCGCTTTCTGTCAACTTCGGGTGTCGAGTCAAAACACAAATAACACTAATTTGGATCGTTGAAATCTCTTCTTCAATTCGGACTTCATATAACACAGAAAAACCGCAGTAATATTAATAAAATCTAACATTTACACATCCGCCTCGACCGTTGATCCTGTGATAAAGTTGTTCGGAGCACTAACGAAGACTTCTGTGGATGACTAAGACCTTAAAGTTGTTATTTTGTCAAAACTAACATTTTCTTTAGGTTTTAAACAGCGCCGAATTGAAGTTTTTAATTGCTTTTAATCGGTAGGAAATGTATTAATATATCCATCGCCGTACAACTTGGCGTCAAAAGACAAATTCCGTTAAACAGTTGGAAATCATATGGAGTTTGGCGTACGGGACATTATCGGAGCTAACCGGGCCTAGCTAGCTAACGTTAGCTATGGCTAAGCTAAGTATCGTTAGCAGCTATGACCTGTCATGTAGATGGCAAATAGTAAGCCCGCTGTCCCGAAGTACATTATTAATTTATGGTTTCTGCTTGGCGTTAACGACAAGGGGTATTTAAAGATTTATTGGAAATATGCCAAAACAAATTGTCAGGTGAGGTTTTCCTGGCACATCCTTCAACGTTAATTACATTCAAGCATACGTCAGTTTTCTATCAGTTATGATGTCCAAAAGCAGTACATGCACATTGTTTGACTTTATGCTTCGAAATAATAATCAAAAAGAAACTTTTAACTACCAAATAACACACCAATTCACATATGATGTTGATGTAGTTTAATTGGATATAAGTTATCTGTGTCTTCAAATACCATGTTTAAGTGTCCTTTGGTTAAATCAAAAGAGCTTTTAATTGATGTTAAAAACAAACAGATACTTATACCTTACACTTGTCTTTTTTTTTTTTTTTTTTTCATCTTTTGAAATATTTATAGGCAGAGATATAAATATATATATATATAATAAATATATATATATATAAATATATATATCAGACGTGACAAGATGTTAATTTTTACTACATTAATGCTGTCAGTTATTCCCAATGGGTATGCAAACCATCTTTCAATATCTTCCCGTATAATAATGTCAACTTGTTCATAATTACTTCTATATAACTTGGAAAGGTCTTTAGTTATGTTTATGCCCAAATATTTGATTGATTTTGCCTCCCATGTTAATTGCCATTACACTTGTCTTTTTTTACCTGTCCAACCTTAGTTGTTATGGAGCAGCCACCTGGCAGCTTAGATGATCTACAACCTCAAGACCTCTCCATCTCCAGCCTCCCCACTGTGATCGACCTGACAAGGAAAAGTGAGGAATGTGTCCTCAACGCCACGTCTCTCGATGCCGTTAGAATGGTCAAGAGCCCCGGCTGGTACCCGAACTCTGCGACCAGCAGCACTGGATTACCCTTCTCAGAAACTGGCTCGTCAAACATCCAATCAGGGGATCAAATTCAACCAGACAATGCCTTCTCCCACACTACAGTCACCCTCTCCTACGTGAGCAGGTCTCATGTGTTTACCGCTCATGAGTCTTTGTCCGGACATTCGCCTTTGTATGGCGTACAGTCTATTAGCAAGTTCTCCCTACACCCTCCACCTAGTGACTCAGAAAAAGGGCTTGGGGAGACTGACTATGCACTGAACCAGCATTATTTAGAACATGTGGACAGGCCTATGGACCTTGCTACTCAGACGGAACTTTTTCAGTCGTTGTCTCAGGCTCAGGTGGGACCAGAGGACAATGGACAGAACCTTAAAGAGTTCAATGGTGCAGATGTGGAAGAGCACCTGGGAGATGATGAGGCTCATAACCTTGATAGTTTACAGAACGGCCAAGGTGACAGCTGGTCAAGTTCAGAAATGTGTGCTGAATCCCCACCAGAGACCCCCAACGCTGACACAAAGGAAAATACAGAAAGTGAGAATTCTGACGTGCTCTTTCTCATGTCTACAAAGCAGGATGCATTGGTTATCCCTCGTAATGAGGGTTCTAGAGACATTTGTTTACTAGGCAGGGAGTTTATCAGTCCTCTGGAGGACCCTGTGTCCCCCTCTGCTACCTCACTGGATGACGTGGAGGATGTGTTCATCCTGCCACAGGCCTCCAGTTCTCCCAGCGCCGACAACTCTTTTCTAGACACAGCTGATGAGGGCGATGGCCTGAGGACACAAGAGGCCACTGAGCCAAACTCTACAACTGGGGATAGTACTCCAGTGTTGCATTCAAGTGACAGAAATAAGCATAGACGGAAAGCGGTGTTGGAGCCACTCATTGACTTGACAGAGGATGCTTGTATGTCTGATGTCTTGGAGGAAAATCTCAAGAAAACAATTCATGTAAATGGGAATGCAAGGGCACTACAGAGGACTTTAAAAGAAAAAAGACTGCCAGTGCGCTCTGGCAGAGGGACACGATTAGACGCTATTGTTATGAACATTAACTCCAGCCGGTATAAAGTGTCAGGATGTATACGAACCAATAAGAAATCTTCCCAAACTACAACTAGTGATTCTACCACAAAAAGTCCACAGAAAAACAGCACCCTGACTCAAGGAAAACGGAAGATCACAGCAAAAGCATCTTTCTCAGAGAAAAAGGTAAAACAAAAAACCAGGCTGAAAAGGGGCCAAACTAATAATCTTAACACTGACAGCTGCAAAGACTCTACCTCTGATTCTGAAATCATTAATAATTCTCCAAGGTCTACAAAACAGCTGAGCCCACAGCAGTCAAAGAAAAAACCTGAGGATGCTTCACAGCAGGGACGCTCTCCACAGACAGCCCCTATTAGATTAAAAAGGAAATGCACATCAGAATCAGGTCTTCAGTTTGGGGTTCATGAAAACTCCAAGAAACTAGAAAATTCCCCTCGTGCAGAAAATTCACTTGAAGTTCATGTGACAAGAATTTCCCCTTCAAAATCTCCAAAGAAAAGCCAAGGCACAGCCAAAGGCAAGGTGACAAGGAGGAAAGCATCTCCTGCTGCCAAGACAAAGGCAGCTCGGACCCCCAAGAGAAGTAGAAAGAAGCTCAAACGTGGACAGTCTTCATTTATGTTTTCTCCGAAGGAGCCTGAGATCAAGTTGAAGTATGTGAACTACAAAGAAGAGAGAAGGGAAACAAGGTTTGACACCTTCTCACCGTTCATCCGTGTAGAGAGTAAAGAGTCATCGCCATCACTGTGCACTATCATCAACTACCCTGAAGAGGTGAGAACGCAGCACAAGAAGGGCCACCAGCAGCAGGGTCACTCCAGTGGCTTTGTTTCGGCAGTTGTTCCCAGCACTTCCTGTCTGCAGCTGGGCCGACCATCCACGCACAGTCAACACCAGCGCTTGCTTGTCTGCTGCTTGTGTGGACTGTCAGCCAATGCCATGGACCTGGGGGACCTCCACGGCCCCTATTACCCTGAAGGGTACCAGCCAAGCACCAAAACACCAGCCAGCACATCAGGACTCAAAGAAGATGAGGATGATGACTACAGTGATTCAGACTCCTCATCTTGCAGTATCCGAGGTAGGAGGAGGAAGTGTGCCGTCCCACCAGCTCCGTGGTCTCTCAGGCAAGGAACCCAGCTGAAGCCGAAAGACCGCCTCGAAAGCCGCCAGTGGACTGACGGCACTGGCAGCCCTGCGGCAAAGCGGGCGCGCTCAGACACCAACTGTACAGATGTAGAAGACTGGTACAGCCCACCTTTGCTGCCTTTGGAGCCCTGCGAGTACTGGCTCCACGAAGACTGTGGCATCTGGTCGGCAGGAGTGTTCCTCGTGAAGGGCAAAGTCTACGGGCTGGAGGAGGCTGTCAAAGTGGCCCAGGAGACGGTAAATCAGCACGATAATTTTGCCATGTTATCAGAAATGACTTAAATCTACTTTTTCACTCACAATTCTACAAACTTAAATAACTTGATAAGTACTGAGCTGAAACGTGAAAAAAAAAATGCTGTAAATGCTTGTGGAAACTGAATCTAAACAAGAAACTAATCTCAATTCAGAGAAATTTTGATGTAATAATAAAATATTACAGGATGTATAACTTTTAGCAACATATTAAACATCAGATACATCCACACAGATCTCAAATAATAGATGAGAAAAGCATGTAGGAAGAAAATAAACCTGAATAAAAAAATGATGAATAAGAATTTTATAGCAACTTTAAAACGTAAACTATATATCCACCAAACATATTAAGAATGCAAAAAATAAATAAATAAACAGAGCAAAAATAGCATTGTAAGGGTTGGTTTATTTAACACATCTGCCATTAGGGTCTGGCTTGATACTTTTATGAATTTCAGTGTGAAAATTATTGCCAAATACGATAATGTATTATTATTTACTTGTATTCTTGGCCTGTAGGATTCTTATTGTCTCCAAATCACCATCATGACATGTGCAGGCAGGTGACACTGGCACCATTTGTAATTTTGACTTTATGACAATCTTACTTGGCTGTTAAGCTTCAAATTTACTAATTTATATCCAAAAAGCATGATAATTGTTTGGAGATTTTACTCTATTTGTCTGTTTTACTGTCTTCTGGAAATCAGAGAAAACACAACTAGTAGTATCTCTTAGTATCTTTTCCTCTTTTTTTTTTTCCATCCTCAGCAAATGGAATTTGCTCAGTTGTCATGGAGATAGCAGAGAATGGGACTTAAGTCATGTGATAAGAGGTGATTGGATATGAGATGATGTTCAAAGACAGTCTGCAGTGTTAATAGGAAAGAGTATGTAAGCAAATTGGTGAAACTGGTGCATTTTTTGGCAACTGCGTTCAGTCCAATGTGCTGAAAGTGTAGCTCTGATCTATAGTTAATATCAGTGTATAGCAGCAAACAATTATCTTTGAATTCTTATCAATAGAAGTTATTTGACAGTAGACAAGAATATTAAAATAAACGAGAGGACATAATTCATGGTTTTGAGAACTGCTTTCAGTCTGAAATGGTGGGGAAGTGTTTTCACTGATTCTGTTGCAGTATAAACTATTGACTTTCAGTTCTTGTAAATAGAACTTCTTTGGTTACACTATTTCCATTGTGAATAGCCAAAATGAACAATAGGACATCCTCACTAAATGCCATGGTCTTTGGTCACTATAACGAGGAGAAAAAAAACAACAAATGCATCATCTGTTCTCAATTCACAGCTGAGTAGACTGCTCTAGAACAGCGTCTCCTAATTTTTTTTTTTTTTTTTCCTGCAGACTCATGTTTTAGAAATCACAAACCATTGCAACACATTCCACAAGAGGTGTTATCCTTTTTAAGACCTCACATTTGTTATTTTTTTTCATCACCTGTACTTGAACAGTTAAACCAACTAAGTCACAAATGGTATTATGGACTTGTAATTGAAAACACGTTCTTGTAAATGAGACCAAATAAATACATATGGGCAGAGTTACCAGGCTCTAAGGATATGCCAGTCTTCATTACTAGTGTTGGAAGTTTTATTTTTGAGGCAAAGTTATTAAGTAACTCAGAACCTTCTGTGTTCATGTTTTTGATAATGGATGCTTTGGATGACAAAGTGCAGTGGGAAAAAAATCTTGTTAATGCCACTTAAAGTCTACTTATTATGAAATGTGTATATTATCTTATTATAGATGCCTGTTATATCTGCCTTCATGCATTTATTTGGTCTCTTGCATATCTTTTCAATAATATGCACTGTAAAATTGTGACATATCAAACATACATGTCTTTTCCTGTTAATGTGGTGATACAAAAGGGTAGTTAATTTTTTTTTCAGTTTATCTAAAAAGTTACAATGCTCCACAATTTTAAAAGTGTGAGAAACACTGTGCTTCAACATGTTAAAAACTACTAATTACTATAAAGGCTTGTGTTTTCTTCAAAAAAAAAAATTCCAGGACTATTAAGAAATGACTGATTTTATTGTAATTTTACTTCTACATTATTTTATCTGCTATGTCTAGTTGAATTTCTTACTGTCTGTCTAGTCAAAAAACACTGTTGGTCATACTAATCCATATAAATCAACATTTTTCTAAGAATAATCTTTGGTTTCACGGTTCTCTTGAAACTTGGGTCCCGTTAGAGCTGTACTATCTCATGAGAACTGATCCATATGAGATGCACTTAAAGGCTTCAGTTAGAACAAAATTCAGTTAAATGTATTTATAACCCACTGATCTCTTTAGTTTCTCAGTTGTTTATGCTTGTAAGATTTCAGCATATGTCAATCATACTGAAAGGAGTAAAAATAAACCTGGAGACAGCGCAGATTTCCCTTAATTGCCATAGCATTTAAGGCATTTGTGTGTGTATATGTGCTGCTCGCGATGTTAATATGCTTCCTGCAGGTCCTCCGGGTCTAGAGCATCCACTTCAAGTCCATTAAAGACCTCAAAAGCTGCGAAAACCAACATTTAGATTTCAGATTTACTTTGAAAGGTCTCGAGGAGCTCCCCTAGTGTGCCCCTTTTTCTCGTAAGATGTCACTGATGAGAAGTCTGGCATTTTATCTAAGGCATCTTCTTGTGATTTGTAAGCCGTGCCAGCAGCCTTCTCGGTAAACACTAATCAGTACTAACGCTCCTTTGCCCACACTCCTCGCTGTGTATTTAATCTCCAACTTATTTCACATCAGAGGTGCTGTTTGTTGTTTTCTCCACTTGCTGGATTTGTGTCCACGGTGTTCTGACTTGACTTATGCATGCACTGTGTTTTCAGATGTGCTCGGCCTGCCGTGAACCAGGCGCCACACTGGGCTGCTTCTTTAAAGGCTGTCCCAACAAGTACCACTACAGGTGTGCTCTGGAGTCAGGTAAGTCCTCATCTTCACTCCTCATTCTGTGCGTTTTGCAGGTACACCTTTTTTTTTTTTTTTTTAACAGATGCTGTCTTAAAATACAGCTCGGTCTACCGTTTCTATTAAAGTATCGATTGTGAAGTCTTTGCTTTAACTTTGAGAGTTGAATACACCCACTGCTAGTGCATCAGTCTGAAAATAGCTTGGTCGACTGTTATAGCTTCCGCTAAGTCTGAACTTACACGTGTGGGCGGTTCAACCTTTTGGATAAAAATGGTGCAGCATCTTTAACTCCAACACGTTCTGTTCTTGTTTTCACAGACTGCGTCCTCATTGAAGAAAATTTCTCCATGAAGTGTAAAAAGCACAAGGTGAGCATGAGCAACTACTTGCCTTTTGGGCGAAGTCAAGGGAAGGTTGACATCTGGTCAAAAATAAATAAATTACAATAATCTACACTAAATTTATATTTTTGGGTAGGTAATTACTTATATTTTCAGGAAAATGTATTTTGAAATGAGAAAAAAAATTGTGAAAAAAAAAAATTGAGTTTTATGAGGGGGAATGTTTGGAAAGTGACAAAGTTCTCTGCCATCATTCTGGGTTCATTTTATAAACTCATAAATAAACAAAATTTATTCCAAACACACTGATATTTGACTATTATGTTATTTGTCATATTCTAAACACACAGTGTTTAAATTAATATATGCACATATCTAAGCAAAATACATTTGAATATAATGTTAATATTATCTGTATCTTGTAAATATTAAAAAAATGCATGCGATATTGATGATTGAAATAAAAAATGTTTAACTTGATATTTACTTTTGTTGTCCATCCGTGATGCTGCCATTTGTCAAAACTCTCGCTATTTAGGTATGATCAAATTTTTTTTTTTTCCACTAACCAATTATTAGGGTGTAAAGTAGAGGGTTTAAGGCACAGGTGTCAAACATGAGGCCCGGGGGCCAAAACCGGCCCACCAAAGAGTCCAATCTGGCCCCTGGGATGAATTTGTGAAGTGCAGAAATTACACTGAAGATATTAACAATCAAGGATGTTCAAATAATTTTAGGTTAATTCAACCTAAAGTAGGTCAGACCAGGAAAATACTATCATAATAACCTATAAATAATGAAAACTGCAATAAAAAAAAAAGGAAAATTACAAAAAAAAGTTTACATTTACAGACTAGCCTTTTACAAGCAAACTTTGAATAACCTGAACAAATATGAAAAACCTCAAATGTCTTAAGAGAAGTATGTGGAATTGTACCAATACTCTGCCTGTTACTAAATGTTTTGTGTTTTTGTAGATCCACTGTGATCTGTGAGTTGTAATGCACATGTATAAATGATAAACTAAGGTGTAATATTATTAAAATTGCAATTATTTTTCTTAAGAATTACCAGGTTCATATTTGTTCATGTTATGTTCAAGCACAGTTCGTAGTTTTAACATTTTCATTACGGAATTTTACTTTTTTTCCACTCAAAAACATAGAGAAAACTTTGGAGTTGACAATATTATTTATATTATTTTACTGGGCCGGCCCACTTTATATCATATTAGGCTGTATGTGGCCCCTGAACTAAAATGAGTTTGACACCCCTGGTTTAAGGTATATACTGAATAAATTTTAGAATGAAAATGTCATAGGAACTTCACTTTTGAAAACTTTGTAATTCTTACAAAAAATACTTGAATTTTTTGTCCATCAGTTTTTGATATTTTTCATTTAAAAATATTTGAAACTAAATTTTGCCCTTTGAGTATGTTTAAGATGGCTTGTAGACCTTTCCAATTATGTGTAATATTTGTCTTAAACTTGTCCGGTTCAAAAGTTATGAATCAAAAAGTAGTGGGCTGTTCATCCGTGACACCCTTGACCTCACCCTTTTGTTTTTGGGTTTACACCATGTGACAGTAATGACATTCAAAGGCTACATAATATAATTCTGCTCTATGTAGAATGAGTTGCACAGCTTTTGTTTCTCCTCCCTCCAGAACAAGACATTCAAAGCCCCTCCAGGCAGCAGATGGGTTGACAGGTGACACCGCCAACCGAAACCTCACATGGTTAGTGAGTGCCTGTTACACTTTCAGTGCTGGAGGCATAAACATGTAAACTATCATTTTTCATCCATGTGTAAACTATCATTTTTAGTAGCGTTGTCTGTGCAAGGACAGTACAGGCTTGATGGTTTTTGGAGTCATGATCATCATACAAATCAGAATAGATCAGGTATCTTAGTATGTGAAGGATTTTGTAGGATTTGCTTGGCTCCACAAAATTTTTTGCGAGTTTTTTGCACAATTTGCTGGTTCAGTTTTTCTTTTTTCTATTTTTGAAACACATCTCTGAAGTAAATTACAAGTATTTTAGAAGTTTGAAAGACTTGTATTGGCAAATCACGTTCATGCAAAGAGTCAATTTGTATCAAAACTTTGGCCACCACTGTCATATATTTAGGAATAATTTACAGAATATAAAGAGTTTTTAGTGTCCAACCGCAACATTGTGAAAAACAGAACTGCTACTACTGCCACCGAACACTATGAACAAAAATACTGGGACTCGTCACACTTCCCCTTCTTGGTGGTATCATGCTAAAAACGCTCATCTCTGTTGTCAGCAAATCTCACAATAAATGTCAGATCAATCTCAGAGTTTAGAGGCTGATTTCCCTTAGTTACTTTAGATTTATAATGATTATTTATAGTCAGAACATGACAAATATCTCAGAAATCTAGAGGTAGAGTATTTAAAACAATAGAATGAAATAAAGAAAAGAAAATGCTGAGTAAAATTCTGTAAAAACAAACAGAAGCAGTGTGTAAGCATATATAAAGAAACTTAACTGTAAAGAGGAAGCAGATATGTTTATTGCAGTGACATTTATCACAATATAAAATAAAATTATGGCATTTGACGTGTTAGTTTTGTAGCCTAGCTCCCTGTTAACAGTTAAACACCTTAATTATTGTGCCCCAATACTTTTGTCCATATAATCTGGATCTCCTGACATTAAATGCAACTTCTGTTTTCTTAAGGAAAAAAAAAAACATTTGAGTTGTAAGGGATACTTGGAATCTGGTGTTAAACCAGTGCTCCATACTTGTCTTTCTTGACTTAAATGCACTGCAGCCGCATTCTACCATAGGTGCATTATTACAGTCAGTGTTTATAATGTTTCAACAAGATTAAATTGTGGGTTATTAAGAGTTATGTTATAAAGAAGGGTGGACACAGTTGATGCTATTCCTCCCTCAATACACTCTTTATGGTACTCTATAGAGCTTCATTATGTAATTTGCTGCCTAGGTAAGTGTTTCAGCTGTCCTTTAAGTGATGCTACAGTATTTTAACGACAAAATTTACATATCGTACAAGGCATTAAACTGGTACCTGGCTCATCTGAGTTATCATCCAGGAGCGGACACAGAGAAATAATAAACGTAATGATCACCAAGATGAATAATTACCAGTGTTGGCTCTATTTTTCCACTGTCTAGCCTTTAAGGTGCTGTTGACAAATGTTTGTTTTTGCTGAAGGTAAAATATTGCCTCTCAGTAGTAAAACCAACAGCAGCTTCCTGTGACAAACTGCTGCTTTGTGCTGTAGTCACTTTGGTTTGTGTTTTCCTTCAGATGTGGCACCAGCTCAGCAAGCTGCATAACTCGCACCAAGCTCTCCACTTCACCTTTATTACCTCACAACAGTTTGCGTGTTAAACGCCACTATTATGGAATCCTACTTTACTGATATATTACCTTTATGTACCTCACATACAGTTAATTCGGTTATTATTAGTAACAGCCACACAGTTTGAGTTAAGAGCAGTTCAGTTCAGTGCTGAATCGGCTGTGTGTGTTACTGTGGAAGTGGAAAAAATGTCAGTGTGCCTAAGTATGACTACGTTCAGACAGCAGGTGTTAATGCACAATTCGGATTTTTGGGTGAAATCCAATTTTTTTGTGTTCTCGTTCATATTACACGTTAAATGCGACTTCTATCAGTTTTGAGTATGAACTGAATGTAACCCTGAAGTGACACGCATACACAAAAGAGGTCCTCATGTAATATGTGACCACACAGGCACGCACTGTGTTTACGGAAGTAAATATATTTTTCCTGCCGCTCCTCCTCCTGGGACGCAGAATTGTGACGTTTGTCGCATTTCAATGATGTAAAGGTTGGATAAATGCAACCTGGCCGTTCAGACTGAAGTCACACTGCAAAATATCAGATGCATATCAGATTTAGGACCACATATGAAAGTAGCCTGGGTCAGATTTGAAAAAATCTGATTTGTACCATTCAAACTGATCAGATACAGGTCACATATGGGCAAAAAAATCAGATTTGGGCCACATTTGTCTGCAGTCTGAATATAGCCTAAGACACATTTCCTCCAGCTTTATCATTTCCCATCTTACTGCCTGTTACCATAACAACCATATATAAGGAGTGACTGGTGTTGACTCCTGCTCATGAGGATGCAACACAGATACAGAAATATTCAATGTTTAATGTTTTTGTTTTTACACATATCTATTCTTATTTTGAGGATGACAAGTTGAGCTTATTGAATAGTTGAAGTTTTACCATTTTTTGCTTGTTTAGTCATTGTTATGCTGAAAATCATTCAAGAAAATCGTCTGTAGTTTGAAGTATTTTTCCCTGCTTGTTAACATCTTTTTTTACTCCATAGGAAAGCTTCACATCTCGGAAAGAATGAGTGACTGTAATTACAGATTTGACACAGTGACTGTGTTATTATGAGATAAAAATACAGTGTAGTCAAAGAACATGTGCTGTGGGATTAAAACGAATGAACTAACCCAACATAAGAAAATAGATTTGTGTCAGGCTTTAATGGGTGTTGTCAATCAAACCCACATAGTGTAACTGTAGTTGGATTTCAGGGTTTATCTAATGGCTTTCTGCAGAGAAGTTGAAGTTGTCCACTGACAAAGGTAGTGAATTTAAGACCATGAAAAAAAAAAAAAGTTAAAATATATTTTTATGCCCGTGCATGTCAGTGATATCTAGAACCGGAGTCATTTCATTTTCAGGTTGTCTGTCCATCTTATTTTTATGAACATGTCTCAGGAACATTTACTTGGACTTGAAGATGATCTTTATGATTATGATTCGGTTGCTGTAACAAAATGAAACACTTTTGGCAATAACTGTAGAATTCACATGTTAATTATGAGATAACATGCACAGGTGTAATTGGATAAAATGACATCTGTTAACTGTTACTGCCTTGTTAACCACAAACCCATTTGCTCTACACTTGTGCAATAATATATCTACTCCTCGTCACCAGTACTTATAAATAAAAAGAAATGTGTTGTAGATGGAAATAAATAAAATTCATTTTTACTATTTATGATATATAGGATTCAGACACTTTGATTAAAAAAAAATAATAATAATAATAAATCTGTTTCCAGCTTTGCAAAGACTGTCTCATACATATGCTGTTAATGAAATGGAAGATAAGCTACATTGTAAGTACATCTTTAAGGTTTTTAATACAACTTCCAGATTTTTTTAAAGTGTTTGAGTGAACTGAGGATAGTCCAGTAAATAATCTCATCTGATTTAACAGTTTGATTTATTTAATTAAAATAGTTTCAGTTTATATTTCATGAATACTAAAACTACTAATTGTCTGATGTAAGTATATATTACTAGAAAAACACTCGGAGAGCGCAGATCAGGGCCCCCCACCACCACCGATCACCACCAAAATTTAATCATTTGTTCTTTGTTTCCTGAAATCTTCATCCAAATCTGTCCATAACTTTTTGAGTTATCTTGCACACAGACAGACAGACAGACAAACCAACGCCCGCAAAAATATAACCTCCTTGGCGGAGGTAATAAATTACTTAGAAACACTGGTGTCTAAAAAGCACATGTAGAACAAATCAGGTTTCTGGTATTGATTGGGTGGCGACAATAACCTTTTTATATCCCAAAGGTCAGCTTCATTTTTTTTTTTTTTTTAATGTGTTATTAAAAAAAATAAATAAATAAATAAATAAAATAAAATATTCAGTTCCTTAGTAAAAATGGTCTGTAAGAGGATAAACTAAACTAAAATTGGACATCATCCTAAACGTCCATATGGCGAGAATCTGAAAAACTTTTGTGATAAATTCTTTCATGACACTTGACCGGCGCTGATTCTAATGATAAATGAGCACATGGTGACAAAAGTACTGCCCGAATAAATGTTTTTTCATCACCTTAAAATCAAGACTTTATGCTTTACTCTTTCAGATATCAACATCCTGCAGGGGCTCTCCTTCCCTTCCCACTGGTAACCATGGCGACCGTGGACCAGGGATCTTCTGACTGACAGCTAGCACCCGTAAACCTTAACTTCACTCTCTGCTCTTCAGCTGCACTGTTAACCCTAGGACAGTGACTCCGGGAGGGCGGAGTCACCGAACTTCGCCGGTACTATGAACGCCATTCACACCACCGGATTTCACTTAAAGCGACATGCTGAATTTGTGTTATCACTTTGTAGTTATTTATAAGGAATTTGTTTTTCTGGATAAAGAAAAAAAATATGAATAACAATCAAATATATTTAATTTTTTAAAGATTTTGTAAGTATTTGATTATATACTTGGTTTATTTATTCCTGGACTTTCTTATTGGCTTCTTGTTAAAGAGGTTTGATTGTGTGTTTAAGTTATTGGCAAAGCAGTTCAATGTTGACGTGCGAAGCCAGTGGAGGAGATACTGGTTTTATCGAATGACGGGACAGTCGAGAAGTGACCCTCAGTTTTTTTCCTCGCAGAACAAGGTACCTGATTAGTGTGTTAAACACAGGTGGACAGGGATCTATATGAAACACATTTGAGCCACGGCATTACATTTACAAAAGCCAGTGTCACGTTCACCAGCTGATGCTCGCACTTAATGATGGGTCCAGTCGATGCTAATGAGGGAACTGTTCAGTGAGTTTGAATGTATTTTCCCCGTGTGAGGGTGTTTGTTTTTGTTGTTTTTTTTCAACAGGAAGCACTTTGGACACCCGTGGTCCTCTGCTCTCTAGCGGTAGTATTCACTTCAGCCGACTGCCTCCCCTGTATTTTATAGTCCTCTTCAGGCTCTCTCGTGTGGCTTTTCTGGTTCACGGGGTTCATCTGTAAACTCGGAAACAACCGCGTTTAACTGTCAGGATGAGACCGTGTGATTTTTATTTGGCTGTAAGCACTTTTTCCTTCCACTTGAGCCACGGAGCTTCTAAACCTGCCCATGTTGCGTTTGGAAAAGGAGAAACCCCAAAAATCCATCAATGCCTTTTATGGATTTTGTTATGAGCTCTGTCAAGGGGTTAGCAGTGACTGATCTCTTGTTTCTGGGGTTTCTCCTCTGTTTAAAGTTCGGCAATAACCTCCTCCTGTTCAGTTTAATACCTGAGCTTCATGTCAGCTAGTATTACGGAATCTTAAAGATTCAATATGTAAGATTTGTACATGCTCATGTAGTTACGTGAAGTTTGTGCCGAGGTTTGTGTTTGGGGCTGATGATTTGTTGTCGTAAGCCAACGCCTGCCTTGGTTACGTACATCCATGATAAAAGCTTGTACTTTGATTTCTATGTAAAGGACATGGGTTGTTTTTTTTTTTGTTTTTTTACCACCCCGGTTTCTTCAATGATGGTTAGGTTTGGGCACAAAAACAACCTGGTTAGACAAATATTGTGAGAACCTTAAATGGCACTAAAGGTTACAGTAACACAAATATGATAATTAGGGCTGTGTATTGGCAAGAATCTGGTGATACGATACAAATCACAATACTAGGATCACGATACAATATATCATGATACTGTTAAAAAGGCAATTTTTTGTTGGTTTCTTTGTTTTTAATGATTATATCCTGGAAGAATTGAATTACACCTGAAATATGCACAAATACTAACACATTTTTATTTGATCACAACAAGATCTAATGCTATATCATAAAATCTTCCTGTGTTCAAACTGAAATTATGTTTTACAGACATTACAGTTTAAGATCCTGCTCAAATGTTCATATTCTATTCATTCAGAACTAACAGAACATTATTTTTGTGCGATTCCAATAAAGGAACTAACATCTGCCTCTCAGACAGTAAAAAGCGCTTTTAAGATGCTTCAAATAACCATTATTTAATAAAACATTGTTAAACAATAATAAATAAAATATTAACAATAAAGAAAAAACTAAAATAAACCTTCGCCATATCTGCATTTGAACAAATACCTGAAAATATCGATACAGTACTTTTTAATATTGATACAGCATTGTGAAATGAAATATCACGATATATTGCAGAACCGATATTTTCTAACAGCCCTAATGATAATGGTCAAGTTTAGATTCACAAACAGCTTCTGAATACAACATTTAGATGAAACAAGCACATCATTTACCCTCCTATGTGGAAAAGGATCCTGGCCTCATGTATTCATGTTCAGACTATATTCCACCATAATCAGTCACCTCTTTCTTATCTGTTTTAGTCCCCCTCAAAAATTTGGTGGCGTTTTCCCTGGTGATGTGGAGTGAAGATTATTCAAGTCCTCTACATAGAATTCAATATGTAGCTTATTTTCATGGCTGTAAGCCACCCATACAGTTGTTAGGTTAGAAATGAAGTTGGCTAGCATCAAGAAATAGACCTCAACACAAACTTTATATGAGCACATGCAAATCCTTAAACGCTGAATATAATTTTATGGGGACTTAAATATGTATGATTTTTAGATGGAACAATCACACATTTGCTGAAGTTGGAAATTTTAAGTTTACCACAGGAATGGCCATGCAAGTATTAAAATCTGAATTACTGCATTTTTTCCCATTTCTGACCTGGGCCTATCAAAAAAGCCTTATCTGATGTATAAGAGGTATATACTACAGTTTCTTGTGAGCTTGCGGAGCAACGACAAATCATTGGATGTACATCACCTTCCTATGGATGAAGGCAGCTTGCATGTGTTTTCCTGCTGCACAAATACCACAGGTCTGATGGGCCGCTTCCCTCTGAATCGTCCTCCCACACAGGTGCACACAGATGACCTGGGGCTCGTGTAGACCGCGTACTGGTTGAGTCCTGGTGTTTGTACCTGTCGAATCAGGTGTGGGGGTCAGAGCGGTTTGTTTTTATTAATTAAGTCTATGTTATCAGTGTTGGTGAAATGTGTCTGTGTATTTCTGCACAGCGCCACCAGGGGCAGCGTTGAGCTGTCAAACCTGTATGTGAGCGCATTAGGGACGTTCACTCAGAGGCAGCTCAAGGCATCATCTGCTTAGTGTCACACCAGCAACAGCAGAATACAACACACATGCACAACCCTCCTCAGCCTAGAACACCACATCTTTTACACATGTGCCATCTTTATTGTTTGTGTATTTTATACTTTACGCAGTTGTCAGGCATATCAACAAACCTGCCTATCACTGCAATGTTTTCATTACAAGCCGTTGTTTGCGTTGTACCAAATATGGATTTCTTTTTTCTGATTATCTGTTATGTTTTTGGATTTTCCTAATATTTTGTCCATGTGTTTAATCTCAGGGCTGAATCTCAGATATTCTAATGATTTGAACTTTATGTAATGAATTTTCTTCTTTTTTTTTTTTTTTTTGGAACACATTGACTGGAGCGATTATACAGGTAGCAGGATGATGTTGTCATCTCCTCGGATGCAAAAGCCTTCTGTTCTGTCCTGGTACACACTACCCTTTACATTCCCATGCCTCCTCCACGTGTCCGTCAGTGCTGTGGTGTTTTATGAGTGTTAACGTGGGATTTATTACTGCCAACTCCTTGTCTTTATTTTATGGCAACTTTTTTGTACCGCCGTGCTCACCTCTCGGAGCATCAGAGGTCATGTCATTGTCAAAAATAAATATTTTGGTCAACATGGTGGTGTGGTTTTTTGTAAGAAGTGTATCTGTTCTTTAATGAGGGCTGGAGGAAATGTTGAATACAAGCTTTTAACACAAGTATTTTAGGATTTATATTGGACATCTTGCCAATATATTAACCTTTTGTGGCAGCTTCCAAATAAATTTCTCTATTTAACCTTTTTGTACTTTATCACCTTTTTTGTATTATCCTCTGTATGTTGCATTTTGAGTGAAAATCAGGTATTTTCCTTTATTTAATTTACTGATCATGTAGATGTTCATAAAACCTCAGATTAAAGTTGAGGGTTATATCAAAAACAGAAAACTGAAGAAAAAGTGACTTTCAGCATAGATATCAATAACTGAATGTAAAAACAAGCATCTCCAATCACTTGTCATTTTTAAAACTACATGGGTTTTATTGATTTTTTTAAAATTAATCTTTAATCAGAATAAAGTCCCATTGAGATTACAATGTCTTTTACAAAGTTGACCTCACCAAGAGGTCAGCAGCTCACCAAAATGAAAAACAGGTTAAAAGATCAGTGATGATTAAAAAAAATAAATCAGTGTTGCAGAGGATTACTGTTTCCACATTCACTACAGAGTTTCTGAATGTCTAAATTGGCCCTATTTGATGACGATGAAAAGTTGAGAGACTATATTTTATCTCAGTTATTTACATATGTTGATAATATTATTGGTCCAAAAGGTATTAGACAGTTTGATCAGTAGATGATTTGTTAGGGTCTTTGAGGGTCAAAGCTATACATTTTTATACTTTCCTTTTGTAATCTTAAAATGCTCCTAATAAATGTGTGACAAAGTAAAATGTAAAAGAAATCCACCAGGTTTTGAAACTCAAAAATGTTTAATTACCTCCGCCAAGGAGGTTATGTTTTTGCCGGCATTGGTTTGTCTGTCTGTCCGTGTGCAAGATAACTCAAAAAGTTATGGATGGATTTGGATGAAAATTTCAGGAAATGTTGATACTGGCACACGGAAAAAATGATTTAATTTTGGTGGTGATGGGTGGGTCGGTGGGTAGGGGGGCACTGATCTGCCTTAGCGGAGGTCTGCGCTCTCCGACTGCTTGTCTAGTTCTCATATATTTCTGATGAAAGTCTGACCGATCATTTTATTCGGTCTGAATAAAATTACTTAGTCATAGAACACAACATTACATGTGATAACGCAGTACCCAGATGCTATCAGATACTATAGTTCTGTAATATTATGTTATTTGTGCGATGAAGATTAGCATTAGCCCCTTACCTCACTGTTAGCATGGTTTCTGCAGGTCATTAAAAAGCATTAAAAGTCATTAAATAGATTTTGTAAAAAAAAAATTAAGGCCTTAAATGGCATTAAAAAACATTAAATTTGATGTCTAGAGGCATTAAAAAATTAAATGCACTTGATCGAAAAACGTTGTTATTCATGATTTATTTTGATTTTATAAACATTTAAGTACAGTGTGATGATTGACAGGCAGAACCCTTTAATTGGCTACTGATTATGGCCGATACACGAAGTCACAACAACGGATGCTTTGGAATGCAATGCGCTCATGTCGTGGGAATATTAGAAATGTCGGAAAAATGGGAAAATGCAAGATTCAGCAGAAGTGATTGGAGGAGGAACTATTCAGAACCTGGTTAAAGTCTGTCAACGGTGAACCATCATTTGTATCTAAAACTATATATAAAACTGTATCTGCAGTTGGACATTAAATTTGTTTAAAGTAGCATTAAAAAGGACATTAAAAAAATGTAATTAGATTTGCTGATACCTGCAGAAACCCTGGTTAGTGTAGACAAACCAAGCATGTAGCATTAGCGATTGCTTTAGGTTTAGCTGTAGCGTTATGGGCAGTGTTATCGCTGTTAGCATTAGCATCAGCACTTGCAGCAGCCTCAGTGTTTATTGTGAAGTTGTCATTAACCCTGTTCTCAAATGCAACTGCGATGTTGTGTTTGACTGTATTGGTCTTAAAATAACCTGAGGTAGTTCAGCACATTGCCAGAGAACTTCTCTGGCTAATAGATGTGTCAGATGTCAGGCAGGGGGAAGTATGGAAGTCAATCTGTCTCATCAGATTTTGAATTACAAAAGCCACTGAATTTCTAGGACTGAATTTTTTTGCACTGAAATTAAGTATCTGAATTTTTTGTCTCTCAATTTTACTATGTTCATAAATTTTAAATAAAAAAAAATAATTCAGATGCAAAAAATTCACATCATACATCCGGGACACCAAGGATAAGCAATTATTCTATCTCAAATTGAACTGACAGCCAGCCAATCGAGTTACATTAGGTTGGTTATGTGACACCGATGCAGTAAGATGTCAGCGTGGATGTGTGATCGGAATTTTTTGCATCTGAATTTTTTTGCTTTTGAATTATTTGCATCTAACTTTTTTGCATCTGAATTTTTTGTATCTGAGTGTTTTTAATTCTAAATTTATGAACATAGTTGAATTCAGAGACAAAAAAATTCAGATACTTAATTTCAGTGCAAAAAAAAAAAAATAGATACTTAATTTCAGTGCAAAAAAAATCAGATACTTAATTTCAGGGCAAAAAAAAGTAAAATCAGATACTTAATTTCAGTGCAAAAAAACATTTCAGATACTTACTGTCAGTGCAAGAAAAAAAAAATTCAGATACTTAATTTCAGTACAAAAAAAAAATCAGATACTTAATTTCAGTGCAAAAAAAAAATTTCAGATACTTAATTTCAGTGCAAAAAAGAAAAAAAAATTCAGATAATTTCAGCGCAAAAAAAAAAAAAAAAAAAATCAGATACTTAATTTCAGTGCAAAAAAAAAATTCAGATACTTAATTTCAGTACAAAAAAAAAAAAAAAATCAGATACTTAATATCAGTGCAAAAAAAGAGCAGATACTTAATTTCAGTGCAAAAAAAAATTCAGATACTTAATTTCAGGGCAAAAAAAAATAAAATCAGATACTGAATTTCAGTGCAAAAAAACATTTCAGATACTTACTGTCAGTGCAAGAAAAAAAAAATTCAGATACTTAATTTCAGTACAAAAAAAAAATCAGATATTTAATTTCAGTGCAAAAAAAAATTTCAGATACTTAATTTCAGTGCAAAAAAGAAAAAAAAATTCAGATAATTTCAGCGCAAAAAAAAAAAATCAGACACTTAATTTCAGTGCAAAAAAAAAAATTCAGATACTTAATTTCAGTACAAAAAAAAAAAAAAAATCAGATACTTAATATCAGTGCAAAAAAAAATTCAGATACTTAATTTCAGTGCAAAAAAAATTCAGATACTTAATTTCATTGAAAAAAAAAATTCAGATACTTAATTTCAGCGCAAAAAAAAAAAAAAAAAAAATCAGTGCTGGAAATTTAATAGCTTTTATAATTCAAAATCTGATGCGATAGATTTACTTCCATAGAGAAGTGGGCGGGACTTTCATGACGTTCATGTTCAAATTTTTACTAAGTGCTGTGCGACATGCCTGATCAGTAGGTATAGCTACAAAGCCTGTAACTAACCAAATATCCTGATGATTAAAAACTTAGACATAATCACGGTCCGCACATAAGTGGGAGTTATAACCAGGTGGAGAAAAACTTCAGAAAACTCCACCAGCATCCGCGAATTGTATTTCTGATTGGCAAAATTCAATTAACATTCAAATAAATGCATAAACGGTCTCTGCCTGTAAACTTCTTCCAATCGGAATAACGTCGCAATTCAACAAATGTGGGAGGGGCATGTAACCGCGTGCATGACGTCACACACCTGTCAGATTTTTTCAATGCAAACACAAACGTCAATCAAAGTAGATGAGTATATTATACTTAAAAATCAAAATACGTCAGAAAAGTAGTGTTCAAATAGTATTTTTGAATTGACACAAACCACTTTATGATTTTATAATGTACCTGACAACTTTTTTCACTCATGGAGCTACAACACACACACAACAACAACAAAAAAAAAAAAACACAATACCAAAAATCACTCCAACAAGAATTCTCATTTTATTGACTAAATCTCAGCTTACAGGAAGACAGTTGTATTGCAAAGACAGAACCGGGTACGAGTTCTAGTGTTGTGGTCGTCTACTCACTAAAACTCCACTAAAATCATGATGCTTGGAAATATGCCACTGGACACAAAGACACTGGAAATCCATATCAACATGTTACGTTATGGTTGAGATGAGGAGGCAGCGCTGACTGACTCAGATGTTACAAGAGAAGGTACGGTGGCCTGAGGAGGAAGTGTGTATCCCTTCGTTTCTAGCTTTAGATGACTCAGCCTTCCTCCTGACTCAGGCATCCTCAGCTGCAGCATGTACCGGTCTTCGTTTTGTTATGTACGAGTTTGTTACGCCTGGTTATCCCTTTATTGTTTTGACGTGCTGAAGAAGTCTCAGAACTTGGCACAAAAACAAAATTCAGTGGTGGAGCTGAATAGTTTTACAGATGGCCAGGTCTCACTTGTTGTTCACTGTTGAAACATTCACTCGTTTAGGATCTTTTAGGGTTATCAAACAGTAATAATCCTGATAAACGAATGTACAAACAAGCTTATCTGTTTTGTTATCCATCTGTATTTTAAGGAAGAGGCAGCCTACACTTTATTAGTCACTTTAATGGTTGGACCAATTGAAGTACTGGCAAGAATAGATGTGCAAAAGACCAAAAATGAGTGACCATACATGGGGCCAATAATGTGGAAATGCTTTAGTCATTGTCACACACTGGCAAAGAATGGTTAAAGCTTTTATCTAACTTTTCAAAACACTGTTTGGTAAAGCTCAGTTGGATATGGTTAACCAAAAAAAAAGCACATTTTGCAGCATATTTTATTCGGCTGAGAGAGATGTATTCACTTTCATTTATAATTAAATGCATAGTGTATAATGAGGCTGCGAACCAGTGTGTGAGTTCTTTTTATGGTTCTTTGCTGATGAAACTGACATGAATTCAGGCAGAAATCATACTGCCAAGCAAGATAATGTATTAAAGTTTTATTCATCATGACCTGAACATGATCCCGGACGAGCCCCCATATTGTCACATATTTGCATTATGTCAGATAATTTCATTTTAATGAAATAGCAGCAAGTATCGCTAATTGTAAATGTTACTAAAGGGGATATGATAGCACTGATAGCCAAATGCAGTGCACCATTACCACTAAAGACTCAAACAAAAACTGGCGACCAAAATCATCCATCAGTCTAAAATGTTTAATAACTTCTGATCCGTTAAATCTATCAATACATGTGAGTAATTGGTGTAAAATGCA
Source organism: Sphaeramia orbicularis (assembly GCF_902148855.1). Taxonomy (NCBI): domain Eukaryota; kingdom Metazoa; phylum Chordata; class Actinopteri; order Kurtiformes; family Apogonidae; genus Sphaeramia; species Sphaeramia orbicularis. The sequence continues at coordinate 18,087,038 of NC_043975.1, forward strand.
GTTTGTTATCTTTTCATGGACATCGGATATGACCCATTTGGATGTTCAGAGGCTCTGTAGTGAACGTGGAAACACAGTCATCTTCTACAACATTGATTCAGCAGTAAAACCAAAGGAGTTGGATCAATGACAGCAGATGGAGACACTTGGTTTATGTTTAGTTAGTGATGAATTTAGTTGAAAAAGTCACATTTTCTTTGCTTTTCTCTGTTTTTGATATTACGACAATTAACTTTAATCTGAGTTTTTATGAAAATCTACACGATCAGTGAATTAAATATGGGAAAATACCAGATTTTTATTGAAGAAACAGAAACTACAGAGGATAATATTATAATAAGTGGTGACAAATTGCTTAAGAAAGGTTAAATAGACAGAAAAATTCATTTGGGAATTGCCGGAAAAGTAACACTGGGTCTTTCTGGGTTAATTAGATGTGTCTGAAACAACTAATATGAGATGGACACCACCAACAACATAGAAAACATAGGTCTTGTCTTTTTTTTTTTTTTTTTTTTTTTTTAGATTTTTTTCAGTGTGTGTTACATAATTTAGCTTTAACAAGTCAATCTTTGACAAAGTAAGCACTGACTATCCTTTTGCTCCACCACTTTCAGCTATGCAGAAAATTTAGCTTAAGTTTAACTGTTATGGTGCATTGCAGATTCACCTGCTATGAATGAGTAGGAGGGCGGTTTTCAAGGGGAATGCAGCAGTTAAAGCATGACAGGGTGAGGTAATGTACATGCCAGTGTAACCTCCACTTCTTCATACGGTCATGTGAAAGGCCTCCCCAGCTGAGTATAATGTGCTGGGTCTCGCTGCAGAACCAGTGCTGCCTGCAGCTGGCTGATGGAAAATAACCGGCTGCAGAAAACAGCGCGGCTACAGTGTCTGTATCAGGCCCGTCCTTTGTTTCCGAGTCAGAAGGCTGCCGATGAGGTCAGAGATTGTCACAAGATGTAGTAATTTGCATACTCGCTTTCTGATCCGGGAGCAGCTGTGATGAATATGATCCAAACGGCTTATGTAAGAGATGAAGTGAGTTTAGCTGATCCTCAGTCAGGCCGATCCAAGCTGAGGCAAGACTGACTCTCACAAGATAAAGAAACATGTTATTTTTTGCAGCTAAACTACATCTACAGTGTACTACAGCCTGTGACAGGAGAAACACTGAGCAGGTTTTTCACAAGAGCTTTTAGCACATACAAGTTCATGCAGATTTATGTCTGGAAAGCAACACACAAAATGCCCATTCCTTTGCATGATCCAATGCTTGCAGTATTTTTTTTTTCTTCAAATAATTGATCTAATATTTATGATAAGTCAAAGAAAGGAATGGGTTATTTTTTTTTACTGTTACTTTGAACTTGGTCATAAAAACATCCAAGCCACACTACTTCACTAAAGGTGGCAAATTAGAAGCAAAAATCTCTTCTTAAAAAAACATGTTTTTCCCCTATCTGTGATATAAAGTCGAAAACTCTCGGTCTATGTCCTCATGCTTTGTTTTTTTTTTTCTGTTCCTGAAGGTGGTGAAATGAGTTCACAACGTTAATACAAATACAACACACTGAAGAGAAACTAAGAGTCCTCTGGTTTTTAGCCCTAGGATGTCTCAAGAGATCGTAACAGCAATATTCACTCTGGGACATAATGCAAGAAAATTGTGCTACGGCAAAAAATTCCACATCACAACATTTTACATCTTTTTATCCTTTTTTTTTTCCTCGTATTTTTGTAAAGCCGGTTCAGATTTTCTTAGGGTAAATTTGATCTACTTATCATGCAATTTATAAAAGGTGATTAGTTCTCATCTGATTTTTTTTTTTTTCAGTTTAAATTGACGATGCTAAATGGTTATTTTCTTTTCAGACAACGCTTTTTCGCTAAAAGTTTCAAAAGAAAATGTAGCTGTACAAACTGAACTGAAAGAGTGAGTAGAAAATAGTCTTTAAACTGTGAAGTAGATATGTTTGACATGAATAACAGGACATCATAAGCATTCTCTAAGGGAAACAGTGGTTTGTGGACGATTCCCTCTGAAAATTACCTCTCGAAAATAAGATGTAATGTTCTTTTGTCGATACTTATATGTACAGCAGCCAAACAAATGTGTTCCAGCACTGTTATGCCAGAAAACAATGGAAGCTACTTTACAAGCACACACACCAAAAAAACAGAATTAGAAAACAAACAAAAGAAAAAAAAAACAGGGTGTAGTTATTTTTTTTTTAGATTAAAATAAATAAGAAAATTTTCAAAGCAGTTAAATCCACTTGAGGGTTCATACACACAGAATGCACAGTGAAACAAGCACACTCGCACTTTCACATTTTTTCTTTTTTTTTTACACATGAAACATTAAAACCACCGCCTGCTCATTTTCATCATACAAGGTAATTCCTTGATCTTTTTTTTTTACATCAGCTTGAAAAATACAAATCAGTACAGCTTCTCTTTGTCTCTTGGCTTCAACAAAAATGCCATAAGGACACATCTTGAAGAGGGCAGATATCCACCTTCCAATTTCTATTTGCTTTTTTTTCTTCTTTTTTTGCTGAAAGTATTGCTTTAAGAAATGGATTTTGGTCTTCTTTTCAGATGATTTGAACTCTAATGGAAGCAATTTTTTTATTTATTTATTTTTTTTTACTTTTCCACTGGGTTTGTAGTCAGTTCATTAAATTCAATATGTAAATGGGGCTTCTTCTGGGCTGTTTGCAGTAGTGTAACTGAAAACTGTACCTCATGAGGTTCTACAAAGACTTTCATTGGGTGTGCTCTTCCTCTCCCGAGATGTTTACGACAGATACGTGTTAGTAATCACTGTCTGTTTTTTTGTTTTCCATGCATGCACATCTATGTGGTTGGATGAGAGGTATAAAAGTGTGTTGGTTGGTGTGAGTTTGTGACTTATAAGCGTTCTGACGGGTTCAGACGCAGATCTCTATGGGCGTTGGCACTAGCATGCGGCCGCCCGGCGAACTGTTTTCTCGTGGCATTCGTTCGTAACTGTTGGTGGACGACACGGAGCTGTTGGTGGAGACGGATACAAAGTGGTGGCCGTTGGTCGTTTCTATCATCCCGCCTTTAGCGCTGCCACCGCCTCCGCTCCCTCGTTCCACCGCCACCGGAGACATGGGGGACAGGGGGGACAGTGGGGATAGTGGGGACAGAGTCTGCTGCTTCATCCTCTCCACCAGAAGCTCCTCATCCTCCTCTCCTGAAGACGATGACGAGATAGTGCCTTCCACCTCTCCCCGCCCCCCGCCTCCTCCTCCTCCTCCTCCACCACCACCACCACCGCCACCACCACCACCTCCGCCTCCTCCTCCAACTCTTTCTCCGTTTCCTCCCAAGTTGCCGTTGTTGTTGTTGTTCTCCCCGTCCAGCATCCAGGAGTGGCTGAAGTACCCGAACACTTCTTTGACGGAGCAGCGGCGGTCCTGCTCCACCGAGAGCAGCCGGCGGAACATGCGAAGGGCCTGCTCCGTGAAACGCCTCCACTGGGACGGCACCGTGTTCGTCCTCCTCCTCTGCCAACGGATGAACTCCTGGTAGAAGGAGTCGGACGGCAGCGCCTTCTCCCAGGGGAAGTTGCCAGTCAGCATGCAGAAGAGCAGCACGCCGAACGCCCACACATCAGTGCTGTAGTCCACGCAGAAACCCTCATGCCGGGTCACGTCACAGAGCTCCGGGGCTGTGTAGGGGATGGTGCCGCTCACCTGGAGGAGAAAACACGACAAGTGAGCACTGGTTGAAAGCAGATAATAACACATTAAAGAAAAAAAAAAAATTACTTACTCTTTTCACAGGTGAGCCAGCACGGCGGGTCATGCCGAAGTCAGAGAGCTTGACTTTGCGGCACTCTCGGTCAAAAATGAGGATGTTTTCAGGTTTGATGTCCCTGTGGACCAACTTCTTACAGTGCAGGTAGTCCAGAGCAATGGCCACTTGGTGCACACAACGCTTTGCTACTGCCTCGGGAAGACCGACCTGTGGAGGGGGGGCAGCAAGGGACACATAATCAAACCATAAATATGACAAATAATGAATGAAAAGTGTATTAACTATAACAAACATGTTGAATCTGAATGAAGAAAATATATTGGTCTGAATTGGTATAGTATTATTAACCCTTTCATGCATGAATTATGAGAAACTTAGTCGAGATTTTTTTCCTGAGTGTTTTTATTCCTCTTTAGGCATGAAAAAACAATGCAATTGAATTTTTTTTAATAAACCTGTTTTTTATGAAGATGTTTTATTGCTTTAACTAAAAAAAAAAAATTCAATTAAAAAAATTGTTTGAATGAAAAAAAAATTATAATCCAAAATTTTTTTTTCTTTGAAGTGATTTTGGTTTTTTTTGAAGTGATTTTTTTTTTTTTTAATGGAACTATTTTATGGGTTAAAGCAATAAAGAAACAAATCTACCTTCATAATTTTTTGTGGAGTCCCAAAAATGTCCACTCCGCTGGACATCATGTGTCTAATTTTTGAATATCAGAAAGTGATATAGAAAATCAAAACATTTTTAATGCAGCTAATCTGATGTTTTCTCACATTTTATGATATGCACAATTTTTATTAGCAATTGATTTACACTCAAACATGTTACTGCAGATCGGGTTTATCAAGAACAGCAAAGTTACGGTAATGTATGAATGTCAGTGTATGGGATGGTGCAAAAGTGTCCACTGTGATATGGAACTAAAACAACCAAATCCATGAATATATTAGAGAACAGATGAAGAATAACTGTCCACTGTAGTGACCAATATGCATGAAAGGGTTAAGGTTCCATGAGTATTTACTGATATAAGTCAGCATTGGATGTAGCCATTTTGACATCATTTATTTCGTTAATGCAATTTTGATGCCTCAAGTTTGGTTTTTTGATCATCATCATGGGCGTTTTGTGACAGAAGTGACCATATTGAGGCAAGATGTTGGAGATGGAGAAGAATTAGGGATGCAATTTAAGCTAAAGACTTTGTTAAAACACTGAAAACATTGATCTCATTGCTAACTAGACACAGGCTTTGTTAAAATCTCCTAAGTAATTACCACTACTTGCTAAATGTAAACACATTCAGTTGTGATTGATACAGTAATGTCAACTTTGTGTAGTGTATAAACATACTTTAGACACTGTTAGCTGGGTGATTAGCAGGCTAGCTGAGAGAATAATGTAGTTATAATGAAGAAAATGAATGAAAACTAGTAAAAACAACCCATAACTTAAAAAGGCAGCCACAAAAATCCCCCTTTTTTAAGTTGTGGTTTGTTTGTTTTTTCTCTCCCTGTTTGCAAATGACTGAAAATATGAGAAAACCAATAAAAACTTAAATGACAAAAAAGAAAACTAGTTAAAAAGAAAACTTAGCAGGAAAATGAGCTGTCAGTCAAAACCTACTTGACAGATAGTATTCTGCAGCAGTAAAATCTTATTAATGGAGCAGTTTATTTAGCCAAAGCCCCCAGAACACTTATTCACATAAAGCGAAAGATACCAGTTTCCAGGTAAAAGTTGATGCTTTTTCAATGGGAGTCAAATGGAGCAGCGTTTTTATAGCCTGTATCCAGCAGCTGTCAGTGGGATTATACTTCGGCATGATCACTGCAGCAGTATCAGTGGGTTCAGTTGAGTTTCTGCGGCTTAAACGTTTTGATACAACTTCATACCAGAGGCTAATAAGGATTTGTTAATGCCGTGTGGTAAGTAGCAAAACTCTAGCTGTTTGGAGCACCTGTGGTGGAATGATATCGAAGAGGTCGCCTGCCAGAGCGTATTCCTGTGCAAACACGTAGTACTCGTCAGTCTCGAAGGCGATGCCAAACATGTTGATGATGAAAGGGCAGGGAGACAGGTAGAGGGAGATGCTGTACTCCCGCAGAAATGACTTCAGCTTAGTTGTCTTTTTCTTCAGGAACTTCAGCGCCATTTTTGTACCTTTTAGGAAAACAGACATGACTTCAGATGTTTTGATTTGATGTGAAGGTATATGTGTGTATGTTTCTACTTGTCAGCTCTACTAAGTCTTCAGTCTGTTGATAATGTGTGTCTCCTCACCTCTGATCTTATGGATGACCAGGTCCACTTTGCCATAGGTGCCTTTGCCCAGCTCCCTGATCACTTCATAGTACTTGTTGACCTCCAGTCTTTCCAGGTTCTGGGCTGCAATGAGCTGCAGTTCATCCAGGATGTCCATGTTGGCTCTTGACACCAGTGGAGAGGAACTCATGTTGTTTCAGGGGATGGAAGAGGCGACTCAAACTGGGGGATGGATGCTCAGGGCAGGATGAGAGCAGTGGCAGCTAACAGCTGGTGTCACTGGAGAGAAGATGATGAAGAAGAAGAAAAAGATTTTAAAATGCCACTTTGTGTTTTATGGCAAGTTTGTCTTTGTCTGACATGACAGTAACTCTTCTATTACTTCTATTATTGACACTTTACTGCAGTGGTTCCCAACCTTTTTTGGCTCATGACCCCATTTTAACATCGCAAATTTCTGGCGACCCCAGACATCCAAAACTGAGACTTTTTTTTTTTTGCTGAAATTAATTTGTTTTTGATCATGTAATAGTTTTCTATACTATGTTGCAAATAAACGTTAATTTTAGAGGACATTTAGTCTATATAATGTATATTATTATGGACGGAGGCAGAAAAGCCAGGTGTAAATTACTGCACAAAGTGAGAATTTGTTTTTCCTTGGTCAGGATATGTACAGTCAGTCCAGCTTGGATTTACAAGGCTGATAATTAATACTGAACAAACAAGAACTTAAATTATGTATTATGAAAGAGCTGCAGCATCTGAAACCGACCACAATGAACATTTGACAGATAAACAGAACCACAGTGCTTCAGTTTCAGCTTCACAGTTTGTCATGCCTTTTATGTATTGGGATTGTCTCCGTCAACTCACCATATATTTTTTATTACAAAGGTTTTTATTATTATTATTATTATTATTATTATTATTATTATTATTATTATTGTTATAAATTGCTAGAAATTTCAGGTGACCCCATTTGAATTCCAGGTGACCTCACGTGGGGTCCCGACCCCAAGGTTGAAAAACACTCCTATACTGTATAGTCACTATAACCTTTTGCAAGTGCGTCTCATTTGCTGATGTTAAAGAGGCCTTCTGTTTCTGGTAAAAGGTTATGGATTGATTGACTTCATGCACGTGTGAGAGCAAACTATACAAGAACAGCACTCGGAGAGTGCGACCTCCGCCAAGACAGATCTACCCCCCCCCGATCAACACCAAAATTTAATCATTTCTACCTTGTGCCACTATCAACACTTCCTGAAAATTTCATGAAAATCCATCCATAACTTTTTGAGTTATCTTGCTAACAAACAAACAAACAAACGCGCACGCATGCAAACACACAAAGCAAAGTGATCACAATACCTCCTGGCAGAGATAATAAAAACCCAATATGTCAAAGAGTCAACTACATCATGGTCTGAAAATGTTAAAAGACAAAGGCCTGATCTAAGCACATCACCACAATAAAAGCTTTGGTGTGTTGTATTTAGTGACATCAACAAGTGAAGTTACAGCCCCCCCCCACCACCTCCATACCTATGGGGACCCCAGTAAATATGCAAGTCTTTCATTAGACCAGTGGTTCTCTGTCTTTTTCTGTCGGACGAAAATCTCTAGGCCCCCCTCCAACACAACAACATTGTATCACTGGTGCAATTATAACTTTTATTCAAAGAAATATCAATATTGTAACAATACTTTTTGCTTTTCCTTTAATAATTTTTTGTGCAAATTAAACCAGACTGCTCCCTCAGACAATATTTTTTTTCCAAAAAAAAATAGGAAATGTACAATTATCTTACAACTATGACAATAAAGTTACTTTTTTTTTTTAGAACAACAAACAAATTTTGGTAACAAAGATGAACATTTTAACAATATCAGTGACTGCAATGAGCCTGTTTATATTCTACATCTCAAAACATTAAAGTGTAAACTGTGCAAAAACACAAACATTGCACATTTTTCTTGTCCAGTCCAATCCTTGTCCATTCTCCAAACCTAAACTCTTTGTCCAGTCTAGTGACAGATCACTAGGGCAGTAGATTTGTTTGTTGTACGTCCCTAAAATGAGTCCAGGGTGCTCCAATGCTAAAACATTAGCTTCACCTGCTACATGTTCTAACCTGAAGAAAACACACAGGAGTGATCCAATACCCCCCTGGTACCCCTCCCCACTGTTTGAGAAAACCCTGCATTAGACCAAGATTGATCCTTTCTGGGCATTTCAGATCAGGGGATTGGAAACACACTCTCTCTTTAGATATACAAGCCTCACTAAATGGTAACAAAAACATAACATTTTTTTCTTTTTTTCTTTTTTTTTTAAAAATCTTATTATATGCTGATTAAAATCCAGTTGTGCTGTTTATTTTCCTTTTCTGCAATTAGAGCCTGCTACATCTTTGATTTGCATAAGTATTGCACCATGCTCTATAAAAACACCTAATATGACCTCTTTTAAAGCCACTCTCATATTTAATAAATGAATGTGCATCACATGGACATACACTGTCTCTGGTATTGTAGTAATGCTGAATATGTACAATTGTTGTTTGAGAACACATGCATGGGATGTGGTATGCTGCACTGACAACAGTTGGACCTTTCTGAATTCATCACTACTATCATGAGCTGAATATATATTGAATACTACTTGTATCACTTGCAGTTTTTTCCAAGGTTGTAGACTACTTGTGAGGGAGAACGTGGATAACTGAAACAACCCTGTTAACAGATAATATACTGTATGTGGTAATGTACACATTGTTTAGTTTTTGTAGGTAAATGAGTCATTTTAGGGTATATAAATCTAGCAGTAACTGACAAAACACTGTATCTGCTGATTAGAATTTGCAGGATAAATACACAAACATGTCTGTGGATAAGGAGCTCTTATGATTTTTTGAGAAATTCACGTTTTGTGCAGAGTGCAGGTTATTTTTTGATTGTACCCAGCTCTATTTCTAAGCTAACTAGGACTTGTGTTGCTGCAGTGAGGAACTTGAGAATGAACATAAGAATTTTGTGGGAAAAAAAACAACCTGAGAATCAGTGTATAGATTATTATCATGAGGTTTAGGCAAACTTGGAAAGTCTGTCTTAGAAATGAGTTGGCTGAATAACATTTTGGACTCTACACGAACACATGCAGATTTTACATACTGCACCTTTAAGGATGCAGTATTTATTTAGTAACTGTGACTTAATGATTCCTCTGTAAATCACATTATAATAATTAAAGCCGTTGATGGATTAACCCATGGATGCATCAGTCTAAGGATACATTTAAGACTTTACAACATAACAGGGCTCACGTGGAAGTATTTGGCATTATTGGATATAAAATACTATAGTACTCGCAGTATATTTGTGTTAGTTTTCAAGGTCAGCGATAGACAACATGCTGCCGATGGCGAAGTGTGCTGCGCTGATCTGATCTGCAGTGTGATAGTCACCGAAAATGCTAATTATCTGCAGTGAAGGCTTAAGTAATTCTAAATGCTACTCGCCAAGGGGGATGCCAGAGCTGAGCTGTGAGCTGAGTCACACACACACACACACACACACACACACACATACACACACACATACACAACCAGTAAGAGTCCTTTCTAGCAAATCCAATCCCTGCTGCAGTGTGATTATTCTTAGTGATTGCTTTCTTTTTCTCTTCCTGAGCAGCGAGACCTGCCAAGTCCTGACCCTCACACTATAGATTCAGAGCACATGTGAAAGAATTATGGGAACTTACAGGTGCACACACACCCACACACACACACACACACACACACACATGCAAACACGCACACACACCCAAATATACTCGCACATATTACATAACCTGAAGTGCTGGAAAGCAGCCTCGCTCCCTCCCTGAGCAGACGCTTGTGAATCTGCCTTCCTGTCATTGCTTACAGCAAACTAGCAACACTTGGACTGTTGTCAGATTTATTATCGCTTTATCTTCAGCTCATATCTCTTTTCGGTCGGTACATGTTATCTGATAAGCTCCATGTATCACTGCATGATGTTTTGGATGCAGAAAATAACTCTGATGCTGGCTGCGAGTGGTCATAAATCTGCTTCGTCACATGGTAAGTCACCAGTTATGTGACAAAACGCACACTCTCACACGGCGACAGTACAATAAAGTACCCTGTCATCCCTCTCCACAGGGGTCTGTGTTCCTCTGTGGGGGTGTAATCTTTTTTGTGTGAAGCGGACAGGAAGAACGGTTGACACCAGCAGGTGTAGAGGGATGACTCAGTTCGGGTGATAAATGGCAGAGGATGTACGAATACTGGAGCTCACACACACACACACACACACACACACACACACACGCACACACACACTCACTCTCTCTGTTTTAAATAAAATAAGTCACACTCTCGGACACATGCGATAAACACACATAGACACACACTGGAGGGCGAGGGGTGGGAGTTGTAAACAGAGAAGACCATTTGTTTGTGTTCAGGCTCTGAAGTGCTTACTGTACACTGCAGGATACATGCAGGACCATGTGTCTCACTGTGTGTGAGCGGGGACTGCAGGGGAGTACAATTACAACAACAACAACCTCATATCTCTGTGGATATTATTTTTAACATGCCATCCTTTAGTTTTGCTGATGACTCCTACTTATTTCTTTCTAATATGTTTCCACATTGACGTAGTGAGATCATAGACTACACTGGGCCACAATGATTTTGGGATAAAAACACCTGATTATCTATATTTTTACCTATATCAAGTATGCTGATTCCAGTCTGAAATCAGAGTTTTTCCAGTATTTTAAATCATACACATCTATATACAGTATATCCATTAGCAGCAGATCATGCCAGTGTTTGAGTTACATAAAAGGGATCAAAATTCAGACGGTTTTATCACCTGGGAAAAAAATGGTGCGATTCAAAGTGATGTAAAAATGAAAGCTGGAAATTTCACTCTCACCCAGATTGGAAAACTCACTGGTGATCCTGTATTCCCCTCAAGTTCAACTCTGATTTAGCAGCTTGGGATTCATTAATATGAGTAGAAGCCCAAATACTGATCAGTCACTTGAGGACATAAATGCAAACTCATTATTTATGTGGATAAAGTCCCATGTCTGACTATTAAATTATCTAAGAATATTAGAATATACTGATTACACAGGACTCAGGAAAAGGAAATTAAATGAATCATCTTTAGGTAGATAGGCAAATATTTTAAAATATGTTTGTAGTTATTTAGAACATTTTAATTTATTAAAGATTATAATGTAAATTGTGTCTCTTATCAGATGTTTAAGGGCCCCCATTTTTAAGCTGAGGGCTGCTTCTGGAGTGTCCTATTACAAAATGTATCTTGCAACTGAATTGTCAATTTGAACTGTTGTAATAATTTTGTAATAAATTGATTGATTGATTGATTGATTGATTGATTGATGGATTGATTGGCACGATGGAAGTAGCTATATGAATGGGTCAGTTCCTCAACTCACACCTTGATTTTTTTTTTTTTTTTCCCCAGAACAATTTCATTCTGGTATTTCTGAAATGGAAACCAGGTACCGATGGCTTCAACCTAATAATGATGGTGATTCGTGTTGGTTCGTACAGGGATAAACTGTCACAATCATGAGCACAACAATAAGTGTCTGAAACATTTTTGATCAATTTTCTCTAATATTCCGGTTTATTCTTCATTGGACTTGATGTTCATATTTCTAAATAAATCAGATCAGTTTAACTCACATAATCTTCAGGTTGTCAAGTATATACACAACAAAAGGTGCAAGACTGGAAAATTACTGTTTTTTTAACACCTTCACATAATTCAACAATCTGTACAGGAAAAATTACTGAGCAATTTTTCCAGAGTCAAAAGTATTTTCCTCAAAAAGAGTAAATTTGGCTCTATGTTGAGTTTGAAGAGCTCTACCCAAAGAGTAACTTTTACTCTGTTTTTTAGAGAGCGACCAAATGTTATCTGAGTAGAGTAAAATTTTCTTCAATTTGAGTAAATTTTACTCCGGCAAATTTCCAGTGTGGGAGAAATTCTGATGTCAGATTTAGAATCAGTACGTCTGATTCAGTCAAGATCGGAGCTTTATATATAAGAAGTAGGCCTGTAACAGTACACAAAATTTTCGGTTCGGTACGTTTTCGGTTTTCAAAGCCACGGTTCGGTTTTTTTCGGTTCGGTACGGGAAGAAAGAAAACCCCTCAAAATGTCTATTAATGCATTTATGAATTTTTCAACATTTTCCCCCCAATTTTTGGAGACAATAGAATATAGAAAAACAGGAATAATATAATTCTGCTGCTACAAATCAAATAGAAAATAAAATAAATTATTAATATTACTAAATGTATTTTAAACATTAGTATTGCACTTTTCCCTGAAAGGTAGTTTCGAACAAACAAGAAAAATCTAATCACAGTTCTGTCAGTTCACATTCTGCATAAAAATAACAAAAAAATTCCACATGAAGTGCAACATTAACAAGAGGGTAAACTGGTATTCAGTTTAAACAAACTGAAGAGAAACTTTGACAACACAATGAACCAAATTATTTATTTAGGACAGAGAACAAACTGTTAAGGACACTGTGTGTGTTTGTGTGTGCCTGTGTGCACGGGGGATTTTTTTTTTTTTTTGTCGGAGCCGGGGGGGTAGGGGGGGCGCGCAGTTATATACCTGGGGGTGCGGTCCATAACTAACGTAATGAACACTGTCGTGAAATGAAAGTGAAACTTTACATACTTTCAATGTTCTATTTATTCCTCTATTATACAGCGTGCGTGATAGACAGACAGACAGACAGACAGACAGACAGAGCTAGTGTCAGTGTTTTAGAACTACCGTAGTTCACAGGGGCCAAACAACGTCCGTCTTATTAACGTCTCTTTCCTCGTTGTTGTCTTTCACCTGAACCTGAACTGATCCAAACTGGACTGGACTGATGGTGGAGGGTCTTCAGTCTCTTCCTTCCAGGTTCACATCATATTTGTTGTTTTTTTTTAACCTTATATCAGCTGCTATTTCATATTTCGGGTCAATGTGTGCGTCCTTCAATATGTCCATGTGAAACTTGCGCAGATTTAAAGTTCCGCATCAAACGACGTCTTTCATTCCTTTGTTTTTTTCTCATCATTCTGTGCCGTTTCGGTACAGCTGTGTACTGATCCGAACAGGTGTGTACCGAAACGGTTCAGTTCGGTACGTGTACTGTTACAGGCCTAATAAGAAGTCAACAGAGTTTCACCTTCTGTTTTTTTCTACTCTGTTTTCAAACATCTGGCCTTGAAGACAGTAAATGTCAAACATATGCATAACAACATCTTTTGGGTGTTATGAGCTGAGGCAATTAATTAACCAGAACCATAGTACAGTTCATTAACAGAAAAAAAAAAACAACAAAAAAACAAAAAAAAAAAAACAAAAGCTGATGGTCGATGGCAAACGCCTCCACATTGGATTTGATTATATGGATAATTCATTCTCAGCGTTACATTCAAATCCCACATCTGGTTTTACCCATCATGCAGCTCAGATTTAGACTCCTCACCTGTAACGCTAGTGGACTGACTGGATGACTTCATGTAATCCCATCCTAAGTGTGATCATCTTAACTACATTAAGCTCATAATGGCTGTAATTATCACACCTACACTACAGTTTAATGAGAGTACTTAAAGACTGCTTTCATATTCAGGTAAGCGTGCACGTTTTACTTACTCCTCTGCCTCACACTGAAAGCCTCTGCTCTCAACGGAAGAAGACGAAAAAGAGATGTATGTAGAAAATATGCAGTACAGTACCAGATTAGAGTTTCTTACATGTGAAGGTATACAAAGGTGCAGTGCTGATGCAACCACAGTATGGGTAAAAAAAAAACAAAACACAGTGATAATCTAATTAGCATTTAATATAGTATAGTATATTAACACATGTGGGAGTTTGAAAAGAAAATTATTCAGTATCGTTGATTCAGTATGTGTTGAGAATGTGTGATTAATTCTACAAGAGATTTAAAGAGCAGCTTGCAGGTTAACAACCACAGAGTAGTGAATGGGTTATACTGAGTGCAGAGATGTAACGATTACCGGTATAACGATAAACCGCGGTAAAATTGCCAACGGTTAGTATTACAGTTTAAATTCTAATTATCATGATAACTGTGTTTGATTACCGCACTTTTCTGGAGAAAACACCTATGTAAAGATATGCTTTTATATCAAATATTTGAGTATAGTTTTAATTTATTACAATTTTAATTGTACAGACTTAATATTTGGAACCAATATTCACTTTTAAAGTCTTTGAAAAGGTTCGTTAAGCATCTTTGTGTTATTTATGCAACAAATTATATACATTTTTCAGATCGGATTTTATATATTTTTTTTGTGTTTTCTGGCCTTTTGTGTTTTTTTATAGTAGGTTAAAGTGAAAAAAATAATAGACAGTTGATATAAATGAAGTTGTAATGAAAACAAAGATACCAAACATGGGTATAATAAACATTTGTTTATATAGTATATAAAGGCAAAATCAAAAGTACTGAAAAACGGACAAAATAGGCTCACACCCCTAAGGGTTAATATTTGAATGTTTCTACCAAGAGAAGGTACATTATGCCAATTATTTTATTTGTTTTTTTTATTGTTTTTGTTTTTTTCAAAATACAACTTGGTTAAATTATTTCAGTGTGTGTATTAGTACTTTTTGAACATTTTGAGCATAATTTCAACAATACCGTGATAATAATGATAGCCGTGATAATTTTGGTCACAATAACTGTGATATGAAATTTTCATATCATTACATCCCTAACTGAGTGTAATGTTAATATTCCAATATGAACAGTAGAGGAAACGCCTTCTCCACTACTAAAAACCACCAACAAATCAACCCTATGTATTGCACACAGTGAATAAAGTATTAAGCTCACTGTTTACACACATGGATTATGGTATCATCAAGTTTTCTCTTTAAAACACAACCTCAGTTGGTCCTAAGTTGATAGTTTACATTATAGTTCTGTTAGCTTAGCTCTGTTTTTAGACAGAAAACCATCACAGTAAAACCACAAATCACCTCTGTTTTCAGTACGATTTGTGTTGAATCGTGCAAACAAGGTCAGAAGTGTCACAGTTTAGTTTGAACCGTCGATCAACAAACGGCAAATTAGCAATGAGGGGGCAATTTTTCCTTGAAGCTGCTGAAGGTTCGGTGGAGATTTGACACACGGTTCACAAAAGCACTCGCAGAGATCGATCAAATTCCTTTCTTGATTGTAAATTAATTAAAAATTAAAGGCAACAAACATCTCTCTGCGGTTTACTTTCCTTTAAAAATCTAATCATTCACATTAGACTTTCTATACAAAAAACTTAATTTCTACGGCCTGTGGTCAACAATCTATTTGTCCTCTCTCTTTCAGGCACAAAAGCTTTCCCCAGCTGTCTTCTCTCACCTGATTATAATGGGAGGAGAAGGGGGAGGGAGGAGATGCCCAGCACTAAGCATTTCAAATATTAACAATCAAATTATATATAAACTACAAAGAATTATCATACAGCACAGGTCAAAAATACAAAGTCATTAATTTCCTGAATTATGCGCTATGACTCCAACAAGAGTCATTATTATTAAATGACAATGGATAAAATATAAAAAAATGAATAAAACAGAATCTACAAAATGATAAATAATGTGGAAAAATGGCCAAAAAATGTGGTAAAATAAAGTAAAATGGTAAAATAAAAATAAAATAAAACTGGTAATTGATAAAATAAAAATAAAACAAAATATAAAAAAGTAACAAAATGAACAAAAAGACGCAAAGGAATTAATAAATGAAAAAAACTTTATAAGAAATCAACAAAATAATAAGTAACATTAACAAAATAAGAAAAGAAAAAATAAGCAAAAAATGCGGTAAAAAATTAACAAAAAGCAACAAATTGAACAAAAAGAGGCAAAGTAATTAATAAAATAAACAAAAATTAATAAGAAACAAAAAAAAGCACTCGGCAAGCATAGACCTCCGCCAAAATAGATCTGCCCCCCCGATCAGCACCAAAATTTAATCATTTCTTCCTTGTGCCAGTATCAACATTTCCTGAAAATGTCATAAAAATCCATCCATAAGTTTTTGAGTTATCTTGCTAACAAACAAACACACACACACACGCATGCATGAAAACACACAAAGCAAAGTGATCACAATACCTCCTCAAGTTGTGTGACGTAACATATGAGAGTGCATCAACATAGCTCATGTTAAACAATAGGTAATTTATTACTTTCTGACAACAGTGATGAAAATATAAATTCAGAGTTTTGACAGATCACAGCTTAATTATTTTGAGCTACTGCATCAAACAGACCCAACACTGACGATGACAAAGAGTCATAACCACGATGAAGAGGTAAATCTGTTATGATATGAGGAGTGCCAACGAGTAGAGTAAGGATTTAACTGGTCCAAAAACCCCTGAAAGTAATACTTTCCCAAACTGGGACAACAATGGAGGCCAGTGTGTTTCCACTCTAGTCATAAATGTTTGCAAAGTCACTGGTGGAGCTTCACCTGACGCATGCCTCCTCAGCTCACAGCAGATTGATTTTATAACATCGGTATGACATGAGCAAAAAGTGTTTTCTTTCTCTTGGTGGAACACAGCTAATAAACAATAAATACAAATAGAAAAGCTGTGAAATGTGACTCATATGTGAACTTTTACAGTGTGGGGTGGCTGTACATTCTGTACTCTAACAGAGCACTGGTGATTTTTCATAACAGTGAGTAAAATACTGAGATGTAATGAAGCAATATTTAGAAACAAATAAGAAACTGTGAGTGGATTCATAACATTCTGACTGATTCACACATTGTTTGTTTGTTCTTTTTCTGCCTTACATAATCTGCTGTAGCAGAACACAGAAACAACCTCTGTTTGTGACGTAATTGTAATTGACATTTCAGACATTATATATTCTTCCATATTCCTTGTCTTCATGTTCTCTTGTGTTTTTGATGTGGATATTTATGTGATTTTTGTATATACACTGTTGTACAGAAGAGGATTAGGGCCACTGGAAAAAAAAAGGTCCAATATATTTTCTTTAATTATTATTCTGAGAAAAAAGTCAGGATTCTGAAATTAAAGTCAGAATTTTCAGAAAAAAGTGAAAATTCTGAGATTAAAGTCAGAATTGTGAGGAAAAAAAGTCAGAATTCTAAGATTAAGTCAGAATTCCATGATTAAAGTCAGAATTGTGAGAAAAAAGGCAGAATTGTGAGAAAAAAGTCAGAATTCCAAGATTAAAGTCAGAATTCTGAGTTTTTTCTCAGAATTCTGAAATTTATTTTTTGACATTCAGGTCAGAAAGTGTCCCTTTTGCTTTATGGCATGCAGGAGGAGTACAGCAGGCTGACATAATGACGGATCCAGGTGACTTTTTACGCATCTGAGGGGTTCCAGAGGAAGCCATTTCACTATTAGATGAGCAAAAGGAAGGGAAACAGAAATCAGTGGCTTTGTCTTCAAATTTACGTACACAAGTTTCAAAGCATAAACACTTACCTTTAACTCATCTGAGAAAAAAAGTCAAAATTCTGAGATTAAAGTCAGAATTCTGACTTTTTTTTCCTTCAAAATTCTGACTTTTTTCTCAGAATAATAATAAGAAAAACATATTGGACTTTTTTTTTTTTTTTTTTTCCAGTGGCCCTAATCCTTTTCCGTACTGTTGCCCATAAAATTGGAATAAAATATTTCTACCTCTTCTCATGAAATGTTTGGGATAATGTGACTTGTTCTTGATAGAGAAAGTGTAAGTGGACTTAATACATTAACAAGAATGACATTTCGATAAATATACTAACAGGGTGAGCTAAAGATTTTGGAGAATACTGATGTTTATGACAGTGGGGTGGAAGGAGGAAAGGGTTTGGTTTGGTGCCAAACGAGAAATCAGGATCAATAAACACCAATGAAAAACAAAAACCCTGATGAGTTATTATATTGTCAACAAACTGGTTGCTAATGAAATAATGTGCAATAATATGTGATATATGTGTGTTTATTTTAGTGTATTACATGTAGGGATGCAGTGACTGCAAAACTCTGGATACTTAAATTTTGTATATTTATGTGATTTTATACCATCATCTGTGTTCACTGCTCGATGCACTTGGGTTCAGATTAGTATCAGCATATACATTTGTATCACTTGTGTTTGCTATTGCAGCTACAACATGGATATCTTACCTTTAATGTGTTAATTTATGCTTTGTAACATAAGAACACATTTTCAGATATGTATGTTTACAGAAAAATACATAACTTCCAGGACTTAAAATTACTTTATTATATATATATATATATATATATATATATACATATATATATATATATATATATACATATATATATATATATATATATATTTAGTAAAAAACAAACAAACAAAAAAAGAGCATCCTGACACATGCCCCTCCTGGATGCTGTCATCCTCTCATTGATTATTATTGATTAGAATCAAACCAGACTGCTGTAGTTCTCTGGGATGTAATATTCTTAATCATACTAAGTGCTCCACATGTTCGTCATGTATCAGGAAACTGCAGCATTCTTTCCACTGTATTGTGCTTTGGTTTTACAGAGAAAACAATTTTAATCATCATTAATTTCTAACCCATTAAGAAAAATGAACAATGGCATGTTTTGGACTTTTGATAAATGAGTGAAATCCAGGGAAATTTGATAAATCAAGGTTATTTGTCTCTAAAAATCATTTAAAAAATGCCTAAATTGCACAATTCACTAAGGAGACATTTCTTGCTCCAAAAAATTTAAGATACCATCTGTTTTAATTGTAAACGTGTTTATATATATTCATATATGACATATAATTTAGTAAGACATTTTATGTTTAAGTCATGTTACATATTTAATTGAATAAAATCGTAAAAATGTCAATAACTGATACATTTTTTAGCGGTACTGCCTGGCTCTAACTCAGACTATTATGTCTAGAATGAATGAAAATGGAATCCATTATACATACAAAAAGCCTAGCATGTCCATATTTATAAGGTAATGCATTTTCACTGATTCATTCATTGACTGTATATTTTATTTGTCCTGCCAGTGTCAGTTTGAGATCTCCTTTAAGCATTCAGCCCATCTGTGACTGTCATCCTCGCCTCACTGGGCTCTGTTCACATCCACATAACCCATAAAAACCCATAAAAACCCAAACAGCCACCGGTGACCAAAGCCATCTACTGATCTAAACTGTTTGATACTGGTTGATCCACTTATTCTATCAATACATGTAAATAATTAGTGTAAAATAGTTTGTCGTCTTTTCATGGTCGTCAGATATGACTCATCTGGACATTCAGAGGCTCTGTAGTTACCATGGAAACACCATCATCTTCTACAACATTGATTCACCCGTAAAACCCATGGAGTTGGATTAATAACAATGAATGGACACACTTGGTTTATGTTCAATTAATGACAGATTTGACTGAAAAAAGTCTCTTTTGCTTCAGTTTTCTCTGTTTCTGATATAATAACCATCAGCATTAATCTGAGCTTTTATGAACATCTACATGATCAGTGAATTAAATACAGGAAAATACTTGATTTTCACTGAAAAACTGCAAAATACAGAGGATAATAAAATAATAAATCATGGTAAATCCCTTAAGAAATGTTAAATAGAGAGAAAAATGCATTTGGAAACTGCCACAAAAATAGCACTGGGTCTTCACAGGTTAACTGACCATCCATGTCTGTGTTTATGTTTACCACAAGAAGAACCATATCTGTATTTTTATAGAAACAACATTAGACTCAGAGCTGAATGAATCATCGAGTCAGGACTATGTTGACTCTCCATGTCGAGAGGAAGTCTGCCATCCCACAATGCATTTGTCTGTGTGCGGTCACATAAGATCAGTGATAACACTGGAAGTAAGTCAAAGAACAGCCCTCAAATTTCACAGATAGAAATAAATGCAGTAATTTGTCTTTATTTTTGATTTTGCTCTTTTTTTTGCTCGTGTGTGCTTTGTTTGTACTATTGCTGCTATAAATCAATTTCCCCTTGTGGGACTAATAAAGGACTATCTTATCTTATCTTATCTTATCTTTTCTTTTTGGTCACTTTAGTTTTTATTGAAATTTTTTTAACATATTTGACAAAACAATAAAAAACTGACAAACCAACATTGCTTGGGAACATATACGTATTTCAACACATTTTTATTTCATTCCGGTCTTTCCATCATTCTTCACTCTGTAAACAGTCCATTTATTCCACTTTTTGTCCATTTGAGTTTCCTGTAGTCACAGTCTATGAGTTACCCTTTCCATTGTATATATTCCATCAATGATTGCAATCCACTGGTCATGTGTTGGTGGTTCTGTCTTTCCCCAGTTCCTTGGAATAGCTTTTTTGCAAGCCACTAAAAGTATCTTAGCCAAGTATATGTCGTTTCCCACTACATTTCCATCAGATAAGTTACACAAATGCAGAAGATCACAGCACATTGGAATCTCATACCCCATTATTTGTTTCAGTACTCCACACACCATTTCCCAAAACACAGTTATTTTATCACATTTCAAAAAAACGTGTGTGGTCTACATCAAATTCTCCACATTCCCACCAACATTTCTGTTGTCTGTTTAAGTGCTTGCTTTTCTTCTTAGGTGGAATAAAGAAACGCACCAGATTTTTCCAGAAAAATTCCCTCCAGATCCGCGAACTAGTGGATGTTTGGTGTATCTTCCACATATTGAACCAATCAGCGTCCATAATTTCCACATTTAGCTCCTTCTCCCATTTTTCTTTTATATCAGGAGTGTCAAACTCATTTTAGTTCAGGGGCCACATTCAGCTAAATTTGATCTGAAGTGGGCAATAAAAAAAAAAGCAAAAAACATAATAATATAGAAATAATGTCAACTCCAAACTTTTCTCTATGTTTTAGAATGAAAAAAGTTACTTTACATTATGAAAAGGTTTGCATCTACAAACTATCCTTTCAAAAGATGTGAATAACATTAACAAACTGAAAAAATAAGAGTAATTTTAACAATATTCTGCCTCAGTTTATCATCTACACATTTACGTTATTAAATAAAAAATACACCAAACATTTAATAACAGGCAGAATATTGTTAAAATTGTACTTACTTCTCTTAAGACATTTCAGGTTGTTCATATTTGTTCAGGTTATTTACATTTTTTGCAAAATTATACTTTATTTTAGTGTAAATACATGAAAATATTTACATATACAAAGAGAAAAATTTGGAGTTATCATTATTTATATGTTATTTTTATAGTATTTTACAAGTCCCACCCACTTGAGATTGAATTGGTCTGAATGTGGAACCTGAACTAAAAGGATTGTTAACATCTTAGTGTAATTTTTGCATTTCACAAATTCATCCCAAGGGCCAGACTGAACCCTTTGGTGGGCCAGATTTGGCCCCCGGGCTGCATGTTTGACACCTGTGTTTTATATAATTGGTTGAATTTTTGTCGTGTGAGTTGAATCCACGATAGATTGTTGAAATTATTCTTGATTTACTTTCCTTTTATCTTATCTTACCTTATCTTATCTTAATTAATGGACTGCAACCTAACAACTCTGAAATCTGACTGGTCAGAAGAAATGTGAAACGCAACATGTCATTCTCCATTTCAGCAAAAAAAAAAAAAAAAGCGTTTAGATTAAAACTACAGGAAATTAATGTAAATCAGTGCAATGCTTGTTTGTGTCTGCAGAGAGGACTGGTGGCTTCTAAATCACACAACATTTTAAGTTAGATTTACATCAGTGGTGTCCACCAAACCCACTGTGGTGATCCCTGTGGTTCAGCCACAGCACAACACATTTTCAACTGTGTTAAATTTTGCAATGTAGTAAAAGCTTTACTTCAACTGGTTTTCAGCTTCACTTCACTCCAAAGTTTAATGGTTAAAAAACTACTTTAAAGTTATTCAGCCCCGTCTCGAAAAGGACAAGAGGTGCAGAAGAGGTCGCGCCGTGGGAGGAGCTATTTCTACTCCCATTAGATTTCTTTGTAGATGTATGGATCCAATGAAACTCCTGGTTAAAATGTGAGTGTAAAATATGTAAGTATTAAATATATCTTGTTCTTTGATCAAAATAAACCAGTGGGCATAAAGCGTCCAGGTAGCTGTTAACTGCTGCCAAGGTTACACAAGAGTAGAAACAGAACCAGTACATTGGATCAGTTTACTTCAACAATAAGAGTCAAATTTAGGAAAATTGACGACTGAATATGTTTGTTTTGTTTTTGTTCTTTTTAGTTTTTATTAATATCTGGTATGAAAAGTTGTAAATGGGTATTATCATATTTTTGTATATAGGAAAAAGGATGGATATGTGATATTGTTATATTATTATTATTATTATTATTATTATTATTATTATTATTATTATTATTATTATTATTATATTCATACAAAATAATAATTGCTATATAATGATCAGAAGGAATATAAATTGGGGGTAGTAGTACATAAGTTTTTACTTCTTTGTACTCCTTTTCGAGCATGTATAATTTCATTTCATTTGTTTTTTTTTTATTATTATTATTATTATTATTATTATTATTATTTTTATTTACTATTACTATTATTATTTATTTATTTTGTTGTTTGTTTGCTTATCAATCATTTATGTGCCAGTACTTATATTTTGTTCGTTGATTTTTGTTTTGACTTCACTGTCTACATGTTCAGAATAAAGATTTCATTCATTCATTCAATATTTAGACATTTAAGAGATTTTCTGAATTGACCACTACTGGCTGGTGCAAGATTTGTTGATACATCACTAATAAACGATTCAAACCTCACATAGTTAAGCTTTAAGACCCCTTTATGTTGACTTATTTGACAATGTATGACAATAATACAAATATTTTTCAGTTTAAGAGATTGTATAAGGAGAGAATAGAGAAGCTTCATAAAAACATGTAATGAAATATGACACTGACTATCATGTAAAGTGTTTACTGTAATAGCTCTAATGGCAACTTATCTGATATAAGTAGATGTTTTAAGAAAGGGGCAGGTATTGTAAGTTTTCTTCATCCTGCTCCTTTCCAATCATTTAGATTGGAATGAATGAATAAATGAAAATGAAAATAAATGAAACTTTATGTACGTAAATAGGTAAGTTTCAAACATTGTCAAGTGTCACTGCTTTGATACTTCTATGAATCCATTGCATTTGTATGAGTGTTTGTCAGTCAATCCATCAGAGGGCGCCATTCTGAAACAACATTTTAGCCAAATACAAACAAGAAGAGTGTAGATTTTTTATAGACAAAGAAGAAGAAGTAGAAGAAGAAGAAGAAGAAGAAGAAGAAGAGGCACTACTAAATAGGGGTGTGTATTGGTAAGAGTCTGGCAATACGATACAAATCATAATACTAGAATCACGATACAATATATCACGATACTGTTAAAAAGGTGATTTTTTAAAATTGTTTTTTTAAAGATTTTTTAAAAAGATTTTTAAGATGTTTTTATTATTTTTATTATAATTTGTTAATTTTACATTCCTTCATTCATATATATGTTGTTAAGATTTTTATATATTTTTAAGATTTTTTTCCTGGAAGAACTGAATTACACCACAAATATGCACAAATACTAAACACATTTTTACTTGATCAGAACAGGATCTAATGCTATATCACAAAATCTTCCTGTGTTCAAACTTAAATTATGTTTTACAGACATTACAGTTTAAGATCCTGTTCAAATGTTCATATTCTATTGGTTCATAACTAACATCAGAACATTATTTTTGTGCAATCCCAACAAAGGAACTAACATCTGCCTCTCAAACAATAAAAAGTGCTTTTAGGATGCTTCATATAACCATTATTTAATAAAACAGTATTAAATTATAATAAATAAGATAAAAACAATAAAGAAAACCAAAAGACAAAAACAACCTCTGCCGTATCTGCATTTGAATAAATACCTAAAAATATCGATACAGTACCTTTAAATATCGATACAGTATTGTGAAATGAAATATCGCGATATATTGCAGAACTGATTTTTTCTAACACCCCTACTACTAAAGTTGATATTGAGAATGTTTGTTGTTGTAAATATGTCAGCAATTTTTCACCAACTCGCACAGTCACTTTACAACATGATTTCATGACTCGCATAAACATACACGCCACTTTTAATTTGCGTGTTATCTGTACACATTATAAGTTTTCCCTGTGTATGTTCACACCGTGTCAAATACCATGCACTGAGGGTTAGGGTTATCTGAAATAAAATCTGAGATTTTGGTGTAAATTGACACGTGACCAAATGGCGTTGAAAATTTGTACGTATAGCACACCAAATACCATAAGAACTGGCATGACATAAATGCGGTTTCATGAGATCAATCTGCATTTAACAAAAAAGTTGGACCATTTCTGGAAATTATTTTCAACACTGCCCCTGCGATTTCCAGCGGTACTACTGCATTTCCTCCTTTGGGAACATATCCACAAACTCCCAGAGGATGAAAAGAAATACACACATAATTAATGCAGAGGACGGACAGAACACTCCTACCGTATAAATATGTGTCATTAACGCTGAGCATAAATGGGGCTTTAATTAGGAGTCACTTTACAAGTTAATACATGATATTTATGTAATACTGCTTTGGCTAAATGATGGATTTAGAAACATTTGATTATAATAATTTTAATTAGAATTATCATGTAAAAAAAATGTTTCATGATTGTACTCTTTTAAATGTGCAATGATACTGTGTTTCCTTTCAGTAATTTACATGATTACAATGCCTCTATTCATGAGCACTACAAAAAAAAAAAATCTTCATGAATTAATGTGTTTTTTAACTTGTGACACCTTACGGGTCTAAATTTATTTTATTTATTTATATATTTTTTAACTGATTAAGTGATAATAAAATCAGCATTTTTTTATTGTACTGTATTGCATTCTAATTTTATCTTAGTTCTATAAAATTACTTATTATATATGAGGTTATAAAAATGTTCATTAAAATGTACATGATAAATAATAAAACAGTAAAAAAAAAAAAAAAAAAAAAAAAAAAGGTTATGGGTCTGATGAAATAAATGTTAAAACAGGGGTGTTAAACATGCCCGGGGGCCAAAGGGTCCAGTTCGGCCCCTGGGATGTTTTTGCCAAGTGCAAAAATTCTACAGTCTTGAATTGAATTAAGCCAAAAAAATCTTCAATTAAGTAAAAAAAATCTTGAATTAAGCAAAAAAAAAAAAATCTCAAATTTTGCAAAAAATCATGAATTAAGCCAAAAAAAAAAATCTTCAATTAAGTAAAAAAAAATCTTGGATTAAGCCAAAAAAAATCTTCAATTAAGTAAAAAAAAAAAAAAAAAAAAATCTTGAATTAAGCCAAAATAAATCTTCAATTAGGTAAAAAAAAATTCTTGAATTAAGCAAAAAAAAAAAAATCTTCAATTAAGTAAAAAAAAAAAATAAATAAATAAATCTTGAATTAAGCCAAAAAAAATCTTCAATTAACTTAAAAAAAATCTTCAATTAAGCCAAAAAAAAAAAAAAAAAATCTTCAATTAAGTAAAAAAAAATCTTCAATTAAGCCAAAAAAAATCTAGAATTAACAACTTAATTTTTTTTCTTTGTTTTAATGCAAAAAATAACATTGAATTATGAAAATATTTACATTTACAAACTATCCTGTACCAATAAAATGTGAATAACCTGAACAAATATGAACAACCTGAAATGTCTAATGAAAATTAAGCACAATTTTAACAATTTTTCTACCTGTTCCTCAGTGTTTAGTGTCTTTGTAGATCTGATCCATAATGCACATGGAGAAATGATAAGTTGAGGAATAATACTGTTAAAATTGCACTAAATTTTCTTATGTTTTTTATTTAAATTTTAGTTTTTTCTTTTTTTTTTTTGATAGTTTATAAAAGTAAGTATTTTCATAATTTAATGTTTGTTTGTTTTTTTACACTAAAAAAAGACAAAAATTTGGAGTTGTCATTATTTAAATATTATTATGTTATTATTTTTCTGCTCCGGCCCACTGCAGATCAGATTTAGCTGAATATGGCCCCTGAACTAAAATGAGTTTGACACCCCTGTGTTAAAATATTAGGTTCCTGATGTAAATTGGGGCCAAATAAGGCTCACAATATAAAATATAACATGTAAATGAAATATTGCGTGTGTGACATCAGAAACTTGCTGGAAAGAAAACTATATTTAGTATATAACATGAATCACTTGACATTTTGTTATTGTCACATGATATATATGGTATGATCACACAGCCCTCA
Organism: Sphaeramia orbicularis; assembly: GCF_902148855.1. NCBI lineage: Eukaryota > Metazoa > Chordata > Actinopteri > Kurtiformes > Apogonidae > Sphaeramia > Sphaeramia orbicularis. The sequence goes on from NC_043975.1 coordinate 18,113,515, forward strand.
GGAAAATGACAGATTATAACCAGAACCATAAATGACCACTGATCATCCTTTGACAGTTTAACTCCACTGATATCACTGAAAGAAAAGGTCACATAAAACAAAAAAAACACCTTAAAAACAGCAGTTTCCCATTTCACAAGTCAACAGTTTTGCTTTTCTCCTCAAGATTGCACCTGTGCACTCCCTCGGGCTTTAAAATGCAACGTCCTGGAAACAGAAACCAAATACAGCGTGTTCCTTTCAACTGACCACAAATCAGCCCCCTCCTCCTTCTGTCAGAACAGCCACCGGGTTTAACACTATGGACACAAACCAGCTAAATCCCAGACTGCTTATGCAACCAGCGGGCAGAGCTGACCATCCGACCACATTCAGCGAGCCAAGGCGCCGCCAGCCCTGCCCTCCAACAATTAGACCGAGCCATCTTCAGTTGGGGCCTCCTGAAGCCTTTTTCCATTTCAGTGACCTTTCTATTTCCCAACACACAGACACACACATTCCAGCTGCCTGTGTGAAAAGTAACAACAACAACAACAACAAAAAAAAGGAAACATTTTAGCCGTTAAATCTTCTGCTTGTGTGGTTGTTTTTGAAAAGCTGCCTCTGTCAGAAGTGAACGCCACACACACCGATAGAACGCTGAGGTTTGTGTGCTGATGCTGACGGGGAGCAGCGTACGGAGAGAGAAAATAATGAGCGAGGAAAGAAGGAGTGCAGCACAAGGACAAGGACCGTTAAGTAGTAAAGCACCAGCCAATGTGTGTGTGCAAGGGTAAAGAATACAATGTGGTAGCCAATATCTCTGCACCACAAACCACCACCTACTGACATAATAACCACTGTAGCAGATTCACATATTTGCATTTATAACTCACATATATAGAGTTGTTCGGTGTTTAGTCTACTGACCATGAAGGTATTATTCCATTACAGAATAAAAGTAACTGTAACTGTGAAAAAAAATGTGTAATTAAAGGTTATAATGTGTAACAGTTAGAGAAAAAACATCCCTTCTGGCCTCGTGTGACCTTATTTTGAAACAAAAAGGTAAAAAAAAAAAAAAAAAGTGTTGCAGTCAACAGGAAGAGACGAGAAATTTTTGTTTCCCTTTGAATCACAGGTAATATCCATTTTTGCCATAAGTCCATTTTTGGTCTTTTTTTTTAATCATAAAATGATTCTATTGGTCAGTCTTCACATTGGCTTGATGGTTTTTGAAATATTTATCTGATGAAAAGTGTTGAAAACAGATCTCTTAACTCCATTCATTTATCTAAAATATACATTGTTTTTCCAGTTTCCTGAAAAATAACTGTTTTGGACATAAGAGGTTTCCGCCTGACATCAACTATATATATATATATATATATATATATATATATATATATATATATATATATATATATATATATATATATATATATATATATACACACATAGTCAACTGTGAAAATATCAGACTGTGAAAATACGTAAAGAACATACGTGAAAAAATGTGTAATTAAAGGTTATAATGTGTAACAGTTAGAGAAAAAACGTCCCTTTTGGCCTGATGTGACCTTATTTTGAAAAAAAAAGGTAAAAAAAAAAAAAAAAGTGTTACAGTCAACAGGAAGAGACGAGAAATTTTTTTCCCCTTTGAATCACATATAATACCATTGCTGTTGGGCAGAAACCTCATAAGTCCAATTTTGGTCTTTTTTTTTGTTGTCATAAAATGATTCTATTGGTCAGTCTTCACATTGGCTTGATGGTTTTTGAAATATTTATCTAATCAAAAATGTTGAAAACAGATCTCGTAACGCCATTCATTTACCTAGAATATACATTGTTTTTCCAGTTTCCTGAAAAATAACTGTTTTGGATATATGTAGTTTCCGCCGGACAACGACCATATATATATATATATATATATATATATATATATATATATATATAGTCAACTGTGGAAATATCAGACTGTGAAAATACGTAAATATTGAGACTACACAAGTAGATGACGTAATTTTCTCTATCCATGATCTGTTCAGAGTCACTACAGATGCAGATTCCATTTACATATTTGCATTTATAACTCACATATATAGAGTTATTCAGTGTTTAGTCTACTGACCATGAAGGTATTATTCCATTACAGAATAAAAGTAACTGTTACTGTGAAAAAAATGTGTAATTAAAGGTTATAATGTGTAACAGAGAAAAAACATCCCTTCTGGCCTCATGTGACCTTATTTTGAAAAAAAAAAGTAAAAAAAAAAAAAAAAAAGTGTTACAGTCAACAGGAAGAGACAAGTAATTTTTTTTCTCCCTTTGAATCACACATAATATCATTGCTGTCTTGCAGAAACCTCATAAGTCCATTTTTAGTCTTTTTTTTTTTTTTTTTTACCATAAAACGATTCTATTGGTCAGTCTTTACATTGGCTTGATTGTTTTTGAAATATTTAGCCAGCTTGTGACTACATTTATTTAGAATCTACATTGTTTTTTCAGTTTCCTAAAAAAAAAAAAAACTGTTTTGGACAAAAGAGGTTCCCATCCAACAGCGATTTTTGTGTTTTTTCATGTGTTAAACTCTGGTGTCATCTGTTTCTAGTCAGGATCAGTAGCCAATAGCAGAAGCCTCATTCATATAAAACCATGCTATGATCAGAAAACAATAAAAGTAAGACAAAATTCGTAACAAAATTCACAGAGAAATAATACTTGCGTGCTGTTGAATCTGCTTAGTGTTAGCTTAGCGCTGCAAAGTCTGTCTCCTTGGTCTGTTGTTTTAATAAATTATTCATGACATACCCTGGTCTCAGACTGTTAGCTTGTTTTTGCCCATTTAAGAGCTTGTTGTTCGAGTTGTGTTCTGTTTTCTGAAATTTGGTTTTGTTGAGCTTTTATCTGATGTTCTTCTAGTTTTGTGGATGTGCAGCAATTGTATATTACTACAAGCATCACGTAGCGTTACCATGGCAACATATGGAAATGTAGCTGCCCCTTATGTATAAAGTAATTTTTTTTTTTTTCCTCCGTATTGCTCTGAAAGAATGAGGTGAAATATATCAAGGTAATGATGCTTTTTTTTTTTTTTCAAGTTGGTAAATCAAGTAAGATGACAGATGCAGTCCACTGAGCTGTTATTGACACTAAAATGCAGGTTTCTTTACTATATTTACCACAAACTACAACATCCCTCGCTCATAAATTTATCTTTTGAACTAAACATCATACATGTAATTTTTTTTCATAATCCTTTCTCTGTTGCAGTCTTTTTTTGTGCTTTGTGCTAATTATTTGACTCTATTTCATCTCTTAGGTGTTTGCATCTATGATAATCTACTGATTTCTATGTACATGTTCATTTATTCTTATCTTTATCCTTTATATAGAAAACACCTGCTACAGTTCCTGCTAACCTCACCCAGTCTCACATATCCAGACCTATCTCACCACTTCATTATCTCTATTCCTGCACCGTAGATAGATAAATCTGTCCCCGTTTGCTCTCGTTCTGGAATAGGGGTAGAACCTATCTGGGTTTTTTGGTCAGTTCTTGGGCGTTGGATGCTGCTACAGTATATTTGCAAAATAGTGTCAGAGGGGAAGTTGTTTTGGAGGTATGTATATCCCCTATTTATTATACATTTACATTCTCTTCCCATGCATGATGTATATAATTGACAGAGATTTTAGTTTTTTGGTGTTTTTATTTATTATTACCCCACCCCCCGAAGGGAGGCAAGGGTATTGTTTTTGGTTTAGTTTGTTTCTTTGTTTGTTTGTTTACACTCTAGCAGCAAAACAATTGGTTGAATTCATACCAAATTGGGTTTGACCCAGAATAGATCTGATTAGATTTTGGGAACAGTAAGTCAAAGTTCAATCTTATTTTTAAATAAATAAATAAATAAATAAATATTGTCATTTACTTATAATGGGTGAAATTTCATATGACTGTTGCAGCAAAACTATTGATTGAATTCCAGGCCTGTAACGGTACACATACTAGTTTGTCCTCTTCTTAATGTTGTACTTCATGTGGAATTTTTTTTGTTGTTATTTATATGCAGAATGTGAACTGACAGAACTGTGATTTGATTTTGTTGTTTGTTCAAAACTACCTTTTAGGCAAAAGTGCAATACTAATGTTTAAAATGCATTTAGTAATATTTTATTTATTTTATTTTCTATTTGATTTATAGCGGCAGAATTATATTATTCCTGTTTTTCTATATTCTATCGTCTCCAAAAATTGGGGGAAAAATGTTCAAACATTCATAAATGTATTAAAGACATTTTGAGGGGTTTTCTTTCTTCCTGTGCCAAACTGAAAAATAAACAAAAAAACAAACAAACCGTGGCTTTCAAAACTGAAAACATACCAAACTGAAATTTTGTGTACCGTTACAGGCCTATTGAAATAATACCAAATTGGGCTCATAGATTACCAGTGACCCAGAATAGATGTGATTACATTTTGGGAAAAGTAGCTCAAAGTTAAATTTTTTTAAATGAATTTTTTACATCTTTTTCCTTCTCCCATTTACTTATAATGGGCAAAATTTCAAAAGTCTATAAAAACATAAATTTTGCTTCAATTTACTTCAAACTTGATACATATGTAGAGGCAACTGATTTGCTGACATCAGCACACACATAGACATGATGACATCAGCTGGATCGATGCCAAAATAAGCTCCAATACGTGTGAGGGGCGGGGTTTGTTGTTCCTGGCACCACTTGTTTATTTTTTTTATGTCTTTTATTTTATCTGTTTTCTGTGAGTGAACTGTCTTCTGATCTGTACAGTTCTGCTGTTCCCATTGTGTGACAAAAATACCATATCGAATTGTATTGTATCTTATTAAAGACTAAATATGCCACTGTCGACCAATTCACTGTTGAAGAAAACAGAACGGTTAAACTGTGGCTACTAATCTTAACCTTTTGTTACTCTGACGTCGCTGAATGTTCTGATGTTTACAGCCAGTTCTATGGCTCATGAGAAAAATTTGTGACTTTTTTGGTAAGTTGTGGAGTTTTTACTTTCATTTCAATGCTATAAATAAGAAAAGAGTAACTATCATGTGTCTCACAAAACGATCTTAACTTAATTTGAGGTCGTACCAGGCGGTGGCGTAACTTGCCAGTCTATGGATAAGATGTTGAAGATCATCGCAGAAGTCGACTAATTGTTATGAAACCACCAGTTTTCACACAACAGTTGATTATTCATGGAACGGAGCCACTTCTCCCATCGGACTCCATGCAAGCAGAGGAGGCTCTCATCTCCCTTTGAAGACCTCAAGGCCGTGACGTGTTTACACCCAGAGATTAGAATCTTTCATCTTGAGCCAGAACACCTCGGAGTGTTGCGGTATTAAAATAATTGAATCCATACAAAAGAAAACAACATATGAAAAGATGAGTGTCTCTGTGTTTGTATCTTAGAGGCTGCTATTCGTTCTCACAGATTACAATATGGTAATGAACAGAAAGACTGAGTGTGAGACGGAAATATTAAGCCTGGTAGTTTCAGACAGACTAGACCAGGGGTGTCAAACATGTGGCCCAGGGGCCAAATGCGGCCCACCAAAGGGTCCAGTTCGGCCCCTGGGATGTTTTTGCCAAGTGCAAAAATTCCACAGTCTTGAATTGAATTAAGCAAAAAAAAAAAAAAAAAAATTTAGCTTGAATTAAGGAAAAAATCTTGAATTAAGAAAAAAAATCTTCAATTAAGCCAAAAAAAATCTTCAATTAAGTAAAAAAATCTTCAATTCAGTAAAAAATCTTCAATTAAGCCAAAAAAATCTCACATTTAGCAAAAAATCTTGAATTAAGCCAAAAAAATCTTCAATTAAGTAAAAAAAAAAATCTTGAATTAAGCCAAAAAAATCTTTAAGTAAAAAAAAATCCTGAATTTACAAAAAAAAATCTTCAATTAAGTAAAAAAATCTTGAATTAAGCCAAAAAAAAAATCTAGAATTAACAACTTAATTTTTTTTTCTTTGTTTTAGTGCAAAAAATAACATTAAATTATGAAAATATTTACATTTACAAACAATCCTGTAACAATAAAATGTGAATAACCTGAACAAATACGAAGAACCTGAAATGTCTAAAGAAAATTAAGCACAATTTTAACAATTTTTCTGCCTGTTCCTCAGTGTTTAGTGTCTTTGTAGATCTGATCCATAATGCAGATGGAGAAATGATAAGTTGAGGAATAATATTGTTAAAATTGCACACAATTCTCTTACGTTTTTTAATTTAATTTCAGTTTTTTCAGGGTTTTTTTTATTTATTTATTTTTTTTTTGATAGTTTATAAAAGTAAGTATTTTCATAATTTAATGGGGTTTTGTTTACACTAGACTCTACAGACAATCTCAACATCGACTTCATAAACTCCCATCAGGCCCCCCTTGGGAGGATGAATAATCTCTAGGCCCCTCTCAAACCCAATTATAACTTTTATTTAAAGAAACATCAATATTGCAACAATACTTTTTGCTTTTCCTTGAATAATTTGTTGTGCAAATTAAAAATAACTTAGATTTTTGCTTGAATAATACAAATCAACTCAACCAGACTGCTCCCTCAGACAATATTTTTTCCCAATGAAAATAGGAAATGTGCAATTATCTTACAACTATGACAATAAAGTTACTTTTTTTAACCCTTTCATGCATAGTGGTCACTACAGTGGACAGTTATTCTCTAGCTGTTCTCTTGTAAATTCATGGGTTTTGTTGTTTTAGTTCCCTATAAGCCAACACAGTGGACACTTATGCATTATCTAATACACTGTCATTGATACAATTACTGTAACTTTGCTGTTCTTGAGAAACCTGATCTGCAGTAACATGTTTTAGAGCAAATCAATTACTAATTGTTATTAGGCTGTAATTAACAGTTTTCTTAAACAAAAAGTTGTTTTTATTGCATATTATCTCCATGAAGTGAGTAATAACTAGAATTAGAGTATGTTAAAATGTGAGAAAACATCAGATTAGCAGCATTAAAAATGTTTTTATTGCATAGTTTTCACACAGTATATCACTTTCTGATGATGGGTTTTAAATACATGTTTCTTTGCTTCAAAAATTAAACTTATGGTGTCCATCTGAGTGGACATTTTTGTAACTCCATGAGAAATAGGTTCATTAAAAACAACCTCAAATGCTTTGTTTTGTTTTGTTTTTTTTTCAGATGCTTAAAGAGGAATAAAATCACTCAAGAAAAAAATATTGACGAAGGTTCTCATAATTCATGCATGAAAGGGTTAAAACAACAAACTAATTCTGGTAACGAAGATGAACATTTTAACAATATCAGTGGCTGCAATGAGCTCGTTTCCATTGCACATCTCAGAACATTAAAGTGCAAACTGTACAAACTGTGCAAAAACACAAACATTGCACATTTTTCTTTTCTGGTCCAATCCTTGTCCATTCTCCAAACCTAAACTCTTTGTCTAGTCTAGTGACAGATCACCATGGCGGTAGATTTGTTTGTCATACGTCCCTAAAATGAGTCCAGGGTGCTCCATTGCTAAAACATCAGCTCCACCTACTACAGCTTCTAACCTGAAGAAAAAAAAAACCACCCAGGAGTGAGCCTTTGCGCCCCGCACAGTTTGAGAAACACCGACTTAAGTGCATGTGTGAGTCTTAAATTACAGCTATTAATCAAAATACAAGTACTTATGAAGGGTTTACATGTCGAATACGTCATTCATTTACTGCTTTGCTTCTGTTTTCATTCTTCTGACAGATTTCTGGACAACATGGGTCAGCAAAGCCCTTTGGACAGACTTAAGCTCCAGGTTTTTGGCAGTATGTGCTCTAATTTAGCTCTGATTGGTCGTCTTGTCAGAATTTGCAAAACCAAAATCAATACCCTTGGCATCCTAAAGCTGCCACGCCTGGCTGCGACAAGCTGATCACGCCAAGGAGGCTCATCATGGACGCCTTTCAGCTACGGAAATTCAGAGTTTTCCTTCTGAAATCAGAAAAGGACTCAAATATTACTGCACCACTGATGCAAATGTAGTCGGAAAAAACAAATCTAATCAATAACATTTTCAGTAACCTGTACAGGATTACATGTAAAAACTTCTGACTTTACATAAAATTAATTGTTTATGGTCTGAAATCATCCCTAGCTAATAAACAATGACATATTTTTGTATTTAAAGGGATGCTCTATAACTAAACCACTGTAGGAAACATTTATTCTGATAATTAGTCAAAACAAATTTAAAGGTATTTCTAGAATCAGCAAAAAAAACTAAAGTTATTGCAACTGTTTGTATTTAATATGACCTCAATGCATCAAGGTTGATGAGTTTTTATATCGCAATCAAACTGGTTGCTAATGAAATAACCCACAATAGCTATAATATATGTGATATGTGTGTTTATTTCTAGTGTATTATAAGATCGCTACATGTAGGGATGCAATAATCACCAAATTATGAGTTAAAACTGATATTTAGACGATGTTATTTTCTATTTGTTTTGTTTTGTTGTCATTTTAACCCACCTTTATATACAAAAATAGGTAAATGTAAGTGTTTTTAAGTTTTCCAGCCCTTTATTACTACTATACTGTTGCCCATAAAATAAATGTTTACCTCTTCTCATAAAATGATGGTGACAATGTGATTTGTTCTTGATATTTTCAGTATGTAACCTGATTACTGATGTGTAAACAACACAAAATTATTCCAACTTTATGAACAATAGTGTACCATATGAAAATAAATAACTAATAAAATATAGGCCAAAAAATCAATATCACTCACTGCCGTCGGAGAAATTCCATCTTATATGCTGATAATAATCACTAATTTTGTTATTTTATTATTGGATTATAACTTAAATCCGTCACATTAAAGTATTTAATCACCTTTGATAACTGCTTTTTTTTTTTTTTTTTTAATGATGTTTGCTTGTGTTTCCATATTTTATCATTGTAAGTGAGGGATAAATACAGAAGGATTTGGATCTTGATATAACGGCTAATACTGCATTTCAATTACAGCATAAATCATAAGTCGGAGCTCAGACAGGTGTCACAACAAAGCTAAAAATGATGCAATATGAGTCAGAAAACCAGCAGCAGTTCTGTCTCTTGCCAGTGTTACACTACAGCAACATGTACACAAAACTATATTGTGTTTACGACATCTTTAATAAGACAGAAATAAGCCCAATGTTCAATTTAAAGCCTCAAATACCTAAAAAACAGCCACTGGCAGCCAAGAACATCTACTGATCTGAAAGCCAACAATAAAACAACACTAACACGTCTAAATAATTCAGGTAAAATGCAGTTTCTCAGGGGTTCACCGCCATCAGATGTGACCCATTTGGACGTTCAGATGCTCCGTAGTGAAGAGGAAACACTGTTATCTTCTGTAAAAGTGATTCAGCAGTAAAACCCATGGAGTTTGACAAATGACAGTGGTTGTAGACACTGTTTTTTATGTTTAGTTAATGATATATTTTGCTGAAAATGTCACTTTTTCTTCACTTTGATCTGCTGAATTTACTCTGAGCTAAATTAAATATGGGACAATACCAGATTTTCACTAAAAAATACAAAACGCAGAGGATTTTTTTGTTCTTTTTTTTTTTTTATTTGGGACTAGGGATGTAACAATATGAAAATTTCATATCACGGTTATTGTGACCAAACTTATCACGGTTATAATTATTATTGCAGTATTATTGAAATTGAGCTCAAAATGTTCAAAAAGTACTTACACACAGACTGAAATAATTTAACCAAGTTCTATTAAAAAAATAAATAAATAAAATAACTGGCACAATGTACCTTCTGTTGGCAGAAACATTCAAGTATTAACCCTTAGTGGTCTGAGCCTATTTTGTCTGTTTTTCGGTACTTTTGATTTTGCCTTTATATACTATATAAATAAATGTTTACTATACCCATGTTTGGGATCTGTTTTTTCAGCATAACTTCATCTATATCATCTACCTATTATTTTTTTCACTTTAACCTACTATATAAATATGAAAGGCCAGAAAACACAAAAAAATATAAAATCCGATTTGAAAAATTTATATAATTTATTGCATAAATAACACAAAGATGCTTAACGAACCTTTTCAAAGACTTTAAAAGTGAATATTGGTTCCAAATATTAGGTATATAAAATCAAAATTGTAATCACTTAAAACTATACTCAACTATTTGGCATAAAAGCATAGCTTTACATAGGCATTTTTCCCCCTAAAAGTGCGGTAATCAAACACGGTTATCATGATATGTAGAATTTAAACGATAATACTAACCGTCTGCAATTTTACCACGGTTTATCGTTATACCAGTAATTGCTATATCCCTGTTTGGAACTTATGTCAGAAATGATTCTAGTTCTATAAGGGTTTACTAAGGCTACGTTTAGATGGTAAATATCTGAACCAAAAATGCAAAAGTGGCGTTGCGTTCTCACTTTTAATTCCACGTTTAAATGTGTAGTTTGGGGGGAAAATCTGCATACAGATGGACACGCAAAAGTGTGTGAAATGTCCTGTTTACTGATGTAGTATGCACCGCCACAAAGATCAAGTGTCAAGACCCCGTGCTACTTTTGTGCCTATTCCCAAATTAATTTATATATTTAACCTTTCTTATGTGATGTACCTCCATTTATTGTATTATTATCCTTTTTATTTTGTCTTTTTCCAGTAAAAATCAGGTATTTTTCTATATTTAATTTACTGGTCATGTAGATGTTCATGAAAGCTCAGTTTAAAGTTGAGGGTTATTATATCAGACACAGAGCAAACTGAAGAAAATGTGACTTTTTCAGCACTGAACATAAGAACAAGTGTCTCCATCCATTGTCAATGATCCAACTCCATGTTGTAGAAGATGATGGTGTTTCCATGGTAACTATGGAGCCTCTGAATGTCCAAATGGGTCATATCTGATGACCATGAAAAGATGACAAACTGCATTTTACACCAATTATTTACATGGAGTGATAGGATTAGTGGTTCAGCAGTTGTTAAATATTTTAAATCAGTAAATGCTCTTGGTCGTCAGTTGCTGCTTGGATTTTTATGGGTTAAGATTTCCACTCTGGAAGGTGGTTTCACTTTTTTGCATTTTCAATTCGCCAAAATGCTGTTGCCATCTAAACGAAAGGCACATCTGCTAAAATATTTTGTTGTTTTCACCTGAGAACTGTGTCAAGTAAATTGGGCTTAAGGTTACAATCAGAGAATCACTGTCATTTTTAACAACATTGATTCACCATGTAGTTTGACAAATGGCGGGGGTTGCAGATGCTTATTTTTACATTCAGCTGATGATGTATTTAGTTTGAAAAAGCCACTTTTAGTTCAGTTTTCTCTGGTATGATAGAATAATAGCCTTTGAATTTACCTTGAACTTAAAGAACATTTAGGCAGTCAGTAAAATAAATACAGAAAAATACGTTTGGTACATTTATTTGTGTATTTGGACCCTAATAGTTCATAAAGTTTGAATTTGAACCCTCCAGGTGCTGCAAAGCTATCTTTATATTCATTCCGGCAAAAATCGAGTGAATTTCTACAACCCGTTTCAATTCCTGCTTAATTTTTTTACGTTTTATAACTAGTTACATCACGACATTTGCACATATAAAGTCAAGACTTCAGATGAACATTTCTCAGAGTACGACATAATTGTTTATCAGCAGCAGCGGTTGTAGTAAAAACTGAAAATATGTCCAAACTTCAGGCCAATTACTGAAAATGTTCAATTGTTGGTTGTATTAACAAACACAAGTGGTTGAATGGGACAGAGTAACACAGCCAACAACCTGGAGGGGGTGGGGTTTAAAGTGGCTCATTTGCATTTAAAGGGCCAGCGCTCAAAACGACCTTTCTGGTGTCATTACTCAGAAATAGGGTTGAAGATGAACCTGTGGAATTGAATTAATGAAGAATTCAGACCCAAGCAGAGCATTTACAGTTTATGTAGACCACAGGGAATGTTTTAAAAAGCATAATTCCACTTAAAAAAGCAAAATATCAATTCTTTAAGTCTGGTGATGTTCTGGCCTCATTGGAGCCAGAAACGTCAACAATTACAGTAACTCTTGTGTAACATTTGCCGAATAACAACAATTATGATTCTACTGTGCATGAGTAACAGCTGTTTAAGGAAATCACTTCACATGTCCAATAAGCAGCTCCAACAAGAAAACTCTAGTCATCAAAAAATACAATATACTAGTGGTAGGTCAATAGGTCGTTGATTTTGATAATTAAAGATAAGTATGATTATTGTGTCCTAAAGCTTCCAGACATATAAGTGGTATTAATCTCACTGTAATTTGTTCTAAAAGTCCGGTTGACTGATGAGCAATTTCATTTCTTACTTCTTATCTCAATAATTTGATTTTAATAATTTTGTGAGATGTTTCCACTCCATGGCCCTGCCCTGCACCGAAGCCAAGACATTCCTCTCTCTACATGCAAACAGCATCGTCACTGAGGCTGCGCTATAAAAAAAAAAAAAGGGCTTATTTTGTTTACAGGTGAACAAGCAGCTTCAGCCCGTTTTAATATAATGAAGCCAAAAGTTAATAATGTGGCCAGTGAGAGGCTCTTGATGGGGATTATGGTGTCCTGGACTGACTATGTGACCTACATTGTGATCTGTGACTCATCATGTCAGAGTGTGTGTGTGTGTGTGTGTGTGCGTTTGAGTTTGATGTGTCTGCTTTTACATTTCATCAAGGAGCTTAAGCTCACTTTGATCAGCTGCGCCTGTGGATTTAACACATGCACCCATGAGAGCACGTACCTACACTCTATCCCATAATGGCTCTGGAGACATAAAGCAAGTGTTAAAACGAGTTTTGATAGCGGTGCAGAAAATGTCAGTAAACTAACCCAGCAGGTGTGGACAGAGACAAGCCAGGATGTAAACATTATAGTCTACGTCACAGGTGACAAACATGCGGCCCGTGGGCCAAAACCGGCCCGCCAAAGGGTCTAATCCAGCTCCTCGGATGAATTTGTGAAATGCAAATATTATAATGAAGATGTTAACAAGCAAGGATGTGAAAATAATTTTAGGCCAATTCAATCTGAAGTGGGTCCGACCAGTAAAATACAATCATAACAACAAGTAAAAAATGAAAAACGCTAATTTTTGTCTTTGTTTTAGTGTAAAAAAAAAAGTTAAATTACCCAAAAATGTTAATATTTTCAAAAAATGCGAATAACCTGAACAAATATGAACAATATGAAATGTCTTAAGAGAAGTATGCAGAATTGTACCAATTTTCTGCCTGTTACCAAATATTTTGTGTATTTGTAGATCCTCTGTGATCTATAAGTTGTGATGCACATGTATAAATGATAAACTTAGCAGTAATATTGTTAAAATTGCACTTATTTTTCTTAAGAATTGTCAGATTGTTCATATTTGTTCATGTTATGTTCAAGTACAGTTCATAGATGTAAACATTTTTATTATGGAATTTTACTTTTTTCACTCAAAAACAGAGAAAACTTTGGTGTTGATATTATTTATAAGTTGTTAACCTATTATTTATATTAATTTACTAGTCCAGCCCACTTTAGATCATATTAGGCTGAATGTTGCCCCTGAACTAAATGAAATTTCTTAAGAGACGAATGCAGAATTTGACCAATATTCTGCCTGTTACCAAATATTTTGTGTATTTGTAGATCTACTGTGATCTGTAAGTTGTGATGCACATGTATAAATGATAAACTTAGCCATAATATTGTTAAAATTGCACTTATTTTTCTTAAGAATTGTCAGATTGTTCATATTTGTTCATGTTATGTTCAAGTACAGTTCATAGATGTAAACATTTTCATTACGGAATTTTACTTTTTTCACTCAAAAACATAGAGAAAACTTTGGTGTTGACATTATTTATAAGTTGTTAACCTATTACTTATATTATTATTATTTATTTATTTATTTTTTTTTAAATGCTGTTTTTATCAGATTTTAATTTGTCTTTGTTTTTATGATGGTTGTATTATGTTGTTACTTATTTACTTATTTAATCCCTCCTTTTATGTTTGGCGTACGGCACTTTGGCCGGCTGTAAAGTTCTTAAGGTGCATTATAAATAAAGTTGGTATGGTATGGTATTATTTTACTAGTCCAGCCCACTTTAGATCATATTAGGCTGAATGTGGCACCTGAACTAACATGAGTTTGACACCCCTGGTCTACGTCATTGTGCATTGTGTCCTTAGACCTGCACTGACAGATCTCAGCTGAGTGACAGGAAAAACACACACACATGCACACTGCAGATACCTGGCATCCCTTGCAAAATGTGTGAGGATGCATGGGAAAGCATATGGGGGGGGGGGGGGGGGGGGGTGCAAGAGGATGTGTTGCAAGAGGATGTGTTGAGATCAATAACAGAAAATCCAGTCAAAACCACAGAATGCAGAGCAGACTCTCACACAGCATTAGATGCGACCAATCACTGCATTGTTTTCAGTGTTTTTGCTGCACAGAACAGGCCCAAAATCGATCAGGTATCGAGTCCAGGGGGATCACAGTGCAACAACATTCTTGTCATTACAGTAATTAGTGTATAATTAAGAGGTTTGGTCTGGGTGCAGGTGCAGGTGGAGGATGCATGGATGGATGGAGCTCCAGTATATGGGCTTTATTCAGGTACTCACCATTCAGTTGGTTCCCATATGGTGGCTGTGGAGTCCGCCCCTGTCAGCCCAGGCAGCTCGTAAACACACGGGATGACAGGAGCGCATACTAAGGCCAGGTGAGCGGGGAGAAGCGCCTGTGTGAGCGGGTGTCCTCCTGGGGGAAAGCTCCGAGCAGCGGTGCGGCGGTGGATGTGGAGCCGAGCATCCCTGCAGCCTCCTCCGGCTCTGCGTCCTATTGTCTCCGCATCGCCCTGTCCTCTAGGAGGGGAGGAGAGGAGACGAGCTCCAGTAGGGAGGAGGAGTGAGGAGGAGGAGGAGGAGGAGGGGGGAGAGTGGAGGGGAGAGAAGCCCTCCCCTCATAGGAGCTCCAGCCAATCGCAGCGCAGCTCCGCCGGGGGCCGCTGTCTCCGTACAGACTATGATATATTCAGGAGCTGTCGGAAATGGTAAACACGTTGTTAAATACTTCCATTATTATTTAGGAAATACAGTTATAATTATTACTTTGTTTAAGTTTATGTATTTTTGTCCCTCTTTGTTTTTATCTCTATTTCACTTTTTTTCTCACTGCATTTTATTTTATTATTATTTATTTTATTTTTTTTAAGATCTCTTATATTTTAACCCTTTCATGCATAGTGGTCTACAGTGGCCCAGAGGTGCAACAGGCCAAAAAAATGATCCACTATAAGAAAAAAAAAAAAAAAAAGAGAGAGAGAACAGCCCAAAAAATTATCCACTAGCCCAAAAAATTATCCACTGTAAGAAAAAAGAGAAATGCCCAAAAAATTATCTACTAGCCCAAAACATTATTCCCTTTAAGAAAAAAAAGAGAACAGCCCAAAAAAATATCCACTAGCCCAAAAAATTATCCACTGTAAGAAAAAAAGAGAAATGCCCAAATAATTATCCACTGTAAGAAAAAAACGAGAAATGCCCAAAAAACTATCCACTCACCCAAAAAATTATCCACTGTAAGAAAAAAAAGACAAATGCCCCAAAAATTAGCCACTATAAGAAAAAAAAGAGAACAGCCCAAAAAAATTAGCCACTATAAGAAAAAAAAGAGAACAGCCCAAAAAAATATCCACTAGCCCAAAAATTATCCACTGTAAGAAAAAAAGAGAAATGCCCAAAAAAATTATCCACAAGCCCAAAAAATTATCCACTGTAAGAAAAAAAGAGAAATGCCCCAAAAAATTATCCACTATGGGAAAAAAAAAGAGAACAGCCCAAAAATAGATCCACTGTAAGAAAAAAAGAGAAATGCCCCAAAAAAGTATCCACTATAAGAAAAAAAAGAGAACAGCCCAAAAAATTATCCACTATAAGAAAAAAAGAGAACGGGCCAAAAAACTATCCACTTGCCCAAAAAATAATTTTTTGGGCTGTTCTCTTTTTTTTTCTTATAGTCGATAATTTTTTGGGGCATTTCTCTTTTTTTCTTATAGGGGATAATTTTTTGGGCCAGTAGATAATTTTTTGGGGATGTTCTCTTTTTTTTCTTATAGTGGATAATTTTTTTGGGCTAATGGATAATTTTTTTGGGATGTTCTCTTTTTTCCTTATAGTGGATAATTTTTTGGGCTTTTCTCTTTTTTTTCTTATAGGGGAAAATTTTTTGGGCTAGTAGATAATTTTTTTTGGGATGTTCTCTTCTTCTCTTATAGTGGATAATTTTTTGGGCTAGTGGATCATTTTTGGGCCTGTTGCACCTCTGGGCCACTGTAGTGGTCACTACAGTGGACAGTTATTCTCCAGCTGTTCTATTGTAAATTCAGGGGTGTTGTTGTTTTAGTTCCATATCAGCCGACACAGTAGACACTTATGCATCATCCCAAACACTGCAATTCATACCTTTACTGTAACTGTGCCGTTCTTGATAAAACTGATCTACAGTAACTTGTTTGAGTATAAATCAATTAAAAATCAACCTTTTATTTTTCTTTTTTTTTTTTGGCATATTATCTCCATGAAGTGAGTAATAACTACTATTAGAGTATGTTAAAATGTGAGAAAACATCAGATTAGCAGGATTAAAAATGTTTTTATATCATAGTTTTCACACAGTATTTAACTTTATTTTTGTTATTATTGCTATTTTTTTGTCACTTTAGCCACTTTAACAAACTTGTTTATATTGTTTATATGTTTATCTCTTTATTTTTCTATTGCATTGACACATACTGTCTTGCACTGCTGTACACACTTGAATATCCCTCTTGGGGATCAATACAGTATATCTTATCTTATCTTATCTTATCTTATCTTATCTTACTTTCTGATGATGGGTTTTAAATACACGTTCCTTTCCTTCAAAAATTAAACACATGATGTCCAGCTGAGTGGACATTTTTGTAACTCCATGAAAAATACATTCATCAAAAAAAAAAAAAAAAAAAAAAAATCAATTGCAATGTTTTTTTTTCATGCCTAAAGAGGAATAAAATCACTCAAGAAAAAAATATTGACTAAGGTTCTCATATTTCATGCATGAAAGAGTTAATACCTCATTGAACATCTGCATGTACCCCAGACTTAGCTGCATTCAGGGACTACTGGAAATGCTACACTAACTACTATTACATTGATTCTTGTAATAATAATGAGATTAGATTTGGAAATAATAATATGTAAAATTTGGAAATGCTGAAATCTTACATACTGTCTGCCTGATTTTTCATAACGTGGTGATAAAAATGTATATTTACTTGAAATCAGCTTTTCCTTTTCTCTTAATAGAAACTAAAGGTGTATGACATTTATTAAGTAATAGAAAAATAAGATAACTATAACATCCCAAAATTTAATTATATTTTAAACACGATATTCACAATTTAGAATTTGTTTTCAATTTGTTCATCTTATTTGGAAAATTTCATATACATAAAAATAAATATACTGAAACACACCCAAATTTTTAAATCTTCCTATTGGAATTTGATATTCAAATTTTATATTAAATCTTTAGAATTTGTCTATAATTAAAAAAAGCTCTAACACCCTAGCTATTTATAAACAATTCTTTATTTTTGACTGAACTCTCTGTTGCATTTATTTATCTATATTTGTTAGATTTATTATTTTTATTTATTTACTTTTTTATACTATTATTTGTATATTATTCTTTGTATCTTGAAATCTATGAATTTTTTTTTTAACTTATATGTTCAAATGCTTTTTCCTATTTGACATCTTGTTGTTTGTTGGAATTTTTGTTCTGTATACTCAAATGTTTTCAATAAAGTTGGAAAAAAAATTAAGTAATAGAAAAATATGACATAGTATGAAAATTCAGAAAGAAGTATTTCTGGACAATATAGCCTCAACTTTAATAATAACAGTGAGTTTACCATTTATGTTATTAATAAGAGAAGTTATCATACACATGCACATATGTAAACATGTATGTATTTTAACTGGGCCCACTGTGTGTCAATACATACTAGTGTGTGTTTGTATTTATATTAATCCATTATTTATTATATGTCCATGTATGCACTAAGTTCCAATCATATCTGTTTATAAGTAAACAACCTATTTTCCATCTCCTTTTTGTTCCATGAATGAAGGTCTCCTTAATATGCAGCTGATGTAACCTCATAATATCCATTTTCCCTCAGGTGATTGTATTACAGTACAAAATGCATTTCTTTAGAGAGAGAAAACCCCACAACTATTTCTTTAGAGCCCACTTTTAAGATTTACAACTTTACATTAAATAACCTCTGATGTAACCTATTCAGACACAACCTCTTTTCATACATACCTTATATTCTGCTTCTTGCTGGTGCCATATCCATGACTGATTCCTTGCAGAAAACATGCCTCTGGTTACTGAGAGGTTGCATCACAGGATGCAAACAGGGAGGTGCTGTCCCTGCAGGCTGTTTTTGATCTCCACCAACACTCATCACACGGCTAATAAGTGTCCTGTTTTGCAAAGATTACCATGTTACTTCAAATACACAGAGAGAGGCTGCGTAAGAAGCTGCTTATGAAGGTTTTCTTCATATAATCGAGGCAAAATATGACTTATTTTCAGACAATCCGAGCTGGTAGATTAGTACTGCAGGTTTTTGTGGTTTAGAGTCGTACTGGTCGATCTGAAACGTCAAGTGGCAATCCTTTAAAAGTAATAATTATAGCAAGATGTTAGCGTTAGTGGGTAAAGATGAGTGGAGGCCTGTACTATCAAAGAACAGCCCGTTCACTGTGACAGTGTAATTACTAGGAATGATGGGAGCCTGAGAAGGACCTGTCCAATCAGCCCCGCTTCCACTTGATTTAACCTAAACCTCAGCTATAATCATTTCATCTGTCAGCAAGGTTAACATGACAGAATATCTCATTACTGCAGATATTCAAGAACTGTCTGTAAACTTACGTAGAGAATAATAAGCCGATTGCCAAGTGGTGAAAGAATGTTTTATTTATAAGGACTGTTGGAGTAAAGGTGAGGTAGAGGGAATAAAAAGGGATAAAACATTAAAAATATATCCATTGAAAACATCCAAAAAGTACTAGAAAGACAACAAAGGGAATGTGCAAATTTAAAATTTTCTCAGCAAAAAACTTAATAACAAAACAAACCTGTATTCATAGGCACATTTATACTAAAGAACAGTGCAGTTAAAAGAAAGGCTTGTCATTCTCTTACAGTGCAAAAGTGCAAAAGTCTCTCCACGTACTTATACAAACAGATAGAGGGCGAGGTCCTTGGTGTGGAGGTGCTGTGCAAGGTTTTGAATACGACACAGGCGTACGCTTTGAGCGTCGCCTGCGCTGTAGACTCTGAATATGTGATAACGCTCCTTCTCTTTCAGTGCAAAGTCCAGCTCGTTGGCGGAGAGGTGGATGAACGACTTCTCCTTCTTGACAGTCGACTTCACCTCCACGTACACCGCCCTGTGTCTGCCGTCGGTGGCTCCGTAGGTGAGCTTGAAGTCGTAGGGCTGGCCGCTCTCCCCGCTCTGATTGCACCACAGAACTTGAGTGGGTCGTCCCGGGTCGTCGCTGTCCCTCCAGTGGCACAGGAAGGAGTTGACCAGCTGTTCGCCCCACTCGCCGATCGCCGCCACATCTCGCTGGTCATCGGATAATAACACCTACAGACACACGGAACATTTACAAAGCATTTTCAGCATCTACTTCTGTGATAATGGTTCATCCTGGTTTTACGGGTCTTCAATGCAGAATCTTTTCTCTATTATTTTTTCTTCAGTATATCCTTTCATGTATGCTGACAATACTGTAATATTTATTCCTACTTTCCACCTTGATGTCATAAAAAAACTTCTAAAATTCACAGTTGAAATCACTATGACTGTCAAGAACACTGAACCATATCTGACTGTATTAATTACACAAGTAAAATACTACCCATCACAAAACCTAACAAATATCTTTTTTTTAATATTCCACAATTCTTGCTTGTTTGGCCCATTACTATAAAAGAAATTGCTGAGTCTGCAAGATCCATGGCTCCATTCTCTAATACCCTTTCACAACTTCACAAATATCCTGACTATTAATTTGTACTCTCAGTCACTAACATTTAATATCCAAATTCCAAAACACAATAGAGAGGTGAAGTCCTGTCCCTTTTGGTTGTGACCCTTGGGAGATTACTTAGGAAAAAATCTTTATCCCAGGTCGACGCAAGTAATTTTTGTGATCCTTTTTGGATTTCAAGAAGTTTTCTGGAAGTCAAGAAAGTTGTAATTTGTACAAACGTTGAAGTATCACACTGAAACTACTGAGATAGTAAGACTACAAACCAAAAAGTTGCAGAGTTGACATCATTGTAATTGTCTCTCTTTGCATACTGAATGCCACTGTTTATTATATTGTTAGGTGTTTTGTTTTGTTTTTTTAAATCTGCAATACTCCATGCTGCTAGCATCTTTTACAAACTTCTATGCTGCATGTATTACGCAATACCCATAATAACCCTGATATGCACGCGCAATAAACAATAAACGCACTGGGCACATTCATCCTCAGCCACTGCTGTGTTCCGTACTACATGTATCCTATAACTACAAGTAGTGTTATTAGTTGTAAATATATTTACTTGTATCTTTTTTATTCTACTGTGCAAGGAGGGCTATCAAACTGACCAGACTACAGTGATTTCAACCTCCTCTAATACTTTTTCACCTTGATTTCAATGATTGGGGGTAAAATGTTCCAAGGCAACATTTTGGGTTTGGTGATGTGTATCATGGGCGATGATAAGCACGGTCCATTGAACTGTTTAACACAAAATTTACCTTTGACATGAATCACGACTTAGTTTGTAAAATGATTTTTTGATGATTGATGAAAGTCCTGTATATGACATAATTCAAACAGGAAATATCTGTCTCTTCCAATTGACAGATGTACATTTTTTTTTCTAAAGTGAGGTCCCCTGGGGCACAGTGGGAGGGGTGGGAGTTCAGCTCTTTATACAAGACAAATCACTAGATCAGTCTCTCATGTACTTTCTCCGCTATCAGCTTAGAGACATAAGTATGGTCTGAGAGGATTTCTTATATTTTTCCACACTTAACACTAAACCTGGAATGAGATTTGACATTACATTAGAAGAATAACTTCTGTTCAACGCTGTAAATAAATACAGAACAACATTATCTCAATGACAGATTCAACTACCAGTTTGCTCCATGTATGTTTTTTAATCTATTAATTGTACTAATGTGCTGGAATAGAATCCTGAAGTAAACCAACCAGTTTAAACGTAACTCTAAATGCTACTTTAGTGTTTAGTGAATGTACTGACGGTGGTGGGTCTCTGGCAGTTGAGCTCCATGTCCTCCAGTGTGGCCTGTGGGGGCTGGACTTTGTTCCAGAAGGGGAAGTCAAGGTTCAGAGGAGGACGGTGAGTCTCTGCAGCGGCTGCAGTCCCTTGGAAGGTACTGGGAAGCATGACAGCATCTGGAACGGCACTGCCGGAGCAACAAGAGAGGTCTGTATTATTGACGAACGCAGAAAATCAACATTAGTTTTCTGCATCAATATTTCAGACTGGCTGGGATAAGGAGAGAAGCCTACAGGCTGTTTGGAGCTGGCTGCTCGCCGACGGTCTGGGCAGGCTGTTCAGATGGGGGAGTCGGTGTCATTTTGGAAGCTGCGGCGCTCTTTTCTCCTGTCTCTGCTGTCACACACTCATCAGGCTCGATGTGCTGACTGCGCTCTACCGGTAACAGACAAACAACCAATGGAAACTTTGAAGACAGGACGTACTGCACAGGAGATACTCAGTTTAGGTGTGAAAAACATGGAATCACAGCACCCTTTGACTCAAGAAAATCTCTTAAGACAACAGACAAAATCTATTCTTGTACTGCTGTCTGCTACTATTCTCCCTGACACAGGCACAAGCAGCACGAAGGACAATATATATACATATAACATCATAAATGATTTTAAGTGTTTATTCAAGGTTTAAAAAGGTTTCTAATTAAACCTAATACTTGTAAAGATCTTTTGAGGCCATTATTAATGAATTCAAGACTTATTTCACATTCATAACAGCTTCCCATTCATTGGTAATATAAACCGGTAATAATGTTACAAATATAAAAAAAAAACAAAAACACACACACAAGAAAAAAGGAGGAAAGACCTATTTGCAATAGTTCTACTTAAAATAATCAGAGAAAGAAGAAGTAATAGTTTTAGTATGCCAAAGATGGTACTTATTAATGTGTTGTTATACCCCTTCGTAACACTAGAGTGAGTAGTGAGTCATTGTTGCATTTAGTCTGCCTTTATTACAACATGAGATGAAGAAGATGGTATCATGGATGTATTCAGAGGAATAATACATCCATGATACTATACTGTTCTGCTGTAATTAGTTTGTGACTGTGGCTGTAATTATTATTTATTTGTTCTTCAGCTGATACACTGAGAGATGTGCTAATGTTGCTAGGATGTTAGTCTGTTTGTATGTTACTTTTGATCAGAGGTAAACTGTTAAAACACCAAGGTCACAATAACATGAACAAACAGATCAAGACAGCAACTCTGATGTTCTGTGAAGTACGATTACTGTTCTTGTCATGAGAATCTAGTGGCTTCAGGGCTTCGTTTCTCTGCCACAAAGGGTAGCCGTGGCCTAGATGGCAGGAGAGTCGGCTTGTGACTGATATGTTGCCGGTTAGATTCCCTGGATTAATGTGCCCTTGAGCAAGGCACTTAACCCCTCATTTGCCCACTGCTCCTAGTATGCAGTGTGTGATGCGTGCATAATCTAGTGATGGGTTAAAGGCAGAAGCTAAATTTCGGTGTGGTGCATGTGCATGTTTCTGCGTGTGAACCTACTGACAAAATAAAGATTCTTCTTCTTTTTTATTGCTATTATAAAGCATTCAGCGTGGCTTCAGCAACACCACAACTTTGAGATCAAATTTGGATCTAGTTAAATTCTCAAACTAAACCTTACAAATTCGACCTGTAAACTCAAATTGGTATTATTTTTAATATGTAACCTGGAGGTCGGGGTATGTTCGTCGTCACAGCGGCGGCGGCGATTGGCGGGCCCGGATGACTCTGAGTTCTCTGAAGACTCGGCTGCTCTGTGGGTCTGTTGTGGCTCATCTCATTGTAGCTGCTGCTGGGAGTGACATTACTGACGCTGTCTCTGGGCTCCTTTTGCGGATCCCTGTCTTTAGGTCCTGCAGGAGGCGGCCACATCTTATTGACGGCCTCTACGACGCCTCCATCAGCCTGACCTGCTGGCACATAGAAACTGTACTCTAGCTTTACAGTGAATTTAGAATCTCAAAACAACTGTCTAGTCCGTTATTCTGTGTGATGTACCTTTGCGGCTTCCTCCTGTGTTCATTATAGATGCTCGTGGAGGCCAACAAACCAGTGTCTGCTCTTCGTCTTCTTGTACAGGCCGAGGTGTCTCCTCTGAGGGCTGCGAGTAACTCCTAGACAGCACTAGTGTGCAACAATAGAACCAAAACAGAATGACAGAGAGAGAATAAAACCTATGACATCTAAGCCTTTTATTCTATTTACTAATTTTGTAATAAAAATCACTTGTGTTCATATTAGTCCTTGCAGATTTGTGTGTGTATGTGTGTGTGTGAGAGAGGCTGCTCTTTGCTGCAGTGAAGGATCTGCTTCTCTCACTCTTTGAGCCTTGGCAACAGCTGCTCTTTTATGTCGCCACACACAACAGTGAACAAACCGGGATTAGCATATGCACGAAACACACTAGTTATCTCTGTGCGTGTGTGTGTGCGCACATCGAGAGTGTGTTTGTGTAGGGCTGACACTGAGGAAAAGAACACTTGTGAATGTTATGAAATGGTAATGGGAACGGGGGCAAGTGTCACAGAGAGAATTGGAGAAACTGCAGCTGTAAGAAGTCGCACAGAGACGCAGAAGAAGCGGCGTCGAGAGTCGTTAGGATTCATCTCAGGCTACAGTTAAAACACTGAGCTACAACCTCATGTTTTATATTCAACCGTGTCACACATTGAACTGAGCTGCCCATATAGATTTTTCTAATTCATGTGTTAAGAGTAAAGTGGACAAGGGCGGTGAGACACCAATACAAGCTTGTATTGTAGTTAATAGAGCATTGATGGATTGCTACTTGCTTGTTACTTGTTAAGCGGGATAACAGGACACACACTATAGAGGAAGTACATACTATAACTGATAAGATAAGATAAGATAAGATAAGATAAGACTTTATTTATCCCACCATGGGGAAATCTAACAGTTAACAGCAGCAACAAGCAAGTGCAGAGAAAAAGACGGGTAGAAAAAACCACAGTGAAAAAGTGAGAAATGAAATACAAGCGAAAAATGAAAATTTTGATATTCATATAAATACAGAATAGAATTAACATTATTTATTGTTTACATATTAACATAGATGTGCATCTCTATACTTTAAGTGCCATAAAGTCTGTTCCATTTTATTCATATGTGGATATGTTCAATTGTTTTCGTTGTTGACATTGTTTTAAAAAATGAAATACAACATCCTGTTAGGAAACAAAAAAGTAATCACTGAGGATGTCATCTTTGTCTGAAATCTAGTATTTCCATTACTACGTGCACATAGGTTATGCTGTACACAAAGTATACTTACTTTTGCAGTACACAAATTTTGACAAATTTCAATTTTTTTATGTGTTTTTGGGGTTATGAGTGTCCAACATACCTCTTTCCAGGCTGCAGTCTTGTTTTGGAGGCTCGGGAACTTCCCACTGCTCCTCGTCACTCGGCAGCTCCTTGATGTCCTCCTTTCGCAAGTATCTGGTCAGAGCTGCTTGGTCCTGTACAAGCATTTGCTGAGACTTAATAACTGTAGCGACATTATCGGTGTGTTCACTCATCATTGTATTCATTTTACTAACTCATAATTTACATAGTCAGTCGTTCATTAGTAGTTTTTTGTGCTGCAAAAACAGCCCTACTACAAAGACCTAAAATATTTTCTTAAATAGAAAAAACAATCATGAGCACTGAGCAAAAAAAAAAAAAAATCTGCTAATGAAGTGAGAATAAAGTCCAGATACTTAAAAAATAAACCACTTAGAAAGGGAAGCAAAAATTTAAGCAAGATGTGATTATTGTAAGAAATAAAAACAGTTAACGAGAAGTTGTGCATGTGGATTCTTCCAATAAGGAAAGCAATCTTGTCCCACTGCTGAGATTTTATGCAAACCATTATTTTAGCTTGTCTCGTTGGATTCTCTCTGTTAGTTTATCTTGAAATGAGATTAGTTTTCTAATGAGAAACATATTTGACAAGATTACTTTTCCTTTTAGAAAAACATGACTTCCTTCTCACAGACACGGGTTTTTAGTTTCATGAAATCCTTTTCTGTGGAGTGTCTTAAGTCCTTATTTACCAAAGGAAACCAGAGCGGAGAACATTTCTGGTTTCTCCTTTGAGATTCTCTTGTCAACAGAGAAAGTTAAATACATTCCAGACCTTGTTACTTTAGAAATCTCTCATTGCAATGTTGATGGCCTAATTAGGGTGTTCTACAACTAATAGTTTGAGCTGTTCCCTTTAATGATGTAGCCTAAGAGCTAAACTCATAACTGGATAGAATAAGTGAAGAGGCATATCTCAACACAACTTCCCTTAAGCCTCTGATATCTACACTGAATTAAACAGATATTACGGGTCTTGGTGTGATTTGAAATCCCATCATTAATACCATAATCAAAAAGTTAAAAATTCTATTTTATTTACTTTGGCAAATCCACACATAGATTTTAATTAGTTACATCAAATGTTCGGCTTCTTTTCTAGATTTGTGGATCGGTTATATAAAGCAGCCCAGTTCTGCTACAAACACAAAACCACACAAAATATGAGACCCAAAAAGAAGGATCAAAGAAGTGACGCGAGCCTTGTTAACCTTTTAACAGTCTCCACTCTGCTGCTGCCCTGCTCTACACATCGTACAGAAAATGTAAGCTGCCGTGTAATGTAAACGTGACTCCCTCCGGGGACGCGTTAGTTCTACTACAGTCAGCTCGGCAGTAACGGCGCTATGTGTATATGTGTGTGATAAAAAGAGAATGACATGAGCTAGCGAAGACTCTTCCTTGGATATGGATTAGTAATCAATGCCCGAAGAGGTCATATCTCACTTACACTGAGCGAGGTTATCAGGCCACTGAGGAAATGCATCAGCTCTTTTCTGTGGCTGCTCTCTGTGCAGAACAGTTTCACCAGCTCCCTGTAACAGAAACACAAACAGCATCAAAAGAAAGGCAGAAGAACAGTTGTACTAAGACACATACAGGTCCGATCAGACACATTTCGTGTTTAACAGTCTCTGTCATGTAATAGGTATTTATGAGCACTTTACCAATATGTGAAACAAATTTGGGGAGATCAAATTTGTAGGTGAAAAATGTCAAATTACTGTTTGGTAACACATGAACTTGAAATGGACATACATTTTTAAGCTTTACGCAAGCATTCAAAACATGCGCTTCTCAACAGATATTGATATCAAGTAGGACAGAACCTTTTAGATATTATGTTCAACTATGCTGAAAATAAATTTTGGAGTAAAATATTGAAAAGTCTTGACATGAGAATGTGGTAACACGTGGACGACTCTTTACCATTGCATGCATCACCCAAAATGTTGACTTATTTTTTAAAACAAGCCAGATATAATCACAATGCTTTATTTAATACTAACATTGTGTTATTTACAACTTGTGGTGGTCCATACTGATATAGGTATATTACAAATAAGAGTAATTTCTCTGTAACAGTTCACAGATAGTCTTTTTAAATGTGAGTGTATGAATTCGCAAACTTCATCATTCAGAATTGCAATTTCTCAAAGTAATAGACAGACTTTTGCATGTCTTTTTGCTAATTTAATGCAGCCTAGCAGAAGGTTTGGTACTTCTCTTGTACTGTGTAAGTGGTATTTTAAAACAGATAACAGTTCCATAAAATAGAGACCTTGAGCTAAAAATTGAGCCCACTTGATAAATGATGTGCGCAAATTTACTTTTTCATGTTGATGTTCACTTTTGCTTGATCGGACCCATAGAGGAGTGAGTATCAAATTGGTTTCATCACTTTATTCTCATCAGGCTGTTGCTGTGTAATGTTACATTTAACACCGTTCACTTCAGTCTAATGATTTGTGGCGTTTTCCCAGCTGGCACAGTAACACATCAAAAGATTTATTATGTAGAACTTTTAGAAACGCCAGTCTTGATGTGTGAGTCATTTACCAGAAACCCATAACAGAGGCTGTAATATCTTGTTACGCTCCCTGGTTATGCTGTAAATCTCCACAGTCCTGAAGCATTTGTTACATTAAGTAGTTAAGATTATATTATTATTTTCCAAACATCATGGTAAAATGTCCTCTCTGTGTAAATATCAGTGTCTTGATCGACTTAAGGGGAAACATAATCCATGTGACCATTGATCTTAATGTCAATAAACATGTGATCAGTAGAGAAATGTGTTTGTGTCACATTGTTTAAAGGTGAAGCGAGGCATTGTGAAGCTTATATTCTCTGTTTAAGTTTGCTGAAGTATCGGAACACTGTCTGCAGACAATTAGGAATCCATCTGATGACAAAGGGACTGTTGGATCGGTTTCCGTTGCACACAAACCTGCAGATGTCCAGTTTGGCTGAGAGATGATCCTTCTGGATGTAGAGCTCCTTATTGTCCTTCAGCAGACAGATGACATCCTGCACCTCCACCACAGCGTCTTCGCCATCCGCCACGTCCAGCTGGTAGCGAATGTACAGCTTACCGACCTGCACGTAGAAGGACAGTATCTCAGACACTTGATCAGGCGTCAGATTACATTGTGCTTGTGGTTTGCGTTCCTTTGAAATAATCCCCATCGCTCTCTGCCTGTACTGAGGTTTGTTACATAATAACAAAGAAGAATCTATATATTTAAGACCAATCAATAGGTGTATCACGCGTTATTTGAGCTTGTATGATATAGTGTAAAAGAAAACAACCAACATGATGATTTTCTGACCTGTCCAAAGTGGAGTTGCTTGACTTTCTCTGCAATGTTATTGTCAATTAGTTCTGAATAGAGATCACCAATGTCCTCATGGTGGTAGAGGAATCGTTGGATGTAGGGGACCACAGAGCGCACCATGGCCTGCATAGCCACACAAGGCCTAAAGTTCTCAGTCTGGGGCTCAGTTTTGACACAGTCGGACAAATGTTGGATACCACAGATCTCTAAAAACAAATCCCGGTCCTCCTCTCTGAAGGCAGGTCGCTCTCCTGATGTTGACTGACCTGACAAAACAATGATACAACACAATCTTAAACTCTCCCAGATTACGATGAACTTTATTAACTCTTGGGATAAATGGACTCTACATATAAATAAGTAGGAAAAGTAAGGATAATAATTTCAACATTGAAAGTGCGTGGTAGTAATATATCGGAAGTGTACCGGTCTTGGTCCTTGGGGCAGTTTTCTTCTCTGCTGATGGCAGGTCGAGGAGGCAGACCTCCTTGTGAGTTTTAAAGATCTTCTCCAGTTCTTTGCTGTCAGCGATCATGGGCTTGCGAGCCAGAGTCACCCAGTTGTTGTCCTTGGTGGGGAAAACCCGTTTATCGGACACCATACCTGTCAACAGGATAGAGGACAGCGTTAAGTGTTTTTTTTTGCTATTGTAACTGATTGCAAAATTAAGACGACAACAGGGTTATTATAACAAACAAACAAAAGACTATAACTAGCTGAAAACCATGATTAGATGAAGTAGAACTAGGATGGAAATTAGCTTAGTTTTTTTCCCCCCATTATAAATGATTTAGGGTTCCAAAGAATAAAATGGCTTTGTATAATTCGGTATTTGTTTTATACATTATATTATTATATCCATTATTCATATTTCTATTTATATGCTCTGTGTCTAAAAATACAACCTTGTACAACCTACTGTTATGAATAATTCCTGAATTCAGGAAGATAGTAGACATCAACAAATTTAGTCAAGTGATGGTTTGAAAAAGCAAAAATCACTGTAATAAAACCAGAAAATCAATAAAGTATGATAAAGTTGGTCTGTGTCCAAAAATATTTGTGAACAAACTTACTCACATATGCCAAAAGAACAACCTGATCACTCTTGGTTGTGTATTTGACTAAAATGTTATGCCTCAGCTCCTGGTACATATGCAATTTTAGGGCCCTTTTAGAATCATCTGAAACAATCCTCCACATAGACATGTGGATGCTTCTATGAAACTGGGTTCATTTTGGTACTAGGCACTTTGCCAGTTTTTCAGGCCCAAAAATAAAGGAGAAATTTAGACCCCCCCCAGGATGTACCTAAGGATGACCTCAGATAACTGAAAAAAAATTTCTACTCTTGCTATAAGCCATCCCAAAATTAATGAATTTTTAGTAAAATATTGGGGCCAAAAATAGAACCAAAACTGGGACAGGAAAAGCTACCTAAGTGTCAGTGCATTTTTTCTTGAAAACATGGCTTGAAATGGTCTTATATACCGCTATAAATAAATACACTGTGTTAAATTTGACGATCCTAGTGGTTTTTCTAACCCAGACGTGTGTTTTTCATGAACCGGCAGTCTCATTCCAGGTTTCTCGCATAACCCATCATGGCCACTGGCGTTACACACAGAACCTGCCCATTTACGCATGAATAAATTGCAAGTGATTTTGCAACACCGACCATTTTTGTGAAACACTCTGCCTTGCATAAGTAGTTTGATTCTCAAAATGTACCTGTGAGAGAATAAAAAGAAATTCGAAAAAAATAGTAGCGCATAATTTTTTTGTCCTTTTTACCGTTACATGCAGATTTTTTTATAAAAAATAATATAAAAATGTGTTTTATCTGAAAAATAATTTCTCTTTTGTCTCAGTTAATATTTATTTTTAAAATAGACCCAAAGTGCTTCCAAACTTACTTCATAACATTAACATGTTTGAATTTTTATTCTCTCTGTCCTGATTTTAGGGACCAGTTTCATAGAAGCACCCATAAATAAATAAATAAATAAATAAGTATGTATATATATATATATATATATATATATATATATATATATATATATATATATATATACCTATCTCACAAGGTTTCACAGGGTCTTTTTTGAACAGTTGACATAATTTACTCTACTGTTGCTACAGCTCTGAGCACTGCTATTGCAGATGTTACATGCAGTTCTGTGACTTCTCTTTAGTCTCTAGTGCACAATAATTCTAGACTGCCGCAGAAAATTCTTCCCAGTTGCTTTTAAAAACATGTGCCACACTGACAGGAGGTGGGTGAAGTTTGTTTACAGTAAACGGCTTGAGTACAGAAACAGAAATAAAGACACAGAGAGAATGCAGGGGTAATGAAAGGCAGGTTGTGTTTGCGTGGTTGTGTGTTCCTTACCTTTCAAAGTAGAGCAGTAACTTGGATTGAGCTTGGGCTGAGACATGCTTTCCTGGTCTGCAGGTATTTGGATTTTACACTTGTGAGCTGTTAGAGATACATCGTAATATTTAAAGTCTGGAAACAGAGCTGGTGCATAATACAAGAATCATCTAAAGGAAGACTCCACAGTTACTGATAGAAATGAGTCGCAGACAGATGGGACATACAGACGAAAGAAATAAATACAAAACAACCCCCAGAAACAAAACATTGGCATCGTAGACATCCTTACCGAGTCTGGCATACAACACAGATGCATCCTGCCGTACTTCAGCAGTTGGTATGGGAGATGATGAGCAGATCAGTTCCAACAAACCCACGTACTGCTTCATATTGGGGCTGAGATCCACGTTCAGCAGCTGAGCACAAAATGTACATTACAGACAAATGGTTGGATACAGATGAAAAATACACTGATATAGTCATCTTACCATGAAGGTGAGGCTGCACGAACCACAGTAAATCATGGGTTAGATTCAAATTTATGTGGCACCAATCCTTGAAACATGCTTAACCTATAAAGACCCAAACAGCAACTGGCGACCAAAATCATCTACTGATCTAAAATGTTTAATAACTTCAGAACCATTAAAGCTTTCAAAACATATAAATAATTGGTGTAAAATGCAGTTTGTCATCTTTTCATGGTCATCAGATATGACCCATTTGGATGTTCAGATGCTCCATAGTGAACGTGGAAACACAGTCATTTTCAACAACGTTGATTCACCATAGAGTTTGATGAATGACAGTGGATGGAGATACTTAGTTTTATGCTCAGGTACAGATATGCTAGTATCTTTACCTAAAAAATTACTTTTTCATCAGTTTTCTCTGTTTTTTAATACAATAATAACCACCAACTTTAATCTGAACTTTCATGAACATCTATACGGTCAGTGAATTAAATACATGAAAATACATGATTGTCACTCAAAAAATGTAAAATATAGAGGATAATATAATAAATGGTGATAAATCATTTAAGAAGAGAGAAATCTAGCGAAAAATTCATATGAGAACTACCCCAGATGTAACATCGGGTCTTTATGGGTTAAAATGATAACATTTATCCTCTCATTTTACTTTAGACCTTGAAACTTAAAGCTCCAATCACTGCACAAGCTTAATGTTTTGAATGTGTTGAACAAAAATGATTGAGTTCCTTGAGGAAAGTTAAAGGACACATTTCATCCTACTGACACTGCTGATTTTCTTTCAAGATACCAGTTGAGGAATAGAGTGTTCTGATCTTAACAGGTAATATTTAAAGTCTACTTTTAGGTAACAACTGCAAATATTTTTTTATATTTCTTCGTGCAAGCTACTTGTTAGAACAATTCTAACATTATGTAGGAATATCCAGAGTAAATGACAACAATGGCTGCAGCCCAGTGTAAACAACTGATTTTCTCTACATGGTGACTGATAGTGTACCCTGGTGAAGAAGTCTCTCATGCCTTCCAGTTGACTGTAGAAAGGAGCTAAGACTCTGGGCTGCTGGACAGGACTGTCTGCTCTGTTAGTTAGTTGTTTGTAGCGCTGGAACATCATTGTCGGGTCGTTCCAGCACACGTCTTTCAGGTGGTAGAAGCGTCCTGAACACCACTCATCACTACGTCTGGAGAGGTAAAGGGGTTTCATTTAGCCCACTATCAATCCCACTAAAATATTTAAAGGTATTAAAGGATCAGTTTGTTAATAATACCTGTTAAGAAGTACGAATACAGCGGGGGTATGCTGGAACAGTTCCTTCAGGCTGCCGTGGGAACAGTTCTTATGCAGGTAGGTGTAAACGTTGTGGATGTGCTCAACAGTGGATGTGAACTCTGCCCCCTGTGATTCATTCTCTGACTCCTGGTCATCTGTTTCTGGTTTGATACACCACTCCTTCAGGTAATTAATCAAAACTTCCACTGTAATTGTGTTTCTCATTCCTAAAAGAGGGAAAAGTGACAATTTCTTTAACAAATCTGCCGCAATAACTATAGACTGCAAAGATGGCTACTGGACATCTGTTATGAGTCGGGTACCTAGAGCTCTGCTGAACTCGCTGGGGTCGATGTCCACATAAGAGACGTGACTCCCCAACAGACTGCTGACCTCAGGTGAAGCCAGGTAAACCAAGCTGGGACAGAGGTACATCCTTTCTTGCTGCCCGTTTTCCGTTGGTCGGTAGGCTGGCAGCCATTCAAGACGACACAGAAAGTAGTAAAAGGATGACCTGGTGCTTTTGATTTGCCGTCCATCACTGTCAATCACCTGGGCTGTGAGGTATTGAGAGTAGCAATGTCTAAAAAAAAAAAAAAAAGAAACCATTAGGACTTGTATAAGTTTGATGTAAACTTTAAATCCCCTCCCTGCAGATAGAAATTGCAAGAGAGATGCTAACACACAGTGACAACAAGATATATTTAATATATGATAATGTATCTACATAGATCCTGGGATTATAATGCATGGATGACAACCTTTTCAGCTCTAGCCCAGTGATCTTGATGCAACTTCTGACAGCTCACCAAAGTGGCAGAACTATGTGACCTACATCCCTGTGCAGAATATACAACACTCAGCAGCACTGCACGTGTCTAAAGATAAGAGTTAAATGCGCTGAGAAATTCTTATCTGTGCTGTAAAGAAAAATTAGTTCATGTCAAACTGCCTACTGTAATAGATGACAGTCTCAGTTCATGTGCGCATATGCAGCAATGGTTAAAGAAATGTTTGTTTAGTGTTTTCTAATCTTAACCCAAAGCTCTGCTGATGCTGGTCCTTATACCTACATGATAACTTTATACTCACTGTTTTGCACATTCAGTAAAATTAATCTTATCCTTACTTTGTCAGTTTGCATATATTTTTAGATTCAACATTGTAAACCATGTGACAGTTTTTCACTCTACTATGACGAAACTTAAGCCCATTAGGAAATAGAAAGAATGCAGATTGGAGGTTTTTCTGGAACTGCTAACGGATCTCAGTGCATTTTTAAAACACTGCACCAGCCTTAAACCTTGCTCATTTTTACTACCAACCAATTCCAAAGCAGACTGCACTCATGTATAATGTAAGTATAAATAATGAATGTAAAAACAGTGTAGTGCTCCTTTAATTATGCATCCAACTGTGATTACGGGGTGATTATAGTTAACAGAAATTAAGACTAAAACTACAATTAGCACTCTGCAGTCGTATACTTCTGCGAATCAGTGTTATAAGATGTATGTAATAAAGAATTGGATGTAAAAGATCAAGTTACATATTTTTTAGTAAAATAGAACTTGACTAACACTGGAAAGCTTTGGTGAAAAATGGACAGAAGTGTTTTTACACGAAATCATGTCACAGTGAAGATGACCGTTTGGTTATAAAATGTCATCAAGTTATTATTTTATCTTATGACACCTATTGTCATGAGTATTTTTATTCTTGAGTTATACAGCAAAGTAAACATGTTGTTGTAGGGGGTGGTGGGGTCACATTTACCACTAAACTGTAATCCATCCATCATTGAGTTGAGGTGAGAATTTGCCAAATTCAAAGAAATTCTGTCAAGTTCTTCCTCAAATGCCACATTCCCAAGAATCAAGTAGAAGCGCAACAGAAGGAATATGCTAAAACACATTCCTCTGGCTCTGGCTATCAAGGGCACAGAGACATAGGTATCATTAAAAAAAAAAGTCACGTGTCCTGAATAATAAACAGATGTAGATCACTTTTGTATCTATTCACTGAACCTGGACCGGCAGTGTGACTTCCTGCTGTCCTAACCTCACAGACATCTGCAATATGGGACAGAGGTATAACCAGCTAAATCCAGATTAATTCATCCCCAGACTTGTCTCTTACTGATGTCAAACCCAAACTAAAGCCTGTCTTTTGTTCAGTGATAAAATACTGTTCAGGTGTCAAACAATGTCCCTATTTTACATCAGTAATCACTTAATGGGCAGACAGGAAGGGATGGGAATTATTAGGTAACCCATCTTAACCCTGAAGCCATTAGATTCTTTATCCTAGCTTATCTTGTGCCATTAGAATTCCTAAAAATAACAACCACCCAGTAAATGCACGTGCGTATCAAAAGGGTCCATGTCCGGTAAACACATAATGGTGCAGAAGGACCTGTGTTTGTTTCCGTGTATTACCCAGTGTCCCAGTTAGTTGCCAGCAGTTCCAGTAATGTCAGTCTCTGCTGCAGGAGCACAGAACCCGGCAGCTGAGCTGTGGCCAAAGCATGGAACTCTTCACAAGGGTAGTCATCGAGCACGCAGCCCTCCTCTGGATTCTGGTGCCACATTGCACTTTCCACTGACCATGGGCTGGAGGCCTAGAGGAGGGATGGAAGGGGCTTATTAGAAAACCGCTGTTTGGTTCTGCACCAGAGTTTATTTTAGTCAGGCGTCTGTGCTTTTAACGTTTCCAATACCTATTGTTTTACCATATAAAGCAGTAGTAAGTATCTGCATTAAAATACCTTAAACCTAAGTTATATATTCTGTTAACTTGTGTACTTATGCACTGCTTAGCCAAAAAAAAAAGTTCCACACACATTTCTTTGGACCGCCTTTAGCAGGACTTAGTCACTGTGGCATCATTTATATGACACAATATTTATGAAATGCCACAGTAAATGTCACAACATTTATTTCCAGCCAAACTTGCATTAATTTATCTCTTTGATATTGTATTGATGATGGGAGTCTTTCCCATCACAACATGGAGGCCAATCCATGGGTGAAAATAACGTCTCATGCTCCTGAACCACTCTTTCGCAAGACAGATGAACCCCAAGAATCCTGGCACTGTCCAATCTTTATGCTCTCAAGCAAAATGATGGCTGTTTAGGAAACGAGAAACTATTCAACACATAAGTTAGCATTAAAGAACTTGTAGCAGCTGAAACATATACCATAATTTCCGGTTTATAAGCCGCTATTTTTTTCCACACACTGTGAACACGCTAAAATGATGCGGCTAATTTATGTTTTCTGGGCTAACGATCGATCCGGCTGATGAAGAAGGAAATAGAGCTGCTGCACGTACGCTTGGCATCAATGAAGTGATGGTGAGACGTCGGAGACGGGGTGAGTGCGGCTTATAGTCAGGTGCAGCTTATAGTCCGGAAAGTACGGTAAATCACTGCAGTAATTATCTAAATTGCTAAGTTAAATCCAGGTGGGGACATTTTTTGGGCTGGTTGTGTAATTTGTCAGGTGTTTTAGTATCGTGTGATGCAATGTTACAGATCTTTTATGAGAATGAAATGACATAAAATGACAAAATGGGATGTCATTTTCAGGTTGTGACAAATACAGCTGTAATCATAATCACATTGTCTCCAAAGATGATGTTTGACTGAGTCACACTAGGTAGTTTTGATTGGCACTGGTAGCGACTGTGTTGTGTGAAGCGCGTTGAGACACTTGCAGGCGTTAATGCATTTCAGATCAGGCTTTTGATTAATGTATTCACAAATTCAGAATCATTTTTGGCTTTAACACTAAACAAAACACTGTGATGTCACTCGCAAAAAAAAAAAAAAAAAAATCCAACTTATATTCGTCTTCATCAAAATGCCCTTTTGTTGTTCATGGTGTTGATATAAAGTTTTGTTGTTAACTCTTAATTATTTGCACCTGATGCTGTATTTTAAGCAGTAATTGTGTAACTACCATTTTTGCCATATTGCACAAATGCAACATCAGCCACTCAGTGATTGATGGTATCATGACTACTATGCATTATCCCTTCTGGCTGTGGTCCAGGCTAAAACAGGAACCAACAATGTATGAACTGCACAGCTTCAACTCTGTCCCTGACACATCCAGCACTCACCTGCTTTTTCTGCTCATCCTCAAAGCAGACGTTGATCTCTATAGTCTTAGTGCGACTCACAACAGTTTGTATCCTTTAATCACTACCTTATTCATCAGGATGAGTCAGAGTTTGTTTCTAATACGCAGTGTTTCAGGAAGATTCTGCACTGCCTTCGGTGTCTATGCAACCAGCAAATATTGTGTCCTTACACAACACATGCTTAGCCCTTTATCTGCTGTGCTCACAGGTGGTTTATTCTAGTGCTGACAGAATAGAATATTTACAGGAAGATTTGATTGTGATCCCTAAATAGCAAAGGTAACAGTCTGGGGGTGTCCTCACCAGTTCTTTAGCAGTGAGCGTTCGTCTTTCTTTGCGACTAATGAGACCGTCTCTGACCCCAAGTCGGCTGAACAGCTCCCTCCATCCTGCAACATCGCCATCAGACTGCACATAGCATGGGCTCAGCAAAATCCAATCACAGCCTGGCGGAGAGACAGAAAAGTAGACAGATTAGTGTTTCAAAGTGGAAACACGCTGAATAAACTTAACAGAGAAACTGCACCCTTAACTATGAGGCCACAAATGATATGAAAATTTCCCAAATTCAGTATATGTCACACAAACAGTATATTCCATTTGGTCATTCTGAAAGGAAGAAAACCATGTTAACATAGTTGAGCAAGTCTGAAAAGGGGGACATTAATGGAATATAGTTGAAACAGTAATTACTGAAAAGAAAAAAGCATTTTCATGATCATTTTTCATAAATGTGCACAATAGACATACACATGTCTGAATCACAGTGAACTTAGCATATCAACATTTAGCCTGTCAGATGATGTCCCGGCTAGAGGTCAGCGCTCGTTTTGTGGTGACTATGGTATTATTTTGTTTATTACAGGTCATGTCATTACTGCAATACTGAAAAGTGTAATTGTACCTCACAGATTTTCCTCATAATTAATTAGCCAAATTAGAGATATTGTCTTATTTTGGAATAAAAACTGGAACATTGAGAACATGAAAATGTGACCACTGTCTACCAGTGACAAAAACAGGAAAAGCTGAGGTTGTGTAGTTGATAGTTCTCCATCTTTAAGAGAGCTTAAGGAGGGAAATATGCATTTGATGTGTTAGAAACCCCTACTGAAGTTCATCAGAAACAAGATACAAAAATGTTGCTTTACATCTGAGTCAGCACAGTGTGGTGGTTGTGTCTTTTTCATTCAAAAGGCTGAGTGTTTCCACCCATTTTTCACAAAATGTTGACCACTCTACAACCTCTTACATAACGCATACATGAATTATTCCTCGGCGTTTCATGGTTTCTTTAACCTTAATAGATAACTGCTTTCCTCACACAAAAGAAAACACCACCACAGACACAAAGCTGATGTCTTAATATTTCACTAGATGAAAGACAGAGCAGCTGATGTGAATGTTTTGCATATTTCAGTTTATTTCTAGAGCCAGTGTGCACCCTGAACAATAGAAGGACAAGGTTTCATTTTCATTTGAATAAAGATTCTTCAGCTGTACCTGGCAGTTTCTTTAGCAGGTCCATATTGCCATACTCCTGAGAGAAGTGCACTCTCTCCTGTGCTGGGCACAGCAGACCCCTGCTGGTGAGAACTGGTACTGCAGCATTCGAAAGCTCCTGGCAGGACGACGAATGCTGCTTGATGAAAACCAAGTAACTCACAACCACCGTCTCTGGCTTTGACTAATGGTGGAATCAAAAAGGATAATGGAAAGAGACAAGAGCAGAGATTGGACACAAAACATCACCACGGGCAACAGATTATCTCAGGAGATCATTAAACATCATCACTGTTACACATGAAAATGCAGCTGACAAATATGTTACCTTCCATTTGTTGCTCCTTATTGTTGGGTAGATGTGCTGCTCTAGAAGCTCTTGCGGCTCTAGCTCATGAACTCCAAGTCTTCTCAGTAGCTCTCGCACCTGCTGACTCTCCAGAGGCTCCACACAGCTCAGCAGAGTGGGGTGAACCACATTTACATCTTTGTACAGTGCAGACAGTGGCCCTGTGAAATAAACAGGAAGTGAGAGGAAAACACATTGTGTTATTATTACAGCATTATCATAATGTTTTCCCTGGAGTTATAAGGCTTAGGTGGAGCACCCAATCCATTTTGGGGCAGCATCTGACAAAAATTAACATAATATCAATGTGGAAAGCACCAAAACTAACAAAAATCACTTGTCTTTAATAATTCTAATAGGTTACCAAATATTCTTGGAGGACAACCAAACCCCCTCAGTGATCTTGAGTCTTCTATAGACTTAGAGAAATTGTGTAAAATTAGCTTAAAGTGAAATCGCATCTAATAAATGTTAAATGTTAAAATTCCACTCTTATGTTGCAATTCTACTCTTATGTAAATACGGATGTAGCCCATAGAGTTTTATTACTTATTACTATTATTATTATTTCTTATATCATTTGTCTTTTTTCCGTATCTTTATGTACACACATTTTTTCTTGCATTTTTTTCGGTTGCTGCCTTGACCAGTGAGTTTCCCAGTGGTGGGATCAATAAAGTGTCATCTAATCTAATCTTACCCTAAAATCACATTGCCACATGACCACTTTTCTCACGGCAACAATAACACCTAAACCCCACAGAAACCTATTGAAAACCCTGCATTATGGTGCAAAAAACATACAGTATCATTAAGACTATAGGTAACATCGGCGTTTATATGTAGATATGCACATACAAATACAGTGTGTTGTTACTTGTCAACATGTATGAGTGATTTAAGAGAACTTGTGGGAGTTCTTTTCATAGATAAAACCAACATTTATAAGTACTTCAGACATAGTACAAATGATACAAAGTCACCTGCCTCTACCCACAAAAAGAAAAACACTTTAGGCTGAGAAGGATTAACATTCACTGACCAATAATATAATGGATTGCCAAAGATTTAGAAAATACAGTAACAACAGAAAAATAAAACAGAAACAAAGTTAATGTAAAACTAATACCTCTTTACTATATTCTCATTATCTTGGCTTGTGAGTTTAGAGTCTTTAAATTTTTCTCTAAAATTTTTAGATCAGATTCATAGGCTCATTGTGCCCACCACTTACACATATAAACCATGATAAATGTATGTTACTTCCAGTGCTGTGTTAGTAAAGCAATGTGGTGTCTTTATTGAGCTATAAGCATTTAAATTTTAATAAAACATAATTTTTGCAAGATATGAAGCTTTATTTTCCTTGTGAGTGTGAATTTATAACATTTCTATATTTCTTATTAGCAATATCATAGGAGCTTTAAATCCCAATTTAGTGTAGGATTATTGTCATAATCACCTCAAAAAGCACACGTAAATATGATTAACCAAACACCTCCAGTGACCCATTTTCCTCTTTCTCATACTAACATTGGAGAGAACATCTCCCTGCTGATCGCTGTGCTGTTCAATATTTCAGCAGAACGCTGTTCAACTCGGCTGTTTCTCTGAAGCTATCACACACATTTCTGTCCACTTGACTTCACCTATAAGCACAGCCTGAGGTTTGTTTTAGAGGCTGCCTCTAAGGCCTGCTGCACCAACACTCACTGACCTGAAAAGCACTCAAGTTTACACTTCACTGTTACATATTTAAGTTGATACTTATTTCTATATCATTTCCTCTTCAGCTTCTAGTAACTAAGGATCACGAAAAGGAAAAGCCAAGTCTCATATTTTTGATCTGAGAACTCAGGACTTGCTGTTGCCTACCAAACATACGTAAGATAAGCTTGTGTTTTACATCAATTTCTAACAGGAATCAGCATGGTAATGCTGACCAAGAAAACATTGAAGAGCACGGCACTTTCTGTGCAGGTGTTCCGCTTTGTGCAGGTGCATTACACTTTCATTCAAATTGCAATGTACGAAGTGGACGACAAGAATAACTACTGGCTGTACGTCTGTGACTCTGTGGAGAAACATGTAGTGGTCACATGGTGTGTGTCACTACAAAGTTACATTACTGACTACTGGACAGGCATGCATACTACAGCATTTTCAGTCCTTTCAGTATTGTTATGTAAATCCAACAAAGCAAAGGAAATAATTTTGTATTTCCAGGTGAAAACTTGTGTAAACAGGGCTTAAATTGCTCACAAGAAGGAACATCTAGAGTGGCTTTATGGGAGAACTTTTATCACTATGGGTAAAGACATGAGTAACAGAAGAAATTAAAAAAAAAATAGTAATAAAATTTATATAAATAAAACAAACAAAAAAAAAACAACAAAAAACTGTGGCATGACCTAAGTAGAGGCACAAATGAGAACTTTTTTTTTTTTGTACTGTACCATAGCATTCTGACACATCATCATTGAATCCTGATTTTTACAATCTACAGCTTTTGGTCAAACTGTTTTTTTTTAAATCCAAAAATCAACAAAATGGAAATAAAAACTTGTCACATACTGTCCATTGTCCTGAAATATGAAAATGGAAATGTTTCAAGTGAACTGTAGAATTCAGGCCTTTTTTTCCCTATGGATATAAAGCCTAAAGGCACTTAGATAAAAGTAAGGAATGTAATCTAGTCTTTAGGTTCTAATATAGGTTACATAAATGCCTATATACAATGTCCCTGTCAAATATTAAAATAATCTAAAAATATAAATGGAGAAAAAGATTTTTCCTTTTACCAAATGTTTTCAGAGGTGGCTCTTCCTAGTGAAAGTATCACAGCTGTAAGTGGAAAATGGGTTAAATCCTTTTCTTTTGTTCATTGTGTAATCTTTAGCGGCATCTACTGATGATGCTGTAAATTGTAACCAACAAATACCTCTCGTCTGCGTTGTCTCCCCTACAGCAGCTGTCAAATATATGAAATGAACGAGTTTCTGGTTCTGTTCTGGGGCTTCTCATTCATAAGGGGTATTAAGTCAGCTCACTCAGACACAGTGGGCGACAGATATGGACTGAATAATGGATTTAATACTGAATGACCCCTGCCATGAAGCATAAGAAAGAAGAAAAAAATCCCGATCTGTGCTGCTCATAACACGCACTGTGAGGAGGTACTAGAGAGCGAGAAGCTAAAATATTTTTTAAAAAGTAAAGCAGAACTAACCCTAAATCCTATGAGCATTCTGAGACACTTCTAAAGACACCAAACCACTTTCATTATGTGATTATCAGAGAGCAGCACACTGCAGCAGGAGGATACTTGCGTCACTGTTTGACAATCAATTATTCATGCTCGCCATTCTAAAACTTTTGCTTTTGGCAGTTTTAAAGAATGTGATGACGCACTTTTGTGATTGCTTGTCTGCTTATTCTTAGAGAGGTAAGGCTTGTCATACTCCTGCCCTGAATGTCTGTGCGACTGTGCTGGCTTCTAAAAGAACAGCAGCCCTTGATGTCTGAGGGTTACGGGTGTTTGATATATAACACATGTTTGGTTTCTATGACTACTCTGATGACTGGGAAGGAAAGCGTTCTAAACCGTCCTTCAGCCTGAGTTGCCATGTCAGTTTATATGAATACCTTGATACACATGA
Source organism: Sphaeramia orbicularis (assembly GCF_902148855.1). Lineage (NCBI taxonomy): Eukaryota > Metazoa > Chordata > Actinopteri > Kurtiformes > Apogonidae > Sphaeramia > Sphaeramia orbicularis. The sequence continues at coordinate 18,155,543 of NC_043975.1, forward strand.
AGCCAGATAAACCCAAGTGCTATTTTTATGTACCTTTTTTTGCACCACATCATTATCTTCCACTCAGCACAGATGGTGTATTACATGTGCATTTCTCACTACTTCAGTGGCGCTACATACTTTTATTTTTAATATAGCAGTTGTTCACATTTTTTTTTGGCAAAATGGAAATCTGTGAAATTGTTTTGCCCTGTAATGGTGTTTTTTTTTCCTTTTGTATCATATCTTGTTAGTTTGTTGTTACTCTCATAGTGGATTTTGCATAACATTTTCCTCTCCAACATCTTATTAAAGTACCTGTAAATATTGGTGAGATGAAATTACACCTTTCTGTCATAAAATAAGAAAACTGTCAACATAATTTGGCTTGATTAGCTGGAGACAAACAAGATCACAGTTTACCATCAAATGAAAGTTCATATCACAGACCTCTATTACTAGGAAGCTTTCCAAATGAGGACAATATGAGACAGGTGTATTTTACAACTACAAATAACATCACTAAAGATGGAAAAATAACTTGTGAATATACTAGTGAAGTATTTACCACCAGTCTGAGCTTGAACCTTCTTTTTCTTGGTCTTTATCTCTTCCATTGGGAAAAACACTCCCTCTCCATTTAATGCAACAACACGTCCATCAGCCAGGGGGATTATGGGTAGGTCCCTAAGGGTCTGTAAGACGGAATCTGCTTCCCCATAGCCATGCTCCAGAGCTCGGAAGTTGCAGACCAACAGCCTGGCCAGCTGACGGAGGCCACTATCTGTGAGAAAAACAAAACAAGAAGATGCCCTTTAGATACACAGACTGTATAAAAGAAGTGGATTCACAGTGAAAAACCACAGTGATGTCACCCTTTGATTTGTGGACAACTGATCTGAAGTCTTGAGTTTGGCATTTGGCCATTGTTATTTGGACAAGAGGATGTACTACACTGCAACCAGTGCTATTAGAAGGAAACAAAAAACATTTAATATAAGCATGCATTAAAAAAGAAGTAGAAGAAAAAAAATCAGCAAATAGGAAAAGTAAATTTTGCTTGGCTGGATTTCTTGGAACTAAGAATCGTGCTCCTCGGGTGGGAGCAAAGACAAAGACATAAATATGCTATGGTTGATGAAACTGATATGCTGGAAACACGAAAATTGGCAGCAGGCATGAAGATCTGTGTGACCTTTGTGAGGCCCACATTGTGATGTTAAATTGCTGGGTCAGAGCATCTCCAAAACTGCAGGTCTGGTTGAATCATCTCCATCTGCAGTGGTTAGTGCCTACTAAAAGTGGTTTAAAGGAGGACACCACAATTTCTGTTCAAACAAAATAAAATTTCTCCTGATCTGTCTGTTACAAAATATACTTTCAATAGCAGAAAGTTAAAAAGATATGTGGTTTAGGCAATAAGTTGATTTGAGAACCAGTTAAAAGTGGCAGTTTGAGGAATTGCAAGTTCTGTCTTCATTTTTTCAACATTTTACAGACATGTTTTTCCACAAATAATCCTTTCTCATCCAATATTATTTGCTTCATAAGGATCTTAGCTGCAGTAAAATCACTGCACACACCTGACTGAATGCCTTCTGCTTTCATCAGCTCCTTGGCCATGGCTGTGGTTACCATGGTAACATCTGATCCCCGCAGGTATCGGACTCCCAGGTGAGTGAGCAGGGAGGTGGGTGGGGCAGGGTTTAGACCAGGATGGAGGTAGGACAGACACAGATGCCTCTCCAGCTCTTCTCCACCAATCACGTCTCGGATCACAGCGTCCTGACAGACGGCCACTTGGGATGGCAGCTTGTACACAACCTTACCATCTGGAGGAGAAAGCATGGAGGAGTGTGAACAATCTGATAACAGGGTTTCAATACACCATGACACTAGGTAAAACGGATTTGACAGACAGGGCTCTGTGCTTTGCTGTGTGGAGTTGAATAATGTGTGTCGAGTTTGCAGTTATATCAGAAATATTTTTTCTTGGCTGCTGTTAAAACCTTTAAAGTCTAAACTTAGATGAGCAATACCTGAGCTCAGTGTAGGCAGAAAGGCCTTGCCCTTGAACAGCTGAATAATCTGCCCAGCAACAGGCTTGAAGAAGTCCAGGACCTCATCAGGCAATGGGATAAACTGCAGGAAATGGCAAAGGCCCTTCAGACCTTTGAACTCTGGGTGATCCTGGAACCGGGAGCAAATACATATTAGAAATACACAAATTCTTTAAATTTGGATAACATCTGAAACATCTCAGGTGACACTAGCCATGTTTCAATTAATGAATTTTTTAGGTGGAATCATAAAATTACAACTTTACCATATACTGTTTTTATGCCAGATTGAGCTATTTTGCTGTCATTTTCGACAATGAAAGAATGTGGTTAAACTGGAGAAGGACAAGAATTTTGAGATGTTGTAAGTCAAGGCAAAAACACTGTTTCCATCAGGTAGTACTGTTGTGTTTGGGACACTTAAAAATTTCACTTCAAATTCCCTTGACAAATACACAGAAACATCCCCTACTAATAACAGACAAGCAACCTGTCTGTTTAGAAGTGCACACAAACACATGGCAGTTGTGGTTTAAGGAGGTGATAAGGGATCTATAGTCTGAAAATGTACAGTGATTTATTCCACCATTTTCTATCCAATTAAATTGAACCATTTAATCTCATAGAAACAAAAAACTACACTGATTTTTTTTTTCCCTGTTAAACCTTATGGATATTATCGTACAGTAAAGATATCCATGGCCTGAAGAAACAGCTGTGGGATCTCAGAGCGAAGCCACTGGTTCCATGAGCTGTCTCTGTCCACATCTTCACGAGAAGACGGGATATCGAAGTCAGCTGGAGAAAAAACAGGCCACCATTAGTGACAGTGCAAAGAAATTTTCTTCTTCAAAAAACCCAAAGAATGTGTCCTTGATTGAACTTTCACCTTGTACGATGAAACGGAAGCCAAAACTGCGAAGGGGCAGGTAGGCGAATACAGGCTGTTTCTGAGGCTGACAAGTGAAGTCACTATTCAGCTGGAAAGCCAGAGCTAGCTCTGTTGACTCAACGTCCTCTTTGATCTGAAGCAGAAATGATCGATCTTTAAGGCAAATATTGTAGAGAAACAGATTTTGGTGCATGCAAAATGAACAGTGTGTCAGTAGAAATATAAACTGGGGCACAAAATGTCTTTCTCATACTCATTTCTTCTTACATAACCTGACTGCAGGTAACGGGTAGCTGCCTCTGGGAAATGGAAGGAGGAGGATAACAGGAGAAGAAAGAGCAGCAGGGATCAAAGTGTCCTTTCAGGCTGTCAGGATCATTAAAATCTGTTTGGCGGAGTTTATATGCTGGTGTGTGGCAGGATCTTTTTTGCCATATATTTCTGCTTCGTATTGAACCACAAGCCTGTCTAATGAGCATTTTATTTTTTTTAGAAAACTGCTGAAAAAGATAAGAGTTTGCACAAAAACTGGAGGGACTAGCTGGAATCCTTTTTTTTGGAATTGTTTATGGTTTTCATATATAGACTCTGTTTAGTAAGCCTAGAAAAGAGGCAACAAAATGGGAAGTGAATGTTTGTTTCTATACATTACCTTCCTTGGCTTCAGTGTGGTTTTGACTACAAGCCAGCGCTCAGTACCATCAGTGTGCTCCACCTCTAGCACATTATGACTCAGGTCTTTACGTATCATTGTCACAAGCCTCTTCTCATTCTGAAGAAAGAAACAGTAGTGCAAAAGGAAAAGGGGCCAAATTTACAAAGCAAGGCAAATTAATGTGAGGCCACAGTAAAAAAAAAAAAAAAAGGAATAGCTGTCATTTACCTGATTGTAGATGGTAATAGAACGGAGGCGATGCAGAAAGAGCAGTAGAGAGGGGTGCACATCATGAAACAGGTTTCTAGTTTGGTGGCTCTCTGAGCGTAGAGGGAGGCAGATCTTTGTGGTCCAGCTGAGGAATGAACATGAAATTTAGAAACACATATGACCTAGAAATTCCAACATGACGTAAAAACTGTTAATTAAACGGACGCATGAAAAAGGGCGTTTGGTTTCTCAGCCAACCTGTGCTCATTAATGTCCTTCAGCTCACTGTCCAGAGGTCTCTCGTCTTCAGTCCAGTGGGGAAGGATGTACCCCATGGGGCCACAGTTCTTGTCAAAGTACAAGTGGAAGCCATTAGAGTGAATCTCAGGACAGTCCGTGACCTTAAACACTGACTTGAAGCCGATGCCCTTCTGTCCTGTATGAAGCAGAGACGCCATGGTTCTAATGTTATTCATATTCAAAATTGTCATGTTTAAGTTAGGAAAGTACAAAAACAAATCACGTTTCTTATTTCTTAGCACTGATTCCTGTTAAACTACCTATATTCATATTCCATTTCAGACCAACTGACCACAACCTGCCAGTTCATGTCATGAATTGTGTTACATTCATAGGTAACAAAACAAAATCCCTAAACCTAAATTTAATCAGTGATATGTATAATTTTATGACTCATCAGTTGCATATTTTTACTGGATTGTGTTGAAATTTGAAGAAAATGTTCAAGAACTACTAGGAATCATTTGCAGTATGGCATGTGGGTCCAATGTCTAATCAAATATTTTTACATTTTGCATATTTCAAAAAAATCCATGAAGCAGGAGAATTAAGTCACCTTGTCTGGAAGGACCCTTATAGTAACTGAACACTATTTAATTTAATAGATCTTCAAAGCAACATATCAGTCAACCAGGACATCCTCTACACTACCCACCTATGTATCCATATTTGTGTTTTCCCTTAGTGCTGCGGCCCACATCACAGATGGCCCTGATGTTCCTCTCCTGAAAGCCAGTCTCATTGTTGAGAACAGTGATGCAGTCCCTCGTCACCACAAAGGCCAGCGCTGGAACGACACTGGTCTCCGATGGATAATTATTATCATCAGCATTCTGAACGATGGAAAGGAAGGTCAGGCAGAAATGTGATGTTATTGAATTGAAGAGAAACAATCAAGAGTGAAAAGCTCAAAAAAAAGAGGAGTTGTGTATCAGTGTGGAAATCCCATACAACCCACCTGAATAAGTTCCAGTACAAAGTGAGTATCTTTGCTGTAGAGTTCGGTGGAGAGGCGGTCCAGGCTTCGGCCCAGTCGGTCTTGGTGGACCTGCATCAACTTCTGACCTTCAGCTGTCAACTCCACCCCAATGCCAAACTCACTTTTCCTATAATAAAAAGATGATTAAAGTAGAATAGTTTCTTTATTAGCCATTGTGGGCACAACATTATTATGACACTGGGGGGGGGCTCTCAGAATTCTGTTACTTGATGATTATCTGGTGAAAGTGATAGGTAACACTCAATAAAATTAAAAGCTAACTGGTCAAAATGTCCAGTAGCCTAATAATGTTCACTGTCTACTTTGGCCAAGAAGTGACAGCTGTTCCTTTCTGTTACGGATTGACATTTTTTCTATCAAATAAAGTCTTTTCAGATATTACAGTAGCAAGAAGAAACCCTGACAGAGATAATATGAATATGAGTGTACATAATGACCACAAACCTGATGTCTTCAATCACAGCTCTTTGAGGCTCTAATGTGTTTTCTGTTTGGTGATCAGCAGCATCATTTTCATTAGCATTAGGCATTTCTGCCTGTTCCTCCTCTTGGCTTTTTTCAGCTTCACTGCTAATGTCTGAGGTCTCCCCATTAGACAGAGAGGCCAACTCATACAGCTCTTCTTCATCCATTTCCTCTTCAATCTCTACTTCTTGTTCACCATTGACTGCATAAAGATATTCAGTAAAAGTTATTAAACAAAAAGTATGAATTACACTGTGCATTCCTGCAGATGGTGCAGAAATTTCAGTCACCTTGTCGTAGGTTGAGATGTGAGGAGGAAAAGCTGCTGTTCATAATGTCAGGATCCTCATCTTCACTCATGTTCAGTGCTGACAAACTGCTGCTCTCTGAATCTACATAATTAGCCTGAATGCATATAAGAAAACAAAAATTAACAGCCAAAAACATCAGAGATATATGACAGAAATGTTTCTTAAATATGACATGACTGAATCTGCAGTAGGTAGACTAGTATAGAAACAAATTGGACCGTATCCTATTCTTTCTGACCTTGGCTGCCTCCACTGGTGCTGTGAAACCGTTTTGGATCTGTGGTGGGTTCAGCTTCTTCTGGTAGTCTTTTACCCAGTCTGTGATGCCCAAGAGGATGCCCAGTCGGTGTAGGCAGTTCATGTGCTTCGGGTCAGACTGGGCCACTGTGATCAGGACGTGTTTAGACTTGGCCTGGCCCAATACTTTAGAAAAAGGCTCCAAAAATACCTGTGAGTTAAGGTGAATCCACAAATAGGAAAATGTTATGTTAATGCATTTTGTTAGTAAGAACTGTGGTAAATTTAAAGTGACTACCACCTCCTCTGCTGCAGTGTTAGTCCAGGCTTAAGTCAATTTGATTAGTCATATGTGAGTCTTCCAAATTAAGCCTCTAGAGGCATGGGTAAAATCTTACAAAAAACACATTTTAAGAACACTATAAATAACATCTGACATATTGTTCGGTTTCCAGGGCAATTTGAAAGGTGTCTTTGAACCAGTCCTGGGAGAATACAGCATGTGCAATCACATGGTAGCATGTTTTTAGTGGTTGAAAGTGCAGGCGTCTGTATATATAGTAAACCTATTACACTTTAAGGAAATATTGATGTTTATAAAATATATGGATAAAAATAATGGAACACATCATGGCTACAGCTCATAATATATCCTGTTCATGCTAATTTGACAAGTAAACATCAATATTTCCTAAAGTTTAATTGGAACTGTTTCTTCCTAAGTGAGATATGAGGAAAGTGGATGGTTAGTTGAGGTACAAAATTATTATTTACAGTCAGACCATGACAAATATTTTAGAAATTTAGAGGTAGAACATTTAAAATCATAGTCATGGAAAAAAAAAAAAATCAAATGTTGAGAGAAATTAAATAAAAACCATCTCTCAGGCATTTTGGAAGCAAATATAACAATTTAAACAGAACTAACCAATGCAATGCAATGATTTTTTATCACAATATAAAACTATATCATTACATTTGTCATTGTTGTTTTGTTTAGAAAAGAAACACTTGAATTCAACGTGTCCGAATACTTTAGTCAATATAGTGTCCATAACAGGTAATTTCCAAAACAGCTAAAGCCATTATAACATGTTTTTTTTAAATTAATATCATTATTATTATTATTTTAAAAATAAGGCTTCTTGTTGTAAATGTTTTAATCAAATGCTGATGCTCAGTATAGCATGAGCTTACTGGGCTTTCAGAGCTAAAGTTCGCCTCCTAGTGTCATAATTGAGAAATCACAAAGTTCTAACAGTAAAATATGTAAGAGTAACAATTAAAACAATTTCAGTTTGAAGATGGAAGATATTCAACAACCTCCATTCACTGAGTTTACACTGCAGTCAAAAGACAGTGTAGTTTGTCAGAATCATCCATCAAGGATTTATCCTAGTTTCAAAAGTGCTGTGGGCTAACAACATTAAGTGGCCTCTTTTTTTTAATGCAACAAATACTGCTTCTGAGTTTTGCCAGTAAACTATTTAACTTATTTTTCTGCTTGAGTGAAATATGCTGAAAGGAACAATATGAAGTGTATTTTTTTAGTCTGAAAAAATATAGTCATGAACTGAGTGAATCTTCAATCCAACTGATAATCAGAGGCTCTTTGAAACAGTCCTCTAGTTTTGCTCTTAGCCTGTTTCCATATCAGTCTGTTGATTTAAGAAGCTGAGACAATAAAAAAAAAAAAAAAACACAATCTGTGAACCAAAATCACATAACACCCCATGCCACTGACCTGCTGCAGTAGAGTTTTGCAGGTTCTGATTGGGATTCGTGTCAAACAAGACAAAAGGAATTTGGCCACAGTGCTGTAACATGACACGTCATCTTCAGCCTGGGTGAGATCTGTCGAACACAAAGCCCTTTTTTAGTAACGATGACGCATGCTGCAGTTATAATACAGTGCAATATTCCAGCTGTGAATCACTGCTATGAATCTCTTTTGGAAAAGTAATATTGAACTTCAGCTTAAATCTCACAGCATCAAATCAAAAAGTCCACAAATACCTTCTCTGGCTACAGCTGCTGCTAAGGAGGTCTGCATGTGATTGGCCAGAAGGGCGGTGGGAGCGTTGATAATGCCGTCAGCAACCACTATGGATACAAGATGCCCAGATGTGCCCACAGGGTCGAGGTCCACTGCTGCACTACAGAAATATTTGTCTCCAGTGTTTGTGGTGATTCTCAGTAGCAAACCTGGAGTCACTTCAAGTGCAGCCAGGCCTGTATTAGCTGTGATAAAAGAAGAGGTTAGATTACAATTTCAAAAAATAAATAAATAAATTAAAAAAAACTTGTTCCTGTGTATTTTAGGAAAAAATGTTGTACACAAAATACACTTTTCACACACCCCAGCACAAATTCATCATACATACCTGCATTTCTTTCAATGAAATCTTTTAGGGGCCCATGAAGGGGTTTAAAGATCAGCTCCCACTGGCTCCATTCGCTTAAATCCTCTAGTAGAGGGCAGGAGAGTAAACTGGCCAGAGCCTGGGCTTTGGACATCTCACCAAGACGTCCCACTGATGCACATTCCTCTACAGCACTGTCGTCAAGACAGATATGGGACAAAAAAAAGGGGACAATGTCAATGAAAGTGAAGAGAGGGAAGTGATATTGAAACACAGTGCACAAAAGGACTTGATTTCTGGTATGTCCATGATTTGGAAAAGACTCTGGAATAACCTTGACTTGAGTTTTGCAAACAGGGCAGACTCGTAGTAGACCGGGCTCAGTCCTCCTCCACCCAGCTTTTTCTGCTGTTGGACCAGGCCTGCTAGTCTTTGCAGAGTACCAAAGCCAAGGTCCCGACTGTCTCGCACCTTGTAGTGGGACCTCAGAGCTGACTCAATGTATGAGAGCTGTGGATGAAGAAAGACGACTATGAAAGCCTGTCTATCACAGTAATAAGCATGTGCTCTCAGTTTGTCGCACAACAGGAAAACTTGTTGTGTGGTCAGTAATAAATAAAAAACATATTTCAAACTGGGTGGGGACCCTGAATTTGGGAAAGGCATTTTGAACACAATCAGAAAATAAATGTAGGAGGCAGTAATGCGACTTAAAAGGTACCCATTACTGTAACAACCTTAAGAAGATGCAAAAGACGCTCTACAGAGCAGCTTTATTGGCCTTTGTCAGACATTTTATTTTCCTGTATAGTCAAAGATTAAAGCAACAACAACCCTCCATCATAAAATATATATACTATGTTTTATGTTTATTAATGCTCTGTTTGAATCATTATATCATCATAGTATAAAGGGAGGGATTGGGTTCTGTTTGGCTCCTCTGCAACACTGAGCAATAATTTCCAGCACAGCCCAATAACTCTGAAATAATAATAATTCTGACAAATCCAGTACTAAATCATTTAAACTCTTTTTACATGTTTTCAGCGACTATTTTTATGTTACAAATATATAAAGAATTTCACAGACTTTTTCCAGAAACAAGAGAGAGAGGTGATAGTTTTAGCAGTTCAGACTCACTTGCTCTGGATCAGAAGTGTTTATATCTCCACACTGCTTGATGAATTCAAACACGTCCTGTCTGGTGGGTCTGAACCCACTGCCTGCAAGTTCCATGCTGCTGCTGCTCAGAATCAAAGCTGAGCCCACTGACTCCTGCAGCAGCTGCATACCACCAGGGAGAAAAGGGAATGGAACTAATGAGTATCCAGACTTTGATAAGTATATGGACAGAGTAAAATGTTTGAGAACTGAAAAAGCAAAACTTGTACCTGAATGTGTTTGACCAGGAACTCCAAGAAGCTGCCGTGTTCCAAAGATAGGAAATCTTTGACATGAAATTGTTTGGTCACTTTTTTCTCCAACGAAGAAATGTGAGCTAAAGTGATGGCAGAGCTCTGAGATGAGAGACTCTCCTTAACGTACTGCTTCACCACAGCTGAGAGAGACAGAGCATGAAAGTTAAGTCACTGTTCACCTCATGTACCACCAGTAGATATCATCAGAGGAGCTGAAACACTGAGTCCAGAATTAATACCTTCGCTGGGCAGGGATGTGGTGGGTTTTTCCTCCTTTTTCATTTGGTCAGTGCTTTTGGATGCTTTGTCTTTCAGCACCAGATCCTGCGGTACAGCTAGGGAGCCTCCACAGATGGCCAGCTGAAACAGAGCCTTCGCCAGCCGGTCACTGGACACCTGCAGCAGGAAGGCCTGGACGTGCTGCATTTTTAAAAAAAAAAGTAGAAATTTATCACAGATATGACAACCATGGAGATCATATGTCAAATTAGAAATACAGCTTGCTTATGGCATTTCAAAGATTGTACACGTTTTTTGGTCTTTTTTATATTTGTGAGAAATACTGGCCACAAACAGCATCTCAAGACTTATGACTGGATTCTTTTACACAGCATGCATCACATGATTTTATCTGCAATTGGGATCACCAACTGGACCAAACTTGGTCCATCTGGGTTTGATCAGTTGTCACATCTAAATCACATTCATGACTGGCCTGACAGTTGGCAAGTGTGCGCTAAGCGTTAGGTGAAGTGGAGTCTCAAACTGCTGTTGTGTCACAGACTACAGATAAGAACGATTGCTGACTAAAATACAAAAAGTAAATAACTTGTACAAGAAGAAGAAGCCAAGATGAGTCAGAAATGTAATGTTAAAATTAAAACGCTATAAAGGGTGACATTTTGAAAAATATCAAAAACTAATGCGTCACGAATGGACAAAAAAATAACATCTATTTTTTGCAAAAATTACAAAGTTCTCAAAAGTGACATTCCTATGATATTTTCATCCTAAAATGGATTCATTGTAAACCTTAAACCCTTTACTTTACAACCTAATAACTGGTTAGAGGAAAAAAATATTTTATCATACTTAAATAGCAAGAGTTTTGAAAAATGGCAGCGTCACGAATGGACAAAGCCAAAAACGTCACAGATGGACAACAAAGGTCAAATATCAATGTATTTGGAATAAATTGAGTTTATTTATGAGAGTTTATAAAATGAACCCAGAATGATGGCAAACATTCACACTCATTAAACTCCTCAAATTTTTTCTCATTTCAAAATACGTTTTCCTGAAAATATAAGTAGTTACCTACTCAAAAATATTAATTTGGTGTAGATTATTGTAATTACATTTTTTTGACCAGATGTTAACCTTTCCTTGACTTTACCCTATAGCGCAACTCTGGAAACAGAACCACTTAGGATTCTCAATAGAGCATCTCTATATGCACCACACTCATGATCAGTGTGAGTCCTAAAGTGTCTGACACACACCTTGGTCATCCTGGGGTTGAACAGGCCTTCTGCGTTTGTCAGGACAGCCAGTACTACCTCAGCTGCCGGGATGAGCGCATACTTCTTCCTGAGGTCCAAGTTAGGCGTGGAGGAAAAGGAACCTGGGACCTGAATAGCCTCCAGCACATTCTTCTTTATCTTTCTGAGGTGCTCCTGGGTCTCCTCCTCCAACTCCCTCTGGATCACCTCCCTGGCTTGCTCCAACATGGTGTGCTCAGTACGACTCACTTTCATTAGGGTCTGAGGGGAAAGATGAATTTCTAAAAGGTTCCATTCATATAGGTATTGTGTGTATCTGATACTAAGTGAACATTGAACACAGAATTTGGAAATTATCACTCATCATTTGCAGCAGGCCGTTCACTTACAGCTATAGGTAGGCCGACGCTGTGAATTCTGATACCGAGTTCATATGGAGATTCACAGTTGTAATGGTCAGCCAGATACTTCATAAACTCTGCCAGGTCTACCTTCACTTTTGTCTGCTTCCTCCTAAATATGCGAAGTTGCTAAATTAAGAAAATACAAAAAAGAGATTAGACACCAAAAGTTAAATAATTTGATAAAAAGCTAATTCTAGCCCTGGAGTTGTATTCCTATGAAAATCAAACGCAATCAACAACACAAAAAATTATGTTTTACAGTGTTTTTTTGTTTTTTTGTTTTTTTTGTGTTGTACCTTTAAGATATCTACTGTCTCGATTTGGTGGATGTCATCATCCTTGGTGTTACTGTCGATCTTAAACATGCGGTGGACGAGTGGAAGTTTGCAGAGGGGCCCCAGATTCAGCTCTTCATAACGCTTCTTGTCCTTCAGCGCTGCCAGTGAGCGACCCAGCTCATACAGAGTACAGATGGACGACACCGCTTCAGTAGACTGTGTGTGACAAAGAGACACAGAGAGAGAGAGATACAGAGAGAAAGAGAGAGGGCACAATTAACAGGAACCAAATGTCCTACCAAAAACAAGTTATTGAAAAGGCATTTATACTGACCTCTAAGAACATGTTGACCTCTCTAATGACGTATTGGAGGTCTTTTAAAGCCGGAATTTGCCAGTGTTTTATCCTTGCTGATTCCAAAGATGGGATTTGAAGCAGCTGGCAAGTCTTGGAAATCACCTGGATTCAGAGGACAGAAATGAAAAGGTTAAAGATGAGGTAGAAGGTGATCTATGATAAATATCTAATGAAAGTTATTTGATTATTTTTGCAAAAGATTAAATAACATAACATCAAATTATTTTTCCAGCAAACTAGCACTAACTGATACATTAAATTTCGCACTGTGATAGTGTTGCAGCGTAAAGACTGTCATTTTAGTTATTTGTATTAAGCATTCACACAAGGTGTGTGAGCATTTAACGATAGTCAGATAGCCCTGGATACATGGGCAGTGTAGTCAAACCTTTTAGCCATCAGATAAAGCCCCAACTCACCTTCAGCTTCTCTTGGATTTTTTTGGGATCAATTTGATGGTGACTGTAAGTTTAGTTTGAGTTTTATTAAATGGGAGTCATATTATCACCGCAATATTGTACAAACACATTGCAGATTTTCCAGACATCACTTTAAAATTATCTTAAAACTCTAATTTCAACTGTGATTAACTTTAAACCCATATTTGAGATATATCTTTAAAAATGGGTGCCATTTTAATATCAGTTGAATAAAACAATGAAGTTCTCCAAAGTTAGTAAGGAACAAATAATATCAAAAACCAATTAAATCTTGGATTACTCATTTTAACATATTTAACCTTGGGAATTAAACTTAAAATGAATTTGATTTTGTTGGTACAATCTATTCTAAATATCAACTATTGTTGATTTTATCTAGTCTATTGTATTTTTAACCCATGAAGACCCAGTGCTACTTTAGTGGCAGTTCCCAAATATATTAAGCTCTATATTTAATCTTTCTTAGGTGATTTATCACCATTTGTTGTAATATTATCATCAGTATTTTTTTTGCATTTTTCAGTGTAAATCATGTATTTTCCTATATTTAATTGACAGATCATGTAAATATTCATAAAAACTCTGATTATACTTGGGGGTTATTATATCAGAAACACAGAAAACTGAAGAAAAAGTGACTTCTTCAGGAAAATTTTTAAATAATTTAAATCAATGTTATAGATGACAGTGTTTCCATGTTCACTACAGGCCCTCTGAATGTCCAAACAGGTCATATCTGATGACCATGAAAGGATGACAAACTGCATTTTACACCAACTATTTCAATGTGTTGATGGGTTTAGTGGTTCAGAAAATATTAAACATTTTAGATTGGCAGTTGATTTGGTTTTCATTGGCTGTTTGGGTCTTTATGGGTTAAGTTTATGGCTGAACCTTCCGATTATTTACAGTTACCTATGCTTTTGGTGGCAGTAACGCAGCACTTCTTCCAAATGTGATCCCTGCCTCCTCACCTTCTCTTTAGTAACCAGCTCTCCCTCTGACGCGATGTCTCGTATCACGTCCTCCATCAGGCTGTTGACTGTGTTGTGATCCAGTATTTTCCTTCTCCTTCCTGTGAGGTCTTCTGTGTCCTCTTCCAGGGCTTCTAATGCTCGCACATTCGACCCATGGACCTCTCTCAGTTGGGCATGGTAGGCATCCCTAAAGATGGCAGCACTGCTTTCTCTTGGTGTTTCTGCTTTGATTTTGCTCTTCTGGTTCATATCTGCCCCCAGTGCTGGAAAGTCGGAGTCAGAGAGGATGTTGGATGCAGCAGCCTGTTGCACTGCCTCTCTTTCAGGCTCTCGTGTAATATTCTGTGATACTGGAAAGAACACATATTTACTTCATGAGCATGGATCTTCATTTCTCTCTTATTTTCTGCATGAAACTGCATAATGTCATTTGTGTTTACCTGTTGGTGGTGTCTGACGCAGAGCAGTGGGCTGAGGTTCAGTGCGCGAAGTTCCCAAGCTGTCATACATCGACATGTACAGTGCAAGAGGAAACTCTCCACCAAAACGCTGTGAATAGCAGGTTTTGAGCTGTTGCATTGATGGAGCAGTCAGCTGATAGTGGTGTATCACCTGCAACACATCAGGAATATTTCACTGAATAGGTTTTTTATCAATCAGCCGCACTTTTTCATTCCAACATATTTGTGAAAGACAGTTAGCAAAACTTATTGCACTAAAGGTGTGTGTACATCAAGTGAGCCTTTCCCACAGGTTTGTACAGGAGCACATGAGTAAGGTGTTTGTGGATGCTCTGGAAGGAAATTTTACACTGTGCAATCAAAAATATTTAATGGGACATAATTCTGGACCATCATCATTACCACATCTGTGTGCAAAAAACCCTTGCTAAACAAATCCACTGGAGACCGACCACATCCATTAGATCTGAAAAAAGTCCATTTATAATGCTCGTCACATTGATTTTATATTCATATGGTGGTTCCTATAATGGGTTAGAGTCCATCCCAAAGTCTTAGAATGATACAGAAAACCTTGCATTTACAGTCACGGCAAAAATTATTAGACCATCAAAGGTCATCAAAAACAATGGTTATGAAATCAAGTACTAACTCCTGTGTGTATCATGTGACTAAAACAGACAGAAAAGAAAAACGTGTAATGCCTAAAAGCACTGTTTTTGTCAGTACAATGCCATAGCTATTGATCTAAGAACTTAAGTGATTTAGGTTATCAATAAAATCATGGAAAATGTCTAGATATCAGCTCTTAAATCAAAGTCTAATGAGCTATTTTTGTTGTTTTCATTATATTTGTCCAAACAAATGTACCTATAGTTGCACCAGGCATTAAAATGAACAAGAAGTTGAAGAAAACAAGGGTGATTTAATATCTTTTTCTGCTACTACATGTCAGGAGGCATTTAATTCTTTAATAAAAAATAAAGTGCTATGAACACAGACCTCTTTAATCATTATGCTGTATCGTATAACTCTTTAGCATATAGTATGCAGTATTTATTTATTTAACTGAACATAAACTTTTAAGCTACTTTATGTGTTGTTGCTTTAGGATTATTATGAGCAAACATTTGTTTCTCAGTCTATTTGTTCTTATAATACAACAAAAAAATACAGCACAAGCTCCTACAGGAAACAGTCATTATTTAGTGTTAATTTCATTTGCTCCTCATACATTCAGACAATTTTCATAATTCATGTACATTTCCATTTTAGCTTGAGACAGAGCCTGACAAATGCATATCTGCAAGTATTATGAGCTTGAAAAACAAAACCTAATGGTCGTCTAAAAAATTTGCAAAGACTTGTGTGTAAATTATATCAGTGGATTCCAATTTATTCACAATAATGGCAAATTTCACTCAGTTGCTTGTCAATGGTGTCCCTTCTATCAAGCTTACATTGAGATTTAATGTTACTTACAGCTTTTTCAGTAAAATAAAATTATGTGATAATCACCAAACTAAGAGTACAATGTACAGTATGTACTTCCTGGTGTTAGGCACTGCTGAATTAAAAACAAGCAAATGAGGTCACACCCTAAAGGGTGTCACTGGTACACTGTATCCCTGAGGCCTTTTCAGTATGAGATAACTTCCTTGATAAAATATACTAACATATTTATACAATGTTTTTAGTGACATATATCAATGTTATGTGAATATTTATGCAATCAATCATCTCTCTGTCGTCAAATCAATGCACAAATTCACCCAAATTATGTACAAAATACACCTGAATCAAAAGCTAACAGATAGTTTAGCACATAAACACATATAAAACTGACCTCTACAACTCTTTGGTACAGCTGCTGATGGTCAAGATTCTCGGCCGGTTTGGGTACACTTAGGAGTGGATTCACAGGAAGACAGTGAGTGGAGAACAAAGATGCAGTGGACATTAGAGGAAGACTGACAAGGGGTACTGCTGCCGGAGAAGGGCACACATAGGTAGAGCTCATAGTTGCCTGTGATGTTTTCACACTGGTTGTGGCATTAGTACTTGCAGTAGAGGATTCAGTTTTCTGTGGTGTTGAAGGTCCACTGTTGTCTGTAGACTCTGCCAATGTCCTGTTTCCACACTGATTTTCCGGTTTGTTGATCTTGTGGAACACGACTTCCCCTTCCACAAGCAGGTCACTATTCAGAGACTCCACCAGGCCAGAAATTGTTTGAAAGCCCAGAGAGGCTAAAGATAGATTGTGGCGATATTTCTGGCTGTAAGCTATAGCTACTTTATTCAAAGGAATCCCATCTGGATGTTCTTTTATCATGGCTGTTACATTTTCCAGAACATCCACTTTGTTACTGTCCTTTTTAGCTTTTGTGGGCTTCTCAGCTCCAGCCTGAGTGGTACAAGGCAGGTTGGTCTTGTGAAATACCATTTCACCCCTTACAACCAGATCTTTGTTCAAAGAGGCGACTAGGCTGGACATGGAGTTGAAGCCCAAGGCGGATAACGTCAGGTTCCTGTGATAAGTCTGACCATAGTGTATAGACAACTTTTTCAAGGGGATCCCAGCAGGATTCTGCTTCACCATGGACACTATATCCTCCTTAACCTTCTCCATCTTCAGTAGTGCTGGCAAGAGAAACAGAAAACCACTATTAAGGGATAAATATCACTAGTGAAGCTACATACAGTATAATGCATATAGATTAAACTCTATCACTGAATAATTTTATTCCCATAGGATTAAATATCAATTGACCAGAACAACCCTAGCATATTCCTTAATATAATAAAATAACTTGCAAATAGAACATGCAAAATTGGTTATTACACAGCTTGTATTATTAAAAGGAATCTACAAAAATAGCTGAATATGATTAAAATGTTGCTTATCATAAATTAAAACATTTAACATGTAACTAATCTCTTACCATTACATTGTGGCTAAAATTCTGTATATACATTCCCACACTAAAAAAATGGAAATTGAACCAAGTAAAAAACAAGCTTTGATGATGAGAAATAAGTCTTACTTTTCACTAAAAAGCAAAATTATCTTGTTGAGGTTGTTGCTAGCTTTTGTTTACTTACCCTTTGCAAACAGCACATAAATGGAACTAGTACCACATCAGAAAAACAGTAGCCTAACAACACATTCGAGTACAAATCCCTATACAAACAGAGTATAAATCGAGTGTGTCCTACCAGTTGAAATATGATATGATTTATCCTTCTTCTCCTCTATCAGTCAAACTGTATTTGAACCACAATCCGTCCTCTTTTGGCTTTTAAAGCTCACTCATCCCCTCCCTTCTCTTTAAACTGCTTTCCATTCTAAGCAAAATACTGCAGAAACGAAACTGAATGTAACCCCCTGATTCAACTCTGTTGCTTATTGGGTAGTGCCACTCTCATATTCCTGGAAATGGTCACACCTCCCCACATAAACAAAGCAATAATGAGACGTAACAGTGGCTCGTTTACATTTCAGTGAAGCAGAACACTAACTGAGTCTATGTTATCTGTCATCTGACATGACGCCAAGAGAATGGCAAGAAAAACTGGGATCAAATCCAAAAAAACAGCTGAGAGATCGTTCTGGACATATGCCAGAGATGACGAAAAATTCAAGGAAAGGAAAATTAAACAGGGCAAAAAGGGGGAATGAGAAACACAACTGTGGCTGTCAAGTTTCGCATTCCAGATCTAGTCCCATGTGATTCACCACACCTCTGTTGCAAGCCATCTTACCGGTTCTAGAAGACAGCCATAATAAACCTTAAGGAAATGAAAGAGGAGGTATAACTACAGCAGAGATTTTATAGAATTTTAAGATAAACAGTCACCCCTCCATCCACTTTTATTGCTTGCTTATCAACTAACCAGCTTTGAACGTTTTCACACAGCTATTTAACTAAAGCACAGTATGTTTTCTTATGTTTTACTGTCTACAAGTGGCAATAAAAACTGAGTGGGGTGTGTTGTTTGTAACTCCGGTTTCCATTCTCCTTTAATGAAGGGTTAAAGAGCAGTGGAGGAAAACAAAAGCTAACAGAAACATACCTTTATGTGCATCAGTGCATTGCATCTTCCTTCCTGTTTTTTTATGGGCTGTAACTAAAAGCATAGGGGAGGCGCTGTAAGTGATGAAAAAGAACGCAAAAAGGAAGAATAGTGAGGATGAGGATGGAGACAGTAACCCTTAACCCAGGTTTTATTCTGTACCTATCGTTTCAGGGGCTCATACCCACTGATCATTACAAGCTCTACAACTTATACTTTCCCATGTTTTGAAAACAAACGATTTCCCCCGTTTAGCATCAAATCAACTTATTGTGGGTGAAAAGAAAAACACGCATTTACTATTTTGACATAACGGATGTTATTCTATTCTAAACATGCTGTAAGCTAACAATGTAGCAGACTGACGCGCTAACTAAAGGTAACTAAAAGCAGCGTGAGAAATATGTTGCGTGACTTAATCGTTTAAAACTTCAGAGCACATACGAAACTGATTACGTAGCGTTGATTTTTGTCCCATTACCTTCCACTCTGTCCAACAATCATTTGTTGCAGTGCCCCAGTTTCTTCGCTCTGAACATTCTCAGTCACTACAGGCAGAAATTACCATGCCAGTACAGAATCCATTCACTTCAGCTAGCTGCCCTGTTATGCTAGGTAGCATACAACTAGCTTAGCCTCCACAAGTTTTTTTTCTATAACAGCCTACCGTAGCGACATTGGCGTCACTCCACAAACAATGAGCTTTAATCTAACCTACGAAACCTTTCTGAATTTTAGAATAATATCCAAAGTGGTGTTTAGAGCATAAATGTAATGAGCGAAATTCTTTAGACGCGTACATCGTTAGCCAACGGCTAGCCGGCTACCTAGCTATTATTATGTTGCATTCACTTGTACGGCAAGGATAGTAATTTAAAACACTCCAATAATGTGGCAAAAAAGTATATATAAAAAAAAAAAAAAAAAAAAAACTGCACACAGTCTTTACTTTAAGCCACGGTGGTTTCAAAATCAGCCTACTGTTGGCATGGTTCCTGGGATTTGTGACTTATTTTTATTTATTTATTTTTGTCTCAAATTGAACTGAAATTAAATAAAATTACTGCAAAGCATTATTATGTTAAATGACTCAATGTAAATATTGGAATAGTTAGAAGAGTATTTCAGAAGCAAATAGAAAACGTTCTGTTGAGGTTATAAGATGGTTAAAAATAAATAAATAAATAATAAAGGCTACTTCTTTTCCTTTAGAGCACAGGTGTCAAACATGTGGCCCAGGGGCCAAATCCGGCCCGCCAAAGGGTCCAGTCTGGCCCTTGGGATGAATTTGTGAAATGCAAAAATTACACTGAAGATATTAATTATCCTTTTAGTTCCGGTTCCACATTCAGACCAATTCAATCTCAAGTGGGCAGGACCAGTAAAATACTATCATAATAATCTATAAATACTCACAACTCCAAATTTCTTTCTTTGTAAATGTAAATATTTTTAGGTAGTTACACTAAAACAAAGCATAATTTCACAAAAAATGTGAATAACCTGAACAAATATGAACAACCTGAAATGTTTTATAAGAACTAAGTACAATTTTAACAATATTCCGCCTCATATTAAATATTTTGTGTATTTGTAGGCCCGCTGTGATCTGTAAATTATAATGAACACATGAAAATAATCAACTGAAGCATAATATTGTTCAAATGACACTTATTTTTTGAGTTTGTTCATGTTATTCATATTGTTTGAAAGGATAGTTTGTAGATGTAAACATTTTCATTGTTTAATATTACTCATTCTAATACATAGAAAAAAATTTGGAGTTGACATTATTTATATATTATTATGTTATTATTTTACTGGTTTGGCCCACTTCAGATCAAATTTAGTTGAATGTGGCCCTTGAACTAACATGAGTTTGACACCCCTGCTTTAGAGGATTTGGGCCACTAGAAAAAAATAAGGTCCAATATACATATTTTTTTTATCAGTATTATGAGGAAAAAAGTCAGAATTCATGACTTTAATCTCAGAATTCTGACTTTTTTCTCAGAATTCTGACTGGTTTAAATATATTTTTTTATTACTGTTCTGAGAAAAAAGTCTGAATTCTGAGAAAAAAATCTGAATTCTGACTTTTTTCATAGAATAAGAATAAAAATTGTATATTGGATCTTAATTTCAAAATGTTTTTTGCCAGTGGCCCGAATCCTCTTATGTATGTTCCCCATTGATAAGATGAACACGATATTGCGTTACAAATGACATTGAGGTCTATTTGCTCATTAATTTTTGCCATTTTCTTGTAATTAACTCTCAAATAAATAAATTCCGATTACTTTTAAGGAATGCTGAATAGGACTAAAATTTAGCTTACATAATTTAAACATTTTGTAAATACACAGAAATTTATTTGTCTCCATGTAGAAACAACTTTATAACAACTGTACCTGGAGTTTGTGTGTGTTTGCATTAAATTGTGCTGCAAATATTGCACAATTTAGGCATGTATTCGCCTGCATGAGTATGATATTGAAGGAGTTGAGTACCTCTTGAGGAAATTCAGTCAGTATATGGTAAACCTGTTGGCAATTATGCTTGAAGTTAGTTATTCGTTTATGAGGATATGCATTGAATCTACAAAAAAAATGTGTGAAGATGGAATATAACAGCATATAATGTATGTAATATAAACAAGGCACTGACATTACAAAATAAGACAAACTGAAAAGAACACAAAACAGAATAAACAAGCGAGACTCCCAAAACCACATATCTGTACACCTCAAGACAAATTCATTATTTATTTTCCCAAATCTATTAAGTTTCATGTACGGTAATTGTAATTCAACTGTGCAATCCCTCTGAAGTCTAATTTCTGAAACAGAAAAACAAGTCACACTTTCATAACTCATTGTAGGTACATGACTTAATTTCCTTGAGTACAAACCCAGATTAACCCTTTACATACACACCAGGAAAATCCATTTTAGAAAATCGAATGGTTTGTTAATCCCATATGAACTTGTAATTAACGTCTTTCATTTTCTCTTTGTAAATATGGTCAAAGTACTCCACTTCTGCTGTTGTTATCTGATTTTTCCAGTCTCCAACAATTCCTGAAACATAGCATGCAACAAAATTCAGGTTTTAAAATATCACTTAAAATCAAATTTGGTGTTGAATAATTAAGAATACACAATTTTGCTTAAATGGGAAGTGCAGAAAGTCACAACCTGATTTTTTTTTTTTTTTTTTGTCATTATTAAATTATTTTTATGCAACGATATGAGGGTAGTTTCAAAGATTACATCTATTGCTGTTTATTGATTTTTTTATTGATTTTTTTTTTTTTTTTTTTTGGCACATTTTTGGTGATTAGATGTACCTTTCCTGAGAAACTCACTCTTTGTCTGATCCATGATTTCAAGTGTCGAATAGTTGGACATTTTATTCTTCTTCATGTTGTTGAAAGGACATCTGTCTGTTAAATTCTCTATTATTTCTGCTTGCAGAGGTTTCCCCAGGAACTTTGCAATTCTGGTCACCAAGTTCTTTAGGTCCTGTGTTACAAACAGAAGCAGCTCATTTCATGTTTCTAGAAGAGTAATGGTTGAATGAGAAGATTTCAGTAATCATTTTACTACGTCAATATTTTTCAATACAGTATACTTCAAGGGGTTCATGTAATCTTTCATGGCATTGTATGGTTTTGCTGAAGACTGCAATCAATGTTTTAGTTTAAATACTGCTGAGCCTCACCATGATAATTTCCTCATAGATGATGATCATTTGCAGTTTATCTTCAGCATTGAGCCAGCTTTTCACATGATCAAACCAGGAGCCATAAGCCACTAGAAGGAAACACACTATGTTTAGCAAAAAGGTCATTGCAGTTTACTCTCCGAAGAGCCAAAACTACACACATTCATTACTCAAGTTAGATTAAATTAAGAAGAGCACAACCTTTTCTATTTAAAAATTTATGGAGAAAGTCTGTCTGTGAGCTTGGACTGACCAGATGACCACACATCCCAAAAAAATGAAAGGCAGATGTAAACACATCCTTCGGATTCCTCATGACATAGATGACCTGAGGTAATGATATCAGATTCATTAGTTAAACTTAATTAAAAATAAATAAATAAATAAAAAAGTAATACCTGTTCAAACATGATTCTTTGGCCATACAGTAGGTTTACCTTTGGTTTAACTTCAAAAAAAGACGGAGGCAGCCAATGGTAGAGGAGGTGAGTGGTTAATATGCGAGGAGATGATCTATCTTCAAGGTTCAGTTTACAGGCCTGAGTCTCCTCCAGCCAGGGAGTACGATCCAAATTTGGAAGAGTCTCAACAGAGGCTGGATCTCCTCCACTCAGGATCAGAGGGACAATCTCCTTAGTCCAAGTTGTACCTGAAAATGAAAAACCGTCATCTTAGAAATAGTAGATTTAACAGAAATGTATTTTTGTGAGTAAAAATTGTAACAAGTTGTAACCAAGAATGCCTAATTAACAGGAAATTTTAAAAAATCAAAAAGATTGCTCACCTGATTTGGGATATGTTGTAATGAGGACATCGTCTGGACGAAAAGAAAATTCTTCACAGTATTTCAGGCTTTGCACGGTGTGAAAATAATTAGGGACATACATCCCTTTGTATAGTATGTATAAGTCAGCCTCGGTCATAGCTAAAAGTAAAATGTGTAGTGTCAGCGAAACACAAGTCAGTGTGAATGGTGGGAGTTTCTCCTCAAATTGTCCTATTCAGCACTATCTGGTTGAACATGTTTGACAACAGGCTAAGAGAAAAGACCTGACATGAACAGCATCTGATTGGAACCACATTTTTCAAATGTATGGATTGTGGAGAGGCCTCAGTGATAAAGGAAAATTATACAGAAGATGTCACAAAATAACAACAATGCAAAACAAAATAATATAAAAGATGTAACAAGAGGACAGGGATATTAAGGATACAAAATCATGTAAAAGACATGAAAATATAATGTCTCAAAAGCCAAAAATAAGACAAAACATGTAACAAGACAAAAACAATGTAAAAGACTTATCAAGATAAAAATGAGATTAAAGATGTCAACAAAACAAAATAAAAGACATAAGAAAAAGCAATATAGGAAACAAAATGAAAAGCATGTAAAATGTAAGCTTGTTCTTTTGTTGGATGCTCCAAGAATAAGTCCAGATTTTTTTAGGTCTCATTTTTATAAATTTATTGTTGACTTGATCTGATCACAAACAAAATATAACTCAGCTGAGGATCCACACCCCAGGTGGGGAAATGGACCCCGAACATTGCCATGCACATCAATTTTATAATCCTTGTAAAGTGATCTTCAAACTATGGGCTCAACCCCTTGTGGGTTGGTCTTTAACTTAGCGTTACCTAAAAGGATCAAACAGATGTGGGGCCTTAACTCTAAGTAAACTTATGCCAACAATCAATTTACCCTTGTCACCTATATCTGACAACACTATGTGTGTGAATGTGTTTCTTCAGACGTGTATCTAGAAGAGGAACAAAACCTAATTAACTCTTGTTTAGACAGATGGTTCCTATCTAAACAAGCTTATCCTAAGAAATTTACAACTGACCAGTGAAACAAAGAAAATCTAGTGACACAAAAGAATCCTGACCAATACTGACTAACATGTGATTAAACCCAAGAATTCAACCATCCAAATTAAAATAACATTTCAAAAAGATGCAGCAAGACGAAAATGATAGTAAAAAAATAATAATAAAAGATGTAATAAACATACTGGGTAAAAGATATAATTCAAACCAAATGTATACATATACATTTTACAAATGGACTTCATCATCGTTTGTCGGCTTCTCGTAGCTTCTGTTCTTTTGCTCCATTTTCCAAAATAATCAAAACACATCAAAGTGAACCTTGTAGAAATGGCATAAACTGGGTTGCAGCCTCATACTTGTTAGAGTGGAAGAACATAAATGTGAAACACTCCAAGTGTGCTCCACCAATCAGTGTTCTTCAGTAAACAGCCCCCTATTAGGAACGTCTTTGAGGGAAAATGTGGGGTGGAGGGAAAGTATTTACCTGGGTAATTTTGGTGGGAACACACCAAGGTTTTTCAAAATCCTAATAAAGTTATAGTTCCTGGTTTTTGACAATGGCATGTGTCTGGTGGTAAGGTTTATGACTCCTCTCAACAGGAACAATCTCTGATTTGTGCATAGTTGCTTAATGATGTCCTTGGCTCCCCCATGAGGAGACAGCGCAAACACCACAGGACAAGGAGACGCTACAGATTCAGATCACACACACACCTCGAAGCTCATCATCACCATGACATAAATCACACTCACACATTCTTTCAGAACTAGTCTAAAGTATTTTATAAACAATAATCTTCAGCATATGCGATAACTTAATGATTTTGTCTCCTTCACAACTGATAAAAAGCTAACTGAAGAGTCTGACTGCAATTACTGGCCTGAATTTTTTCTCATATTCATTTTTTTATATTACCAGTGATAGTGATCACCACTGTAAATGTATTTAAGAATCTATAAATTACACAATATATAAAACTCTGAGGCAAGCTATGATAACGTTCTGCTCATTTTCAGGGGTGGCTCATCAATAGCTTAAAATATTATGATCACAACAAATACATTTTGGCATTTTGTCATCCATATAATTTTCTTTTTGATAGCTCTATATGTACTATGATGAAGATCACCACCACTCATACCATTAAAGATATACATTTCCTTTCCAGTTCAACATGGCAACACCATCCTCCCAGTGAGACCGCCTCCAACCCTACGAGGATGAACCAATCAGACGAGGGAGACAGCACAGTTGTATTTACATGAAAACTATATAATGCAAGCGGCTTTACATACGGTTGTACGAGAAATCGTTGGTCATCGCTAAAGAGAAAAATGCCTGAACCCGCAAAGTCCGCGCCCAAGAAGGGCTCTAAGAAAGCCGTGACCAAAACCGCAGGTAAAGGCGGAAAGAAGAAGAGAAAGACCAGAAAGGAGAGCTACGCAATCTACGTCTACAAGGTTCTGAAGCAGGTCCACCCAGACACTGGGATCTCTTCCAAGGCCATGAGCATCATGAACTCCTTCGTTAATGACATATTTGAACGCATCGCCGCTGAGGCCTCTCGTCTGGCTCATTACAACAAGAGGTCCACCATCACCTCCAGGGAGATCCAGACCGCTGTGCGCCTCCTGCTGCCCGGTGAGCTGGCCAAGCACGCCGTGTCTGAGGGCACCAAGGCTGTGACCAAGTACACCAGCTCCAAGTAAAATGGACCAAACCTTCAATATAAACCTTATGGCTCTTCTAAGAGCCACCCACTGCTTCTGGAAGACTAAGCCTTCATTGTAGTAGTTGAATTATTATGAAATGACTGACAGATCTGTACCTTAAGTTCTCAAAGTGCACAATAAGGGTGAGTCACAAGGGAAATCCAGCACAGCCCTTTGAACTATTTCCAAGAGAAAATACCTGTTGTAGCTCAAACCATGTAATTTAAAAAGCATATGACATTTGGGTAAAAGCCCAAGTATTTCACTGGAATACTTGGAATAAAATACCAACCGTTCCTGTATTTAAGTGTTTTTCAACTGTGGGGTCGCTTGAAATTTCTAATAATTGATAAAAACAAAGAAAAAATTGCTAAGAAAAAATATATCATTAGTTGAGAGACAATCACAATATATAAAAGACATAAGAAACTGAAGCATTGTGGTACTGTTTATCTTTCAAATGTTCGTTGTGGTCAGTTTCAGATGCTGCAGCTCTTTCATAATTCATACTTTGAGTTCTTGTTTGTTCAGTATTAATTGTCTGTCTTGTAAATACAAGCTGGACTGACTGTACATATCTGACCAAGGAAAATAAAATTTTCACTTTGTGCTGTAATCTACACCTGGCTTTTCTGCTTCTGTCCATAATAATATACATTATATAGACTAAATGTCATTTAATATTAACATTTATTTGCAACATAATTTAACAAACTATTACATGATCAAAAACAAATTAATTTTAGCAAAAAAAAAAAAAAAAAAAATCTGCTGTGAATGTCTGGGGTTGCCAGAAATTTGTAATGTTAAAATGGGGTCATGAGCCAACAAAGGTTGGAACCACTGTTACACTTGCATCAGCAGTTGAAAAGTAGCATCAGATAATGCACATTATTCCTATCTATTTTATGTACTCTATTTCCTATTCTCTGTATATTTGCTATTGTCCCAATACACTTGCTTTAAAGCTTTGCTTCAAAGGTGGAATTATACTATATTTTCCAGAGCGGATAAGACAGCTGATTACACCCAAGTGGGACGGAGGCTCTTACAAACATGTTTTTCACCTAATATAATAAGTTCAGCAGATGTGAAACTAAATATACAATTGAACTGATTGAATTCAGAACATAAGATATTATGCTAATGTTTAAATAACATTTATTCTTCTTGGGGTAGGTACTGGATAATTGGTTATTTAAAAACCGTTACATCCTCAAGAACATGCAAAAAAATTGCAATGACTGAATGATTAGGTTCACATTCAGCCAACATATGCTTTGCTGAATGATACTCCATCCTTAGCTTTCTAAATCATGTAGTATGTCAATTCACAAAAAACAGAACATCTCACAGTGGGTGATGCCTCTGTCCTCAGTCTGAGACTAGACATATGTGAATCTGTATGTGATAAAGTAGCTCATTCATGACCAAGACAGAGTAAAAATAAAGACAACTAATTGATTTTGTCCCTACAAAAGTGAGTTTACTGGCTAACAGTAAATGAAAATAGCAGGAGTTGTGTTCTTTTCAGTAAGTGAAAAAGGGCGTCACCATTTCAGTGCTGCAAACCATAAAAACATAACATTGTACAGGATGAATCAGTGTTCTGCTTAAAATAGATATGATTTTGTGCAATATAGATGAGAAGGGTGTAAGCTATCTTACATTTCTGCAATATTTTAATGGTAACAGTGTTTTTTTTTTTTTTTTTTTACATTGACTTAAACTAACCAGCTTCCAGTGCATATTGTTATAGATCATTTTTATTTTATCTATGGGCTATTATGTGAAATATAGTAATGTTGTATTATTATAAAATAGTGTATAGAATAATGCATTTCTGGCTAGACTTTAATTTTTGTTGCAATAAAATAAATCAAAATGTATTAATTGGTACCTTGTACCTTGCAAACAGTCTTATGTTGAGAAGTTAATAATAATGATAAAAAATACCAATAGAATATAATTTTCTAAGCCCTTAGAATCATCATCACTTTCTTCCCCCCTTATGACATCCCTGCTCTATATTATCATTTGCCTCTTTCAGCCACATCTTCACTCAATACACAAACCCTTTAGGGATTTTTAAATGGTAGCCATGGACTAACAGACTTGTATAAAGTTGTAGACTAATAGTCAGTGGTAATTGTTTTCATTGTGACATTTGGCTGAACCACAAAGGATACAGATTCTCTATATGCACTCCACAGGGTTCATCTTCTGGATTTCAGAACCTTGGAAAGAGAAGGACACACAATGTTCTGTAACAGAAGGAAATAGACTAGTAACATTTATTTGTCTTCACAGACAAAAGTCAAAAGTGGCACAGCCCCTCGGTTTAATCTTGCTATTGTGCACTTGGTAGCGTTGATGCACTAAAGGGTTAACTATGAATGTCCAGAACGGCCCCTGGTCCCTCCCCTGTTCTCTATCACGTCCTCAGTTAGTAAATAACTACGTGGTACTCCCGCCGTAGTAGACATTGTGAGGTTAATAACTGAACAGTAACGATGAGTGGAAGGGGCAAAGGAGGCCTTTGCCTTTGAACCCTCCGGGGTATAAACCAAATGGCCTCAAATGGTCGAACACCATATGCCTCCAAGTTTGGGCAAAATTGGGTTCGCCTCACTTACAACGGGAATGAAGAACCACCAAACAGAGACTATGTCGGTGAGGTTCTATTACTTGACTCATGTTGGATTGATGTGAAAGACGTTTATTCTCTCATCGCACTTCCCAACAAAAAAGACTTTGAGCTATGCTTTTTCCACGAAGCTCCGCTGAGGCGCTTCTTGGAAGTACAAGCTTCAAAAAGTAATGATCCTAAATGGAGAGACTGGTCTGTCGAATCCTCTGTCCAAACTGATGTTATATCTGTGGTTGTTAAGTTCTGGACAGGACGAGTTCCAGATGAGGACATTGATTTGTATTTAAGAAGATTCTGTGACATTTTACACACAGTGAAACCTGTAGATAAGCTTGGGATCTGGTACGGAGTCCGAAAATATAAAGTACGGCTCCACAAAAATGCTAATGGACATTTTATCCAGATCCCAAATTCAATTTCTTTGGGCCCGTATAATGGCAGAATCATTTACCCAGGACAATCAAACACCTGCTTCATATGCCAATCAACTGACCACCAGGTGAAAGACTGCACTCAAGTGAAATGCTGGAGGTGTGGCCACCTGGGACACAAAGCCAAAGACTGCAGCTCAGAGGGCCGGTGTAGTTTGTGTGGTGTGGACGGGCACACCTTTTTCACCTGTCCAGACTCATATGCAAACAAAACACGGTCCCAACAAAATCCAGTCCTCCAACGTCAACCTTCCAGCTCCGCGACCATTCAGCAGCAGATAGATCCAAGAGCTAAGGGTTTCTCCGACCATCAGCATACGTCCGGCACCAGACCTAAGGAACAACGGCACCATTCCATCCCCGGGCACAGAATCCATCAGCCGCCGCCTGGTATCAGATCAGCCGACCAACAGCGTCCGTCGAAGCCGGAGATCCAGCCCCGTTCGTCCGGCTCCAAGCCAGAGATCCAGCCCCGTCCGTCCAGCTCCAGATCCGTGGTACAGCAGCCCTCCATTACAAAGCCTGCGGTCCAGCAGCCTTCGCCCGGCTCCAGTCCTGATGAGCATCAGTGCACACCAACTTCCATCTCTGCGGATCAGCACCCACCCCCCGGGCCATCGGCAGACCATCACACTTCATCTCACCCCCCCAACAGTGATCCCTTTAATCAGACAGGTGAGAGTAATTTAAGCATAGATAGTAACAGTACGACTTCTGAAAGTAGTGATGACATCACTCATTTTGAAAGCATAAGTGAGAGTCAAAGCTCAGCATCTAATACAGATAGGATTACACCAGGTCAGCGGGCCACAAGCACCCCCATCTCTCCTCCTTATGAGGAGAATTTACCATCACGTAAGAACTCGGGGTCCGGCTCCTTTTCACCCACCCCAGAGTTTCCTGTTCCAAGCTCATGTGAGTTAGAGATCCCCTTTGAAGTAGTTAAAAGGAAAAGACGATCCCGCTCCTCTCCTCCACGGGAGGGGAAACGGTATAATGATAAGCCCTCTCCTCAACTCTCCCCTCCTTAATGGGGCTCCTCAAAGTGGCCACTCTGAATGTTAGAGGTGTTAAATCCACTGAAAACAGAATACAGAAGATTGGATATTTGTTGAACTCTGACATAGACATTGCGTGTATTCAAGAGCTAAGGCTCACTACAAGTGATGATGTTGATAAAGTGTGTAATATGTGGACTAAGGGTAAATGTATAATATCAATTGGGGAAGATAAGGCTGATGGGGTTGGGATTTTCTTCAGAACTCATGATATTGTCATCATTAGAAGAAGGGACATAATACCTGGTAGACTTTTAATGATTGATTGTTTGTACCAAGGTGACAAATATAGAATAATTAACGTCTATACAGCTCCTGAAGCACGAAAAAAAACAAAATTATTCAAAAGGCTCAGAGAATTGCTGATGGTAGGATATAAAGTCATCTTAAGTGGAGATTTTAATACAGTCACAGAAGAAAACGATCGCTGTAGCACTGCACCATTTCGCCTTACAACAGAAGGTAAACATCTAAAACTTATTAATGAAGAAGCCAAACTGATCGACACCTGCCGATCAATTAATCCCTTTGGGCTGGAATTCACTAGATTTGATTCCAAATCTAAAACCCGCATTGATAGGATCTACGTATCTTCTCACTTTAAAGTGATACAGTATTCAACAATATTGAATGATTTTTCTGACCACTTATTAGTTAAAACAACCTTGTCTTCTAGTGAACCCGCCCATAGAGGGTACTGGAAACTTAATACACAATGTCTAAAAAATAAAGAATTGCTAACAGAATTAAAACATGAAATCCGAAAGGTGATACAATTACAATGTATCACAAACTCGTATACCAAATTATGGGAAACATTAAAACAGAGTCAAGGATTTCTTTAAATTCAAATGTAGAGAACTAAATAAAAGAAAAAATTTGGAATATAACATCATGGTCAAACAATATATCACTTTAAAACAGAAAGAACACAGAACTAACATTGAAGAAGATCTTATGGGTGACCTAAAGGTCCTAATAGATAAGTTGAATAGCGAAATGTCATTTAATATTTGTAAAGATACTGAGATAAATGAAAAAGGAAACGTATCACATATTATCACCTCTGCACAAAAACAAATTCAGAGTAAAACTATACAATCAATAAAGAAACCGGATGGTCAAACATCAAATACTGACAAAGATATTAGAGAAACTATTAGAGAACACTGTGTGAACTCGTATAAAAAAAACGACATAGATAGGAGTTGTACGAAAACTCTTTTAGACTCCATTCGAGACTCTACTCCAATAAATTGTGACTCCCTAAAAGGAGAAATTAAAAGAGAAGAAGTGGTTCAGGCCATTCACCAGTTAAATGTAGGTAAAAGTCCTGGACCTGATGGACTCCCCACAGAGTTTTATCAGCTAAATATAGAAGAAGTTTTACATCTACTTACCTCTATGTTAAACGAAGGTTTAAATAAAGGGGTCATGGCAGATTCATTTTATGAAGGAGTTTTAAACTTGCTGTACAAAAAAGGTGACCGTTCATGCATCGATAATTATAGGCACTTAACATTAATGAACACCGACTATAAGATTCTGGCAAAAATTATCAATAATCGGTTAAGTAGTGTTTTAGAAAAAATTATCGTAAAAGAACAGACCTGCGCAGTCAAAGGTCGATATATGTGGGATAATTTGAGCACATTAAGAGAACTGTCATATTCAGGCCAAAAGGATTTCTTTATTGTCGGTTTAGACCAAAAGAAGGCTTTCGATTATATTTCACGTGACTATCTTTGGGCTGCAATGGAGGCATATGGTCTTCCTAAAAGTTTTATCGACATGGTTAAATGTTTATATATGAAGTCATCCGTAAAGATAAACGTCAATGGTGTTTTAACAAAATCTTTCCAGGTGGAGAGAGGGGTGAAGCAGGGATGTCCTCTCAGCTCTGCTCTTTATGTTTTAGCAATCAGCCCATTAATAAAATCAATTAATTCAGACATAAAAATAACAGGCATACCTCTCGGCCAATCCTGTTTAGTCAAATCAATAGCTTATGCAGATGACATCACTGTCGTAATTAAAAACCAGGTGGAGATGGATGTTCTAACTAATCATCTTAATATGTATGAAATGGCTTCAGGAGCTGTCCTAAACCATAGCAAAACAGAGGGAGTTTGGATCGGAGATGCAATAGATAAACCCAACCTAAATATTCAAACTAAAGATGAAATTAAAATCCTCGGAATCTCATTTGGAAATAACAACTGTGGGGAAAGAAATTGGGAACAAAAATTCACCTCGACTAAGGAAGAAGTTAACAGATGGCAGAACAAGAATACAAATTATAAAAGTAGAATTAACATTGTGAAAACTCATATCCTTTCCAAACTCCTCTTTTTAGCTAACATTTTTCCTCCAACTGACAAAATGATAACGCGGTTGAACAAACAGTGTGTAAATCTGATCTGGGGAACCACCAGAGAGGTCACTAAAAGAATACTATTGTTTAAAAATAAAGAACTCGGTGGACTCGGTGCACTAGATCTCGGTCTCAAATTAAATATTGCCTTTATTAAGAATGTCTCAATGAGTATGTCACGGAAGTCAATATGGATCTATGACCTGTCCACCTGGGAGAAAAAAAAAGGCAGGGCAAGGAAAGGACCTTATTACAAAATCATATATGGTGACATAAAAGAAAAGTATAAACATTTAAATATCGACTGGGTTAAGGGGACTTCTAGAGGGATCTATAAATGTATAAGCGATTTTAGCTATGGTGGATTGGTGGATTACAAACATGTAAAGGAAAACGAGAAGAAGACTGTCATTAAAAATATAAAGGACAAATCTATTTCTGAGAATTACAGAGATATCCGCTGGCTTATTTCTGTAAGTAGACTTCCAGCTAGAGCTCTGGTATCCTGGAGCTGTTATGTCACAACAAAAAAATGTCCGATGATAAACTGTGGAAATGACGAAACTCAAGAACACGTACTTATTGACTGCTATAGAGCGCAAGCTGTTTGGACTTTTTTTAAAAACATTGGCCTGAGCTGCCCTATAAACTATCGCTCAGTCATGTACGGACTTCTAGAGGAATCAACATCAACAAACAAACATAGACTCTTCCAGTTAATCATCTACATTGTAACAGTCAAGCTCTGGAAAACAAGATGTTTAACAGTCATTAATCAGAATCTCATAGATAGTAAAACAGTGATTAAACAAACATTGACTGAACTACGCAGAAGAAGAACCCTGGACAAACAGCACTCCTTTCCATGGAACATAATAGACTTGTAAGTCAGTCTTCACATTGAAAGAAAAAAAAAAAAGGAAAAAAGACAGAAAAAAAGAAAACATGTATGCATGTTTTAAGAATGTGTGCCTTGTTAACATGTATATGTATGTATGTTTTTTTTTTTTTTTTTTTTTTTTTTTTTTTATATATAGATAAAGAGCAGTTTTATAAGTGAACGTATTTGTGGGTGGCTAATCAACTGTGTTAAGTATGGGGACATATGTCTGTGCCTGTATTCTTTTGAAAATTTCAATAAAGAATTTAAAAAAAAAAAAAAAGCAAAGGAGGCAAAGGACTCGGGAAAGGAGGCGCCAAGCGTCACCGCAAAGTTCTACGTGATAACATCCAGGGCATCACCAAGCCCGCTATCCGCCGTCTGGCTCGCCGTGGTGGAGTCAAGCGTATCTCCGGTCTCATCTACGAGGAGACCCGCGGTGTGCTCAAGGTGTTCCTGGAGAACGTTATCCGTGATGCTGTCACCTACACCGAGCACGCCAAGAGGAAGACCGTGACCGCCATGGATGTGGTTTATGCTCTGAAGAGGCAGGGCCGCACCCTGTACGGATTCGGAGGTTAAACTAGATCGGTGGAAAACATCAAAATAAAGGTCCTTTTAAGGGCCACCCACTCGCACAAAGATCTTCCTCCTTGGCGTTATGAATGTAAAGAAATATGAGTCAAACATGTACTTGATAATCCTGATAAAGGAGAATTATTTTCTGTTAGAACAGGCTTTGAAGTGGTGTCCTCAGCTTGTTTTATATTACTCAAATTGACTGGCTTATTTAGAATCAGTTTTTAAAACAATTTGATGTCCTAAATATAAGAAATGAATCTAGACACAATAGTCTAAGTATTTCATTGGTAAGGACATTATGGAAGATGTGGCTGAAGGCTTCAATGAATTCTTCATAAATGTAGGACCAGACTTTGAGGAAAAATCCAGATCCAGGGAAATATGGAGAACATTTATCAGAGTATGAAATCCCTGCTCATGGTTTCTTAGAGCAGTGAATGAAAGTGTTAATATTGTTTATAAAATGGAAGAACAAAGTCTAGTGACTACAATGATATCAATATGTCACTGGTGAAAAGGTTAGTGAGGGTATTTCTAAACCATTTCTCTCCAATTTGTGATCTAAAACATGTCCTATCAAATGTTTATTTATATGGTTCTGTGCATAAACTCATCTGTGGAATGCCCCCCCACACACACACGCACACTTTGAGATTTGGTGTCAAATGTAAAGTGTATTACAAATATAATTTATTATTAACTGAAACACTACACACTATAAGAATAAAAATTGAAATACAAAAACAAAGGAGCAGAATCAGTTGCACTGGTATTTTCATTAACAGCAGGCTCCTTTGCTTGTATTTTCTAATTGCACTGATAGATGAACAGTTCGTGTGCCTGCAGGTTAATTGAGGAACCTGCTCGGTACAATTTTTTTTTTTTTTTTTAATTTGCAGTCTAAAATTCAATCAAGTTGAAGTTTCCCATATTCCTGGTCTGAGCCTATTTTGACAGTATTTCAATACTGCTTTTTTTTTCTTCACCAATATGATCTGCCCATTATATTTTCCTGTTTGACGTACTATATCGACATACAGGGCCAAAAAAACAGTTAGGTTATAAAATAAAAAAGAAATATTGCACAACTAACACAAATATCCTCAATGAATCTTTTTCAAAGACTATAAAAGTAAACGTAGGTATATAAAATTAAAATTATGAAAAATACAAACTATAATATAAGCATTTTTCACATAAAAGCGTCTTTAAATACCCACCTACCCCACATCTATATTATGTATATGTAGAGATCTGCTAAACAGTAAGATGACATTAAACACTGGATATAAAATGTAGTTACAAGCTACATGTTAATTTTATTTCAAATTTTATATTCCTGTGCTTTAATGAGCAGAGCTAAACAGACTTCAATGAATCGGGGAAATATGTTGAATAATTCTGAGCATCAAACATACATTTGTCTGTATTTCATGGGATAATATGAAGAGAAAAAAAATGTTTTTTCATACATGTGAAAGTGGAGGTAATATTTTTAGTTTATTCGCTGTAAATACATATTGAACAGTTTCTGGATGGTAAGAATTATATTAGCAGTTTATTTGAACTGTTTTTTTTTGTAACATTAATCATACTTTTCTTAACAAAATGTCTTTTCTTCCGCTTATGTCTCCCTTATAAGCCTCCTGATTTATTTACATTTACATTACATTAACATTTATTCTACTTTTATTAGTATGAACCTCTTCCACTATTAAGAGTGAAAGGGGTTCATACTGATATAAGTTATTCATTTGCTTGTAACAGATTAACTTTGTTCTCATTCTTATTATATCATATCATGTTATTATTATAAATATCTGTCTATGCTGCAACGTTACAACATTAAAAAAAATTAAACTGACTTAACTATTAAAGGTTATTTGAAGATGATCTGGTCTGGTCTGATGATGTGCCTTAGAAGTCTGGGTCATCATCGGTGTGTTTGGTGCCGGAGGAAAAGCTTGATTTTAATCCAAAATGCTCGTCGCCAGATATGTTTTCAAACGCTGAATATCTGAACAAACATGTTGTCTAACTGGACTACAGCTTTTGGTTGAGCTCTGATGGATTTTTAATCATTTTAGGAGAGAAATAAATGTGAAAACCCAACGAAGAGAGCAGTCCGACACGGTGAATATGTGATGTTTGGAGACAGTTTAAAGTGAATCCAGAGCCCATCAGAGCTCTACATGACTTCAGGACGAAGAGACACAAGTCCGCTACGGATTCAATCACTGTCCCTCTTCAGAACCGATCCTGGGTTTATTTTTAAGGCTTTTATCGATGAAGAGAAAACACAAGTGTCCGAGTATCCTGACTGCGCGGAGGACACAGTGGCTGAGTTGAGTCTCCACGGTTCTCATGGTGTGTTTAAGTACATCCTGTGCTCCGCGCATCGCATTAGTCTAGTAGTTAGACACTGACCTGAACAGAAACTCCGAACTATGGCAGAAGTAGCTCCAGCTCCCGCCGCTGCTCCGGCGAAAGCCGCCAAGAAAAAGGTCGTGAAAAAGGCCAAAACCGGACCCAGCGTCCGCGACCTCATTATCAAGACCGTGGCCGCTTCTAAGGAGCGTAACGGCGTGTCTCTGGCGGCTCTGAAGAAGGCTCTGGCCGCAGCTGGATACGATGTGGAGAAGAACAAGGGCCGCATCAAGGTGGCCGTCAAAAGCCTGGTGGCCAGTGGAGTCCTGACCCAGACCAAGGGGACCGGGGCTTCAGGCTCGTTCAAGATGAGCAAGAAGGCGGAAACTAAGCCCAAGAAGAAGGCTGTGAAGAAAGCAGCTCCGAAAGCCAAGAAGGCAGCGGCCAAGAAACCTGCCACTCCCAAGAGGCCTAAGAAGCCAGCAGCAGCGAAGAAGGTCCCGAAGAAGTCCCCGAAGAAGGCGGCTAAGAAGGCCCCGGCGGCCAAGAAAGCAACAGCAAAGAGCCCCAAGAAGGGCCCCAAGAAGGCGACCAAGAAGCCTGCAGCCAAGAAAGCCCCCGCAAAGAAGGCAGCAGCCAAGCCCAAAGCAAAGAAGGCAGCAGCCAAGAAGAAGTGAGCTGAACCCGAAGAGCATGAAATGACAAAAAAAGAATCAAAGGCTCTTTTAAGAGCCACCCACAACTGCACTAAGACTGAACTTGTGAATTGTTTATACCAGGGGTGTCAGACTCATTTTAGTTCAGGGCCATATTCTAAAGTTGATCAGCATTGGGCTGGACCATTAAAAGAATAACCTAGAAATAATGACAACTCCAAATTTTTGTCTTTGTTTAGTGTAAAAAGAAAATAAATTATGAAAATGCTTTTATAAACTCAAAAAAAAAAAAAACAAAACTAAAATTTAAATTAAAAAATATAAGAAAATTTAGTGCAATTTTAACAATATTATTAAATATTCTCTACTGACTTTTACAAGATAATACAAGGCACAGTCATATGCTTCTATACTTGATATACACATTTAGCCACCCATATATACATCCACACATAAAATTAACAATATTATTCCTCAGCTTTTCATTTGTCCATGTGCATTATGGATCAGATCTACAAAGACGCTAAACGCTGAGGAACAGGCAGAAAAGAGTTCAAATTGGGCTGAATTTTCTTGAGACATTTCAGATTCATATTTGTTTAGGTTATTCACATTTTATTGTTGCAGGATAGTTTGTAAATGTAAATATTTTCATAATTTAATGTTATTTTTTGCACTAAAATGAAAAAAAAAAAATTAAGTTGTTAATTTTAGATTTTTTTTTTTGGCTTAATTCAAGTTTTTTTTGTTTTTTGTTTTTTACCTAATTAAAGATTTTTGTGTGTTAATTCAAGATGTTTTTTTACTAACTTTGAGGGGTTTTTTTGTCTTAATTCAAGATTTTTTTTACTTAACTGAAGGTTAAGTAAAAAAACCGGACCAGTAAAATAATAGCATGATAACCAATAAATAATGGCAACTTCAAATTGTTTAAGTGCAAATGACATTCAATTATGCCAGTATTTACATTTACAAACTATCCAAACAAAAAGGATGTGAATAACCTGAAAAAAATGAAATTTGTTAAGAAATATAAGTATAATTTTATCAATATTGTGCTTCAACTTGTCATTTATACATATGCATTACAGAACCGATCTACAAAGGCACAAAACTTTTAGTAACAGGCAGAAAATTTTTAAAATTGCACTTAATTTTCTTTAGACATTTCAGGTTGTTCATATTTGTTCAGGATATTTACATTTTATTGTTAAAAGGATAGATTGTTAATGTCAACATTTTTATAATTTAATGTTTTTTGTGCTAAATCAAAGAGAAAAAATTGATGTTGTCATTATTTATAGACTATTATGATATTATTTTTGAGTTTGATGCCCTAACTTGCACTTTGCAAATTCATCCCGCGGGCCGGATTGGAACCTTTGGCGGGCCGGTTTTGGCCCCCGGGCCACATGTTTGACACCTGTGCTTTACTCAAACTGATGAAGTACATTCATAAACCGTGTGTTAATCTTGTCTGGGGTACCAACAGACAGCTCACTAAAACAGCTTTATTATTTCAAAGAAAGTTCCCTGGTTTCGAATCAGTAGATCTTGGACTCAGATTACAAATGACCTTTGACGTGTATATGGATATTTCTAGAAGAGCTCTCTGGGATGATGACCTCACCTGGGAAAAAAGAAAGGGGAAAAATAAAGCCCTTAATATAGAACTATACACAGACATTTGATAGGACAATATCACAGTTGAAAGTTATTTGGGCAAAAGATATTTCTAAAGGAGTTTATAAAATATAGGCTAAGTCATTTTAGTTACAGAGGTTTAGTTGATTAGATGTAGGATCATTGCTAAATTAATCCCAGATAGATCTGTTGGCTCATTTCAGGTTCCAGAGCTCAGGCTTTGTGTCCTGGGGGAGATGATACCTGTCAATCAATCACAACTTTTTCATGTCATTTATTTATTTATCATGTGTGATGGTAAGTGTGTACATGTATTTCAGTGTTTATGTCAGTATGCACAAGTATATCAGTATATATTGTGTGTATACTGTGCCATTCCTATGGTGTGCCCAATATCTGTAATTTGTTCCTCTTGATTGCAGGAAAAAACCTATTGAGGCAACTTTTATGTCAATTTTAGATTATGGAAACATTTTGTACAGGCATGCATCAGCTACAACTCTACATCCCCTTGACAACATTAGACTATCATTCAGCCCTGAGATTTATTCCAGATGACAGCTACAACACTC
Organism: Sphaeramia orbicularis; assembly: GCF_902148855.1. NCBI lineage: Eukaryota > Metazoa > Chordata > Actinopteri > Kurtiformes > Apogonidae > Sphaeramia > Sphaeramia orbicularis. The sequence continues at coordinate 18,194,416 of NC_043975.1, forward strand.
ACCACAGTGACTGGTATTCTAAAACTGAACAGCCCTCTCTATCTAATGGGTGATAGACAGTGGATTTTATTTATTTTTAAAGCCCTCACTGGCCTTTTACCATCCTATAGTCACTCTTTAATAGTATTTAGTTTTCTTACAGTACACCTGCCACCTGGAACACTCTGCAAAACCATCTAAAACTTATCACATTTATCATTAGATCAATTTAAATCCTTAATTGCATCTTATTTTACCTCCAATTGCTCCTGTTTTAATTAGACTTCTGTTTTCAATTGTTCTTTGTCACTTTTACTTTTTTGGTATTTGTAATATGTTAGTTAGATGTTTCAAATGTTTTGTCTCAGCAATATTGTAAATGAGGTTGCTTCCTCAATATATCAGTTTAAATAACGGTTATGATGATATCTGTTAGATTTATGTTCTCATGTACAAATGTTAATAATGCAAATTTTGACTAGTTTTTTCTTGTTACTTATTTTTTCTTGTACATGCACTTTATATTTTGTACACTGTTAAGTTGAAGGTCAATGTTCTGTACTTCCAGCTGATGACCGCACTTCCTCACTTTTGCCTCCCTCCAGAATATGATAAATGTCCTTTATACGTTTCAATAAAAGTGAAACAAAGAAGAAAATATCCATCTTTCTTATTGAAACATGTCAGAAGGAGTACTATGAACTCAACATCTTATGAATGTACTATGTACAAGTTTTTTTTACAGATTAAAAAAAACAAAAAAAAAACAAAACCACTTCATTTTGAAAAATAAAATTTTGACACGCTAATATTCTCAGTGTAGTGAACAGATTTATTGGTCATTTTATTGTTTGGTCATGTGGTGGAAAAGTTTACTTTTTATATTTTATACTCATTATATTTTATACTGTTAGTACATCTTCTTTTAATGCTGAGTCATTATTCATTATGTGTGATGTTTACCACTCTGTAACACCCCCAACCCAGGACTGGAGTTCTTGCCTTGAGTTAAAACCCAAACACCTAAATGTCTGAATGTGTAGATAAGAGGATGGCACCTGCACTCCAGATTGGATCCAAGCAAGGTTAGAGTGAAGAGGTCATCATGACCTCTTCACGGAGCAGAGAAGGAGTAGTAGGGAGTGGTACGATGTACGTAAGGAATGACGTCATAGTTTGAGGGGGTTGGATTTGGTTCTATATAATCTTTAGTTTTCTCTTGTTTAATCAGACTTCACTTACAGAGTTTCTCTGTGATTGACTTCTCAATAAATGCATTTATTTATTTTAACTCTAACTTTCTCTCCTCTTTGTGTGTGGGTTATCAGTTGAACATTTCCATAACAGTCACAACTCCTGAAATCTGACAGGTAACAAGTGGAAAAGGAAGATTCTGATGAAGGGGTTCAGTTCTATAGAGTTAATGAGGATTTGTTCTATCAGACTGTCTCAGTGGAACCAGAGATTAAATAAATGTTACTCCTATGTCATATGGTGTCAATTTGACATTTAAAAATGGGGAAATATTAACTGTAGGCTTTAGGTTTGTGTTCAGCTGATATAAAATATGTTTGACTTTTCATGGATACAAGAGACCAGAACTGACAGCACCACAAAGCGATTAGTGTTTGTAAAATAAAAAAAATTCATTATGACAGGAATAAGAGGAACTTGAACTCATGTTGAAATTAAAAAAAAGTATATATATATTTATGTTGTTGATTAATGAATATAAGTTTTTTTCTTTTTCAGCGAGTGAGTGTGTGGCTCTTAAAAGAGCCGTTGTGGTTTTGTTGTTGGTCCATTCAGATTTACTTGGTCTTCCCGGGCTTCTTGGTCTTTTATTCCAAATTTTGTTTTAAAATTCTTTAGATTTTTAATTTTCACTCATGTGGTCCTACCTGTCTTTTCTCTTGGATTACTTGTATGTTGCTGCTGTTAACTGTGAAATTTCCCTGTGGTGGGATTATGAAAAAAAAAAAAGTCTTGTCTTACATTCATTACTATACTTAAAGTTTACATGTTTTGATGCAGAAATTTATTTTTCACAAATTAATGTGATGATTCTATATGAGGAGCTCACACAACGTTATTAACGGTGCCATCAATACCATTTTGATCTGTATCAATTAATTATTTAAGTACACTGAATTTTTAGACTGATGTAACAACAGGTTTTCCACATCTGGAAGATAACAGGAGTTGTTCTTTTTCAGTGAGTGTGTGGCTCTTAAAAGAGCCGTTGTGGTTTTGTTGTTGGTCCGTTCACATTTACTTGGCCTTTCCGGGCTTCTCGGTCTTCTTGGGCAGAAGAACCGCCTGGATGTTGGGCAGGACTCCTCCCTGAGCGATGGTCACACCGCCCAGCAGTTTGTTGAGCTCCTCGTCGTTGCGGACAGCCAGCTGCAGGTGACGGGGGATGATACGGGTCTTCTTGTTGTCGCGGGCGGCGTTTCCGGCCAACTCCAGGATCTCAGCGGTCAGATACTCCAGCACAGCCGCCAGGTACACGGGGGCGCCGGCACCCACGCGCTCGGCGTAGTTGCCTTTCCGCAGCAGTCTGTGGACACGACCCACTGGGAACTGGAGTCCAGCACGAGAAGAGCGAGTCTTAGCCTTAGCTCTGGCCTTTCCACCGGTTTTACCTCGTCCACTCATTTTTACTAACTTTCTCTTTCACAGTCAGAGAAAATATGCTGGAGCTCTGCGACAGACTCCGCTATATGTGGTTGAGGGCGCGCAACGTTTGTTATCCTCCAATCAGAGTGGATTATGTTTAACCGCGTCCGGGGCATATGGCACGCGGGTGGAAAGTCATTTGTCCAATCAGCAGCGGAGTTTCTAGCGCGCGGGTTGGGGTCTCTCCTTTGGGCGGTGCTGAGCTCCGTTTCCAATCAGAGGCAGGAGGTCTGAAACCACGTGACCAGGCGGACCCACTGTTTAAAAGAGAGCGGTTCCACAGACTCTCATCACATCTTTCTCTCTCAGACAAAGAAGAAAGTTAAAACTATGGCAAGAACCAAACAGACCGCTCGTAAGTCAACTGGTGGCAAGGCCCCCAGGAAACAGCTGGCCACTAAGGCCGCCCGGAAGAGCGCCCCGGCCACCGGCGGCGTCAAGAAGCCTCACCGTTACAGGCCCGGGACCGTGGCTCTGCGTGAGATCCGGCGTTACCAGAAATCCACCGAGCTGCTCATCCGTAAACTGCCTTTCCAGCGTCTGGTCCGTGAAATCGCTCAGGATTTCAAGACCGACCTGCGCTTCCAGAGCTCCGCCGTCATGGCTCTGCAGGAGGCCAGCGAGGCTTACCTGGTGGGGCTGTTCGAGGACACCAACCTGTGCGCCATCCACGCTAAGAGGGTCACCATCATGCCCAAAGACATCCAGCTGGCCCGACGCATCCGTGGAGAGAGAGCTTAAACAGTCTGATCCAACAAAACACAACGGCTCTTTTAAGAGCCACCACATGTACAATTAGAGCATCGCCTGCTTTTATTTTTGTCTTTATTTTATTTTTTTTGTTTAGATGTCTTTTAAAAATGAGATTATGACTGAACTAAAATGACCTTATGTTCAAATTTTGATATTTACCGTTTAGGTGAAATAACACTAAAGTTACAGTAACACATTAGGGCTGATTGTAGATAAATTGAGGTCGTTCTCCTTCATCAGTTTATTACTCCTGTTTGAGCCCTTAATTGTCCTTCTCCTGTCATTTGCTGTTGGGAATGAGGGGGGGTCACTTTAGGTATCACTATTCCAATGCTGTCAACATTAAAAATGTAATGCTACATAATATGACTAAATATTCTGCTTCAAATAGCTTCTATAATTTTCCACAACTTGGATGAGAATGGTTGAAGCCAACCTTTTACATTTTAACTATTTCTAACAGTATTAATTTTTTTAAAACTATGCACAAAATAGACCCATTCTTACTTTTTGGATAGATGTAAATTTCACTAAAGAAGCCAACACTTTAAGGATTTTTAAATGCGAGTGTATTTACCATGGTGTGGTACACTAGTAAATCTGAATTTAAAACTTTTATTAGCCATGGACTAACAGACTACTAAAGAGCTGTCAGTGGTAGTTGTTTTTATTGTGACTTGTGGACATTTTGCTGAACCAGAGGATATAAATAACCTCTATATCTGCTCCACAGAGTTCAGCTTCTGGATTTCAGAACCTTGGACAGCGAAGCATACATAATGTTCTGTAATAGAAGGAAATAAACGAGTAACATTTATTTGTCTTCACAGACAATTGGTCAAGAAGTTACTTCACAAGACTCACCAGGCACAGCCCCTCGGTTTAGCCCTGTGAATCATCCACTTAGTAGCGCTAATGCATTAAAGGGTTAACTATGAACCTCCCGGAACAGCCCCTGGTCCCTCCCCTGTTCTCTATCACGTCCTCAGTTAGTAAATAAGTACGTGGTACTCCCGCTGTAGAAAATATTGTGAAGTTAGTATCTCAACAGTAACGATGAGTGGAAGGGGCAAGGGAGGCAAAGGACTCGGGAAAGGAGGCGCCAAGCGTCACCGCAAAGTTCTCCGTGACAACATCCAGGGTATCACCAAGCCCGCTATCCGCCGTCTGGCTCGCCGTGGTGGAGTCAAGCGTATCTCCGGTCTCATTTACGAGGAGACCCGCGGTGTGCTCAAGGTTTTCCTTGAGAACGTCATCCGTGATGCTGTCACGTATACCGAGCACGCCAAGAGGAAGACCGTGACCGCCATGGATGTGGTTTATGCTCTGAAGAGACAGGGCCGCACTCTGTACGGATTCGGAGGTTAAGTCAGACCAGCATAAACATCAAAACAAAGGTCCTTTTAAGGGCCACCCACACAGCCAAAGAGCAAACGTACATCTACTATCAAACTTTAAAAAGTGTAATATTTAGACTATGATCTGCAACACGTGCCCATGTCCCATTTGCGGTTTAAAGCCTCATCCTTTTAGAGGCAAACATACTTAACTGTAAACCTTCAGTTGCTTTATGTGCTTATATCCTGTGGTTTATAGTGTTATGTGTACTACAGTCATGGCCACTAGATAACCAAATTTAATGGCTCAGAAAAAAAAAGTTAAGTTTTATTTTAAAGTGTGAGCCACAGATGAGGAAATGATGCATTAAGTCTCATATTATCACATATAGGTCTGTAACGGTACCAAACCACACAGTATGTTGAGTAAAAAAGTGCACAATAAGGGTGAGCCACATTGAAATGCAAAAGTGTTTCCATGGTCATTTTCCTTTGTTTACCAAGTTAATTCTTCAGTGTCAATTAAATTAACATCCATAGTCTTTTCAGGTTAATTCGTCCCTGTAGATGTGTCATGTATTTAGTGGATTCTCTTGGGTGTAGTAGTAAATCTCAGATTCATTCATTGAAATTTATAGAAAGGAAATAAACCACTAAATCCATCTTCCACCACATCACCATAACATGTCTGATAACAAAGGGCTCTTACTTATTTCAGTTAGGAACAAAGAATGCATTCTTTGTTAAACTGTAACTATATTATACATTCCGGAATACACAAACAGATTTTGGAGAGGGAGAAATGTTGCATCATTACCTTCGAATGGCTTCCAACATTCATCCAATAATACTGTACTACTAACGAACACTTATTTGAACTTCCAGCCTTTTCACATTGGTGTAAGTCATGTGTCTGACTGGCTTATATTTCTCCCTGTATGTCTGTGTTTCCGTCAAAAACTTGTCACATTATTATAATAGCCTTCCAGTTAAAGCTGTACCTACTGATGTGGCATGTGTCACAGCACTTAGTGAATCAGAAATATGAGCAATATATAAGAAGTTGAGTTTCAATAGCTGGTGGGTTTCTTTTACATTTTAGTTTGACACACGCTTATTAGGAGCATTTTAAGATGACAAAAGAAAAGTGTAAAAATGCCACATCATACGTATAGGTTTAAGTGAGATAATCATGCACTAGTCATCTGTTGTGTGTGTGTGTGTGTTTTACATGTACATCCCCTTATCTCCATGTGACGTTCTTTTTACATTTATAAATAATAAACCAAGGAATAAAATATAGAATATACTAAGAAATACCAATATTTCTATACAGGGAGTTGTCTTTAGTTGTGACTTTCCACCATCTAGAAACTCTTACATTTCTAGATGATCAAATAATGAATTGTTGCTTTTACCTAAGGCTGTTTTTACAGGAAACTGAACAGCACATTTGGTGAAATGACACTAAACAGATAAATTTTAGGTACATGTACCTGACTATTAATATGAGAACTTTAGCCTAACTCAACTTATTCTTGTATATTCTAGTACACCTAAGCCACTAAGTTATAACTGTCCATGTGTTCATAGGTATCTTATGTTACACTTCTTCCTGTGTAAAAATGTCATATACAATACAATAAATGATTAGTGCAGTTGAAGGCTTTCCTGCTTTGTGCACAGATGTCCGCAACACTTGTAACTTCAAAAATATTCTTATTACAAAGATTTCCTCCAAGTGTCGAGAAACATTGATTTATCTCAAGTGTATCCACTAATACAGGGCTGTCAAACTCATTTTAGTTCAGGGGCCATATTTAGCCCAGTTTGATCTCAAGCAGGCCAGACCAGTAAAATAATGACTTAATAAGCTATAAATAATGACAAATCCAAGTTTTTCTTTTTTGTTTTAGAACAAAAAATCCCAATTAAACTATGAAAATATTTACATTTTACAAAATAGATGTGAATAACCTGAAAAAACAGAAATTCCATTTGAAAAATTAGTGCAATTTGAACAATATTATGCCTGGACTTATTATTTCTACATTTACATTACACACAATGTTACCCAAACATTTGGTAACAGGCAGAATATTGTTAAAATTTTGGAGTTTGGAACTAAAATTTTAACGATTTCTACAATATTCCATCTCTTATTATTAACACAACTACAGATCACAGTGGATCCATAAATGCACCAAACATTTAGTAACAGGCAGAAAATTGTTCAAATTACACATTTCAGGTCGTTCATCTTTGTTTTTATTTCTTTGCATTTTATTGTGAAAGAATAGTTTTGTAAATATAAATATTTTAACAGTGTAATGTTTTGTTTTTTTCACTTAAATTTTTTCCACAAAGAAAATTTGTAGTTGTCATTATTTATGGGTTATTGTGTTGTTATTTTGACTGTAGATCACATTGGTCTGTATGTGGAACCTGAACCAAAAGGATTTGGACAACCTGGAGTGTTGAGGTTAATTTTTGCACTTTCGTCCCGTGGGCTGGAATGGAACCTTCGGCGGGCCGGCGGGCCCCCGGACCAAATGTTTGACACCTGTGTTCTATGTAAGAAAAAGAAATGTCATTTTAATTTAGGTTTTAAAACTGTATAAACAATTTGGAAGTTCAGTCTTTAGTGTAGTTGTGGGTGGCTCTTCTTTAATTAGGTAAAAAAAAAAAAAAAAAAAAACTTGAATTAAGCCCCCCCCCCAAAAAAAAAAAAAATCTAGAATTAACTTCAATGTTTTTTTGTTGTTTTAGTGCAAAAAATAACATTAAATTATGAAAATATTTTCATTTAATTTATAAACTATCCTGTAACAATAAAATGTGAATAACCTGAACAAATATGAATAACCTGAAATGTCTAAAGAAAATTCAGCCCAGTTTGAGCTCTTCTGCCTGTTCCTCAGTGTTGAGTGTCTTTGTAGATCTGATCCATAATGCACATGGACAAATGAGAAGTGGAGGAATAATAGTTTAAAATTGCACTAAATTTTCTTACATTTTTTTAATTTAAATTTCAGTTTTGTTTGTTTTTTTTATAGTTTACAAAAGTATTTTCATAATTTATTTTCTTTTTACACTAAACAAAGACAAAAATTTGGAGTTGTCATTATTTCTAGGTTATTCTTTTACTGGTCCAGCCCACTGCTGATCAACTTTAGAATATGGCCCTGAACTAAAATGAGTCTGACACCCCTGGTATAAACAATTCACAAGTTCAGTCTTAGTGCAGTTGTGGGTGGCTCTTAAAAGAGCCTTTGATTCTTTTTTTGTCATTTCATGCTCTTCGGGTTCAGCTCACTTCTTCTTGGCTGCTGCCTTCTTTGCTTTGGGCTTGGCTGCTGCCTTCTTTGCGGGGGCTTTCTTGGCTGCAGGCTTCTTGGTCGCCTTCTTGGGGGCCTTCTTGGGGCTCTTTGCTGTTACTTTCTTGGCCGCCGGGGCCTTCTTAGCCGCCTTCTTCGGGGACTTCTTCGGGACCTTCTTCGCTGCTGCTGGCTTCTTAGGCCTCTTGGGGGTTGCAGGTTTCTTGGCCGCTGCCTTCTTGGCTTTCGAAGCTACTTTCTTCACAGCCTTCTTCTTGGGCTTAGTTTCCGCCTTCTTGCTCATCTTGAACGAGCCTGAAGCCCCGGTCCCCTTGGTCTGGGTCAGGACTCCACTGGCCACCAGGCTTTTGACGGCCACCTTAATGCGGCCCTTGTTCTTCTCCACATCGTATCCAGCTGCGGCCAGAGCCTTCTTCAGAGCCGCCAGAGACACGCCGTTACGCTCCTTAGAAGCGGCCACGGTCTTGATAATGAGATCGCGGACGCTGGGTCCGGTTTTGGCCTTTTTCACGACCTTCTTCTTGGCGGCTTTCGCCGGAGCAGCGGCGGGAGCTGGAGCTACTTCTGCCATAGTTCGGAGTTTCTGTTCAGGTCAGTGTCTAACTACTAGACTAATGCGATGCGCGGAGCACAGGATGTACTTAAACACACCATGAGAACCGTGGAGACTCAACTCAGCCACTGTGTCCTCCGCGCAGTCAGGATACTCGGACACTTGTGTTTTCTCTTCACTGATAAAAGCCTTATAAACAAATCCAGGACCTGTTCTGAAGGCGGACACTGATTGAATCTGTAGCGGACTTGTGTCTCTTCGTCCTGAGGTCATGTAGAGCTCTGGTGGGCTCTGGATTCACTTTAAACTGTCTCCAAACATCACATATTCACCGTGTCGGACTGCACCGCTCGGCGAGTTTTCACATTTATTTCTCTCCTAAAATGATTAAAATCCATCAGAGTTTCAACAAAAGCGCTAGTCCAGTCCGAAAACATGTTGGTTAGGAGAGTCAAAGTTTAAAAACTGATTTGTACTGGAACATTTTGGATTAAAATTGAGCTTTTCCGATGACACCAAACACAATGAGAACTATGGTGCACATGAGCAGACAGACCACAGCTGAGAAATTACTCTGACATTAGTTTGTATCTACATCTATAATTTAATTTATATTTATTTACTTATTTTGATGCAATGAAATACCAAGTATTACTCCTTATTCTAAAATGTAATTAATCAGTGTCAAAAAATGAAGAACTTTTATCTAACACAGTGTCTGCTGACGCTGATACAGAAGGACTAGACAGAAGTTCAAACCAGTTTTAAATAAGGGGGAAACTTTATACAATATACAATACACATTAACCCTTTCATGCATGAATTATGAGAACCTTAGTCAATATTTTTTTCTTGAGTGTTTTTATTCCTATTTAGGCATGAAAAAAACAATGCAATTGAATTTTTTCTTATGAATCTATTTTTCATGGAGTCCCAAAAATGTTCACTCAGCTGGACACCTTAGTTTTTGAAGCAAAGAAACATGCATTTAAAACTCATCATCAGAAAGTGATATACTATGTGAAAACTATGAAATAAAACATTTTTAATGCAGCTAATCTGATGTTTTGTCACATTTTATCATACTCTAATACTAGTCATTACTCATTTCATGGAGATAATATCCTCCTGAGACCAAAGAAATTGACAATTTTAGCTTTTTTACATTAAAAAAAATTGTCTTGATTGGAAACTGCATAATAAAACTTTTTTTTTTTTTCCAGATACATTTTTTAAATAATTATTTATTTATTTTTTTAATGGGATGTCCTTTGCAATGGACAGCATTTTAGTTAAACTGTCAAACTATTGTCCCTTATTGAGGACAAAATGCATTGCTGGGTCTCAGGAGGATATGCAAAAAAAAAAAAAAAAACCCTTTTTGTTTAAGAAAACTGTCAATTACAGTCTAATAAGAATTAGCAGTTGATTTACACTCAAACATGTTAGTGCAGATCAGGTTTATCAAGAACAGCAAAGTTACAGAAATGGTATGAATGTCATTGTATTATGGGATGATGCATAAGTGTCCACTGTGTTGGCTGATATGGAACTAGAACAACAAAATCCATGAATATACAAGAGAACAGCTGGAGAATAACTGTCCACTGGAGTCACCACTGCGCATGAAAGGGTTAAAACATATTAATGAAATAAATATTTAAGCTAGTTCAAATGAACAATAAATTCAATGTTGAATTCTTGACATCTGATACAATGATATATTTTTTAAAGTATTTATTACTTAAATATTTTTGTTAGGGCTGGGCAAGTTAATGCGTTATTACCTTGTTAACAGATTCATTAAATAACAGCGACAATTTTTTTTTATCTCACGTTAATGCCATTTTATTATAACTCCTATTATTCTGCCCCTGCTTGTGTGCGTGTAGCAATTAGCTCAGCAGATAGACAACAGGTTTCCCAAGAAAAGCCGGACGCCGAAAACTTCTCTCCAAATCTTTTACTGTAGACTCACTGTGAAACTGCAACATACATACAAAATATGTCTCAGTTTTGTTCATTGCCTTAGTACATTTACAATGTGTTATACGTCTAAATGAATGGGAAAAAGACCACTAGCTCAATGCTAACTTGAATGGGAAAATCCATAGACACGCTAACGATTAGCATTTGCAGATTAATTTAAGATTTACAGTGTCTTTTTATCCAGCAACAAAGGTATTATTTGGTCATTTATTTATTTGGTTGGTCTTTTTTTTTTTATTTACTTAGTAATTTATTTACTCTGTCATTTATTTATTTAGTTGGTAATTTTTTTTTATTTACTTATTTGGTTGGTCGTTTTTTATTTACATAGTCATTTATTTATTTACTCTGTCATTTATTTATTTACTTAGTCACTTATTTATTTAGTTGGTCATTTATTTTATTTACTGACTCATTTTTTTTATTTCTTTGGTCATTTATTTATTTACTTAGTCGTTTATTTATTTAGTTAGTCATTTATTTATTTACTTAGTCACTTATTTATTTATTTATTTATTTATTTATTTTATGTAGTTGGTCATTTATTTATTTAGTGTACAAAGAATTTTCAATACTCAACAATCCTCGGTCTTAAAAAGTTGGTTCATGGTGTTACACATAATTTGCCTACATTCCACAACTAATTCTCCTGCCTTTGAGGATTGAAGTATGGCTGGAAGATGGTTGTTTGCCATGAAAACTGAGTTAACACAATTTCCTCAGGTACTCCAGGTGTCCTAACACGTTTATTCACCGTTTTACCTTTAATGAAAAGGATAGATGTGCTCATTTTAGTTGTCAACCTTAAATAAATGTGGATTGGAAACCACTAGCAAAGGATGGATTTTACTGTTGCATTTTGTGACATCAGTATAAAATACATGTAATCACTGACTAAAACGTTCTTAGTTTGTTCATAACTTTTTTAAAAACAACTCTGGTGGACACAGAACTTCCTGATTTCAATCATAAGTGAAACCTGTAAAGGCACCAGGTCCTATGTTGGACATAAAACATGTTGACCAGGGGAAACTTCCATACATTGGAATCACAAAGTTCTATGTCCATTTTTAACTTCTTATATCTCTAAGCCTATGGAGATTTAGAACATGTTAACAATATGTTTAGGGTACCTTTCCCTGTCAACACTATTCCACACAAAAAGATGATTGATAACTCTCTAAATATCAGAGATCAGACAGGTCAAATTTTCAAACTCTGTTTTCTCAATATGAGGAAAAGTGGACATAGAACCAGCTCATTCTCAAGGGACGATATAGAAAACCCCCAAACAATGTACATTAGTGATGTGACGTTCACGAACGAATCTTATCTTTTGAACAGTTCTTTGAAATGAACGATGGGAACAGAATTTTTTTTTAAGGAGAGAGTGTCCGATTACCTGTCAATTTAGCACCAGTGGGGTGGCATTGAGCAGGAGAATGTTCGAGCAGAAAAACACGAGTGCTTGGGCACTGCACATGTCTCATGGCAAGAAGTTAGCAAAGAACAACCGTTTGAAGCGTGAGGTTATCTTTCAAGTCTGGGTCAACGAATAATTTGCACCACCATTTGAAAACTCAGCACCTGACTACTTGTGGAACATACTGTTCTTGTTCTGAGAACTGCACTACAGTTCAGGTATTTAAGTAATTGCAGTGATTAATCAGTTGTGTTTTGTGCAATTTTTTCCATATGTTTACACACATTTATTGTTCTTGTTTTGAGGAGAATAAAATGTTATTTCATAAGAAAATGTTTTATTTTCTTCATTTTTAGCCTACAGACTAGTCCACATGATTTACCGTGATGTTTTTGGTCAAATTCCAGCATTTGCCTAATGTCACCTCTCATGTCATGTGTTTAGCCCACACATTTGAACTAACTATTCTCTTATGGTAAGATAATATTTACTGTCGCGCCAATTAAACCTCTAAAATGTAATGTCAATCACCACATGTAGCCTATTCAGTCATTAAAACATTGGTGTTTCAAAATAATGCAAAAAACATAAAAGAGCCAACCTTTTGAACGGTACTTTTCAGAGAACGGCTCCTGATTGAACAACTCTTCTTCTTCTGTTCGGTATCTCTACCATAAGCCGTTAACATTACGCTATTGGACTCCTCTATACGTTTTCATTGATTATTAGGGAGTTCATAATGGTATATTAGTTTACTCTTTAGTGTAAGTGGGTGGCCCTTAAAAGGACCTTTGTTTTCAGAATAATCCAGGGGCAGTTTATCCTCCGAATCCGTACAGGGTGCGGCCCTGTCTCTTCAGAGCATAAACCACATCCATGGCGGTCACGGTCTTCCTCTTGGCGTGCTCGGTGTAGGTGACGGCATCACGGATGACGTTCTCCAGGAAAACCTTGAGCACACCGCGAGTCTCCTCGTAGATGAGACCGGAGATACGCTTGACTCCACCACGGCGAGCCAGACGGCGAATAGCGGGCTTGGTGATGCCCTGGATGTTGTCACGGAGAACTTTGCGGTGACGCTTGGCGCCTCCTTTCCCGAGTCCTTTGCCTCCTTTGCCCCTTCCACTCATCGTTACTGTTCAGTTGTTAACCTCACAACGGTTGGTTAGCAGAGAGCGCCACGTACTTATCCGCTGACTGAGGACGTAAAAGAAGACAGGGGAGGGGGATGTGTTCCGGCACGTTACCGCCTTGAAGGAGCAGTTATATTATTCATCTTTGCGTCTTTGCTTTGAAACTTCTCTAAATTGCCGTGAATTGTACTGAACTCAAATCTCGAATAAATAAATAACAATGTTTTTCAGAGAACGTCAAACATTTACTGTTATCTCAAGCTGTTTTCACTTGTTTTACACTGAAGATCCCAGATGAAACTAGTAACACTACTGACAGAAATACATAATACACATGCATTATGTATATATGTATACTATACCATCTCCATATTGTCCCTTTGTATATATGTAGTTTATAGAATTAATGTGCAATATAAACCTTGAATTAAATAAAGATTGTTAGAAGGGAGGGAAGTACTGTAAGTATACTTCAAAGCAGCCTGTGTAGTGATAAATTATCCTGTCACTGCTAACTACTGTACTTTTTGTTTCATAAATGTATTCATTGTCCTTTTTCATTGTTTTATAAGAACAAGAAAAAAAAAAAACATCAAAACAATCCCTACCAACCCCCACCCACATAATAGCATCCACTCCCAGTGGAACAGAACATACTTGACAGACACAACTTAATTGACTATACAGACAAGTCCTTTAAAATAGCTAAAATGTTGTCCAAATCTTATAAAAGTCTTTGATCTTTCCATAAGACAGGCCCTCTCCCAATCCTCTACAGATATTTCTGTTTGAAGATCATTTTTCCAAGCTGATAAATGAGAATTGTCCTTAGTACCTGCCAACAGCACATCATTACATTTTGACACAAGACCGTTGTTATGACAGTGGGTCTTTGTGATATTTTCAATAGTGGATAGAGAAAGTTCTAATGTAGATTAAATTTGTGTAATTATGTAATCTCTTATTTGTAAATATTTTTTTTAAGAAATGTTTTCTCGGCAAATTAAATTTGTTAATTTATTTATTAATTGTTCAAGACATTAGAGAGCCCTCCCTATATAGATCTTCAAATGCTGTATAGTATAGTTTAGTTTATTTGAAAGGGTACAATGCAATTTCATAAAACATATGGTTAAAAAAGCCAGAAGGCTAGTTTTCATCTGTAGTCCCCTGGCCACGTTTTAAAAAGGCAGTTAAAAAAAAAAACATTTACAGGAGAAAGACATGGTTAGACACTAGATAGGGCACTAATGACTGTTGAGGGAGCAGAAAACAATGTCTGTACAATACACATTCAAACACTTACTGTACATTTAATGCTTCAGACCTTTTAATTCAGATTTTATATGAAACCTTGACTGTGTACAACTGGATGTGCAAACACATCTGTATTGTCTAGTTGTTTCAAAGGCAGAACGACGTCGCTCGTGTATTAAAAACAAAAAAAATCTCATGCAATAAATGATTTCACATTGGGAGGACAATTACACATTATGGTTCATACAACAAAATAATTGACTTTGATAGGAATAAAAACTTGAACTCATGTTCAAATGAAACAAATATAAATTTTAATTTGTTTTTGGTTGATGACAATATCAGAAGTTGTCCTTTTTCAGTGAGTGTGTGGCTCTTAAAAGAGCCGTTGTGGATGTTGGTCCGTTCACATTTACTTGGCCTTTCCGGGCTTCTCGGTCTTCTTGGGCAGAAGAACCGCCTGGATGTTGGGCAGGACTCCTCCCTGAGCGATGGTCACTCCGCCCAGCAGTTTGTTGAGCTCCTCGTCGTTGCGGACAGCCAGCTGCAGGTGACGGGGGATGATACGGGTCTTCTTGTTGTCGCGGGCGGCGTTTCCGGCCAACTCCAGGATCTCAGCGGTCAGATACTCCAGCACAGCCGCCAGGTACACGGGGGCGCCGGCACCCACGCGCTCGGCGTAGTTGCCTTTGCGCAGTAGTCTGTGGACACGACCCACTGGGAACTGGAGTCCAGCACGAGAAGAGCGGGTCTTGGCCTTAGCTCTGGCCTTTCCACCGGTTTTACCTCGTCCACTCATTTTTACTAACGTTCTCTTTCACAGTCAGAGAAAATATGCTTCACTGTCGCGACAGACTCGTTTATATATGGTTGAGGGCGCGCAACGTTTGTTATCCTCCAATCAGAGTGGATTACGTTAACAGTGTCCGGGGCATACGGCGCGCGGATGGAAAGTCATTTGTCCAATCAGCAGCGGAGTTTCAAGCGCGTGGGTTGGGGTGGGTTAAGAATGTGCCTTTCAACCAATAAGATGGAAGATGTGAAAACTCGTCCCTTTTTCAAACCAGAGACACAGTTTAAGAGCGGAGCATCTTCGTATAAACTTACATTTCTACTGTGAACAGACAGAGGAAACTATGGCAAGAACCAAGCAGACCGCTCGTAAATCCACCGGTGGCAAAGCCCCCAGGAAGCAGCTGGCCACTAAAGCTGCCCGGAAGAGCGCCCCGGCCACCGGCGGCGTCAAGAAGCCTCACCGTTACAGGCCCGGGACCGTGGCTCTGCGTGAGATCCGGCGTTACCAGAAATCCACCGAGCTGCTCATCCGCAAACTGCCCTTCCAGCGTCTGGTCCGTGAAATCGCTCAGGATTTCAAGACCGACCTGCGCTTCCAGAGCTCCGCCGTCATGGCTCTGCAGGAGGCCAGCGAGGCTTACCTGGTGGGGCTGTTCGAGGACACCAACCTGTGCGCCATCCACGCCAAGAGGGTCACCATCATGCCCAAAGACATCCAGCTGGCCAGACGCATCCGTGGAGAGAGAGCTTAAACAGTCTGATCCAACAAAACACAACGGCTCTTTTAAGAGCCACCACACGGGCACTGAAGATGCACTCTTCCAGTTAATCATCTGCATTGTGTCAGTTAAGCTTTGGAAAACGATATGCATAACGATCAATAATCAGAACTTATACAGGGTGTTCCATAAGTCTCCATACATAGGAGACATAATACATTCCATGCATATATGGTTCTAACATGTTTCTTTATATTTCTTATTTATAGTTCTTCAGCAGACACGCATTGAAATGTGTTCCTGACAAAATGGCAGTCATATAGAGCATATTATATAAATAAAAATGGTTCATGTCAAGAAACGTTTATTTTTCCTATGTATGGAGACTTATGGGACACCCTGTAGATAGCAATACAGTGATCAAACAAATACTGACTGAACTACACAGAAGAACTTTGGACAAACAGCAGACACTGCCATGGAATACTATAGATTTCTAAGTCTGTCTTAACATTAAAAAAAAAAACATGTATGCATATTTCAAGAATGTGTGCCTTTTTATTGTGTATAAATATGGGTTAATGTAATTTTAGATTTTTATTTTTTATTTATTTATTTTTTTTTTAAGGTTTGAGTGTATATACAAATGTTTTCTTTCTCCTTTTTTGTGAACATGGGTAATGTGCAGTTTTGTGTATGGATGTATGTACAGGTGGCTAAATGTGTATGTTGAGTACAGAGGCGTATGTCTGTGCTTGTATTCTCTTGTAAAACTCAAAGAATAATAAAAAAAAAAAAAAAAAAAAAGAAAGAAAGAAAACCATAGACTTCTAAGTCTGTCTCACATTTAAAGAAAGGGGGAAAAGGAGGAAAAAAAGAAAACATGTTTGCATATTTCAAGAATGTGTGCCTTGTTATTGTATATATATGGATAGATGTAAACTTTAGATTTTTGGGTGTGAGTGTAAAAACAAATGGTTTCCTTTTTTTCTTTTGTTTTATTTTTTTCATCCTTGTGAACATGGGTAATGTGCAATTTTATGCATGGATGTATATACGGGTGACTAAATGTGTATATTAAGTATAGAAGTGTATGTTTGTGCCTTGTATTATCTTGTAAAATTCAATAAAGAATATTTTAAAAAATAAAGATGCACTTACTCCTGTTTACAGTTTAAACTAAGATGAAATATTACACATCATAGTTTAAATGTTTTAGTTGGACCATCTTTAATCTTATAGTTTTTAGCATTCATCAAAGTTTACATATCCACAACATTTATTTCCACACTATTTTAAGACATTGAGAATGGCTCATCTTTCTATAGAAGGGAAAGTGTGAGTGTCCAATTACAAAAATACACAGGATTTTTACATATGGATGACTTGCTTTACTACAACTGGAATATATAAATAAAAAAAAAAATATGATGTTCAGTAACTGCAAAAAAAAAAAAAAAAAGCTCAGTTTATTTTTTTGATTTATGTTAAAATTGAAAAGCCATCATTAGAAATTTACATTACTAACATGCAGTTCTGTGCAATAAATAAAAGAATCATTAAATCCAGAACAATAAAAAAAAATAATTGAATAACTAGATTATTGTGCTCTAGTAAAAACAGGTTATGATGACAAGTGAAATGTACGATCTTGGAACAGTAAAAGTCTACACTGCAATACAAATATACATCTGAAATTACACATACTCAATCCAGTTCTCTTGAGGAACTTTGTATTATCGTTCCTTAAGTTCATTATTAAAATTTCTTGCACTAGAAAAAAAGTCATATTATATTTGACAGATTTATATAACAGTAACATGTTAATATAAAAGGCTGTTATAGTATTAAAATTCCTCAAATGCAACTTTTAGCTGATGTTTTCAAAGTATCCAATAAAGTGTTAGTTTATGTACAGTACATTCATATAATAGATCTACAATGTTTAATAACTTGTGAACCATTAATACTATCAGGGGAAAATTAAACTAGTGTAAATCAGTGTCGATTTTACTTGAGAATACTACTGGGATTTTCTCTTAAAAAAAGTTGAGAAAATGAGTGACAACAGGAAACGCAGCAAAATCTGGACACATTTCAGTGACATTGACCAAACTAAGGCAGAATGTCGAGCAGGGGTCACCAATCCTGGTCCTCGAGGGCCGGTATCCTGCATGTTTTAGATATTTCCCTCTTCCCGCACACCTGACAGTCGTTATCAGGCTTCTGCAGAGCTTGATGATAGGCTTATGGTTTGAATCAGGTACGTTGGAAGAGGGATACATCTAAAACAAGCAGGATACTGGCCCTCGAGGACCAGGATTGGTGACTCCTGAGTAGAGTGTGCAAGACAAAAACCTCACATAGAGCTGGTTCCACAAACAGCCTGCACAGACACATGAGAACTGTTCATCCATCAGAGCAATTGGAAGAAAAAACACAAGCAAGTGAACGAGATATTAATGCAGGTGCCAGTGAGTCTGCTGCAACTGCTGCTGCTACTGCAGTATCTACACCATCGCTGTGAAAGCTAAAAGTTTAAAACAGTTTAAAGTTAGTAAAAGTCATTTGTAAATAGTTAAGCATTTCTTTTTGCACTTTCTGATTTATTTTTAATCACTGTAGAGCATATAAATAAAGGTGTATTTACATAAACATTTGATATAGTGCATTTTTTTTACATTATAAACTCATATTGTGCATAACTTTATGTTATTGTTGGTAATAAATTAATTTAAGCACCAAAAAATCTTAAGAGCCACAAGAGCTGGCTCTTTTTAGTGAGCCAAGCCAAAAGAGCCGGTTCTCTAAAACAGCCAGAATTCCCATCACTAGTACAATCAGATATTAAATAAAATACAGGGGTTGGACAAAATAATGGAAACACCTTCACCTCAAGATGATAATGCCCCAATCCATACAGCTAGAATTGTTCAAGAATGGCATGAGGAACATTCTAATGAAGTTGAGCATCTCGTATGGCCGGCACAGTCCCCAGACCTCAACATTATTGAGCATTTATGGTCAGTTTTAGAGATTCAAGTAAGACGTTGATTTCCACCACCATCGTCTCTAAAAGAGTTGGAGGGTATTCTAACTGAAGAATGGCTTAAAATTCCTTTGGAAACAATTCACAAGTTGTATGAATCAATACCTCAGAGAAATGAGGCTGTAATTGCCGCAAAAGGCGGACCTACACCATATTAAATTATATTTCATTGATGTTTTAAGGTGTTTCCATTATTTTGTCCAACCCCTGTATATACACACTGGAATACAGCATATGTGAATGAATAAACCACAGGACATTAGTACATTAAGTGGGTAGGCTTTCTAAGCAAAGTTTAGTCAGAAGTATATTAACCTCAGTTACAGGATCAGACAGTTCACCTTAATGCAAATAGAACATAGGTACAACGTGTTGCAGGTCATTGTTTCATTATTAAACTCTGCATTTTAAGTAAACATTAAAAGTATGTATATATACACATACACGTTAATGTTTAATATACATTTTATATTTAATGTAATAATTATTAAAAAACATTAAAGTTAGGTCTTTAGAAGTGTGGGTGGCCCTTAAAAGGACCTTTGTTTTGACGTTTTCCATCGGTCTGACTTAACCTCCGAATCCGTACAGGGTGCGGCCCTGTCTCTTCAGAGCATAAACCACATCCATGGCGGTCACGGTCTTCCTCTTGGCGTGTTCGGTGTAGGTGACAGCATCACGGATGACGTTCTCCAGGAACACCTTGAGCACACCGCGGGTCTCCTCGTAGATGAGACCGGAGATACGCTTGACTCCACCACGGCGAGCCAGACGGCGGATAGCGGGCTTGGTGATGCCCTGGATGTTGTCACGGAGAACTTTGCGGTGACGCTTGGCGCCTCCTTTCCCGAGTCCTTTGCCTCCCTTGCCCCTTCCGCTCATGTTTACAGTTCAGTTATTCTCTTCACAATAGTTGCTGCACAGAGAGTACCACATACTTATTCACTGAATGAGGACGTAAAAGAGGACGTGGGAGGGGCTGTTTCTCTTATTTGCATTTTTATGGCGGTGAATAATTTACATCTTGGTATTTTAGCGCCATCTGGAGCATGAATGAAAAAAAATGACAACTCCTCTGCAGGGAAACATGACTTTAATTCATGAAGTTTCTGTATAAAAGGTTTCGGTGTTTGTATTAGTTTAAGGATACAGTTATGGGTATTTCACATTTAGCTTTTTCTCCATCATCTCAGTTTGCTACCATTCAGATAGAGTAGTCTCTTATTTCCTCATTCATTTATATTCACCTTGTAGGTTTTTATAAACTAATTTTAATGCATTGTACATCATTTCAACTAAGTTTTGACTGTTCAGGTCAAACTGCATTGTAGCTCTACACACTCCAGAGCTCTGCCTCAGAAACATCTGCTTTGAGAAGATGTGTAGCTGTCACAAAGACAATTCAAATTTATCTGGAGGCAGTTAGAATAATGAACTGTTGTTGAACTTGAGCCCCGGAATGCACTTTAAAATGGCACTTTACGGCTGTGCACTTTAGAAATAAAACTTTATTTATTTGTTTGTTTGTTTGTTTGGGGGTGTTGTTGGGTTTTTTTTATATCAGTATTTTATTATTTTTTATCAGTAATTTATACTATTTACATAATGCTGCTGACAGTCGGGGACCTGAGTACAATGTTTCATTTCTGTGTATTCTATAGAGGGTATGCACGTGACGTCACCACCAGCGGAAGTCACCGCGGTTACGTCCACTGAGTGGCAGAAAGAGGGAGATGAGTAGCGGCTTTGGCTTGAATACTGCAAAAACTTTAGGACAATCTAAAAAATGGGGAAGAGCTGTTGTGCCATTGATTGCACAAATAGGTTTAAAAAGCACTCGGAGCTATCGTTTTAGCGGCGACCTAAAGCCAAAGACAGAAGAAGCAGATGGATCGCTGCAATTCGTAGAAATAACTGGAATCCAGGCAACGAAACCTGGATTTGTGGTTGCCATTTCGTGTCAGGTAACGTTAATTTATTCTGTATTCTTGCGTAAAATCATACCTTAAATTACATATCGTTTTGACTAACATTACCTCTTAGGTTCAGCTCTTAATGTTAGCATCTGTCATTTAGTTCTATATTTGATAACTGAAACATTTTTGTCTTCAGTTGTGTGATTCTGAACCTTGTGCTCTACATAATTTGTAAACTAGCTTAAACTGAGGCTAACCTAGTTTTCCAAATAAGGGGGTACTCTAGCACAAAGCTGTTGCAGCTGTGTTGGATCAAGTATTTGATGTTAACTCTACTTAAATCTCCACAGTACCAGTAGATCATCCACTCACTTGGGTCAGTACTAAGGGTTCAACTGCAGTAAATCAGTAGTGAACTGTGAGCACTACTGCTGGGCCTTTACCTTGGCAATCACTGCCAAGAAAATACGTCTGCACTGACAGAAAACCTCCAAAACAATAGTATGTTGAACTGAAAGCACTCACCAGCTGTAATCCTCTAATTAACGAGGATGACGAGGATGTCAACAACTCTTTGGCTTTTGGATGCTTTCAGCCTTTGCACTGTGTATTTTCCTGGCGTTGAAATCAGGTTCATATAAATGTCAGGATACGTGATTTCCGGCCACATATCAATGTTCGTAGACCACTTGTTGTTTGGTAATTGTATGGATCCATGTCCAGTCCAACTGTCTTTAATTTCATGTTATATTCCACATTCCTGGTCTCGCTTTAGTTACTGCTATACTCCGCCATGTTGAGCCGGTTTGTTTTTGCCACTCAGTCTGACTTAGAGGGGCGTGGCCCAGGGGGGAAGTGACGTATGTGCATTCCCTCTATATGCTGAAATAACAATGACTGAATCAAAATAAATAAATAAATAATAACAATGACTGAATTTGTTATTTAACGTTTTTCATATATTTTTTAAAGTCATGCATCTAAAAAAAAAAAAAAAAAGCATTTAAAAAAGTGTCATACATATTATCACAAAAGCAGTGAAGCTGGTAAAATGTGACTTAAAATCCTTCCTGTTGAACAATATTTGGTTTGAAATCAGTGCTTTGTGTGTGAAGATTATCCTATGTGTGTGTGGGTCACATGACTGGAGCAGAAATGAGTGCCATAGGCATTATGGGTAAAAACCAAATGGATATAGTCAGACACAACAGCTCCAAGATATTATGAATTCTACTCTTGGTTCAGGAGGCAAAAGCAGCACATTATGCTTATTGTTTATTTTACGTGCTTACACTTTGATGTGTTTGGACTCTTACTGAAAGCATCTACTTTTATTTTGTCATGTCGGGTCCTGTCTATTACCAGGCATTAGCATAAGAGACATTGAAAGACTTTTAAAAAACATTTTTGTATGTGTGCTTGTATTCCTTCATAGTTTTCACAGTGTTTTGGCAGTGCCTTCAAGAGAGAGAAAATAAATGTTCTGTTTCTTTCTGACTAATTGTGGATGCTGATGTCATGTTTCTTCTGCCCCCTCAGCTAAAAATCTACCCGACATTCACCAAATGTTTTCAGATGCACTAGTTACATTCTGTGGTGCATGCTCAGATACTTGGTATTTATAAGCTTCCTTGGTGAAGCTGTTCAGACTGCAAAAGCCACAATTATTCCATGTTCCCTTACTCTTATTAAAAGTAAACACAGACAGTAAAACAGTTTATTGTACTCAGTGTTAACACTCTTGATTATAATAATTGAAATGATGCACAAAACCTTTCATTTTCTTTGTTAGTAAACCTCATTTGGGTGCAAGTATTCCTTCCTCATTTGATTTCTCTTTTGTCTTTTTTTTTTTTTGTGTGTGTGTGTGTGGGGGGGGGGGGGCAAAAAAAAAAAAAAAAAAAAAAAAATATATATATATATATATATATATATATATATATATATGACCAAAATCTGTTGCCATTTTCTTTTTGCTTAAATTCAGATTCATACAAAGAAATTTAATGACAAAAGGTGGGAGTTGCGACACAGGGCACATTAATGGGCCTCCGAGGGAATCCTGTCATTTAACATAAACAATAACATAAATAAACTGATAATTCTGTCCCTAATACTTATTATAAATCAGGTGTGTGATCTTTCAATAAAAGCCTAGAATTATTTATAGAGCTGAAATCACTGTGAGGTGTTTTGAGTGACTTTATGAAGGTAGGATATTTCAACTCAACCTCAACAAAATTCATATTTAGTCATTTTAATAAATATAATTCACAAAACTGAATATGGTTAAAGACACTTTACACACAGTTAATATAATTTTATACAGGGCAGGCAGAGAAGGCCTTGCAGTCTACCAGGAGATTTTGCTGTTGCCATGTTAATGATAATTCTGCAGTCACTGATTGCCATCTAGTGGACAATAGCAAAACTGCATGAAGTCCAGATATTTATTATGGATTTTTAACTGATCAAATAAATCTTTTCGTCTTACTAGTAAAATAAAATATTGTCATCTACAATTAATTTTTCTCTCAATATGAAAATACGAGAAAGTGTGTATAGTACCTAATAATTATCATGAACTTGACTAATGATCACTGAGGAATTTGCAGTTAAAATGAAAAACGGGTTGAACGGAGACAGTGACACTGCATAATGGAGCTGATAAAGTGCATCTCTGATGGCTACAAAGGACCAAACCATGGAAAAGAATCTTCTGTCATACAGATGAGTTTTGTGCATCACACTACTTGTTGATAATAGCAGACACATTATTGCACAGGTATCAAACATGCGGCCCGGGGGCCAAATCCAGCCCCTGGGATGAATTTTTGAAATGCAAAAATTACTTAAGATATTAATAATGAAGGATGTTAAAATCATTGATTCACCAGTAAAACCCATGGAGTTGGATCAGTGACAGTGGATGGACACACTGGGTTTATGTTCAGTTATTATATAAAATGAACAAAAATGAATAAAAAAAATTAAAAAAAAACCCTGATAATGTGGAAAAATTAGCAAAACATTTACTAAAATAAAGTTAAAAAGGATAAAATAAGCAACAAAATGAACAAAAACAGCCAAAGTAATGAACAAAAATGAATAATAAATCAAAAAACAATACGTAACAATACAAAACGTAACAAATGAACAAGTGAATTAAAAAAAAAAAAAAAAAAACTCAATGTCAAAAAATTAGCAAAAAACACTTGGTTTATGTTCAATTAATGAGAGATTTTACTAACAAAAAAAAAGTCACTTTTTCTTCAGTTTTTGCTGTTTCTGATTGAATAACCCTCAACTTTAATCTGAGCTTTTATTAACCTCTCCATCACAGGTGTCAAACATGCGGCCCGGGGGCCAAATCCGGCCCCTGGGATGAATTTGTGAAAAGCAAAAATTACTTAAGATATTAATAATCAAGGATGTTAAAATAATTTTAGGTCATTTCAGTCTAAAGTGGATCAGAAGCAGTAAAATACTATCATAATAACCTATAAATAATGACAACTGTAAATTTGTCTGGTTTTTTTAGTGTAAAAAAAAGTAAAATTACACAAAAATGCTGACATTTACTGACTAGTCTTTTGCAAAAAATATGAATATCTGAAATGTCTTAAGAGAAGATGTGGAATTTTAATAATATTCTGCCTGTTATTTAATATTTTGTGTAATTGTAGATCCACTGTCATCTCTAGGTTGTGATTCACATGTATAAATGATAAACTAAGGTGTAATATTCTTAACATTGCACTTATTTTACTAAAGAATTTTCAGGTTGTTCATATTTGTACATGATATGTTCAAGTACAATTTGTAGATGTAAACATTTTCATTGTAACAGAATTCACTTTTTTCACTCAAAAGTTCTTATTCTATTATTTATATTATTGTACTGGTCCGGCCCACTTTAGATCATATGAGGCTGAATGTGGCCCCTGAACCATAATGAGTTTGACCCCCCTGCATTAGTGGATACACTTGAGATCAATCTATGTTTCTCGACACTTGGAGGAAACCTTTGTAATAAGAACATTTTTGAAGTGACAAGTGTTGTGGACATCTGTGCACAAAGCAGGAAAGTGTTTCTACATTTCAGCCTTGTTACCTCACTGTGTCTTCTATGTCAGTTTATTCATTTTCTGAACTGTTTAATCCAGAGGGTCAGAGGAGCATATCCCAGCTACCTACGGGTGAAAGCAGGGTGAACCTTGGACGTGTTGACAGTTCATCACAGGGCTGACATATACAGACAAATGCACATTTTCAGCTTTACTTCAGATCAGGGGTCTCAAACATGCGGCCCAGGGGCCAAATGCAGCCCACCAAAGGTTCCAATCCGGCCCGTGAGATGAATTTACAAAGTGCAAAAATTCCACAGTCAAGGCTGTGGAACTCATTTTTTAATTCAGGTTCCACATACAGACAAATATGAGTAAAATAATAATGTAATAACCTACAAAAAATAATGACTCCAGATTTTCTTCTCAGTTTGATGTGAGGAAAAAAAAAAACAATATTACGTTATGCCTATAAATAATGACAGCTTCAAATTTTTGTTTTAGTTCAAAAAATAACAATTATGAAAATATTTGCATTTACAAACTATCCTGTAACAATAAAATGTGAATAACCTGAACAAATATGAACCTGAAATGTCTAAAGAAAATTAAGCACAATTTTAACTATTTTCTGCCTGTTACTTAGTATTTAGTGTCCTTGAAGATCCGATCCACAATGCACACGTATGAATGACAAGTTGAGGGATAATATTGTTAAAATTGTGCTTAATTTTCTTAAGAAATTTCAGGTTTTTCACATTTTTTTACTTGGATAGTTTATAAAAGTATTTTCATAATTTAATGTTTTTTTTTATTTGCACTACAACAAAGACAAAAACTTAGAGTTGCCATTATTTATAGGTTATTATGTTATTTTATGTGTCCGGCCCACTGGAGATCAAACGGGCTGAATGTAGCCCCTGAAAGAAAATGAGTTTCAGACCCCTGCTTTAGATAGTCATTGTTCGATTGCATTTCAGAGTTCACATGGCTCTTTTCTGGTTCACTCGAACACATCATTAAATGGTCTGGTCAGCTGACTGTGGAGTCACAGCACATCATTTATTATTATAAATTGGAATCTGACGTGGTTTTAACTTACTGTCCCCTGTATGGGACTAAAAACTTTTTTTTTTTTTTTCATTTAGTACTTTTTTTCTGCTTTTAATCCTCGTCAGTGTGCTCGTGTTTCATGTCCAGATTTGTCCTGTGGTAAACATCTGTGCTAGACTCCCTTTCCTACTATTGTAGAATGAAAGGGATACCATTAAAGTCACCATGAACCTTCCCTTTATCTGGACAGTAAACCTTTGCTTTACCATATAAGCATTTCCCCTTAAATTCCACAGTCCAGAACAGTCCCATAGTTTTGTAAAGATGTGTTTAGAACAGGGTGTCAATCACATTTTAGTTCATGGACCACACAATTTTGCCTTAAAAAGGGCCAGCCCAGTAAAATAACTTAAAACTGTGTGACAAATACAACTTCACTGTCAGTGTCTTCTGTGCAACCTTTGCAAATTCATCATGTGGGCCAGATCGAACCCTTTGGAGGGCTGGTTTTGAACTACTGTAACAGGACTGGACACATTTTCTTTTCTACCTCACTCAACCTCCACTCTCTCCAAGTGGAGGGGCAGTGTTTCAACAATGCTCTTAAATATAGGCTTAAGTGATACCTTCCCCTTAAAAATTAAAGTTTCAATCTGTTCAGGTTTCAAGGGAACCCTGGACTGCAAATGCAGGCACAAACATGGCAACTGTTGGTTTACTCTGACCTACTGTGATATACAAAAGTCACATTCCATTTACGAGTTCTGACAAACAACCTAGTAATGAGCTATGAAACAATACACACTACATGTTTTAGAAACATTGACAACTAAAAATACAGTCCCTGTCCTTTCAGGACTGTTAACCTTTCTGTCATAACGGCAAAACCAACTGTGAAAGTAGTTCACATAATCTTAGATTATGGCCGAGCTTTGCATAATCCGTTTAAGAGCAAACGCGAGAATCACAGTAAGTGCATCATTAAAGTGATCTCCAGTAGAGTGCAACAGGTCAGTATTAGATCATGTCCACATTAATGCTCAGTGGAACGTGGCCATGGGAGAGAAAAAAAAAGTGCAGAGTTTGTATTGTGTGTATTTTATTGGAAAGCATATCACCTTTAAACAGTCAGACAGGTTCAAGTCATCCAACTGTACACTGATGCATGAACAGGGGAATGGAATGGAGTCTTAAGTGCTGAATGCATCCATGTTGGAATGTTTACAGGGAATGAGCTCTGGGATGAATCCAGACTAGACGTCGCAGAGACCAGATCCCAGTACAGTATGATTTGTAGAGGGCAGGAGGGAATGTGAGGATTATGGGTAATGAACAAATGTTCTCCCCTCTAGCCTAAGGTCAAAAACCAGGAAATCTGAGGCAAAAGGTTGTACTGGTATCTAACCAGTCGGTGAGGACCGCTACAGGACCCAGAGCAGCTCAGTAGAGCCAGCTGTAGGCACAGCTGGTGTAGCTGACCAGCTCCTCCTGCTTGAACCACAGGGAGATCTCCTTGTTGGCACTCTCCACTGAGTCACTGCCATGGATGATGTTCCTGTGACAGAAAATACACATATTTGAACATTTAAAAAATACAAGCAAAGCCTCTGACCACGTACAGGACAGTCACAGGGCAGTACTCACTTGCTGACATCAATGCAGAAGTCTCCTCTGATGGTTCCAGGGGCGGAGTCAGCGGGGTTTGTTGCGCCCAGCATCACCCTGCCGGTCTTCACTGCACCCTTGCCTTCCCACACCTGAAAGAGAGCGATGGTGTGAGGAACCCAGCAGATGCCATGATGTGACACATTTTAGTCCAATGCCTGATCACTGTTATGAAGGCTCTTAGTCACATAGGAAACAGAGAAGACCTAGAACTTCCTTAATTCCATGGGAAAAGCATGACGTCACTCAGTCCATTTTGTAAGGGGTTAGTAAATGTCAAATTAATTTCTCTACATTTAAGCTTTAGCAAGTGATTTATCACCATTTATTGTAATATCACTCTGCATTTCGGTGACAATCAGGTATTTCTCTATATTTAATTTACTGATTATGAAGAGTAAATTCATAAAATCTTATTAAGGTTATTATATCAAAAATACAGAAAACTAACAAAAGGTGACTTCCCGCAAAACATATATGCAACTGAACTTTAAAACCAAGCACCTACAACCACTGTCATTTGTCAAATGATATGCGTTTTTACTGGTGAGTCATTGACGCAGAAGACAACAGAGTTTCCATGTTCACTATGGAGCCTCTGAACGTCCAAAACAAGATGTAATCTGACGCTGCTAAAAATGTGAGGAAACTGCATTTTACCTAAATTATTTAGATGTACTGATAGGATTAGGAGCTCAAAAGTCAGTTAGCATTTTAGGCAAGTAGAGGCTTTTGGTTACCAATAGCTTAGGTCTCTGAGGGTTAAGTACCAAACAATGTCAAGCTACAAGAAGTAAGGGCAATTTTTTTTTTCTCCCTAGGGAGGAGATTGATGGCCACTGGCCTTTTCCTTCTCAATTATTAAGCAGGTCAGCCTTTAAACATTAACTATTGTCAACCAAAGACAAAAAAAACAACTTCCAATTCAAAAATCTATGTTAATTGTTTTGATAATGTGCATGAGCAAAATAAAAAATAAAAATTTTTCCAATAGTAGAGAAAACCTGCTTGGTAATAACTGTACGACATTCACAGTTCAGTCGGTCAGAAATGGAAGTTTTCACACTGATTATTATAACATGGAATCTGAGAATTTAGAAGACTGATGAATTCTGAGCCCTAATATTTATAAATTTCATGGCTCAAGGATCTGCAGATCGATTACTGTTATTTCATTTTATAATTTCATTATCACTGGTGCGTGGAAGAAATTACAGACATTTGTATTCACTTTCTACAGCGCAGTTTTCAGGGTCTGGCTGTTGGCAGCCTCTCAGGTTCAGACACATCGGTCTTAATCTGTGTTGTCCTTTCTCACCATGGCAACCACTGGACCGGAGCTCATGTAGTTGATGAGGGTAGGAAAGAATGGTCTGTCCTTCAGGTCGATGTAGTGCTGCATGAGGAGGTCTTCAGAGGCCTGTGGCGAGGAAACAAAGTGAGCACATTAGTCTTTGTACAATTAACAAAAAGCTGGATTTACTCATCTTTTACGCCTTGTGTTTTCAGTTATATGTGTATTTTCTACTCCACACTTCCAGGGTAGGCCCGTTACTTTGCATTTGAAGGAAATTAAACCAATTTTTCCACTGTACCCCTACCAAATATTACAGATTTCAACTTGAAACAGCATGAAAATAAAGCATAAATCACAATAAGAAATGTAACAAGATGCAAGACATAACATTAAATTCAAATTTCTTAAGGCTGATTGTGATGCTCATATTGAAAGCTTGATTTAATAAGATGACTCACAATTTCAAAATAAAGAAATGAGTCTAATGAGCTTTCATTCAACGCAACAAGACCTGAAAAACCAGACTGCAGAGAAAAGGTGTCACGTTTCTAATTCAGTTGTCAACACTGAAACCTGATTTCCATAATAGGCCAAAGTTAGAGTTCTTCATTCCAAGTATATCATTTAATTTGTATGTTACAATGGTTTAGTAGTCCTAAAGATAATATTAATGTTGCAATGTAGCTTACGTTCTGTCATTTTTGCACAGAATCAGCAGGTAGAAAAGTCCTTGAAAGACTAATTTAATTTTATATTTGAAGATTTTAGAGCCTGTGCTTTCAGTGATAATGTTACTCAAGTACAAAGAGTACTAGTTTTAAAAAAGGTACACATACTGAGTAAAGTGTGCTTCAGTCACATCTGAGTGCAGTCTTATTCGTACTGTGAGAGACAAGAGTTGAGAGTAAAAACTTGTGAATACTAAACATTACATTAACCCTTAGGGGTCCACGGTCACGGTCCTGTGACTGAATCACATGACATTTTCAAAACGTAGCGTCACAAGTCGGTCACGTAGACCACTGAGCGTAATTGCATTCGAAAGTGCAGACGTGAAACACTATCACTTTTTAATATGATGATAGAGCAAATACAACCAGAGATGCAATGTTTTGAAACTGGAGCAGACGTGAATAAAAGTATGAAAATCAGGTGGGGCAGGCATTATATTTCTTACCATATCGTCGTCATTTTTTGTCCTTTTTCAAAACTGAAAAACTGGCCAAATCTCACCTGCATTAGCATTGCAGGTAAGGGTGAGAATGACCCCCACCTGAACTAGACGCAGAAACCGGGAGGAGGGTGAGAAAATGCCTTTATAAAGATATGCTTTTATGTCAAATATTTGAGTAATGTTTTAATTTATTACAATTTAATATACCTAATATTTGGAACCAATATTCACTTTTAAAGTCTTTGAAAAGGCCCGTTAAGCATCGGTGTTATTTATGCAATAAATTACATAATTTTTTCAAATCAGATTTTATATTTTTTGTGTGTTTTTTGTGTTGATATAGTAGGTTGTAAGTGAAAAAATATGAGAAAAGGTAAACATTTCTTTGTATAAAGGCAAAATCAAAAGTACTAAAAACAGCCAAAATAGGCTCAGATCCCTAAGGGTTAACAACATTACTGTTTATTTTACAGTGCTACATGTGTGTACTGTACTACCATTTGAGTACGTGCAGTCATTTATGAATGAGTTTACTTCCTTCGGATAAAATAAGCCGTTTTATCCATTTGCGTTGCGAGGTCACTACACAAATGGAAAGGTCTCAAAAGACTTCATAAGGTCTTTACTGCATTTACCATGATGGATAAAAGTGCTGAAGGGCACAAGCAGGCATTCATCTCTGAGCATCTACCACTATGTGCAGAATTACACACAGCAGTTGAGACGAACAGAACAGTTCTTCTCGCCTACATATGTATTCTTTATGAAGACCTACACATCTTTTCGTGTGCCACATGACATAACTCAAATGTCCTTTGACTGCAAACTGTAGTCCAGTCTATCTGCAATGAAGGTGATATTTCATCAACTGCATATGTAGTCTATATATGAATCCAATACATTTAATTCAGTTTTTCTTGCAGTGAAAGCTGTAATGTCATAACACTAAAGAGGTTTGGAAATATGGGATCTGAAGCCAATAAATGTCTATCACTGCACCAATGGTACAATTCAGGAAAGTACGGATTTGCTAAATTTTGGGAATTTTACACATCTCATTAAATGGAGCTGATTTAGGAGTGCAAGTTCTATTTCAGGGCCATGGTTTTTCAGACAGTCCAGACTGTCCTTGGAGCTATAGTTTAACTTTAGAGTCAGGAAACTATTAAAGCAAACAATTAATACCTAGTTAGGTATTCCATCAAGTTTCTTAACTACTTTAATGTATATTTCAGTCTCTGCTATGCTTTCATTCTCAGTAAAAGGGTCATTTATGTGTACACGTCTAAGCAGGAACGATGACTGAACAATGAGCTCACCATCCTGAGTGTATCATGGTCACATGACCTACTTAACACTGTAGTGGTCAGAAAAGTCACAATGAATAGCCTGAAATGGCTGGTTTAACGTTACAGGTATTAAGCAAATAAACTATAGTCATCTTATCTTAAATACATAAACATTATCACTACTGGACAGAGACATTTAGCAGTAAACGTCACATTTGAGTTTCGCATGGTAGTAATGCATCTGAATGTATTCTACTATAAACCACTGCTGCTGACCCCGAATTAATCATTCCTTTGTGATCACATTTCCTGATTTAACACTATCATTGACACCAGAGTTTAATTTGTCTGATCACGAGTTAATCTACTTAACCTCAGTTTGCCTGAACAAGATGCGTTTTTAACATCAAGTCTTGCATAATGTAGATTCAAGCTGAAACAGTTATTGTTAGGCTACGCAGAAACCCACTACCATGGATCAGAGGACAAGACACGACGAGACCTCCACTGTAACTGCTAATCTGTTGAACTGTCAGGAATAGACATGCGAGCTAATCAGCTCACCGGAGGTCTTAACTTACTGCACACCAACCTCATGTGAACAGACTAAAAATAACAAGTAGGCTACATAAGACTCATTTTAAACATTTGTGCTCAATATGTACAAAAATGTATCAACTTACATGGAGCATTTTCATGCCGACAAGCTTGAAGCCCTTGACTTCAAACCTCTTGATGACCTCTCCGATGATGCCTCTCTGCACACCATCAGGCTTGATGGCGATGAATGTGCGTTCCTTGACCTCAGCCATGACTCTGAAACAGACAGATGAAAGGATGAAGGACGGAAAGAAGTTAAAACATGTAGGAGTTACCAGCCAAGACACTCACGGCTTTGACGTCTGATCGCAATTGGCACAGTTGGCGCAGGGGCCGGCTGCCGAGGGCCCCGACCCCATTGCATTGGTAAATACATAGACGACTTGGCTCCCGTTAAGTGTAGATCCTGTACTGGGACAGTCTAAAGTGGACTAGTGAACCTTGAGCAGCTGCCCCGCCTACAGAGTAAAGACTTTATCCTCGTGTTACCGTGGAGCTCTGAACTAACACGGAACTGTCAACTGTTATCCAATTTGTGCTTGGACATTTAGAAAAGAATTAATCTCCAATACCACAAATTCATCACACTTCTGGGAGGAAAACCCAATTTTGAAACAGTCAGGCAAGCCAATTGTTCATATTAAAAGTACATTTTCCACACAACTAGCGGTATACAAGTCAGTACAAAAAAAAAGAAAAAAAACGGGTGGAATATATTGATCTTGATTCTAGTCCAAATGAATGGTGATCAAGAAAAAGCCCAATTTAGAGACTGCACATAAAATTTCACTTCTGCTCAGTGTCACTTGTCAAATATTCATACAATCCTGATTCATCTGAACCTATAAAGCACTGTGTGTTGTGATTACATAACTGTGCAGACAGATGTTTGATCACTTCTACAGCCCTATACAGAGGTGAATGATGCATTTCAATTATTCAAAAGGGAACAAGATACATCTTTACAGGCAAAAATAAACAGGCAAATTGGATTCCTCTTAAATCCAATTATTAAAATCTGAATGCAGCCTTCTATGGCTCTATATTCAAGTAAATATGGAAATACCAGTAGTCTACTAAAAACCCAAATAATTTACCGTGCACTTGGGCTGCAAGAGTAGACAGAGTAGCTGAGATAATGTATGTAAAAATGAATTTAATACATAAAAATCTACTTCAGTGTTATCACTTTACTCTCCCACTGTGTGTGTAAACTGAAAGTCTTTGAGGTGTTCCCCAACACATGGTGTATAGTACATCATCTCGCACTTTCACACCAAAAGGTACTAAAAAGGATTGTAAAAGACAAAATATAGCAAGTTGCAGCCATAGTTACACCTGAACAAGTGTAAAACGATAAAGAGGCAGGTGATTAAAATCCTTGAGGATACTAGCCACAATTATGTCAAAGATGATCTCATGAAACGGCACTTTATGAAAAGCTCAGTTACATAACTGGCAAACTCCTAATGGGAGCTATTCGTGTGAGTAACATGATCTAATGTTGCACACACTTAAAGCCATTGGATAATCTGGAAGTGACACAGGGAAGAGTGCCAGGAAATGACCCAGTAGTAGGTGCAAACTGTGCAAGTTATCCATCTTAAATCAGATGCCATTTAATATTCCAACAGAGGTAGGGTGGATGAGCTTAACCCTTTCATGCATGAATTATGAGAACCTAATCAAGATTTTTCTCTCAAGTGCTTTTATTCCTCTTTAGGCATGAAAAAAAAATCAATGCGATTCAACTTTCTTTTTTTTTTTAATGAACCTATTTTTCATGGAGTTGCAAAAATGCCCACTCAGCTGGACACCATGCGTTTAATTTTTGAAGCTAAGAAACATGTGTTTACTGGCATACGGTGTGAAAACTGAACTTTTTTTTTTTTTCCAATGCTGCTAATCTGATATTTTCTGACATCACATTTTAACATATTCTAATACTAGTTATTAATCACTTTATGGAGATAATACACTAAAAAACAACTTTCTGTTTAAAAAAAAAACAAAAAAACCCTATTAAATACAGTCTACTACTACTACTACTACTACTAATAATAATAATAATAATAATAATAATAATAATAATAATAATAATAATAATAACAATAATAATAACAACAATAACAACAACAACAAGCAATGGATTTACACTAACACATGTTAGTGCAGATGAGGTTTATCAAGAACAGTAAAGTTACAGTAATAGTATGACTGTCAGTGTATGGGATGATCCACTGTGTTGGCTGATATGGAACTAAAACAATAAAATCCATAAATACACACAAAAAAAAACAGCTTTGAATAACTGTCCACTATAGTGACCACTATGCATGGAAGGGTTAATTTGTACCGTTAAGAAAATTAACATGTGTTCCCAGCATGCAGCAGTACAACAGCTTTGTGCAGACTCACTGCTGCAGACCTTTGAATGCTGACGTTTACTTTCCCTGCTTGGAAACCACCCTACATGCATCTACCGTGAACACTTTAAACTTCCTCCTGTTGCAGCTCATTCTCATCCACATCCACACGGTGTCTAGATAACACCCTGTGACTTTCCCATTATCACAATGGCGTTTGACTGCACATGTGATCCTAAAGTGGCGCCCTGCCTGCTCTTTAGCTCCGGATGTGGCTGACATTAGCGGAGCCGGCTGCAGCTGACAGGCACATTTAAGCCTCTGTGCACGAATTACACCTCCATAGACACGAACCTCATTACTGAATATTATCCACATGCCAATTATACCCAAACCTAGCCACGGAAAAGGCGGTTCTCTTGGGAGTAGCCGGGACAGGCCCCTTATGTGGCCTTCACAGCCACATGGTCTTTTGTTCCACACTGCTGCGGAAAAACCACCTCCATGTTGAGACGTCTCAGCCGCGACGGGGGGAAACGCCTCAGTGTGTTGGTACTTTTTTTCCCCAAACAAACAGTCATTCAACCTGTTGTCCTAGAGTTTAGGCAAATACCAGCTAGCTTACACGTTTATCTGGTCAAGCAAAGTTACTCCAGAAAACACGACTTCCGCATAAAATGTCTGCTAGCTAGCTTAAAAGTACACAGTGCTAGCAATAGCGTACACAGGCTACAGCTATATGTGGATGGAAAGATGTGTTTTACACGCAACAAGAGAAAGAAAGGACGTTTTATTACCTTTACAATGACACTCCGGTTGGATGACACACAGTAGCTGCTCCGGCTTAACGTGGGAGAAGACCGACCGAGGCTGCGCGGCCGGTTTTTATCCGTGGAGGCGGAGACCGACGCGACGGCAACACAGTGGAGGCAAAAGTCATCCTCACAACGCCACGTATACGAGCTAATCTCGCGAGATTTAAGGAGAGTTTTAGAGACCTATTTCCAATCACTGCAGGACAGTTTCTGTATGATATTCCATGTTTTGAATTATATCGTATTATTTTTTATATGGATAATTTGGCTTTATCTGTTTTAGATATTATTAATATAATTTTAATATTAGGTAAATATCATATCCACTGTGCAAAATGGAAAAATAACAAGCTCTCCTTTTCTGGTTTTACAAACGAATTTAAAATGTTTGTCTTGGCCCTGAGAAAATGGGAAAAAAATAAAATTGCAATGAAAATAAACCAGAACATTGATCATTACTTATTGTTTTAACCCTTTTATGTATGAATTACAAGAACCTTAACCAAGATTAATTTCTTGAGTGATTTTATTCATCTTTAGGAATTGAAAAAACAATGCCATTATTTCTTTTATGAAGCTATTTTTCATGGAGTGGCAAAAATATCCACTCAGCTGGACACCATGCGTTTAATTTTTGAAGCAAAAAAACATGTATTTACTGTGAAAACTATGAAAGAAAAACATTTTAGTGCTGCTAATCTGATGTTTTCTTACATTTTTCCATACTCTAATACTAGTCATTATTCACTTCATGGAGATAATATGCAAAAAAAAAAAAAAACAACTTTTTTTTATGTTAATTACAGTCTAATAACAATAACATGGAAATGATTTACACTAAAACATGTTAGATCAGATTTATCAAGAACAGCAAAGTTTCAGTAATGTTATCAGTTGTAGTGCATGGGATGATGCATGAGCGTCCAATATGTTGGCTGATATGAAACTAAAACAACAAAATCCATGAATATACAAGAGAACAGCTGTAGAATAACTGTCCACTGTAGTGACCACTATGCATGAAAGGTTTAATTTAAAAAGGTCTTCTACATTGCATCTCTGCTCCTTTACTTTAATTTAAATTGCCAGATTATTTACACTTTATTTTATTTGAATGTTTTTTTTTCTTGCCCTATATATCCCCATGATTGTTGTACTTTATTTTATGTTCATTTGTATTGCTATGTTATGTCCTCATTGAGAGTTTGTATTTTTTCACAAGTTAAATTTAAAAAAAAAAAAAAAAAAAAAAAAAAAAAAGGACAGTTTCTGTACACAAATGTGATTTTCACGCGTAATTATTTTCATTCTTAAAACTTTATTATAGGTAATTGTTATTCTAATATATATTGTTATTGTTTTTCTGTGTAGTTACAGCTTTACCAACCTATTTAATGATTTGTGACTAGTGTTCCTATTTTATAAATGTTTTTCTTTTTTTCTTTTTAAGATAAGGTACTAAATAGCAAATATTAATTGATCTCATCCTTCATACTCTTCTTCTATTTACCATACAATAATAAGCATATCTCAGTATTTGATGGACCACCCCTGGAGTAATATGCATTGTTTTAATTTTTCCCGTTCTAATATTACAAGTTAAATATGCAATATTTATTAATTTCCCTGTTTTAGGTCAGTTCATCATGCTTTTCTATATCCATTTTCAGGCTAAAATAGAAACCTCATGCTTTAGGCTCAGTATAATTAAACATTATTAAAATCTTAACTACAAATAAATATTGAATGACATTTGCCTGACACCATTATTTTTACTCCAGTCAATGAGCCTGACAATAAATAACATTTAGATCAAACTATAAGCAGTCACCTATAAATACAATAATGCCAATAATATAGTATTTTTCTCCACCACTTGCACATTTTTAAAAGCCTAAACACAACTATCCACAAAACAGGCTGTAACAGTGTTGATCAATGCTTTAATTCACTTGAGTTATAGTCAAAATACTAGTATGTTAAATGTTTGCAAAATCATCCTAAAAGCATTTATATGTAGCTATATGTTTTAAAGGCCCAGAGAGTGTTGACCATGAGCAGAAAAATCCTATGAGCAATTACATTTGAGGTTTCTGAGTGAAGTTAAAAAAAAAAAAAAAAAAAAATCACTCATCTTTGAGGTAAATAGGAGTCACATGCACATTTAAAGATGTTACTTTCACAAACCAAAGTGGAAAAAGAGGACGGATGACTAAATCATTCTTACATCTATGTGGGATTAATTAAGAAAAGTTGGAGAATTAAACATTCAGAAGCAATAGAGAATACCTAGAAGCTGATCCCATTATATTTTAAACTGTCACCTGGTACCTACATTTTGTGTTTTTCTTCCCCTCACGTTCAATTAAAACTTGATGATATGACTGTGAGTACTTTTACTGAAGGAAATGATCTGAATACTTCTAACATAGGCAAAAAAAATAGAGAAAATCAACAAATCTGATTTGGAGCAGTGAGAAACTTAATTTACTTTTAGTTGCTTTATGTTCATATAATGAGGACACACTTTGTTTTTCGCTTCGTTATTGAATACCCGATCTCCTCTCATTATACAAGCGTGTAATCCAGAAATCCTGCTTACCGATGCTATCATGGTAAGATAATGCACTGCATGCATTTTTTTTTAATACATGCATGTTTGCACACACATTATAGATTGCATTCTACCAGCTTATACGACGAGGAGCTTTTAAAGGGAATTATAGAGATTGATCTAAATCTTATGGATTTCACTGTGGGAGCCATATAGCAGTCATGAGCCCACCGGCCATTGCGTAACATTAATGTAAAGTCTACGAATGCACTATGTGATAGTGAAGCCACCAAGAGCTTTATCTTTCTTCTAAGCATTATTCCCAAATCACTCACTTTACTCAATATAGATTAATGGAATTTTTCTGGGTCTGACTTCCGAGTATGAAATTATGAGGTGTGTGAGCCCAAATTGAATCTCCCCCTGAGACTAAATCTGTTCTGAAACATTACATTTTTACCTTTTCCTTCCATGGCAGGCTGCCAGTGAGTTTAATGAATACTGAGATAACAGCAGTGAGCGAGACCCACAGATAAAATGTGTCCTCCTGCAGGCTGAGTGGAATGTTTTCCCACATATTGCGGCGGTGCTGCCCCTGTGCTAGTAGCGCTGATTATTACAAGGGTGGAAGATGAAAAGTAGAATTACACAAAGCTCTGGCTGACACCACCAGCAACAATCCCTTAAGTGAGATATCCAGCGAGACACACATACACTCTCAAAAGTTCTCAAAGCTCAAGTTCATTCATGTTTCATTGTTGCCTGGAGTCATTCAGTGCAAATATTAAAGATTTAATGATACTGTTGGCAGCAGTAATACTGTTATCCTACTTTGTTACTCTCACAGACACACACACACAACACCTATCCCTCCTCTTTCCTCACTTTTCCCTTTGTTTCTCCTTTCCTCTCTCCACTTCTCATATATCATCTTCTTTATTCATATTCCTTCTTGCCATGTTTTTCCTCGAGTGCAAAATCCTGCAGGTTCTCAAATGGACACTTGAGTCTTGCTCTAAACCTCCATACACCCCCATGTTTAAATTTTGCAGTTTACTCCAGACATATGCTACTAATATAGGTTTACAGTCTGGTACAAAAACAGGCTTTTACAGCTTTAGTTTATAGTTTTGTCTTCGGTATGGTTATGATTACCTTAAGGCAGGGGTGTCAAACTCGTTTTAGTTCAGGGGCCACATTCACTCCAATGTGATCTCAAGTGGACCAGACCAGTAAAATAATAACATATAAATAATGACACCTCCAAATTTTTGTCTTTGTTTTAGTGTAGAGGAAAAAAAAACATTGAATTATGAAAATACTTACTTTTATAAACTCTCCAAAGAAAAAAAAATGTGAATAACCTGAAAAAACTGAAATTTCTTCAGAAAAATGAGTGCAATTTTAACAACATTCTGCCTCAACTTATCATTTCTACATGTGCATTATAAATCCGATCTACAAAGACACTAAACATTTAGTAACAGGCAGAAAATAGTTAAAATTGTGCTTAATTTTCTTTAGACATTTCAGGTTGTTCATATTTGTTCAGGTTATTCACAATTTATTGTTACAGGATAGTTTGTAAATGTAAATATTTTCATAATTTAATGCTATTTTTTGCACTAAAACAAAGACAAAAATTTGAAGTTGTTAATTCAAGATTTTTTGCTTAATTCAGGATTTTTTTTTTTTTTGCTTACTTCCAGATTTTTTTATTTAATTGAAGATTTTTTTTTTTTTTTGCTTAATTCAAAATTTTTTCCTTAATTCAAGCTATTTTTTTTATTATTATTATTTTATTTTTTTGCATAATTCAATTCAAGACTGTGGAATTTTTGACTTTGCAAAAACATCCTACGGGCCAGATTGGACCCATTGGCGGCCGCATGTTTGACACCCCTGCCTTAAGTCTTAGAGCATATTGTTTTTAAGGGCTCTGCGAAGCAAGAATTCTGACCAATTTTCTGGTCTCTGTTTTCAGGTTATAGTTAAGATTTCAATCACCAAATACTAAGATTTTCTTTAACCTCCTCAGACCCATCTATGGGTTTTCTGTCCACATTTGTGGACAAGAGTTTCACAACTTTATACAAAAAAAGAAAAGTGTCCACCACAAAGGACATTCCATAAAAATTCTAAAAACTGCATCTGAAAAAACTGTTGCATCATGATGTTTCCAATATAGGCACTTAATTAATAAAAAAAAAAAAAAAGTGCGTACTTTGCTGATATTTCCTGGGTCTCAGGAGGTTAAGGTTTCAAGAGCTTCAGGTTGTGCATATTTACACGGAGACTTTTAAACTAAAATGAGGAGGTGGAAAAAGCATTAAAACCTGAGAAACCGCAACAGTCTGTTTATGTTCATGCTGCAGATACACCTGGACAGACTGTGATGACTGATAGATACAATGATATCAATTCTATGACTTTGGGATTTGTAGTTGTATTTATTTATGCATTTTCAGTATGACATTTAAGCAATTTTACATCAATGCAAGACTCATTCCACCTGTAAAATTATCTTTATTTTATTTTTGTGTTAATGATTAAATAATTAAAACAAGATGAAATAGATTAATAAAGTAATAAAGGCTAAAACTTAGCCCTTACCACTGACTATTTATTTATTTATTTATTTATTTATTTATTAAGCTTTTCTCTACCTATTTTTTACAGTGCCTTGCAAGATGTCCTTGATTGCTATTGTTATTATTATTATTATTATTATTATTATTATTATTATTATTATTAATAATAATAATAATAATAATAATAATAATAATAATAATAATAGTTTTGTTTTGTTTTTTAATTCATTCATTCATTCTCATTTTATTCATTCGTTTTTTCATTTCATTCTACAGTCCAGTTCCATCTTAAGTGACAACTTTTTGTTACAGTAAGTGCAGTTTTTGCTTGTTACTAAATGTTCAGCAGATGCAGATTGGCTGTGATCTATAAGTTGTAACACACATATGTAAATGATAAGATGAGGCATAATATTGTTGTAATTGCACTTATTTTTCTTAAGAAATTTCAGGTTGTTCATGTTATTGGCATTTTTTTAAAGAATAACTTGTAGATATAAACATTTTCATAATGTAATTTTAATTTTTTCACTCTAAAACATAGAGAAAACTTTGAAGTTGACATTATAGATTATTATGTTATTATTTAACTGGTCTGACTCACTTGAGATCGTATCTAAAATGACTTTGACACCCCTGGTTTATAAAATACATAAAGTTGAAATTAATTTGATCAAACATAACTGTAAATATTAACCTCTCCTCTCCTCTCTCCACTTCTTCCCCTACACCTCCAGCAGTGGATGCTCTTAGAAAACAAATGGGGAGTTAATCCCTTGGCCTAATCTCTTGCGTTCTACTCCCAGTCCTATTTTTACCGGTGCTTAAAGCCAGGATTAAACCGTCTTTTTTTCTCTCATTCTCTCCCTCTGTCTCTTTCTCTGTGTTATTCAGGAGGATGAAACTATTGACAGTTAAGTGGTGTTCACACCACTCTAGAAAGCTTGTTAGCTGTGAGCGTATGTGTGTTGTCACAGTGTTGTTCTGCAGTTGCCTTCTTACTACGAAGGCCTCCTAGGGCATGCAGGCGCAGCATGGGCAGGACGTGGCGTAATTGGCATTGCCTTAACGTTCTGCTCTTTCTTGTTCATAAAACAGAGGGCAGGGCACATCGTTGGGAGAAAATGTGAAGCTGGATGTTGTTTGTGCTCTAATGGATTGTAATACTGTCTCATTATTTTGCTTTTAGAGGCAGATCTCGCTGCCTGTGTGAGCGTGAAGCTGTTTTGCAGAATTGCGGCAGATATAAAATGATGTTGACACAGATTTCTCACCAGCAAAAAGGTTGGTTTATTGCCTCAAATTGCTCCTACACGAAGGTAAATGAGCGATTCCAGGCGTCATATTGGAGGTTTTTAGTGGCAGGCAGCAAGTGTTCTTCTAAATCTACCCTAGTTTATTAGGATGAGGCTGCACATATGCAATCACTAACACCTAAACACACATCTAAACACCTGCCGGGTCTATCTATCACTGCACTGCATGCTCAGGGTGCAGAGTAACACCAGGTTTCTGAGTTCACTGACAGAAATGAAAAAGTATAATTTTTCACTGGATTCAGCACTCAAGTTTTATGACGCCTGTAGATCTCTACAGCCCCCGCCTGCCTACAGGGGATTATTACATGGCTGAGAATCATTACTGTAATATACCATACATTGTTTTGGGATTGTGGTTATGATGAGCCCATACTCCCGCAGTCCACGGGCTCTGACTATG
Organism: Sphaeramia orbicularis; assembly: GCF_902148855.1. Lineage (NCBI taxonomy): Eukaryota > Metazoa > Chordata > Actinopteri > Kurtiformes > Apogonidae > Sphaeramia > Sphaeramia orbicularis. The sequence goes on from NC_043975.1 coordinate 18,236,526, forward strand.
TCCTCGTATAAGCGGCAACACCGGAATTCAAAAGGGCAAACCCCTCCTTACGAAACACAGGTTTATGAATTCATAATTTAAAGAAATGCTGAACAAGCCTCACCCTGAGATATGCACTTGTCAGAAGAAATGGCTTTTACTCTGTTTGGAACTTTGACTCTCTCTAAGGCTGGCTCATTATACAATAAACACTGAGAAGTTTCAGACGCTGATGACTGTTTTTACTCATCGCTTTCACTTCGGAGTATTGTACTGTTAGATTAGTAGTAGACAGAGTATGCATCTAGCTGGATTGCTACGGCCGACAAGTTTAACACAAATTATTTAGAAGAAGCATTTGCCCTGTACTTTATTTTCACTCTTTCTGAAAAGCAAAGTAAGCTGATTGTAAAGAAGGTGATACTGGTGTGGCGTTATATGGAAATGGATGGAGCAACAAAGCTGGAACTTTTTTTTTTTTTTTCACTTTTTGGATTACAGTTAAAAGGACAAAAAGAATGACTATTATCAATTATTGCATTTTTAGGTTTTATTAGTTGTTATTTTGTGTTCAGTTTTTTGTGTCTTTTGAGTTTGGCTTCATTTTTTTTATAAGGAATTGAGATGCCCCATGAAACTCAATTTTTTGCAGAAAGAGGTACTGTAGTCAATTGCTAGAGAATGTTTTTGTTTTTTTAAACCCATGCCATTATTCACAAAGGATTTTGTTAGTTCAAAATATATTTTTACAAGTCAAGAAGGTCATATTTTGTTATGAAACTGTTGAAGTATCAAACAAATATAAATCCTGTTATTGTAACTGTCTCTCCACAGTGAGTACATAGTTGTTGACGATGTCTTTGCAGCTTCAACCTGACCAGGCTTATAGTGATTTTGACATCTTTTATGCCACATTTTATGTCCCACAACAGAAGGGGCGGGATATCACCCCTCTACAGAAGCTGAAAAGGATGGATGAAAGAATACACAACATCAAATCTAACAAAAACAAGTGCATTTTTGTTTTTGTAGGTTCCACACTGTGCATGGCCCTTTTATTCTTGTGCACCATGAAAATCTAAGTCCATTTTGCCTGAGATTCTATTTCATTTTTGTTATTTTTAAAGGCACACACAGCACCTTGCATTATCCAATCCAACTTTATTTATAAAGCACTTTAAAACAACCACAGTGGACCCAAGTGCTGTACAGAAGACTAAAAGCACAATAAAATTAATAAAAGCATTAAGAAAATTTTAAATCAAACAAATAAAACAAGATAAAATATAAAAACAGAAACAAAATGTCAACATTGCAAGAGTGTTTAAAGGCCAAGGAGAACAGGTGGGTTAGCATTAGCATTAGCATTAGGAGATAGTACACTGTATGAGCAGTGAGCTGCCATTGAAGGTGCTCAGGGAACAATATTTCTTCTTTTGAAAATTAATATCTCACATTTCTAAGATGGAAAATGCTCTGGTCAGAAAACACCTATTTGGAATATCAAAGAGAAATATTGTTTCTTTTTACATGACACTGGCCATATTTGCATGTATGCACAGTCGTTGAGTTCACATGAAAAGCAGAAACTTCCAAATTTGCAAATTGTTTTTTTTTTTTTCTGCCCCCTTCTTTCTTTCTTTTTTCTCACTTTATCAGTGTTATTTTCTTTTCATTTCTGATTGTTATGTTGATATCAGAAATGAAGCATAATGAACCAATCAGAGGATCTCAAGTCTGTACTATGATAAGGCTTGGCAATAAAAAAATATCTGAAACACAAATTTACTTATATTACTGATAGTAATTAAAATAATTTCATGAACTAAAGTATTAGAATATGCTGAATTCAGATGTGTCATTGCTAACAGAGGATTGGACTGCAAAAAATAAATGACAAATGTTGTGATATAATTTTATATAGCAATAATTGTTTTTATTTCATCTTTAGGGTTAATTTTGTCTACACTGACAACCAAAGAACCTAGAAATTGTATTACAAATGAAATTATGATATATTTGTCACATTCTGACCATGAAAATACTACTAATTTTAAGACTATTACTAGTAGTGACATAATAATCTATTTTCTTCAACACTCACCCATGAAGAAACATCAGCCTTTGAACTTAAAAGAACTATTGAATTGGCATTTATGTTTGTCCATGTAGTGTCTGATTGAATAAAGATCACCAACAAGTCATTTCCCACTGGTCTTGGATCCTAATCTCCCATGTGGCATTCCTGTGCTTCTTCAGTCTTCCATGGGTAACTCATTGAACTTGTTCTTTATATATTGCATTCCTTCCTAAAGCCTTTCTCCTGACTTTTAGTAAACAATTCATTATTTGATTCTCTTTCATTGATATTTTATGTAATTAACTGTAACAGACCAGTAGTCTCATAATTTGCACAGATGTCTGGAATTGCTGTCATTCTTTTATTAAAAAAAAAACCAAAACATGTATTGCAATTATTTTTGTGAATTTGTCAGTTTGTTTTTTTGATTTCACTCCCCCACCCCCCTTGTGCAGCTTAATGAGCCATTTAACATAAGACAAATGATATCCCTGGGCAATAAAAAAAAGTGCTTTTCAAACAAAACCTATTTGATATGTATCAGTAAAGACGGCCTAACTACAGAGAACATACAACACTCAGTGATGACAACCTTACCTGTGGTTAATTTGCTCAGACGTGTGTATCCGAGAGCCACTTGTATTAGTTCTCCAGCATCACCCAGTGTTGTCTTTATGTCTGGTACTCTTGTGATACAGCATTGAAGATAAAGATAAAAGATGTGTGGTCCAATACCTGACAGAACACAGAAGAGACTGAAGTGTGCAGCACTGACAAAATCACATATTACAAATGGGTTTTCATCTTTGTATGTCCTCTTACATTTACAGTGTCAGATCTACAGTAAATCCACCACAGTGCCTTTTACATGTTTTGTTTTTTTTTAATCCATTTAAGTTCCCTCAAATGGATTCAGACCAAAGTAATGAGCCTGTCTCAAAACTCAGGTCCATATATATTTCGACACTGACACATATTTTGTAATTTTGTCCTCTGAATACCACTACAGCTGAAATGAAGCAATGAAGATGCAGCAGAATTGTAGACTTTTAGCTTTAATTCATAGGGTTTAACAAAAAAAGAAAAAGCGGTACCAGGCACAACAAACCCTGCCCCTTGCACGTATTGTAGCTTATTTTGGGATCGATCCAGATGATGTCATCGTGTCTGTGCATGTGCTGATGTCAGCATATCAATTGCCTCAATACATGTGCTAAATTTGAAGTAAATTGAAACAAAATGTATGTTTTTATAGACATTAGAAATGTTGTCCATTATAAGCAAATGGGAGAAGAAAAAAGATTTTTAAAATTCATTAAAAAAAAAAAAAAGAAATTTGATCTACTTTTCCCAAAATGTAACCACATCTGTTCTGGGTCAGTGGCAATCTAGAAACCCAGTTTGGTATGAATTCAACCAATAGTTCTGCTGCTACAGACATCTGACATTTCACCCATTATAAGTAAATGGGGGAAAAAAAGATTTTAAAAATTCATAAAAATGTGAACTTTGACCTACTTTCCCCAAAATGTAATGAGATCTATTCTGGGTCACTGGCAATCTATAAACCCAATTTGGTATGAATTGAACCAATGGTTTTGCAGGTAGAGTGTTAAAAAACAAACACACAAACAAGCCATACCAAAACAATACCCCTTGCCTCCCCTTCAGGGGGCGAGGTAAAAAAAAAATCTTGCATTAAACATGTGGGAATTGCAGCCATTTTCAACCTAAAATGTCCACACTTCCATCGCATTTTGATTGCACATTTGCAAAATAATAAAATATATGACAATGTCCAAGTATATATAAACCCAACTGTATATTTGTGTTAAAATATAGGCAGCAACAATAAAGAAAATACACAAGTTCATCAGTTAACTGTAGTATATGCTGTGTGTTTCTTCCGACTGTATGGATATGAAGTTACATGGCTTTGTTGGAAAAATGTAATAATATGCTTCACTATTTTTTTTTTTTTGCCACACCCATCCCACATCCAAAGGCACTCCTGAATTTCAGTTTCATCCTTCCAGCACAAGATGGCAGTCTGACAGCACACCACAGATCTCCTGAATGAGCTTCCCTCCTCTCTCCTGTCAGGCAGCAATGAGGACTTTTCGGCACATTCACCGCCTTGTGTTCTGCTAACGAACTGTTACAGCCGCAGATCCACCCTGAAATGAATTTTTGTCACACTTCCTTTGAAAGTGGATCCACATCCAGAGAGAGAAGCTACTGGGGTTGAGGTGATAGCTCGCCTCTGTCTACCTCTGATGTGTTGCAGGTTGAATTGAGGGAACAAGCACTCATAGCATGAAATAAAAGGCTGCCCCCCCCCCCTCCATGATACTCACAGTGAACAATTTCCAATCATGTACCAAACACTGTGTAACACCTCATCTTTGGCTGCAAAGGATTCTGACAAGAGCACTTCTGTCTGATAGGATTTAAAGTAATGGGTACACAACGTGGGATCAGGCTTCAGCATCATATTTATCGTTGCAATTTTGCTCCTGAGCTCCACCGATCTCCTCAGGTGAAGGCGCGTGCTGTAAACAATGTGAGACTATGAGTTTTTTAAGGCGGTGGCAGGTGGGGCCTTGGCTGCCTGCTGCTGTGTCACTCAGTGTAGCGTTGACAAAGCAGCGGGGGTTATTGGCTGTGACGCTGCAGCACAGAATGGAGAGGGGGGGGACGGAGGGAGGGACGGGGTGAGTGATGTCAACCTGTCAGCTCACGGCGCCTCACGCATCCCAGCAACATCTTTATAATGTTGTTGTGACACTCTCCGCTTGTCCTGTCAGAAGCCCCCCTTTGGCAGGTATCAATGAAGCTAATGGTGTGGAGTCGTTTATAGCCAGTCCTCCATCACCCATCGGCCTGCTGGAGCCGGCTTGGTGGGTCTACACAGGGGGATTGGTTATGGATGGAGCAGCTGCTTGTGTTTGTGTGTGTCAGCTTTTTTCTCTACATCTCATTTGAATGATATGTAGCACAACCGTCAAGAATCAATGCGCTGCAATTAGTAACGCCCCTTCCCATCCTGACCCACCATGTGTATCTTCTGTTTTTCCACAGGGGTGAAAAACATTTACCTGTTCCCTAAAGGCTCAGTACACCCCAATCGCAAATATATGTTTCTACTTTCAGGTTCAGTGTGTTTGATTTAGTGGGATTTGGGGGATCGACACAGTGGGAACGAGTGACCATTCACCAAGTCCTGCCTCCTATCATTACTCATATCAAGACTTACCCTTTGGCATGTCACCATATGGCATTTTCAGTCATATCAGAGCAATATTGCATAACAGTTATGACATTCAATATATTCAATATATAGTGTTAATTTGATCAACCAAAACTCATTAGCTCTAATGTTAGCTTGTTAATTGTTTTGGATTTTTCATTATAGTTTAGTTTTATTTAGTTTTGACCTTTTTTTCTCTAATTAAGTTAGTTTTAATAAGTTTTTAGAGCAGGTTTGCTAGTTTTTATTAGTTATTGTTCTCTTCTAAATATTTAGTCTTAGTTTAGTTTTAGTATTAATTTTAGCTTTGTCATATCTTTTCTTTTCTTCGCCGTCATATTCAAATAAATCCCGTACAAGACTCTGCTGCTTTCTTCCAACTTTTGTCTCCATGTTTCCAGGTAGAGTGGGGACCAGAAGACGACTGTAAACGACAAGTGACAAGTGGTGGACCGTGAAGTGTCGTATGGTGGCACTAGCTAAAATTGCTAGAGTGAAATAAATCAATTTCATATCAATTTGACATTGACAAACATGAAAACGAAGGGAATTTTATCCATAATTTTTATATATTTTAGTTAGTTTTGTAAACACACAGTACAATTTCAGTTAGTTATCATTTTTTCTTTCAATTATAGTTTTTATTTACTTCAGTTAACAAAAATGTTTTTTCAATTCCAGTTTTCGTCATTTATTTAGTTTTCGTTAATAATAATAACCTTGGTTAGCTTGCTTAGTGCATGGTTGTTAGCAAACACACTTATTCATAATTATCCATTCTAACTTTATATTAGGCAGCTGTGTATCATTTGAGGCTGAATAAATACTATACATCACATGAAAAGAACACGAGTATGATTGTGTTTTTCGTTGTTTGCTCATAACTGTATGCTAAGCCAGCTAACATTTGCTAGCATAACTTGTTGGAGCAACTGAAGGTGTTTTAATTGACATTCATTACAGCCAGACTATGGAAGTAGTTCTGACACTGCAGTCCTTTCTGTGTATATAGCCTATATCACTCATATTTCAGAGGTATTATTACCAAAACTTGATATTATCCTGGAGAAGAGGTCAGACAACAGGGGGTGTAAACCCTCCCTGCTGTCTGGCCAGTCCTCCTGAGCAGTCTATAAGACACGTCACAGTGACATCATGTGACACTTCTGACGAAGGCTACAGGAAGAAGCTGACACTAGTAAAGCAGGTAAACAAAAAAACTACCCCTGTCTGATAAATAAATTACCTACAATAGGTATACTTGGAAGACAAGATGAATCTTTGCAAGACTTGATATTATTCACTTTAAAATATCTGATCTGTATTTGACTGATCATTTAGTTCATCATTTCGTTAGCAGCTTGTTGCTCCTGTGTGCTATGTGCTAATGTTAACAGCGAGAGCACTTTGGGAAAAAAAAGTCAGTGTATTGATATAAAGCTAATGTGGCTAAATGCAATGGAAACAGGGTTAAAAAAAAAACAATTATTTAATTACTAAGCAGTTTTTTTAATAAATAAAGCATTGTCTTCTTAAAGGTGCTGGAGATTTTCGTGACCAATTTTTCATCAAACCTGTAAAACCTCAGTCATATCCTCAGTATCATGAATCTGTAAGTCTTTCTGTGATTACTCACCTGAATCTCTTGCATTACGGTGAACAATTTCGAAGTGCCATCCACCATAAATAAACCCATGTGTTTACAAACCGACCCAGGAGGTCACTCGGGCATCTTCAGAATTTTGTCATGACGTGCATTGTGGGAAACGGAGGTTCGCGCAGCCACCTGACAGCAGCAGCGCAACCATATGGTATTATATGGATGAAAAACACGTGGAAACACAGAAACGGCTGGAGGAATATGCATAGAAAGAAGGGAGTTCTTGCCGTTTCTGATCGTGTCTGTTCCAGCTGCTGCTGTAAGGCGGCTGTGCGAGCCTTCGCTTCCCACAATGCACATCGCGACAAAATTCCGAAGATTCCCGAGTGACCTCCTGACTCATTTGTAAACACATGGACTGTTTATGGTGGATGGCACTTTGAAATTGTTTACCGTAATGCAAGAGATTCAGGTGAGTAATCACAGGAAGACTAACAGATTCATGATACTGAGGACATGACTGAGGTTTTACAGATTTGATGAAAAATTGGTCACAAAAGTCTCCAGCATCTTTAAAGTTTGTTGAAATTGTAACGTCCGTGCTTCGGCTGTTTCAGTGCCACTTGTACTGCGCATTTGTTAGTCGCTTACAATATTACAGTAAAGAAATAAGTCTGATAACCTTATAGAATTATTTATTTCTCCTCAGAAATAATTCTTCTGTCAAAACATAACACATCATTTTACTATACACCACTTGGTCTTTAGATATTGCTTCACTGAACTTGTGGATAACTGCTATCCTCCTATTTGTTGGTTGACTAGACAGAGGTTGCTTTTGTATGTCCCTTGACACCATTTTGTCTTGTTGCTGTTTTCTTCTTAACTATTCATAAAGGTGTAATAGGTGTGTAACCAGCATAATCTGTTTGGTAGCCTTTAAGTGACCAGACACGCAGAGGGTCTTGAATACGTATATAAATTTTTAATGCTCTCTAGCTGCTTATTATCTTTGAATCTTGTTGTAATATGATTTACACAGTTATAATAGTAAAACCTGTGGGAATACTACCTTGTCTTTTGTTCACTGTAGATAACAAAACAATGCCTGAATTCTGGATCAGCGGATGATAGAAAGTTATGCAGTGGTTTCACACCTATATTCATGAAAGCTGAAAAGCATGGCTATGTAGTTCTGAGAGCCTTATGCAAATGATATGTGCAGTGTAAAGTACTTAAAGCATATGCATATGCATCCACGCGCAAACACACCGACTGTGTGAGTGCTGGCTCCAACTCTGCGATTTGTCAAGGACAAGAGAGGCTTCCATTAAGAGAGCATTAGCTCCTCCTCACCCATGCCTCTCGACTCCACAAACCCTGCCTTTGTCTTCATTAGGCCCCCCTGACAAGCTCCCACCATGCCTCAAAGTGGCCCATTACCGGCCTCCAGAACACCACAGGGCTCTGCACTGGGCACTAATAGCTATCTCCATTCTAGCAGCTCCCATAGACTGGAGGCCAGGAAAGTTTAGTACAGTAGATAGTAGAATGAGGTTGTTAAATCCTCTCATAAAGGCCTTTTATATGTGTATCTACTTGCATGTCGGTTACTCCCTGTACGAGTGTAACCATTTAAGATGTTATTTCACACCTGCAAAGTAGAGAAGCTGACCAATTTGGAAGCTGACATTTCAAAGAGGAAACACATGTGGAAAAACAAGAGAATGTGTTACTAGAAAGAAAGGTTTATGAATCAAGGACAACGCCGCAGGAAGTCACAGCTGTAAAACTACAAATACGAGAAATGAATCTGCATCACAGCATGCAGACTGACAGCAGCTTGTTAAAAAGAAAAAAAAATTGTAATAGCTTATGTAATAGGGCATCACCTTGTCATAATACTGAGAGATATCATTGTTGAAAGAAATGTGAAAATGGAAAAATGTACAATATATATATATATATATATATATATATATATATATATATATATATATATATATATATATATATAAATATGCATTGTGTGAAGTAGAAAAGTTTTCAGGTAAAGGAAAACCATATTCTACTGCTCTTGAGGTAAGCAAACAGAGCTGTACTTGTTACTGAGCCAGCTATGAAATTTGCAAAACTTTTGTAAAACTAAACTCAACACTTTTTTGTTTCTTGTGAATAGTGGAATAAAAAACATGAATGAGAACTTTTTTTTATTTAATAAGCTATTGCAGTAACACAATGCATAATGGTTTATGATTTCCAAACTTTCTAAAAAGATACAGAATTTTATTTTTTTTGCCCTGATACAGTTTTATACCCCTGTGAGAAAAGAGAAAGAGAAAAGAGAAGCCATTCCTAGAGAGTAGATTTTATACAGCCTGAAAAAAAAAAATACATCAAAGTGGGTCCAATTCTTGTTTCTTCCCCAAATTCTTGAATTACAGTATGCTGAAAGGTAACTATAGAATGCTTACCCACTGATGCCAAAGAAACTATCAAGCACTGCGGCATTTATTATTATTATTATTATTATTATTATTATCATTATTATCATTATTATCATTATTATTATTATTATTATTATTATTATTATTATTATTATTGTTATTCAAAGTTAATATATTTGACTTACTATGGGCACTAAGACAATAAAAACACTTAGTTATAAGGTTCTTAAAATGACATTATTTATCTTTTAATTAAGCTCAAATATGTTAGTGAGCTCAGTGTTACATTTGATTTCCCTATTTATCTGTATTTATCTGAAAGTTTTGATGGGTAGCTACTGTACATTAGCATTTATTAAACTATAATTTTGTGAATATAATAGCAGTTGATGAGATGAATGATGATCTAATTAATCATTACAGAATGTCATGGACATGTTTTATCAGATTGCAATGCATTATATTTAGCATTGTGCTTCATACTGGTTGTATTGAAATCTGTCTTAACTGTCACCACATATGTTGGAGATGCTTTGCTGCCCTAACTTCCACTCCACTTGAATCAGCTAGTATGTTTCTTCTCCCTTTGACTCGCCATACTCTAAAGTCTTCTCCTTGTCTCAGTGGCTTTATCTCAACTTGTCAGTTTCCATACTTCCAGTCTGGATAGATAGCAGCGTCACAGTGAGCTCCTTCTTTGACAAATATCAATGATCGGGAGAGAGGCTTTTTTTTCCTTGTGATATATCGCACAATGCGCTGTCAGAATGTAGTATCTGACTAGGATAACTCGGGTTGCGCAACAACATCAGCACGCATGAGAGATTGGTTTTGTATTTGGGTTATGAGAGAGCAGGTATGACTGTCAGAAAATGATAGATAGAAGCAGAGATAGATGTAGTAAGAGAGATGTCTATCTGCGCTGAGGCAGATGGGTAGGTTATGTAGTGAGGGCTGTCATGCCCTGAGCTGTCCACATGAAGGGGACAAGGTAATGACTGATACAGCAAACACGGGCATGTTTCCAAAAAACTGAAGGGATTGAATTATTTAGTTGTGGATCCTGTTGCACCTGGTTATCTATCTGTGTAAAACACGCTCTGCAGGATGTTAATGTCTTCATGATCTTTGGAACATTACTTTCACTCTTAGGTACTACACATTCCCTGGCTTCCTGACAATTTCTGGTCACAATATTGAGGTTTTTATCTTGTGTGATTGCGATCGAACGTCTTTTTGTATTTAATTAAATATATTAAGTGGTTGGTGCCAAGAGCAGTAGTAGATTGTTGATTTTCACATGAAATATATTGTCTTTCATTACAGCCTGTCCCATCTGAGGTTTCTGATGGAGCATATACAATGATACCAACATGTACTTATTTATTTATTTATTTTTTACTAGTCTCATTTAGTAACAATCATATGGTTACAGGGCTTATATATAGTATTTATACTTTCAACTATATAAAAAAAATACCTCAAATTGTCATTTACTGCATCAGATTAAGCCTATATATTAGTAGAATCGTTGACTTTGTGATACAAGCACCAAAATTGGTACTAATAATGCAAATTTAACAGGCTTTCAAAAAAGCTGTTAAAAAAAGCTTTCAAAAAAAGCCTGTTAACCACCTAAAAATCCAATATGGCTGCCTTTTTTTTTCTCAAGATGGCCATTTCAGCAACCTTAAAATGTGTTTTTTGATGTACAACTTGTCCGATTGGGCATGTTCTCATATTTTAGGCATCCACATTAATGTATTGAGACCTGACAAATACAACTGTGCAAATGAAATATCAGTGTGGACAGTAATTTTCAAGATTGGATTAATTTTTGGGTTACAGTTTTCTGAAGATATTTTCATAAAAGATGAAGTTTTAATTTTACTAATTAGCTGTGCAAGATCAAACTATCTTTGGCCCACATCAAATGTAGTGAACAATTTATTTTTTTCCTTTTTTTTTTCTTTTCTTTAGTGGAATCTAACACACCAGCCAGTCTGGAAGGCTTGCAATCACCAGGAAGCTGATACTAGAATCTTCCTGCATGCCCTACATGCAGTTAAGGATCAGAACAAATCTGTGTTGATTAAGGCCTGTGACACAGATATTCTTGCTGTTGCAATCAGTGTTTTTGTAACTCTGAAGGATGCAGACTTCGAGGAGTTGTGGATGGAATTTGGACAAGGTCAGTCAGTCAGGTGGTTACCTGTTCATGATATAGTGAAGAAACTAGGCCCTGAAAAATGTTGTGGCATCCTATTCTTTCATGCCTTTTCTGGGTGTGATGTTGTGTCAGCATTCAGTGGCAAAGGCAAAAGGACTGCCTGGTAAACCTGGGAGGTGTGCCCTGAAATGACTTCTGTCTTCCAGAATTTCAGTCAGTTCCCATCAGGAGAAGTGTGCTTGACGGAGCAAGATGGCTGACGTGTTGAAGTCACACAGCCTGGTGACTTGCTACAAAAGCCTTTTAATAACACCAAAAGGCATCAGCCGTCACCATCTATGTGTCTATTTGTCGTTTTTGTGTCTTCTTGTCTACTTCTCAGCTTAACATGTGCATGGAGATTTGGTGAAAATGATGACCACGTCCTCTACCCAACCAAGCAGAGTCAACATACATGAAAAATCTGGCATCACAATGTATGACAAAAACAATACCTCTGATGGGGTTGATGAAGCGAGACTTGATCTCTTTGCTAGGAAACAGAGGTCCTATGATTCAATTCCACCAACAAGGTCTCTCTTGCAGAGGATGTAAAGTGAGCCACCTTATCAAGCTGCCTGTATCTGGGGCCATGCAACTGCGTGTCAAATACATATAGAAAACCCTGCCAAATGGGGCTGGAGAAAAGATGACGAAATTTGGCAAGTAGGACAGACAACATTTCTACCAGTTGGTCAGAGTTGTGAGCAGCTGACTAAATGTGGCTGCAAGACTGAACGCATTGGAAGATACAAATGTTACCGTTATTTTTCTAGTCCTATTCTCTTTTTAGTTTGATGTTTGAGCTACATTTCCTACTACTAAGACCCACTGTGACCCCTGCTAAAGTCCTCACTAGAAATTGCTAAATTGTGTAAAATTGTCCAAAATAAGCATAAAACATTTAATATTTCCAACATTTTATTATAGTCTTGCCTTTCAAATGTAGAAATGAAGATTTTACACCCATAATTCTTTGTTTTCATGTCAAAGTTTTAAAAATGTGTAAAGTGTAATAATTAAATAACAGTACAGGTCAAAACCACAAAAATGACATCTGAAGGTGGCCATCTTGGAAAATGGCAGCCGTATTGAATTTTTTTGACTGGTTAATGGGCTTTTTATAAATAGAAGGTCTAGAAGATGCTCTGTGCCATGTCTGACACTTGTATCATAAAGTGAACTATTAGCCAGCATTAGCCAGCCCCACTAATTACAGTGTTTAAAATGAAGCACTATGAAATTACACAGTTAATTGCATTGGAGAGATATGAAATGAATCTATTCACACTAAACAACAGTCCCACAGATCTATGCGGCCTCTAGAGCAGTACTGAGTCACTCTCCCATGGTGAGGAAAATTATCGCTACAAGGCCTTTGACCAAAACATCAGAAAGTGATAAGATGGGATGAGAACCACTAAAACCATCATTAACATCAAAGAAAGTGATAAAAGGTAGAAGTTGTTTTCACCACTGGACAGCTCTAAATGAAAAGAACGGAGCTTCCTCTACACGAGTGAGGTTGATTCTGAGGTATGTGAAGGCATAAAGTTATAATATGATGTTATCTTATTTTTGATCCACAGATCAGACTAAACAGTACCAGTTCTGACCTTATTTGGACAATTCCAAACAAAAAGGTCATTTGTGGTTTTACTGTAGCTGTTTTTTGTCTAAAAACAGAGCTAACAGAGCTATAATGTGTACTATCATCTGATGCAGAATGTGAATATTATAAGGCATAGTGTTATTTAAACCGACTGTCAAATAACCAGCTGTGACTTTCGGTTTGACCAAGAAAACTTGATGATACTCTAATACAGATACGTAAACTATGATCTTCTACTGTATTCAGTGAGTGATACAGTCTGCGGATAAACAGCACTGATCCTTTGGTGGTTTTTGTAACTCTAAGTGTTCTGATATGCAACTTGAAAGTTGAAAGTTTGGAATATCAACTATACAAACCTGACTCCTACTCATGATGGAAAACAGAATGGTGGTCAAGAGGTGTTAGCATTAAAAAGCTGTAAAACAGAAAAAAATAAAGCATTTCCAATTATTTCACAGCTGTTATATTCTAAAGCAGAACAAATCAAACCCAAAGCATCGCAAAACTCTCTGGGAATACTCAAGAGGGAGGAACGGCTAAATGCTTTCCTTGCCATGTTTAACTTATAGACTGTATACAGCATGTAGTGAGAACACTTTAGATTTGAGGACACATATATGGTCCAGGTGTTGAAGTACACATCAAATATTTTTGCCTTTCAGTGGATTTGACCTGCGAAGTGTCTCATACGTTTCTCAGACAGAACTGCACCTCACCAACGGTTCTTCTCATTTTCCTATTTTTCAGCACTTGGATCCTTGCATGTGACTGATCTAAACACACCATCTCTAAGGACGTCTCATTTCCCCAAAATATCCATGAAGTTCTGAGGAGGCCGACTGGAAGCGCTAAAATATAAGACATCCCTGCATCCTCTACTGCCATATTGTGCCACATTGAGAACTGAATTAAAATCTACCAATAGATTTGCATAAACATCTGACAGAGTTCATAAAATACAGTGATAACAGTCAGGGGTGCCACTACCAGTTGTGGGCCCCATGAAAGGTTGTGGACCCTTGTTGAGCCACATTATGTAATAAATTCCCATTATGTAATAAAAGTTCAAAATGTAATAAGAATGTCACGTCATCTTGTAATAAAGTCGCATTATGTAATAATCTGACGCATTTTGTAATAAACTACGTCAACACATTATATAGTATATTTTTTTCACATTATGTAGTAAGTCATTACAGTTTGAGAAATTTATTACAAAATGCACTTGACACATTTTTATTTTAAAAAAATGTAATAACATGGTTCATTATGTAATAACAATCCAAATTAATATAGTTTCAGAGCAATTTAGAAGAAATTAGTCACAGGAGCTACAGGTAATCAGAACTTTAACCACAAGTTTAAAGATTAATTTAGCACATTACATTTTTGGGAAAATAAAAATGTGTCAAGTGCATTTTGTAATACATTTCTTAAATTGTAATGACGTACTACATAATGCGAAAAAATGTACTACATAATGCATTGAGGTAGTTTATTACAAAATGCATCAGTTTATTACATAATGCGACTTTATTACAAGGTGACGTGACATTCTTATTACATTTTGAACTTTTATTACATAATGGGAATTTATTACATAATGCGGCTCAACAACCCTTCATAAAATTCAGTACCTTCTCAATCTGTGAGAGCCGGGGGGGGGGCGGCGCACATAACGTCACTTGGGCTAGCGTTAAAACAAAACTGAAACTTAACATACTTTCAACGCTTCTCTTATACAGCATATACAGCATGTATCCACTGGACCCCCTCCACTGTTCTATGGGCCCCCAACAAATGCTGGGCCCCATGAATTTGTCATGTTTACCCTCCCCCCTTATCGGCGCCCCAGATAACAGTAACACAATAACAAATGAAGCAGCTTTTCCACACATTTTTGACCGACATGTATTTAAAATGACAGCCCTGAGACCAGGACGTCATGTTCCTTCGGCTTCTTTCTTCACACGTCTCTTCCTCGACTTCTCTACTCGCATTTCCAGTGGAGGTGACGAGTGAAGACAAGAGTTGGAGACTGGGGGAAACAAGTCGGAAAACAAAAAGAGGGGTACGAGTAAGTAAGTGTGTAAGTGGGACAAGCTGATTGAACCGAAGTTGCTTTTGTTGTTATATCGTCCTCCAAGCTGTACAGTGTTGTTATTGGACCATCCACACCAGAATGATCCACAACAGAGGCAGAAGGCAAGCAGGTAAATACACCACCATTTACTGACAAAGAGTCAGAAGTGAGGAGTGAAGTTTATATTGTAGTTTATTCGTGGGCTGTCAGGTCTTCTCCGCTGGCCTAAAAAATCTGAATCACTGACCTACATTCCCACCATATATTTTTATATTTGTTCCATGAAGCTGTATTGAACTATTTCCAAGAGTCTATTTTATTTAGTTCATAGCTTTTCTCTTGGTTGCACTGTTTCAGGTATTGTATGTGTATGTTAGAGCATTGGTCCAGTCATATTTTCTCCATCATGCATTCCCAGATAAACGAAATCTGCCCTGAGGCTCAGAATCAACAGTTTAGCTTCAAATAATTGACAATGAGCCTGTTGCTTTAACCAATCAGATTTCATGTTGGTCAGACGGGGGCGATCTAGCAGGTGTACAGTAACGTCAGCATTATCATATCATTTAATTAGATGGTCAGAGGGTGATTAGTCAGAGCAATTTGTACAACACTTGACAAACCGCATTTGTAGCAACTTTGATAAGATAAAATATACAGGTTTATATTTAACAGCTGTTTTCCTATAATGGCTGACAGGAGAATACATGGATTTGGTGACTGATAGACTAAAATTAAGCAGTTTTGGTGAGTATTATGTAATTTACTGACATTTTAAAAAATGTTTTATGTCATTTTACTTGTAAATATTAACCCTTTCATGCATGAATTATGACAACCTTGGCCAAGATATTTTTCCTGAGTGTTTTTATTCCTCTATAGGCATGAAAAAAAACAATGCAATCAAGTTTTTTTTTTTTAAGATGTTACAAAAATGTCCACTCAGCTGGACACCATGTGTTAAATTTTCAAGCAAAGAAACATGAATTAAAAAGCAATATCAGAACGTGATATGGAAAACTATGCAATACAAACCCTTATCATTCACTTTATTGAGATAATATGCAAAAAAAAAAGAAAATACTTACTTACATACTCTTAATTACAGTCTAATAACAATTAGCAATTGATTTACACTCAAACATGTTATTGCAAATCAGGTTTGTCAAGAACAGCATAGTTTCAGTAATGGTATGAATGTCAGTGTATGGGATGATGCATAAGTGTCCACTGTGTTGGCTGATATGGAACTAAAACAACAAAACCCATGAATATACAAGAGAACAGCCGGAGAAGAACTGTCCACTGGAGTGACCACTGTGCATGAAAGGGTTAATGATTGCAGTTGATATAATGTAGGTAATGCAACGGTGGCTGTAGTAAAAGGATATATGCAGAGTTGTGTTCATTGGATTTCCTGCTTTTGTAATGATATTCATTCGCGATAGGCTACATGAGATACCTGTCTGTAGTGCAATGACTTGTTATATATTGATTTTTGTATTATATTGATATTATCCTATTGGGGACTGTGAGATGCAAGCAAAAAAAAAAAAAAAAACATCCTTTGCACAAAATGCTTTAGGGTCAAAATAAGGTATTGACAGGACATTTTAGAGACAACTTGACACATAAGTGTTGCTAAATAACCCACATTTTTATTTTTAAATTCATTTTTGCTTTAGTTGGACCATAAGGGTTATCCAAAACAAGGAGCTACTTTATATTGAAATAAATGTTGAAATGGCAATCAATTAAAGTTCGCTCTCTGTTGGGACATTACTGTGTTTTGACCCTTTATCCCTACGTATGCTGCTTTCAAAATCCAAATTAAAGTATGGCTAAGAAACAACCAAACGTGCAGACTAGCACTTTAAAGGGACAGCTGAATGTTTATTTTAATCTTTGATGCGTAGGCGCAAATGTCGTTATGTACTATATTGTAATGTAATGTATTTTACTGTATTGTCTTTTAAGTAGTGATGTTTATTTTAGTCCTTGACACGTAGGTACAAATGTTGTTTTGTACTGTATTGAAATGTATTGTACTGTACTGTAGAACACTGTTTTGCTCTATACTGCACTTATCCCACTATATTGCTTTGTATCGCAGGGATCACTGTTATTTATTTATTAAGTGGGGACTGCAGACAAAAATTAGTACTGACGCTAACTTGGGCATATTTACATGTTTTTACTGAAATGGAACGTATAAATATGTACATTAATGTGCACTGTCCCGCCTAAATAAAGCTATAAATAAAATAAAAAACGATGTGAGTCAAGAAGAACCCAAGTGAAGGTTTCAGACACCCATAACCCTTAAACACTGAAAATGGAACATAAGGGCTTCTCACTAAACATGGACAGTCCATCAAATGTACCTTCTACTCTCACCAACATGCTTAATGTGCAGAATTTGCACATTTGTAGTCGTCTCAGTCTGCAAATCCCTTCTCCTTCTGATCATGGGACTCCCACAGTAGCTGATTCACAGCTGGCTCACACTGACAAGCCATTTTCTTTTAGGATTTAACACCTAAAGTTTAACATCAGGGATATTTTGTAGACTCACTGTGACATTTATAGGCAAATAATTTAACTTTTGGACTTTGCATGGATTTTATGAGTATCCCACATATTCTTCCGCAGAGACAAAAGACCAATCCCTTGTGATATATCAGTAATAATAATAAAATTTAGACTAAATTATAAGCTGTAGTGCCATTTATTTTTATTTTATAGTGTGCTTTCTTTTGCTTACCACATATTTTCTCAAAAGTACTGCTATTGTGACTAAAGAATGAGTGTATAGTGATATTATTTAAAAGCACTACAGTGTAAAACATTTGCATCAATCAGCCAAATGTCTCTGTAGCACTCACGAAAGAACAGTATTCATTGTTTTATTATTTAAATCCATTTATACTGTTGGGAACAATATGCAGCTACCTTTTTGTTACTCCGACTGTGAAATACGCAACATCAAGATTTGAGATGGATATAGGGCGAAGTGTATATGAGACTGCTAGTGTCCTCTTTGTTACTATTATGATGATGTATTTTTGTAAAATAAATGTAATTTTGTGGTTTACGGGTAATTCAAAGTACTACTACTAGTAATGCTAATACTACTAGTAATAATAATGTCATGCTTACATTGACTGCACTGTCCAAACATCTACCTCAAAAATCATAAAAACAAACAAGAGCATATCTGCTTTAATATATATACTAAATATGGAGTTTTTTTATTAATTATTTAAAAAAAAAAACATATTCACTACAACAGTACTACATTATGGGAAATAAATACTAAAAATTTAAAGAACTATCGTCCTTCAATATGGAGGAAAAACTGCTCTGAAGCACAAACAAAACTGGATATTTAGAGTCAAAAAAAAAAAAAAATCCACATTAGCATGCTAGATTTCAAAAAATATATCGAAGGCACACTGTAGGATTTGTGTAAAAATAAAATAATAAAACAAAATAAATAATAAATAAAACTGGATTTTAGTTTTTAATACACTATAATTTGGTGAATATGCAAATGCAGATCTTCTTTTACAGACGTTAAAGACATCTGGACAACTCCTGAAAATTTCACACATCTGTTGTGAACATTTAAAAAGTAATGACATTAAAAATAGACCTAACATCTTTTTTGTGTACTGCTTGTTTTTACAGTTAAACCAGTATCATGTCCCATTTTCCAAGCCTCAGTATCTAAAAAACTTACACATAACATTATTTTCTGAAACATTATTCTCTGAGATCTGAATATAACTGCAGATGGCCAGTTGGGAAAATGTTCTGAAATCTGGTGAACTGAGGTGAATTTACTCTCAACATCCACAAGTTTTTCAGCACAGTCATGACAGCAGAATGCAGCAGAATGCAGCAGAAATGATTAAGAAAAAGTATTCATGGTTTAGTGTGGGAAATGTGGTGACATCTAGTGGTGAAGTTTCAAATTGCACTTGCATAGCCCTCATTTCAGCTTCCTCTACGGTCGCTGTAAAACACATTAAAGGCATGTTATGTTTGTTAATTACCCCGCCCTCCAAAGGGGAGACAAGGGGTATTGTTTTTGGTTTGGTTTGGTTTGGTTTATTTGTTTGTTTGTTTGCTTGTTTGTTTGTTTGTTAACACTCTAGCAGCAAAACTATTGGTTGAATTCATACCAAATTGGGTTAATAGATTGCCAGTGACCCAGAATAGATGTCATTAAATTTTAGGAAAAGTAGGTCAAAGTTCAATTTTTTAAATGAATTTTTAATATCCCTTTTTTTCCCCATTTACTTGCAATGGGTAAAATTTCACGTGCCTTTAACAGCAAAACTGTAGAGTGAATTCATACCAAATTGGGTTTATAGATTGCCAGTGACCCAGAATAGATGTGATTACATTTTGGAAAAGTAGGTCAAAGTCCAAATTTTTTATGAATTTTTTAAAACCCTTTTTCTTCTCCCATTTACTTACGATGGACGAAATTTCAAATGTCCATAAAACATCAATTTTGTTTCAATTTACTTCAAATATGGCACATGTATAGAGGCAATTGATATACTGACATCAGCACATGCATAGACATGATGACATCAGCTGGATTGATGCCAAAATATGCTACAACACATGCCAGGGGTAGGGTTTGTTGTGCCTGGCACCACTTGTTTTGGACTTTTTCCCTTAAAGGGATATTAAAACCTTGTCCAAACTGTTAGTACATGATGGTAATGCGCTTAAACACAGGATGTGTCAAACCAAAACATGGGATAAAAAGTGAAGATGTTTGCAAATATATTCACTTTTTAGCTGTAAAAACATTACAAAAATAGCATCCATTCCTGCTGCAGCTGATAAAAGTTAATTTTAATTTAACCCTTTCATGCATACTGGTCACTACAGTGGACAGTTATTCTCCAGCTCTTCTCTTATATATTCATGGGTTTTGTTGTTTCAGTTCCATATCAGCCGACACAGTAGATACTTATGCATCATCCCATAATACATTGTAATTCATTCCGTTACTGTAACTTTGCAGAACAGGTTGATAAACCTGATCTGCAGTAACATGTGTTAAATCAATTGCTAATTGTTATCAGACTGTAATCAACAGTTTTCTTCATCAAAAAGTTTTGGGTTTTTTTTGCATATTGTCTGCATGAGGTTAGTAATAACTAGTATTAGAGTATGTTAAAATGTGAGAAAACATTAGATTAGCTGCATGAAAAATGTTTTTATTTCATAATTTTCACGCAGTTTATCACTTTCTCATGATGGGTTTTAAATACATGTTTTTTTGTTTCCAAAATTGGTGACCAGCTGAGTGGACATTTTTGTAACTCCATGAAAAATAGGTTCATAAAAAAACTTCAATCGCATTGTTTTATTTCATGCCTAAAGAGGAATAAAAACATTCAGGAAAAAAACTCAACTAAGGTTCTCATAATTCATGCATGAAAGGGTTAACAACGACACAGTTATCCCTATTTTTAGGTGATTACACACTAATGAAAACATAAGTCTGAATATTATACATGCATATCTATGACACTGAACCTACAAAAAACCTGCACAAACTAATTATTGGAGTTCTGAACTACAGCATAAAGTTGCTGTAATTCATTGTCATTCTCCCTCTGTTCACTTTAGAAATATGTTTCTTCGTTTGTGGAGATAGTGTTGAAGCCAATCACTTGTCAAAAATTAACTTGCGCAATATTCTGATCTGCTTGTTCAACCATGCTATTGCAGTTTTCACCGGCCTATAATGCACCTGCCTGTCAGCCTGTGTTGTCTTGGCTCCCCAGTCTATTTGCATAAAACTGGTGATATGGTCCCTGCTTACCTCGTTCCCACAATGCCCTCCTGCTGACTTTGTTTCCCATATCAGTGCAGAGAAAGAAATGAGAGAAGAATAATAAAACATTGAATCTCAGAACAAAGAGAGCGGCACAACCTTGAGGAATTGTTGAACTATGTTTGTGTGTGGATATAGTGCTGATGATGATGACAATGGGTCGTGGTTGGGGTCGTGCAGTAGTTGCAGTGTTATCATACCAGTGTTATTGGCTGTGATGTTTTCATAGGATGACTGACAGGATGAGTGATGTTGGGCTGTCACTAACACACTGTCCTGCACAGACAGATGTAGTGGAGGATACACCAGTCGGACCCAACACACACTCATGGTCCAACACAAATGGTTCTGCATCCACAAACAACTCTGTGCTGAGTCGTTTTTTTTTCTGTTTATATCAAAAATTCACAACTTGTCGTAATAAAGTAACACCTGTAGCTGCATTTTTACTTTTAAAATAAAGAAATAAGTGCAAAAAAACCAAGTCTGATACTTGAATGTAACCAAATTGTCTTGTGAAGAAGAAGGAAAATGTCAAACTACAAGTAATGAAAACTCAGTTATTTAACCCAAAAAGACTCAAACATCCACCAAAATTATTTACTGATATAAAAAGTTAAGTAACTGTTGATCCATTGATCCATTAATCCTATCAATACGTGTAAATAATTGGTGTAAAATGCAGTTTGTCATCTTTTCATGGTCATCAGATATGACCCATTTGGACGTTCAGAGACTTTGTAGTGAACGTGGAAACACTGTCATCTTCTGCAACATTGATTCACCAGTAAAACCCATAGAGTTGGATCAATAACAGTGGATGGACACACTGGGTTTATATTCAGTTAATGATATATTTTACTAAAAAAAAGTCACTTTTTCCTCCATTTTCTCTGGTTTTGATATAATAACATTTAACTTAAATTTGAGTTTTTATGGACATCAATCATGATCTGTATATAAAATATAGGAAAATACCTGATTTTCACTTCAGAGTCTAAAATATTGAACATGAAATTAGCATAAATGATGATAAATCACTTAAGAAAGGTTAAAAATAGAGGAAAAACCATTTGGGAACTACCACAAAAGTAATACTGGACAGAACAAATTATTATGTCTTACATCTTCACCACTGTGGTTGATCTGCTTTGTTCAGTTCCTTACTTTTAGGATAAACCGCATGCAAAAAAAAAAAAAAAAAAAATCACACCCATGTTATACTAAATTGCATATGAACAGAGTAAAGAGTAAAAAAAAACTAAAAATTAAAAAAGGAAAGCAAATCTGTGATGGCCACACACACTAACACATTCCTGTCATAATTTGACATTTTACACTCATTTTGCATTTAAAGTACATAAATAATGTACATAATTCTTGATGTTTTGTAAAATATTTCGCACTTTTTTTGTTGATAATAAATTAGTTCTGTCTTTAAATGTACACATTCAGTTAACTTTTAAACATTATTAGTCAACTGAACATTTTGTTAAGTTAATTTATGGTATGTCTACCTTTTGTTTCTTCTTTAGGCATGATTAATATTTGTTTTTTAACTCTTAATTATTTAGCACAATTTAACACTATTATTTGTCAGGTCAGTTGAGTTCTGTTACGTCACTTTATGTTTGATCAGTTGGTTTCTTACATTATTTTTGTGCTGGTCTGAGTTCAAACCTGGCCTGTTTTTAGCTTTTGTTATTTTTTTTTTATTTTTAGTTTTTTTTTTGTTAAAGAAAAACTCTTATTTCTTAACAACCCACTGTATTCTCATGGCTTGTAGGTCAGTCGCTAACAGAAACATTCTTTAAATATAAAACTTTACTTGTTTCACTGTATGTTTTTCCCAAACTGGCGACAGGTCCAGGGTCTACTCCCCCTGCCCCCATTAGTACCAAGCATATATATGAGGACTAAGTGGTTCAGAAAATTAATGGATGGATGTTTTTTCTAATGGAATACATCTCATTAGACCGAAGCTTTCTAGCCAGAGACCACTCATTTATTGATTTATGTATTTATGGTTTATATCAGTGTTTTTCAACCTCGGGGTCGGGACCCCATATGGTGTCGCCTGGAATTCAAATGGGGTCGCCTGAAATTTCTAGTAATTAATAAAAAAAAACAAAAAACAAAAAACTTACTAATAAAAAAAAATATATGGTGAGTTGACAGAGACAATCCCAATACATATAAGACATGACAAACTGAAGCTGAAACTGTAGCACTGTGGTTCTGTTTATCTTTCAAATGTTCATTGTGGTCGGTTTCAGGTGCTGCAGTTCTTTCATAATTCATAATTTGAGTTACTGTTAGTTCAGTATTAATTGTCAGCCTTGCAAATACAAGCTGGACTGACTGTACATATCCTGACCAAGGAAAATAAAAGTCTCCCTTTGTGCAGTAATCTACTGTACACCTGGCTTTACTGCCTCCGTCCACAATATTATACATTATATAGACTAAATGTTGTCTAAAATTAACCTTTATTTGCAACATAGTATAGAAAACTATTATATGATCAAAAACAAATTAATTTTGGCAAAGAAAAAAAAGTCTCTGTATTGAATGTCTGGGGTCGCCAGAAATTTGTGATGTTAAAATGGTGTCACGAGTCAAAAAAGGTTGGGAACCACTGGTTTATATAATGCGGGCAGATACAGAATAAATCATATATAGGGGCCTTAGTGTTTGTAATGTTTGTTAATTCATGTCTAGAAGGGATTTTATTAGACCAGAAAGTTAAAATAAAGCAACAGTCATGTCTTTATTGTTCTTAAATCAGCTGAGATTTGCCTCGTTTTGAAGCACAGCCAAAACTAATAATGCCATGATTACTCTTTTCCTATATTTAATTTAATAATGTTAGCACTTTTATTTGACTTGTCCAAGTGTCTGCTGCCAAAGGAAAGCTTTTCATCTTTAGTTTCACAGAGCTGCTGGTCTAGACTAATGCTTCTAATCAGCTACTTTCGCATAAATGTTCGGAGCTGCAGAGTACGTGGACATTATATCAAACTGAAGGTACAGAAGGAGATAGTTTCACATCAGCAGATGACCAGCAGGGCCGTCCAACAACAACCCTCACTGGGATGAATTTATATGCTTGGCAGATCTACACGTATTGCTTATACATGCTCAATAAATAAGTAAACAGGACGTGGGTTATCAAGGAGAGAATATGAGAATAGTATAGAGCATCGGAGAATAGAGAAGCAAGAAGAATGAAAGCATCTTTTTATTATGTGACAGCATGAGCACCAGCCTGCTCATTAGAGTGCAGGAGATCCCTTATATCAGGCAGGTGATGACACACACACAAGTCTATGAGTGCCTGGCAGTCGGATGGCAAGGAGGGCCCCGCATGATCACACAGTAAACGAAATGAAAGCGCACAGGAGTAGTTAGTATTCACGGCAGTCTATGTCCTTGTAACGGCATGGAATTTTGGTTTTATCTCATTGGAGGATCTCATCCATTATTTAGGATGCAGGCGCAAACCGACAGACGCTCCTCAATAATTCGTGGGGAGCTCGACTAGCTTCTCTTCACTTTCTCACCTCATCATTTCATCTTTCTCCTTTTCTTTTTTTTTTATTACACTTTTGTTCCTATTTGGTTCACCTGGACAGGTTTGGGGCGTAAAGGACATGCATATGCTTTAACCGCATAAGGTGTTAGATAGAGCAGACATGAGTGTGAAGTTGTCTCATATGAATATATAATGTGGAAGCTAGAGTGGGTCCCCATCATTTGTGAATTTCCTGCTCTATTATTCATGCACATACTCTAAATGTGTGATGTTTGCATATCGTACGCGTTGGGACCAGAGCTACATTCGGACTGACCTCCCGCTGACTGCACACATGCAGCCTGGAAAAAAAAAAAAAAGGGGGGAAAGAAAGAAAGGGCTCGTGCCGCCACACATTGAGATTCAGTTGACTCCCCGAGCTTCACCTTCCATGGTGACACCTAGATAAAGATTATCCGTGATAAAAATGTTAATCAGTGGATTTATAAGGGATCAGATAGTCATTATAAAATGTGCAACATGGCCATCCTTTACAGAGTGTGACTGAAGGTATTACAGTTTTGTATTATTTACATTTGATGCCTGCCAATCCTTAATGTGGACACTTGCAATAGTTGAACAACAGGTGGCAGTGTTGCTTTATTGATCAAATCCACATAAAGCAGGATGTGCCTGATATGTGATAGCTCCAGATACTGGTTAAAATAAACATATGATTAACACTGACAGGGTATTTGATTATATCAATCAAATTTGGACTGAATGTGCAGAAGGATTTCAGTATCTGAGGGGAAATTGCTAAAAATGATCTCCTTGAAATTCATCAATGAATCATCAGAGTTGATGTCGTGTTATACTTGTGAGGTATATGCAGAGGTGAAGGAGGAAATGATCCTGTTCTCATCTGACACGCTCTGTTTATTAGTCCTTAAGCTCATTGATTGGTGCCAGTTTGCTTTGCTAAAGGTGAGTCATGCAGTTTCATACAGTATGAGGCAGCCTGCAGAGCTGAACGCACTGTTTACCTGCCCTTTTCCCCCCTCCTTTTAAAAGCAAGATAATATTAAATGTGTGCTATCTTCTTGTCAAACATCAGACTTCAAGGAAACGGCAGAAGAGATTTGGGGTATTTTGTTTTTTTAACAGAGTGCTGTCTGCCCTTGAATGAGCTCAGGTGTGCTTTGAGTTTTTATTGTGATGCAGAGAAGAAGAAGGTCAAATCAAAACAGACACTTCTTTAAAACTGATTTAGAGCCAGGGTTTGTTTTTTTTTTTTCCCTTTTTCCCTTTATATTAACGTGCCTCTGCTCTAGTTCAGCTTTCTTTTTTTTTCTAAGTGTGATAAGTACACATAGGATGATTTGAGGCAACATTTTCAAACAATCAATAATTTAGTGTGCGGTTGTTTTTTTGTATTAGCATGATCTGTTAAGCTTTATAACTGCCTGCTGAATGTAAATACTCAGAGCTGTTAAAATGAGCCCAATAGATCATGACTGTACATGGAAACAGCAGGCTTTTTAACAGAAAAAAAATAAAACCAAAAAAAAAACAAGCAGTCTAAGTAGATGCTTGAGAACTATTTAATTATGTAAAACTGTTTTACTATTACTGATACAGCATTTCAGCCCGGCTTTAGTGTATCACATCTACACTTTATGTGAGGAGGAGATACTCAAACCCTAAACTTTGTCTGTTATTGTCATTGCAAACACCAAGTAATTGTTAAAAATCACAAGAACATTGCAAAAAAAAAAATACAAAAATAATTATAATAATTGCTATTTGTTTGAAAGTGAAGCCAGTGTTGGATTATTTTATCTTATAAAACCACTGAAAAAGCCACAAAAAAAACTCAGCACCCCATGTAATTCTGGTCTCATTGTATTCTGTAATAAGTGTCCTTATTGTTCCATTATCAAGATATTAGGTCTAAATATTTGATATCTGTCAGATTGGACTTCTGTAGCCTATTTCTTTTTAATAAAGCATCTGTTTTTCCAGCTCTAGTGTAGTTGAAGGTAATAAGTTCTAAGATTAGCTTTGGCTCACCCCTCACTCTTCCCCAGCTTCACCCTGTTCTACCTCATGACAATGACCGAAATGGAAATGATGCTTCAAAATTACAGTCAAAAAAAAAAAAGAAAAAAGGATCACTTCTTTGTTTACTTCCATCCTGTCCATAAAGAGCTAAGAAAATTGTTTGATTTCATATGATTTGTGCTACCATTTACACATATGAAGCCAAGAGAAATGCAGTTTGTGGCAAATATAGTAGAAAAAAAAATAGACAGACAGACAGACAGACAGACAGACAGACAGACAGACAGACAGACAGACAGACAGACAGACAGATAGATAGATAGATAGATAGATAGATAGATAGATAGATAGATAGATAGATAGATAGATAGATAGATAGATAGATAGATAGATAGATAGATAGATAGATTTTGATCTAGATTTTTTTTTTTTTTTTTTGACTCTAAATATCCAGTTTTGTGTGTGCTTCAGAGCAGTTTTTCCCCCATATTGAAGTACAATAGTTCTTTAAATTTTAGTATTTATTTCCCATAATGTACTACTGTTGTAGTGAATATGTTTTTTTTAAAATAATTAATAAAAACTCCATATATTATATGTATATATATATATATATATATATATATATATATATATATATATATATATATATATATATATATATATATATATATATAAGCAGATATGCTCTTGATAGATAGATAGATAGATAGATAGATAGATAGATAGATAGATAGATAGATAGATAGATAGATAGATAGATAGATAGATAGATAGATAGATAGATAGATAGATATAATTTTGTGTTTAACAGCTGAAGGGACATGATCGTTCATTGTACATGATGTACGTCACTAACATGAAAGTAGCTGCAGCCTTGGAACATTTTACCTTAGTCTTCGTGTGCAAGGTGAAGAAAGATTAAAAGAGGTGAAAATCACTATATTCAGGTCATGCTGAAGCTGCAGAGACATTTTCAACAGCTCTGAACAGAACAAGGAGAGACAGGTATTGACATTATGTGTGTGTGTTCCTTTCTATTTAGAGTTTTCACAAGTTTTACCACAAACTGCAACTTCCCTGCATTGTAATATTATCTTGTAATTTGACAAACATCATATCTACAAATGATATAGTTCAAATAGGAACAAAACCTTGTACTTCACTATTGACCTGAATGCAGTTTTTTTTTTCTTCTGAAATAAGGTCCCATTGGTGCAGAACCCGACTTCAACTCTGTGACTTTAGTTTCATAAAACTGATGTAACACAATGTCAGTGCTATATTTTCCATTTTGGGATACTATACATGCAAAAAAAAAGTATTTTCTTTTCTTTATATCTTTATATTGTAAGTTATCGCATTTGTTTTTCCTTTTTGTGTCTGTAAGCCCTTGCATTATGATAATTGATTTGTTTTGATGATTTTTCTTGTTGACATCTTGATGTTTGTTCAAATTTCAATGTTTTGTATGCATATATATGTTCATTCATTCATTTTCTGAACCCGCTTTATCCGCACTAGGGTCACAGGGGTCGCTGGAGACTTTCCCAGCTACTTATGGGTGAAGGCGGGGTACACCCTGGACATGTTGCCAGTTCATCGCAGGGCGGACATATAGAGACAAACAACCACTTTCACTTTCACAACTATGGGCAATTTAGATTAACCTTTAGGGGTCTGAGCCTTTTTGGCCATTTTTTGAGTACTTTAGATTTTGCCTTTATATACTATATAAAGAAATATTTATTATACCCATGTTTGGTATCTTTTTTTTTTTTTTTTTCAGCACAACTTCATCAATCTCATCTGCCTATTAATTTTTTTTCACTTTAACCTACTATATCAACACAAAAGGCCAAAAAACACACAAAAAATCTAAAATCCAATTTGAAAAATGTATAAAGATTATTGCATAAATAACACAAAGATGCTAAACAAACCTTTTCAAAGACTTTAAAAGTGAATATTGGTTCCAAATATTAGGTATATAAAATCAAAATTGTAATAGATTAAAATTATA
The DNA here is from genome assembly GCF_902148855.1 of Sphaeramia orbicularis. NCBI lineage: Eukaryota > Metazoa > Chordata > Actinopteri > Kurtiformes > Apogonidae > Sphaeramia > Sphaeramia orbicularis. The sequence continues at coordinate 18,265,256 of NC_043975.1, forward strand.
CTCAAATATTTGACATAAAAGCATATCTTTACAAAGGCGTTTTCTCCAGTTTTCTCATCTCCCCCTATACTATACGTGCAAAAAAACTGACTTTATCACGCACAATTCCATTTCAGTTATTTTTCTTTGCCTCATAAATGTGTCTTCAATTTATGGATGATATTAGTGTCCGTTTAAATCAGGGGTGTCAAACTCATTTTAGTTCAGGGGCCATATTCAGCTAAATTTGATCTGCAGTGGGCCGGACCAGAAAAATAGTAACATAATAACCTGTAAATAATGACAACTCCAAATTTTTGTCTTTGTTTTAGTGTAAAAAAAAAAAAGCATTAAATCATGAAAATACTTCCTTTTATAAACTATCCAAAAAAAACCCCAAAAAAACCTGAAAAAACTGAAATTTAAATTAAAAAACGTGAGAAAATTTAGTGCAATTTAAACAATATTATTCCTCAACTTATCATTTCTACATGTGCATTATGGATCAGATCTACAAAGACTCTAAACACTGAGGAAAAGGCAGAAAAATTGTTAAAATTGTGCTTAATTTTCTTTAGACATTTACAGCTCTTCACATTTGTTCAAGTTATTCACATTTTATTGTTACGGGATAGTTTGTAAATGTAAATGTTTTCATAATTTAATGTTGTTTTTTGCACTAAAACAAAGAAAAAAAAATAAGTTGTTAATTCTAGATTTTTTGGGGGTTAATTCAAGATTTTTTTTACTTAATTGAAGATTTTTTTGGCTTAATTCAAGATTTTTTTTACTTAACTGAAGATTTTTTTTTTTTTGGCTTAATTCAAGATTTTTAGCTAAATTTGAGATTTGTTTTGGCTTTATTGAAGATTTTTTTTTACTTAATTAAAGATTTTTTTTTTTTTTTTGGCTTAATTGAAGATTTTTTTTTACTTAATTGAAGATTTTTTTTTTTTTTGGCTCAATTCAAGATTTTTTTTTTTTTTTTTTGGCTTGATTCAAAATTTTTTCCTTAATTCAAGCTATTTTTTTTTTTTTTTTCTTAATTCAATTCAAGACTGTGGAATTTTTGCACTTGGCAAAAACATCCCAGGGGCCGAACTGGACCCTTTGGTGGGCCGCATTTGGCCCCCAGGCCGCATGTTTGACACCCCTGGTTTAAATGTTTCTGCAGTGTGTTTTGCGTAGTGTACCAAATGAAGGTTAGCCATGTTAGCTGTAAACAACTGCTAAGACTGTATAGTTGTAGCCAAAGGTTTGGCAGTGGCAGTTTTGTTTTTGCAAGCTTTCTTCATTTTTTTTTCCCCCCATACGTTTCTCAGGCACAATGAAGAACACACCGTTAGCCTCATAACATAGAAGTCATATTCAGGTCAGGTCAGTTCAGGTCATAGAAAATGCTGAAACATGAAGCAGCAGTGCTAGGAGAGTAAAGCTCTGCAAATATCGCAATTTAGACAATTATGCTATGAGGCTAATGTAAATGTAAGAATCTTGTAAGTTTTAAGGACATATATTGAAAAATAATTCATATTTATATCAAAGACTTATTTTTGTGTCATTGCCAATACTTTCAGGCATGACTGTAAAACCCAACTGTGTGTGTGGAGTTAGTTTGAATATAATGATGATGATTTTTGTTTGTTTGTTTGTTTGTTTTTTTCTTTAATTTCTCCACAGTTTGAAACGTCTCATTTAGCTTTTGTGGCTCCCCGCTAACGGTTCAGCCTTGAACTAAAACTGTCTTTGCAAAAGTTAGGTTTTTGTTTATTCGGTTTCAGAGTAACATACGTGATCTAACACTTTCATTTCAGCTCAGTTGGAATTGTAGCTAGAGTTGTTACCTAGATGAGAGTTGTGGGTAACAACACGACATAAGCGACTTAAAGCACGACTGATTTTGTTTTTCTCTGAATGGAAAGTAGCACCACCCAACATCATTTTGATTTTTTCAAGACTCGTTCATTCCTCCATAGAAAAAAATCACGACCAGTGCAAATAATCAGGTTACACACGGTATACAAAATAGTGAATGATAAAAACAAAGCTTATTTCATAACTTAAATTAAAGTTCGTACAAAAATAAATCACATTTTACAGTAATAATAGAACACCATGTGAAATGTAGGAGACTCCTTGGTCATAAATGAGATGAAACGAGGTGAAGAAGCAAAATATAATAAAAGTGACATAAAAGATGTAAATATTTGAAGACAAAGAAAATATAATGGCACAGGACAAAACGAGATTTGAGAGATTTTAATGGTAGAAAAGTCAATTATTGTTGGTGTAAATCAATATTTTAATTGTTTTGTTCACCTGTTAGTTGGTGACATAGCTTTTTAGACATGATTTTTAACATTTCTTTCTATTTGGGACTGACTTCATTTAATGCAACATTATTTTGACAGCGGAGGAGTTAGTAAGAGCAATCATGACCCTGAAAACATTTGTGAACAACTGAAGAAAAATATCACAAATAAGCAAATATTTAGGATTTTTATTGTATATGATTCTTTATCATTGATGATTCACTTTTACTTCAACTCTGTCTGAACACACTCTTTTCTTTCAGCTATTGCTTCCCCTCTATCAAATAGTGGTGGGCGGATCGATCCAAATATCAATAATATCGATGCCAAGTCGGTATCGGTGTCAGATTGACATTAGCGTGGTGAGATTGATACTTTAGTTTCAGTTTTTCTCTTGTACACATTGCTGCGGTTTCGTCTAAGAGGCGACAGCCAGGTCACTGGACTCACCGCTTCTGTCTTACCTCAGAGCGGGTACACTTTGCTTCTTTATTTTTTTTTTTTTAAATATTCTTTATTGAGTTTTACAAGGTAATACAGAACACAAACTTGTCTTCTAAACTCGATAGCCACAGACACGTTTCCCCACCCATATATACATCCACACCATAAAAAAAAAAACATATATATATATACACACATACACATATACATACATATATACAGGGTGGGGAAGTAAAATTTACAATATTTTGAGCCAGGGATTGAAAGACAGTGTATGACTAATTAGTTTATTGAAAGTCATGAGAATTTATTTGCCACAAGAAAATTGACATAATAGAAAATGTTTTTATTCTATGTGTCCTCCTTTCTCAATAACTGCCTTCACACGCTTCCTGAAACTTGCGCAAGTGTTCCTCAAATATTCAGGTGACAACTTCTCCCATTTTTCTTTAATAGTATCTTTAAGAAAGTCCACATTGCTGTGTGATGTTCTATTGGTAACATGTTCTAAAACGCCCCAAATAGCAGAATCCAGAAGGTTTAGATCTGGGCTAGAAGGCGGCCATAAACATGATTCCCAAAAATTGCTAAAGTTGGATTTGTTGCTGTTGTCAACAAGTGTTTTGGTGTTCTTGTGTAAGATTTTAACTTCAAATCATATTTTACTGCATTTCTAACGGTCTTGTTGTCTACCTCAAGTTCAATTGCCATTTTTCTCATGGATTTGGTTGGATCCTTTAGGATTTTGGATTTGAGAGCTTTAATAAAAGCTTTGGTACGTTTTTTGTTGCTTCCTCCACTTCCAGATTTTCTCATAATAGTTTTGCTCATAGTCATTCTCTTCTTTCCATTATAAACAGTCTTTGTGGACACTCCGACTATTTTTGAAATCTCCTTTGGTGTGACGAGTGCATTCAGCAAATCACACACTCTTTGACGTTTGCTTTCCTGATTACTCATATGGGCAAAAGTTTCTGAAAAGGTATGGATAATAGTATTAGGTATGATTATGACATCAATATATGTTTGGTTTCAAAACAATTGACGTAGTGCCTGCTGAGAAAAAACAACTAAATGTTCATTGTAAATTTTGCTTCCGCACCCTGTACATACACACACACACTTTGTTTCTCCTCCCCCCTCTTGTATTTCGATGTTGTGCCGTCACATGACTCAGCAGTGCAAAGCAAACAAGCAAGGCGCCGGCTCAGGTGTGCCCGCCCACCAGCACACGCACAACGCATGCACAGACTGAGAAACAGAGCAGAAGAATGGCATGGAAGAGCAGTGACATATGGTTATATTTTCAGGCTGAAAATGAGGCAGCGGCAAGCTGAATAATTTGTGAAAAGGCTATAAGGTACAAATCATTTTAATTTTTGTTTCTGAACACTACCTGAAAAAGGAATTTGTTTTCTGGTGATCATTTGTGCACTTTGTTTATTTAAGAAAAAAAATTCGAGACATGATAATGTATGGGGAAATTTTTTTTGTTAATGTTCTTTTGTTTCTGAAAAAAAAAAAAAAAATTAATAAAAAAGTATTTTCTATTTAATTATAAACTTTCTCCAAATTCTGTCCTGGGTTTTAACTATTTAAATTTACATTTACATTCATGCATTTCACAGACACGTTTCCTCCAAAGTGACTTACAGGGGAAAAATTTAAATAAATAAATAATAATAAAAAATAAAATAAAACAAAATAAAATAAAATACAAGAATAGTTTAAAGACGTAAAGCAGCTGTACAATTAAAAACAGTGTCATACAGAAGAATAAAAAAGCAAAATGATAGACTAAAATACAGGAATAGATTAAGAAGACATAAAAAAAGCTGTACAATTAATACAGTGAAATAAAAATACCAAGTAAAATGACAGAATAAACATAGTAATACATTTAAAAGGGAATGTTTGAAAGTACAAGGACAGGAGGTGCTCTCAGAAGAGCTGGGTCTTCAGGAGCTTCTTGAAGATAGGCAGGGATGCCCCTGTTCTAGTAGCGCTTGGTAGATCATTCCACCAATGTGGAACGACCAATGAAAAGAGCCTCGATTGTCTTGTGCAAGGTTTCGGGACTACCAGACTACATTCCCTAGACGAGCGGAGTTGTCATGGGGCAACATAAACTTTTATCAGTGCATAATAAAAAAGGAAACATCACAAAGCACTTCAAGGTCATGAAAACTAATTGAGATTTAGTAATTCGATTATGCATCCACCTTAATTACTGAAATGTATCGGTATCGATGTTGGCGATACTGGCCCTGTATTTACTTGGTATTGGATCGATACCAAAATAAACAGTATCGCACACCACTACCATCAACTCAGGTAGGACAGTTCTGCCTTTTTAGCTTCCAGATGCTCTGCTATGTTACCCTTATCTTCCAGAATTTGGCAGTTGGTGTAGATTTATAGGTTCATCAAAGATTTTTTTTTTTTCTTTTCCTTATTTTTTCTGCATACAGCTGCCTGTTGAAGCTACAAAGAGGTTTGATGAAAGCTGAGCTTGGACCCAAGAAAAGCAAGAATCATCTTTAAAAGCCGCTTGGATAATTTCTGGAGAATTTAGTTTGACTTTGAAACATTTGTATGGCAAGCTAAAAATGCAGCAGGCTTCTCTCTCCGACACTGTGGTGTGCACTCATTCATATTCTGGAATCACACATGAAGGCAGAGGAGCTATTGTTAAGTCCAACATAGCATCACACCCATCTGAAACATTGACAGAGACAGAGAGAAAAGAGAATTTTCAAGTATACAGGAGATGGTGAAAAGTTGGCGTGAGCTTGTTTCTCACGTCCTTTTGTTCTGTTGTCGGCCTTTACCGTCCAGCTGTTATTAAAGGTCAGCTTGTTCCATTCAAGCATGTTCCTGCACAGATTGTAGCCTCTTGGTCACAGCTACTGACAAGGATGGATATTTCATTTTACTGTTGCAAGTCAAAAGCAGTTCCTGAAGACGACACCAAAAAGAGATGTTTTAAAGTGGTTCTGTGTAGTATTGATCTTCCGAAATTTCAAAAGCAGGACAAAGTCATGTACCAGAACACCCATAGGATTACCACAACCACCAGCGAATCAACATGCATCCACAGACTGTATCACTCTGAACAGTATAAGTGAAAAGCTCATTGTTACACACATCTATATTATGGAATAATCAAGTTTTCTTCGTAAAACTAAAACTTACAGCCTCTTATTTTGACAGTTGGTCAAAATAACACTGTGTCTTTTAATCTTCACATGCTCCGTCAGCTGATAGTTTCATTATAGCTCTGTTAGCTTAGCTATGATCGTAGACAAACAACAGCCACAGTAAAACTACAAATCACCTCAGTTTTCTGTTGTCTGTACAGTTGTCCTTCACTATAACGCGGTTCACCTTTCACGGCCTCGCTGTTTCGCGGATTTTTTTTAGTGCAATTTTGCATGCTTTTTTTTTTTACAGCGTATGAACACACACTGAGTTCTGTGTCCTGATTGGCTAAAGAACTGTAGACCATTGTCAATCAGTCTCCTCTGTGCCATGTCTCCTGTACAGTACAGAATGCATTCGGCTTGCCAAATTTACATAAATGTTCGATCACTAGCAGTGTGACTCTGAAGTGCTGTATGTTTGCAAGTTTTCTCCCCGACAAAACCCACAATGTCGACGAAATGTTCTGCACCGACAAAGGCACCTGCGGTCGCACCCAAATTGCAGAGGAAGATGCTAACCCTCGCACAAAAAGTTGGACTTCTGGACATGCTGAAGGAAGGTAGAAGTTCAAACAAATGTTTGGGCCTGAAAACAGGTTTTGATCTTTGGTTTCATTCTATAACAGTGTACTTATTTTTTAAAATCCACAAAGGTTTGAACTTTGAGAGTGTTTAAATAAGAGAGAAATGTGAGAAATTGTTAATGCCTGTTTGAGAAAAGTGTATAAGTGTGTGGTGAGGGGTTTTACAGCCTTAAAACATATATAACAATTGTAAAAAATAAAGCTGACTACTTCGCGGATTTTGCCTATTGTGGGTTATTTTTAGAACGTAACCCCCGCGATAAACGAGGGACCACTGTATATGCACTAAAGATCTGTTTGGAATCATCAAAACACAGTCAGAACTAGGGCTGGATATCATGGCCAATTTCCTTAATCAATTCATAAAGTTCTGAATTGATCATGATTCAATTTGATCCAATCTGAAATTGATTTGATTCAGTATTAATTGATTGATTCAGATTCATTTAGTGATACCAAAGTACAATTTTGAGCTGTAACCTGATTATTTGACTACCACAGCCATGCAACACATCAATACTGGTATCAATATTGACATTAGAAAGGAAATAAATACGACATTTCAGCAGTAAATAGCTGAATCTGCTATTAAATAATAAACGAGATGGAAGCATTGTCGTGTTTCTACAGTGGATCAAATCGGACTTCTTCGTCATCTTTATTCTGTTTAATGGCTGGTGGCTTCTAGCGTTAAGGTGCATTACTAGCGCCTATGGCTGAATGTGGATCTAAGTTAATATTCCTAGAATGATCGGCTTCCGCGACTCGCCTCGGAGATCCTCTGCAGTGCAGGCAGTCCGGGCAGCCAGTTCCTCCACACTGCGAGTTCAAGTTTGAGGCCAGGAGGACCTCCTGCTGAGGTGTTTTCCCCGCCCTTCCTCTGCACCCCTCCCACGCCAGAACCGTTGTGAGCGAGATCAAGATGCCCCGTCTCCCCCAGGGCCCCGCGAGATGGAGCTGGCCACGCCTCGACATCGGTGGTACCAGGGTCAGGTACTCGCTGCCCCGCTCTGAAAAATCGATCTCATCCACTGTTACTCAAAAATGCAAAATTAAAATGAAATCAATCCAAAATTGATCACATCGGGTTTTTTATACCCAGACAGTCAGAGCCGTCACAGTTTAGTCTGAACCGTGGATCAACAAACAGCTTGTCAACTTAGCAGATATAAAACATCACATAATAACTTTATACCTATAAGACAGAATCAAATTCACCCATGTAGCAGAAACAATACCATTCCAGCATCAAACTCCATGTTCTTTTTTATTACCCCACCTCCCAAAAGGGCTTCTAGTTTTGACTTTATTTGGCTCTAAAAGTTGTGTCTCCATGGTTCTCATCCCATCTGGTCACTTTCTGATGTTTTGGTCAAAGACCCGCTGGCATTAGTTTTCCTCACCATGGGAGACCAGCAGAGTGACTCACCAGTACTACCTCTAGTGGTCACATAAAAGGAGTAAATATATTCAGTCCATATCTCAGTACGCAGTACAGTGGTGTTTTTAGGACAAATTCAAACCTCTTTATTCTAAATACTCTATTATAGACACTTTTAGGTCATATGTAAATATTTGAAAGAAATACTACATATAGGCCTTTTAAATGTAAATATAGAGAGTCCTTTTTACTACTGGCATTCGTAGTCAAACTGGAGAGCTGGAAAACTGGCAGAAAATTCAGTTAGGAATCATTTTCATTGAGTTTGGACCTGCCTCCGTAGACATACATTCTGTCCTTCATCTAACCAGTGGCACTGTTTGGTTACATCTATGAATGTGTTTTATTCGATTGAGGAGTAGGAGCATAGAAAATATTTGACACCTTTGCAAAATAGCTACAAGAGACTGCTCTGTGGACCCAGAACTGGATGCCAGGCTGCAAACTGCAACTGTTCTTATAAACAAAAATGACTGGCCTGCACATAAAAGCTTCTGGCTTGTGGGTTTACAGCCACTGCACTGCAAATGTCAACTAGAACTCCCTGAGTAAGATCACCACTGATAAAGCTCCGTGTTCTTACAAATGTAAATGAGGTGAGTAATGTCTGACCTTGTTTGCAGTTGTAAGTGTACGTTCACTGATATTAGATGATTTTGGGGGAACTGGTGATAAGACTCATTTACTGCACTACAGTCAGTTCTCTTAACATTGTACAATGTACCGTGTACTATGATATGTGTTTGGGTGGAGGGGGTTGGGGTATGGGAGACTGTGTGGACTGCTGTGAGGAATGTGTGTGTGTGTGTGTGTGTGTGTGTGTGTGGGGGGGGGGGGGGGGGGGGGGGGGGGCACTTTCTCAAAAATGTAACATGCTTTCTTTCACATATAATGGGCAATAATATGCAGAAATAAGTGTTTAGTTCACAGGTGTCAAACATGCGTCCCAGGGGCCAGATCCGGCCCGCCAAAGTGTCCAGTCCGGCCCTTGGGATGAATTTGTGAAATGCAAAAATTACACTGAAGATATTAACAATTCTTTTATTTCAGGTTCCACATTCAGACCAATTCAATCTCAAGTGGGTCAGACCAATAAAATACTTTCATAATAACATATAAACAAAGACAACTCCAAAAGTTTCTCTTTTGTAAATGTAAATATTTTCATGTATTTACACTAAAACAAAGTATAATTTTGCAAAAAAATGGGAATAACCTGATATGTCTTAAGAGAACTAAGTACAATTTTAACATTATTCTGCCTGTTATTCAATGTTTAGCGTGTTTGTAGATCCACTGTCATCTGGAAGTTATAATGTACATGTGTAAATGATAAACTGAGGCAGAATATTGTTAAAATTACGCTTAATTTTTCAGTTTGTTCATGTTATTCACATCTTTTGAAAGGGTAGTTTGCAGAGGTAAACCTTTTTATAATGTAAACTTACTTTTTCGCTCTAAAACATAGAGAAAAGTTTGGAGTTGACATTATTTAAATATTATTATGTTATGATTTTACTGGTTCGGCCCACTGCAGATCAAATTTAGCTGAATGTGGCCCCTGAACTAAATGACTTTGACACCCCTGGTTTAGTTGATTCATCAAAAGTCATTTTTATTTGCAGTGGACGTGGAAGGAGATTTATGTTTTACTTTATTAAGGTATATTTGTGGCTCTATTTCTGTCTAAGTGCTAACAAAAAAAAAAAAAAAAGTGTTTAAGAAATGTTCACCACCTCTTTGGTCTTTTTTTAAAAAATAATAATTTTTGCTTTGAATGTCACATGTTTATGACAATTAATCGACTTAAATTTGCATGACTGTTTAACCTCCAGAAGCCGCTAATTTTTTCATCTCTATTTATTAGCACACATACCGTCAGATCATATTCCTATACTGTTTGAAATGCCAGATTGTTTTCAACACTTCGGTGCCCCTTAACCTGATATATCACAGAACGCCTTCATCATTATCATTAAAGTTTTTGCAAACATGCAGAAAGCAGATGACAAAATGCTGTTTGGCCCATTTAAGGGGGAACTTTCAACGAAATCCAATTACTTTTCATCTTCAAAGCTCATACTGTTTTGCCTTATGCAAAAATTAAAGATAGATAGATAGATAGATAGATAGATAGATAGATAGATAGATAGATAGATAGATAGATAGATAGATAGATAGATAGATAGATAGATAGATAGATAGATAGATAGATAGATAGATAGATAGATAGATAGATAGATAGATAGATAAGCTTTACTACAGACTCATGGTCCACCTTAAAAAAATAAAGGTGAAGCAAAACAGTATTTCAACAAGAAAAGCTGTATCTCAAAATATTCTCAAAAGAAATATCTTTAAAAATGTAATCCACAATTTCCAATAAGGCACAAATGGATCTGAAAAGTGCAAATGCTTCTCAAGAAACAATTGATTAGATATATTTGATTATATTTGCAATTGATTAGATCCCCCTGTAATGATCTCCGCCTTTATGATGTTACAGTCTCCTCAGTGAGACAACCTACTCCACATTACTCTTCATCTCATTTACACTGTAAAACATTCCTCTACTTTAATCCCTGATGAGAAAATCCATCCTCTTCAACTGCATTTACTGTGAGAGCCTGAATTGACGCTCCAAAACAATTCCTGCTCCAATACCCACTCTAAAATTATTACGCTAATGCACACTGGCACTTCTATGAATGGATTTTACAACAATCCCTGTTGGATGTTGACTGCCTTTAAGCACTGTCCCTCTTGTTGTGAAATAATCAAAGTGGTCATAAATTGTTTAGGAAGGTGAAGAGAAGTTTAACTATCATTGGTATTATCACTTAGAAGATGTCAGATTAAAGTGAGCCCCATGGGGGAAAGCAAACAGACCAAAACATGGAGCATATGCACATTTTATGACTGTAAATATAAAAGATGACTCATCTTGTCGGTTTTATTGGCTATACTACAAAGTCACTGACCCATTTTTATCACAACATATGTTTGGATTCCTCTTTCATTTTTACACAATGTGATGGGATTTTCCACATCTTTTGGCATCTACTTACTAGGTTTCATTTATGTGACTTTAGTTATATATGCTTATAATGTTTGTATCTGTAATTGTTGTCAACTCTGCGTCATAGTCATTTGATTATCCTCTCTTCAACCATTATCATTTGTCTTCATCATTATCCTTTATCTGCCATCAGCACCATCATAATCGTTGCCATCGTCATTTATCTTTATTCATTTTCATCACCATTTGTCTGACATCATCTTCTCCTTCTTAACTATCATCATGTTTGTCAGATTCATTATCATTATTCATTGTCATCCGTCACTAAATGATTAGCACGCATCTTTTCTGTCATCATTATAACGCTTCTCATCATCACATCTATTATTCTCCATCAACTCTGATCCTTTTGTTCGTTCTCATCATCAACATCATTATCACCATTATCGTCATCTTTTTAGCAGTTTACCCTAAGTTTACCATAAATATTCTTTCTCATCCACTTTGTGTGTGTGTGTGTGTGTGTGTGTTTTTTTAAGCAACCAGATTTTTACGTGCCACAGTTAGTGACATCTTGCAGTCACATCCCATGTTGTCATTTTGTTACATATGTGATAAGAGGCGTGGTTATACCGAGACCTCTTTCTCGGGACAACTACTCATATGCTGACATTGGATTAAAATTGAAAGTATTGCATAATTCAAAGTTAAAGTAGCTTGGCTTCTGCGTTAGAGCTTCTGTTTATTGAATAAAACACTTTTTTTCCTTAAACTATTTTACCGTATTCATGGTTATAGATGTTACTCCCACAGGACAACCTGCCATGCAAATGTTTCATTAAGTTATTTCCTCAAATAAAAACTGGAAATCAATTCCAAGCCAGGTCTCAAGTAACTGCCAGGGAGGCGTTATATGCATACATACATACATACATTTATACACACACACACACACACACACACACACACACACACACACACACACATACATACATACATACGAGGGCTGTTCAATAAGTTCATGGCCTCACCCAGAAATACTGGTTGTTATAATACAGGATGTTACATTCTTTCGTGATGGGATAGTGATGCTTGAACATCGATGGACCAAGTGCATTGCTGTAAATGGAGATTATGTTAAAAAATAAAATATAAATTATCAGTCTGTGTTGTTCTGTTCTGGGTGAGGCCATGAACTTATTGAACGGCCCTCGTACATACATAGATACACACATACATACATACATAAACACACACACACACATACATACATACATACACATACATACATACGTATATATACACATACATACCTAAATACATACATACACACATACATACTTAAATACATATATACACACACATACATACACAAATACATACATAGATATACACACACATACATACACATACAGTACAGGCCAAAAGTTTGGACACACCTTCTCACTCTTCGCATTTTCTTTATTTTCATGACTATTTACATTGTAGATTCTCACTGAAGGCATCAAAACTATGAATGAACACATGTGGAATTATGTACTTAACAAAAAAGTGTGAAATAACTGAAAACATCTCTTATATTCTAGTTTCTTCAAAGTAGCCACCCTTAGCTCTGATGACTGCCTTGCACACCCTTGGCATTCTCTTGATGAGCATCAAGAGGTAGTCACCTGAAATGGTTTTCACTTCATAGCTGTGCCTTGTCAGGGTTACTTAGTGGAATTTCTTGCCTTATTGATGGGGTTGGGACCATCAGTTGTGTTGTGCAGAAGTCAGGTTGATGCACAGCTGACAGCCCTGTTGGACAACTGTTAGAATGCATATTATGGCGAGAACCAATCAGCTAAGTAAAGACAAACGAGTGGCCATCATTACTTTAAGAAATGAAGGTCAGTCAGTCTAGAAAATTTCAAAAACTTTGAATGTGTCCCCAAGTGCAGTCGCAAAAAACATCAAGCGCTACAACGAAACTGGCTCACATGAGGACCGCCCCAGGAAAGGAAGACCAAGAGTCACCTCTGATGCTGAAGATAAGTTCATCTGAGTCACCAGCCTCAGAAATCGCAAATTAACAGCAGCTCAGATTAGAGACCAGATGAATACTACACAGAGCTCTAGCAGCAGACACATCTCTACAACAAGTGTTAAGAGGAGACTGCGTGAATCAGGCCTTCATGGTCAAATAGCTGCTAGGAAACCACTGCTAAGGAGAGGCAACAAACAGAAGAGATTTATTTGGGCCAAGAAACCCAAGGAATGGACATTAGACCAGTGGAAATCTGTGCTTTGGTCTGATGAGTCCAAATTTGAGATCTTTGGATCCAACCGCCGTGTCTTTGTGCGACGCAGAAAAGGTGAACGGATGGATGCTACATGCCTGGTTCCCACCGTGAAGCATGGAGGGGGAGGTGTGATGGTGTGGGGGTGCTTTGCTGGTGACGCTGTTGGGGATTTATTCAAGATTGAAGGCAACCTGAATCAGCATGGCTACCACAGCATCCTGAAGTGACATGCCATTCCATCCGGTTTGTGTTTAGTTGGACCATCATTTATGTTTCAACAGGACAATGACCCCAAACACACCTCCAGGCTGTGTGATGGATATTTGACCAAGAAGGAGAGTGATGGAGTGCTGCGCCAGATGACCTGGCCTCCACAGTCACCGGACCTGAACCCAATCGAGATGGTTTGGGGTGAGCTGGACCGCAGAGTGAAGGCAAAAGGGCCAACAAGTGCTAAGCATCTCTGGGAACTTCTTCAAGACTGTTAGGAAACCATTTCAGGTGACTACCTCTGGAAGCTCATCAAGAGAATGCCAAGAGTGTGCAAAACAGTCATCAGAGCTAAGGGTGGCTACTTTGAAGAAACTAGAATATAAGAGATGTTTTCAGTTATTTCACACTTTTTTGTTAAGTACATAATTCCACATGTGTTCATTCATAGTTTTGATGCCTTCAGTGAGAATCTACAATGTAAATAGTCATGAAAATAAAGAAAATGCAAAGAATGAGAAGGTGTGTCCAAACTTTTGGCCTGTACTGTATACATACATACACACATACATACTTAAATACATATATATACACACACATACCTAAATACATACATAGATACATACACACACACATACATACATACACATACATACATACACACACATACCTAAATACATACATAGATACATACACACACACATACATACAAACATACATACACATATACATACTTAAATACATATATACACACACATACATACACAAATACATACATAGATACACACACACATACATACTGAAATACATATGTACACACAGATACATACATACACAAATACATACATAGATATACACACACACACACACACATACATACATACATATGTACATACATACATACATATACCTACATACATACATACATACACACACACACACACATACATATGTACATACATACATACTTAAATACATATATACACACACACATACATACATACGTACATACATACATACATACATACACACACACACACACACACACACACACACAAATACATACATACACATACATAAATAAAGGCCAGTCATTAAATATGGGTCAGGTAAAAAAATGTCTTAACAAATACTTAAGATGTTATATACTGTAAGGTTTAAGCATAATTTTTCACTTCCATTCCACTTTAACCTAACACAGTAAAGCAATATATTACTGCTGTGTTCAGTGTTTGTTGCTCTCGGTCACTCATCTGTATTATTGTCTGATGTCAGTCACTGGTTCAGTTCTTGATAAGTATAACAACGTTAGCTGTGTGGTTCATGTCGCAGTAAGTTAGCAAACACCTTATCCTGGCAAGATTCCTTCAATTTGCCCAAATATGATTACTTCTAGCTATAAAAATCAAGATGGCATTGGTCAACCTTCATTTCTATGATAACTGATGGTCCTCCAGGTAGCTTACCTCTGCTCTAAAAGCCCTGCTGCCTCCACCATCTGACTTCTAACTCATCCACTCACCGTCCTCTGTGCAGCTCCTGAGCTGAGTTTGCAGAAGTATTTGCAGAAGGAAAACCCACGTGCTTTTCTCTTTTCAGCTGTTTGTGAATGTGCTACTGGTAATAAGGAAGACCCACCTGATGTGTGTTGAACCTGGACCTCTGTATATATACGTCTGGGTGTGAATCAGGCTACATGGATGGTGTGGCTCCAGGCTCTTTGTTTGGATGCAGTCATGAATAAGTGATGACATGGTAATACAATGCACTACTCCCAGGGACTTGGCGGCATTACAATGCAATAAAAGAAAATCAGGTCAGGCCCCTGTTGCCTGCGTTATGTTACACCAGAGGGTCAGAGGAGAGGGAAGGGTTGTGCACATGGGGAAAAGAATGAGAGAAAAAGATGGAGTTCTGCTTGAAGACAAACAAAAAAAAATGCAGAATGGACAAAACCAATATGGGCTTTTGGGGAAAACAAAGTATGATTTCTGATGTCTTCCCAATCATTTTTCTTGTATTTTATAATCCCGCTTTAAACTAAATCTGAAACTGAAGAAGCCCAGAAACATTATTTTATCTTAGTTTGCAAGTGACGTGTTGTCTTTAAACCTTAAACCTTAACACAGTGCAAATATTACTACAGAATTAATGCTGAAACAATTTTTCCCAGCTTTTTGTAAGGAAAAAAACTAAATATTCAACTGTCAAAATCTAGTTGTTGGTAAAACTGACTGCAGGCAAGCGGGCTGTTGATTTCACTTGTCAATTTCGCAAAACATTAAAGTTTTCCATTACACTTCAATATTTCTGCAACATAAAACAGTAATTTCAGAAATGATCAATTTATCAGTAACATGCTTGACATATTTTCCAGAATGCCTGCAAGGCTGGATGTCATAAATACATCCAAACCAGAGAGCAAAAAGTGATTATACCCTCAAGTGATGAACATAATACTAAGTTTTTGCTCTACTACTTTAAATATTCAAAAGCAGATTTAGATTTTGAGCAATTTTAAATCCTTGTCGATGACTTGGAAGGATTGCACATTCATTTTCCATGTCTATGCAAGCATGATACAAGAAAGACATCTTAAATTAAATCCTTTAGGGTGTAAACAGTGTAACAGAGAAACATGTGGTGCAGAAAAAAAGGAGGTTGAGAGGAAAAGAGGGAACATCCAGAGTGCCTAGAGATGTGCGGAGCATAAGTAAAACACTGGTTATGAAAAAAAAAAAAAAAGCAAGCCCAATTAGATTAAGAGAAGAATACAAGGATGCATGGATAAAAGTTGAAGGAAGGAGTGTTTAGGAGGGTGGGTGGGTGAAGGAGCTACAGAAGGGGACCACTAGTCATCAGCAGCAGTCATGCCCTGAGTGAATAAAAAGCTCCTGGGAAGCAAGAAAAGAGGAAGAGGGAGACAAAGACAAAGGAAGGAGTTATCATGGGCAGTGAAAAATAGGGGAAGAGAAAGAAAAGAGGGAGGAGAGGGGATGTCGGGATGAGCTGCACTGACTGCCAATGTAGCAGGAAGAGAGTCGACGAGGGCACAATAACCTAAAGCCAACCGCAGATCTTTGATAACTCCTCAGAAAACCAACTTAGTGGTGAAATTGATGTGAGCAGGCTTGTGTTTGAACCAACACATGCTGTGCCTGGAATGCCTAAGGAAACGTCTGGGCTTATAATTAATGATACTTCAGAGGACTGCAGACAGGGCGAGGGGGACTTGAATCAAACCTCACACTGCTGCTGCTACACACTAAATAATAAAGGACAGCCCTGTATCTCTGTAGGTTTTCCGCCGCTCTTTTTCAAAACATTGAAGTTAAAACCCTTTCCGAGTTTGATGCCTTTGATTTTCCGAGGTTGCGCTTGCAAAAGTGAACGAGCAACCTAAAAAAAAAAAAATAATGATGCAAAGGCGTTCATGTAGATTGAGACCGTTTAGCGTAAAACAGCTGGTTCTGAAGACTTCTTCACTTCTGCTCCTTTAAAAGGTGGTTTGGGTTATTTGAAGAGGGGTTGTATGAGGTACTTATCCATAGTCAGTGTGTGAGCTCCAGTAGGTGGTATTTTGGCATGACCCCAGTTTGGAAACAGAAATAAGTCCATGGATGCAAAGCTGTGAACTGACGCAGCAGCTGAAATAACATTTATTTCCCACACATGAAAGAAATCATCAATCATTTTAAATGTATGCAATATTTAGAATACCAGATAGACTCCAGCACCCCCGCAGAGACCAAGTGGTTCGGAAAATGGATGGATGGATGGATGGATGGATGGATGATCCGTGTATTATTCGTTCATTCGTTTATCAATTTAAAAACAAAAAAAATACTCGTTTTTTTGTTTTTCATTTTCAAAACCAGAATGAAAAACTAATAACGGTTTGGTTTGGTTTTCCATTTCCCAATTTTGTGCTCAAATGAAAAATGGAAAAAACATATAACGACCGTTTCATCCGATTTTGCTATTTTAAAGATAGTTAAGTTGTCTGACCCGGAAGTAGTCGTTACTAGGGAAAAAATAAACAAACGGAATCATGGCCGGACTGGAGGAATATTTTGCTATAATTAAGCAGCTGTTTGATATGTACGGAAGCGTATTGCATTCACACAAAAAATTAATTCGGCTGTTTTTCTGAATTAATTAATTCAGAAAAACAGAGCTGAATCTTATTTTTTTCAGAAAACAGTATCTCGTTAATTTGGAAAATTCTGTTTGATTTTTTCCCTAGTAATGACTAGTTCCGGGTCAGACAACTTAACTATATTGAAAATAGAAAAATCGAATGAAACGATCGTTATCCATTTTTTCCATTTTTCATTTGAGCACAAAATCAGGAAATGGAAAAACTAACTGTTACCCGTTTTTCATTGTGGTTTTGAAAATGAAAAACAAAAAAAAAACACTGTTTTTTTTGTTTTTATTTTGAATCAGTTTTTTTATTTTTGCTTTTAAATTGAAAAACAAATGAACAAATGATACATGGATTATGGACAGACACACGGATGGACCTACCTACCTCTAACTATTTCTGGTTTAAATATTTTAGATTTCTAATTTTTTTCCCCCCCTGCTACATCTAACCTTCCCCTTCTTTAAAATGCATTACTATTTGCCAAGATCTGCCAATAAGTGATAGATAAATGTAAGAAAAAAGCAAGAAGATAAACAAATTCATCCTTTATCATTCCATCTTACCTTGTGTGTAAGGCAGCGTGCCATTCATCATAGCACTGACTTAATGCACATGCAGATTGGTCATTATCATTGGTGTTTCATCATCTCTGATAAATACTTGCATAATGACATCATGAGTTAACAGGTTAAATTTACTGTATCTCTCCTAATAAATTATTTATCCTTTCAAGCGCCACATAGTATACGGCAGTGGTTCCCAACTTTATTTTGGCTCGTGACCCCATTTTAACATCACAAATTTCTGGTGACCCCAGAAATTCAAAACGGATACTTTTTTTTTTTTTTTTCCTAAAATGTATTTGTTTTTTGATCATGTAATAGTTTGCTATACTATGTTGCAAATAAACGTTAATTTTAGGTGATATTTAGGCTATATAATATATATTATTATGGACGGAGGCAGAAAAACCAGGTTGAGATTACTGCACAAAGTCCTTGGTCAGGATATGTACAGTCAGTCCAGCTTGTATTTACAAGGCTGACAATTAATATAGAACAAACAATAACTCCAACTATGAGTTATGAAAGAGCTGCAGCATCTTAAACCAACCATAATGAACATTTGAAAGATAAACAGTCATGTCTTTTATGTATTGTGATTGTCTCTCTCAACTCACCATATTTTTTATTAGTACGTTTTGGTTTTTTTTTTTTCGTTTGTTTGTGTTAATCAATTACAACAAATTTCAAGCGACCCCATTTGAATTCCAGGCGACCCAATGTAACCCTGACCCAAAGGCTGAAAAACACTGGTACACGGTGTCATATAATAGCAGGAAGAGCCTCTACATGCCTACATCGCAACAGAAATATACTTTCATTAAAGTATTAATCTAAAAAAAAAAAAAAAAACTCTTCCAACCTGTATTCACTTTTGCCGACCAAAGTGCCTTTTAATATTATCTAAAAAAAAAAATGTTTAACAGAAAAAACATGAGGAGAAAAGTTGAAGTGAGATGAACAAATTAGAGGGTAAAGTGAGTTTTTTTTTTTTTTTTTTTTAATGTTAATGGAATGAAGACAGAACAGGCTGTAATTGCTTTTCAGTTACCCACTATACAGCTTCACAGTGTGTCTCCATCCACTGTTCTTTTATTAGACTGCCTATCAGAGGTGGGTCTGTTTGTCTGTGGCCTAATTTGCCACCAATATGGGACTATTATGACTGATCCCCCCCTCTTTTCCTACCCACCATCCTCTTTTGATCCATCCACTCTTCATCCCTTCATCCATCCTTTTTTTTTTTTTCCCTCCCCTTTGTACTGTCATATATCCGATTTCATGCTAACAGCCTGACATGCAATTAGCTGAGGATTTGACCAATTAAGAGGATAAAGATGGGGTTAAATCTCTTTGTGCCTAGTTGTTTCGTCCCAGCGAGGGCCTAAATGTCATGTAACAGTGCTGTAACCTTTGTCTGGGGATGATAAAAGTGAATCGCTTTAATGGGTGTAGATCTCCCTGCAAGTCTTACAACATGCGAGCTTTTATTTAACAGCGTGCACTTCTGGGTCAGCCGGTGTAATCTTCCTGATGTTTGTTAACGAACTCTAATCATTAGTTGCTGTGAACGGTCTCAAGACAGATGAAATGTGAACCTTGTCAGTCACTCCATGTTCATTAGGTTTAACTGAACCACTGTTTCTTTACTGATGGATATCTTGAAGAGTGTAAGGCAGGGGTGTCAAACTCATTTTCTTTCAGGGGCCGCATTGAGCGCGATTTGATCTCAAGTGGGCTGGACCAGTCAAATAATAGCATAATAGCCTATAAATAATGACAACTCCAATTTTTTTATAAGCAAAAAACATTAAATTATGAACTCATTTACATTTTACAAAATATCCAAACAAAAAAGATGTGAATAACCTGAAAAAACTGACATTTCTGAAGAAAAATAAGAAGAAATAATAAGAAAAAACTGATCAACACACATGCAGTATGTTAGGAAGTTCTCTGTGTAGCAGGAGAGTAGGATGTACTGAGAAAGGCCAGATTTTATTTTTATTATTATGTTATTGTTCTGTATAAATCAAGACTAAGACTAAATATTATAGTTAAAAATAATATGTCATCTAACATTTTTGGACTTCTGCAAATCAAGGTTTACCTCTTAATACCTGGAAATGTACAACAAATTAGATTCAGATTCAAAAAACTTTATTTATCCCATACGGACAATTCATTTGCAGCTTACCACAGATATCAGCCCACATCCAAAGTGCAATGTGACAAACATAAATAAATCAGTGTACAAATACAAGATCATAGGAAGCAACTATGAATAAATGCATTTGAATAATCAACAATAAATAATCAATAAATACTGATGCAGACTAAAAGACTTAAAGACCCCATTGGTTCTGCTAACATAAAAAAATAAAATAAAAAATAAATAAAAATCTCATATAAAATGACTGAAAATAGGACCAATGGCCCTGTAGCTTACCAGCCAAATTAAAAGCTTTGGGAAATGTATTCTGATGCCATTTATTCTCACCCAGTTCTGTGTATTTATTATATTACAGAAATAGCCCATGTTTTGATCATATTCCAATCAGATCTGTAAAAAATTCAAATTCCAACTTGATATCATTGATACTGATTTATTGGATCAATCCACTTCCTATCTGTTATAATTGGAAAATTTTTCAAAGTCACACCAAATCCAGAATCAGATCCGGATCAGAATAATTTCAATACCTTGTGTTAACATCATCATACAGAAGCTGTATACCAAGTTTGAAGACAATCAGAACTGTAGTTTTGGAGAAAAAGACAATTGAAATTTTTTTCCCCATAAGAGCCCATGTTAAATTTTCCGTAAGTTCCCAGATCCAGAAGAAGACCCTGATCAGCATGTGGACATTATGTTTTGGTCATCTCCCCATCAGGGCTGGACTGTAGAAATTTCAACTTGCTATCATTTATATTTACTGAGTTATTGCATCGATCCACTTCCTATCTCTTATAATGGGGAAATTTTTCAAAGTCGCACCAAATCCAGAATCAGATCCGGATCCAAATAATTTCACTAACTTTTGTTGACATCATCATAAAGAAGCTATATACCAAGTTTGAAGTCAATCGGAATTGTAGTTTCGGAGAAGAAGACGATTGAAGTTTTTGTAACGGACGACAGATGACGACAGACGCCGCCGCCGGATGCCGTATGACGACAATAGCTTACCGCCTAACTTACTAGCTTACTTACCTAAAAATGGCTGCTGTCAGAACTAAAACTTCTTAAATTCAAAGTGAAACTAATACTTGTTATGCACTCATAAAACAGAACACACACACACGCCCCAATGGAAATGTAAAATGATTATAACTCTGAATATACAGTACCCCTGATACTAAATCTGAAATTCACCTGTGGAAGGTGCATGCGGAGTTCCTGTGTCTCCACATTTTTTGGCAAATACACTACATAATGATGCTGGCATCTTTTTCGGACATAAAGTTTAATTTTTTCCACAAATCAAGCCAAGAATTTTCTTCATGTTCAATCTGAATGGGATTCAGTTAAGGCTGCATTTACGTGTTATGTACCTACCAAGAGTAATAAATAAAAAAAAAATAATAATAATAAAGAGAAAACACACCAACTGGTATAAGATATTTTCTAACATTCTGCAACTTTTTCTTCACTTTGCAATAAAGGCCAGCTAGAATGTTCCAAAGTAAGCTTCTGCACACACATGAAGTTAACATTGGAGTCTGTTCTGTGCTGGGAGCCGCCAACTTCAGTTCTAAGCCAGCAACTCTTTCAGTTATTTGCCCACATCCAAGGATGGATTAAAAATACAGATCCCCCTCCTCCCCTCAGTCAACACAAGTGCAATCCAAGTTCACATCACAGATTTTGAAGATAGACTACCTGCTGCAAACACCTGTAGCTTACACAGGATATGATCACAACCTGAAGAACACCTGTGGATAGCTTTGCAGATGCAGATCCTTCTATCATACAAACATGCGATGTTTGATTTACACTGAGCTGTATAAACCTATACTGTTAACCTTATTGTGCAGGATTTACAGCGTAACAGTGGGTTGCACTAGACGAGGTAGCATAGTGATTAGCACGGCCTGAGGTTACAGATTCTATCCTCAGTCTTTTACTTGTTCTGTCCACAACATACGGTTTTCCTCCAGTTTCCCTTAAGTACATATAGGTTAGATCTTCTGTCAGTGCCCCTGGCCATAGTGCTGATGAAGATCTGAAGTTGGTCCCTGAGCTCCTTCAAGGGCAGCTCACATACCTTTTAGGCTATGTTTAGACCGGGGGTGTCAAACTCATTTTAGTTCAGGGGCCACATTCAATCCAATTTGATCTCAAGTGGGCTGGACCAGTAAAATAATAACAGTGAAAAAAGTAAAATTTTATTATGATCAGGTTTACATGTACAAAGTTTCCTTAAAAATCTGAATAACATGAACAACTTGAATTGTCTAAAGAAAAATAAGTGTAATTTTAACAATATTCTGCCTCAGTTTATCAGTTTATCATTTACACATGTGCATTACAATTCCACAAAGCAATTAGTAACAGGCAGAATATTGGTAAAATTGCATTTACTTTTCCTTAAGACATTTCCATTAGTTCATATTTGTTCAGGTTATTCACATTTTTTTGTAAATATATAATTTGGTAATATTAACATTTTCATGTAATTTAACTTTTTTACACCAAAAAACAAAGAGAAAATTTAGGGTTGTCATTATTTATAGGTTATTATGATAATATTTTACTACTCTGACTCACTTAAAATCTAATTGGACTGTATGTGGAACCTGAATTAAAATGATTTTGACACGATTGATTGTTAATATCTTCAGTGTAATTTTTTGCAATTTTTCACAAACTCATCCCGCGGGCCGGACTGGACCCTTTGGCGGGCCGGATTTGGCCCCCGGGCCGCATGTTTGACTCCTGTGGTTTAGACGGTAACAATCTGAACCGAAAACGCACAAGTGGTGTTGCATTCTCACTTTTAATTCTGCATGTAGATGTGTCTTTTGGGGGAAAAATCAGCATGCAGACAGACAGGCAGAAGTGTGTGAAATGTCCTATTTATCGATGTAGTATGCACGCCAGGTGGCTAGGTAGCATCACCACCACCAAGACCAAGCGCCTGCGTAGAACCTTTTTCTAATTCTCTTCCTGTTCTCTCCTAGCACAAAATACAATCACAAAACAGGAAACAGAACATGGCGAAGCAACACACTAAAACTGACAGTTTTGTCTGGACAGATGAGGAGGTGGAATTATTGCTTAACACCACTTGCAGGTCTGTCACAGGGAAATAATCCGACATGTTGTTTTCCTATACTGGTGTGTGCCTGTGATGTAGCCTAAACTCTACGCGATGACAAAACACACCCTTTAGATCAGGGGTCTCAAACATGAGGCCCGGGGGCCAAATGCGGCCCACCAAAGGTTTCAATCCGGCCCGTGTAACGAATTAGCAAAGTGCAAAAATTCCACAGTCAAGGCTGTTGAATTTATTTTATCTCAGCTTCCACATACAGACCGATATGATCTGAAGAAAAATAATAGCATAACAACCTACAGAACATAATGACTCTATATTTTCGTCTCGATTTGATGTGAAAAAATAATAATCTTACGTTATGCCTATAAATAATGACAACTTCAAATTTTTGTCTTTGTTTTAGTGCAAGAAATAGCATTAAATTATGAAAATATTTAGATTTACAAACTATCCTGTAACAATAAAACATGTATAACCTGAACAAATATGAACAACCTGAGATTTCTTTAGAAAATTAAGTACAATTTTAACAATTTTCTACCTGTTACTAAGTGTTTAGTGTCTTTGTAGATCCGACCCATAATGCACATGTAGAAATGATAAGCTGAGGCATAACACTGTTAAAATTGTGCTTATTTTTCTGAAGAAATTTCAGTTTTTTCAGGTTATTCATATCTTTTTTGTTTGGATTGTTTAGAAAAGTAAGTATTTTCATAATTTAATGGGGGTTTTTTGCACCAAAACAAAGACAACAATTTGGAGTTGTCATTATTTATAGGTTATTATGCTATTATTTCACTGGTCCGGCCCACTGGAGATCAAATCGGGCTGAATGTTGCCCCTGAAAGAAAATGAGTTTGAGACCCCTGCTTTAGATGGTGATGCCAAAGTGGAGCACTTTGAAGATTTCCACTTTGGATGGTGGTTTCACTTTTTTGCATTTTCAACCCCCGAAAACGCTGTTGTCATCTGAACAAAAGCCACATCTGATAAAATATTTTGTCGTTTTCCCCCAAGAGTGTTGTCTTGTAAACTGAGCTTGAATGTATTCTTTATGCTAATTGCTAATGCTAGGTACTGTGTGTATTAAGACAGGTAAAATGCAAAGATGGAATTTCCTTAATCCTTTTTGACAATGCTACAAAAGCCCAGTGTTTTCCCAAAAACACCCATCTGTCAACTGTAATTCTCAATTTCTAAACACTACATGCAGACAAGAATTTGCAAAACCATGTGTAAGAAGAGGAAAAATATAAAAGAGTCATGTACTGAGTACCTGATATCCTCCTGTTCTGACATGTTAGTCTTACAGTTTGTGTCCGTAGAGTGTTTTTGTCTTGCGTCGACTCAAGCGCTGATGTTATTCAGCCTTTCCAAGGTTGCTTCATGGAAAAATGATTGATATTTATTTTATGGCAAAAACCTGAACCTGCAGCCTGAAGAGCTGAAACAGTCTGGTGTAACATCTTAACTGTCTGGTTGCACTTCATCCAACCAGACCTCTGTTCTTGTGTGGTGCTGGGCTCAGGTTCAGATAAAGGACCAGATCAGTGTTGGTCTGATCCGGTTCACAGCAGAACCAGTAGTACCTGCTGGGTTACTGTTCTTTTTCCTACAAGTGTCAGCCTATATTTACAACAGGACAAGCATTAACTATGGCTAGCAGCTAAAACGTGGAAACAAAGATAAATAAATAAATTAAATAAAATAACTTCAATAGGCTGTTTTTTTCCCAAATGACATCTTTGCTGTCATCATTTTTAGTCTTTCATGTTGCTGCTTTACTGTTTTTTATCCATTTTACCTACACTGATGTACAAATTCTGTGATCATCCATATGTCACCAGCAATCAGCACTGCTGTGACAAAGACAACAGATCCAGATAACCAATTATAGTAAGGATGTGTTGATAGATATATGTACGGATGGATAAATAAATATCTACACAGGTTTATGTTGTTCTTTAGGTTATGATTATAGGATGTTACTTTTTAATGCAAATCCTGTGTTCAAAGATTTTCCACAAAAATGCCAGTTTTTACAATAACAGGTGTAGTTGCACTAGATTGCTTCATCCAGACTTAATATATACATTATGTATGTCTGGAGGAGGTTGCTTCTCTGCTCCTACTACTCCTACGACCCAGACCTGGAGATATGGTAAAAAAAATAAATAAATAAATGCATTGATGGACTGAGAAAGTTTAATTTAACTTCTTACAATCATAATATCATTAAAATCATCATTGCTTGAGGTTGAAGGGTCCATTCTTAACCAGGCTTGCTAAAAAGTATGGAAATTAGTGTATATTTCCTCCACATTCAGTGCAATATTTCTGCTTTTACATGTTTGAATTTCAGTCTGGACCTGATTCACAGCACTTTGACACTGTGAAAGAGCTGGTTTGAGAGCCAGGAGATACATGAAATTGTAAATGAGAGAAAGACAGTTAAACCTCCATTCAGCTGAGTATGTTTGCTTGGCAAAGTGCTGATATGGCTACGGCCCATATGTTTGCAGCTAGCTCTAATAGAGCGGTTGCTGTGCCAAGTGAGTAAAATGCATATGCTTTACCCATCATTCACCAGCGTTCTTTGTCATTTATGTGTATTTATGAGTGTTTTTCTGCCTACCTGCTGCTGGAAAAGCTCTCTCTTCTATTCCTTGTCAGATCAAGGAAATGTTATGTAAACTCATTCTAAACACTGTACCTTTTTCAAAGGTTATGTGAATTTACTCTGCATTTCCATCCTCTTTGCTTCCATACTAAATAGCCCACAGATTCACTGCATTCATGTGGAATTATATGAATAAACAATATCACCACAGCCCACACAACACATTTATTAACATGGCTTGGAGCAAACTGTAGTCTGTACAACCTCAAATATGCATATAAACTATTTATACAGTTGCTGCACACACCTTGCTCTATATTATTTATTATGTATGAGGACAGCACTGTTGCTCTGAATGTTGCAAGACTTTGGGAGAACAATAATCACACATACATTAAAAGACACACACAATGAAAAGTACTTCCAAATAAGTACTTATTACTAAGTTGTGGGTACAGAAGCCAGAAATCTACTCAAATACTGTGTGATTAGAGGGACTCAAGTACAAGGAATGCCATGCAAATACATTAGAAAAAGGTTATTTTCTCATATGTTTTTGCTTTTCATCCACATGAAAACTGTGGTGTAGGTCACTGAAAACGACAGCCAAATTTTGTAAAACTGCCCAATCATGTGTGAGACCTTTATTGATCCTACCACTAACTCAAGTCCTCTACAGGGTATTTATGTGGGTTTGTGTGGATGAAAACTTTTCCGAAAACAATGTGGTAGAAGTGGAGAAATATCAGTTTCTTTCTTCATTTTTTTTTTTTTTAATTCTTTATTTAACAGTTTTTACATTTATGTACAGGAACAGGTCCCCATTGACAAACTAGACAGCAACTTCAAACAAGACAAAACATGGCTAATCACTAATTAAACGGAAAGAAAAGAATCAAAACAAAATAACACAAAAACAAGCTGCATAATTGAGTTGTACTTGCATTCGGAAGGTCCGTCTGTCCGTCCGTCCGTTCGCATATGCAAGAACTTTAGTGTGGACTGAAGGCTGAGGGTTTTCAAGTGCAGGCACGTTATGTTTTTGCTAATAAGGCCCCATGGGGTCGGACTTTGGTTGTGCACAGTAGTGTTTCCCAACCACTGTACTGTGGCACATTAGTGTGCCATGAGAAATCATCAAGTGTGCCGTTGAAAATTATCCAATTTTCCACCCCCCATAGCCGTATTAATTTAAACTGATTCATATAAACTCAAAACAGATAGTAACTGATACAAATACATTGTTACAAATATTAAATTTTTTAACTCGTATTCTGACTGCCTCCGCTGCTACCGCCACCACAATAATACTAGCAAATTAGGCTACTGGTACTATTATTAAATATTTTTGTATTATTACAACAATTATTATTTTCCCCCTCACTTCCCCCTCTCTCTTTCTCACTTTCATTCACAACCCCCCTTCCCCTTTTCCCTATCACCCCTAACCAAGCTATATGGTTTAGTTGCTATTTCCATTTATGATCTTTTTCATTGTAATATAACGTTGTTGTTATTGTTTGTCAATACTCTGTCATTGTTGTTGTTTTTGGTTTGTTTGTTTGTTTGTTTGAGTTTCCCTTTGTTTATGTGTTGTTGTTTCTCTGTCCACATTGTCTTGTTAACTATCACTAATTAAAAAAAAAGAAGAAAATTATCCAATTTCTCCTGGTTGGTACTGTAAGCGAGCAGCGTGACATAGATACATACGACTGCATGATCCACTCTACAACAACAGTCTCCTGTTTCCCTTTGCAAAATAAATGTGAAAGTAAACCGGCCCCGATGCGGTGTGTTCTGTTGATAAAACCTCCCTCACTAGTGATGTGCAGATCAGCAAATTACCCACAAATTATCGGGTTGGGGCAGGAGGAATGTACCTCCCATACTATTATACAACAGACCTCAACCCGAGGGTCTTTATGAGGGGTCGCTGACGCTGAATTCCTCATATGTTCCTAAAATTAATCTTCACATAGACCACTTCACTCCAGTGTATGTAGTATATATATCCTCACTCCAACACTGTAGTAGTTCAGATGTCCATTTGGATGTATCTCAACGTTGCCCAATAGAAATTTTTTTCATTTTTTTCTTTTGTTTTTGCTTTTGTAAATCTGTTCTTGTATTTTTGTCAATAAGAATTGTGCACACATGCTGTGGTGTTTGTCACCACATTCAGATGGACAGTATAACTACATGGACCTGTAGAAATTTGATTAATATCTGTTTACAAATATGAGTGCAAAGCAGTTTGATCACTAAAAATTATCTGTATTTGTAGACATTTGAAACACTTTATGATTTATGAATGATTGTACGTATGATAAGGTTTAATAAGTTATTTTCTGCTCTTCTAAGATGATGTATATTGCATGTCACGTGCTATTGTGGTCGGACACTGCATATAAAACACTTGTGTATTTTGTATTTGTGGATACTTGAAATGTTTGACTCTTGATCATTTATTATTGATCATATGTTTGAAAAGTTTTAATAGACTTTTTTTCTGTTATTCCATAATGACATATAACGCAGGTCACGTGTTATAATTAGATGCTACATTTAAAACACCTGTGTAAGTTCGCCTGTCCTCAGTCTGATGAAGGGCCTTGGCCCGAAACGTCATGGAATAAATGGTTTGGGAGCTCACAGGTTGTGCGGACCTTCCTTTATTTTTTCATGTTTAACTTTTTGGGATCCTGCACACCTCTAATTTTGGATGTGCGTGTCGCTTACCTTTTAACATGACAGTTCTCACCACAATACAATCTCCACCACAGAAATCTCACATACGTCTTTAAGTAAATATAGCATGTTTTTACCCACCTCTGCTTATTACTGCAAATCAGCTGCAGGCACAGGGAGTGACAATGTCCAACAAAGACCGTTATGTGTGTCCACGCCGTGACCTGCTGAGATTGACATCATTACGTTTCCTTTGCTGCTCACCACATTAGCATCGGGGCAGGTTGACCTGTCATTCTTCCGGTGACAGGCCCTGCAGGGAGGCTCGATGAGGATTACAGCAGCACTGCCAAGTGTGTGTATGTGTGTATCAGCTGAATCTCTGCTTGAGCAGCATCTCTAAGCTAACACGCATGGGTTTAAGCAGCACCAGTAAAGCCCACCAGGACACAGACGGCCTAATACCGTTGTCAGTCACAAATGCCGCCATTGGTTCATGTGTGTCTATTGCGGAATGTTTCATCGCCTCTCTCTGCTCAAACACTATTGCCACAGATTAGCATGAAGGAGGACAGAGAGCTGACAAGACGGTGTCTAAGGAGAGAGAGCTGGGGAGACGCTGTGTTCTCTTTAATCTGGCCTCCAGAAAACTCCTGTTCCGAGGAATGAGTACACTAATAGGCGATACATCTACAGGGGACAAAGAGGAATGAATGACTGTGTGCAGCTGCTACACCATACAGAAAACTCTCCATTACAGGGAGCTTTAAAAGGTATTAAATGGTTGGATACTGTATTTTTGGTGCAGGCACAAAGCTACAGAGAGATTGCTTTTTTTTTTTTTTTTATAACCTATATGGAAAGCAAAAACAAAAATATATTTCAAATGAATCAAATGAAAGAGATTTTGTGAGGAAGTTTTTATAGTATTTTTTGACTTACTACATTTGTAAGCGATTGCTGGATATTACAATAGATACACTGCACAATGTACTGTCATATTTTTCATGCACTTCATACAGGATGATTTCTAATATTTTGCTATTTTCCATGTACAAAACACTTGTGCCGGAGGTCTTTTATTTTAGAAGAATCTGTTTTGAGATAAGATTTATTTTTCATAACTTCTGAAAACATGACATTTCATCTGATCAAAGAGAAGAAGGCAGGTTTTTGTAGATGTGTATTTTCCACATCTCCTTAATTTAACGCTATTTCAATAGAGACACTTCAAGAAGTCACAAGGGCCGAACCAAGGTATGTCTTAGAGTGTGTACATTTGATAGTTCTACTTTCACACAGAGTGCCCTAGAGAACTTTACAGTCATACAGTATCTACGCCCTGTCTTGACTGCATCTCAAAATCCTTGGAATGACGTTATGACTGACGTGTCGTTCGTTGATTTGCTGTCCATCTAATGGAAAACATCTCTGTCCAAATGGAGAAAATAAATGAGCACGCAGCATCGTACACCTTTACTGCTACCCTTTATTTATCTTCAGTTTGCATTGGTTTCTTGTTTTCTTATATTCAATCTCTATGATTTGTGTTACAAGGTTGTAAATTACATTTATTTTTTTCTAACATCACATGAGATACAGTATGTGTTGCAAAATACTTGTCCATCTCATTCTTTATTTTTGGACAAAGTTTGATTTGATTTGATTTATTTATTTATTCCGAACATGCAAAGAAACAAAATAAAACAAAACAAAATAAAACATTTAAATGGACAGAATCTATCTTCAAGCACATACAAGTCTGAATTTTGCATGGTCGAAAAGGAATAGGAAGTAGTATAAACTTATTTAATCCTACCTCTCAGTGCTTTTACACCTTTATCACTAACTTGATACAAGAGTCAAACAATACTATTTTCCTAATTTTAGCATCAAACCACAACAAATACATAATGCAGTAATTGAACTACACATAACAATATGTTCATGGCAGTACAGTCATACAAACAGACTCAACAATTCAACCATTTTCTTCAGTAATTACAGCATATTTATCAATACAACATTATTCATAAACAAACAGGCCTCATTGTCATTATTAAATACTGTACCTCTCAAGAATCATTTCTTTATATCTTTTTTTAAACTGAATTATGTTTGATATTTGTTTTATCTCCACACACAATTTGTTCCACAATTTTACTCCACAGATAGTGATACAGAAACTTTTTAACATAATGCGTACTTTATGAATCTTTAAATTTAATTTCCCCCTTAAATCCTAGCCTCCCTCTCTTTCACAAAACATTTTTTTCTTTCGTTTTCTTTTTAATTAAATTATGTTGGGGGAGGTCTCTGCCAGGGCTACCCTTTATCACAGTTTAATTTATTTAGTCTTTATTTAACAAGGTAGGTCAATAGGAGAATCAGTTCGCATTTACAGTGATGACCTGGTTTGATGGGTTCAGGGTTACATTTCTGCTCTTTTTTTGCAGATGATGTGATCCCGTTTGCTTCATCAAACTGTGACCTCCAATTTGGTGTATTTACCTTGGGTGCATGAATATTTCTGTTGTTTTTAACCCTATTTCTTCTCTTATATCTTCATGAAAGTCACAGCTTAAACATGCACAGTGTAAATTGGGGGGGGGGGGGGGGGGGGGGGGTTATCTGCAGACATGACATTTTTTTTCTTCCATGTAGTCCTTTGTCGTGGGATTGTTGGTGTTGTTGATGGTGGAATTTTGTCTCATCTATATTCCACACTTCACATGTCAGTTTTGTGCTGTAAAATGGAGGGTTAGGCAAACCAGTAGCTGTTTATAGGTGAGCATTAGTTAAATCTGACAAGACGTGACAGGGTAGACCTTCCACCTCTGCCTCTGACTCAAGACTGATTGGAATTTTATGGAACGCAGCAGCTTAAGTGAGTGTTTTATGGACAAAAAACGACCTAACTACAGCAGACACCTCCTTGGAAATGCATAAAACAGAACGAAAGAGATGAATAAAAATCAAC
Source organism: Sphaeramia orbicularis (assembly GCF_902148855.1). Lineage (NCBI taxonomy): Eukaryota > Metazoa > Chordata > Actinopteri > Kurtiformes > Apogonidae > Sphaeramia > Sphaeramia orbicularis. The sequence goes on from NC_043975.1 coordinate 18,297,013, forward strand.
ATATCTCAGTAGGAATTCAAAGAGTAAGGTCTTTTCTCGATGCATTATTAAAAAGGTGGTGGCTCCTAGTGGGGCTCAGTAAGATTTTCTGGTTCATGAGCTGATTCGTGCAGCAGCCAACTTTCTAATGGGAAATTCTAATGAGGTGCAGGTATTTAGAATACATCAGCCGCAGAATGCAGGGCGATCAGTCATTAGATTGGTCATGGTACTGAAAAAAAGAATGATATAATTTTTACACCGCGCACAATTAAATTATGGGAATCAGCCCCTAAACAAGATTTTAATAGCACCCCTCCTTCTCCATGAATATTAATTATTCACAGCTATCTATGCATAGCTGAATCTGAATATTTCCTTTTCAACATCTGATGTGTTTTAAGGGGCTCATTTAAATCAGTGCATTTAAGAAACGTGTTTGTTTCCTGCAGTATTTGTTACACATTTATATTCTGCTGTTTCTTGTACTGTGAAGATGGCCTCTCCTGACTCTGTTTTTGAGTATTAAGTGCTTGATAAACAGCATATTTGCATATTTAGAGCCATATCAATTTGCTGAGCTACTTTTTTGCTGATCTGAGAATTACAGTTGCAGGCCCCCAGACCACTATACAACCTTCAGAAAACAACTTTTTAAAGTTCTAAATATTTTTGACTTTTTCTACACTTGATATGCTGTGAAAATGACTTCTAAGGGGGTTTTTGCATCATTTCTATGCAACATATGACTAACCACGGCTGTTGTTCACAGCACATAGCATGCTGTGAGGAATATAATTCAGCTTACTTTTCACTCTTCATCGAGTCCTGTTCAGTTGCCAGCTCCATCAAAATTCCATCAAATATCCCGCTGACAGATGTTCTTGTCAATCCGAAGACATAATCCATCACTGCACAGTCTGGGGTGTTATTTTTCTGTAGAGAAATTGCTTCCTTGTTCCCTCAGAGAAATATCAATGACAATAGCAGTGAGAGTGAAAAACTTAAGAGAAATATGATTTGCATCGTTAATATTCATACATAGTCACAGCTGTTATTTTTGTTATATGTCTTGCTTTAAATAATAAGGGTGACACTGCAGATTGCTTCATGTTTGCAAATTAGAAAAAAAAAAAAAAAAAGTTTCGAGATACTTGTTAAATATGCCTCCATCTGCACCAAACACCTTCTCCCACACACAACTAAAGTTAGTGAGGTTATACTTTTACCAATGTCTGTATGTTTATAGTCTGTTATTATCAGAAATAATACTGATATGTTGTGTGTCACAGTAATAACAGATGATCGTGTCAAGGTCAGGATAAATTTCTGATATTATACTCCAATATAAAGAAACCCCATTGTCACTGAGTACATTTGACAGACATTAAACGTGTTGTTGTCTTAAGTGTTATTGTCCACTGCAGGTGTGTGTCTTTTTTCAGTGAAGCTGTCATTTGTAGAAACAAACAAGTGTGACAGAAAGATCACACAATAAAAGTTCTTTTGAGCAATGGATATTTTCTATCCCCTTCTTACTTCATGTAATAAACATTACAAACTACATTCTAGTGTTGTAGGTCAGACCGGTCTCCTGACCATTTTCTGCTTTCTCAGTCTCGTCTCGGACTTGACCCTTCAAGGACTCGATCTTGACTCGGTCTCGGACCACAGTGGGAGTAGAAGGACTTGTAATTTCAGACCGAGTCCTTGAGACCAACAGATTTCCATTCCATTCCATTTCAGTCGCTGGTGTAGTCCAAGGTATATGTATTTATTTTGCAGTCAGCATCTAAATCCCCCTGATGCACACCATTCAGTAGTATCTGAGCCAAATTGCCCATTTTTTCCCCTAGGATGGTGAAGCCATGACCCTCCCTACTCTGCCTCTAATTGGCTAGTACTCGCTGCCTTCACTGATAAGATTGGTTAACTCTAGGCATGAGGACTGATGAGCCAATCAGAGGCAGAGTAGGGTGAGTTATATCAAGGAAAATATTGCTAACTAGAAGCACTCGGAGAGCGCAGACCTCCGCCAAGGCAGATCAGTGCCCTGGATTTGGATGAAAATTTCAGGAAATGTTGATACTGGCACAAGGAACAAATGATTAAATTTTGGTGGTGATCGGGGTTGGGGGGGGAGCCACAGGGGCCCACTGATCTGCCTTGGTGGAGGTCTGCGCTCTCCAAGTGCTTTTCTAGAAAAGACAGCACAGACCTCCGCCAAGCAGATCAGTGGGCCCCTGTGGCTCCCCCCACCAACCCCGATCACCACCAAAATTTAATCATTTGTTCCTTGTGCCAGTATCAACATTTCCTGAAATTTTCATCCAAATCCGTCCATAACTTTTTGAGTTATCTTGCACACAAACAGACAAACCAACGCCGACAAAAACATAACCTCCTTGGTGGAGGTAACAAGCACTGACCTCGTCTGGAACCTGATCGGACACCTCAGGTGCCAGTGCTACCCCAGTTGATTGACAGGTCACTGCATATCTCATCCAAAGATGTGCAATGACTGGAAATGTGATCAAGAAAGACAGAATAAACGTCTTTCAACTTGATGATGATTAATATCAACGGCCCACCTACTTCCAACTTTAATCCTAGAAAAGCATACAAGGACCTGGTTGAAAAGCTATGGTGCTGCCTCTTCTGTGAGTTCTAGACAGTGCAGTGTGAAATCTCCTACAGAAAGCAAATGTGTCTGGAATACACTGTAGTATGAGCAAAGGTTAGAAACCCAGTACTGGGTTGAGAGAGTATATCACTGTCGATGTGTTGTAAATGCATATATTTTTGTTCATTGTTAACTAAATATTGTTGAATTGGAACATATTGTTTTGTTGAATGATTAAATTAAAATGTTCAAAACAAAGCATTCATTCAAAAAATGATGATATTCAATATTTGTAGTGGTATTTATATTTAGCTAACAAAGACTGCTCCTATAATATTAATAATAATAATACATTTTATTTTTAGGTGCCTTTCTTGGCATTCAAGGACACTGTACAATAAACAGGAGAGTATAAAACAAGCAATGAAACAGAGTAAAAAGCAAAAGGCAGGTTGAAAATTGGTCAATGCAATTGTGGTCACAAAGAGAAAGCAATCCTAAACAGATGGGCTATAAACAATTCCCAGTCTAGCTTAGTCTGTACGCCTAACTGTTGATTATTAACTGGGGTGATATTAAATCACGGTTATGAAAACTGACTTGTTTTTATGGTCTTGGTCTCATCTCAGTCTTGCTTCCTCAAAGACTCGGCCTCGACTGCATTTGAAAACCAACGGTCTTGGTCTCAACATAGGCGGTCTTGTCCCCATCACTACTGTTACCTGTGCTGTGGTTTTGTTTGATTTAACGTTAGATGTTTCTGTAAAATAGCTTCATGATGGGGGCAGCTCAATATGTGGTGAAACCCAGAGTTTTTTTTACAAGCAACTAAGGCTATAAATACTTGCTATTCTACAGACAAGGCCAAAGGGTGAGTCTCTGAAAGCTGAACAGAAAAGTTACCAGCACCTCTTAAGTTCTTTTTACTTAGTTGGACTCCATATTTATGGTCAGGTGATGTATTTCCTCTGACAAACTGCAAATTTTTGTGAGGCACATATTAAAAACAGTGTGTGTCTTGTCCCATTCAGGCTTTCCAGCCAGTTCATCAAATCCATGATGCACCCACATGTCTACATTCAACAAAAACAGAAGTAACATCAGCCTGAAGTTAACCCATAATTCAATGCAAGAGGGAAACAGAGTAACATAATTTAACAACCTCAAAAATACTGATAATGAGTGTTAGTATAATATTTACAGTGTAGACTCTCATTTATTGATTAACTGGATTGATATAAGTCCGCACTGCATGCATCTCAAATTTGAGAAATTTCCACACCTCTAATAACCGAGGTGAAATAAGGAGATGTAGAGAATCCCGCTGCACTAATGAGGAACACAGGGAAATAAGGCTGGAAATGGGTGAAGTGTTCCTTTAATTAAAACAAAGGCTTGAGTGTGATTGTCTCTAATGAAACAGATAGCTTTTATCTGTGTCTCAATGTGTGTGAGGGAAACCATGAAAGAGGCAGAGAAAAGCTCATAAATTGTATTTTCTAATTAAAACTTTATGTTGTTGACTTTCTGGGAGTCTCTGCTTTCACGGATGATTACATACCTAAATGCCTCAGCCTGATTTATAAATTCATTTGTAAAGCAGGAGTGTAGATCTGCCTTTTTTCTTTTTACAGTGAGATTAACAGCGGCAGTACTGTCAGAGCTTAATCATCCTATAAACCTTTTCTTTGCTCTTTTTTTCCCAAACGGTCACATGGAGAAGATTCAATTTACAGAAAGAGGCACAATGGCAAGGAAGTGTTATTTAAACCATTTAGGTGAGGATTTAAAAAAAAATAATAATAGCAACAGAAAGAAACTCAATCCCATCTAGCATTTGTTTATTGAAAAATGCCAACTCCAATTCATACCTTTGAGATCATACGTTTTAGTGAGGGTGTCCACGCTAATGTGAGGGATCAACTGGTCTTATTTAGAAGAAAAGTGTCAAAAGTTTATTACCTTGTTTAATACCTTTGTATTCAATTATAGCTGGAATTTGACTTTGTTTGACGCAAAAGATTCCAAAATGTTATTACTGCTTTTCTTCAGGGATTGTTTACAGTCAGTACCCCATATTTTACATAAATGTTGCCACATTTGTTGTCTTTCATGCAATATAACTGGAATGGTTATTTATTTATTTATTTATTTATAAATGTGATTAATTTGTTGTTTAAGTCACAAATATTTTCAAGTGACAATGTGACATGTAAATTTTTTCTCGGTAAAACTAATCATTTGTGTGAACTGGGTGTCATGTGGAGCACCATCAACGAACAACTAGACTGTAACGTGGACGTCATATGAATCTAACACAGTTTGCACTGCATGCCACTTTTTTGTCAATGAAAAAAAATTTTTTTTTTTATTGTAATAATCAAAATATTATCACTAAAATAAATGAATGAAAAATAAAAATAAATTACAGTGAAGGAAGATTCAACACAGACTGAGGTTATAATATTCAGTACATATTAATAAATTGCATACACATATAGCTGGTTTAACATAATCTGACTGTTTTTCCAAACACAAGATCACTCTACAAAAAGTCCAAAGGGGAAGTGTTTAAGTCCCAATAAAAGAAAGTAAAAAAACAATCAACCTTTAATGTTAAACCCAATAATATATCAGTCAAATCTATAAACCCCCCCCCCCCCCCTTTTTTTTTTTTTTTTTTTTACTTTGCTGTTAATCCCACATTTCCCATTAAATCTACATTAAAATTATATCAGTGTTCATCATTCTATCCTGGCTTTGACGGTGTAAAGAGGTTGGTGGCATGAAGCTCCACCTCCATCAAACACATTAGCTTAACCTTTTATAGCAAGTGACTATTTTTGGTAATTTCCACATTCATTACAAGACAGTGACAGCAACAGTTACAGTGAGGACAGTGAGTCAACAATTTGAGATCCAGTGTGGTCTACAGGGGTCTGTAAGGTCCACCTCTGCATGAACAGTGAGTGTACCTGCTTTGTTAGGTACCATGAAGTAATGGTACTAATGTAAGGAATGATGCTCAAACGGAGAACGTGGATGTGGACAGGGGTCTGGATCAGCACTTATGTTGTTGCAATGTTCTAAAAGTGATGTTCTAATCATGTTACATGTGTTTTTCTTGTTTTTTTTGCCACTTACAGGTAAGGACCCAAATATGGTAACTTCAATGACATTGATTTTTTACATAACAATACATAAAAAAATAAAATAAAAAAATCACAAAAGTAATACATTCTTGTTATGTCCTCCAATAACATACTAAGGTTGAAATTTTTCAGAGTATTTTGATGAGTGCCCTATAAAGGGTTAATTGCAGTTTTTCAATCTAAGTTTCTAACTGTCAGCACAGGAATCACCATAAGAACTATACACATAAATGAACATACTGTAGTTTACTCCTTCGCCGTTAAACTAATTTGTCTTTCTTCAGCTTGACTCTGAGAACTCCCCAATGGGACTGTTACATCCTCCAGAATGTATCTCCCATGTTTGCACTGTTTTATTCAGATGTTACATCCCGACCTTAAAGTTGTAATTACCAGTGTATCTGCATTTATCAGGATTTACAGTATGTATCTAAGTGGCTAGCTAACATGCATAACACTGACCCTTGTTATTCAAGCCTGCCCTCCCATTTCTCTGTGTATATTTGTATTAGTTAAACCAGGATGCGCTCCACGGGCTCCTAGTGCTCCCTAAGTCAACATGGGTGATTGTTGAGGGGTTTAAACAACCCTCCAAGCAATTTGTTGCCTGGGATGAATTAATCTAATGAATTGGCCAGAGTCAATTAGATCGAAGGCTGCAGTTCTTTGTCTTTCTTATTTGGTATGGCGTGCTAAGTGCACACCTTGTCAGGCGATACCATTAAACCCCCACTGTCGAGGGAAAATCGGGGAATAAATAAAACGAGTCCCCTCCTTGCCTCCGCCTCGTGTTTGTCTGGAGCCCTACAACCGCTGTTCAGTATCATGCTGCGAAGCCGGTATGCGCTCTTGTCATGGTGATTAATGATAATACGGTGTGGCGGGGTGAAGACCAGGAGAGGATCCCTGTTAGCGGCAATATTGCTGCAGTCAGACAGGCAGAGTGATGGTCATTAGAACAAAACAATGCACATTAATTATAAGCACAAACACACATGCACACATACTAAACTGCAGTGGAGACTTTGAAATAAATGAGCACCTTTCACTCACACATGATGTATCCAGCCGATAGCTCTATCTGTACTAAGAGGCCTATCAATCTGACTCTCATTACACTCCCTTTCATGACCATTGAGGGGTGTTTTAGACAGGTATAAGGCAGAAGACAGAGACCAGGCCTTCCCAGCGCACTTACCAGCCTTAACGTACCACTCACCTGACAGATTAACCATGGCACCCCATTCATTTATCTACAATTTACCCAGAACAAGAAAGGTTAATCTAACCAGGACACAAATGAAAGAAACGGCCCGTACCATTACAAGGGGGATTAAGCGTTAATACGGATCTATGCTCCCATTGATCATATGGGTTATGTGCCCCGTCTGCTAGCCTAGGACTTTTTTTTTCCTTTTGCATTGTTAGTGACATGACTTAAGGAGGAGGTTAGACAGAAAATGAAAGTGTAAGGATCTGTGAACTGCTTCTTGATAGAAAAGTGAACTGTATGGCATTTTAGAGTCTCTGAATCCATGAACAAGAGAGTGCGAGTGGACGTAAAAGACTAAAACATGGTGCTAAAGCTCTTATTTCTGGGTACACTATATTGCCAAAAGTATTTGCTCACCTGCCTTGACTCGTAGATGAACTTAAGTGACATCCTATTTTTAATCCATAGGGTTTAATATGATGTCAGTCCACCCTTTGCAGCTATAACAGCTTCAACTCTTCTGGGAAGGCTTTCCACAAGGTTTAGGAGTTTGTTTATGGGAATTTTTGACCATTCCTCCAGGAGCACATTTGTGAGGTCACACACTGATGTTGGACGAGAAGGCCTGGCTCTCAGTCTCCGCTCTAATTCATCCCAAAGGTGTTCTATCGGGTTGAGGTCAAGACTCTGTGCAGGCCAGTCAAGTTCATCTCACAAAGTTGGGAGCATGGAATTGTCCAAAATCTCTTGGTATGCTGAAGCAAGAGATTTTGGACAATTCCATGCTCCCAACTTTGTGGGAACAGTTTGGGCACTGCCCCTTCCTGTTCCAACATGACTGTACCAGTGCACAAAGTAAGGTCCATAAAGACATGGCTAAGACAGTTTGGTGTGCCACTAAACCTCCTAAACCTTGTGGAAAGCCTTCCCAGAAGAGTTGAACCTGTTATAGCTGCAAGGGTGGGCCAATGTCATATTAAACCCTATGGATTAAGAATGGGATGTCACTTAAATTCACATATGAGTGAAGGCAGGTAAGCGAATACTTCTGGCAATATAGTGTATGTTTCTTAACTAATTTCCTAGATAGAGATTGTAAAGTGTGTCATAATATGTCTTGTATCTAAAACTTTTATATAAATGTACAGTTTGAATTAAAAGGGGGAAAATGGTAAAATAGAGGGTTTTTTTATGCTTTTTCACTGCTGGTGTCAGATAAACTTGCCTTGACATGGGGCAGCTTTTGTAGCGTTTCCACTTCGTGACAGCATGGACCACCAGGCACAGATCAGATACTATATCTAGTTTCACCTTCACTGAGGTTTCAAGTGTGATACACACTAAAGTGTGAGATCACATTTGTGTGTTTAGGTGATATTATTGTTTATGTATATCAAGCAATTTAATAATGTGAAACGTATTCATATTTTTTTTAATTCACAAGCTGTAGGTTCATTTGGAAAAAGTGATGCAGAACCAGTGTTTTAGGTGGTTTGTTCCCAGGTACCTTTAGGCAATTTGGAAAGAGAAATGCATGATTTGTGTTTTCAGTCTTTTTAACATTCACTTGTGTTTTTCAGGTAAAAACACTGACACTGAACACAAATCTTTTATTTGTTATTATTATTATTATTATTATTTTTAATTGTGGATCTCAACACACATACATATAAACAGTATGTGAGTCATCATGAAGACACCAAGCCAAGTTAACATGAAGTTTCAGAAAACATTAGAACACATTGTTGCGTAAGCTTTGATAAAATGGCCACAAATTTGAGTCTATTTGAGACATTTTGCCTCAATATTGTTGCCTCAAAAAGTGATAACACAGAGTTTTATTTCAGAAACTAGTGCATTGACCCGTGGGGATCCACGGGCTCTAGAGGTGGTAGTTCTTCTGCTGTTGTGTATTCATGCATGCTGTTCTGCACTTGTCCAGCAGTCACTGCCAAAGCGTTCTAGCCATAGCAATGTGATTGTAAGGCTATTGCATTCCAAAATTACTAATATCTCCCAAAATATTGGTCCTATCAATGTGCTGTTTTCGCTAGCCTGTTCTTTGACCAAAAATACATAAGTATGCCAAACTGCAGCTGTCTACTCTTCCTGGATTTTGTGTGAATCCCTGGACACACACAACATACAACTTTTACTTTCCTCCTTCTCTAGTGATGGATCACTACTAGCTACAGCGGCACAAATGTTACAATAGTTTGCATTCCATCGCTATAACGACCAGCCACAATGAGGGAGTATTATGTTTGCAGTGGAAATGCATCATGCTGTTGGCCAAACTGAGCCAAGCTGAACAGAATGAAGGTGTGTCAAGCCTTACACCTGTCTTCTTTGTTGTATTTTTCATATCATGATAGTTTGCGTGGTCACCCAGAGTCTGTGTGGGTTCTCTCTGGGTACTCCAGTCTCCCACCGCCTACAGAACTGCACTGTAATAGGCTAATAGGGCAATCTAAATCCCCTGTAGGCATGAATGTTTATGTGTTAATGTCAGGAGGATGCTAAATCAGTCTGTTGTGGTGAAGAGGGAGCTAGGCCAGAAGGCGAAGCTCTCGATTTACTGGTCGATCTATGGTCTGACCCTCACCTATGGTCGTGAGCTCTGGGTAATGACCGAAAGAATGAGGTCACGAGTACAAGCCACCAAACTGAATTTCCTTCACTGGGTGGCCAGGCTCAGCCTTAAAGATAGGGCGAGGTGCTCAGACATTTGGGACGGACTCAAAGTAGAGCTGCTGCTCCTCCACGTCGAGAAGAGCCAGTTGAGGTGGTTCTTTATCTAGTGAGGATGCCTTCCAGATGCCTCACTGGGAATGCCTTGGGATTCCTCCGGAAGAGGTGGTGGAAGTGGCTGGGGAGAGGGCTGTCTGGGCTTCTTTGCTGAGGCTGCTGCTACCGCAACCCAGATAAGCGGATGAAGACGGTATGGGATGCTCAGGAGCACTAAGCAGTTCAGAAAAAGGATGGATGGATGGATGGATGGAGTTTTCATTGTCATTTCTAGGGAGAATTTCATTGTCGGTTGGCGCCTGACTTCTTTTGGAATCAACCTCTTCTCTCTTAACTTCAATTTCACACTGTAGATGAGCCGCTGGTTAGCCTTCATGGGTGAAACTACAGGTAGAATTTCAGATATTTTGGTACAGATTTTAGTGCAGATAAAAACACTTGCAAGTAAAAAAAAACAAGCATTGCACTGCATGAAGAAACACAACTGCAGTGGTTGCCACACAGTTGAATTACCGGTAAATCAAGTGTTAATCAAGACTGATACATTCATGACACTTGGATAGTTGTGAATTATTTTAATAAAGGTAGTGCAAGCCTTAGGGATATTTTTAATGCTATATTTTCAATAGTACTGTATTTACCCGTAGGCAAGTATTGCATAGAGTACTGTAGATGTTATTGGATAGATATATTCAGCTAAAGGCCTCAAGTTGTGGGTAAACGCACAAGCATTTGGTGTGTGTGTTCATCTGCATGCAGGGATCACTGTCAGTGTCAGTGTTGAGTTGCCAGCAGCCAAAGCCCCCGTGCCTCTGCTTCTAAGCTGCAGAGTGTGTTTGTCGGCGCACCCCGGCAGTCTGCTGCTGCTGGGGGAGGCAGCTTTCACTGTGATGAACAGCTGATGACACAGCAGTGGAGAGGCTGGGAAGTGCAGACAGAGGAGCTGGAGGGAAACAGAAGAGCAGAGTGGAGGATCGGTGGCTTATGGGGGGATGTAAGATGAATAGGCCGGGCAACAAAGAACAGAAGAAGAAGGGCATGAATACATATTTGTGTGTGTGGTGCAGATGGAGGCGAAGAATGATTCAGAAGTGTGGCTTATCAGAAGAGAAGACATGAACAGTTGCTGCTCGTGATGCATTTTTATACACTCGAGAAAAAAGTTTGGATAATCTGCCTAAACTCGGTTTCTTCGATGCTAATGTCAGTGTTCATGAGTAATGTTAAGAATGACCTTGAAGCAGCAACAACACACAGGGTTGTGTAAAATGTATCAGAGGTGACAAGGCGATGGTTGTTGTCTTATTGCCTCTTGAATAACACTGTGTGTTGTATTTCATGCTGCCTCTTGGCCAGGACTCCCTTGGAAAAGAGGTTCTTAATCTCAATGGGATCTTTTTTCCTGGTTAAATATAGGTTAAATAAATAAATAAAACTTTGACAACTGAAATTGCATGTATTTTTGGATCCCTTCTACATGACACGACTTATCTAAACCGGGGGTGTCAAACTAATTTTGGTTCAGAGGCCACATTCAACTAAATTTGATTTGAAGTGAGCTGGACCAGTAAAATTTATATATTGTTATGTTATTATATGTCAACTCCAAACTTTTCTTTATGTTTTAGAGTGAAAAAAGAAAATTTACATAATGAAAAGGTTTATATCTACAAATTATCCGTTCAAATGATGTGAATAACATGAACAAACTGAAAAAAAAATAAGTGTAATGTTAACAATGTTCTGCCTCATTTTACCATTTACACATGTGCGTTATAACTTACAGATCACAGTGGATCTACAAATACACAAAACATTTAGTAACAGGCAGAATATTGTTAAAATTGTACTTATTTCTCTGAAGACATTTCAGGTTGTTCATATTTTTTTCAGGTTGTTCAAATTTTTTTGCGAAATTAATCTTTGTTTTAGTGTAAATACATGAAAATATTCACATTTACAAAGAGAAAAATTTGGAGTTGTCATCATTTCTATGTTATTATGATAGTATTTTACTGATCCGACCCACTTGAGATTGAATTGGTCTGAATGTGGAACCTGAACTAAAAGGATTGTTAATATCTTTGTGTAATTTTTGCATTTCACAAATTCATCCCAAGGGCCGGACTGGACCCTTTGGCGGGCCGGATTTGGCCCCCGGGCCACATGTTTGACACCTGTGATCTAAACAAAATAATAATAATGATAATAACAACAACAATAATAGTACTAGAAGTAATAACAATAATAGCAATGACAGCAACAATAATAATAATAATTTCCCATCAGTTGTATCTCTTCATTAGGCTTTTCAGTCCAATTCAGTTTATTTGATTAAATTTCGATGCAGAAGTTCAATTAATAGTTTCATTAAATTAACAAACAATCAAATAAATAAATACATAAATAAATAACAGACTACTACTTTGACAGATTCTCAACACATTTCCATGCTTTAAGTACAGCATAGATAAATTTTCACTCATTGTTACAAGAACATATATGCATAAAATGTAAGTACATGAAACAGCACTGAGGTCAGACTGGAAAAAAGCCCAGAAAGAAGAAAAGCACATATATTACACACTTTTGGTCTCTTTCTTAATAATTTGACATAATTACAAACTAAAGTTATGTCCTTTTGTTCTTTTTTTTCTTATCTCTTCACTGTTAAATTTGACCCTGTAAGTTAATAACGACTGTTTTTATCTTAATGCATTTTCTGAAATTTAACATTTTAATGCATTGTGCAGATGCATATCTACTTTAGCATAAATAATCTACAGTTGCAGAAAAAAATTATTAGACCATCAAAAGTCATCAAAAACAATGGTTTAGCAATCAAGTACTAACTCCTGTGTGTATCATTTGACTAAAACAGACAGAAAAGAAAACATGGAATGCCAAAAAGCACTGTATTTGGCAGTACTATTGATGTAAGAAATTAAGTGATTTTGGTTATTATCAAGAAAACATGGAAAATGGCTAGATATCAGCTCTGAAATTACACTCTTATGAGCTATTTTTGTTATCATTATATTTGTCCAAACAAATGTACCTCTAGTTGTACCAGGCATTAAAATGAACAAGAAATTGAAGAAAACAAGGGTAGTGTAATAATTTTTTCCACGACTGTAACTACTGTAATAACAAACTAAATATTTAAGTAAAACATGCAAAATATTAGTGTCATTCATACACAGATTCTTCATTTTTATCATCACAGAGAATAAGTACATTAAAACAGTGCAAGTTCTGGGATAATCACTGCTGTCGTTTACAGACAAACATGTATATGTTGTCTGAAAAATTATGATTTATTCAACCATGCACTAATATAAAATACAATTTCCCTGTATTCCTTTTTAATATCCCGCTTTATCTGCAGGTTATAATAATATGTTTCAAAGTATTTTGTTCTTTTCACACCTCACCTCATATCATCCATGTGTTTCCCTCCTGTACATAAAAAGCTCCCATTCCAACCAGTTTGTCTCATGTCAGCAACCAGTGATTTAATGAAGAGTAAATACTTTCAATATTCCATTATTCCTTTGCAGATTTGTTTTTACCACGACCTCCGATCTAAGAGCTTGTTTCGCATATTTATCTGCAAGTTAATTTCCATGAATTCACACAGGAGCAGGTACCCAAACAACCCTAACATGCAGTCCTACGCTTTGAATTCCATACAACATCATTAATATTTCATGCCTAAGATCTGGTCTTCCACATTAATTAAGGTTTGTAAATTTTGTAATGCTTACAGAGAATCCATAAATACTTAATCCACAAAAAAGTAAAAAAAGTAGTTAGCAGTAGGCCATGATTCCCTTATTTATTTTTATTTTTTTAAAACTCTGCTGCAAATAAATACAATTATTTGGAACTAAATTATTAATGCAGTCACTTTTTTACAGTTAATGTACAACTGATGTGCCTTGATATGTTGCATGGGCGTGTAATTCTTCATTTAGGGCTCTTTCATCTTATTAACTGCACTCACTTCAAAACCCTGCACCTCTGATGGTATGAGCGTGCATTAGACTACATTCAGACAGCAGGTCTTGATGCATAATTTGGATTTTTTGATGAAATCCGATTTTTTTTGTGTGCTCGTTCATATTACACGTTAAATGCGACTTCTGTCAGTTTAGAGTATGAACAGAATGTGACCCTGAAGTGACTCACATGCGCAAAAGAGGTCCTGACGTAATACGTAACCATGCAGGCACGCACTGTGTTTACAGAATTAACACTCCTGGGACACAAAATTGTGAAATTTGTTGCATTTCAATTAATTAAAGTTCAGATAAATGCGACCTGGCCATTAAGACTGAAGTTGCATTGTAAAATATCGGATATGTATCGGATTTAAGACCACGTATGAAAGTGGCCTGAGTCGGATTTTAAAAAATCTGATTTGTGCTGTTCAAACTGTCTGTAGCAGATCAGATACAGGTCACATATGGGCAAAAAAATCTGATTTGGGCCACATTTGCCTGCAGTCTGACCGTAGCCTTATGCCGCGTTTCCACTATGTGATACCAGCTCGACTCAACTCGACTTGGCTTTTTTGCATTTCCATTACGAAAAAGGACCTGGAATCTGGTACCCGATACTAGTTTTTTGGTATCACCTCTGCCGAGCTTCCAAGACTGGGGAACAAATACTAAAACATGACATGTAAACACTGCAGACCACTGATTGGTCAAAGAGTTTTCTCTGTAACCCGCCGTTTTACAAGAAAAAGATGTAGAAGTTTACAGTAAATGTAGCGGTAGGTTAATCCACACGATGACAGCCCACAAAACTACCCCATGGTTGGAGGAGATTTAGTCTTTGTTGGCCGACGTAAAAATTCAGCATGAGCTTGACGAGACAACATGCAACGAACAAGTTTATCAGCAACTCTCTGAGCAGATGACACGGAAGTAGCACGCCACATCGCTGTAACGTCCAGGTACTGTAAAGTCGGTAGTATCCTGTAATTGAAATGGTCTCCAGGAATAGGACCTGGTACCCGAGTCGAGTCGAGCCGAGTCGAGTCAAGCTGGTTCCATGTAGTGGAAACGTGGAGCTAGAGGCCCTGGAATAGGCAGCTTGCACATATGGACAGTCATCATGAAAGGCATGTTCTAGAACAACATATGCTCCCATCCAAATGACTTTTTTTTTCAGGGAAAAACTTATACTATTATACTTATATTTCACCAAGACCAAGCTAAACAGCATTTATTACAACAGCATGGCTTCATAGAAGAGTCCAGGTCCTGAACTGGCCTGCCTGCAGTCCACAAAACTCCAGCAATGGGTCTTCTCAGTCCCCAGATGTTTTGTTGTAAAAAGAAGAGGGGATGCTACACACAGGCAAATATGGTCCTGTACTAACTCTGAGACATGTTGCAGCCATCCAATTTAAAACTACCCTTTTTTTTCTTCCTTCTTTAAGTTAAAACTCACGTTAAACGATAGGTTTATTGCAGATAAACAGAAAGAAAACACCAAAGCGCTCTCTTTAAGCATTAAAATGCCTTTATTCTCGCAGCTTTTCTTCCTGTTTATCTACTTTTTGCATCCCTTTTCCAAAGAGCACCTCAAACAAAGTCTTTTTTGGGTCCTTAAAGCATTCCTTTCCATGATTTTATGGGTTTATAGCATTTGGGTTTTATTTACATTTTGCACAACATCCCAACTTTTTTGGAATTAGGGTAGACAATCAGCCTCTGGTATCCTTCACCAACCCCTTAGCAAGTGTTTCCTAAAACTAACGCTAAAAGTGTGTTGAAATGTGATGTCCCCACCATATGTAAGAATATGATGATTCAAGATTGAGGATGTATATGCTTAAACCTTGCGCTTCCATGATGTTTGTGTTGGAGTCTGTTTTGTGCTGTCAGAATAAGGCTTTACCATTTCTAAACTAATGGTAACAGATGTTGTAGACTGTTGCTGTAGCAGAACCTACACTCTGAAGAACTGTGTAAGGGCTGGTATCATGGATGAGGGGTACAAAGTAGTGATGTGCAGATCGATACTGAAATATTGATATCTCCGATAGCAGATCATTACACTCTCAACTGATTCACAAATCAAAATATTGATACTTTTGATACGTACTTTGAGGTAATGTATATCAGGAACACAGTGGAAAGTAGGTAAACTATCGGGCTCTTATCCAGATGATACGCAATTGGAGGGAACTACTTCTTCTTCCGCCTGGGTAAGTGTGAACTGCGTCATGCTTCTCAGTCAGTCCTTCACAGTCCTAAGTAAACTACCAGTGAGATACCTGGGAATGACTGCCACTTCTGGGCCAGGAGAAAGAGTCTTTTCAAAGGCAGGAGACGTTCTGAGCAAAAAACGGAACAGACTAAAGGGGAAAACAGTAAATATGCTATTGATTCAGTATTTTCATGTTTCATGTTAACAAGGTCAGGATCAGGATCAGGTCTCACTCAGTCCTCACTCCATCGCTTACAACTGGTACAAAATGCAGCTGCCTGTTTCTTGACCAACTCCTCCAGATTCAACCACATCAGCCTCATCCTCTCTTCTCTCCATTGGCTCCCAGTCCGCCATCGTATTGACTTTAAAATGTTATTGTTTGTTTTTAAAGCTTTAAATGGTCTGGCTCCCCCCTATTTATCTGAGATTTTAACAGTTCATCGCCCCAGCGGAGCCCTCCGATCATCCTCCCAGATGGTTTTGGATGTTCCCAGGTCCCGATATAAACAGTGGAGTGATCATTCATTCATTTGCTGTTGCTGCTCCAAAACTGTGGAACTCGTTGCCTCCTGACTTGCAAGTCCTCACCGACCTGCCCCTGTCCAAGTCCAGGTTAAAGACTCACCTGTTTAGACTGACTTTTAACCCATAGTACGGAAACACTATTAGGTTTGAATCTGCGGTCTCTTTTATCAATGTGTGTTGTGTCCTATTGTTTTATGCATATTTATGGTACTTGATTAAACTGTTTTTTTTATCTTATAATTTAATCATGCTTTTAGATGTAAAGCACTTTGGTCTTCGTTATGTTATTGTAAAGTGCTATAGAAATAAACTCTGATTTAATGAAACGTGACTTTGTGAGTTTTCACTTTGATAATAGTTTTTGATAATCAAACAATAATTACTCTCATGCCTTCTATTCTTTATAAAGTTATGATTTGAAATACACAATTTTTTTCCCAGACATTAAGTGTATTTGTACACAGTATTGGTATCTGATTGGTATCACCGATACCAGCCTGAATTTTACTCGGTATCTTTCCGATACCGAGTAAAATTCATGGTAAATCCATGGTATCGAACATCACCAGTACAGAGATAGTCATTAAAAATGGAGTTAACACACAGACACTCCACACAGACTCCAACCGAAAGTTCCAGTGAACACACAAAAACCTTACATATTAAACCTGTAAATGTGTAAAACAAAATCAAAAGCTTTACAGACTGATGGGAGAGAGAGAAGATATAACAAAACATGGGCTGCTCTTTCTCTCCCACTTGAAAATTAGAGCACTGAAACCAAATAACGTGAATATGGCCTGCACTGTGAAGGAGATATTAGAAAATGTCAAAGTATGTGTAGATAGAAAGGATGATTTCTTTGCCTCCCGTCTCCCGTAGGGCTTTGTGTGTTTGTCTTCTCCCTGAAGTGGTGGGTAATAATGATGGTAATTACCATAAAAGAGACTGAGCCGGGCTCTGACTGATATGGCAATACCAACACAGGAGGGCCAGCCACCATGTTGCTCACTCACCCAAATGATAAAGTCTACAAATATGAATGTTTTTTCTATATTATTTTCTTTCTATCACATTCAGGCTAAGCCACAGTTTGCCTGAGGCAAGTTTGGATTTCGATAAGGATGGTGGGAAATTCAATTTTGTTCCTGCGTGTGTGCATGTGTGTGTCTCTGCAGGGGAAGCAGAGGGAGCTTATTGTCAGTGGTGTGTGGTGTGTGATCAATATTCAGCCCAGAGAGTTCAAGGGTCATGCTACAGAGAAACACACAACTTTGATTTGGACCTTTGAGCACAATTCAGCAACTGAGCCGCATTGATTTTTCAACACTATTTCTCAGTCAAGTCTTTTTCTTAATGTCACATACAAACCATTGTACAGAATTAACAATTTTGTAACCTTTGGTTTTTTAAGGTTTCACTCGGCAAAGTCCAGCTTTTTCATTCAGTTTGTGTTTTGTGTCTTCAACCAAGTCTCCTGTAAATAGATACTATAAATGCTTATGCTGAAAAGAAGTAAATGAACCTTTTTAATATTTAACCATAACCATGAACTCAGGATACACATCCTTCTACCTTTGAACACCACACCTCGGCAAGGATTGCGTGCTTTTCACATCATCTTGTTCTGTAAAAGTTCGCCACCTTAGTGCTTTACAGTACAAAGGGTTGGCATAACTTGCTAACGGTAGCTGTTTTTATTCAGATTTTCAATTTGTGCATAAAAACCCCAGAGTGGAAAGATCAAAAAATTTTAATTGCAAAGGTTTTCTGCCTAAGAAGGGGAGGGAAGATGGTGTTTCAATGAAAGATGCATGTGAATAAGTGAAATGGAAAATGATTTAGTGAATTATTATCTGTGTCTGCACGTGTGAACCAATGATAAAACTGTAACGTTCACTGACTGAATACACTAAATTAATATCTATGCTATGTGTTGGAAACAGCAGTGAAACACCATGTGGACAAGAGGGGAACCCGATAAAGGCTTTGACAAACTATGGATGAGTCTGACAATATTTAATATTCTGGACGAGCAGTTTGGTTCAGGTGTCAGAGGATTAGCCAGGTAGTATAATATTTTCTGAAATGCTACATATAACTGGCAAAGTTGTGAGTGATAAACCATTACATAACAGTAGTGTTTGGGAATTGGCATAAAGGTTCTTTTTTTTTTTTCTTTTTACCATTATTCTTAATGTTTGGTTCAAATGTGGGATACTTTTGGATGAAAACCTTTGTGATGTACTATGCAGAGGCTGCGTTGATTTTTTTCTAACTAAATGAAATTAATCAGCTGTTGATGGCCTCTTGCTGGATCCTGCAAAATCCCAGCTCATTGAAATGACTGGTTCTATGACTGTTTCACTTCCAGGTAGAACATATTCATTTGTAAAGGCAGCTCCTTTCCAGCATGTATTTGAGAGTATATTTTGGTATGTGCATAATTGGACATGTGTTATATTATGTGAATGCTAATCTGTTACCACTATCAAACTTCCCCTGCCTTATGGATCCTCATAATGTAAATCATTAAATATATGGATTAAAAGTTGCTTGAAACTTAAGGTTGTGGTTAAGTCTCCAGGAAATGATCGTAAGTCAATGTAACATCTCACGTGGCTGCAATTTACTCTGCAACAACCACTTAGCACTCTTTAACCGACCGATTACCTGAGTATATTTAGTATTATATACTGTATATATAACACTACCACTAAAGGGAACCCTTTAAAGGGTTGATGTCTAGAGTGCACTTACACTAGAGTTTTTAATGTTTGAAAATGCAAGAATTAGCTATGATACCTTAGCTATGGTATCTCAAGTCTGTCTGAAACCAGGAAGCCCATCAGTGCTGACAGAAAAAAACAATAACTAGAAGCACTCGGAGAGCGCAGACCTCCACCAAGGCAGATCAGTGCCCTGGATTTGGATGAAAATTTCAGGAAATGTTGATACTGGCACAAGGAACAAATGATTAAATTTTGGTGGTGATCGGGGGTGGAGTGGAGTGGGGTGGGGTGGGGGGGCACTCATCTGCCTTGGCGGAGGTCTGCGCTCTACGAGTGCTTTCCTAGAAAAGACAGCGCAGACCTCCGCCAAGACAGATGAGTGCCCCCCCCCCCACCCCCGATCACCACCAAAATTTAATCATTTGTTCCTTGTGCCAGTATCAACATTTCCTGAAATTTTCATCCAAATCCGTCCATAACTTTTGGAGTTATCTTGCACGCAAACAGACAGACAGACAAACCAACGCCAACAAAAACATAACCTCTTTGGCGGAGGTAAATATGATGGACCTTAGTCAGTTTCAGCTCCTGACCCGCTTGATGTGTAACTCCAGTATTTTTCTGGTTTTACAAGGTGACGCGACTCGGCTCGTTTCATGAAATTCACACGGCAGCGTTGGAAGGATCATGTCAACCTCCTCCTGAACACAGATGCTAAACACGCTGCTTTTGATTCCACTGATGTACTGACTAGAAAGCTGTTGGGTTGAGTAGAATCACCTTGAAGTTTTTAGCCTGGCCCAATCCAAACCAATCTTTTAACCCCAGGTCATGTTGGGCCCATGGGCTTTATTGGCAATAACAACATGCTTGGCTTTTGTTGATTCTTTGTTAAGATTTCATTCTCTCTCCGTCTTGCACTCCCTTCCACTTTATGATCTAAAATTGATGCCAAAGCCCCAGTTGCATCTCTGGTGGATGTGGAGAGACTTTGAAGTGGGAGAAGTTAAACAAAATGCCCTGAGGCGAGTGTTTCATGGGGCTATGGGGAGGCAGCTTTTCCCCGAGTCACACCAACATGGAGTAACACAGCTTTCACACGGGAAGGACATCGATAAAAGTTTGTGGAGGACAAAATGTTGCAGTTATTAATGCTTTCAGGTTTTATTTTTTTTTATTTTTTATTTTTTTATGTGAGCATGTGTTCATTATGGTTTGTGCCATTTCAACTACAGTTTCATAAACATTACAGCAGTGTCACCTGGAATTCAAGTGGGGTCACCTGAAATTTCTAGTAATTGATAAAACAAAACAAAAAAAAAACAAAAACGTACTAATAAAAATATATGGTGAGTTGACAGACACAATTATAATACATAAAAGACATGGCAAACTGTGAAGCTGAAACTGAAGCACTGTGGTACTGTTTATCTGTCAAATGTTCATTTTGGTCGGTTTCAGATGCTGCAGCTCTTTCATAAATCATAGTTTTTTGAGTTCTTGTTTGTTCAGTATTAATTGTCAGCCTTGTAAATCCAAGCTGGACTGACTGTACATATCCTGACCAAGGAAAATAAAATTCTCACTTTGTGCAGTAATCTACACCTGGCTTTTCTGCCTCCATCCATAATAATATATAAACTAAATGTTGTCTAAAATTAATGTTTATTTGCAACATAGTATAGCAAACTATTACATGATCAAAATGAAATTAATTTTAACAAAAAAAAAAAAAAAGTCTTTGTTATGAATGTCGGGGGTCAGGAGAAATTTGTGATGTTAAAATGGGGTCATGAGACAAAAAAGGTTGGAAACCACTGCATTACAGGATGCTGAAATGGTTTGGTTTAAAAATACACCTGTAACTCATTTTCGTGAGAATAAATACATCTTATTAAATATCTCATTTATCTGTTTTTTTCATTTATTCACAACAAAAGCTATGGATTGTACTGTTATGTGGTTCAAAAGTTCACCTTAAGATGAAAAAGGAGTAGAATGTGACAGGTTATAGAGTAAACAAACACTTACTGATTCTAACAGCTGTTACATAATGACGCAGACATCCAACAGCATTGGCATCATCTGCTGTTTGACACTTGTGGATAATCACTCCTCATTGAGCATTTAACTGCCTAATATAATTTCCACAGAGTATATGCTTCAACGACCACAACTTTCGCACAATTTTTATTTTTTTAGGCAAACACACCAATTTACATAGACTTAATGGTGAAATACCCAATTTTACAGCAGGACACAATATGCCGAATTGTCAAAAAATGATGCAACTGTTAGGATATCACAAGCTGGAAAACCCATATGGTAAACTGACTGCTGTGTAAAAGCTATTTCTCTCCACTCATTTCACTTTTGATCGACTCTTATTATTGACATGGCCTCAGTGAGAAGCAGAATTGAAAAGCACACTTGGGTACAAAAGACAGACTGCTATTTATGGATAGATAAAAAATCCTAATATCTGGAGATGGACAAAAGTGTAAATTTGTGTGAGAGAGAAAGACAGAAAAAAATATGTTCATATACCATTTAAACAGTGGGTATTACAATAATTAATATATTAACCCTTTAAGCACCAAAGTTGTGATATTGCAACATGTGACATAACTGAGTGAAACAGACCATGGCTTCAGATAGTTACCAAATAAAAAAAACAAAAAAAACAAAAAAAAACTAGACCAATAGGTGGTGAACATGTACCCTTTCAGTCCTAACACCATTTCAGGGCCTGATTCTATTCAAAGTGAAGAAGAAAATCCAGTTTGAAAGGCATGGTCCCGAGCTGGTTTATTAAGTAAATAAGTAAAATTTATTTAGTTTTAGTTTGGACAGATATGGACAGATTTGTCTACTCTGCTGCTTTAGTTAAAAAGCTACTAAAACTTACCGCTTTTTACTTTTTACTAATGGTTAAGTTCATTTATTTTAAGGATAAGATGACAAAAAAAAAAAAAAAAAAAACACGCAGGAAACTTCCATGTAAATATGTTCAAAGTGGGGGCAGCCATGGCTCAGATGGTAGAGCGGGTCAGCCAATAACTGAAGGGTTGGCGGTTTGAATCCCGCTCTGTCCATGTGCTGTTGTGTCCTTGGGCAAGACACTTCACCCTCCTTGCCTCCAGTGCTGCTACTCACACTGGTGTATGAATGCGTATGAATGTTTGGTGGTGGTCGGAGGGGTTGTAGGTGCAGATTGGCAGCCACGCTTCCGTCAGCCTGCCCCAGGGCAGCTGTGGATACAAATGTAGTTTACCACCACCAGAGTATGAATGTGAGAGCGAATGAATAATGGATCCATTGTACACGCTTTGAGTATGCGTTCATAGAAAAGCGCTATATAAATCTAATCCATTATTATTATCAAAGTTAAATTTTACTAAAAGTTACACAATCCAACATGGCTGCCACCATGTCACGTCACAATATGTAAATTAGATGAGTAATTTTACTCCCATCATAAACTTTGAGTCATACCCAATATTTTTCTCATTTACAATATATTTTTTATCTCTAACCACTTCCAAGATACAGCTTTTGGAAATCTTCATATCAAAATTGAATTTTTTTTTTTTTTCCATTTTTTTTTTTTTTTTTTAACTCTGGCGTCTAAAGGGTTAATGTAGTTTTGAATGTGTGTGTCGGTAGACCTATAGATGTGGACAACAACAGCCAAATGGGGATAGCGAGGGAGGTGAACTGCAATAAATTTAAGAGAAGAAAAGGTGAACAATGTACAAAGACAAGCCTCGGGCAAAGTTGACCTCATCTAGAGTTCACTTCAAGTGTGAAAGAGGATCGTGAAATGCTTACCTCTGAATTTAACACTTATCATAACAAAATGGAAAAGTGTTTCCAATTCCTGTTCTTTCAGGCTCCATCCACTAAGCAGTCTTGAAGCAAGGTCTTATTTGAGTGGTGTCACAGAAATAACTATTTCATTCTACTTTTGAACTGAATAAATAAATAAATAAATAAATAAATAAATAAATAGTGAGTGATTGCTGATGACTACTTCTATCTAACTAATAATTCTAGTTACTGTGAAACACCATTTTAGGTAGTTGGGTAAGTAGCTCGGCAGGAGTATCTATTATTGTTAGGTTATTTACCTTCCCCTGTGCTGGACAGTACAGATAAAGGGCTGACAAATAAAACATGAAGTGTAAAGACATGAAACACCTCAAAAAACATAAAAGTTCCAGTTTGACAGATACAGTAACTATCATTATTTAGCTATTACGCTAACATTAGCTAGTGCCAAATTCCATTATTTTCTACTTCAATTAAAGCTTAAAGGTTTACTTGCAATATTATCCCCGTATGAAAATTCAGCCTCTACTCTTCACCCATCCTGATACCCACACAGTACTTAGCATTAGCATTAGCATTAGCATGTAGCACATTAGGAGCAGTAAGCTGCCATTGAAGGCATTTGGGGGGCAACTAACCAATAGCCTATGCCACCAAACATTCCCACAAAAATCAAGTCTTGCAACTTAATTTATTTTAATTAATAATTAATTTCCTCTGCTCTTTACCATCACGGGTAAAGTGTTAGAATGACAACTGGATGTGTTTTATGGACTCAAAGACAGTATTAAAGCAGATACAGAGGACTGAACAAGTTTGGACTAGGAAGTAGGAAGCAACATCATGGGACATGAACTAGATACCAGATACTGTATTAGTTTGCCATCTTGTGGGTAAATGTGTAAAAATACACATCCAAATAGTTCAAACCAGTCTGTCTTTTTAGTATGAATAACCAAACATCATTTTTAGCAGCTAAAGTTTGATTCTGTTGTGCAAATGTTCTGGAAATTTTGTTAAAATTAGCAATATATTTGGACGGAAGCCTGATTTGTGAAGGCTGTCGCATATGTTTTCACAGGTTTTATTCTCATCAAATCAGTCAGTTTGTCCTTTTGGCTTGTGGAGCTGGGCATTGTCATCCAGAAGGAGACCATTACCGTTGATTTCTCCAGCCATTTGTCGCCCATTTGTATAATTGATGCTATTTCCACCTGAAGGTTACTAGTTGTTGTCAACATTCTGTCTGGGTATGAAAATACACAAGCAATTTCCTTTTTTTTTTTTTCTTTATAAAGAAAATCAAGTTTCAAATGTCCAAACAAATAATTGGTACCTACAAATTGCCAGGATGGTGTTTCTTTTACATTCGGTGTGCGGAGGTTAGTTATTTAGAAATAATTGCTTGTTTGTGCATTTAGTCTGTTTGGAAGCATGGATCCCCCAAGGCAATGACCTGCTGTGATCTTGTCTTTAGAAAATTGTATTCTCTGTCCAAGGTTTCGCAACAACAAACAGCTACAACTTTCTCTGCAAGCTTGAGTGGAGAAACTATGTTGAACTAAGATGATGTTCTATTACTTATTACGCATTCTAGGCCTTGGAAAAGTTAAATTGTGCCTGTGGGTTTTAAATATGCTCTTATTGTACTTTGCAGGTACGCTGTTTGTATATGTATTTTTTCCCCATAACCACCCTGTGTTCCTGAGAAAATCTGATGGTGATGGTAAAAAAATAAAACTGCTTAGAAACAGAAGTACTTCTTAATTCAAACCTTCTATCAAGAGCTCCGTCTGACAGCGAGCCTTGTTATTTTGATGTTTGCAGAAGACAAAATTCAGCGGAAGTTTCTTGCGTGATCTTGCAGGACATGTAGACAATGTTCTGTTTAAAAGGTTTTAAAGGAACCTTCTGATTTATTCAACAGACAAGACATTCAAAAGGATGTTTAAAGACTTTGTCCACTTAGATGTAAATATTCAGTGCACATTATGGGCCTCTGCAGCCTCATCAAGTTGTCCATTGGGTCGCCATAATGGACGCCTGAGGGAATCCACAAGACAATATTTACCTAAGTATCCTAAGACGTCTCTGCCCTTCTGTGTCCAACTGGAAAGGCTTTTGTGACAAGCAGACATGAACATGCACTTAAAGGAATCACCAGATCCTCAGATGAAGACTTGTATGTTAGTGGGAGATTTGATGGGAACAATTGCTATCAATTTAGAAAGATGACATGAAAGCATAGCAACTGTGCATGGAAAAAAAAAAAAAAAAAAGAAAGAAAGAAAGAAAGTCTGTCTTATTTGACGCCAAACGCTTATTTTCCAAATGTTTACAGCTTTTACAACCTCAGGCTAATTTACCATGTTCTTACACTGAAAGAGGTTCATTTATTAATTATAACGTAATTCTTTGGACTCCTCTTATGAGCTTTATCTAGTCTATAAGTGATGTTGATGAATGATGGTAGAGGAGACAACGGAAGTGGCTGCCGCAGAGGGGATTATTAATGTTGCATCGTGTTACTTTGCTTTGCATGGTGACATTTCAACTGCGGAATAATCTCCACAGAATATCAGCCAAAGTGCTCATAGCAAGGAACACTGTCAGGCTCATTAGGGCAATAATTTCCTTTACTTGCCACGTCCATATTCTATTTTAGCATCTTCAAACATGCACATAACTGCAGTTGACTTACATTTAGACATACCTACATGATCACATCAATTTCTCAGTTCAGGAAGTGTAACATGTTTATGTTAATCCTCACTGTTTTGTGACCTTTATCTGTGCATGTGATGTCAAGGCCCTGTAGTTTTTATTCAGTGTTTCTTTTCCTTTGTCTCCCAGCTGATCTTTCTCTTGTCTGCAGACTCTTCTTCTCTTCTCAGGAAAGTGCAGCGGCAGAGATCGTCGTTCCTGTTCTCTATTATCATAAGAAAATATCCTTCCGCAATATATCGTGATATTTCATGTCACAATACTGTATCAATATTAAAAAGTGCTGTATCAATATTTTTAGGTATTTATGTAAATGGAGATATGGCGGAGGTTCATGTTTTGTTTTGTTTTTTGTATTTTATTTTTTGGGGGGGCGGGGTCCTGCCAGTTCTTTTATTTCTATATTCACATAGGTGTTTTGCTCTGTTGTATGTACTAAAAAAGTAGTATTGTGATATTTCAGGTCATGCCATGTATTTTTTTTAAAACTGATAACACTGTTTTGTTAAATAATGGTTATTTCAATCATCCTAAAAGCACTTTGTACTGTCTGGAAGAGGGAGATGTTAGTTTCTTTGTTGGGATTTCATAAAAATAATGTTCTGATGTTGGATGATTCAGGGACTGAAGACTATGCATTCATTTCACACCTAATAGAATATGAACATTTGAACAGGATCTGAAACTCTAATGTCTGTAAAACATATATATATATATATATATATATATATATATATATATATATATATATATATATATATATATATTTTTTTTTTTTTTTTTTTTTTTTTGTATTTGTGAGTGTTTTGTGCTTGTAATTTTATTTTTATTTATCTGTAAAAATGTTAGTTTTTACAGAGGAAAGTTTTGTGATATAGTGTTAAATCGTGTTCTGAACAAACAAAAATGTGTTTAGTATTTGTGTAAATTTCATGTTGTGACGGAGCAACCCCTTTGCTGAGTGCGGACAGTGCGCACTCACGCACACACACACACACACACACAATACAAGACGCACATGGACACGCACGCACACACACTACACAACACATGTACACGCCACACACACAATACACGCCACACAATACGTGTTGCACAAGTACACGTCGCACACACACAGTTTCCTGTAGTTCGTACAAGGGTGCACACTTGTAAATAATTAAATTATAAATTATTACATTATTATTATTATTGTTATTATGAGAAATTATAATTAAATTTTTCCAGGAAATAATCTCTTAGAAGAAGAAACAAAAGAAACAAAAAAATATTGCTTTGTTAACAGTATTGTGATATATCCCGATATATAGTATCGTGGTCCTAGTATTGTGATTTGTATCGTATCGCCACATTCTTGCCAATACACAGCCCTACCCAGTAACCATTCTCAACCTCTGGTGCTGAACTTCTGCTGGTTTGACTAAACTGTCTTTGTGTACTTCCTGTGTCCACAATCCTGTAACCTGGGTTTTCCCTTCCACCTGTTGCCTTTCATGGATTCCTCAACCTCCAGTCATCCACATCCCAGTCTGTGCTCAGCTCAGCCACCAAATCTCCCCTCAGTGTCCTCCACCGTTGCCCTGGTTCCAACATCTCCAACCCATGCATCCTCCTGCTTCCATGATCCCCATCTCCCACCGACGCATGCCTCAAAACTAACTCTGTATAAAGTTCTGTATTCTCCAGCTGTGGCATGTGAGGCCAAAATATAGAAAAGAAATATCAGTTTTGTAAAGTATCCACAATATAGCATGGACAATCCACTCTACACCACATTTTCACACTATCGGAACGTCTTAGAAGATACAGCAGCAAATAACTGATCATTCATGAGTTAATTCTTCGCAATGTTAGAATGACGTTTCCATCTCCTTTAGGGCACATTTACGTTTAATTCTGGATTTTTTTTTTACTTCCGTCAAGTGTAACAGTGGAGGTTATGTTTTCATCTGGGTTTGTCTGTCTGTCTGTTAGCAAGATAACTCAAAAAGTTATGGACAGATTTTCGTGAAATTTTCAGGAAATGTTGATACTGGCATGAGGAACAAATGATTAAATTTTGGGGGTGTTGGGGAGGGGGGGGACTGATCTGCCTTGGTGGAGATCTGCGCTCTTTGAGTGCTTTTCTAAGTTATTTATATATTTTACTCCAAAACTTCAAAATATGCATTAACTAGAATACCACTCAGAGAGCGCAGACCTCCACCAAGGCAGATCAGTGTCATCGTCATCCCCCCGGATCACCACCAAAATGTAATCATTTGTTGTGACAGTATCAACATTTCCTTAAAATTTCATCCAAATCCATCCCTAACTTTTTGGGTTATCTTGCTAACAGACAAACAGAGAAACAGACAGACCTCGATGAAAACATAACCCCCGCTGTTACACTTGGCAGAAGTAAATATAGTTACACAAACACACCTATTGACATAGTTGCAGGATAGACTATTGTAATGTCTTCCAAAGTCGAGGCCCATCATCAACATTATAAATCATTTACAAGTATTTCCAAAATCTGCTCCATAAGTACCAACTGAGTCTAAAATAAAACTATCATAAAGTTTTTGCACTGGCAACTTCTTAGTTTATTGTATTGATTGTTTTCTTTTTTTTTTTTTTATTAGTTTTCATGAGTTTACACCATAGCACCTTTCAAAACCACCACTGCTTTATAAACCAGAATCTTTTAGTTGTTCCAAAAACAAAACATATTTGTTGGTGCTGCTTTCAGCCCTTATGCTCCCAGCTCCTCGAACATTTATATAATAATTTACAGGCAATAATATAGAACTTATAGTGTAATTAAAGGCTAAAAGTCTATCGACTCAATCTGGCCTTTATATTGTTTCATAATTGTATTTATTTATCACAATCATTATTTATTTTATTCTTATTTTGTCAGTTTTATTAACATTTTACTGCTGATCAGTGCTATCTACTATCTATTATCCTAAAACCATTTTGCTGTAATCAGTCAGATCTTTTTTTTTTTTTATAGCAATGATGGGTTATCACTTCATCGTCATCTCGTCACCCTGATGACTTGTTCTTTTTAGTGTAGAAAGAAGTGTTTATACCCACAGATAAGGACAGCCACCTTTGACAGGGTCTGACATGTTCTACAGTAGCTTTTAAAAAGGGAGTTATTATCGGCTTCTGAATGTTTCCTCTGTATATATTTGCAGCCATGACCAAAAGTTCAACCAGTGGGACAAATTCTGAAGCTTTACTACTTTGCCTTTTTTTTTAATATAGATTTATTTTTCTTATCCTCACATGTTGCCGAAGTACACTGAAGAGCAATTATATGTATTTTATAGGTTCGGTTTCGGCTAAAATTTACTTATGGGGTCAAATGAGTGGCCATTTTTGTCAAAAAAGTTGTAAGAAATGCATAGAACTGTGTTGAAATAATGCTCATACGTTTGTGCAGAGACTACTGATATTATTTGACAGTGGAAGCTACATTTTCAGAAATATTGGATTTTGAATAGCACGTGTATGTGAAAACTTTTGCTGGTGGACGGACGTGACATTACCCATGATGATCTGGTCAGTACCAGTACTTTATTAGTAATAAACTTATAGACTTACTATTGCTAATTCTCCTCTTATTCATAAATGTTAGTATTGTGGATCTAAAACAATAACAGCTGACACAAAAACACAAAATGTGGCAGTGGACGGATGTGACATGGTTGTTACGGATCCCATCATACTGATGTTCGGCAGCCATGTCACCGTTTCCACAAATGATCCCTGTGCAAAAACTAGTATCATAATTATTATTGTATAGTTTATCATCATACTAAAGAGTAAATAACAATATAGAATTGTTATTTCTTTATAAAAATGCTTATTATTAGAAAACTGTTGATTTAAAAAGTGACGTGTGACATTCTTAATGTATGTATTGGCGTAACATAAGCAGAATGGATCAGCACCATACTCCATATTGCAACCTGTAAAAATAAAACATGTGATATGTAGGATAGAATCTTGTAAGAAAAATTAGGGAATCTAAAAGAATAGAATATTTGTTTTTCAGGTTAATTCAGTTAAAATATAACTTGGCCATTTGTGACATGAAAATATAGCATTAATTGTGATGAAATGTGACATTTTTGAGCTGAAAACATAGTTCATATGACCATCAACATGTTGCAACAGAACTGAAATCCTGTAAATTTGCATAACTTGCATTTACCAACACAAAGTTCCTTTGGGGATTCACTTATATTAATTTCTTATGCACAAAGACATAAATAAGACCTCTAAGCAAATTTTAGCCGTATATGTTTGTTGACAAATAAATCACATTTATGCAAATAGTTAATTTGAGTCACTTTTGGCTACATCTGTAAAGCACATTGTATTGCATTTGTGTGTGAAATGTAAATGTGCCATAAAAATAGACTTGCTTTGCATTAACTAAAGCCCAAGAACAGACACTGCAGTGGGAGGCTGAGAGGGTATTCACTTGGCTGCAATCAATACGTATTGTACTATTAATCAGTGTATTGATACTATATTTCTCATCACTATATGGATTTTAAAGTAATAGAAGGCAAAACACAAAAAAAAAAAAAAAAAAAAAAAAAAAATCCACTCAACTTTGCAATCATTCACACCATTACACCTCCTCACTGGAAACAAGCAGTACGGGGTCGTGTGTATTTCCTGGAGATCGACTGGGTTAATATGTATCTATTTTATCCAATTTGTCGCTTGATGGATGAGGTCATCATTGGGTTGTGATGCTGACATGCAGCATGCTGGAGGGTACAGAGCAGCGAGGAGGAGGGAGGAGCTGATGTCAGTTCTGCACGGCTGCTTCCTGTGGCAGTTCCCTCTCCTCTGGGTGCACACACCTCTTCACCCTGTATCCTCTACCTTACCGCAGTCATGTCCCAGTGCAGCTGAATGGACGATGGTCTCCGCAGGCTATAGGTTAATGCAGTTTATTCTGAAATTAAAAGACCATTTGCCAACAAAACACGTAGCTCCCTGTATTCGCTGCTTTATTGTGCCAGGGCTCGTGACTGCGACTGAATTACGGTCGCATGCGCCTGAGAATTTCGGTAGTGCGACTGTTTTTGAGATTACGATCGCACGGTGTGCCAATAAAAAAATGAGCGAAAATTAATACGTGCGCCTAGAATAATGGCTGCAGAAGTAACTCGTCAGCTGAAAATAAACAAGCTCCACGCCCCGCTGACTGAAGTGGAAAATCTAGTCCCCGCCCCCTCGCGTGCGCATCTCTGCGGATGGTCCAACACTGCATGACTTCGATGCACTGCCAGCGGTCAGGAAGTACCTACACTCTGGCACCAGGTCAAGGAGGCCTGACTTCAGGCGTCGTGGTGCAGACCACAGTGACTAAGGGGCACCAGGTCAAGGAGACCTGACTTCAGGCGTGGTGTAGACCACAGTGACTAAGGGCCTTTAGGCCATGAAATAAAAAAGTTGGTTGTTGCAAATAATGGTGTGATTCGTCTTTCTTCTCCAAGAACCAACTAAAGTATATACCACACATTGACAATTGTTTTGCACCTGTGTCAATGTAAGCTTTTTCTTTCATACTCTATTCAAATACTTTATTCTAGGTTGTTAACATTGCTTAAATACATATAGGAATATTACCTGGTATGGCCAAGAGTTTTGCTTGTTCTCCAAATTTTTTATATAATAGTGGTGCGCCTAGATTTTAGCCTGTGCTCCTAACTTTTTAGGGTTAGGAGCACAGTGCTCCTAGGTCAAAAAGTTAATTTTGAGCCCTGTTGTGCTGATGTTTTCAGTCACAGGGTGGAGTTAATTACACATTTATTTCGTCTATAAGTGATGTTTTGTGCAATGTTGTTGTGATAAGAGTAATAAGTTTTAGTTTTCATTGGTCAGGCTGTACCGTAAGTGGAAAAATACCGCTCCATGTCTCCAATATTATTTTGGAAAAAAAAAAAAAAGTGCTCCAGATTGGGTTTATAATCAACACAACTGAATATTTAAAATATTTTTTACTGAATAAATTCATGTTTTTCATCAAGCTTGTCTAATAGGCTATAAGGTGCTGATGAAATAGAGGATTAGCAACATTTTCTTTATTAATTAAAGGAACATGCATGTTTACGTTCGACATGGTTATCTTTTCCATGATGCAGTTTATACACACCACTGCCCCCAGGCATTTATCAAACATGTTAAAAAGTTGTATTTCACTCTCATTTTAATCACACACTAAGTCACAGAACACAGTCCTGGAAGCAAAAGAGCAAGACCAAGGACTGCACTGCAGGCAGCCCATCACCTTTACATTACTGTTATTTGCTGCCCGATTTCTACCTGTTTTTTGTTGTTTTTTTTTTTCCCTTCTCTTTCCATGAGCTCAAGGATATTCACTACATAAGCACATGGAATGGCAATTGACTCAGATGGAGATCAATAATATCAATTCAACAAAGCAACATATTTACATGATTACATATGTATACTTTAGGGTTAGACTCAAAGACGGGATTCTGATATGATTTGAGTTGAAATTATGTTTATTTTAAAAGGTTCAATATGTTTGACTTATGTATGCTCACATGCGCAATTAAAGTTTGTATTAGAGTTTAAAATGTATATACATAGGACACACAAATCAGTGTACAGGCTTTTATTGTGAATGGAAGCAACTGAGACAGAACGAAGATACTTCCAACAGAAAGTAAATGTAAGCACATTATACTGAATGTATGAAAAGTCAATATACATTATTACATTGATTATTGTTTTGCTTAATATAGCATTCACTTATGATTCACATGGATTTAAGATACACTGTACAAATAATGCAGCCATTATCTGAATCATCTTGTGTAGAAGTGGCATCTAGTGGTGAGGTTTCAGATTGCAACAGAGTATTAACATTTGTAGTCCCACCTCTGCCAAGGTTTCAAGTGGGCCATAGTGATGTTAAACATCGATAGGTCAGTCCAGAATCGTTGCTAAATCAGTACACATGTGTGTCATAATATGCAAAATCCTGAGCCAAACTAGGAAATCTAAAAATGTTGGATAAAAAGGATCTATTTTTATAATTTGACCATAGATTTGAAGTCTAAACAAGTATATTATCACCTGGTGGTTCCTACTTTGACTTAGAAACATCAAAAAGCTGTGCAGAGTCCAGGCAAGTCAAGCTAATATCAGCAAGAGAAAAGGTGCATGGCGGCTGTACTCGTGCGTTGTGAGTAACTAGCGAAAACACGATCCTGTCTTTACCTTGCCGTTTATTCTGGCAGAAAACACATAATCAGTCTCATGACAAACATGAATTCCATTCTCACACAGGCAGACAGCACAGCAAAACTGCCTTTTTCTCTAGTAACAAAGTAAATACAAAATAAATAAAATGCTTACCTGGCAGAAAACACACAATCAGTCTCCTGACAAACATGAATTCTGTTCTCACACTGCCAAGACAAAAACAAAAAAATTAAAGTTAGCTAACACTACATGTTAATCAGACCATGCACATACGATAAAGAACACTGCCATTCAAAAACATGCTCAACCGACAGGGAGCCACAAACACAACGGTACAAAACAATCATTCAGATATGAAATCAAAATAAAAAATGTAAAATAATGACGGGACCAACATGCCTGTACTCACCAGGCAGACAGCAGAGCAAAACTGCCGCTATCTCCCTGGGGTGCACAACCCTAGTTCGCAGGGGTGTGGTGTTTTATGTCCATAAAATAAAATTGTAATTAACACAATAAAACAGTGTGAGATGGCAAGTGGAATCCTAGACTATATACATTAATTCCGTTACACATATTGAACATGTCAGCATCATACACAGGAGAAATGAGGAAACTTGTGCTTTGGCTATATACACCTCTAGAACATTCCTAGAATTTAACCTAGAATTTAACTGCTGTGACAGAATCAGGAAATAATGTTTTATGTTTGTATTTTATTGTTTTTTTTTCTTGATTTGCCACTTGCTTTCTCCATTTAGTCTATGGTTCGCTTAACCACCGCACTTTCTCTCTGCCATTCACTGAGTGGAGAGGAGGGACAAAGTATAAATAGGTCTGTTTGCAATCACAAGAAAGCTAATTTTCCGCAGCTTTGTGCCCCATTTGCTGCTGTCAAACACAAGACGTCGAGGGGCCACGTTTTTCTGAAGGATGACAAGTCATTGTTCAGATAATATTGCTACTGTAGTGTTTTGTTGAGGAATGCATGTCTTTCAAAACAATTTAGGTTGTCACATTAAAATGGTTATTATCAAGATGCGTAAGTAATATACAAATAGGAAGAGACTGACCCCAGTTTGTGTTTGTGCTTTCTATTCGGGGAAACAATTATAAAGGTAACAGCCGAAGGTATTTGATAGGAAGGAAGATGGAGTGGAAACAGCAGCAGCTTTTCTACTGCTCACATGGTTAAAGATGTGAGGACAAAGGCACATTAAAGTTCTCTCCTTTCTCCCACGTTCATCTTTTCTGTCCCCCCCCCGGTGTTTCACATATAGTGAATGTGTATGCTTACTCCTGCATATTTGATATTCCCACGTATGTGTCCTTTCATTGTACATTCTCTCTGTGTGTCAGAATACACTGCATGCACGACTTTTTATTGGTGCACTGCTCCTCTTCCCCTTCCATCTTTTATATTATTCTGTTTTAAAGCCAAGGGTCATTTTATGCATGTTGAAGAGTGACGTTAGCAAACCTGAACACTCTAGACCTCTGCTCATAGGTGTATTTTTTTCAGGGACTAAGTGGCATGAGTTCATTTTCCACAGAACTGTGTCCTCAGGCTGTCAGCGATGTTGAAAGCAAAGCTGCTGCACACAGACATCCAAGCAGTGCTGGAGCTGCATTCTAAACAGCCTAAATGCCTCTTTACCTGAAAACAAGATTGTATTGTAAATATCCCTGCAGCCTGGCTCACGTTTACATATAGTGTATGAGTGAAAGAACTACTTGAATGTTGTACCTAGAGTCAATTAATTCTCCTATAGAAGGTCTTTGCTGCTTTCTGTTATACTTGCAACTACACAGAATATGGAGAATTACACTCAAGGAACATGAAATAATTCAAGTAACTGAAATGGCAGATGCATAGACACCTCAGATCTGTAGTAGTGTCTATTCTGATTTGTGGACTGGTGTAAAGAGTATCAAGGGCTTCAGGCATGTGTGCAGATAGACCCCTAGTGGTGCTCAAACATCTGCTCGATTGCCCTGGATGAGAAAAGTGCCCTTTCTGCTAGTGGTGGGCAGATCGATCCAAATATCGATAGTATCAATACCAAGTCGGTATCAGTATCAGATCGATACTAGCGTGGTGGGATCAATACTTTAGTTTCAGTTTTTCACTAGTACGCATTGCTGCAATTTCGTCAAAGAGGCAACAGTCAGGTCACCGAACTCACCGCTTCTGTCTTAGTGCGGAGCAGGTACATTTTGCTTCTCCTCCCCCCTCTTGTATTTCGATATTGTGCAGTCACGTGACTCAACAGCGCAAAGCAACAAGCAAGCTGCCGGCTCAGGTGTGCCCACCCACCAGCACACGCAAAATTCATGCACAGACTGAGACACAGACCAAAAGAATGGCACGGAAGAGGAGCGCCATGTGGTTATATTTAATTTTCAGGCCGAAAATGAAACAACAGCAAGTTGAATAATTTGTAAAAAGGCTATAAGGTACAGATAATTTTGATTAAATTTTTGTACTGCAGTTTCTGAACATTACCTGAAAAAAATTATTTGTTATAATTCGTTTTCCGGTGATCATTTTGTGCACTTTGTTAATTTAAGAAAAAAAATTTCAGGCTTGACAATGTATAGGGAAAAAATGTTTTGTTACTGTTCTATTGTTTCTGAAAGTTTTTTTTAGTATTTTCTATTCACTTATAAACTTTGCCCTAATTCTGTCCTGGGTTTTAACTATTTAAGAATAAAAAAGGGAACATCATAAAATACTTAAAGGTAATGAAATTGAGATTTAGCAATTCGATGATGCATCCACCTTAATTACTGAAACGTATCTGTATCGATATCAGCGATACTTGTCCTGTATTTACTTGGTATCGGATCGATACCAAAATATGCAGTATCACACACCATTAATTTCTGCTGGAGCCCAATTGTTTCTTCATTCATCAGTATTTTAGAATAAAAAAAAAAAAACTCTCTTTGTCATCAATTCCCCCAGATGTGTTTTGATATCAGGGCTGGCATTTTGACTTCCTGTGAGAATTCTGCTCCACGCCCCTCACAAGCCCCCACTGCGCCCCTCCCTCTTCCCCCTCCACTTAGCGCTCATGCAGTGCTGAACCAGGCCAGGCCAAACTGCTCTGACCCACAGCATCAGACAGACAGGTAATGACAGTGTTGGTGCAATCCCCTTATGTTGTTTGGTGCTAAATTAACCATAACATTAGCGCCGCTGAAAACATTGCTACTGGCCCACTACTTCCTAAAAAAAAAAAAAAAAAAAAAAAAAAAAAAAAAACTCCCGAGATCAGTGATTTCAAACCCTTGTTCAGCTGTTACTGGCATTTGTAATGTTTAATGAAGACAGAGAGGGAGAGAGATACAGGCAGGCAGAGAATTTAACCCTTTCATGCACGAATTATGACAGCCATAGTCAAGATTTTTTTCTTTCTTCTTGTTTTTATCCCCCCTTAGGCATGGAAAAAAAAGCAATTGAGTTTTTTTAAATGAAGTTACAAAAATGTCCATGTGTTTACTTTTTGAAGTAAAGAAACGTGTTTAAAACCCAATATCAGAAAGTGAGATAAAAACAAATGAAAAGATTTTAGTCCTACTAATCTGATGTTTTCTCACATTTTAACATATTCTACTGCTAGTTATTACTCACTTCATGGAGGTAATATGCAAAAAAAACCAAACAAACAAACAAACTTTTTATCTAACAAATAACAACTGATTTACACTCAAACATGTTACTGCAGATCAGGTTTATCAAGAACAGCAAAGTTACAGTAATGGGATGAATTGCAGTTTATGGGATGATGTATAAGCGTCCACTGTGTTGGCTGATATGAACTAAAACAACAAAACCCATGAATATACAAGAGAACAGCTGTAGAATAGCTGTCCACTGTAGTGACCACTATGCATGAAAGGGTTAAAGACAGTTCTACAAAATAGACAAGTTCAATAATTTTCATTTAAAATCGCAATTATTGAAATGAAGGTAGGTCTTAAGTTGAGCTACATGACAGTCTGGTGAGGTATATTGTGGTATATTTCTAATGTTATGGTTATGCTTCAGCTCAAATGTATCTACTGTGTTATCAGCTTTATCCTCCTAAGACCCACTGGCCACATTTGTGGACAAGAGTTTCACAACTTTATACAAAAAAAAAAAAGAAAGAAAAGAAAACTGTCATTCCATAAAAATTTTAAAAACTGCATCTGAAAAAACTTGCATCATGATGTTTCCAATATAGGCACTTATTTAATAAAAAACAAAAAAGCTTGTACTTTGCTGACATTTCCTGGGTCTTAGGAGGTTATAGAGATTCTGTAAGTCACTCCCGAGTATTATGCCCTTTTTTTTGGCTTGAGCACCCCCCCCTCCCCCACAAAATGTCTGTGCATGTGCCTGAAGGGTTTGCTTCAAAGGACCAATATATAAAGTTTCAGGGAATATAGCCTCAGAGGTCAAAAATAAATGTTTCCATTAGTATATAATCACCTGACAATAAGAGGTATTGTGTTTTTGTTACCTCACAAAATAGATTCTACAAGGTTGCATTATTGCTGAGCATACCTGTGCCCCCCCACCCACACACACACTTTATAGCAGCTAGCATACAGCATTCAGATGCATTACCACACCTGCTATGTTTGAAGGTAGATGATTGTTACTGTCTTAACCAAAAGGCTGTGAATGAACAAGTCAAGTATTATTAGAGTCAGGGAGGAGTAGCATCAGATACCTCTAAGTATTACACTGTGAACCTTTGACTATGGTTCTACCTACTAATTTTTTCTTTGTCAGGACCAGTCTTTAGCATGGACTTGGAATCACTAGTACCCTATTTAACTCTTTCGGTGCCAGACAGTTAAGGGGCTAATAAGCCTTAAAA
The DNA here is from genome assembly GCF_902148855.1 of Sphaeramia orbicularis. Classification (NCBI taxonomy): domain Eukaryota; kingdom Metazoa; phylum Chordata; class Actinopteri; order Kurtiformes; family Apogonidae; genus Sphaeramia; species Sphaeramia orbicularis. Next base: position 18,334,893 of record NC_043975.1, read on the forward strand.
GTGCCACAGAATTTGGCCGTTTTTCAGTATTCCGCGTCATTTTTATAATATTTGAAGAATCCTGCAGGAAACCGCTCGGTAACATCCGACCGATTGCTGATTAGATTCAAAACGCACCGGACGCAGCCGATTCATTATTGATCGTAATTTGCATAATTTATAATAATAATAATAATAATAATAATAATAATAATAATAATAATAATAATAATAATAATAATCTTTATTTATTTAGCACTTTTCATACATTAAAAACTGTAGCACAAAGTGCTTTACATATCAGTTTAAAAATCAGTACCGCCCCCCACCCACACCCACCCGCACACACACACACACACACACACATATACATGCAAACCCACAAGCTCACACATACTTAAGAAGACTGACTGAGCACGGGTAGACCAGAACAAAAATGTACAAGTAAAAGTAAAACATCAATTTAGGAGGCGCTGTCTCAGGGAGCCATCCGCACCAGGAGGCAGCCGCCGACCCCGGCGACCAGGCACCAGCAACACAGCCCCGCATCCCAACTAGTGGGAGAGGGCCAACTGGGACCCCCACCCACGAGAACGGAGCGGACCCCAGTGAGAGAAGGCGCCACAGTCCCCGAAGTCCACAGCCGCCCCCCGGCATGGAGGGCTCCCTCTGATGAAACACCGGAGAATAAAAAACATTAAAAAGATATAAAAATATTATTCGGTCGCGTGACCTCAAATTCCCGTCTGCTTGGTCTCAAAAGGGGGACACAGAAAGAACGTCATTGAAATGTGAGAAAGAAATGGGGGTGGATGGTTTGTTTGTACACAAATATGGCGTGTTCTCCAAAGCCGATCTGATCGGCCCGTGGCACTTTAAAGGTTGTATTCGTAAAGCCGATTTAATCGGCCCATGGCACTGAAAGAGTTAAAGTACACTGTTGGCCATGAAGTTGGAATAAAATCTCACGAAATGAAAGTGACAATATGATTTTTCCAGACAGGTAACATGTAACTGGGACTCAGTATGTAATCATTGCACCTGTTCAAAGGTGATTATTGACGTGTATAAATAGGAATAAAACCAGGAATGTTTCCAACTATATGGGCACCAGTGTATTAACCAGACAAATTGGATGTTTTCTTCACAAAAAAAAAAAAAAAATCTTTGAGCCATGACCAAGAAAACCCTGTGCCAAAGAAAAAATATCAGGCTGCTCTTAGAGTGCAGTTGCCCAGTAGAAAATGCTCCGACTCTGGAACTCTTAGGCTCCTCAACTCCATACAAGACCAAGCCAAAGATACTGAGGTCTAAACACCAAATATTCCAATCTGGCTGTTCTCGCTGTGGATGAAAACATATCAACTAACCTACAAACTAATTAGCTTAAGATTTGATCATGTGTAGCACCATGAGTCAGTTGCATTAGTTCTCTTAAAGTCCATGACAGTAGTTCACTAGAGTGATTTTCTTTGCTGTGATGGAAGAGATTAGTGGTATGTTTGGTTAGAGTTTTGATGATAGAAAAAAAGAAAATACACATGAAAAAAAATCAAAATCAAAATGAAAGTTAGGTCCATGGTTCACCTACATAACAGACTGTAGAGCTGCTGTAAATGGGCCTCACCTGTTGCAACACCTCAAACTGTTACTGTCTTGCAAAACAATCATTTTACAATGTTATGTCATATCAGGTGATATTGTAATTTGTCAGTCTACGAATGAGATGTTTAAAGTATTCACAAAGGTTGTCTTATTGTTACAGAACCAACCGTTTTCACTGAATAGTTATTTATTCATGGAACTGAACCACTTGTCCCCTCCCTAGAACTCCATTCAAACAGATCAGGCTCTGGTCTCCCTTCCTAGGATGTTTTCAGACTGGGTGTCCGGATCCGTGCCGTACCTGGATACGACCACACCTTTCCCGTAGATGTTGCGTTCACAAGTACATATCGCGGCTTGTGCCCGAGAATGAGTGGGTGTTGCAGGGGCGAAACAGATGGTGGCGGTGTGGAAGGAATTCTGTTGCTACCCAACAACCATGTAAGTCTGAAGTCGGCAAACCTTTATGTCATCAACTGAGCGACTGTTCTGTTTATTTGTCTACAATGGTGGCAAGACAGGCAATACTTTTCTATCTGTTAGCCTGTTTGAGGAAAAGTGAAAAACAGCAGCCTTCGTTGTCCATGATATATCACTGGGTGGTTCAGTTGATAAGGCAAGCCCATGCCACGAGGATCCAAGGCTTTTTCACGAAACAACAGGAGCAATGTCTGTAGTCTTGTGGTGATGAGGTCATTTCCGTTGCCGGAGTGGTGATTAGGTCACTTCCGGTCTTGGGTACAGATTGCGTTCACACAGCAACATACCGAATCCACGCAGTCCGTAACCAGGACTACCTTCTCAGCTGGACTTAGGAACGGTACTCACACATGGAACGTTTGCATTCACATTGATAAAGCTAAGTGGACTTTGGGGTCCAACGTACTTGGATATGGACTGAAATACCCAGTGTGAAAACGCCCATAGACTCCATATGAAGGGAGATGTGGTTACACTTAAAGACTGAGATCTTGCAAATCATTTCATTTCAAAATCATTTTATAATGTGAACTAGTTTGCTACCCTTTACACACACATAAAAAGGATGAATTCAGTTCAGTGATGCAGCTCTCCAATCTATTATCACATCACTATGGCAGTCAGGCAAATATAACGTGGATTCTTTTAGATTCTTAGTTAGATAGATTAGAATGATTCTTTCTGTTCGGCTCCCTACAGTAAAAACGCATCAGGAGATGTCTGTAAGCATTGACAAATACAAGGCAATAAGAATAGAAATCAGTCCCTGTAACTATATCTACAGGAAGTGCCACATTTCAAGTCCAAGGAAGCATGGGGAGACATTGTGGCAGACATTGCTTTACTTGTCTCGCCTCAAGCTCCATATTTCTCCTGAGTCACAGTCCACACATAGTCTTAACACACAGACTGACAGCAATGACCAAAGTGCAGTTGGGGCCTAAAACCTATTAAAAAACATGAAAGCATTTTTGAACTTTAATACTAGACAAAAGATTTGAAACGCTCACTAACAGCAATGGAGCTGGTGCTCTAACTGTAACGCTGTCTTTCTTCTGTATCGGCAGCTTCATCCAACCCATACACACATTCTTTTTTTCAGTTCCTATCTCTATTAAAAAAAAAAGACAGAATGAATTAAAGAACAACAAAATGTGTGGTGATATTGTGGGAACACAGAGCAGCATCAAACTAAACCAACATCCCAATAAAATGTCCACATTACAGATGTTGAGACGACCACCTGTTAATGGTAGCCTAAGACCTAACTTGGTGGTGTTGAATACTGTTGTTCGGTTCCATCAGACTTCCATCAGACTAGGAGCATAAAACTGATTTAATTGCAAACTTTGTAACCACATCAGCATGTTCTAATCTTCCACATTTTAACCTGAAGACACTAAACTAAGGGTGTGACCCTTTGGGATGACAGACATGGGCTTTCATGTCTGTGGAGTGAGCTTAACTCAAGCTTTTTGAGCTTGTGAACAAAACATTTTTGCATTTCTTGATGCATCAACAATGCCTCAGAGCTGGAAAAAATGATAAGCATGCCTAAATTAATTTCTCTGACATGCAGGTCTATAGTAGTTGTGGTTAAGAGTTTCCACTAATAAGATTAATTTTACTGATCCTTCAACATTAGCATTGAGTCAACAGTGGATTAGCTGAGTAGTCTGTCAGCTGCAAATTTGTCAAATAGACTATGTAAAGTTGGCATTATTTTTATTACACAATATCAGTCAGCAATGTGATTGGTCATGTCTGGCTTCAAAAAACCAAAATGATTATGAGGGATCAAAACAGCAATAGCAAACCAATAGATGGTTTCACATTGTTTTCAAAAAGTCCACTTCTTGTATTGTGTCTACCATCTATATTGGACATAACATGTAATAATGAGTGAAGAATACAAAAAGAGCTCAGAGAATCGGGCTTATCGACTCTCATCGTGTGCTTAACTCTTAATCTCTTACAATTAAATTGGTCAGGACCTTGCTTTCACTGGGGCTTTTTAAGTTCTACTTACTCGTCTGGCAAGTAACTAATTTCAGTCCAGGAGTCTCATAGGACCTCATATGGTTCAGCTCATTTCCAAGTACAGTACGTGTGTGTGTGTGTCTCATTATTGTATTTGTCTCTGTTCCCTCATGCAGTTCTGCCGCTGTATGAATCTATAGACCAGTCTTAATCTCTTTGCAACCTTTTAACCTCTTGCCCTATGAGTGACAGCTCACAGTTCCCCCAGTAGACCAAGAAATTGCCTTTATCTAACCTTTAACCTCCAGTGTTATTTCAGCACAATGGTTTGAGTGGATGCATATTGTGGCTCCGCATCATAATGCACCTGCTACATACAAACTGTATTTATGAAAGCCAATTATTACAGACTGAATTATCTTCAAGTGTTTGTTCTGGTAATCTGGTTGAAACTTAGATGCGATAATAGGAAATTCACAGGGGTAAGTAATAACATAGCAATCAGTTTTAGTTTGTTGGTTTTTTTTCTTTGTTGGTATATGGCTTCATCTATATAAATTACATTTACATTACAATAATATTTTCCCTGAAACATACACAGACCAGACCACAAACATTTCAGAATTGTGAGAGGCTGAGTAACTGACTATGATTTGAGTATGTCTGGATGGATGGATCAGGTATTTCTGTGTTGAGTTTGCCTGTTCTTTCTGTGCTGTGTGAGTTTCCTCCAGTTTCCCCTGTCATCACAAATGCTATTCATATACATAGTTTAATTCTCCTGTCAGTGCCCTTGACTTGTACTGATGAAGATCTGTAGTTGGTCCCCGAGTACCCTCAGTGGCTCCTAATGTGCTAAGTGCTAATGCTAATCAGTAATGCAAAGTACTGTGTGTATTAGAATGGATACAATGTAGAGACTGAATTTCCCTGTGGGGATAGTAAAGTAAATAAACCTTAACCTTTAACGGACCACTGTTCTTCTGAAGGAGTAGCCTAACATGTCCTCTGATCTGAATCAAATCAAACACTTGTGGAGCGTCCTGAAATGCATGGTGGAAGGAATATCAGGCAGCTCCCAGAGGTCATCACAGAGGAGTGGAAGGACATCCCAGTAAAGACCAGTGCATATGAAAAGAATTACAAAATATTTTGACATTGGTGCAGATTCTAAGTCACTATGCTCTAAGAATGTACTCGCTCACTTTTTGATATGTCAATCATTTCTTTATTTGTTTTGTAGAACAGCAGTTTTGTTTGTCCAAATATATCACTTTAGAATCACTGACCAGTGCATCTGATGCAGTGGCTTGGAAAGGTCATGTTAAATAACTTAAATTGTGCAACAGTGTTACAGGCACAGATTACCCCACAATTGTTTTTTTCTCTCTGGGTTTGGAGTGTGGCCACAGGTTGTTTGGGATTATCAGGTTCACCTGCTGTGGTGCCCTCACCTGGCTGTAATTAGTCAGGTGGGCTTTAAAAGGAGCTGGAGCTTCCAGCTCAGTTGTGTGTAAGTTGTCCACAAGGCACTGTCCCCTTTGACTGTCTGATGTTACACTAGTTTGGTTTTGGTTGGCCATTCTCTCGCTTTTGTTCTCCCCATTTCTTGACCAGTGACTCCTGTTTCCACACTAGAGTTTAAGGCTCACATTTTAATTTATTTTATCTTTGTCACAGACTTAGTGGGTAACTGAGAATATCATTCTCCTTTTAGAACCTTTTAAAAATGCCCTAGTTTGGTTTTTTGTTTTTTTTCCCTTGGTTTTTGTGCAGTTTGTAAGGTTCCCAACTTGCAACCCCAGTCCATGTTCTGTTGAACTTTGTTTTAGGAGGAAACATAACAGCTATACTCATTTTGTGACTCTATTATGTGTTTGCTGGCCAATCCTGGCCATACAATTTCACAGACACATTGACACATCACAGCAACAGCAGCACCTCAAGGTATAAATATACAACATAAACAGTATTTGCAAGTAAAACCAAACCATCTTTGCATACCTCACAATTGCTTGGTGTCCTTGGTTGTGCAAATATGAGCAAAACATTTCAATTGAGTCAGTAATTATACTAACTTGACTTACACATAGGAGACTAGTGTTTGTTTCTAATTTCAAACCAAAAGAAATGTTTAACCAATTACTGAATCATTTTTGTAACTCTAAACAAGTTGTTTTGTTCCTAAACCTAGCCAAACTTCAACATGGTATGGTGCAACAGTACATTTTGTCTCCAAAATGCCAACCTATGTTGCAGTTCAGTCATAACATGTTGTAACTTTGCTAAAATGTACAGATCATTGTTAGCAACAGAACTTGAAACATTATAAGGCCTTATGTCTGCAGTCATATTTCATATCTGCCTTGTTTTGCTCATTGTATGGGATGTTCACCACTGAATACATCACGGGATTTTCTTTTCTGTGTCATACTTGGTTGAAAAGATCTTGAATCAGGTGCAAAAAAACAGCTTAAAAAAAACCAAAACACCTACAATAGAGATGTATTTGTACTTAAAGGTGCCCTGCCACACAAAACTATTTTTATATCACAGGTGTTTGTGTTATGTAGTGAATTTGAAAATGAACCACTACTTCCTGTCTGCTATTGCCACTGGAAAAAAAAAAAAGTAGATGCATAAGTGCTTTGGTGGGATTTCTAGGAAAAATTGCTGGTAGAAGGTTATGGCAAATGGGGATGAGTTCAGGTGCTGCTGTGGCAGCATCTTCAGGTTTAGATAGTTGTAGAATATCAATATGTGGTCTGTCTGTGTGCACCTGATAGGTGATTGGTGGGTGGCACCAACAGAGCCTATAAGGCATAGTGGGTGGTCCACGCGGGACACTGTCAGTCTCAAGTGGGCTTCGTGGAGGCAGTGTGCTGCCACGCCAGTGTATTGTTGGGGCTTCATTGCTCCATAGTGGCGCTTTCGCTTCTTTTACTACCCAGCCAGAGCTGCTTTTGGGTCTAGCCGTGGCTGTCACATCCCCCCTCCTCATCATTCCCCGGCCAGTGCATGTGGCCGGCTTTGTGTTTGCTGGGACTCTCTCACCGGTAGGTCTCCATTGTCTGCTTTGACTTGGGCTTCATGCCAATGCTGACCCCAAATTACGTGTCAGATCCTGGGCTGTTGCTTGGACCAAGCTGTGATTTCCCCACGGCCCTCCCCCTCCTTCTGCTGCCCACACATGTATGTGCTTTCGCCAGCAGGTAAGACGCTCACACCGAAACAAGTGTAGTTTTCTGGCATAAATTGTCACTAATGCCGCATTTCCACTACGTGGAACCGACTCGACTTGACTCGGGTACCAGGTCCTATTCCTGGAGACGGGTTTCATTACAGGATAACACCGACTTTACAGTACCTGGATGTCATAGCGATGCAGCACGTTACTTCTGTGTTGTCTGCTCAGTTGCTGATAAAATCATTGTGTGTTGTCTCGTCAAGCTCATGCTGAATTTTTACGTCTGAACCTCCTCGACAAACCATGGTGTAGTTTTGTGGGCTGTCATCATGTGGATTAACCTACCACGATATTTACTGTAAACTCCCGCATCTGTTTTTTGTTAAACCGCGGGTCACAGAGACGACTCTCTGACCAATCAGTGGTCCGCAGTGTCTACGTCTCGTTTTAGTATCTGGTCTCCAGTCCTAGAACCTCAGCGGAGGCGATACCAAAAAACTAGTATCAGGTACCAGATTCCAGGTCCTTTTTTGTAATGGAAACACAAAAAGGCCGAGTCAAGTCAAGCTGATACCACACAGTGGAAACGCAGCATATAATTCCTGTTTTCATACAGGTACAGGACCTGCAGTGCTTGGCCTGGTTTGTGCCCACTGCCCACAGCTGTTTTGTCCACCTGTGTTTTCTATGGGGTTCCTACACAGTACATCACATTTTGGACCCCCCCACTTTCATTTGTGCTTTGGTGCTGTGCCGTAACCAGCGCACATGTGCATTCAAGTGGACACTCTCGGAGAATAGTATCATTTTGGTTTCTTCTAGTTTGATTTATTCTACATTTGGGTGAATGAAGTTTGCATGAGTGTGTTATTTTGCTTGCTTTAATTTGTTTTGAATGATGTGGCTGTTTGTCACTTTACATGTTTAATTGCTGCTTCTATTGAATTTTGCTGTGCATGGCTGCTGTGACTATTCTTTTTTGCATTTTTGTTTGTCTTTTTGTTGCTTTGGTTTGCTTAATGTTGTTCCCTGAGTGTAACGTTTTAATTACTAAATTTAAATTCTGATAACGTTAACAGGCCTATCTTTTAAAGTGTTAAAATAAAATAAAGTCACTTGTTTTGTAACTACTCACATCCTTTGTCTTATGTCCAGACCTACACAGCCTTTTTGTGTACAGTGTTAGATTGATACAGGTCCTGGAGCCTCCTCTCTGGGTGCCGTTGTCGATCCTTTACTATAATTACAAAATACTGCCATATGCCCCTCCCGCTACAGCATCATAAGATGTAGCCTTGGAATAAAAAAAATCAACTATTTCTGAGTAAGTCTATGAAAGTGGGCTAGGTGGGAACAGAAAGGAGACAAACTCTTAATGTCATGAAAAGATGGTGTTTTGAACCGGAGATACTACAGTATGCCAACACGGAAGAAACATTTAATGATGAACCAAACTGACCAGCAGGTGGTGACGCTAAATATGGAATTATTTCTTTTAACAATAAATTGGGTATATTTTAACCAAAACCAAAAATGTGCACTGAGTTAAAAAGTAAGTGCATTCAGCATTAAACACACTGAGGTTTTTGTCCTCAATGTAGGTAAAACCATATGAGTTTCATCATAATATGAATGGAAACTTTTGGGTCTTTCATGCTGTGAAATTTATTGTTAATTAGCATTACAGCATATTACCACCACCTAGTGTTGGAGTGTGAATGGGCAGTGCTCAGCTCTATTAAAAAAAAAAAAAAAGCACAGGATTGGTTTCTTATCATTATTCATTGCCCACGACCCACTGAAAACAGGTTTGCGACCCACCAGTTGAGAATCACTGGTCTAAACACTTACTCTTATTCTTTCCAAAGGTTTAATCTCAATTATTGGTCTGTCACTGATGGGATATGAGTCCCGAGAATTTTTCAGAACACTTATTTCATCCTCAAATAGTTTGTGCTTTCTCTCACTGATAACAGTAAATTTAATTTCCTGAAGTTTCCAAAGTCTTCTGATCTCCTGCTGAGAGCTTCTCAATGTCTCAGTCCAGGCTTGACCAAGAGCTGATGTTTTTGTAGTGAATTTCAGCCTAAAATGGAAGGCATACATCATGTCTCCCCCAGAGTGGAAAGTCTTCAGTACAGTATCAAAATGAAAGATAATAACAGAAGCCCTATGATCATAACACCAGCTCAGTCTTCTAACTGAATTTAGTCATGTATAACTTAGCTACTGCTGAGCACAGAAATAAGTGAAACTTTCTATCAGGAGTGGCTTACATGACTGCCCAATAATAAAATTCCACCATTTGCTCCCTGCAATGAATTGCCACATCAAACTACTCCATTGCACTATTTGAAGTGTGAGCTACTGTGCAGTGACCTTTGTGCCCTCCAGACTGAGGAATCTTTCCTTTACAGCAATAATTACCAGCAGAGTAACTGCTCGGAAAGTCAAGGCTCAGCAAAAAAAAATCAAATATTCATCACGGCAGCCACTCTTTTATTGCATTATAATTGTATTCCAATAAACTGCTCTTTAGGAACAATGTCATTTCTGCCATTTTTGAATAATCTTTAGACCTCAGTATTGTAATGAGTTACTATTATCAGTCCTGACACAGGTTCGTCCATATCTTCTGTCACTCTTTGCTCTTCCTGTGTAATGAATAAATAGACTGGTATTATCTGCTCACTTGTAGTCCACCCACATTTCGTATTTGAATCAAGCCACACTTTGTGTTGGCAATTTGCCGTCAGCCAGCTCCAGCTTGATAATGCAGAGCCAATTAAATGCCTGCAAATTGTTGCTTTTGGGGAAGTGTCATGGATGCCGTGTGAAGGAAGCAATGTATTAAAAGTTAAGTTGAAAAGAAATTGTATAGGGTTTGCGAATATATATGCAGCAAATACAAGCACCAGACTTGAGATAATTTACTTGAAATCAACAGTTGTGCGGTGCACCCTGTTTTTGCAGACTCATGGTTGAAATTCAAGCCAGAAAATCCATAAATACTTGCTAAAACTTTACAGAGGATTTCGCCAGCATGGTTGGATGCTTTGGAACAATTCCATCTGTACCAGCATGAAGGCATTTAGCAATCAAAAGCATATCAAATGTCTTCCAGAAAACTTTACTCCGAAAATACTGCGCCTCAGAGTGAAAGACACTTTAGATATTTATGCATAACTGAATGCATTCAAATGCTGCTTTTCACACTTCTGAGCATTTTTTTTTTCTTCAAACTTCCATATAATTTCAGCTAGCCAACAGACGAGACAACAGATTTTTTTAAAAATGTCATTCTGTGTCACGCATGTACAGATATCAGGTTCACTGTGTTGTTAAAAAGCCTTGAAGCCAAGACTTTGGCTAATTTTCATTATTAGGATTCAAGTTTGAAGTCTATCTGTGACTATTTTTGGACCAACCTGTTTCCTTTTGTCATTTTTAATATATTTAGTTCATTTTCAGAGTGTTAATATGGGAATTTGTCTTGGGTCAAATGCACAATAAAAGTGTATAAGACAGACTTTATTGATCCGACCATGGGGAAATTTCTTAGTTGACAGCAGCAAATACAAAATAAAGTGCAGGGAAGACAGAAAATATACATTTGGCCAGTCCATTTTATTACTGAGGTGAACACCCAGGTACTCAAGAGACCATGATCTCAATGTCCAAGCCCTGAATGTTCACGCATGTGTGTCTACATGACAAAAGAAAGCATTTTCTTTTTCCCACCACTGACAACAAATAGTCGTAAATGGTAAAACAGTAAAAGCATGGATGAGTTTTGGAAAGAGAGACACTGAAATCAATGAGAGCGTGAGCAAAGAGCTGGAAAAGTCAAGATATAAAGCAGGCCCTCACGTCTTGCCTAACAGTACCTTTGCCAGTGTAAAACAAAACTGTAAACAGCCTCTGGGGGCTTATTTCTTTAATAAGCCATTTTTCAAGATACTGTAGAAATACTCAAAAAGCAGGCTGAAATGTAAACACTACACTACTGCGTCTTTAAGAATAAACCTCAAGTGCCAACATCATGCCTGCATCAATTTAAGACAGGGGTGTCAAACTCATTTTAGTTCAGGGGCCACATTCAGGCCAAAATGATCTCAAATGGGCTGGACCAGTAAAATAATAACAGTGAAAAATGTACAGTTACATTATGAAAATGTTAACACCTACAAAGTTTTCTGAATAACACAAATATCCTGAAATGTCTTGAGTGCAATTTTGACAGTATTACGCCTCAATTTATTATTTATACATGTACATTGCAACTTAAATTGCAATTACAAATACACAAAACATTTAGTAACGGGCAGAATATTTGTAAAATTACACTCACTTTTCTTAACACATTTCAGATTGTTTATATTTGTTCAGGTTGTTCACATTTTTTGTAAAAGCATAATTTGTAAATGTGAATATTTTCATGTAATTTTACTTTTTTTTTTTTTTTTTAAACACAAAAATAAAGAGAGAATTCATTATTTCTAGGATATTATGATAATATTTTACTGGCCTGACCCACTTGAGATCATGTTGGCCTGAATGTGGAATCTGAACCACAACGATTAACATCTTCAATGTAATTTGTGCATTTCACAAATTCATCCCGCGGGCCAGATTGGACCCTTTGGCGGGCCAGTTTTGGCCCACGGGCCGCATGTTTGACACTTGTGATCTAAGAGTTGAAATGTAGTGATGTATGGTCTAGATCAGGGGTCTGCAACCTGTAGCTCTGGGGCCACATATGGCTCTAAAGCATCTCTCTGTGGCTCCTCTGGTCAAAAAAAACAAGGAACATTTTGAAATGACCTGAATGACTCATTACTTTTAACATTGTTATAGGCTTAAATCTATTCTAACTTTGTCCATCTGCAAAAATGTGCAAGCTTTACATGGAATAAAATAATTTTTTGACAGCATAAAAACCAAAATGGATTATTTTCATGCAAAATTCAATACAATATCCTCAATTTGCATTCGTTCATAGTTTGTAAGTAAGCCATTATAAATGAAAGTTGCACTTTTTCTCTATCACACAATGTATTTATGTTTTGGAAATGGTGTCCATCATTTAAAAAAAAAAAAAAAAAAAAAAATTACAACTCTTGAATGTTTTCTTTCTTGTAGTTGTATAGTTTCATAAATGCACCAGACAATGCTTTGTTGTAATGGAAATACAAAGTTAAATAGCAAACTAATCACAAATACGCTACAGCAGAGCAGCCACCTCATGGTAAAATGTAGATGGGTTTAAACATTTTTTTCATGGCGCCAGTCAGATTTCTTTCTTTTTTCCAAACAACAACTCTTTAGGTTGTAAAGGTTGCTGACCCCTGGTCTAGATCAGTGATACTCAGTGTCATAAAAAAGTCAACTTTATATCAGTGTTCCTCAAATCACCCTCATTTGACTTCCAAAGCGAAGTTATGAGTAAAGATCATTATTTTCTAAATTAAAAGCGAATCAAATGTAGCCTAAATAAGCCTAAGAGTAGACTTTTACTGAATTTGTCTATGCAAACCCACATTTTGTGTCACCATCTCTGAAATGACAATAGGCAACCTAATTGTATAAAGACGTCTCATGATTTGTGAATTGTGGTGGAAATGAAGTACAAAAGCTACCTAATCACAAACGAAGAGTGAAATGAAAAGAAGAGTGACATGAACAGTTCTAAAATACGACAATGGATTGGTGACTGAAGAGAAAAGCCGGAGAAACGACAACCGATGTTAGCAACAAGGTGCAAAGACATTCTGTTCGCATCAAGCTGTTAGCACCATTTGGAATATACTGCAGACTTAATTTGTAATATACAAAATAAAATAATATTGTAATATAGGCTGTTTAGAAAGGGGTTGTTTTTTTTGTTTTGTTTGTTTGGTTGGTTTTTTGGGGTGTGAGTGGGAAACTGGCTGGCTGGTTAGGTGGTCTGGGATTTTTTAAATTTATTTATTTTTTTAGCTTACCGGCCGACAGGCTGTAAGCTATTGTCGTCATGCAGCGTCCGGCGGCGGCATCTGTCGCAAACATTTCAATCATCTTCTCCGAAACTACAATTCCGATTGACTTCAAACTTTGCTATACAGCTTCTTTATGATGTCAACAAAAGTTAGTGAAATTATTTGGATCCGGATCTGATTCTGGATTTGGTGCAACTTTGACAAATTTTCCCATTATAAGAGATAGGAAGTGGATTGATCCAATAAATCAGTAAGTATCAATGATATCAAGTTGGAATTTGAATTTTTTTACAGATCTGATTGGAATATGACCAAAACATGGGCTATTTCTGTAATATAATAAATACACATAACTGGGTGATAATAAATGGCATCTGGATACATTTCCCAAAGCTTTTAATTGGGCCTGTAAGCTACAGGGCCATTGGTCCATTAGTAATATGTACACATGATATTTCATTATAAACATCACTAGGGTTTTTTATAATAAAAGGTAAATACAATGCTTACCCTTTAGCCCTATCGGCCCGCCCGCGGGCCTAAAAAATTATATTAATATTCATCTACTATAAAAATATAATAAATCAGGACAATGGATGTTTTTTTCAACTTTTGTTCAAAGTTTAGACCCTAATGTTAATAAAAGTACATCAAAAGTATATTTTAGTGCAAACTTTAATGTTCAAACATGATTTTTAATCTTTGTGGGGTGAAATATATGCTATTAAAAATCTCCGACACGAACAATTAATTTATGCATATCATCGTCAATCCAGCCGAAAAAAAAACAGGCAAGGATAAAAAAATTCTAATTTCTCTTTTAGTTTGTTACAGTTTACTCAGGCATAGTAATAGATACAATATTTTAGACAATGGGAATAGATTCTGTGAGGTCTCTACATGTCCATAGACACCAAGAACATCCATACGAACCTTATTATTGTGAAGTAATTCTTCATTTACTTTGGGTATGTCTTTTTAGGCGTTTTTCCCCTGAAAATATGGTCAGGGTTAAACAGGTTAAAAAATAAATTCTACAGCAAACATTAATTTGTGTTTTGTTTTGTTTTTTTTATGTGCAAAATTTATGCTAAGATTCTCAAAGTCATGAGTCACTCCATATAATACGTAGGCTACAGTTCCACCATATCCCATTAATTTTCAAAAAAATCACGTTGATCACGAATAACTTTGTGCTTCTTTTATGGATGAATCACCCTGTATCTTCAGTCCAAGAACCATCAGCTCTGGCCTTGAAAAGTCTATATTTTCTGAAGGCTATGGTGCTTAGAAGGCTTTACGTGTTCCTCCAATTGCATCAGCAACCCTAAATAAAGAACATAATCTCTCACTTCAGGAAGATGGCAGGGGACAGGAGGGAAGAATGCCGTACACGTCATGCATCCCATCACACAATCAATAACGTAAAGAACCAAGAAGCTACTGAAATAGATTTTAACACCCATTTCGAGGAATGAATCACATGCTCCATTCAGGGTGCTGCCTCCAGCCATGAGATCAAACAGGGCAGTGTTTCAGTGATCCTATTGAGTCACGATTACATTTATTCACAATTTCCAGATTGAAGTAAGGCGGGGGGGCTCCACGTGCCACCAACAACTTCAGAGTTGGGAAGAGATGTAGGGGGAAAAAATCTGCTGCGGTGTGTATTTTATTGTATTTCTACAGTCATCTGGCTTTAACTAGTGCTGAAGACATGCTGATCGCCACCACTGCACTCCAACTCACACAGTGTCATTTAAAGGAGATTTTCGTCACCGATCTCGCAGGGGCTCGGTCGTATTGACTTTTGCCTCGATGGGTTTTGTATTCCTGCTGAATTCAGCACAGTTTCTGAACAAAGTCCCTGCCCCCCTCCGCTTTTTGTTTTCAGTGTAAATGAAATATTGATAAGAAGCCCCGGCCCTGTTTTTTTTTTTTCTTATGTATTATTTCACTTGTTCCCTCTTTGACCCTCACTCCCTTCTTTGCCTTTTTTGGCCAGTATTTCTGTGTCGCTGTGGCTTGTTCATAATCGCTTTATTCTGGTGTAATCCTCAAGCATATGGTAAAGAGAGGGACAGTGGGTTGTTTGAATGGGTGCAGATTCAAATATTAGGTTTGGGGGGAAAAAAGCATTATTAATTTGCAATATTTTAAAAAACATATATAGTTTTTTAAACCTCAAAATCAGTTAGCCTTAAACCAGAGGTGCCAAATTCATTTTCTTCCGGGGGCCACATTCAGCCCAATTTAATCTGAAGTGGGCCGGACCAGTAAAATAATAGCATGATAACCAATAAATAATGACAACTCCAAATTGTTTCAGTGCCAAAAATGACATTCAGTTATGCCAATATTTACATTTAAAAACTATCCAAACAAAAAGGGTGTGAATAACCTGAAAAAAAATGGAATTTGTTAAGAAATATAAGTACAATCTTATCAATATTATGCCTTGACTTATCATTTATACATGTGCATTATAGGTCAGATCTACAAAGGCACAAAACATTTAATAACAGGCAGAATATTCTTAAAATTGCACTTAATTTTCTTCAGACATTTCAGGTTGTTGATATTTGTTCAAGTTATTCACAGTTATTCACATTTTAAAGGATAGTTTGTTAACGTAAACATCTTCATAATTTAATGTTTTTTGCACTAAATCAAAGAGAAAAAATGGTGTTGTTATTATATTATTTTTGAGTTTGATGCCCTAACTTGCATTTTGCAAATTCATCCCGCGGGCCGGATTGGAACCTTTGGTGGGCCGATTTTGGCCCCCGGGCCGCATGTTTGACACCTGTGCCTTAAACAGTGGAATTCTCCCCTGAGAAATGAAGAAAGCCTGGTCAAAAGAACTCATTTCCTCAGCTTTTAGTATCTGGGATTGACTAATTATCTCAAAGTGCAAGCTGTCTTTAATAATGTTATGCAAGGTGAGTTACTTGATGTAGGAAACCTCTGGTTAATCCAGTGGACAACCAACAGCAATAAAGATGTTAATAGAATAAGACCAAACCAGGGTGAAAACTTCATTTAAATTCAACTGCTTGAGCAACAGAGGTTTAATGGTTTGCTCTGGGAGATCTACATGTAGGTTAAAGTTGCACGAAGCAACATTTCTATGTAAAAATAGACATGCTGTGCAGCCGCAGCGTACAGCATCCCAGCTGCACTTATTAACTTCAAAGATTTATTGTTTTTTTTTTTTTTTTTTTTTGGCTCAATAAAACTGTATAATTTTGTATTTCTACAATGTGTGTACAGGGTGATGTGTTTTCAGAGTGCGATAAACACAGCAAAATGACTCTCTATGCTGAGAATTATATTAAGCCTGATGATTTAATATGTATTAGAATTAAATGTATGTGTTAGAGATCCAACTGTGAACAGCAGGCAGTAGTGCAACAGAAAGTACCTTCAAAGCATCACCTCACCATCACAAAACTCAGAATTAGGCCTATTAAAATGAATAAAAAAATGTCGACAGTGAATCTGTGCAGTGTGCAGTGTAGCTAACTAAAATGCCATTTTATCAACTGCAGTATTTCTCCTACACTATAATACAAAAATGTATTTGTATTATAGTTTACTTTCTTTTGAAATTTTATTTGTTTATTTATATCTTTGGTTATCTCTGTTACCAACCAGTTAAATTCCCTTGCTTTGGTTGGTTACTGTATAAATGGTGTATGCAAAATCAGCCAATACTGAGTAAAATTATATCTTTAATAATCTATTGCATGCTACAGGTGCCATCACTGCAGCTAATACTACATTCATAGGGAAGGAAATACATGATTATTGCTAAAGCTGTATATTTGCTTTAGACAACATACATTAGCACAGCCATTAACAAAAATGTATGGGTCAGTTAAAGTCATTAACTCACCCATACATTTTTATCAGTTTATCCGTCCCTCTGATGGTAACGTTAGCTACATGACCATCGACTTTGCACTGATTTACTTCCTTTTATCTATGATAAAGTACTACCATTTCATCCCAACATTAATGCTAATTAACCTCAGTGTTAGCCTATTATGACAAATAGGCCAACATAGTGACAGTTTACATGTATTTAACACATTTATTATTATTATTATCTACCACCAGCACTATCTAACCTTCAGTGCAGAACTTTGTATTGAGTAAGAAATCTTAAAATAAATGATTGCATTTGATGGTAAAATGTTAAACGATTGTTACTGCTATGTAGGGATGGGAATTGAGAACCGGTTCTTTTTGAGAATCGGATCCCAGTAGCTCGATTCCTTGGAATCGTTTGCCTGCCTGCTTATCAATTCTGCCTTCGTTGCGCATGCGCGGTGATGTCACACGGACGCTGCATTGTTTTGGTCCGAACATAGCCAACATGGCGTTGAGGCAGAAATGGTCTAAAAAGACGACACCAGGTCCACTGGAACACTGGCAAAGCTTCCATGTCTTCAAAAAGGTGGAATCCCTGCAATATGTTCAAACATTTGTCCACAGCATGTGATTCATGAATCACACAGCATGTGATTCATCCACAGCATGTGATTCATTTACAGGATTGTCATGTATTTGATTCACTACTTAGCGGCGCTTGTGAAGCTAGCGGCAGAGTGAACACCAGGCCATCATCTGGGCCCAGTTCTGTTTCCAGTGCGGGCAACAAACATCGTACCCCCTCAAATACAAGTTTCCGAAGGTAGGGGAAAGGAAATGAGGTGCACAACAACGGGAGATGAGCAGAGTCGAAATTGTTCCACGTAGTAGAAATGCGACAATAGAGGGATTAGTAAAGCGTCTTTAGTTTCACTTTCACCGTGCCCCCCCCCCCCCCAAAACCATCCATCCATCCATTCTCTTCTACTTATCCGGGGCCGGGTCGCGGGGGTAACAGTCTAAGCAGGGATGCCCAGACTTCCCTCTCCCCAGACACCTCCTCCAGCTCTTCCGGGAGGATCCCGAGGCGTTCCCAGGCCAGCCGAGAGACATAGTCTCTCCAACGTGTCCTGGGTCTTCCCCGAGGTCTCCTTCCGGTGGGACATGCCCGGAACACCTCCCCAGGGAGGCGTCCAGGAGGCATCCGAAACAGATGCCCGAGCCACCTCAGCTGGCCCCTCTCGACGCGGAGGAGCAGCGGCTCTACTCCGAGCTCCTCCCTGGTGACTGAGCTCCTCACCCTATCCCTAAGGGTGCGCCCAGCCACCCGACGGAGGAAACTCATTTCGACCGCTTGTATCCGGGATCTTGTCCTTTCGGTCATGACCCAAAGCTCATGACCATAGGTGAGGGTAGGAACGTAGATTGACCGGTAAATCGAGAGCTTCGTCTCTCGGCTCAGCTCCTTCTTCACCACAACCGACTGGTACAGCGACTGCATCACTGCAGACGCTGCACCGATCCGTCTGTCAATCTCACGCTCCATCTTTCCCTCACTCGTGAACAAGACCCTGAGATACTTAAACTCCTCCACTTGGGGCAAAGACTCCCCACCGACCCGGAGAGGGCAAACCACCTTTTTCCGGTCGAGAACCATGGCCTCGGATTTGGAGGTGCTGATCCTCATCCCGCTCGCTTCACACTCGGCTGCAAACCGCCCCAGTGCACGCTGAAGGTCCAGGTTCGATGAGGCCAACAGGACAACATCATCTGCAAAAAGCAGAGATGAAATCCTGTGGTCCCCAAACCGGACCCCCTCCGGCCCTTGGCTGCGCCTAGAAATTCTGTCCATAAAAATTATGAACAGAACCGGTGACAAAGGGCAGCCCTGCCGGAGTCCAAAATGCACCTGGAACAGGTCTGACTTACTGCCGGCAATGCGAACCAGGCTCCTGCTTCGGTCATACAAGGACCGGACTGCCCTTAGCAAAGGGCCCCGGACCCCATACTCCCGAAGCACCCCCCACAGGATACCACGAGGGACACGGTTGAACGCCTTCTCCAGATCCACAAAACACATGTGGACTGGTTGGGCGACCTCCCATGAACCCTCGAGCACCTGATGGAGAGTATAGAGCTGGTCCAGCGTTCCACGACCAGGACGAAAACCGCATTGTTCCTCCTGGATCCGAGGTTCGACTATCGGTCGGATCCTCTTCTCCAGTACCCTGGAATAGACTTTCCCTGGGAGGCTGAGGAGTGTGATCCCCCTATAGTTGGAGCACATCCTCCGGTCCCCTTTCTTAAAAAGGGGAACCACCACCCCGGTCTGCCAATCCAGAGGTACTGTCCCCGACCGCCACGCGATGTTACAGAGACGTGTCAACCAAGACAGTCCCTGCACATCCAGAGACTTAAGGTACTCAGGGCGAATCTCATCCACCCCGGTGCCCTGCCACCGAGGAGCTTGCCAACCACCTTGGTGACTTCAGCTTGGGTGATGGACGAGTCCACCTCTGAGACCTCAGCCTCTGCTTCTTCTATGGAAGACGTGGCAGTGGGATTGAGGAGATCCTCGAAGTATTCCTTCCACCGCCCGACAACATCCCCAGTCGAGGTCAGCGGCTCCCCACTTCCACTGTAAACAGTGTTGGTGGCGCACTGCCTTCCCCTCCTGAGGCGCCAGATGGTTTGCCAGAATTTCCTCGAGGCCGACCGATAGTCCTCCTCCATGGCCTCCCCAAACTCCATCCAGACCCGAGTTTTTGCCTCCACAACCACCTGAGCTGCAGCACGCTTGGCCTTCCGGTACCCATCAGCTGCCTCGGGAGTCCCACGGGCCAACAAGGCCCGATAAGACTCCTTCTTCAGCTTGACAGCATCCCTTACTTCCGGGGTCCACCACCGGGTTCGGGGATTGCCGTCACGACAGGCACCGGAGACCTTGCGACCACAGCTCCGAGCAGCCGCTTCGACAATGGAGGTGGAGAACATGGTCCACTCGGACTCAATGTCCCCAGCCTCCCCCGGGATCTGGGAGAAGCTCTCCCGGAGGTGGGAGTTGAAGATCACACTGACATCGGGTTCTGCCAGACGTTCCCAACAGACCCTCACAACACGTTTGGGCCTGCCGAGTCGGTCCGGTTTCCTCCTTCGCCAGCGGATCCAACTCACCACCAGGTGGTGATCGGTTGACAGCTCTGCCCCCCTCTTCACCTGAGTGTCCAAAACACGCGGCCGGAGGTCTGATGATACGACAATGAAGTCGATCATCGACCTCCGGCCTAGGGTGTCCTGGTGCCAAGTGCACTTATGGACATCCCTGTGTTGGAACATGGTGTTTGTTATGGACAAACTGTGACTAGCACAGAAGTCCAGTAACAGAACACCACTCGGGTTCAGATCAGGGAGGCCGTTCCTCCCCCTCACCCCCCTCCAGGTCTCACTGTCGTTGCCCACGTGGGCACTGAAGTCGCCCAGGAGAACAATGGAGTCCCCAGTCGGAGCACCATCCAGCACCCCTCCCAGAGACTCCAAGAAGGCCGGGTACTCTGCACTGCTGTTCGGCCCGTAGGCCGAAACAACAGTGAGGCACCTGTCCCCGACCCGAAGGCGTAGGGACGCGACCCTCTCGTTCACCGGGGTGAACTCCAACACATGGCGGCTGAGCTGAGGGGCTATGAGTAAGCCTACACCAGCCCGCCGCCTCTCACTGTGGGCAACGCCAGAGAAGTGGAGAGTCCAGCCCCTTTCGAGGGGTTGGGTTCCAGAGCCCAAGCTATGTGTGGAGGTGAGCCCGACTATATCTAGACGGTATCTCTCAACCTCCCTCACAAGCTCTGGCTCCTTCCCCCCCAGCGAAGTGACATTCCATGTCCCAAGAGCTAGACTCCATGTCCTGGGATCGGGTTGTCGGGCTCCCTGCCTTCGACTGTCACCCAATCCACACTGCACCCGGCCCCTATGATTCCCTCGATGGGTGGTGAGTCCATCGGAGGGCGGGCCCACGTCGCTCTTTCGGGCTGGGCCCGGCCAGACCCCGTGGGCATAGGCCTGACCACCAGGCGCTCGCATACGAGCCCCAACCCCAGGCCTGGCTCCAGGGTGGGGCCCCGGCTGCGCCGTACTGGGCGACATCACTTTCTTTCGATGTTTCTTCTTCATAGGGGCTTCTGAACTGCTCTTAGTCTGGCCCGTCACCCAGGACCTGTTTGCCTTGGGAGATCCTACCAGGGGCATAAAGCCCCCGACAACATAGCTCCTGGGATCATTCGGGCACACAAACTCCCCCACCACGATAAGGTGGCAGTTCAAGGGGGAGCCCCCCAAAACCGTCATCTGTTATTATTTGTACATATTGTATATGTTATATTTTCTGTGCAGAGATGGAAATATAAAAGTTAATGCAAACACACCCGGTTGTACTCTTTTATTCCCTCACCCAATGAGAATTGATAAGGAATCGGATCGATAAGCAAAATCAATACTGGAATCGGAATCATTAAATTTTTATCGGTTCCCATCCCTACTGCTACGATTGTTGCTACTTATGGCCTTCATCCATAAGTAGCTGGGATAGGCTCTTGTGACCCCCATGACCCTAGTGAGGATAAAGGGGGTTCAGAAAATGAATGAATGGATTGTTGTTTATCGCAAGGAGTCTAGAGATGGTCATGTAGGTCCGACATTTATACAGTAGAAATGCAGCAAGACAAATTGTTAGCTTTTCGTTTCAGGTGATTAAAAATATATTCTATTGTACTGATTATTTTAGTGTCATATTTTGTTTCTTTAGTTTGAGGTCATGTTTTAACCATACCTGCCCTGCCCCATCAGTCACTTAAAGCAGCCACAGAATTAATAATGGGTAACTTTTAGCCTTACGATAATTCCAAATGATGGGAAGTTATGGACCTGCAGTTGTGTGTTTTCTTCACTTTCCATCCCCAGAGGTTGCTCCACCAACTGATGGAATCCAACAGAAAATTTCTTGTGCCTTCCAACTTCTTTCTGTGTTGACAAGTTTTCTTGGTTTCCTTTAAAATTCCATTTGTAAACTTCTCTATTACGAAGACAGGCAAAACAGGCGCATTATCAGTGTTTGCTACTTGTTTATAATCTAGCAGGTGTCTCGGGTGGTAATGAATTCTTCTCCAGCGGCGCCCCATGTACACCATTACTCTTATCCCCTAGACCATGGCATGCTAATTAACATTTATAAAATACAATTTGTTTTCAGTGAGCGTGAGAGAAAAGAGTGAGAGGAAGAAGGGTGGATGGGGAGGGTTGGGGTGGGGGTGTGTGTTTTGATTTGATGGAACAGGACGACAGGAGCGAAAAGGCAGGAAATGCAAAGGAATGTGGGTAAAATTCAAATAAATAAATAAATAAAACAACGCATTGCAGAATATAAACGGAGACAATTAACCAGCGTACACAAATGAGATGAAGGCTGAGGCAAAAGATGCCAGCGGGCATGAAAACAAGCTGGCAGAGGCTTCACAGAAGGGGAGGGGCCAGAGCCAGGAGCCTGTAATGTCACTTTAACCAGTTGTCCTCATAGACTGAAATAATGGATGACTTACTTTGGGTCAAAGGGATGTACTCCAATTTCTGCCTTTTTGTTGTTTTCCTTTTGGGCTAATCAGTGTCCATTTCTAATTTATTGTATAATACAATAACACAGTTTGACTGAATAAGAATTCATTTCGAAACCTCTGATTATTTTCTTGGGATTTTGTTATTCTTGTGATATTGTGTTTTATACTGAGACAGAGCAATAATAATAAAAAAAATAAATAAATAAAATACTGATGACATTCTACAAAGGACATTTCAGTGTCATTTCTGGACAGTTTACAGGTTATGGAGACTGTAAACACACACAGCCATGGTATAAAATCACATTCTTCAGAATAAATGTTAAACTCAATAAATGTCACCTTTTTAAAGCATTAAATACATTAGTTATTGTTATTGCAACTCGGTAGCACATGTTCAACTCACTTTATTTATTTTTCTGAATCAGTCAAACTACAGAATATCTTTCTTTTTTGTTTTTCTAAGAAAACAGTTATTACCAATGCAGTTCCAAAATTAAAACATGCAAAATAGCTGTCATCTAAAATACATTAATGACTAATAATGAAAACTAAACAAATTACAATATTTCAAGTGTGTACATATTAATTTGTTACAAGAATAAATCTCATCTTTCAATATTATAGTAAATTCTATTACTTTTGTTTTATATAAAGTAGCCATCAAGGCTAAAATTCACATTTCATTGCTCAGTCAGTAAAAACATTAATTTTTTTCATGTATCAACCTTACTTATTATCATTATTATTATTATTATTATTATTATTATTATTATTATTATTATTATTATTATTATTATTATTATTAGATTTGATTAAATATCTAACTATATGGAGTGGTTAAAGGTGTCATATCAATAGGTGTATTTATTTTTGATTGTTACAAACTAGGAAGTGCTCCAAGTTAAAACCTGTGTCCTAATCTTTGTTGTTTCAAAGAAACACTTTAAAGCCAGTTTGTTGTACTTGAAATTAAAGGTGGGAGTAGGTTATATACATTTAAACAGTGACAATGAGATCCAATTACATGTGAGCGTGTTCAGTGCCAGGTGTGAATGATTTCATTAGAGCTGTGAACGTGAAATCACATAATTCACGACATACATGACAATAACAACAGGTTTAAACAGGGATCATGTGTTGATGCTCACAAAAACAAAATGACAGACTACCTGAAATAGTGAATTATCTCACATGGAGTCACAGAATGTAATGTACATTCATGTAATGTGTTAATTAGGACCCAATCGAGTTACTACTCGATTGGGTCTACTAAGACCCAATCGACTACTACTAAGACCCAAGATTGAGCTACTAAGAGAACAGTGGCTTAATAAGAGGTAGAAATGTCGAAAAAAAAAAAAACAAAACCCTGCTAATCACACTGGTTGTTTCAGCTGCAGACTCAGAGAAATAACCAGTTTGTAACCAGTTTTAGGCACGTTCACACATACAGTATGTGGATCATTAACCCTTTCAAGCATAGTGGTCACTACAGTGGACAGTTATTCTACTGCTGTTCTCTTGTATATTCATGAGTTTTGTTGTTTTAGTTCCATATCAGTCAATACAGTGGATACTTATGCATCATGTAACTTTGTTTTTCTTGATAAACCTGATATCCAGTGAGATGTTTGAGTGTAAATCAATTGCTGATTGTCAATAGACTGAAATTATCATTTTTTTCTTTAACAAAATGAGTTGTTTTTGTATATTATCTCCATGAAGTGAGTAATAACTAGTATTAGAGTATGTTTAAATATGAGAAAACATCTGATTAGCAGCATTAAAAGTGTTTTTCTTTCATAGTTTTCACACAGTAGATCAGTAAATACACGTTTCTTGGTTTCAAAAATTAAACATATTGTATCCATCTGAGTGGACATTGTTGAAACTCCATGAAAAATAGATTCATATAAAAATGTTAATCACATTGGGTTTTTTTTTCCATGCCTAAAGAGGAATAAAAACAGGGAGGAAAAATTGTGATAAAGGTTCTCGTAATTCATGCATGAAAGGGTTAAGATACCTCCCCATGAAAATGCAAGAAGTGCTGTTAAGAGCACAGCAAATCATCGCAGGGGCAAAACCAGGGTTACCAAGGTCAGCATCGGCACTACTGTGGCCACATTTGCCAGTGCATAAATTCACCTTGTGTACTCAGGAGATAGTTTTGCAAACCCTGACATTAAAAGCAAAAACCCTGTCAGCACAGACTCTCTATGTAGACCTTGAAAATGTTTTCCAAAATGTTTCTTTTTAGTGACTTGAAACTGTGATGGTGTGTGGACGAAAGGCTGAATGCAACAATTGCCTATAAAACACAAAAGCTTCACAGAATGGTATAAACATTTAATGGGAAAAGATTTAGGTCATGGTGATTTCTTGTCTGTCATGAGATACTGATTGGATTTCCGGAGCTTGTTTTCTTTTTTCCCTAATTTAGCACAAATCAAACAAATTTAGGAGGCCAAGTTCAAGATCATTGTGATCAACTGGTAGTGAGTCAGAGGAGAGCACTATATGAACAGTTTATGCCATAAAATAGTGGGCACAACTGATTGAACACAGGGTTCTGGTTAGGGTTGCCAACTCCCTGAAGAAAAAAAAAAAAAAAAAGGACACCTCGTTGCCAGGACCGGCAACCCAATTGCCTTCACCCTTCCTGGGGTGGTGAATTTATTTTGCCTTTTTCGTGTGTGAAATGATTTTTAAACTTTTTGAGTGAAACCTGAATTCAATTAGATACATGTTTTTGAGTGATACAAATACACGGAAAATAATTTATTATTTAACAATGTATATTTTAGTTCAAAATGACAAAATTAACAAAATAAAATAAATATATTTCCTACACCTTTCATGTTTAAGTTCACTGAATAATTTCTTTTTTTAGCAGAACTTTGTCTTAATTTAAAGTAGAATACAATAAATACCTTTCTTTAACAGAACTCAGTCCTGCTTAATTTAATACCGTATAAAACAGGGGTCTCAAACATGCAGCCTGCCAAAGGTTCCAATTTGGCCCATGGGATGAATTTGGAAAGTGCAAAAATTCCACTGTCAAGGCTGTCGAACTCATTTTAGTTCAGGTTCCACATACAGACCAATAATAGTATAATAATCTACAAACAATAATGACTCCATATTTTCTTCTTGGTTTGATGTGGAAAAAAATATTACATTATGCCTATGAATAATGACAACTTCAAATATTTGTTTTTGTTTTAGTGCAAAAAATAACATTAAATTATGAAAATACCTACATTTACAAACTATCCTGTAACAATAAAATGTGAATAACCTGAACCTATATGAACAACCTGAAATATCTAAAGAAAATGAAACACAATTTTAACAAATTTCTGCCTGTTTCTAAGTGTTTAGTGTCTTTATAGACACGATCCATAATGCACATGTATAAATGGTAAGCTGAGGCATAATATTGTTCAAATTGCACTTATTTTTCTTAAGGAATTTCAGTTTTTTTCAGGTGATTCACATCTTTTTTGTTTGGATAGTTTGTAAAAGTAAGTATTTTTATAATTTAGTGGGGGGGTTTTGCACTAAAACAGAGACAAAAAAATTGGAGTAGTCATTATTTATAGGTTATTATGCTATTATTTTACTGGTTTGGCCCACTGCAGATCAAATCAGACTGAATGTGGCCCCTGAAAGAAAATGAGTTTGAGACCCCTGGTATAAAATAATGGAAAACAACAGAAAGCAGAACGTTCTTGTAATAGTGCACATTTAGTGCAATAAGAAAAGTACAAACAGAAAGTCTGTGGAAACTTGACAACATAACACTTGGGCTTCAAAGGCCATGACTGTTCAGTTGTAGAAAATAATAAAAATACTGAACTCAAAGCTCAATGTTACATAATGTAGAAATAGCGCATTTCTTCCATTTGTATTTTGTCTGAGCTCTAGCTGCAGCAGTAGTTGCTTCTTTCAGAGTTGCAGAGTAAAACTCTGAGCAAGACATTTCATAATTGAGTGATAATGATTTCCTCACTTCAAATGAGGACAAAAGATACAACAGCCTGGATGTTGGGGAGGTCAGCTGCCTGAAGAACTTATATCCACCTCTCTACTGTTCCCACGTAACTGCTCGAAGCCCGTATTGTCAGCAGTGTCCGACTCTAAGACCCAAAAATCGGTATTGTCCGTGTCCCATGCTGGTCTGTTGTCGCCTCTTGTCTTCTGGTGTCTTCCTCGTAAACAACAGTTCAGATTCAGATTCAAGTTTATTGTCAGCATATAAAAAATACACAGAAATGAAATATTGTACTCAGGTCCCTGACTGTCAGCAGCATTTAGTAAAATAGTATAAATTACCGATAAAATAATAAAAATAATAAAATACTGATATAAAAATATCAATAAAAATAACACCCCCCCCCCAAACTTACCTATAAATAACTAAAAAAAAAGTTTTCTTTATAAAGTACACAGCAGTAAAGTGCCAATTTAAAGTGCATTCTGGGCTCAAGTTCAGCAAGAGTTCATCATTCTAACTGCCTCTGGATAAAAGCTGTTTCGGAGTCTGGTGGTCCATGCTTGTATATGCCGACCAAGTACCTCAGCTGCGGAAGCGTATTGCATTCACACAAAAAATTAAATTCAGCTCTGTTTTTCTGAATTAACGAGATAATTATCTCGTAATTACGAGAAAAAATAAGTTTAAAAAAAAAAATCGGCGCTGTTTTTCTGAATTAATGAGATACTGTTTTCTGAAAAACATTAAATTCGGCTCTGTTTTTCTGAATTTACAAAATACTGTTTTCTGAAAAAAAAAAAAAAAAATTGCTCTGTTTTTCTGAGTTTGTGAGATACTGTTTTCTGGAAAAAAAAAAAAAAATTGCTCTGTTTTTCTCAGTTTACGAGATACTGTTTCCTGAAAAAAATTAAATTCGGCTCTGTTTATCTGTGTCAGTGGGACAGTGGTCCCTGATCCAGGCTGGAGGTCCTTCTACCTGTGCTGCTGAAAAGCCTTCAGGGGATCGTGAAGTTTTTTCTATTCTCCTAACCAGTTCCGTTTACAGATCATGGAACTAGTTTCGCTTACAGAACTCAGAATCAAGCTGTGCTCCGACCTCCAAGCCCCGCTTCGCGCACGTATCAAGCTATCCAAGTGCACCGGTGTGGAAGCCGGACAGGAGCCAGCGCTCGGAGCGTGTAGCCCAGCTTCCTGACAGGACATGACGTGGTGATGGGAGTTGGCATTAATGAAGTCAAATAAAATGACATTCACCAGCATTAAAGAAAATATAAACAGCAGAAGAGTGCAAATGTGTATTCATTTATTTGTCAGACCTGATGGAAAGCATTACTCAGAAGTAGATCCATGGAGGAGCGGCTTGATGTACCGGTCCCCCCCCGGATAGCTTTCCATCAGGTCCAGGTGGAAAGCTATGTGGGGGTGGAGGGGATGAACCGGCAGACCAAGCTGCTCCTCCATGGACTTATCTGAAAACAGCACAGACTGTTACTGTTAGTGCGTTATTGCTGGATATAGGTTTTATCATAATAGTACCAGAAATAAGACATGAATGAGACAAGAACGGAGGGTTCACCGCTGTCACTACATGTTTTTTTCAGTCGAAAGCAGACATGACACACTGAAGTGTCTGAGAAGAATAAAGATGATTACAAAAGTCATTAAAAAATGGTACAACAATAATGTGATTGCCAGAATTTCAAAATTAACAGCTTCCATCAGATACTATGATATGTAACTAAGAAACCTGATGACTGGGAGAAACCTAATTACCACACAAATCCAATGACATGTAAACATATGAACCCTTTCATGCATGGTGGTCACTACAGTGGACAGCTATTTTACAGCTGTTCTCTTGTATATTCATGGGTTTTGTTGTTTTAGTTCTATATCAGCCAAAGCAGTGGACGCTTATGCATCATCCCATACACTGACATTCAGACCATTACTGAAACTTTGCTGTTTTTGATCAACCTGATCTGCAGAGACATGTTTGAGAGTAAATCAATTGTCATTTGTTAGACAAAATCACTTTTTTTTTTGTTTTTGCATATTATCTCCATGAAGTGAGTAATAACTAGCATTAGAATATGTTAAAATGTGAGAAAACATCAGATTAGCAGCATTAAAAATGTTATTAGTTCATTGTTTTAATATCACTTTGATATTGGGTTCTAAACATTTCTTTACTTCAAAAATTAAATGCGTGGACATTTTTGTAACTCCATAAAAAAAAAAAAAAAAACTTGACCGCATTGTTTTTTCATGCCTAAGGAGGAATAAAAACACTCAAGAAAAAAAATCTTGGCTAAGGTTCTCATAATTCATGCATGAAAGGGTTAAAAAAAAAAAAAGGAATACTTATGTAGGATTGGGAGAAGATTTTATGTGGAAAAAGTAGATTATTTCCACTGATAATTTTATTTATAGGGATTGTCAGCACTGTTAAATCCCGTCAGACTTCAGGAACAAAGCTCTGATACCGCAAATAAGTAAATTTCTCCATCCAAAAAATATTTTATTTTAATATCATGAGCCAAAAAAAAAAAAAAAAAATATATATATATATATATATATATATATCATGAGCCACAAGATATTGAGTGCTACACAAAAGTTATAAACACTTCTGCCAAGTTTTTAGAGGCCTGAGCCAGAACATATACTCTACCTATATTGTATACTACGCATGAGGAAACCTATGCATCAAATAAAACTTAAGGATAACATAATAATCACAGCAATGTAATGTATGGAAATGAAATGGAAATGAATTCCGTTCTGCTATTCTCTATTTGTGCTCGGTAATAGCTGACCTCATGTATTGGACTCATAGTTAAGCCAACTCTTTATTTATCATTACATAACTGGCACGCAGTAGCTAAGGCTTCCACATAAATCATACTGATAGCTTTGTGACCTTGCTGAAGTTTGGCTTATCTACCACAGTTGAAAATCACACTTTAAATTTTACAAGCTAAAAAGGTCTTGTAGTGCACACTCAGCCAATGCTTCAACGCAAAACAATACTGCTGCACTATTCTCCAGCTTCAGCAAAGCACAGATTGCAGAACAAATAATCGCAACCATATAAACAAGAAAAAGATCAAACCAACACGGTAGAGGCGTTGTCATTGAGTAACAGAGAGAAACATGCCTGATTGTAACGCTTGCACCCGAGTGGAAAATCAGTCACATCAGATGACAAAAAGCTTTTAAAGCCACTTACTCAGGAACACTCACCCACTCAGGAGTAATTAGTGCTTCATGAAGCACACTTGATCTGGCGTCTTATTGATTCTCTGCAACATGGTAACTCTGCACAGGAACCGACGTGTATGTGTGCACGATCTTAAGGGCTGCAGTAAAGATGATTGCGCGATACCATTCAGATCTGTTACATAAGATCTTCATGTAGAGCTTGGATGGAAAAGATTGTCGAGTAAATTTAAGGCCGTTGGTGTTAGATGTCTTTAGTCTCTAAGGCAGGGGTGTCAAACTCATTTTAGTTCAGGGGTCATATTCAGCTAAATTTGATCTGCAGTGGGCCGGACCAGAAAAATAATAACAGAATAACCTATAAATAATGACAACTCCAAATTTTTGTCTTTGTTTTAGTGTAAAAAAAAACATTAAATTATGAGAATACTTACTTTTATAAACTATCCAAAAAAAAAAAAAAAACCCTGAAAAAACTGAAATTTAAATTAAAAAACCTAAGAAAATTTAGTGCAATTTTAACAGTATTATTCCTCCACTTCTCATTTGTCCATGTGCATTATGGATCAGATCTACGAAGACACTAAACGCTGAGGAACAGGCAGAAAAAATTACTAAAATTGTGCTTAATTTTCTTTAGACATTTCAGGTTGTTCACATTTGTTCAGGCTATTCATATTTTATTGGTACAGGATAGTTTGGAAATGTAAATATTTTCATGATTTAATGTTATTTTTTGCACTAAAACAAAGGCTAAAAAAAAATAAGTTGTTCATTTTAGATTTTTTTTTTTTTTTTGCTTAATTCAAGATGTTTTTTACTTAATTGAAGATTTTTATTTTTATTTTTTTTGGCTTAATTGAAGATTTTTTTACTTAATTGAAGATTTTTTTTGGCTTAATTCAAGATTTTTTTTACTTAATTGAAGATTTTTTTTTTTTTTTTGCTTAATTCAAGATTTTTTTTTTTTTACTTAATTGAAAATTTTTATTTATTTATTTATTTTTGCTTAATTGATGATTTTTTGCTAAATCTGAGGTTTTTTTTTGGCTTAATTGAAGATTTTTTTACTTAACTGAAGATTTTTTTTTTTTTTTTGCTTAATTCAAGATTTTTTTTTTAACTTAATTGAAGTATGCGTTAATAGAAAAGCACTATATAAATCTAATCCATTATTATCATTGTTTTCTTTGCTTGATGCAGGCCAATAATTTGCATACATCTCTTGTACAGTTACTAGATATATCCTCTGACATAGTTGTTTATGAAATGAGAAGCTCCTGAAAGCATCAGTTAGGCTTAAATAACTTATTTCCAGTTGAAACATATCAATCACTGCAGTAAATACTGAATGGAAAGATCTCAGTTAAAGCCTGGTGGGGACTTTTTTTTGTGTAAATGCTATAGACTTAGACCTGGAGAAGGAAAATAAGGCCAGTTTTACACGATCCCGAAAAAAAAGGTGAGATGGCGATTCCACCTTTTTCCACCAATGACCAATTTCCAGTGCCAAGCTAAAGGAGTAACAGCGGTGAGACAGGCTGGACTTTTACACAGCGGACCTGCATTCCAGAATCAAAGGGGTGGTGAAGCAGCATATAGTGTGACGCATAGCGGTGTTGCTAACCTCTCCAGAGTCGACCCGTCTTTGACCGTTCCACAAATGTTAGCATGGATAGAGTCCTCTGCCTGAAGTGACAACAGCTCACAGATCTCAGGGTCTCCCCAGTTTGACATCCGTCTGGTCAGGTTGATATGTTTGTTTACTGTACACGGCCTGCACTCATTTTTAATTCCCCCCGGCGTGGGGGTCGCACATGCAGTAAGTCATCAAAACGACACCTTGGTTTCGAACGAGAGGTGCTCCTTTTACAAAGCGTTCCGAAATCATGATTCCACCTTTATCACGGCTCTATTACTACCTCCAGAGGCATTGAAGAGCTGCAATAAAGGTAGGACCAAATCATCCCACCATTTCGTTTACTCAGACGTCACTCTGGAATAAAGGTGAAATATTCCTGTAACAGAAGTGCTGTGTAAAAGAGGCTTAAGATTCTTTGCATGCTGCCTCCGTTTAAATCTTAATAAATCTTGAGATCTCTTGACACTCTACATGTAACTGTAACTTAGCCGTGTTGACATGTAGTTAAACCTCATATGCACCAACAGAAGCCTGACATGGCTTAACATAATTCCACCAAGGCCTTGTACATCTACATTCACTGTCAGGTTTTATAGCAGGACACACTAATGCCCTCTCCCCTCCGCTGTCTGCCCACTGAGTTATGACTCAGCCATCAGAGAATACTCCTCTGCTCTGAGATTTATACATGCCTACAGGCCATCAGGCTTGCATTATTACTGGGTAATCAATGGAGTCAGTGGTAATGGCACTGCTCTTAGAGCTCCAAGCAAGGCTGGTAGCCTACGTTTACAAGGCAATACTTGGATGATAGATGGGTATTAGGTAGCACTTCAGTTATTCCACACTAGCTGATGCTTCAGGTACTTGCTAAAAGATAAAGGTCTAAGAAACCACAAAGAGATAACTGTATTAGTCTGTCCACTAAAACAATGTCGTTCTAATTGTGCACATTATTATTATCAAAATTATTAATTTTCAGACTACAAAGCCATCGAGATTTTTTTTAAAGTGTTTTATTCTGGATCAACTTCTTTAGATTTCTTTTCGATATACTCAACCTCAATTTATGCTGAAAGTGTACATTTGATTACTATGTTTTAGTACCAAACGATGTGTATTACATGTACAGGGTGGGGAAGCAAAATTTACAATATTTTGAGGCAGGGATTGAAAGACAGTGTATGACCAATTAGTTTATTGAAAGTCATAAGAATTTATTTGCCACAAGAAAATTTACATAATAAAAAATGTTTTTATTCTATGTGTCCTCCTTCTTTCTCAATAACTGCCTTCACACGCTTCCTGAAACTTGCGCAAGTGTTCCTCAAATATTCGGGTGACAACTTCTCCCATTCTTCTGTAATAGTATCTTCCAGACTTTCTTGTAATAGTTTTGCTCATAGTCATTCTCTTCTTTACATTATAAACAGTCTTTATGGACACTCCAACTATTTTTGAAATCTCCTTTGGTGTGACGAGTGCATTCAACAAATCACACACTCTTTGACGTTTGCTTTCCTGATTACTCATACGGGCAAAAGTTTCTGAAAAGGTATGGATAATAGTGTTAGGTATGATTATGACATCAATATATGTTTGGTTTCAAAATAATTGACGTAGTGCCTGCTGAGAAAAAACAACTAAATGTTCATTGTAAATTTTGCTTCCCCACCCTGTACATACAGCACTTAGAAAATAGACATGTGCTTTAAACACTAGATGAATAGCTTCTACCCCACTGCAGTAAATGCACTGAATGCTGCTAAAAGATAGTGCAATAGGATGTGACTGTCTGTGTTTTTATTTTTTAATCTATTTTATGATCGCACTTTTTAATTTCGTTATACAAATGTACAGTGACAATAAAGATATATTCTATTCTATTCTATTCTATTCTATTCTATTCTATTCTATTATTCTATTTCCAATATACTTTTGATTCAGTTGAGTGGGCTTTTTTTTTTTTTCTTAACAAGGTAACACCATCAACAAAGATGGAACACTAACTTCAGAGTATAAACAAATGACACCCACTGTACACCATCAGCTTCTAGTCTGAAATCTGACTCCTTGCACTTAGCTGTTCTACAAAAAGCTTTTCTTATTAGCATGACTCGATTATAGTTTGAACAGTTTGTGCAAGTGTGATACAACAAGGATATAAAGTCAGACAAGTGAGGTCATTAGTAAAATACTTCGATGATTATCAGCATTAAGCATCTTTTTAAAGACATATTAAACCTTCAACAACTATGAGTAGAGCGTGTACTTTCATATTCAGCTTGTATTAACAGCGATTACTTTATTTAACAAAAAAAAAAAAACAAAACATTGATTTCGAGACAAGTGAACTAGAAGATCAAACTATTGGAACACTACTGGAATAATTTTCACAGAATTCTAATGGTTTTACCTGTTCATACACTGTTAGTTTGCTGGGATTCAGAAGTGCAATAAGCTGGGAGATCGATCCAGTGTTTCCTCCTTGCTATATATTATCAAAATTTGCAAATTTATGTTTTTGCAGCTTCACTAAGTCTGGTCATAACTGCATATCGTCTTTTCTTAGTATTTAGAATGGACTGCATATAAGTTACACCATGAGCATTTGATCTTAATGTTAAGTAGAGTGGATTTCTTTGCCTTGATATCATAGATTAGTGACATGTTTGGTCATTTTTCCCATTGGTCTTGACCATATAAAAAATAAAACAGATGTATGAATGCATATTTGTTTGTTTTTTTGTTTTTTTTTTCCTATGGTGCAACTACATGATAAACTTTAGAGCTGCCGTAAACGGGGCTCATTTGTACCCACAACAGGTGTAACTCCAGTTTGGTGCCGACAAAAAAGAAAACGGTCAAAGTTCATTCAGATTTCAGCTTTTCTCCTTCTCTGATCACTTTAACCAGTCCAAAACACATGGATTTTTTTTGGCATTAATGATGTATGAGTTCATCCACCCAAAATCCATCCACTATTATTTATAATGTTCATTTATATGCCTCTGACCTTGTAGATATAACAATGTGCATGTAAAACTAGTCCTTAGTCACTCTGTTCTGGCAAAACCCCCTCATTTTAAAGTCTATATATGAGGCATGATGTCTGAACAGCATAAGGGGTGTTTTTAATATAGAACTGGCATAGACTCCACAGCCTTTCACTTTACATCCGCTCCTCACTAGGGATTAACCCATAAGGACCCAGTGTTACTTTCATAGCAATTCCCAAATTATTATTATTATTATTATTATTTTTTGTCTATATTTAACCGTCCTTGGGGGATTTATCACCATTTATTGTAGTATTATCTTCTGTATTTTGTGTTTTTTCAGTGAAAATCATATTTAATTTACTACTTATGTAGATGTTCATAAAAGCTTAGATTAAAGTTGAGGGTTATTATATCAGAGAAAACTGAAAAAAAAGTGACTTTTTCAGCAAATCTATCATTAACTGAACATAAACCAAGTGTCTCCATCCTCTGTCATTGATCCAACTCCATGGGTTTTACTGGTGAATCAATGTTGTCGAACAGGGGTGTCAAACTGATTTTAGTTTAACAGCCACATTCAGCCTATGATCTAAAGTGGGCCGGACCAATAAAATAATAGAAATAATAAAATAAGAGCTGTTGAGTGAAAAAAGTAATGAAAATGTTTACATCTACAAATTGTACTTGAACATAACATGAACAAATATGAACAACCTGAAAATTTGTTAGTACAATAAGTGCCATGTTAACAATATTACGCCTTACTTTATCATTTATACATGTGAATCACAACTTAGAGATCACAGTGGATCTACAAATACACAAAATATTAAATAACTGGCAGAATATTATTAAAATTCCACATACTTCTCTGAAGAGATTTCAGGTTATTGACATTTTTTGTAAAATGCTCGTCTGTAAATGTCAACATTTTTGTGTAATTTTACTTTTTTTACACTAAAACAAATAGACTAATTTACAGTTTTCATTATTTACAGGTTATTATGAAAGTATTTTACTGCTTCTTATCCACTTTAGACTTGAACTGACCTAAAATGATTTGAACATCTTTGATTGTTAATATCTTCAGTGTAATTTTTGCATTTCACAAATTCATCCCAGGGGCCGGATTTGGCCCCAGGGCCTGATGTTTGGCACCTGCGTTGTAGAATATGACGGTGTTTTCACATTCACTACAGAGCCTCTGAGTGTCCAAATGGGTCATATCTGATGAGCATGAAAGGAGACAAACTGCATTTTACACCAATTATTTACATGTATTGATAGGATTAGTGGATCGCTATCCATATAGTTGTGACAGTGTTCATCATATAGTTCCATAAATGGTGGAGGTTTCTATTATTTGTACTAACTGTTGTAGTAGTAGTAGTAGTAGTAGTAGTAGTAGTAGTAGTAGTAGTACATCCACTGTTAATACTTGTTATGTAGTAGTAGTATTAACAGTCATGGACCTTTATTCTGTTTTTTTGTAATTCTACTAACACCAGCTGATCTACTTTTGACAGTTCTAGTTCAATTATCTGTGCATCAATTGCATCCATGTGTGTCCCCCAGTCTATCTCTGTCTCTCTCTCTTTTTCTCCTCCTATATCCTCTCTCTTTTACCCCAACTGGTCAAAGCAGACGTCCATCCTCCAGGAGTCAGGGTCTGTTTGAGGTTTCTGCCTGTCATAAGTGTTTGCTCCTGAAGGATTCTGTTGGGTTTCTGTAAATTGACTTCAGAGTCTGGTTTCGACATGTAAAGGGTCATGAGATAACTTTTGTTATGATTTGGCACTATATAAATAAAATTTGATTGATTGATCAACAGGTATTAACCCTCATCCTACCAGCTGGGATCCAACTGGACCTCATGACATGGTTTTTATATGTTTCTGCTGTATCATTCATTGAATGATCACTTTGTGCTCAGAGTTTGTCTGTCTGTATGTCCATGTTCGATTGCTTATATTAGTTCCAAAAACAAACTGACATAATGGGTACTGTATTCAACTTGTTGTTTCAGTAAGTGATGGCGAATAGAAATAGAAGAGCAAGGTACACTGCTGCACAAGCCCTTAGGTCTATTTTAGAGGCAGAGGACAGCTCTGAGGTGGAAGGTTCCAAGACATCCAACTGTTAAAAATCAGGGTGATTTGATTATTTGTATCACCCTCATTCTTACAAAATTAGTTATTGTAACGGTGTTTTACGATACAAACTGTTTTCATACGTAATAAAAACATTCCAAAATGAAATGACGTTTCCTGTCTGTTACTAAGATGTGATCTCATCATATATCACAGTGGGGTCCACACGGACCCCGGGTGGTAGGATTAGGATACGAAATATGTTGGTAGGATGAGGGTTAAACAGTTTACATCAGTACATGGTTTTGGTTGACAGTGGATGTTTGGGTTTTTATAGGTTAAATGCACACCTGGTCTCAGTGAGAAGCCTGAAAACCAGTTGGTGCAATTGGTGTAAATATTAGAATGCAGAGTTAAAACTGACTCTGCTTAAGACCAGGTGTAATCACCACTTGTACAACCGGCCCCAGGAGTTAACATGTGACTGAAATCTGAAACACATAACTAAGAACGCTACTATTTTAAAAAATCTATTTCACTCCGTTGTGAGTCCAGCCTTGTTAGAAGGTTACAAAAACACTTGAATGTGCGTTACATCCAAATCGTTTCCGTGATGTTGATCCATTCAAGAGATGTAATGGAGCAACACTGTGACTGAGACGCAACCTAAAAATACAAACCCTTTCACATGAACGATATCATGCTGCTTTTCGCATTTTCAGTGGAGTAGTCCTTTATCTGTTTTCCCGTGTCATTCTAATTCTGTCATCAGTCCCTCATCTTTGCCCTATTTCCATCTGTTTACCTAAACATTCCTATTTCCAGCACATATATGGACGACCCCACCCCCACCACCACTACCACCATCACTCTCCCTGCACAAACCCACAGCCCACACTCACCCGTATCTCTCCTGTGAAGGGATGTGCCCTCATTTCTTATTTTTTTTTTCTTCGTCCTCTCTCACTCCATCCCTCACTTACTTTATCTGGGTGTCACTGTGTCAGAATGTATTTGGAGCTAAATTATTCATTAGAGGACTGGAGGGTAATCAAAGGCACTGGTACCACGGCTGGGCAGTGTGTGTGTGTGTGTGTGTGTGTGTGTGTGTGTGTGTGTGTGTGTGTGTGTGTGCACTGAAACGTGTAGAAGCATGTATGTGTAGTTCGAAGTGTGTGTGTGTGGCTGTTGGTACAGAAAGGAGTGTAGCAGGCTGGAAGAAAGAGATTACATAGAAACCCAGTGGGAGCTGAACACAGAGCCCTGCAGCTCTCCTTACAGCCCAGAGAATGCTAATTTAATAGTGGTGTGTGTGTGTTTGTCAGTACAGAGAATAGTGTATACTTGTTAGAGTGATTCCCTGTGATATAATCGATAATGCCGATGTTCAAACACGAATTGCCTGCTGTTACCTTCACTCACCTCTTTGCCAAAAGCCATTTGAGTTAGTTTATGTCAGAAAACATGAATTGTCGTTTCCACTCGCCGCCACCACCTTCTTGTCCAATTAAAGTGTCTGTTCCCTAACAAAAAAAAAAAAAAAAAAAAAAAAAAAGCCGAGAGGATACAGCGAGTCCCGACTGCTGTGATGAGTTCAAAACACAAGAACACACAGATGTACAAAATCACACACTCTCATCTTTATCAAATCATCATGGAGCTGGAGTCAAGTGTGCCTTTAAAAAGCTAATTACCCATGAGTTTGCCTTCTAAATGACACACCCACGGGCGCAGACACACATACTGTGACTCTGTGTGTCAAGGAGACATCACATTAACTCACATTCGTTTATTCAAGTATTTAAGTCCTTTACTTCAGTAAAACTAGTAATGGTACACTGTGAAAACACGACAGTTCAAGTAAAAGTTCCGCATTCAAAAGCTTCAAGTATGCAATATTTTTAATCCTACATTAGAATATTCAATACATCCTTAAAATGTGTGAATAATAATCAGTGTTGGCATTGCTTTGCACTTCTGGAAAAAGCCTTTTACTGAGTAAAATAATTATATTTAACTCTTTCATGCATGAATTATGAGAACCTTAGTTGAGGGTTTGTTTGTTTTTTTTTTTTGAGTGTTTTTATTCCTCCTTAGGCATGAAAAAAAAAACAATGAGATTGAGGGGTTTTTTTTCATAGATTTACGAAAATGTCCACTCAACTACACCATGAATTTTATTCTTGAAGCAAAGGAACATGTATTTAAAACCCAATATCATAAAGTGATATGAAAACAGTGAAATGAAACCATGTTTAATGCAGCTAATCTGATGTTTTCTCACATTTTAACAAATTCTAATACTAGTTAATACTCACTTCATGGAGATAATATGCAAAAAATAACAATTAACAACTGATTTCCACTCAAGAACAGCAAAGTTACAGTAATGATATGAATTGCAGTTAATGAGATGGTGCATAAGCGTCCACTGTGTTGGCTGATATGGAACTAAAACAACAAAACCCATGAATCTACAAGAGAACAGCTGTAGAATAACTGTCCACTGTAGTGACCACTATACATGAAAAAATTCACAATATTTCTTTGAGATGGTAACACTGGCTAAATAGCTTATAAAGTGATATGATATAAAGGTATAAAGTAATGGAACGTGTGAACCTTATTCAGAATATTGTCATTCTAACCAGATTTGGATGTCCCCCTCTTACCTTCTTAACCCATGTACACCCAAACAACCACTGGCAACCACAATCATCTACCAATATAACATCTTTAATAACTTCCGACTCATTAATCCTATAAATCCATGTAAATAACTGGTGTAAAATGCAGTTATTCATCTTTTCATGGTCATTAGAGGCTCTGTAGTTACCATGGAAACACGCCATCTTCTACAACATTGATTCACCAGCAAAACCCCATGGAGTTGGATCAATGACAGTGGATGGAGACACTGGG
Organism: Sphaeramia orbicularis; assembly: GCF_902148855.1. NCBI lineage: Eukaryota > Metazoa > Chordata > Actinopteri > Kurtiformes > Apogonidae > Sphaeramia > Sphaeramia orbicularis. Next base: position 18,374,459 of record NC_043975.1, read on the forward strand.
TTTATGTTCAGTTAATGATATATTTTGTTGAATAAGTCATGTTTTCTTCATTTTTCTGTTTCTCATATTATGACAATTCATTTCAATCTGAGCTTTTAAGAACATCTACATGAATACTAAATTGAATACGGGAAAATCCCTGATTTTTATTGAATAAATGAGTTTAATATTATAATAAATGGTGAATAAATCACTTAAGAAAGATTAAATAGAGAGAAAAATTCATTTGAGAACTGCCACAAAAGTAGTACTGGGTCTTTATGGGTTAAAGGCAAAAAATCCTTTGGCAGCGTTTCATAGTGATAATTTCAGTTCAGCAACACAAACATTTCTCAAGACACTTAACATAGTAAGGACAAGATGTTACAATATTATACAGAGAAAAACCCAGCAAATCCCTGAGAGCAAGCACTTGGTGACAATAGGATGGAAAAGCTCCTTAATGAAAGAAACCTCAGCTGAGCTCCTGGCTCATTTTCACCACATTGTCATTGTCATGTCAAGTGCAACAGGGAGTAATATTAAGAATTTCACTGTCTTCTCATAATAGACCATAGCATATGTTGGAGATTCAGCTCTGTGGCTCTACTCACCAATAGTCGCTTTTCCATTAACCCTCAAATTGCACAAATATAACTTATAACAATATTTTCCTTGATGGAAAATGACAATTTTGCCAAAACTTGTTTTCGATTAAAAGTTTATGCGCTGGCAAGAGGTGGTTTTTGGGGTGTAGCACAAATGGTATATCATGCAAAACGGCAATGGAAAGACTTATTTCCGCAACTGAAGTCATGTGAATAAAAAAAAAAACAAAAAAAAAAACGATGTTGACGAATGTTGCAACAAGCGAAGAAGAAGTTTTAACAGAAATATGTCGCGGTATGCATGGACACACCAGGAAACTGAATCATTTTGTAATTTAGTACGGGATAGAGGGGTAATATATAATAATAATGAATATATTTGTAAATCAACACGATATCTACGTTCGTCTCGTGTCATCTCACAATAATAAACAAATAACTGCATTTGTGATTTCATAAAAAAACTGACACAACGCACTCTGTTTTTTCAACATTTAATAAATATCGGTAAAGTTCTGTGCAGATGTCCAATGGAAAAGTGACTAATATAAGCTCACTATCATTTAACATGTAACTAATGATTAACTGAATTAAGATCTACAGAGCTCTGCATCATTACGTTTTGGTGGGATTCTTGAGGTGTTCGGCCCCACAGGAGGTTTCTTTTCTCCTTGAGCTTCCCTTAGTTCATCTGTGTCATCATTTGACAGGTGCAGTCACACTCCACACCTGCCGCTGGCTTCAAAGTCCAACTTTTTCCTTAGTCTATACTATTGTCTTATGTATACTGGCGCATGATAATGTGGTGTCAGAAACCAGTATTTTAATCAAAAGTATTCCATTTGCATTCAAAAGTATTCAATCTGTTTTCATTTACACGTCAGAAGTTATTCTTAGTGTAATGTGAAGAGTGTACCAGAGTGGCTGACTTTTTTCTTGGGAGAGCCATGAAAAAACACAAGTTTTCAAAATGTGGTGAACAAAAAACATGTGAGTGAAAAATTTGGACATTTTGGGAAATAATATACATGTTCTGGGAAAAAGTTAAATATTTGTATATGATAAACTAATACAGGGAAATAGTTGCATATGTATATATGCTCTCCAGTCTAGACAGACACCAGTAAAAACGTACCCTCTTGGGGATGAAGCCCTCAATGCACTGATTGTTTGACACTGTTTTTAATTTTGTTGTACATGTTGCATGTTATAATGACAATAAAGACTATTCTATGCTATTCTATTCTGTTCTATTCTATTCTATTCTATTCTATACGACTAGAATAATGTTCAAAATATGACAAAAAGGAGAAAGGGGTATGGTTTACAGCTAAAATCCAACCTACTTTTTACAATATAAAAGCGGTCTCCCAGAGCGAAAAGTCACTTGTCGCTTAAAAATTCAACTCACTGTGTATTTTGTACCATAATAAACATTTAAATGCAACTTGAATTCTGCCTGATCTCAGACTTTGACTCTATGTGCAATTATTCAACGAAGCTCCACTAAATAGATGAGAGTACAGAAACATAAATTCAACTTCAGATTACAGTTGGGGAAGAACGTCAAAGCAACCAGAGATGTTTCCCACCTGCAGATATAAAAATTTCACTGTAATATTATTGGACAAAACACATATTTAGATGCACAGTATCTTCTAGGAATGGTGACACCATTTTTCGAGACAACTCACATTTATATGTTATTGTGAAACATAAATAAAAGTGACCACTGTGATTTCCTTTGGAAAACACTCTGAAAGCCGTTCACTGAAAACCAGGTTTTACCTCTTCCAACTTCTAACCCACAAATATATTTTTTTATGTTATAGGGACATTTTATCTGCATTAAAGAAGCCGAGTTTTTACAAGTGAGATTTATATCCGCATAAAAGCACAGACTCACACACACACTACATATCTTTATCTAATTCATAATCGCCAATCACCCCAATGTAGTTTAGTTTAATATCTATTCGATCATTTGTTTAAAGATAAGAATTTGTCCCCGTAGTGCTGATAAACAAGGATATACATATGCATTCATTACAGAACCGGAGATTACAGCTGATATGCCTGATAAAGACAGAGTCACTCCAAAATGTTTACCGCTCACTCCAAGGGCGAAATTCTCACTCATCAAATGGGGTTAATGAGGTCATCGTTTTCATTTGAAGGCATATTTTACTTGTGAACACACCTCTGTCCCTGCTGCACGGTCCCTGCCGTCCCTTTTCTCCTTGCTCTGCTGATTCTCCTAAATGAATTACAGCAGCAGATGCATAATAGTGAGATAAAGAAAGCAGACTTTCCTTCACAATCATCCTTGGTTTCGGAGACATGTGTGCATATTGGATATGGATATCAGACACACATGATTAAAATGCAGTTATCTTCACCGCAGCCTTGACTAACTTAAGATGCACACAGTTTGTTAATTCATGTCGAGATTTCAGATCTTTTAAATTCATGCGTGTGTCTGCTGATTGTTTGATTAATTGCAGATATGTACAAATTAAAACCAAAAATGTTAATTGTGTGTTTTGTTTTTTTTTTTAAATAGAGCAGATACATAATATAAAAATAGTCCATGTAAATTAACCTCTACATTATATAGACAAAACTACTTTTAATACTCTTTAAAAACATTCTTTTTGCACTATAACCCCTGCCACTTTGAGTCCTTGAGTTTGGCATTTTACCTGTCGCTATGTTGCTCTTTTGGAAACATAAAATCTTTTAAATTGGACAAGATTGTGGAGCTGGTGAGGAAACACTCTGCACTAATGCTGCATGATGCCTGTGACCAAACTAACAAATAATGACCTGCCAGAAACCACCAAGTCATTTCAGCTACATGATAAATGATAATTTGTGTCTCGTAACAGTTATGTCAGTTTTGCAGATTGTACAAACTTGTTAATTAACATAAGCTGAGCTGATGAGCAGAAAAGCTGTAAAGTCATATACCCCAATTGGAATTAATACATGCAGAACTTTTAGCTAAGTTACAAAAACTTTATATGATGGTCTTGTTATGTAATCAGTAGAAGTGTCAGGAAATTAGCAATGGAGATCCCAATTAGTTTTCGTACCATGTTGTGAGCTTGTCTTTTTGAGCTGGGAAGTTAATTTTATGTGTCTATTTTGATTGACTTGTGGACTCTAGGGTCTAAAATGACCATCCAAGAACATGCAGTTTCTGGCGTTTTCCTTCATTTTTCAGCCAGAGATGGTGCTGCTGGTAAACAACATTGACAGTCTGTGCACCTCGCTTGCCTTCCATGCTGTTTAATGAAAACATGCCTTCTATCAGGCCTCCTCCCTTTGCCTTAGTGGCCCTGTCATAGTTAGGGAGACATTCTGACTGCAAGGCAAGTAGTGATGCAAGATGAAATAATTTATTTACTGAAGCAAACAAGAATTATATAAAACAAACATTACCCTGCTTGCCTGTCAGGGGTATAAAGTGTTTGGCTCCTTGTATAATATGTACATAACATATAAACACTGCAACACTCATAAATAAGAGCAGCAATCTTTAGCCTTAAAGGGGTCATATTTTGCTGATCCCACTTTTATTAGTCTTTGGTTCATTTATTTGTGTATTTGGGGACCTGAACAGTTCAAAAAGTTTGAATTTGAACCCTCCAGGTGCTGCAAAGCTATCTTTATATTCATTTTGGCAAAAATGGAGTGGATCTCAACAACCTGTTTTAATTCCTGCTTCATTTGTTTCGTTTTATAACTAGTTACCTCACAACATTTGCACATATAAGGTCAAGACTTCCGACGAACATTTCTCAGAGTAAGTCATAATTGTTTATCAGCAGCAGTGGTTGTAGTAAAAACTGAAAATATGTCCAAACTTCAAGCCAGTTACCTAAAATGTTCAGTTGTTGGTTGTATTAACGAACACAAGAGGCTGAACGGGACAGAAAGTACAGTCAACAACCTGGAGGGGGTGGGGCGTGAAGTGGTTCATTTGCATTTAAAGGGCCAGCGCTCAAAACGATCTTTCTGGTGTCATTACTCAGAAATAGGGTTGAAGATGGACCTGTGGAGCTGAATTAATGAAGAATTCAGACCCAAGCATAGCATTTACAGTTTATGTAGACCACAGGGAAATGTTTTAAAATGTATAATTCCATTTGAAAAAAAACATATATATATCACTCCTTTAAACACAATACAAGTTTTATGGTAACATAGCTTAAGACCATATCAAATTTCAAAGCTTTTAAAGACTTTTTTAAGGTATTAAACGCAGATTTGGAAATTCAAGACTTTTAAGACTTTTTAAGACCCTGCGGGAACCCTGTTTTTGTGTGGCTAATTGTTTTTGTCTCTTATTGGGACTTAAACACTTCCTCTATGGACTTTGTTTTGGAGTGGTCTTTTGTTTGTTTGGAAAAACAGTCAGATTATTGTACGCCAGCTACATGTATATACAATTTATTAATACTAGCAGCATTGTACCCGTGTTGCCATCGTACCATAGCATGATAAGTACAACTTGTCCGCCACCACGATCCATTTGTAAACTACCATTTAATCCTGCATTGTGCTGGTAATAATTTGAGCCAACATGTGAGGCATGAAGGGAAGAGCATGTGTTTGTTTGGCCTGTTAAGCATGATTAAATTCATACAGCGGTAGTGAACTGCAGCCTTCACATTGTAGCATCATCTGCTAGCAGTAGAAATTTCATGAACGGCACTTCCGAAAATGGAGTATAGCGGCAGGGATGAAGAATTTAAAGTAGAGACAGGCTAAAATCGCCTAGCATACCTCACAACATTTGAATACGGACATAAAATTGTGCCTAGTAAATAGTCAGGTAATGTTTGTATTCATTTGGTGAGTTTGGCGGTGATTAGGCCCGTAAAGGCTGAGGAAAGTCCGTACAAACACCTTCCTGCTGCAACATCAATTGATCAGATACAGAACATGTACTATATAGTAGGATATACTGAATATTATACAGTCTGTTGAATCTGCCTTCACTTTAACTGCAAAATATCACTCCTTTAAGTCAAGTTTTCCAGTATCACAAAGGTGGCCCCAGTGTATCACTATGGTAATTTATGTTGTAGCTGAACACTGGTCATCATTCCAACAAGATCCAGACTAAAGCCCAAAGTTTACAACCTGCCCATGTTTTTTTTTTTTTTAATGAGCAGAAGAGTTGCCAGAAGAAATTGTTGTCACTGCAGATTTTTGAAAACAAATGTATTGTCTTGCAAAATAAGACTGCATTAGCATGGATCAAGTTCTTTTAGAGCTTGACCCATGCTTTTTTTTGTGGGTACTTTTAGTCTGGGTAAGCAGAGACGTACAAAAGCAACATTTTATTTTAGGAAATGGGTTGTCTATTCAAATTGTTCAACTCCTGACCTCCTTCTCTCCAGAGCAGCGATAACTACACAATTTGTTCACATATGTTTTTCCGAGAACAGAGCTTGTCTGTCATTCGGAATGATGAGTTAGGTCAAACAGCCATGAATAAGGGCCTTCTCACAAATGCCTGACTCACCAACAGTATCCAACGGGTCAGTTTACTGTGTCAGAGCCCTAATGCAGATTTGCGAACTGCTTTGTCGGCTCACATATGTACACAAAGCCACGGTAAAGGCTTGCCACTTCCTGTGGGCGTGAGGTGATTGACAGGAAGCTAAGTGTAGCATAATGCACAACTGATACGAAGACACACGTCAGTGACATGTAGCGAGTGATCAAATTGAAGCTGAGAGTGTGAGACAAATTGTCCTTACAGAGCGGCTGATGGAGCAGTCAGAGGAAGTGCTTTTGTGCTCTTCATCTTCATGTCTGAGAATGACTGGAAACAGCTTGCATTTATCTGAGACATGTCTAAAGTTTTAGTCATCTCACTAGCTGGGCTGTCAGTGATGTGACTGTTGCCGTGGAGGGAATGGTTTCCAATAGTATTGTACATTGTTCAGTAGTTTTAAAGGAGTTTTGTTTGCAAACTGAAGCAGTCAGTGACGACAGCTCAGATCAAATATTCAACTAAACTTACAGGAGTTTCATTTAGGAAACCGATCTGTCTACCTGAGGTCTGAAAATTTATGTTACTAAAAATAATCTGGTAATTAAAAGATGCATCTATCATCCTCAAGTGCTGTCTGCATTTCCCAAACCAATAAAAGACTGGATACAGACTGTTCTAATGACTGGACAAAAAATTATCTTTTTTTTAATTTTTTTTATTGGTGATAGTTAACAAGACAATGTGGACAGAAAAACAACAACACATAAACAAAAGGAAACTCAAACAAATAAACAAACAAAAAACAACAACAATGACAGAGTATTGACAAACAACGTCATATTACAATGAAAAAGATCAGAAATGTAAATAGCAATATGATAATAATAATGTTAACATGATGATAATGATAACAATAAAAATATTACTTTCTAATCCAAAAAAAAGGAAAAAGGCAAGGGGGGGAGGGGCTTGGTTGAAGAGAGAAAGAGGGGAGGGGAGAGAAAGGGGGAGAAAGAAGAGTAGGTGGGAATGAAGGGGAACAGGGATCCTGGTTTGTCTGTATATGGAGGTAGAGAGAGAGAATGAAGTTAATGTGGATGATGTCAATTAAAAAATGTTTGTTATGGGTTGGATGTGGTCTGATATGTGGTCCTGTACATGGCTGTGGTTTTGGTTACTGCTTTGGTACGAGTTCTGGGTGGACTTTAGATAATTTGTGAAGGGGTTCCATGTTTCAAAAAATTATCTTGAGGAACTCGAAGAAATATGGAGCGCTTCCATACCAGGAGTGGATGACGGTAGTGTTGTTTTTGTCAGCCTGTTTTAATTTTAGTTTTAGTCTAGTCTTTGTGCCAAACTCTCATTTCAGTCTTTATTAGTTTTAGTCACGTTCATAGTTTTTTTGTGTAGTCAAGTTTTAGTTGACTAAAACTTGGAGCATTTTAGTAGTATTTTTGTCAGAATAATACATGACTATTTTCGTCTAGTTTTAGTCGACGAAAACTGATGATGTTTTAGTCTTGTTTTAGTCAATGAAAATTGTATTTGTCTCTTTTTAGTCATGCAATTCTATTTAATGTGGTCAATATAGTCTTGACAAAACCAACGTTTTCTTTTAATTAAACCCATTTTAGTTCAAACAAGGTTATCTTATCATTCTTATCAACTCAGAAATATATTATATGCCGTCAATTACCATATCTGTATGAATATTCATGAGGGCAAGTCTAGTGAGTCTTTGGTCGGTCACTGTACTGCGCAAATAGCCTACATCTTGACATGCCTTAATGGGGGGTGGGGGGGTTTCCTTGTGGTAAAGCCCGGCTCAGGCTGCATATTTCCGTTTGAACCTGAACCATGCCTGACACAGTTGCGTCTGAACCCATCCCGTCTGGCTCAGTTCTGGTTGCAGTGCCCCATCATGCGGACCAGGACTGGGAGCAGGGTTTTTTTTGACCCTGGACATTTGGATCATAAGACAGAAAACGAACCATCCAGACTTCAGGTGCAAACTGTAGGACGCGAACCGCCTGGGTGAGAAACGTCTGGTAACCTGCTGACCTCACAGTTTCACTGCAGGCACACCTGCGCTAATGCAACTAAAGATTATAATGTCAATTTGTCTCGTCTCGTTAACGAAAATGAAGAGACAATTTATCACAGTTTTTGTTTCGTAAACTACATTTAGTCTCATGTTTATTAGTCAAGAATATTGCATTACACATTTAATTATAGCTATCGTCACATGACCACCATTTTCATTACGTCTCATCTCATTTTCGTCACTCAATAAAGGTTCGTTGACAAAGATATTTCGTCATAATTTTCGTTAACAAAAGCCACACTAGATGACGGAAGTCGGAAAAGTAGCAGCATATGAAAGAATGTCATATATGATGCAGGACAAGACAGAAAAATATCTTTTGAAATGGAGCAAATACCTGGAATCTTTAGATCTCAAAGATTAAAGACCAAGAGGATTCACACTGAAAAGACAATGATCACATACCTTATGTATGTTTATGTGTATGTTATGATTAGACATGTCTGTGTAGATATTTATGGAGTATACTGGGGTGCCAGTGGGGGGGGGGGTAAACATGACAAATTCATAGGGCCCAGCATTTGTGGGAGGCCCATAGAGCAGTTGAGGGGGTCCAGTGGATACAGGCCAGAAGCTGTGAAAATTTTGTGAAAGATCTGCTGTATAAGAGATGCACAGAAGTCAGGAGTCAGACAAAGTATGGTACGTTTGTGTTTCGTTTTCACGCTAGCATAAGTGACATTATGTGTGGACCGCACCCCCACATACCCCCCTTCCCGCTCTGACAGACAGAAAGGGTCTACAACGTTAACCTTTCATGGGTCCCACAGTTGGTAGCAGCGCCCCTGTTTCTACATGGGTAGTCAAAGTTGATGTGATGTGGAATAAAAAGCCACTATATGGATTTGAAGACCCCTTCTGGTTACAGGTGGGTGGGTAATTTGCCAGTGCTCTAATGTTAGTATTTGATGTGTGATGTGATATGTTTGGAAAAAAGAAATAAAAAAACAAAAAAGATGCATCTATCAGATTACAGTCCTGTGAAAAAGTCTATTGGTTTAGTGAATTACTAATGACCACACACATGCATTTTTCAGTTTCTATATTAAGATACAATCTTTTTACATGGAAGTGTGTGCAGCTGTAAAAACAAAAGTTTCAGCTAAATAAACAGCTTCTGTAAAACAAAAGACTAATATTTTGTGTCAACTCCATTTGCACTTAACATGTCTTGAACTCTTGTTCAGACATGAGATTTATTGCATTTTAGCTCTATTTTTTGTTTCATGATTCCTGTATTTTTTTGTATCTGGAAAAAAACAGAATGAGAAATAAATAAATATTTTCATTTCTTGTCAGATGCCCCGGAATTCTTGGAGGCAGGGCTGTGAGATGAAAAACACTGATTGGTGGAACACACTTACATACATAAGTTCATCCAAGTTTAAGCCAGTGTGCAGCTGCAAACTTGTTTATTCCATCTCTACAAGCTTCACCTTATTTGTCATTTGGAAAATGGAGCAAAAGAAGAGAAGCTACAAGAAGTAGACAGATGATAAGGTGCATTTGCTCCTACAATGTATTCAGCTCACATCTACAAGTATATTACAATAATTTGTCTGTTCATCGAAATACGCTCAAATACAATTTAAAGAGCCCAGTAAGTCAAACCTATTTGCAGAATACACTCAAAAGAAAATGAGACTGTTGAAAAGTTATTTTTGAATTTGGGAAAGTAGGTATGATTTCAGAGGTGTTTTTATGTTTACTGCACAAAAATCGGTTAAATGTATTAGAAACAAAAAATGTATTTGTGTTATTGACATTGACTGATTGATTGATGTATTTATTTCGAATATGAATGTCAAAACAGTCAAAAATAAATAAATAAAACATTTAAACATAAGACACATAATACATATTTGAAAAGGGTTGAGAAGTACAACATATAAACTCCCACCCCTTCTCCTTATATAATTAATAACAGTAATAACCTTCCTAGTCTACATGAATATAAATGTAAAGATGTGCAATTCATTAATGGTTTTCAAAACACTGAATTGGAAAGATATTTTCAAGGGATCCAAGTGGGGATGATTTTTGCTGTTTTGATTGACAGCTTAAAACAGGCAAGGCGTATAAGCATTTAGCTTCTGCCTAAGCCTAGTCAGTCTTGACATAATTCACAGTTGGTTAACTTAAAAACTTAGCCACATTGTATTTTCTGTATTATGGATGATGACTGAATAAACATAAACCTAACGTGAAATCAGGACTTCAATTTGGCATCTCTAAATGGCTGAGCCTGATTTTAATCAATTTTCCATAAATCTGCAAAGCGGTGGAAATGTAAATCATGCAGATTACCAGGAATACTTTTACCCAGGTAATGAAATTCCAGAAATGAAAGAGACTATAGTTAGAAAAAAAATAAAATTAAAAAATCCAGAATAAAAATGATGAAACTTTACCATAAAGAATAAATTAAGTCAAAAATAATGGTTGGCTATAGTTTTCCATGATACAGTCCTAGTCTGAGACTTAATGAGAGAGAATATGTTTTACTCAAAATTATTTATTGGTTATTAATTTAATTATTAATTTTCTTGTAGTTTCAAATTCTATGTATTTACTTATTTTAACTTATGTGCATACTGACAATTCCTATCCCTGAGTCTTAATTTCATTTACCTTTCTTTTTTGTTTGTTTGTTTTGTTATTCTACCTTTGTCTGTAAAGCACTTTGGGACAGCTTCTGTTGGTTTTAAATGTGCTATATAAATAAACTGATTTGAATGTTTGTCTCAACTGGATCTACTTCAATACACCGTCTGCACATAACAATACATTCACATACATAAATCAATAATTACCTCCGCCAAGGAGGTTATGTTTTTGCCAGGGTTTGTTTGTCTGTTTGTTTGTCTGTCCGTTAGTGTGCAACATAACTCAAAAAGTTATGGACAGATTTTGATGAAATTTTCAGGGTTTGTTGGAAATGGGATAAGGAAGAAATGATTAACTTTTGGGGGTGATCCGGAAGAAATCTTGGATTCTGGATCACTTTGAAATTTTCGTTAACATTGTGGTAAATGGGGCCAAAATTTTCGTTTCCCAATATCTCGCTTAATTATTGACCAAAACTCATGAAATTTAACTCAGGAATTGACAATGGGGTCCTCTATCACATTTCAAAGGCTGATCCGGATCTGACCCAGAAGACGGATTTTATCTCAATTTATATAAAAAATGGGGGTGCCCTTACTTTTTGGCCTACTGTGCCTTTAATTTGGATAAAAATTTCAGGAAATGTTGATACTGGCACAAGGAACAAATGATTAAATTTTGGTGGTGATCGGGGGTGGGGGGGCCCACGGGGGGGCCCACTGATCAGCCTTGGTGGAGGTCTGCGCTCTCTGAGTGCTTCTAGTTGTTTATCATATATCCAAAATATCATCTAACCTGCACTTTTGTCATCTTGTTAACCCATAAAGACCCACACACCCACTGGTGACCAAAACCAGCTACTGATCTAAACTGTTTAATACCTGTTGATTCACTAATCCTATCAATACATGTAAATAATTGGTGTAAAATATAGTTTTTCATCTTTTCATGGTCATCAGATATGACCCATTTGGACGTTCAGAGGCTCCGTAGTTACCGTGGAAACACCGTCATCTTCTACAACATTGATTCTCCAGTAAAACCCATGGAGTTTGATAAATTACAGTGAATGGAGGCACTTGTTTTTACATTCAGTTGTTGATATCTTTGCTAAAATAGTCACTTTTTCTTCAGTTTTCTCTATTTCTGATATAATAACCCTCAACTTTACTCTGAGCATTTATAAACATCTACATCAGTGGCCTGGGGGTCAAAACCGGCCTGCTAAAGGGTCCAATCCGACCGGCAGGAAGAATTAGTGAAATACAAAAATTACACGAAGATATTAACAATCAAGGATGTAAAATTAAATTTAGTTCAGTTCCATCTAAAGTAGGTCAGACCAGTAAAATACTATCATAATAAAGTATAAATAACAAAAACCACATATTTTTCTCTTTGTTTTGGTGTAAAAAAAGGCTACAGAGTAGCCTTTGACAAAAAATGTGGAAAACCTGAACAAATATGGACAACCTGAAATGTCGTAAGAGATTTAAGAGTAATTGTACCAATATTCTGTCTGTTATTAAATGTTTTGTGCATTTGTAGATCTACTGTGATCTGTATGTTGTAATGAACATGTAAAAATGAGAAGCTGAGGCCAAATAATGGCATAAATTGTTAAAATTGCACTTTTTTTCTTAATAAATTTCATTTTGGTCATGTTGGTTCATGTTTTTCCATATTTTTTTTAAAAGACAGTTTGTAGATGTAGAAATTTTGATAACATAATCTTACTTTTTTCACTCTAAAACAAAGAAATTAGATATACAAATTTTGGAATTGATATTATTTATATATTATTCTGTCATTATTTTAATGATCTGGCCCACTGCAGGTCATATTGGGCTTTTTGTGGCCCCTGAACTAACATGAGTTTGACACCCCTGATCTACATAATCAGTGAATGAAATATATGAAAATACCTGATTTTTATTGGAAAAACAAGAAATAAAGTGGATAATATTATAATAATTGGTGATAAATCACATAAGAAAGGTTACATATATGGAAAAATTCATTTGGGAACTGCCACAGAAGTAGTATGGGATCTTCATGGGTTAAACTATGTAAGATTTATCACATTTAATTTCATATAATTTAAAAGGAAAAAAATACTGCTCTAAATACTAGTAATATTTTCTTGCCTTCGCACAGTTTTTTCCTACCAAAGTTCCCAGACAGTAAGTACACGTCTGTTCCCTGTGCTGTTGTGTCACTGTGGTGCTTTATTGTGTGTTTTTTTTGTCAAACTGACACACAAATAAACCAGTCGATGCAGTGGTTTTATGAGACAGAATCCTTCCTGTGAGTCAGAATACTGTTATTACAAATTCAGAACAACTTGTTGGAAAATGAATGAGGTTTGGCAGAAACTGACTGAAGGATGGAGAGAATAAGCTTCACTGATTAACGGCAGTAATATTGATTTTTCTTCTACAATTTTCATGATACTGAGTTGTACTAAAACAATGATGGGGAGACTCAAAATTAATTTTAGATGGAAGGTGGAAAGTTGAGATTTTTTTTTTTTTTTTTTTGCATTATTACCAACATTGATGCAGCTTTGACTACAACTAAATCATATGACTGTTTACTGCATAGACATATTTTTATAGAACAATATCATCACAATCAAGCACATTATCGCAGGTTCTTTATTTTTAAATTAGTTATAAAATGCGTTTCTCTTTATATCCACACTGTCGGGCAGGATAAAAAAAAAAAAAGCAAATTATTCCTCATTCAGTCATTTACTCTATCTGTGTATGGTGTTAATAGATGAATATTCACTATTATACCGGAGGATAAAAAAAAATAAATAAATCTGGCAATTCTTAGAATTACATTCTCACAGTAAAAAAAGACAATTACTTTAATAAACTGACTGTTTGGGAGGAACAGATGGCAGGCATACATTCAACTCTCTGATGGTTGTGATTGTGACCAGACGGAGTTGACAAAAACATCAAACTTTACTTATTTTAGTTATTTATTCTATTTCTTTGCTCTATTTATTATTATTGTGACTTCAAATTTTTAAATTTTATGTTCTTATCCTGGTTTTTTAATCCCAGACTGTTTTTATCTCCTCTGAGTTTTTATTGTTTTATTGCATCTTGTTTTTTTATTTATTTGATCTTATTTATTTATTTTATTCTTTTACTTATCCATGCTGCTATACTGATGAATGGTGGAACACTGAGCACTTTTTGTCCTGCCTGGAAGCTCGATCAAGTACCTGTCTAACATGTTCAATGTATGTCTTGCTGTAATGCCAAAGCAATCACCTCGACTGCAAAACAAATCGACCCACGGGTACAAATAAAGTAACCCTGAACCTTGAAAATCATCTTCAGTAACAACAGGGGTATAATTTGCGATCACAATAAATATTAACATGGCTGATAATGTTGGATAAACCATGTTCTTTATAATATGTGTCCATTTATTTAGTTCATACAAGGCTAAAATACCTTAAGATTTGGATCCATACACAGAATTTAAATGTGTATATATGACTTTAGTTACACCATTTTATGTTAATTTAATAAAATCTTACCTCAAACATGATTATATTCATAGTAATTTTGCTCAAGCTCATATTATTTCCAGTTTTGTTTTGTTTTTTTTGTTTTTTTTTCAGTACAGGGGAAGACATGGGGAAATAAAAAATAGGGACAGAAAATCTACCATCCTACCAGGAGTCTGAGGTAAGATTATGGTTATTTCCTCTCTGCTTGGAGGCTTCAGTCCATCAGAACCAGAATCTTTCAGCGTAACTGCGGTGTCTTTCCTTCTGCTGCCACTGATACAGACTCCTCCAACCAAATGACATGCGATACATTAACCCTTTAACCCCTGAGACATTATTCCAGGTGCTGTTGTGAGTATGTGCTTATGTTCCTTTTCTTCATTGGTTTTGCTTTACTGTGCATTTTAGGCTGGGGCAGTGGATATATAGCTTAGAAGTTGTGAAAATTTCATGAAGGCTCCACAGTAAAGAGAGGCATAGAAACCAGGAGTCGGACGTTCAAAGTTTTACTTCTGTTTTCACACTGGTTGCAGTTGTTACGGTCAGGGATGAGAACCAATAAGAATTTAACAATTCTAATTCCATTATTGATTTTGCTTATTGGTCTAATTCCTTATCGATTCTCTTATCAATTCTCATTGTGTGAGGAAATAAAAGAGTATGCATTAACTGTCTTTATATTTCCATCTCTGCACACAAAATGTAACATATACAGCATGCACAAATAATAATAATAGATGATGCCAGGCCTGGTTCGGGGGGGTGGGGGTGCAGTGAAACTCAAGACGCTTTACTAATTCAGGGCTCGTGACTGCGACTGAATTACGGTCGCATGCGCCTGAGAATTTCGGTAGTGCGACTGTTTTTGAGATTACGATCGCACGGTGCGCCAATAAAAAAAATGAGCGAAAATTAATACGTGCGCCTAGAATAATGGCTGCAGAAGTAACTCGTCAGCTGAAAATAAACAAGCTCCACGCCCCACTGACTGAAGCGGAAAATCTAGTCCCCGCCCCCTCGCGTGCGCAGGCGGCATAAATAAAGGGATCAAATAAATCCACCGACGTTTGAAACAATCTCCCGCCAAACCCGGTTAGTAGCGCTGGCGTTGTTCCAAGTATTTTCCCATGACGTAATGTATCCTGCAAGTCAGATGATCATGTTGCGCGAATCAACTTGCTACACGATCAGCTGACCGTAACCAGCGAATCGAGGGGCTAATGAATAAACAACAAGCGGTATCCAGACGTGTACATGATTCGTCAAAAGTTTCTTCCTCAAAAGTTGGTTGTTGCAAATAATGGTGTGATTCGTCTTTCTTCTCCAAGAACCAACTAAAGTATATACCACACACTGACAATTGTTTTGCACCTGTGTCAATGTAAGCTTTTTCTTTCATACTCTATTCAAATACTTTATTCTAGGTTGTTAACATTGCTTAAATACATATAGGAATATTACTTGGTATGGCCAAGAGTTTTGCTTGTTCTCCAAATTTTTTATATAATAGTGGTGCGCCTAGATTTTAGCCTGTGCTCCTAACTTTTTAGGGTTAGGAGCACAGTGCTCCTAGTCAAAAAGTTAATTTTGAGCCCTGTAATTCCTCTATTGCTGCATGTCTACGATGTGGAACCAGTTCAACTTGGCTCGTCTCCCACTGTTGTGCACCTCATTTCCTTTCCCCTACCTTCGGAAACTTGTACTTGAGGGGGTATGATGTTTGTTGCCCACACCAGAACTGGAACTGGGCCCAGCGTTCACTCTGCCGCTACGTTCACAAGTGTCGCTAAGTAGCGTTTCAAATACGTGACATTCTTGTAAATGAATCACATGCCGTGGACAAATGTTTGAGCATATTGGAGGGATTCCACCCTTTTGAAGAAGCAAGTGTTTCAAGTGGACCTGGTGTCGTCTTTTTTAGACCGTTTCTGCCTCAACGCCATGTTGGCTACCGTACTTTCTGGACTATAAGCCGCTACTTTTTTCTCATTTTGAACCCCGCAGCTTATACAGCGATGCAGCTCGAGTATAGATTTATACAGGCTAACGGCCACCAGGGGGCGCTCTAGCAGGAAGCGCAAAAGTGAGAGACATGTGGAAGAGGTGATGCGGAGAGGAGAAGTTTTAAGCTTAACTTTTAACAATCATTTTGCGTGTCATGCACAAACCCTCATCATGGAAAACACATGAAGAAATGCATATTTTGCAGCTTTTAAGTTAAAAGCAATCGATGCGTCTGTCTAAGAAGGAAATAGAGCTGCAGCACAGAAGTGCCATTGAGCAACAACGGAGGAGAGACTGAGAAGGAGTGTGACAGAGAATTTGACACTGTTCAACTCCGACACTGAAGAAGACGACTGAAGTGGTTTAATGAGCAGAAGGAAGATGAAGATAGTGATCAATGACTTTTCTGGGTTTTTTAACCAGCCGTGTTACTGTCGTTTTACTGCCACGTTACAGGCACTGTTTGGAAAAAAGCAGTTAAGGTATGGAAATAAATACTTAAATAATCTTTCTGTTTACCATCCTTCTGTGTAAATATCTCATGTCACAACGTGGACACCTGCGGCTTAGTCAGGTGTGGCTTTTATTCCAGCGTGCCTTACAGCCCGGAAAGTACGGTATATTCTAACCAAAACAATGCAGCGTACGCGTGACGTGATCACACACACACAACAAAGGCAGAATCGATCAGCAGAATCGTTAAGCAGGCAGGCAAACGATTCCAAGGAATTGAGCTACTGGGAACCGGTTCTCAAAAAGAACCGGTTCTTGATTCCCATCCCTAGTTACGGTACTTATGAAACGCACCCTTATACCTCCAGTTGTTACAGTTCATTCATACCCCACCTCCCCGTTCCGATGTCACATTTACAGATAATGTCTTTTCCTGAGGGACCCACAATGTTTACCTTCCATGGGGTCCACAATTGGTGGCGGCACCCCAGGTTTTAGAGTCAAAACCGGGTGGAAAAACAGAAAAAGAGGAATTGAAGTTTGGCAGTTTTTTACTAATTAAGGCACTCAGAATGTACATCAATAAGGGATTTAGGATGCTGAACATGAACTGTGAACTGGAACACACTGAACAACCCGTATTTGAATTTAAGCTCAGTAGTTTTTGTTTTGGGGCTCTTTTTTTCTAAACCAGTCTAGCTGTTTTTTGGCACCTGGTTGAACTCCAAAAAGCAGTTACATGGACAAAACTTGGTAAAAACACTGAGAAAAAAAATAAAAGGAAAATCACCACAACACTGCAAACAGTAAAAACAAAAAACGACAACGAAAACAGTGGGAAAAAAAAAGACCAAACCCATCTATTTTTATAGTGAGTTGGTCTCACTAACTGCTCTGTGTTTTACCCCCCATCCCACAGGTGGCAGGGGTTGCACTGAGCATGCTCAGATGTCTATGGAAAGAACAAGGTCTATTCTATCAGCACGTTTGGAAATGTTTCTTATTGAGCAAATAGTTTCATTTTTATGAATATTTAAAATAAATCATGCACTCCGAATGCTCACCACAGACACGTCAGGAGTTAAAGGGTTAAAACACACCTCTATTTGTGCACTTTTCCTTTGTACATGCCCATAGCTGCACAAGCCTTCACAAAAACTATTTTCTTTTCGCTTTTAATTCATATCACACACATCTTTTATCTAGTCTGTGTATCTTTGCTTTTCATTTTCCATCGTTTCATGTTCTCTGTTGTAAATAGTTTTATGCGTATTACACCAGTTTTTTGTTTGTATCTCCATGACTCTTTTCTTTTTATTGCTTTCAGTGTCTTGTATCTTGCTTCTTTTTTTTTTTTTTTTCTTCACACACACACACACACCAAAAAAAAAAAAAAAAAAGCACACCGATCTCCAAATACTAGAATCCACCTACATGAACTCGTCACTGTTGCTTTAGTTAAGTGAGCAGGACAGAAGTGAATAAAGGAGTCGTGCGGCAGTGTTTTACAAAATGGCTGCCATCGGATTTGACAGACACAGTGACAGGTCTGGGCAGTCAGTCTGTCTCTCCGCAGGCTGGGTGTGAACGTCCAATACAATAAACTCCTGCCTTGGTTCAAATACAAAAGAGAGAGTGAGGGTTACACACACACACACACATATATACACACCGTATTCCATTTCACAGTCTGCTGGAGTCTGGCAATCTTTCCAATCTGCAAAGGCTCATACCCTGACTCCCAGTGACCCCCCCCACCCCTCACCCCACCCCCACTCTTACCCCCCCAAAACAATTTTAGAGTGATATCTCTGAATGCAAACACCCTGGGACAGATGCAAGCAGAGGTTCAGGGTTTTCATTCAGGCTTTTCTGCTTACTGTTGTTCTCCCTGTAGCGGCCTGGCCCCAATCCCACTGCAGACAATATCATTCTAATTCACCATGAGCGTTATGAAGGGGTATTTGAACCTGGATCCTTTTTTCTGGAGCGTGTCTTGTTCCGTCAAAGCAAAATTCTAATTACCTCACCAAAGTTTGTTGGATTTCTTTGTCTGTAAGCTTTACTGCACAAACATTCCTACACTGATTTCCATGAAACTTTGAGGCATTTCCCTAAACTTTCATTGTTCATAGTACTTGTTAGCAGGGTGCAATTTGTCAAAAAAAAAAAAAAAAAACAGAGAGGGAGGGCTGTTACATACGTGGGGGTGCGGCCCTTAATGAATTAATGCAATTTTTTTTATTGTGTATATTTTTATTTTATTCTATGTGAGACAGGTGGTATTGTCTCTGCGTTGTGTTTTTTAGTGGTGCGATGCAGAATGGACCCACAGGACGCAACGTTGCAACTGGAGGAGGAATTGGCACTCGCACTCCGTTTATTTTCTGACAATATGCAAATTAAAACATAATCAGTCGTGACTACGGTCAAGCCCTAAACTACACTGAAAAAGACACCAGTTAGCACAAGCACCTCATCCACCCATCAAACACATGCACAATCAATTAGTGTTGACACCCAATCCACTCGACCACCACGCAGACAACAATATAGATAAAATTAGATGCTGAAAAGGAACATAAAATCACTTAATAATACACGATGACAATGGATAACAACGGATAACCTACTTTTTCCCGTTACAAGACATTTGAACATGGAAGAGGAAGGGGAGGAAAACAACTTTATATTGGGGTACCCTTGGAAATACACGAAGAAGACCGGACATAAATCAACGAAGAAGAGAACGGAAGACCAAACAAAACACAGGACTACGACTAAAACAATGCCAGGTAACACACTTAAGTTAAAAGAACAATCAAGAATAATTACAAAAATAACATTATTATTTCAATCAATGAACTTATAGTTTGCAAACATCCTGCATCACAAGGGGGCGTTATCTCCCAATTTATCAGGATTTAAAATGACTATAATAACTATGTTACATGTGGACCTAGTTTTTGTGTCCTTAATAAACCTTGAATGAATTGAATGAACATAACTAACGCTAGTTTGAAACAAAAGTGACACTTAACATACTTTCAACGTCCAACTCACAGGTTCTATTCCTCTATTATACAGCAGATCTTACACAAAATTTTCCCAACTTCTAACCTGTTCCCACTGGACACACAAATGCTGGGCCCAATGAATTTGTCACATTTACCCCACACACACCTTTACAGAGCCCCAGTGCTTGGGGACATTCGCGAATTCTGAGACTGCTGACAGTGCGGTTCAGGTGAACGTTAGTGCCAGTAATGTAGGATATTGGTGTAAGAAAACTCAGTCACAACCTGCCTGTTATTTACATTGGTTGGTTGTCCCCCCTGAGGATGAAATTCATAGCAGAGCAGAAGTAGGAATGTAAAAACCAGCCCCCACCTCCCACCCCCACAGGATACTACTGACTTTTCAGTGCCTGGACGTCATAGTGATGCGGTGCGTTATTTCTGTGTCATCTGCTCAGAGAGTTGCTGAAAACTCACTCATTGCGTGTTGTCTCATCTGAATTTTTACGTCGGCCACCAAACACTGAATCTCCTCGACCGACCATGGTGTAGTTTTGGGCTGTTATCATGTGGATTAATGTACCGCTATATTTACTGTCCACTTCCGCATCTGTTTTTTGTAAAACGGCGGGTCACAGAGAAAACTGTCTGACCAATCAGTGGTCTGCAGTGTTATACGTCACAGTTTAGTATCGCTTGGAACCTCGGCGGAGGTGATACCAAACAACTAGTACCAGGTACCAGATTCCATGTCCTTTTTACCTCCGCCAAGGAGGTTATGTTTTTGCCAGGGTTTGTTTGTTTGTTTGTCTGTCTGTTTGTTTGTTTGTCTGTCCGTTAGTGTGCAACATAACTCAAAAAGTTATGGACAGATTTGGATGAAATTTTCAGGGTTTGTTGGAAATGGGATAAGGAAGAAATTATTAAATTTTGGTGGTGATCGGGGGTGGGGGGGCCCACGGGGGGGGCCACTGATCAGCCTTGGCGGAGGTCTGCGCTCTCCGAGTGCTTCTAGTTTATAATGGAAATGCAAAAAGGCCGAGCCGAGTCGACTTGAGCCGATACCATGCAGTGGAAACGCGGCATTAGGTACTAGTTCCATGCAAAAATGGCTCAAGTCCAAAAAAATACATCTAAAGTCAAGTCATGTTACTGAAGTTCCCAATTTCTGGTCTTAGGTGACAAAGGCTACGTTCAGACTGCAGGCAAATGTGGCCTAAATCCAATTTTTTTTTTTGCCCATAGGAACCTGTATCCAATCTGTTAAAGACAGTTTGAACAGCACAAATCCGATTTTTTTTTTTTTTTTTCAAATAAGACCCAGGCTACTTTCATATGTGGTTCTAAATCCGATAAGTATCTGATATTTTGCAATGCGACTTCAGTTTTAACGACCAGGTTGCATTTACACACCTTTACGTCATTAAAATGCGACAAACGTCACAATTCTGCATCCCAGAAGAAGAAGCAGCGGGAAACACAGTGCATGCCTGCATGGTCATGTATTACATCAGGACCTCTTTTGTGCATGCGGGTCACTTCAGGGTCACATTCAGTTCATACTCAAAACTGATAGAAGTCGGATTTAATGTGTAATATGAACCAGCACACAAAAAAATCAGGTTTCACCAAAAAAACCCTGAATTGTGCATTCAGACCTGCTGTCTGAACGTAGCCAAAAAGTTTTTCAAACTAAAAATGTGATTAATGCAGCTTTTAGGAATACAGTCACTTTGCGAGTGAATGAAAGGAGACAGTTGTAAGATAATACTAAATTCTTACAGTGTAAATAAAGTTGTCCATAATACTTTTCAATGAAACGTTGATGAAGTGATGAATAACAGTCTGCTTTGGCCATACACAGTTCTCACTTGTGTCACTCTTGATGTTGCAAATATTGAAAACCTCAGCCCATGTGGCAGAATATCCCAGATATAAGATTCCATAAGAGCCTTTAGGGCTTGAAAAAGAATATAGATTTTTTTTACAGAGCGCCTTCACAGTAAGTTAACTCAGTTTGCCTCTCCCTATTGAGCTGTGGGCTGTTTTTAACCGATCAGAGAGGAGCTGAGGCAGTGATATTTCCACAGGGACAGTCAATAAGCCTGACTTCGTTGTCTGTCAGGAGCTAATCAGAGTTGTGAAATAGAATAGACCTCAAAAACATTTTGGGAGAAGGTAATATTGACAGTTTCCTTTTGCTGTTTATTTTTATGTTTTTTTTTTTTATTCAAAGCACAAAATCCTCACTCTTGTTAGCAGAGATAAAACAAAAACAGGCGTACTTACATACACTTAGAATCATTTTGAATAATTTAGCCACCATGCTGCTCTCGTCAATTATCTTAAAGTACCAACTCCTGTGAATTAATTACCTTTAAGCGCAGAGTTACCATTTAATTACGTTGCTGTTTTCCGCTTCCCATTTGTGAATACATTTCCGAGCACAAAGTTCAGACGCAGACTGTTATTTAAACTCTCTCTCTTTTGACAATTAACTGTTGTTTTCCTGTATTATCACATTATGCAAATGTGAAGTGTTAATAAAACAGCAGGTACAACTCTCTCTTTTTCCCAGCAGCACCCTGCACCTATCATGGTGTTATATCAGAATGTCTCGCAGATGCCCGGGGAGCAGTTCCCTCTCTGCAGGTGGTGAATGTGTTTGGATTATATTGTTTGTGCTTGATTGAACAAAGAACACCAACAGTTAGATCACACATTAGCGGTAGATGAATTAAAAACACCCCTCACATCTGCTCACACTTAAACATTTATATACACAGATATTGTATTCGCTAATGCTGGCAAATAAAAAAAAGGAAATAAATAATGAACTCACAATTCGCTAACACTGTCAAATTAAAAAAAAGGAGAAAAAAAGCAGTCAGATAAAAAGAAAACCAGGATATGAATAGTTAATATGTTAATGTAGTTAATGCACTTTTGTTTGTTTGTTTGTTCCCAATTCATTACATGATGCAGATTTGTTGGTGCCACTCCAAAAAATATCTGTGCTGACCATAATCTACTGCAGGTCATTTATATTCCTGGATTTGATGTTTCACATGCATGATCATTACACAAAGACATATGCGAAAAGGGAGGGTCCTGCCATCTTTTTGAGTCTTATTATTTTTCCAGTCCACATGAATCACTTTGGAAAGTATCCATAAAAATCTTAGTTTTTGCATGGACATATTTTGTAAAATATAACAGAGCATTACAATGTCAGTTACTGTGGATAAGATAAGATAAGATAAGATAAGATAAGATAAGAATAAGTTAACCCTTTATTAGGCAAATGACTATTTTTGGTCATTTTCGCACACATTACAAGACAGTGACAGCACCAGTTACAGTGAGGACAGTGAGTCAACAATCTGAGGTCCAGTGTGGTCTCCAGGGTCTGTAAGGTCCACCTCTGCATGAACAGTGAGTGTACCTGCTTTGTTAGGTACCATGAAGTAATGGTACTAATGTAAGGAATGATGTTCAAAGGGAGAATGTGAATGTTGACAGGTGTCTGGATCATCTGTATGTAATATTCTAATGTTCTAAAATACGTTTTGTTCACATTACATGTGTTTTTCTTGTATTTTTAATATATACTTCTTGGATTGATTGATTTATTTGCCACATACGGGCAAGGAACCAAATACGGTAAATTTATTGATCTTGATTTTCAACATGACAATTAAAAAATTTGAAAAATTTCATAAAAGTAATAAAATCTTGAGTGTTTCTGAGTGCCCAGTAAAGGGTTAACAACAGCAACATACAACAGAGAAAATACAGCAAACACAACAAGTGAAAACTGAAATACAATGAGAAAAATAAAAAATTTGGTACTTGTATAAATATTTATATGAATTTAGAAGTACAATAAAAATTAAATATTATTTATATATGTTCATTGTGGTTACACATGCCCATGGTGTAAAGGGGGGGGGGGGTGTTACTGGGAACTGTTGTATTGTAAGGATGTCCTGATCTGATCTAAAGATTGGTATCAGCTGCCGATCTGGCATTTTTTAGAAGATCTGATCGGATTTAGACACGAAATTGGGCTGATCCAGGGGGCAATGCCCTATTAAACAAACGTCCTGCCCCCTCAAATGAAAGTTACCAAAGGTAGGGAAAAGGAAAACGAGCTGCTCAACAGTGGAAGACTTAGAGGAATTAGAAAAGCATCTTAAGTTTCACTTTCAGTTTTATGGTTGCATGGTCTGCGCGTACTCATTATGAAGTACATACGGCATGGAACGTACCTCCTGTATAATCCCTGGAAGGACCTGTCCACAGACACATTAAAAAAGGGGTGGCAAACATACGGCCCTCGGGCCAAAACCAGCCCGCCAAAGGTTCTAATTTGTCCCACAGTATGAATTTGGTAAGTGCAAAAATTATACTAAAGTTATGAAGAGTCAAAGGTGTCATACTTGTTTTAGTTCAGGTTCCACATTCGGCCAAATTGTGATCTCACGTGAAATAATAGCACAGTGATCTATAATTAATGACTCCAAATTTAAATCAAAATTTCAAAGTAAAAACTATCGGATCGGTATCGGCAAAACTAATCATAAGAAAAATTGCATCAGATCGGAAGCAAAAAATTCCAGATCGGGACATGACTGTTGTATAGTCTGATGGAGTGGAATGACCTGTGGTATCACTACTTACACTGGGCGTGTAACAGTCTGCTGCTGAAGGAGCTGCTCAGGGCCTCTACTGTGTGATACAGGAGGTGGGAGGGGCTGTCCGACACCCTTCTGTCTGTTACCACATCGATGGCGTCCAGCGGCACCCTAAGACAGAGCTCTTAACCAGTTTATTCAGTTGCTTCCTGTATGTGGTGTTTTTAGAAAAAACAAATTTGGACGTGTTCTCTGCTAAATTACAATCTGTATGATATAGCAAGGAGGGAACAGTAATGAGTCACATATAGCAGATAGAAAAGCGCTTGTATGGAATGATATTGAAGTGACTTTGTGAAGGCTCCACATACATGACAGACAGTCTTACAGTAGCTCTTTTGTATGTCATATGGATTTGGATATGGAACACTTGCCTCTCTGTAAGGACTTTCTTTCTGCCGCTCAGTGGGTGACTTCAAGCAACGGTGTCATCATGAGCTGTACAATATAGTTAGAATTCACTGATTTGGGAAATTCTCTGAACATTTTGTTTTAGTTGCTAATTTGTAACAGTGAAGCATTCAGACTTTTTTCTCCATGGCAACAGCTTCAGTCTATTGGCATCATTTACAGCCATCTGCCATAGGAACACGATTCCTCAGAAGCAAAGTTCAAATACTTTCAATGATTTATGTTGGCTGTAACATAAAATTGTAATATTATTACATTATACTTATACATTATGCATGAAAAACATATATTTCAGACTAGAAGTAGAGCAGATTTCAGGTTCTTTCGTTATACGATGAAAAAAAACACAAGGTATACTGACAGCCAGCTGTTTGGAGGACCAGAGGTGGTAAAAGTACTCTCATACTCTACGTAAGTAGAAGTACAGCTACTTGTGTGAAAAAATACTCTCCTAAAAGTAGAAGTACTGATTCAACTCCTTTACTTAAGTAAAAGTAAAAAAGTACAACTTCTCAAGTGTAAAAAAACTATAAAAGCACAAAGTAAAACTGCATTTTTTGCCATGAATGAAGCGATATTTATTTAACCAGACAAAATCATAAAAGTTTCTGTTTTCTAATTCCACAGTGAATGGTACTGACCAGAGTCCTGCATTGGGTCTGGTACCCGACAGGTAACCTGCAAAAACATGCAGGGACGGGGGGGGGGGGACGGGGACGGACGGACGTAAATAAATAAATAAATATCAGCTAAAATTTGCCTAGAGGTCTTATTTATGTCTTTGTGCATAAGAAATCAATATAAGTGAATCCCTAAAGGAACTTTGTGTTGGTAAATGCAAGTTATGCAAATTTACAGGATTTCAGTTCTGTTGCAACATGTTGATGGTCATATGAACTATGTTTTCAGCTCAAAAATGTCCAATTTCATCACAATTAATGCTAGATTTTCATGTCACAAATGGCCAAGTTATATTTTAACTGAATTTACCTGAAAAACAAATATTCTATTCTTTTAGATTTGCTAGTTTTTCTTACAAGATTCTATCCTACATATCACATGTTTTATTTTTACAGGTTGCAATATGGAGTATGGTGCTGATCCATCCTGCTTATGTTACGCCAATACATACATTAAGAATGTCACATGTCACTTTTTAAATCAACAGTTTTCTAATAATAAGCATTTTTATAAAGAAATAACAATTCTATATTGTTATTTATTCTTTAGTATGATGATAAACTATACAATAAATATTCTGATACTAGTTTTTGCACAGGGATCATTTGTGGAAACGGTGACATGGCTGCCGAGCATCAGTATGATGGGATCCGTAACAACCATGTCACATCCGTCCACTGCCACATTGTGTGTTTTTGTGTCAGCTGTTATTGTTTTAGATCCACAATACTAACATTTATGAATCAGAGGACAATTAGCAATAGTAAGTATATAAGTTTATTACTAATAAAGTACTGGTACTGACCAGATCATCATGGGTAATGTCACGTCCTTCCACCAGCAAAAGTTTTCACATACACATGCTATTCAAAATCCAATATTTCTGAAAATATAGCTTCCACTGTCAAATAATATCAGTAGTCTGTGCACAAATGTATTAGCATTATTTCAACACAGTTCTATGCATTTCTTACAACTTTTTTTTTTTTTTTGGACAAAAATGGCCACTCATTTGACCCCCTAAGTAAATTTTAGCTGATATACATACAAACATATATACATAAGAATATATATATATATATATATATATATATATATATATATATATATATATATATATATATATATATATATATGTGTGTGTGTGTGTGTGTGTGTGTATATATACATACATATATATATATATATATATATATATATATATATATATATATATATATATATATATATATATATATATACATTTTCACTGATGCGGGCACAAGTAAAATTAAACAAAATGCAGGTGGGTGGCAGGCAAGGAAGTGGAAAAAAAGAAAGAAGATTCATGGATGAAAATAATTGCCGGTTCATTTTATTGTGAGGTGAGCTTCACCTCTGTTAATATCCGGCCACAGACATCATTGGGCAGCACATATTTGTTGATGGCATGTGTTTTAGCCAAAAATAAAGCCCTTAAAAGTGAGTTACTGTGTAGACAATGAGTTTAATCTCGGGTCAGGTCACGGTACTCAGCTTTGCAGGTACGGGTGGAAAAGTTTGGAAAAAGTGGACCTATGCAGGACTCTGGTACTGACCCTGTTCACAGCCTGGGCTTCTTCTGTTCTCCACACTGATTTTCCC
The DNA here is from genome assembly GCF_902148855.1 of Sphaeramia orbicularis. NCBI lineage: Eukaryota > Metazoa > Chordata > Actinopteri > Kurtiformes > Apogonidae > Sphaeramia > Sphaeramia orbicularis. Next base: position 18,401,690 of record NC_043975.1, read on the forward strand.
TCTGACGTGATGTATTTTATGTACTGTCACATCCGTTTAGTTTGAAAAAAGGAACAAGCCTATTCTGAGAATGTAAAGAATATAAAGTACAGATATTTATGAAAAAATGTAGAGAGTAAAAGAAAAAAGTTGCCAGAAAAATAATAATAAATGCTCAAGTAAAGTACAGATACCTAAAAAAATCTACTTAAGTACAACAAAGTTCTTATACTTTGTTACTTTCCACCTCTGTGGAGGACTGATCAATTTTCCATAGGAGGTTCATGTGAAACAGGCATGTATAATAATAGTGCACCCCTATCTTAATGAATACTACTACTACTACTACTACTACTACTACTACTACTACTAATAATAATAATAATAGTTGCACATAGTTCAGTGGCTGATTCACCATATAATTTCTCACAAAAATATAAAATACAATATTATTCTGATAAAGTTGTACTAAAAAATAAAATACTAATAGTGAATGCAGCCCATGTAGAACACAGAGCAGACAGCAGATCGAGGCTGAAGCTGTTGAACCTGCTCTACTGTTGTAGTTTCTGTCTCAAGGCTCAACTGAGGGACATGCCAACTCCCAGCAGCACAATAGCATTGATTTTCTAAAAAAAACCACAAAAAAACACAAAAAACAGATAATACTAAAAGATGTTATCAGTTCTAAGGTCAAACATTGGGTAGAATGATTCACAGACTGAAAAAAACAACAGCTCTGAAAGTTTAAATTTGTTTGTAAAATATATATTGTAGTGCATCAAATTTCTCTCAAGTAGAGGAGAACCATGGGCGGTGCATTTGTCCAGGGTTCAAATCACACACTAAGCACTGTCTAAGTCCGTAGTCCACATTCTACAATATTTCACAGATTTAACATCTGTTTGTGTTGCTGCTAGTGATGAAGGTTCAGTTAAAGTTTGCTTATTTTAAACTTTATTTTACCCAGCAAGACGTTCACAACAGTTTCTTATTTACAATGTCAGCCTTGCAGAATTAAGACCACAGAAAAAAAGAAAAAAAATGTCCAAGATTACACTTATAAATGGTAAAGTCTCTCATGTGCCTATCCAGTTACAGGAAAAGGCTAGGGTACCAGTTACCGACTACATCCAGACGACACCGCTTGTGGTATTTTTCTTTTGTGAATTATAAAAGTTTTGCATCCATACACGTTTTGTGAGTAGAAATATCCGCGTACAGGTGGAAACAGGAAAATTGGGTTGAAACAATGTAATACATATGCCACACCTGTATGTGGCGCTGTACACAAACACAGACAGAGCCCACGATACACTAAAATCACAGAAGAATGCAGTGAGCATGTGCATGAGATTACATGCGGGGTTTTATTCTTCTGGTCACATGGTACTATGGCGTTATCATTTACAAAAAGTGGTGTTTTACCTTTCCGTACAGCGACGCCAGGGCGCCTTTGTGAGATTTTTCCGCTCTAGGACCCATTTTCCAAAATTACCATTTCAAAACAATATTAACCCTTTCATGCATAGTGGTCACTACAGTGGACAGTTATTCTACAGCTGTTCTCTTTTATATTCATGGATTTTGTTGTTTTAGTTCCATTTCAGCCAACACAGTGGACACATGCATCATCCCATACATTGTAATTCATACCATTACTGTAACTTTGCTGTTTTTGATAAACCTGATCTGCAGTAACATGTTTAAGTGTAAACCAATTGCTTGTTATTGTTAACAGACTGTAATTAACCATTTTTAGCTTACCAGCCGACAGCCCGTAAGCTATTGTCGTCATGCGGCGTCCGGCGGCAGCAGCGGCGGCATCTGTCGTCCGTTACAAAAATTTCAATCGTCTTCTCCGAAACTACAATTTCGATTGACTTCAAACTTGGTATACAGCTTCTTTATAATGATGTCAACAAAAGTTAGTGAAATTATTTGGATCCGGATCTGATTCTGGATTTGGTGCGACTTTGAAAAATTTCCCCATTATAACAGATAGGAAGTGGATCGATGCAATAACTCAGTAAATATAAATGATATTAAGTGTAAATTTCTACAGTCCAGCCCTGATGGGGAGATGACCAAAACATAATGGCCACATGCTGATCAGGATCTTCTTCTGGATCTGGAACTTACGGAAAATTTAACATGGGCTCTTAAGGGGAAAAAAATTCAATCGTCTTTTTCTCCCAAACTCCAGTTCTGATTGACTTCAAACTTGGTATACAGCTTCTGTATGATGATGTCAACACAAGGTATTGAAATTATTTCGATCCGGATATGATTCTGGATTTGGTACCACTTTGAAAAATTTTCTCATTATAAGAGATAGGAAGTGGATTGATCCAATAAATCAGTATCAATGATGTCAAGTTGGAATTGGAATTTTTTACAGATCTGATTAGAATATGACCAAAACATGGGCTATTTCTGTAATATAATAAATACACATAACTGGGTGATAATAAATGGAATCTGGATACATTTCCCAAAGCTTTTAATTTGGCCGGTAAGCTACAGGGCCATTGGTCCTATTTTTCTTAAACAAAAAGTTTTTTTTTTTTTTTATGCATATTATCTTCATAAAGTGAGTAATAACTAATATTACAGTATGTTAAAATGTGACAAAACATCAGATTAGCAGCATTTTAAAAAATGTATTTTATACTTTTCACACAGTCTATCAGTAAATACATGTGTCTTTGCTTCAAAAATTAAATGCATGATGTCCATGAACTGATATTTCATGTCACAGCTGTGGCAGTAGCCATTGCCTATTTGTTATTAAAAAAACAATTAATTGGGATTAAAGTTAAAAAAAAAAAAAAAGAGAGAAAACATACATTTACATGCATTTACATACATTTTGAATTTAGTTAATCCATTAATTTAAATTTATTTATGCCTTGCCACAAGTGCCAAAGTTTTTTTAATTGCATTTATTAATGTATTTATTTTGAAGCCCAAGGACAGCAGATACAAAAGGATAACTTACAGTTTCTTATATTATTATTAGTTTTACCTTTATTTAACCAGGAAAAAAGTGATGTTTCTGTTGATTGAGCACTGTTCATGTAAAAGAGGAAAAAACAGGATTCAGCTCCTTAGTGAACAGCAGACCCAGCTCTTAATTGGATTCAAATAGGTCATACATTTAGATGGAAACCCACAGCCTCTGTACACATACTTACATATATGACGGTAAAGGCTTATTCTTGCTCGGTCTGATGTGCGATTACATCAGTGCCCTTAGCTTTAACTTCCACTCAGGTATCTTATATAAAGCAGATAGCTCATTTCATGGTTTTATCTGAGAGGAGAGTAGATGAAGCAGAGAAACACTAACAGAACCCCTGGTCGCATCCTCCGGCAGTTTGTTGAGGTTCAAGACCAAAGTGAAAAAAATATGTCTGTCAATGGCTCTTAAATGTCTGAATTTTTACTGTTGCTGTAGGGAACCATACTACAATATTTTCAACTCATGTGTTTTAATGCAATGTAATATTTGTACTTGCTCCACTTCATTTGCTTTATTTCCTTTTCAGATTACAGGAAAACCATCTCCAAATGTGTCCTGATTTTGAGCAAATTCAAGGATGACGTATTCTTTTATGAGTTGATTTTGAATTTCTCCTCCTTCTAAAACTAAATAATCTTATAAAACACTCTTGGAATGAGTGGAAAATGCATTGATTCAAAGCTGCAAACCGGTCTGTTTGTCTGAGCTCATGAAAAGTTGACTTCTTTAGAGACATGTGGTTCTCACAGGACAATGACACTGCAAATATATGATGATCTTGTAGAATATGGAGCTCTGCTGAAGGCTAAACTACCAACAGTAAATAATTTAGATGAAAAAAGTACAGCCTTGAAGTTATACAGCAGTAAATACGACATGCAAACTCACTGGCCACTTTATTAGGTATACCTTTTTAATGCAAAGTGTGCCTAATAAAGTGGCCCGTGATTGTATATTCTGTTGCTGTAGCCCATCTGCTTCAAGATTCAACAGGTGTTTAGCGATATGCTCTTTTGCTTCCCTTGTTTGTTTGCATTACTCTTGGTTTTCTATCCACTCAAATCTGTCTGACTATTCTTCTTTGACCTCTGGCATTGACAAGACTTTTTTTTTTCTTTCACAAAACCAATGCTCACTGGACATGTTCTCTTTTTCAGACTATTCCTTGTGAACGTCAGAAATAATCTGTAAATCAGCAGTTGCTGAAATACTCAGAATAGCCCATCTGGCATCCATAACAGTGAAAAGTTTACAACTCAATTAAATCAGTTTTATTTCAATTTTTTGATGGTTAGTTTGAACTTTTAAATCACATTAAACATGTCTAAATGGATGGAGGAGCTGCCATGTCATTGGCTTAGTACATATCTGCATGCAGTTGAATAGATGTACCTAATAAAGTGGCCGGCAGGTGTATAATAGTAACATACAAGGACATTTTACTACAGTACATAATGACTATTTTTATTTAGGTACATTTAGCTGCTGGTGCTTCTTCTTCTTTTTTATTATTTAATCTCTTTTATTTATTTATTTATTTTTAATAGCTTATTCTGCCTGACTGTGACAGAATAACCCTTTCATATATGATGTCCACATTTGTGAACACATAGTTAATCCGTGTATCATTCATTCTTTTCATATTCAATTGAGAATCCACTGGGAAAAAAATGTCAAATTAAGGTCCAATATTTATTTTTTTTTATTATTATTCTGAGAAAAAACAGAATTCTGAGATTAAAGTCAGAATTATAATAAATAAATAAATAAATAAATAAATAAATAAATAAATTTACTACAGTACATAATGACTACTTTTATTTTGGTACATTTAGCTGCTGGTGTTTCTTTTTCTTTTTTATTATTTAATTTTTCTTTTTTTTTTTAATAGCTTATTCTGTCTACGACAGAATAACCCTTTCATGTATGACGTCCACATTTGTGAACACATAGTTAAACCGTGTATCATTCATTCTTTTCATATTCAATTGAGAATCCACTGGGAAAAAAAATGTCAAATTAAGGTCCAATATTTTTTTTTTAATCATTATTTTGAGAAAAACAGTCAGAATTCTGAGATTAAAGTCAGAATTATAATAATAATCATAGTAATAATAAAAAATATAAATTCATAAATTTACTACAGTACATAATGACAACTTTTATTTAGGTACATTTAGCTGCTGGTGTTTCTTTTTCTTTTTTATCATTTAATTTTTCTTTTTTTTTTTTTAATATCTTATTCTGTCTGACTATGACATGGCAATGGTTTGCCCCCCATTTGAAAATCTGCCGAAAAAGTCAACCCCAGTCTCCTACATTTCAGTCCGAAGCATTACCTATTGAGCTAAGCTCCAGCTGACCTGAGAACCAACCTATTCGCTATCCGATTATCTTGGTGCTTTTCAGGATGTGATCTTAATATGTAAGCTTCAGGGTTAATTTAGACTAAAGTGTATATTGTGTTGTGGAATATGACCATAATGCACAGTGTCTTCTGGAAACAAAGTAAGCAGTCCTCCTGAGCAGGAATATGACAATTCGAAGAAGGATATCACATAGCGACCCCCCCCCAACTTCCATTTTTTGTGGATCCGCCACTGCATGTACAAGACTCTTAACATCAACAATAACTGGGCTCAAAATGAAAAACTTATTTCCAGGTTTTAAAACTTATTTCTGCAGCTTTCTTTATTACTGGCACTTGCATTATGTGGCACTTTATAATTAAGAACTTTTTGTACTTCTTTTCACTGCAGAAAACCATACGTTCATAATTAATTTGCATATTCTTACCCAAAATATAGGACAAATGAAATATGATGAAAATATGCATATATACACCGCACAGTAAGCCTTCAAGAATATTACACTGAAAGTTGTGTTGCTACTAAATTACACATTTTATTTAAGATATTAAAAATGAAGCTGTGTTTTATTTTTTTTAATCATTCTGGTTTTATTTTGCTCAGAAAGTTGCTGTTTATGTAAGAAAATGTGATTTGCCTATAATAATGTTACAATATCTAAAGCAGTAAAATAAATTTGCAAACACAGAGGTAAATGTGTGTCTTAAACTGAACTGTTTTGTTTAATTAAAGCTACTAAATGCTTCCTTTTCCGCAGAGGTGTAGTCTTTGTAATTACAGCAGTTAGAGCCACATCTCTGCTTTTTCTTCGAGCCCTAAAACCACTAAATCCACCTTAGGGGTATGTGGTAAACCCCCTGCTTGTCCAGGTTTTGCACATTAGCGTTAAAATAAATTGTCCTCGTAAACCTCATATGTACCAACAGGACGTCCCTGCTGTCTCCATCTCCCCGTACAGTCATTAGCTTTAAATCAGTGTCTGAACAACCTGATCTCCCGGTGTCTTCCATCAGTCCACGTCCTGATGGTATCAGGTGCACATATGAAACTCTGCCAGGGTTCACCTATTCCTGCCTCCACTGCACCTGGTGTGACATCTGAAATAATTTCCGTGCTGTATGTGGCTGAGCTTTTTTCCGCTATACACAGAAAGTCGTTTTGAGTTGCGACAGGTCACACTTTGTTTGCAGGATTTTCCCATTTTTGTCTGCAGTCGTTGTAGTATAGACGTCAGCCAAGCACATTCACCTTTACCCTTTCATGCATGAATTACACTGGTCAACAACAAATTTATTGTTTAAGTTTTTTGAGCTGATTTAGGATAATTTTGGTGTGCTGAATCCAAAAATCACATTAATTTTGCTCAATCAGGTCAACTTTCTGAACTATGCTACATATTGGCTTTTTAACATTTTTGCTTACATTTATGGGCATTTTCACATCACATGATACAAAATTCTTTCATATTTCTTGTAATAAACGAGTTCTGAAGATTTTACTTTTGCCAATTTATGATTAATGTTTTTTTTACTATTACAGGTGAATGAAATGGCTTCGACTAGAAGATCTTGCAAAAATAAGCCTGACGTATTCTGCTACATCTGCGGTGAATACACCATTGTACCTAACAGGAATCAAGTCACAAATTTCATAAAGTGTGCATACCAATCTTATTTTGGTATTAAACTTGGTGACCAAGATAAAGTTTGGGTGCAGATTGTGAGAAGATCAAATTTTTCAAAATCAAATTAGCAAAAAAAACTGACCTGATTGAGAAAAACAGATGTCATTTTTGGATTTAGCGGTGCAAAATGGTCCTAATTCAGTTGAAAAAAACCTAGACAACTTGCAAAAAACATTTTTTTGTAACCCAGTGTTATAAGAACCTTAATCAAGATTTTTTTACCTGAGTATTTTTATTCCTCTTTAAGCATGAAAAAAAACAATGTGATTGGCAATTTTTTATGAACCTATTTTTCATGGAGTTACAAAAATATCCACTCAGCTGGATATCACGCATTTACTTTTTGAAGCAAAAAAAAGCATGCATTTACTGGCATATGGTGTGAAAACTATGACATAAAAACATTTTTAATGTGTTTTCTCACATTTTAACATACTATAATACTAGTTATTAGTCAGATAGTATGAAAAAAAAAAGTTCTTGTAAAAAAAAAACCCAAAAAAACAAAACCCTGTTAATTACAGTCTAATAACAATTAGCATTTGATTTACACTCAAATATGTTCGTGCAGATCAGATTTATCAAGAACAGCAAAGTTACAGTAATGGTATGAATGGCAGTGTATGAATGATGCACCTCACTGCAAAAATCAAAATCTTCCCAAGTGTATTTTTTCTCATTTCTAGTCAAAATATCTCATCACACTTAAAATAAGACATAATCACCTAAAGAGTAACTTTTATTTATTAGTAGTTTTTGTTTTGAGGCTCTTTTTTTCTACATCAGTTCAGTTTTTTGGCACCTGATTGAACTCCAAAAATGCATATACATGGTCAAAACTCAGTAAAAACACAGTAAAAAACATAAAGGAAAATCACCTAATCACTGGAAACAGCAGTAAAAATGAAAAAAAAAACAGAAGGAAAGCGGTGCAAAAAAAAAAAAAAAAAAAAGCTCAAACTGTCTATTTTTATAGTGAGTCAGTCTCAGTCACTTCTCTATGTTTTACCCCTATTACAAAGGCGGCGGGGGTGTACTGAGCATGCTCAGATGTCTACGGAAAGAACAAGGTCTATTCTATCAGTATGTTTTGAAAATTTTCCTTTTGAGCAAACGGTTGAATTTTTATGAATATTTAAAGTAAATCTTGTATTCAGAATGTTCACCACAGACACATCAGGGGTTAAAGGGTTAAAACCTCCTTTAAAAAAAAAAAAAAAAAATATATATATATATATATATATATATATATATATATATATATATATATATATTTAAAGGAGGTTCAAGTCTGAGAGTTTGTGTTATCAAGTCTTGACTTTAAAACACTTAAATAAAATACATACAAAAGTCACATTCATTTGCTGTGGGCCTTTGGTTTCTAGTCGGACTCATTTCAGTGTAACACAAAACAATAGATCAACAAAGGTCAGACACAATTCATAATTTTTGTTTCATAATACAACCTTTATTTTACCCATTTTGTTTTGCTTGTTCAGTGCGTTTTAGTGATAGAGAAATAATACTTAAGCTTTACTAAACAGATCTTAAACTTTTGACATGAACATGTTTTCGACTATTTGTGTTTTTACAAAAATCATTTAGAGCAGGGGTGTCAAACATGAGGCCCGGGGGCCAAATGCGGCCCACCAAAGGTTCCAGTTCGGCCCCTGGGATGTTTTTGCCAAGTGCAAAAATTCCACAGTCTTGAATTGAATTAAGCAAAAAAAAAATTAGCTTCAATTAAGGAAAAAATCTTGAATTAAGGCAAAAAAAAAAATCTTCAATTAAGTACAAAAAAAAAATCTTCAATTAAGCTAAAAAAAAAAAAGTCAAATTTAGCAAAAAATCTTGAATTAAGCCAAAAAAAATCTTCAATTAAGTTAAAAAAATCTTAAATTAAGCAAAAAAAAAAAAAAAAAAAAAAATCTAGAATTAACAACTTAATTTTTTTTCTTTTAGTGCAAAAAATAACATTAAATTATGAAAATATTTACATTTACAAACTATCCTGTACCAATAAAATGTGAATAACCTGAACAAATATGAACAACCTGAAATGTCTAAAGCAAATTAAGCACAATTTTAACAATTTTTCTGCCTGTTCCTCAGTGTTTAGTGTCTGTAGATCTGATCCATAATGCACATGTAGAAATGATAAGTTGAGGAATTATATTGTTAAAATTGCACTAAATTTTCTTACTTTTTTAAATTTAAATTTCAGTTTTGTTTTGTTTTTTTTAGGATAGTTTATAAAAGTAACTATTTTCATAATTCAATGTTTGTTTGTTTTTACACTAAAACAAAGACAAAAATTTGGAGTTGTCATTATTTTAGGTTACTCTGTTATGATTTTTCTGGTCCGGCCCACTGCAGATCAAATTTAGCTGAATACGGCCCCTGAACTAAAATGAGTTTGACACCCCTGCTTTAGTGCAAAACATGATTCAGTTTGCCACATTTACATGTTTTACTTTCTTATGTGGAACAAGCTTCTAAGAAATTTTCTTTTTTTTTTTTTTTTATCAGTCATAATGAACAGATGTAATGTGTGTTCCTGTTTTTGATTTTCCAGTCTAAGTTATTACCACTGGAAAGCCCCTTGATGGCCGATCAGGGGGGTCTTGTGAGTGTAATGCTGAATGAGGCACCCTGGGATACTTTAAACTGAAGAAAAATGGACTGTTTGCTATAAAAAGGGCTATGACTGGAAGAAATAAAGAGACTACTGCCTGAACGGTGGCGATTGCCAACATTATGCAGAGTAGTGGTGTGAGCACCATGCAGGATTGGAAATGAATGAGATGCCATTTGAGTTCGCAGTGAAAGGGAAATAATAATCCATGTGATGAAGGAGGTCATTTTGGAACCTGCTGGCACCCGTGAACAGCTGACGAATGACGGTGCTGCGATCACCATGGTGTCTGTTTTTTTTTTTTTTTTTTGCCTTGTCAGATATGAGGAATACATATGAGCCTGTGGCCATCCTCCCTCATTAGTCTGCACACATAACACAGCACACGCAGAGCTGAATGTACCTGGAGCAGGTCGTAAGAGGTCTGCGATGCATTATCTAATCAGTTTGTTTTCACGGGCTCAAGTGGAGAAGCAGATGGACAGAAATCTACCGGAGGCTCGGATTCTAAAGCTCTCTATACCGCTGACTGATCTCTTGTGACATGCTTTCAAAGGAGGCCACAACGGTGCATCAGGAAAATGAAGATAGGGGTTTGATGTGAGGAGAAGGAGAAGGAAGCAGAGTGATGAGGGGGGGAAAAAACAACAGAAGATGTGAATGAGAACCAGTAGGTGTCCTCATTCAACAGTGAGAGGATTCAGACTGTAGCAGCCATTACAGGATCAGATTACTGCAACAAAACCCTGGAGTCCTAAATCCTAATCTCAGGACCTAGTCTGTGTTCTATCAGTACATGTGGGTGTCCATGTATAAGCACTGGGGGGTAGTGTTCTACTTATAGCTGATAGGGGTGTGAGAAAATATTCCATTTCACAAAACTGCATCAATATTAAAAAGTAATGTAATCAATATTTTTTAGGTATTTATTGAAGTAGAGATATGGTGGACAGCCTGATCACAATGAAGGGTACCAGAAAGGGGGCATATAGAGATAAAAAAAAATAATAATGCTCTACCAAAAAATAGGACCAATGGCCCTGTAGCTTACCGGCCAAATGAAAAGCTTTTGGAAATCCATCCAGATGCCATTTACTCTCACCCAGTTCTGTGTGTTTATTATATTACAGAAATAGCCCATGTTTTGGTCATATTCTAATCAGATCTGTAAAAAATTCAAATTCCAACTTGATATCATTGATACTGATTGATTGGATCAATCCACTTCCTATCTCTTATAATGGGAAAACTTTTCAAAGTCGCACCAAATCCAGAATCAGATCCAGATCCAAATAATTTCAATACCTTGTGTTGACATCATCATACAGAAGCTGTATACCAAGTTTGAAGTCAATCAGAACTGGAGTTTCGGAGAAGATGATTAAAATTTTTTCCCCATAAGAGCCCATGTTAAATTTTCCATCAGTTCCAGATCCAGAAGAAGATCCTGATCAGCATGTGGACATTATGTTTTGGTCATCTCCCCATCAGGGCTGGACTGTAGAAATTTGAACTTGATATCATTTATATTTACTGAGTTATTGCATCGATCCACTTCCTATCTCTTATAATGGGGAATTTTTTCAAAGTTGCACCAAATCCAGAATCAGATCCTGATCCAAATAATTTCACTAACTTTTGTTGACATCATCAAAAAGAAGCTGTATACCAAGTTTGAAGTCAATCGGAATTGTAGTTTCGCAGAAGAAGATGATTGAAATTTTTGTAACGGACTACAGACGATGACGACGACGACGGACGCCGCATGACGACAATGGCTTACAGCCTGTCGACCGGTAAGCTTATAATCAGACAGGCCATTTTATTTGTCTGATATTTCTCTTTTAAAGTCCAAAATTTTTTTGTATTATGGTGTCTACTAAAAATTTCGCAGGCTTGTACCCCTGTCAAATCAGAAATTATTGAGTGTACGGACACTACAGCCTAATAGCCTCCATATTTAATGCCTACAAAGATATACAAATGTTTCAGCACTCAGGATAATCATGCATTGTTTATTGCATAGATGTCGTGTCCAAAGCATGTGTGCTGAAAAATTCCATATATTGACAGAAAGAATAAAATTAGACCCACATATTTTGATATGGTGTACGGACACTACAAGTTTGGAATGGAAACATGGTCGCATCTCTGTTAGATCTGTAACTAAGTCTTCCTGCTACAGGAGGAAATAAACATTTGTGAACAAGTTATAACAATATATCTATAAGGCATATACGCCATATTATTGATGGAAGTATATTGCGTACGGACACTACATGAATTTTGGTGAACAACGCTCCATTGAAAACATGCGGTTGGACGTAAACATCCGTTTGCCACATTGTTGCCAAATTTTCTGCAGCCAGGGAGCATACCAACATCTGTCTAGTTGTGCATATTTAATCATACTAATACTGAAATAACAGGTTCCCACTCTATTATTACAATTAAAGGGCTGTAAAAGAAGGGTTTTCAGAACAAAATGGTTGATTGTCTTAATACTGAAAATAAGAATTGATAATCAAACAGCTGTTCAACAAAAAATGATCAATAAATGAAAAGCAATATGATGTGTGTATTTTGTAATAAAAAAAAGAAACAGGAGTTGAGTAGTAATTATTTATTGTGTTACAAAACATTATGTACAATAATTTTGCTCTCTTATAACAATAAAATTGTGCATGTTTTCACATTCATTGGGTCGCCATTTTATCAGTTTTTATCCGATTTTCTTCAAATTTGGAGGATTGCAAGATCTAGTAATAAGATGGCCAAAGAAACATTTTGGGAATGGTTTTGGGGGGATCTTTTTGCAATACTGATCAATAACTTCTGCAAATATACTTGTACACCTTGATTGTGATCAGGCCGTGGATTAATTTATTTATACATTCACATGGGTATTTTGTTCTGTTGTTTATGTACTGTAGAAGTAATGTTGAGATTTTTTCAACATTTTTTTGTCATAATGAGAATGCTCGATGCTCTACACATTAAATTTAATGTAAACAGTGGATCAAGTGAAAAGGATAGGCAGAAAATAAGCTTTTACTTCGAGCCTGTTCCTTTTTTGGTTGTTATGTTTATTATAATTATTGTAGTAAGTGCAATGATTAATATACAAACCAAAAATAAATTCATTTATTCATATTGCAGATTATGCATAGTTTTTAGAAACTGATAACACTGTTTTGTTAATAATGGTTATCTCAAGCATCCTAAAAGCACTTTTTATTGTTTGAAAGAGAAAGATGTTAGTTCCTTTGTTGGGATTGCACAAAAATAATGCAATTATGTTGGATAATTCAGGGACTGTGCACTATGCGTTTTTTTCACAAGTAATAGAATATATACATTTGAGCAGGATTTTAAAATGAATTGTCTGTAAAACATAATTTTACTTATTTATTTATTTTTGTGTGTGTTTTTTGTACTGGTAAATCCAGACGTTAAAACTAAATTTATCCAAATCTTGCACTTTAATTTTTTACAGTGGACAGTTTTGTGCACTAGATTGTGCACTAGCGCTAGATCATGTTCTGATCAAATAAAAATGTTTAGTATTTGAACATATTTCTGGTGTAATAAAATTTTTCCAGGAAATAATATTTTACAAACTGGAACAAAACAAACAAAAAAAAATATATTGTTAACAGTATCTTGATATATCGTGGTACATCGTGATCCTAGTATTGTGATTTGTATTGTATCACCAGATTCTTGCCAAACACACACCACTAGTAGCTTGTATTTTGCAGCAGTTTTCTGGTAGTTCAACTACAATACCTGAAGTAATGTTATGTTTTACTCCTGTTAGAACCAGCAAACCCAGGCCATAAAAGGTAAAGGTCTTTTTTTTTTGTTTGTTTGTTTGTTTGTACAATTGCTTATCCAGTGAAATTTACCCTCCAGACCTCTGTGCAGGTCAGGTACAAAAGGTCAGGGGTTACATACTGTCCTCACAGAGCATTGTTATCATGAAGCAAGAGGAAGAATCTTAATGACCATACTTGACTAAGAACATGACCCTAATTGACTCCAAAAAACAATGGTACATGTAATATCTGCTGCAAAAGTGGTGCCACAAAAAAATGGTTTTCAAGATAGTAAAAAAAAAAAAAAAACATATTTGTGGAGTCTGCTTTTCCTAAAAGAAATGTCATCTTGTCAACCGTGGAAAACATGAGACACTTAAATAACTCCATTAAATCTATTTCTCTTTACTTTATCTGCAATAACTTCAATTTGCATACATTTGCAAATAGATTTGTAGTTGTATATTCCCACTCACTTCCAACAGGGAAATGTTATGTAAATGTATTTTTAAAAGACACTACAGATGTTCCAAGTTACTTACATTTTATAATATCCTACATTTCAATTCATTATGTTGATTAGTGTTAACCAAATATCCAAAGTTATTTCAGATCATAGTCATTTTTAATGTAAATTATACTGGTATTTGTAACACAGACTCCTATAAACAGACTAACCATGACGAGTCATTTTTTCTGGTAAAATAAATTCTTAACATATATTGAAGCAGACAGAATAAATCCTGGTGGGAATCCTGCTAGGAAGGTGTAATTCGGACGAACTAATCCTACCCACATACTGCAGAGTATATTTATCTGTAGAAGTCAAATTACAGTACACAGGCGGTGACAGGGTCCATAAGCACACACTTACAGAAATGATCATTCCCACAGGCGTGATTCAATGCTGCTGTCACAAGGTACATTACAGAAAATAGCGACTACACATGTTGTACAGTAATTTGTGCTCAGTTGCTGCCTCCAGCTTTACCGTGTGAATTTCACATGGAGGCTGGTGCTCTGGAGAGAGGTCAACTGAGCTCCTGAGAGGAAGGAAGTTACATTTTGTATCGGTGGAAACACAGACCACAGCATGTCATACTCTGAGATCCACGTCCACAGAGAGGCTGGTGTCAAAATATTGTACTGAATTCCAAAAAACTGGAAAGCACGAACAAAAATGCTAACAAAATAGCTTTAGCGGACGAAAAACATCATATATCAGTATTTTACAGGATTATATTGAATGAGCTACATGCAGTATTTATTATATATAAACTATCATTAGACTGTTTCGAATAAAGAGCCAAGCCAAGTTACGGCAAAGACATCAGTGTATTGGACCCTATAACGCCAAACGTATCATATTTAACACAGGAGTTTTGAAGCCCTCTACATGACCAGTGTGATATCTTTTTTTTCTTGAAAACCTGATGTATACAATTAGATACATGCAATACACAAATAATCCACCAGGAGGGAGGAATTCATTCACCAGAGGCCTTTCCAGTGACACTACAAGATTAAATTAATGTGGAAGGAGGCAGAGCTTTGCCAATTTTCGAAAAGGAATTATCAATTTGTTAGACATGTTTGTGTTATATTATGTTTTTGTTTGTTCAAAAATAATATTTGAGCATTGAGACCTGGAAAGGAAAACTAACACAATGGGGCCTTTGACCAAAGTGTCAGAAAATGACAAGATGAGATGAGAAACACTAAGAAACGACTGTTAGTCTTCCCCCCAAAAAAGAAAAAAAGTAATAAAAATCACATCCATTATAAATAATCATTTTGAATCACATACGACTGGTTCCTTCAGCTCCTCTCAGGAAGAAAAATCAGCCTTTAAAGCAGCGTATGACTTTCATTACAAATGTTTTTTTTCAAATTTGTAAAACCCGAGTGATAGCCTAATTATCACTAATCACTAGGGATGGGAATCGATAAGAATTTAATGATTCTGATTCCATTATCGATGCGATTCCTTATCGATTCTCAGAGGGAATAAAAGAGTACAAACGGGTGTGTTTGCATTAACCGTCTTTTATATTTCCATCTCTGCACAGAAAATATAACATATACAGTATGTACAAATAATAATAACAGATGATGCCAGGCCCGGTTCGGGGGGGTCGGGGGGGGGGGCTGCAGTGAAAGTGAATCTTAAGACGCTTTACTAATTCCTCTATTGCCGCATTTCCACTACATAGAACCAGTTTGACTCGACTCGACTCGGCTCATCTCCCGTTGTTGTGCACCTCATTTCCTTTCCCCTACCTTCAGAAACTTGTACTTGAGGGGGTACGACATTTGTTGCCCACACCGGAACCGGAACTGTGCCCAGCGTTCACTCTGCCGCTACATTCACAAGCGTCGCTAAGTACTGTATCAAATACATAACATTCCTGTAAATGATTCACATGCTGTGGACAAATGTTTGAGCATATTGGAGGGATTCCACCCTTTTGAAGACATGGAAGCTTTGACAGTGTTCCAGTGGACCTGGTGTCGTCTTTTTAGACCGTTTCTGCCTCAACACCATGTTGGCTACATTCTGACCAAAACAATGCAGCGTACGCGTGACATCATCACGCATGAGCAACAAAGGCAGAATCGATAAGCAGAATCGTTAAGCAGGCAGACAAACGATTCCAAGGAATCGAGCTACTGGGATCCGGTTCTCAAAAAGAACCAGTTCTCGATTCCCATCCCTACCCACAATGCTTCAGCTTAAATTGCAGGATATTCTCCTAAATGGCGTCTTTTTTTAAAATACGAAGATAAGGCTCTCATTCTCTGACCTGATGCCTCACTGTATTTACTTTCCCTTCTTAAATGCTCATTTTTATTTTTAAAATGTAATCATGCATTTTTTATGGCTAAACATCTTATGAAAACTATAAGTTGCTGATTCTTTATTCAGCTTCTAGTGCATCCCAACAAATAGCAACTTTAAGGCACTGAAACTGATGAGAAGCCAATAATACAGTCAAACAATAAAACAATAAGTCAGTGGAGGGTGATGAAATTGCTGCATAAATATGTTGCGTCTGTACACAAAGCCCTCCATGCAAATGCACAGAGTCTGAAGGTACATAAAGTATATGAGCAGAGAGGTGAAGGGACAGAGACAACTGGTAAAGAAAGTCACACCATGCATTCATGTGGGAGAGCAGGAAAGTGCAGATCGATAGTGACAGTGGGTAATGACTGTTGTGATCCTGCTGGACCTTTAGGGGCTGCCCCGGTGCCTCCTCAAACCCACTGTGGACTTCACAGCCTCTTCATTCATTACTTCTGCAAGAAATGAAGGCGATACAAGGGAAAGGGAGGAGGGAGGGGGGAGGAAGCTGATGTGGGAGGTGGTTTGACATTTTCTGTTTTCTCTGTGTGGAAGTGGGGAAGGTTGGCTTGACAAATATGACTTTTGTGAAGGTGCATGAGGTTAATTTCTATTGGCAAATCAATATTTTCTTTGGTTGTAAATGTTTACTCTCTTTTTTTTCCCCCTCGTGATACACTCATCAAAGACCATTCTAAGATCCTACCTTTAATTTCACTTAGAATTCATACATTTTTTACAACTTACATAGATTTTACACCATCCATCCATCCATCCATCCATCCATTAATTCCAAAATTAAGCTTCAGATATCGTGTCAGCAAAGTGTATATCAAAGCCCAATATGTGTAACACAAAGGATTAAGAATGAAAACATAATGTGGCACCGATTATGTAACTACGAAGAATGTCATGCAAGTAGATAATGCGATTTCCAAGAAACAGGCGGTTTCATTTGCTTCGCTTCAAATTAGCAAATCTCCTTGGATAGAGATTCTTGACCTGCACAATGAAATTTAGTGCTTTGTTACAGTTCTGTAAAGCTCTTTCAGGGAAATGGATAAACAAGGATTATCCGGACTAAATGAGATTAAAAAAAAAAAAAAAAGTTAATATCTTGAAATATTGGACAACCTCAAGTAATATTTTGAGATATAACTATTATTGTGATGTGTCCATATCAAACTGTAAGACAGGTCTCTGATGTCCTCTGGTTCTGGTCTTTTTATATTGTGATATTAAAAGCACGACCTTAATCCACATTAAAAGTCATTACCCAATCTATTAAGATATTTTTAGATCAGAAAAGTGTAAATCTACACACCTTAAAGGTGCCCTGCCACACAAAACCATTGTTACTTGTATTTTTTGAAATATGTTAGGTCCATAGGTGTTCGTGTTACATAGTGATTTTGAAAATAAACCTCTACCTCCTCTGTCTGCTATTGCCACTGAAAAGAAACAAGCAGAGGAATCAGGTTAATTAGAAAAGCTGGTCAGTGTGACATGTTAACACCTGAGCTCATTAATATTCACGAACTAGCCCGGGTGAGACCATACCCACAGAATTTGCCTAGCTTAGTCGCAGTTTTCCTATACAGCAAGCTGGTGCACTGTAAAGGGGGGGTAAGCGTGACAAATTCATGGGGCCCAGCATTCCCAGGGGGCCCATAGAGCAATGGAGGGGGCCCAGTGGATACAGGTTAGAAGTTGGGAAAATTCCGCGTGCAAGAGAAGCATAGAAGCTGGGAGTCAGACGTTCAAAGCATGTTCAGTTTCACGTTCAGTTTCCGCCAGTTCCTCTACTTACAATAATAATAATAATAGTAATAATAACAATAATGGATTAAATTTATATAGTGCTTTTCTATGAATGCATACTCAAAGCACGTACAGTGGACCCATTATTCATTCGCTCTCACATTCACACTCTGGTGGTGGTAAACTACATTTGTATCCACAGCTGCCCTGGGCCAGACTGATGGAAGCATAGCTGCCAATCCACGCCTACGGCCCCTCTGACCACCACCGAACATTCACACACATTCATACACCAGTGTGAGCTGCAGCACTGGAGGAAAGGAGGGTGAAGTGCCTTGCCCAAGGACAAAACAGCACATGGAAAGAGCGGGATTTGACCCACCAACCCTTCAGTTATTGGACGACCCACTCTACCATCTGAGCCATGGCCACCCCACTTGTTACACCGGGTAAAGGATGCTGAAAAGCCAGACTTTCATTGGCTAGGTGTTAGCCAATCAGAGTCAAGCAGATTAGCAGAATATTCATGAAAAATGGCACAAATTGAGCTTAGTCTTCCAGCAGGCTTTCTACACCATGTTAGAATGGCTTGAAACTTGGTAACCAAGGCATTTTTTCCACAAAAAATGTTACAGAGTCCATGGTAGAACTTCAAACCTGACCCCAAAAGTAATGAAATACATGTGGCAGGGCACCTTTAAGTAACACGTAAACTGGTGAGCTCCAGCAATAACAGCAAAGTCTCTAGAAAATGAAGTGAAAAAAAAAAAGTCCAACTCTACTTGCCCTGCTGAAGTTAGCTGTAAAGACTACCGAATTGTGTTAAAAAGGTCTCTCTGCTGATGTAATGAAAACACACCCAGCACAGTTCACCTGCCTGGTCAGTCCCCGTGAGGAAAACAATGGCAGACTTTGAGCGCAGTGAAGCATGTTCCTGCACTGACAGGATATGTGTTAGCTGAGTAAAGATATGATGTGAGATTTAGCCCAACTGTAGACCCAGGAGAGGCAAGGCCACTACTACAATGATCCCAATCATCCCGAGGTCAGGACACTTTTTCACATCATTATCCCTCCTCTGTCTCTGCGGCTCCCAGAGGAAGTTGTGGCTACTGCTGGAGGAGGTGGAGGGGGGCTTATGCCATAACACCACCACCGTAAACTTTAGTGATGGTCTGACAGGTTCGACACACAGAGGTTACCTCAGTGATCTGTCAAGAAAAACTGTGACCTCCTCAGGGAGAAGGGGGCAACTGGAAGAGAAGTTTTTCCAGTTTGCTGTTGTTACTACAGTCTGGAGTAAAGAGACAGTGTGTACGTGTCCTGCAAAGCTGAAAGTTGATTGACTTTCACGTCATACATTTACCACCTGATGAAACATGCGGTAAATGCTTTATGAAACTTGAGACACTTTGATTCATCCATTCTCATCTGAACAGTCAGTGTTTCACTTTAACCACTGAAATGCTGTTATTCTGATATCACCCCAAGCAGTAGTTTTGGTGACCAAAATCGGCTAAAATTTGCTTAGAGGTCTTATTTATGTCTTTGTGCATAAGAAATCAATATAAGTAAATCCCCAAAGGAACTTTGTGTTGGTAAATGCAAGTTATGCAAATTGACAGGATTTCAGTTCTGTTGCAACATGTTGATGGTCATATGAACTATGTTTTCAGGTCCAAAATGTCCAATTTCATCACAATTAATGCTATATTTTCATGTCACAAATGGCCAAGTTATATTTTAACTGAATTTACCTGAAAAACAAATATTCTATTCTTTTACATTCCCCAATTTTTCTTACAAGATTCTATCCTACATATCACATGTTTTATTTTTACAGGTTGCAATATCGAGTATGGTGCTGATCCATCCTGCTTATGTTACACCAATACATACATTAAGAATGTCGCACGTCACTTTTTAAATCAACAGTTTTCTAATAATAAGCATTTTTATCAAGAAATAACAATTCTATATTGTTATTTCCTCTTTAGTATGATGATAAACTATACAATAAATAATTATGATGCTAGTTTTTGCACAGGGATCATTTGTGGAAACGGTGACATGGCTGCCGAGCATCAGTATGATGGGATCCTTAACAACCATGTCACATCCGTCCACTGTCACATTTTGTGTTTTTGTGTCAGCTGTTATTGTTTACATCCATAATACTAACATTTATGAATAAGAGAATTAGCAATAGTAAGTATATAAGTTTATTCCTAATAAAGTACTGGTACTGACCAGAGCATCATGGGTAATGTCACGTCCGTCCACCAGCAAAAGTTTTCACATATACGTGCTATTCAAAATCCAATATTTCTGAAAATATAGCTTCCACTGTCAAATATCAGTAGTCTGTGCACAAATGTATTAGCATTATTTCAACACAGTTCTATGCATTTCTTACAACTTTTTTTTTCTGACAATAATGGCCACTCATTTGACCCCCTAAGTAAATTTTCGCCAAAATATAAGATTTAATGACTCTATCCTGCATAGATCCATATTAATAGTGTTGGATGGGAGAGTCACTACAAGTAGCCGCATTAACTCGTTATAGGGCACTCATAGAAACACTTGAAAATCTAAATTTCAACATTAGTGTGTTATTGGAGGACATAACAAGACTTTATTACTTTTTGGAAATTTTTCAAAATTAGTTGTTGTCACGTAGAAAATCAAGGTTAGTGAAGTTACCATATTTGGTTCCTTGCCCCTTCATTTCCTGAAAGTCACTTGCTTTGTTAAAAAGAAAAATTGTTTCAATAAAATAAGTTTTCAAGTCTTTAGTCCAGGGATCACAATTTACAAGTTCAATATGTTTTATGGAAAGACTGATGAAACACCTACACATATGTCAGTAAAAAAAATAAGCCCTGCAACTTTGTTTGACCGTCATATCCAACTGTAGTCAACAGGGACGAGAGGTTCACAGATAATCAAGTTTTAAAGGGCGATGTAGTAATAATAGCTCAGAGCACAAAAAAAATGATCATCTATTAACCCTCTATAGCACGCTAATAGAAACACACTGAAATTCTAAATTTCCACCAAGGTTAAAATAATTCTGGATTTTTCATTATAGTTTAGTTTTATTTAGTTTGGACCTTTTTTTCTAATTCAGTTTGTTTTAATTTGTTTTTAGAGCAGGTTTGCTAGTTTTTATTCGTTTCTTTTTTTTTTTTTTCTAAATGCTTCATTTTAGTTTTAGCATTAATTTTAGTTTTGTCGTATCTTTTATCTTCTTTGCCGTCGTATTCAAATAAATCCCATACAGGACTCTGCTGCTTTCCCCCAACTTTTGTCTCCATGTTTCCAGGTAGAGTGGGGACCAGAAGACGACTCTAAACCACAACTGACGAGAAGTGACGGACCGTTAAATATCTTATGGTGCCGCTAGCTAAAATTGCTAGAGCGAAATAAATCGCTTTCGTATCAATCTGACGTTGACAAAGACGAAAACTAAGGGAATTTTATCCATAATTTTTATAAGTTTTAGTTAGTTTTGTAAGCACACAATACAGTTTCAGTTAGTTTTCGTTTTTTTTCTTTTAATTATAGTTTTTATTCATTTCAGTTAACAAAAAAGTTTTTTTTCAATTCTAGTTTTCGTTATTTTGTTAGTTTTCATTAACGATAATAACCTTGATTTCCACCTTAGTGTGTTGTTGGAGGACATAATAAGACTTTATTACTTTTGTAAAATGTTTTAAAAGAAATTTTATCATTATGTAGAAAATCAGTGTAAATGAACTTACCATATTTGGTTCTTTACCCATAAATGGCAAAAAAAAAAAAAAAAAAAATACAATAAGTAAATATAAAAAATACGAGAAAAACACATAAGGTAAGGTGAAAGGAACATGTATTTTAGAACATTAGACCAACATGTACTGATCCAGACACCTGTCCACATCCACATTCTCCCTTTGAACATCATTCCTTACATTAGTACCATTACTTCATGGTACCTAACAAAGCAGGTACACTCACTGTTCATGCAGAGGTGGACCTTACAGACCCTGTAGACCACACTGGACCTGAGATTGTTGTCACTGTCCTCACTTTAACTGTTGCTGTCAATGTCTTGTAATGTATGCAGAAACGACCAAAAATGGTTACTTGCCCGATAAAGGGTTAATACTTAGACTGCATGTCTCATCACATGATGGTAATGCCACTGTTTTCTAAACCAAATATCTTTTTAGTAGTTAACCCATAAAGACCCAAACATCCACTGCTGACCAGAAGTATCCACTGATCTAAACTGTTTAATTACTGTTGACCCACTTATCTTATCAAGTATGTAAATAATTGGTGTAAAATACAGTTTGTCATCTTTTCATGGTGATCAATTATGACCCATTTGGACGTTCAGAGAATCCATAGTCAATGTGGAAACACTGTCATCTTCTATAACATTGATTCAACAGTAAAACCCATTGAGTTTGATAAATGACAGTGGATGAAGACACTTGGTTTATGTTCAGTTAATGATATATTTTGCTGAAAAAGTCACATTTTCTTCAGTTGTCTGTGTTTCTGATGGAATAACCCTCAATGTTAATCTGAACTTTTATTAAGATCTACGTGATCAGTGAATTAATATAGGGAAATACATGATTTTTACTGAAATAAAGCCAAACACAGAGGGTAATATTACAATAAATGGTTATAAATGACTTCTGAAAGATTACATTTAGAGGAAAAAATCATAAGGGAACTACCATAAAAGTAGCACTAGGTCTTTATGGGTTAAGATCCTTTCTTAAGCAGGGAGAGTGATTGTATTCACAAAGTTCAATTTTCCGACAGATCCTGAATGCAGCTCAAGCAGAGCACACTTTGAAATAAAGTAAAGCAACGATTAAATGATGCCTCAAACTTACACAGACGTATATGAGTAGACGAAACACTGGCTTTTATGATGAAGACATAAAGGAGCGATCCTCGTTGGGAGTCAGGAAAACACTCAGAGCTGGAGTTGATATTATGGAAACATGAGTTTGACTGAAACAACAGAGAGGAATATGTATTCAGGAGCTGACAGTGTAAATCCCAGAAGAAGCTGCTCTGAAAACACATTGAGGAAATTCACAAATAAGCTACTCAACCATCATGAAATAAGCTAATCAAGCTACTGTCTATAGGCAGTAGATTGGCATGGTTAAGCATGAATGGAAGAGTACAGCACAAAATGAAATCAATTAAGAATAAAACACTCATAAGAAAGCTAACAAAAATGGAAAATAACTACTCATGCTAATTATATTCATGTTTAATGACTATTCAAACTATAATTTCACCTCACGTCTAAAAACACACTTTTTCTCATTAACTTTTAATCAATGAGTGAGACTTTTTTTTTTTTAGATTTCCTGTTGTTTTAACCAGATTTTAATTTGTCTTTGTTTTTATGATGGTTGTATTTTTTTGTTCTTAGCCTGCTTTGTTTTATGATTTGTGTACGGACTTTGGGCAGCTGTAAAGTTTTTAAAGTGCTTTATAAATAAAGTTGGTGTGGTATGGAATGGTATGGTAAGGTATGGTATGGTATGGTATATTTTGTATAGAGAGGGTAAAACAGAATGAAAATCTGTTGTCAAAATATGGTGGTTTGATAAAAAACTGCATAATTCATGTGATTTAAGCTCCTAAAACAGAATGAGCCAAATAATAAATTGTACATTACCAATAATAATAATAATAATAATAATAATAATAACAATAATCCTACTATAAAGCATGTTTCATGTCTGTACAGTGTCCGGCCGGCTGATTGATGTTGCAGCACGGGAGGGCGTTTGGGTGTAATGCTGCTGTTGCACCACAGGAGGGCGTCATGCTATTGTACAATGGCACCACGGGTACAATGCTACTAATAAAAAAAAAAAAAAAAAAAAAAAAAATAATAATAATAATAATAATAATAATAATAATAATAATAATAATGAAGTGTAACAATAGATCATATACACCAAAATAACAATGGGGTAAAATAAATGAAAAGGTGTGAATATCAAATTTTATAAAATTATATTAAGCCATTGTACGCTGATTTTACTCAGTATAAACATGTAAAAAGTACCTTGCAATGTAGTAAACCACCATCAGCCCTGGTAGTGTAAAAATGGTAACATCACTATAGTTACTTTAATGTGGAGTAATGGGCATCTTAATTCATTACATTTAGCTTGTCCAACACCACTTGTAAAACTGTGCAACACCTTCTAAAATTAACGCTTAGGAATGGAGTTCGCCAATGTCAACAACAACAACTAGCCCCCGAGGAAAACACAAGAGTAGTACGGGAATGAGTCGCCAATAAATCAACTTGGATGATACAGACTAGTCAAGCCTTTTTGGACTGCCTTTTTAAAAGCTATGAATTTGCCATTTGGATGCCACGATCCTTTTTTTTTTTTTTTTTTTTTTTTTTTTTTTGAGGGCCAGAAGTGACAAGAAGTTGGAGCTGGGGAAAAGAGGTGAATATTACATAGCTGACAAATCACATAGCGCAATAGCAAATGGATACTACCATGAGATGGAGTCATTTCAACAGGCTGGTTATTGTTATTGAATCTTTATAAGGTCTTGTCGGTGTATCTTTTCTATCCGATCTACAGTAGAGCCATCTGAAACAAGCAGAAATAACCTTGCCATTAAGTGTCTTGTCCACTTAAAGGGGTCATATTTTGCCAAACCCACTTTTATTAGTCTTTGGTACATTTATTTGTGTATTTGGACCCTAATAGTTCAAAATGTTTGAATTTGAACCCTCCAGGTGCTACAAAGCTGTCTTTATAGTCATTCCGGCAAAAATCCAGTGGGTTTCTACAACCTGTTTTAATTCTGCGTCTATGACTAGTTACGTCACGACATTTGCACATATAAGGTCAAGACTTCCGACGAACATTTCTCCGAGTACGACATAATTGTTTATCAGCGGCAGCGGTTGTAGTAAAAACCGAAAATATGTCCAAACTTTGAGGCAATTACCTAAAATGAGGCTGAACAGGACAGAGCAGCACAGTCAACAACCTGAAGGGGGTGGGGTGTGAAGTGGCTCATTTGCATTTAAAGGGCCAGCGCTCAAAACAACCTTTCTGGTGTCATTACTCAGAAATAGGGTTGAAGATGGACCTGTGGAGTTGAATTAATGAAGAATTCAGACCCAAGCATAGCATTTACAGTTTATGTAGACCACAGGGAAATGTTTTAAAATGCATAATTCTATTTTAAAAATCAAAATATCACTCCTTCAATGGTTAAAAAGACATCTTATATAACTGTAATTTTCCTGATTTGATTTTGTCTTAGTCTTATGTTGCTTGTTACACCCACCCACTTATATCTCAAGAACAGAAAAGGAGAAAAAAAAAAAAGAAAGAGAGAGAGCCCATCTTTACAATGTAGACATAAATAAATCAACCTCATCCCATTGGTTTTCATCAGGTAACAGCAAGATGTTTCTTCTTGACAATCTTAATCGAAATGTGGTCAAAAAGTTTACTTTTAGCTAGAAGCAATATTGGATCTGCACAGCACATTATAAGTTTTGATGTTATATACAGAGTGCAATTTGTTGAGGTGGATGGGGAGATCAACCTCACCCCTCTGGTTTTTACATCCCTACTTCTACTGAATGAATTTCATCCTGGGGGGGACAACCCGGTCAATAATTCAAAACCAATTGAAATAACAGGCGGGTTGGGACTGACTTTTCTTACAACTATAGCCTACATTACTGGCACTAAAGGCCCCACAGAGTCGGGCGTACTTGACTCCATGGACGTCTGCGCGTACTTGTGGCGGACCCAAAGCAGACCGCTCACAATACGCCCAACTCTGTGGGACTTTAACCTGAACCAAACTGTCAGCACTTTTAGAGTTCGCGAATGTCCCCATGCATATAAACAGGGGTGCCGCTACCAATTGTGGGCCCAATGAAATGTAAACGTTGTGGGCCCTTTCATAAAATTCAGTATCTTGTCGATCTGTCAGGGGGTGAGGGGTTATGTATGTATGTATGTATGTGGAGGTGCGGTCCATACATAACGTCACTTACGCTAGCGTGAAAACGTAAACTTAACATGCTTTCAGTGTCTGACTCCCGGCTACAATGCCTCTCTTATACAGCGGATCGTACATGAAATTTTCCCAACTTCTACCCTTTACCACTGGACCCCCTCCACTGCTCTATGGGCCCCCCACAAATGCTGGGCCCCACGAATTTGCCACGTTTACCCACCCTTATCGGCGCCCTAGCACATAAATACATTGCATATCTTACCTGCCTCTCTCTGCAGCCTATACATCAGTATCTCTCAGTGTCTGAAAGGAACGTTTTTTTGACCCACCCCACCCGACCCCCAGGTAACCCGCTGATCCAGTCATCACTAGTCCAGGCGCCAGTGTACATGTTCAACTGCATCTTTTTTTTGTTTTTTTTTTGCCATTAGTTCCGTATGTCTCCGCCCATCCTACCAGTCTAACGTTGTTTTTTTTTGCTGTGGTTCTCAAGCATTTGTACACGATCCCATAACATGTCCACCTTTTTCCCCATAGTATCGGTGTCTGTCGCGAGGCTCTCAGTCGTATCCTCCAGCTGGGAGATCCGCTAATCTGCCTCCTCCACTCGCAACTGTAGCCCACTGTTATATCTCGTCAGATCTGTTAATCATGTTAATGTTTAGTGTTTTATGTCTCGTCTTTGGTTTTCAGTGTTTTGTCTTTGTTTGATTACCGTACTTTCCGGACTATAAGCCGCTACTTTTTTCTCATTTTGAACCCTGCGGCTTATACTGCGATGCAGCTCGAGTATAGATTTATACGGGCTAAAGGCCACCAGGGGGCGCTCTAGCAGGAAGTGCAAAAGTGAGACAGACAGGTGGAAGAGGTGATGAAGAGGAGAAGTTTTAAGCTTAACTTTTAACAATCATTTTGCATGTCATGCACAAACACTCATCATGGAAAACACACGAAGAAATGCATATGATGCAGCTTTTAAGTTAGAAGCAGTCAATGTGTCTGTCTAAGAAGGAAACTGAGCTGCAGCATGGAAGTGCCATTGAGCAACAACGGAGGAGAGATGTAGAAGGTGTGTGACGGGACCTTTCTGAGACTGTTCAACTCCAACACTGAAGAAGACGACTGCAGTGGTTTCAATGAGCAGAAGGAAGATGAAGATACAGATCAATGACTTTTCTGGGTTTTTGAACCAGCCGTGTTCCTGCCGTTTTACTGCTGTGTTGCAGGCACTGTTTGGAAAAAAGCAGTTAAGGTATGGAAATAAATACTTAAATAATCTTTCTGTTTACCATCGTTCTGTGTAAATATCTAATGTCACTACATGGACACCTGCGGCTTATAGTCAGGTGCGGCTTATAGCCCGGAAAGTACGGTAGTCACTTTATATTAAGTTAGAGTCGTTCATGTTTGGTCCTGT
This sequence comes from Sphaeramia orbicularis, assembly GCF_902148855.1. Taxonomy (NCBI): domain Eukaryota; kingdom Metazoa; phylum Chordata; class Actinopteri; order Kurtiformes; family Apogonidae; genus Sphaeramia; species Sphaeramia orbicularis. Next base: position 18,429,263 of record NC_043975.1, read on the forward strand.
CTTGCACTTCCTGTTTTATTTTGTACACATCTCTTCCCTCTTGTTTCAGACCCTGACTTCTTCCCTTTGTGCGTTTTCCCACCAGTGTGATTGTTAGCCCCACCCCTGATTGTTGTCACCTGTGTTCCCCTACCTCATGTATAAATAGTCCTGTCTCCCTTTGTCTTGTGCCAGTTCATCTGATTCCGTCAATGTGTTTCACGTCAATCTGCCTACCAGGTTTTTCCATGTTTGTCAAGTTTTATGCTTCAAGTTTTCCAGTAAGAGTTTTGTTCATCAAAGAGATTTGTTTGTAGTTTTTTATATCCTCCTTGTGAGCGCTTTTTGTTCATCACTTTTTCATAATTAAAATACTTTTGTTAAAATCTTCAGTTTTTGTGAGTTGTACATTTGAGTCCACCATTTCATGTGTCAAAGAGTTCTAACACCCACTGACAGAGTTTTTCAGCTCGGTGGTTGTTTCTTTGATAGTCAACACATCCGCAGCAACTTCTGTTAGTTCAGTACTTAGTTTGGTTATTTCAGCAAAGACTTTTTCAATACTTATTTCATCTTCAGAAACTTTGTCAGGAGGCTTGTCCTCATTAGCAGCTAGGGTGTTACCAGTAGCCATGCGGCTTGTATCCTTGAAGTATTTCGATGTTGTCGCCATTTCTTACGGTCAAAAGTGTAATCAAAGTACTGCCAAAGTTTTCTGGGATAGAGAAAATCAATATTTAGTTCAGGGTAGGCGGATAAATACGAATTAAGCGATTAAATTAGCAGCGGGTGATCAGAGCTTGCCTACATTGCAGCCATCTTGCTCGGCGTACCCACGTGACTCGTTCAACTGCATCTTAATCATTAGGTTTTATGTTCCGTTTTACAGTCTGATTGAGTTTCCCGTTCGCCATAAATCCTCTACCATGTGATCGCCCCTTATCCATGGTCCTGAAACTTAATTAGGCCACTCCCACATAGCCGGTGTGGCCGTTGCAGAAAATTAAAAGTTTCATGTATTTTTAGTTTGCATTAAAGATGAATGTTCAACTGTTTGACATGTAATAAGGCCTACTATTAACCCTTTCATGCATGAATTATGAGTACCTTAGTCAAGAGGTTTTTCTTGAGTGTTTTTATTCGTCCTTGGGCTTAAAAAAAACAATACAATCGAGTTTTTTTTCTTTTTTTCCTCTTCATTGAGTCACAAAAATGTCTGTGCATTATATTGTTGAAGTAAAGAAACGTGTTTAAATCCCAACATCAGAAAGTGATATGAAAACAATGAAATCAAAACATTTTTAATGCTAATAATCTGATGTTTTCTCACATTTTAACATATTCCAATGCAAATTATTACTCACTTCATGGAGATAATATGCAAAAAAAAAGTAGCAATTAACAACTGATTTACACTTAACCCTTTCATGCACACTGGTCACTACAGTGGACAGCTATTCTACAGCTGTTCTCCTGTATATTCATGGATTTATTTTTTTTATTTTTTTTTTACACACATATCTTTATTAAAGTTTTAAGACACTACATATCTTTTCTGACATGAATCGGTAACAATATGTAGATCTCTACTGACCATAAACTCCCAGAATCACAAGCCCTCCCCATAGTTTTCACACAGTTTATCAGTCAATACATGTTTCTGTGTGTCAAAAATTAAACGTGTGGTGTCCAGCTGAGTGGACATTTTTGCAACTTCATGAAAAATTGGTTCATAAGATTTTTTTTCATTATTATTTTTTAATGTGTATATATATATTTTATATTTTTATTTATTTATTTATTTTATTTATTTATTTTTCAGAAGAAAATTTCCAATCGCATTGTTTTTTTATGCCTAAAGAGGAATAAAAACACTCAGGAAAAAACATTGATTAATGTTCTCATAATTCGTGCATGAAAGGGTTAAACATGTTAGTATAGATCAGGTTTATCAAGAACAGGCAAACTTACAGTAACGGTATGAATTGCAGTGTATGGAATGATGCGTAAGTGTCCACTGGGTGGCTGATACGGAACTAAAACATCAAAACCCATGAAATATACAACAGTTTTGAATAACTGTCCACTGCAGTGACCACTATGCACGAAAGGGTTAACTTATAAAAGAATCAGGCCTGCTGATTGCCTGATTTTTCATGATTTAAACCCCCCACCCTCTAGTTTTTTGACAACTCACACCCTGGTTATATATAATACAATAATACACCAAATGAAAATGAATAGGCATATAGACAAAGTCCTATTGTATCTCAATCAAGATCCAATCATCCATTTCTGTAAAGTAAAGCAAATTAGATCTGCACTTCGTCTCTCCAGTCTGGGAAACAATATGCAGTGGTGTACGATGTTGCTTCACAGCTCGTTTAAAATATTAATGAGAATGTCCACTGGCCATATTCACATTTCACAGAGAAGGGGTAGACAGCCTTCATTAGAGCGCATATCAGACAGGTTTTTGTTTCTCGATCAGTCACCAGGGAGCCGGAAGTGGGACGCTCGGTGCAGGGGCCACTTAATAACCTCTACAGGGATGCTAAGTCTGCCCATTCCTCACCCTGACACTGTAACATCAGCTAAATTGGGACCGCATGACGCGTTAACTGATAATACTTGGTCTAGAGTAAGGCTAGCGCTGGTCCTCCTCCCTTCTCTCATGAATTATGTTATGATCAGGATGGAAGTAGGGCAGCACAAATGACAGTGTCAAAATGCTGAGTGAGTGCTGGCTTACCCAGCTGTTGGTACACATGCACACCGTAATGCAGCTCATATTATGTATTTACAAGTGCGTACATGCTGCATTCATCATAGACACAGTAGAGTTTGCATGTACAGCATCTCCTCTGAATAGATCCGTGAGTCAGTATGTGCTTACAAAGGTTTTCCTGCAAAAGTGAGTTTGACCATTTAAATAGCAGATACAAACATTAATCAACATGAAAGATTTATGAGTGTTTGTGTGGAGTCTGTTTTGCAGTTTGTTGACAATAGCTTGCACTGTTTTTCTGTTTCATATTTTTTTATTGAAGTGTATGCAATAGAAACAAAGGTACATACATATACCAGGGCACACTGATGTCAACATCAAGCATGTTTGTATACACCAGGGGTCTCAAACATGTGGCCCCGGGGCCAAATGTGGCCCGCCAAAAGTTCCAATCTGGCCCATGGGATGAATTTGGAAAGTACAAAAATTCCACTGTCAAGGCTGTCGAACTCATTTTAGTTCAGGTTCCACATACAGACCAATAATAGTATAATAATCTACAAAAAATAATGACTCCATATTTTCTTCTCGGTTTGATGTGAAAAAAATAATATTACATTATGCCTATAAATAATGACAACTTCAAATTTTTGTCTTTGTTTTAGTGCAAAAAATACCATTAAATTATGAAAATACATACATTTACAAACTATCCTGTAACAATAAAATGTGAATAATTTGAACTAATATGAACAACCTCAAATATCTAAAGAAAATTAAGCACAATTTTAACAATTTTCTGCCTGTTACTCAGTGTTTAGTGTCTTCGTAGATCCGATCCATAATGCACATGTAGAAATGATAAACTGAGGCAGAATATCATTCAAATTGCACTTATTTTTCTAAAGGAATTTCATTTTTTTCAGGTGATTCACATCTTTATTTGGATAGTTTCTAAAAGTAAGTATTTTCATAATCTAGTGGGGGGTTTTTGCACTAAAACAAAGACAAAAAAATGGAGTCGTCATTATTTATAGGTTATTATGATATTATTTTACTGCATATTTTACTGCATATTTTACTATGCCCACTGCAGATCAAATCGGACTGAATGTGGCCCCTGAAAGAAAATGAGTTTGAGACCCCTGGTACACACCATTAAATTTAGACTGGCCTATTTATAAGAACAAATAACAATGAAACGCGAACAAACAATACAATAAAAAGAATACTAGGTTTACTGCCCTCGCATCGAGTTTCTTCTTTTCATATGCTAGACAGGTAGCTAACACGTGTGATGTAGGCTCCAATGATGACAAGAGGGTCCTTTATCTTGTTTATTGACTTCCGACATTGCTTTTGGAACGTGTAAAAAGACAAATGATGTCCAAGGCGACAACTGCTGAGACAAAAGTACTAAGTTCTTCATGACATTCCCGTCATACAGTATTCCCCGCACATGCGCTGAACACTCTGGGATCTACTAAGATCCCAATTTGCGTGTAGTAATTCGCCTGCACAATCTAGAATTTTGCGTGTGGGGTGTAACTGCGGTTTGCGGGTGATTTACTAAGATTGCTTGCGCAAATTACAACAGGTGCAAAGTCTTGGAGACCGCCCTATTTAAATGAGGGAGACAATACGCTGTTAAAAACTGCTCTGGGATACGACAGCAGTAATGATAACAGTGCGCTGAATGATCCAGACGCACGGAAATGTGACGTTGGAGGAGTTTTGTCATAGAAGGTATTACATGACTCATTCATTTTTCATTTTAAAGGTGTGTGGGGGGGTTGGATTGAATGACTGTCAAGCGCACATAATTTTGTCCCACTGTAGCCTAATGTCGGTGCTTATTTTTAATCACAATCATCAGGAGTGGAAAAGCATCCCGAAAAGTGTGTGTATGTGTGTGTGTGTGTGTGTGTGTGTGTGTGCATGTGTGGGGGGGCTCATACATCTCAATTATTTTTTCTTCCGTCTTTCCAAAAATGTTCACACGAAGGTGAAAAATGCATTCTCTGCATCTCGTTTCATCATTTCAATGTCTCCTAACAGCAGCCATGTGTGCGCAATTATGCATCCAACCTGTTTGCTTCTCCTTTTCAGAAGACGTGGTAAATATAGACGCAATTTCTATGAGCAAAATTGCTTTCGGGTTTGATAAATCACTTTGTGTGTGCTAAATAAATATATTTACATTTTCTTCTCCCAGCACACGCACAATTCAAATCAAATCAAATTTTATTTAAATAGCGCCAAATCATAACAAAAGTTATCTCATGATGCTTTATATATCGAGTTGGTCGAAACCAGACTCTAAGCCAATTTACAGAACCCCAACAGAATCCTTAACTCTTTCGGTGCCAGACAGTTAAGGGGCTAATAAGCCTTAAAAACCTTAAAAGTGCCACAGAATTTTTCAGTATTTCGCATCGTTCTTATAATATTCAAAGAATCCTGCAGGAAACCGCTCGGTAATATCCGGTGTGTTCTCCAAAGCCGATCTGATCGGCCCGCGGCACTTTAAAGGTTGTATTCGTAAAGCCGATTTAATCGGCCCATGGCACTGAAAGAGTTAAAATTGTGTGTAAAGGCCCCATATTTCATATTCATTATGGCAAAAGTACCAACTGGATACAGACGTGCTATTTTGCACCTTTGAAAGACGCAACCCTTAGTGCGCGCTGTTACTAAATCAGTTTGTACATTTTTTTGTGTGTGCAGTGAGTTTGCACACATTTTGATACACGCAAACCTTTAGTAAATCAGGCCCTCTATGTAAAAACTCCAAAACACTGTTTATATTTTACCACAAGTGGGCACCAAACAACTACAAATGAACACAGTAATAAAACTTCAATTAACCCAAATGTACAGGCAGAATACTAAAACATAGTCTGTATAAAATAACTAAACTGGTCACATAAACATAAGAAAAATAAATAAATTAATTAATTTAAAGAAAAAAGACAAATAAAGGAAGGGAATTACATTGTCTGAAAAAAAAAAATCCATAAACAGTTGCCATTTATTATAGAATTTGTTCAACTTTCCCTGTTTTGAATATCAAATTTTCTCTACTTTTAAAAAGGACATAACCTCATTTAATCCATTGTGTGCTGAAAGGGGCTGGAGGTGGCATTTAGTAATTACAGAGGTAAAAGCTATTACTTCCTATTCTTCTTCTTCCGAAAATACCAATGTGTGGTGAAGTGTCAATAGTTGTTGAAAATACCTCGGACATGGTGTTGAAATAAATTAGCCAAAAATTTGTCAGGAGCTTGCTCTGTTTTTACGCTAACAACTGCACACGGAAACAGCGTGAACCCAAATATCTGTGAAGAGGTCAAACTGCAGCATCAGCCAGTACTTGAATACTTGAAAACTGTGTCACTATTTTGACATTTTGCATGAACTACTTTTCCTTGGAGGGTTTGATTTTATGTGTATATATATTCAGCCTGTGTGCTGCAGCGTGTATTGTAGCCTGTAGTCAAAGGGAAAGTTTAACACTTTGGGATGTTTATTTACTCTTCTTACCAGTGTGAGATGGAATAGAGTATTTAGTGCCAAGCTGAAGTCAGAGTGAAAGGACCTGACATGGTACTACAAAGGATGAGGGAAAAAAAAAAAGGAAACCAATACCATTAAAAGCTGAGTAAACTCCACAAAGTTCCTGCCTATAATAGGTGTCCAAGTCCACCAGACCTTGTTGAGCCGCATTATGTAATAAATTCCCATTATGTAATAAAAGTTCTAAATGTAATAAGAATGTCACGTCATCTTGTAATAAAGCAGCATCATGTAATAAGCTGATGCATTTTGTAATAAACTACGTCAACACGTAGTAAATTTTTTCACATTATGTAGGAAGTTATTACAATTTGAGAAGTTTATTACCTCCGCCAAGGAGGTTATGTTTTTGCCAGGGTTTGTTTGTTTGTTTGTTTGTTTGTTTGTTTGTTTGTTTGTTTGTTTGTCTGTCCGTTAGTGTGCAACATAACTCAAAAAGTTATGGACAGATTTGGATGAAATTTTCAGGGTTTGTTGGAAATGGGATGAGGAAGAAATGATTAAATTTTGGTGGTGATCGGGGGTGGGGGGGCCCACGGGGGGCGGGGGGGGGGGGGGGCACTGATCAGCCTTGGCAGAGGTCTGCGCTCTCCGAGTGCTTCTAGTTACAAAATGCACTTGACAGATTTTTATTTTCAGGAAAATGTAATGTGCTAAATTAATCTTTAAACTGTGTGGTTAAAGTTCTGATTACATTACCTTTAGCTCAGTGGTTCTTAACCTGGGTTCGATCGAACCCTAGGGGTTCGGTGAGTCAGTCTCAGGGGTTCGGCGGAGGTCAAGACACACACTCGACTCATTAGTCGGGTGTGTGTGTCGGGCTAGGTCCGTGTATGTAAACAAACGGCTTCGGAGACTCTTTCTCTGATTGACATCCAATAATAAATCCTTATTATTGTAGCCTGATGGAAATTAGGTGATGGGTGTGTGTTAAAATGTTAAAAATGATAAATAGCATAAATACAATAAGTTCATTATTGGAATACGTAAAGTTAAAAATTAAAACCATTTCAGTGTGGTAGTATTAAAAAAGGTCATGTCTTTGTGAAAAGGTATGTAATTTGTTGTGAGTTCATGCACTGTATTGGTTTTGTTCTTTGAACACACTGATGTTAATGCACAGTTCATTTTGTGCACCAGTAAAACATATACCTGTGTCTTGAATTTGAAAAAAATCATATTTTACTTTTTAATAAAGAAGGGTTCGGTGAATGCGCATATGAAACTGGTGGGGTTCAGTACCTCCAACAAGGTTAAGAACGACTGCTTTAGCTCCTGTGACTAATTTCTTCTAAATTGCTCTGAAATTATATTAATTTGGATTGTTATTACATAATGAACCATGTTATTACGTTTTTTTAATTTTTTTTTTTTTTTTTTGGGGGGGGGGGGGGGGGGGGGCAGTTAATACAAACTCACCCGTTTGTACTCTTTTATTTCCTCACCCAATGAGAATCGATAAGGAATCGGCTCGATAAGCAAAACTGATAATGGAATTGGGATTGTTAAACTCTTATCAATTCCCATCCCTAGCTGTGCTACATGTAGACTTGCAGCCAGCCTTGGGTGTACCCATCCATATGCTCAAGGTGTGCTTTGAAAAGTAAGGGTGGGTGATACTGGGAACTTTGGTATCGATCCAATACCAAGTAGATACAGGGCTAGTACTGCCGATACAGATACTGATACCGATATTTTTTACTTGAAATGCCATGATCATTAATAATTTTCTGATTTTGCCTTTATTTAGCTGATTATGATTACGGTAAAACACAGGACAAAGATTTTAGGCAAATAAATGTTTTTTTTTATTAACCCTGTAAAGCCTGAACCATTAAATCCTTGACAGAAAATTCCAGTTCATGAAACTGGAGCCTTTATTGGTCCTTCTGAACAACCCAACATTTATTTATTTATTTATTTATTTACAAATATCAATTTCCATGTATGAGTTTCAATTTTGTATCATATTTGATACATTGGGTATCAATGCTCAAATATTATTATTTTTGAACAACAAAAACATAATATAACACAAACTTGTCTAACAAATTGATAATTCCTTTTCAAAATTGGGAACGTTCTACCTCCTTCCTCATTAATGACAATCTTGTAGTGTCACTGGAAAGGCCTCTGGTGAATGAATTCCTCCGCCCTGTTGGATCATCCATGTATTGCATGTATCTAATTGTATACATCAGGTTTTTCAAGAAAAAAAAAAATGCCACACTGATCATGTAGAGGGCTTCAAAACTCATGTATCAATATATAGGGTTAACTAACTACAATATAAAACAATTTAACGGTATAAAAATAATAAAATAATTTACCTTTTACTACATACGATTGTTGAAGAAAAAGTCACTAGCGCAAAATAACAAAAAAAAATTGCAATGTGACAATTAATATGGCTATAACAATGTCATCAGCACTACGAAAAATACTTTCCAGTGCTCTGACTCTGCAGGGGTGTGCTGTTTCCACAGACAGACTCGCTTGGATAGAAGCTGTGCTCGCATGAAGTCTGTGAGGAAATTCAACAAATTTGCTGGACATATAGAAGACAAACTGTAACAAAAGTATCACTCTTGTCACGCTAGTATCGATCCGATACCGATACTCACCTCGGTATCGATACCAGCGCTATTTCGATCGATACTCCCAGCCATATTGAAACGTATAATTTTTATTTTCTCTGCAGTCATGATCAGATTTCACAGTTCCAGGTTGAATATGGCATGAGTACGATACCCAAACACAACTCTATTCATACATTCATCATCATCGTCCTGCATTAGGTTTCCCTGTCCACAGAAGATGATAACTTACCCTTAGTGTGTCCACTGCTATTTTCACTGCATAGCACTAGCTGCAAAAGCCTTAATGAGATTCTATGACAGAGCACAGTTATCTCAGCAAAGTACAAACCCGTATCGCTCACCCTAGCTGCACCCACTTAAAAGCCCCTTTCAGCTGTACATGATCTTCAGACAGTATTGCATTGCCCGCTGTGTCATGTAATCCTCTCGTCTTCTCTTAACCAAGACTGATCAGCAGCTCTAAGTTGTGGTCTGTGTCACTGTTGCGTCAGATTTCCCTGCATTAAATCCACTTTCTGCTTGTGTCTTATTACTGATTCAGAGGATAAGGTTAGAGGGCGTCTGCTGGCTGAATGGAGATATCACACTGTCTGAGTTAAAACAGAATATCATATTACTGCTTTAGCCTCCGTCCTCCACACTCTATTTATCTGTCTCTTTTTTATATTAGAAGCCCTATAAATATATATTGAAGTGCACTTGATGGACCCTCGTGTTACTTGTTGAACACTTTGTAAACTCTGAATTTATGATGATTTAACAAGTACACTTCAAATGTGGATGCATAAATGAGATAATGAACCTCTGATGTTTTTAATGATAAGCAAGTCTGGAGCACGGTTGCAAAGACACGGTGGTACATTTTCATGCACTCGTCACTTAGAAGATCTTAGGCTTGATTTGAGTAAAAAAAATAAATACATAAAAGACCTGTGTGGACGTGCTGTAAATGAATACATTTACAAATACATATGGACGTGCAGCATCTTGGAAATTTGTTCAACACATCAAACTGAGATTCACCTTCTTTGGCTGCTGTTGATGCTGTTAGATCATATCATGTTAAGTGGTTCTTGAGGTACTTTTTTCACAGACCAGGTATTATCTGCAGTAGATGACAGTGGTTTGCAGAAGTGGACTGGAGTGTTGTGTAGATATTAGTATTGTTGTGGACATTTTAGCTAATATCACTTCTAGGCCCAATCCCGCTTTTACGCGTTCACCTGAAGAGGTAGGGGTGTCCTGATTCTCGATGAGGTTAGGGGAAGGGCTAAGGGGGGGGGCTGTTTGGCCCTTGAAATGGAGATTTTTCAGCACCACACTACAAACAGGGGGGTATGAGAAACCTCCCATAATTCTGTTCGGATCATCGGCAAGATGGAGGTAAACACAGCAAAAAAAAAAAGTGCAGCAGTGGTATGAAAGAAACACACAAATGTGCGTGTTTTCTTCGTAAACAACTTAATCCAGTGGTTCCCAACCTTTTTTTGGCTCGTGACCCCATTTTAACATCACAAATTTCTCGTGACCCCAGACATTCAAAACAGAGATTTTTTTTTTTTTTTTTTTTGGCTAAAATTAATTTGTTTTTGCTCATGTAATAGTGTGCTATACTATGTTGCACAATAAACGTTAATTTTAGATGACATTTAGTCTATATAATGTATATTATTGTGGGCGGAGGCAGAAAAGCGAGGTGTAGATTACTGCATAAAGTGAGAATTTTATTTTCCTTGGTCAGGATATGTACAGTCAGTCCAGCTTGGATTTACAAGGCTGACAATTAATACTGAACAAACAAGAACTCAAAGTATGAATTATGAAAGAGCTGCAGCATCTGAAACCGACCACAATGAACATTTGACAGATAAACAGTACCACAGTGCTTCAGTTTCAGCTTCACAGTTTGTCATGTCTTTTATGTATTGTGATTGCCTCTGTCAACTAACCATATATTTTTATTGGTATGGTTTTTATTTTTATTTTTATCAATTACTAGAAATTTCAGGAGACCCCATTTGAATTCCAGGCGACCCACGTGGGATCCCGACCACAAGGTTGAAAAACCGTGACTTAATCATTTGATCGACTGTTTAATTCCATTTTAATGTGTTATAGACCACATTTCTGCGATTGGCAGTTGATAGCCATGAAAAGATGCCCAAAGCCCATATAACAGAGACGGTTACAGCTGCTGACGGCATGGTGAATTGTTTCGGAAACAAAGTTGTCACATCTGTTTATAGCGGCATTGATGACTGCTGATGACGTAACAGGTCTCAAAAGGTTGTTTCGTTTCATAGGGGAATGTTTCAACCCCTAGTGCCAAGTGCAAGAGCCAAGGGGTAGGGGTAAGGGGCAAGGTTATAATAGTTTTGGATTTTTAATTATAGCTTAGTTTTAATTAGTTTTGACTTTTTTTTTTCTCTAATTCAGTTAGTTTTAATTAATTTTAGAGCAGGTTTGCTAGTTTTTATTAGTTATCGTTTTTTTCTGAATGCTTAGTTTTAGTTTAGTTTAGTTTTAGTTTAAGTTATTTCATATATTTTATCTTCCGCACCATCCTATTCAAAGAAATTAGTGAGGTGCGAATTGGCGGGTTACTCTGGACACTTTATTTGGGGGTCGGTTTAGGGCGGCTCATTGACTGAGCAGAGACACAAACACATGTACAGTAGGATGTATAAATTCCCTAGAGAAGGTTGGGGAGGGTGTGATCCATACACAACGTCATGTACGTGAAAACAGCGCGAAGATGTGCAAAGCGTGAGGAGATGCACAAAGCAGCCAGAAGTTTAACCAGATAGAAACATATATAAACCAGCTAACCAGCAGTTAAAGCAGACAGAAACATATATAAACCAGCTAACCAGCAGTTTAACCAGATAGAAACATATATAAACCAGCTAACCAGCAGTTAAACCAGATAGAAACATATATAAACCAGCTAACCAGCAGTTAAAGCAGACAGAAACATATATAAACCAGCTAACCAGCAGTTAAACCAGACAGAAACATATATAAACCAGCTAACCAGCAGTTAAACCAGATAGAACATATATAAACCAGCTAACCAGCAGTTAAAGCAGACAGAAACATATATAAACCAGCTAACCAGCAGTTTAACCAGACAGAAACATATATAAACCAGCTAACCAGCAGTTAAACCAGATAGAAACATATATAAACCAGCTAACCAGCAGTTAAAGCAGACAGAAACATATATAAACCAGCTAACCAGCAGTTAAACCAGATAGAAACATATATAAACCAGCTAACCAGCAGTTAAACCAGATAGAAACATATATAAACCAGCTAACCAGCAGTTAAAGCAGACAGAAACATATATAAACCAGCTAACCAGCAGTTAAACCAGATAGAAACATATATAAACCAGCTAACCAGCAGTTAAAGCAGACAGAAACATATATAAACCAGCTAACCAGCAGTTAAAGCAGACAGAAACATATATAAACCAGCTAACCAGCAGTTAAAGCAGACAGAAACATATATAAACCAGCTAACCAGCAGTTAAACCAGACAGAAACATAAACCACTTATAAACATAATATATATATAATATAATCCAGTTCATCATCAGTAAACCACACACCTTAGCAGATATCTCATCTCTTAATCATCTCCAGTTCCATTATTAGCCAACTTTGCTTCATTTCAGTTCAGCTAGCTGTAGCTAGTAACATCAAACGGTTTTTTAACATTCTAACAGGTTCCATTCCTCTGTAATTGGATTAGTTTTCATCCTCCTCTTTTCTCCTCTTCTAAACTGTGCAGTTAAGGGCTTGGAAGGCCTTTTCATGGTGATAAACTCTCCAGTTTTTACCTGGATGCTAGTTCAACACTTTACGCTGACCTTTAGCTCTGCTCTGTCTGTCACTCACACACACACGGTGCGCAAAAAAAAACCCAAACACCCGACCCCACTCATCACTAAAGTAAATCCCACACAGGACTGTGCTGCTGTGTCCCAGCTTTAGTCTGTATGTTCCAGGTAGAGTGGGGACCAGAAGACGACTGGAAACCATAGTGACCAGACATGACAGACTGTGAAGTGTGTATGGTGCTGCTAGCTAAAACTGCTGGAGTGAAATAAATCAATTTCATAACAATTTGACATTGACAAAGACGAAAACGAAGGGAATTTTATCCATAATTTTTATACGTTTTAGTTTTGTACACTCATAATACAGTTTCAGTTAGTTATCATTTTTTTCTTTTAATTAGAGTTTTTATTTATTTCAGTTAATGAAAATGTTTTTTCAATTCTAGTTTTCGTCATTTCGTTTGTTTTCGTTAACGATTATAACCTTGGTAAGGGGGAGGGCCAAGGGCTGAATTTGGATTGAGCCCTAGTGTAAAGTAGATTTGGACTATTCTCTGAGGCGCCGCTAGCAATTGTGGGCCCCCTGAAAGATAAATGTTGTAGGCTCTTGGTACAAGAAAATATATCTGTCAGAGCTGGGGGATGCGTTCCATAACTGCCACAACTACAGTAAGTGGCATAAACCGAAAGTGAAACTAAACACGTGTTGGACATCTGACTCCCATCTTCTACGCCTCTGTTGTACGCCAGAGCCTACACAAAATTTTCACAACTTCTAACGTATATCTACTGGGCCCCCTCCACGGCTCTATGGGCCCCATGAATTTGTCTCGTTTACCTCCTTTGACGGCGCCCCAGACTATTCTCATCGCTTTACCTTGTCATCAGGTACACTCTTCTGACAAGGAACTTAAGCTGTTATGTTAAACAAAAGCCATCCGTCACCTCTAATAAAACACTAGTGACGGTAATTTTACCTTAGTCTTACAAAAGCAACATCCACCTCCACACTTTGTCAACACTGTGCGGTGTTCTGGAACAGAGGTAAATGTTTTCTGGGTTGTTCGGTTAGTTCTTGGGCAGCGCTGAGTGCAGGGTGCTGCAACAGTGTATTTGCAGAATAGTGTTGACAGAGAGTCTATTTTGGTGGAACATGGGCACATGGGTGTGTTGTGGCGTTAAACTGACTATTGCTACGACATAAAACGAATGAATAATGAATAAAATTAAGTCTGTTAAAACTTGTCATATTCAGGATGTAGTAGGAGACTGGAGGTTGTTGTTAGAGATGACTTTCAAATCATAACACACAGGTCGCAGGAGGAAGTATGTTCATAAAATGTTGCTATCGTCTTGAAAATATTCAACCAGTCTTACTTTACCCTGAAATCCCTGGAAGTTGTTAGTCTATTGATCCCTCAATCTGGTTGTTTACAATTACTATTGTGTGACTTTGGAGTCACTTAGTTTTTGGTTGTTGTTTTTTTTTTTTTTTCATTGAAGACTTGAAGAAACCAGAACTTTACGGCTTTAGTTCTTACTTGAAAGAAAAAAGTATATATATATATATATATATATATATATATATATGATAAACATGGTGTACACAGAGATACATTCATGTTTCTATGTAGGCCTCTTTTTGCTTCCACATTGATTTTCTTGTCTGTTTCTCAAACAGGAACTGTGCTAACTGATAAGGAGTTTTTTGTTTTTATTTTTTTTTTGAGCAGGTGTAGAAAGACACTGAAGACCGAGGACGATGAACAAGTCTCAAAGGATGTACTATACAGGAAACATTTACTGGAATGAGAACAGACACTTCTTAATGCAAGAGATTTACCAATCTGAACTTCCTCTTGCATAATCCTTACATAGGATGAAGTGAATGTGTTTCTCCATAACTGGTTACAACGTGTAAATACACCTATTACCTGTGGAAAACATGCCGACTTATGGATGCATATACCTTCCTAGAGGAGACAGAAGCAGATACAGGGTGGGGAAGCAAAATTTACAATATTTTGAGGAAGGGATTGAAAGACAGTGTATGACCAATTAGTTTATTGAAAGTCATGAGAATTTATTTGCCACAAGAAAATTTACATAATAGAAAATGTTTTTATTCTATGTGTCCTCCTTCTTTCTCAGTAACTGCCTTCACACACTTCCTGAAACTTGCGCAAGTGTTCCTCAAATATTGGGGTGACAACTTCTCCCATTCTTCTTTAATAGTATCTTCCAGACTTTCTCGTAATAGTTTTGCTCATAGTCATTCTCTTCTTTCCATTATAAACAGTCTTTATGGACACTCATACTATTTTTGAAATCTCCTTTGGTGTAACGAGTGCATTCAGCAAATCACACACTCTTTGACGTTTGCTTTCCTGATTACTCATATGGGCAAAAGTTTCTGAAAAGGTATGGATAATAGTGTTAGGTATGATTATGACATCAATATATGTTTGGTTTCAAAACAATTGACGTAGTGCCTGCTGAGAAAAAACAACTAAATGTTCATTGTAAATTTTGCTTCCCCACCCTGTAATTTAACTGAAATATATCTACGAACCTTGGGCTGCAGATATGTTCTCTGCAGATCTAGATGGAAGACACAATACAAGTGCAAAGTATTCCAACAGCGACAGCATGACCTCAGATTTAAGAAATGACGAAAACACAGGTTAAGTGAACACTTCTCTACAAGTAAGACACTGAGCATGGATGAACAGCACATCTACCAAACCCCTGAAAAAACTATGGCTCGTAATGAGTTGCCTACACTCAGGTACCATTGGGTCATTATGTTATAGAAGGATAGACTCCTGCTGCTCTTGCTCATACATGGAATAATTAAAACACCATGCCACCCACACACCTAGTTACTTGCAGTAGGACCTATATTCCATATGGAACCTTTAGAGTCAATTATTGTGGCATAGCTACACTAATCAAACACATTTATCAAGGAGCTGAAATCTCATGATGGTGTTTAGCATACAGTGTTAGTTAGCGGTGGTGTTAGCTTCCGGCTCCATCCTTATGCCACAATGCAAATGCAAAAATACATAGAGGAAGGACACACTTGAGGCATAAATGTTGTATTTCTCTAACCATGCAGCCTGCAACAAACCCCCATAAAAAGAAAAACTCCAAACCCTTGGGTGCTTGAAATATACATTAGCTAATAATGAATGAATAACCTTGAGAATTTGATCCATAGTTATGATTATTTAAAGTCAGCATTAGTCATCGAAGTCGGTAAACACTGCATATTTCATGTCCAGGCTGCTTTTTCATCAGCTAGTCCCTGTAATGATACCATATATGCAGCATTATGTATATAACATAGGCGAATATACACAGCAAGTGTTACTGTGTTAGATGACTTAATCAAATATCATTATTGGGTCTGAGCAATTTAAACACACTGGAGAAATATAATTGACACAATCTTTAGCGAAGCATATATTTAAGGTTATGTAATTTTTTCTGCTGAGTGTCATCATCCTTGAAGCAGGGTGTCATCTCTGGCTGGGAGAGCAGCGACTTCCTTGCAGAATCGGCTTCTGTTTTGATTAGCATGCTAATGCGGGAGTCATTTCCACCGTGGAGAATAGAGGGATCTCTCAGGATTTGTCACCAAAGAGTGTGAGCATCTATCGGTCGTGTTGGGTGGTAAAACATGTCACTTCTGATGGAGGAAAATCCCCTCATTTCCTCTCACATGCACACCTCGTCTTACTGGTGTTACAGTAGTTCATCTCTGTTAAACATTTACGGTCCTCTTTGTCAGGCAGGTTGAGTTTTTAGTTTAACAGAAACATTAGTGACATGTTTTTAACTTCAGCAGTTCTTCAAATATGTGTTGACTGTATGTCTGTGCATGACTGCCAAGGTCACAGGAGGATTCACACAAGTTTGTTTTTTGAGACTTTTTTTTTTAAGACTGTCATTCTCATTTTAATAAAAACATTTTTTAGAGTTTTGGTAATTCTTTTGTGCTGCCATCTGTTCCCATGTTACAGTATGTGATACAATGTTCTTCTAAATGTTACATACTGAAGACTGGGAGGAAGACTGGCTGCTACTGCACATACAAAAAGTTAAATTATGCTGTTTCCTAAATCAGCAGATGAAGTTTAATAAGTCTTAAGTGTGCATGTCAGTGGAAAGCAAACACTCTACATTGTCACTAGTTGCTTTTCCATTGACCCTCAAATTATGCATCAATAATTTATGTACACTGTAAAAAAAAAAAAAAAAAATCCTGTTTTTATGGAAAAAAACTAGCAGCCGTGGTTTCCAGAACAATACTGTAAAAAACACATCCAACTGTAAACATATTTACACAGTAACATGTAGATTTAACATTTTAAACATGTAGATTTAACACTGGATTTAAATGGTAAATGGACTGCACTGATTTAGTGTATTTTCTACACCCTCATGGTGTCCAAAGCACTTTCCAAAGCCACCAGGTCCAACTGGGAGCAATTTAGGGTTCAGTGTCTTCCATGGACACTTTGACATATGGACAGTCAGAGCCAGGATTCAAACCACCAACCCTTTGGTTATTGGACGAGCCGCTCTACCAACTCTACCAATCCTACCAACCCATTAATTTACAAATTTAAGATGTTACATTGTTGAATGTTTACTTATACATATATGTATATATATATATATATATATATATATATATATATATATATATATATATATATATATAAAGGCAAATACACCGTTATTTCAACATTATGGTCTTGCAGTTTAAATGGCACCACATTGTATTTCAATTTACAGTTTTATTTTCTAAAAACAATAGAAATACATAATTTCTACATACAAATCTGGTTTTGTTCACATACTCTTCCTATAAGAACTACAGCTATATTTGATTTAATCGTTAACACAAAAATCTTTTCAAAAAAACAACTTTGCATTGTATTGTCACTTACAGTTTTTTATGTTGCAATTTTACAACTTTTTGGTGTTAATTCTACAGTCATTTTTTACAGTGGATAAAAATTTACCTAAACAATTTCACCAAAACTTTCGTTTTTTCGATTGAAAGTTTCTACGCTGGCAAGAGGTGGTTTTTCGGGTGTAGCGCAAACGGTATATCACACAAAACTGCAATGGAAAGACCTTTTTCTGCAACTAGAAGTCACTTGAATTTAAAAAAAAAAAAAAGGATGAAGAAGAAGAGTTTGTAAAAAAAAAAACATGGCGCGGTGTGTGTGGACACACCAGGAAACTGAATCATTTTTTTTTAGTTTGGTGCAGGATAAAGGGTAATATATAATAATAATGAATATATCTGTAAATCAACACAATATTTACGTTCTACGCCATGTTAATGGAATGGCTTCTTGTGTTATCTCACAATAATAATAATAATAATAATAATAATAATAATAGCAAAAGAAATCATCACATTTGTGATTTAATGGAAAAACCGACATTACCCAATTCTATTTTTTCGACATTTAGTAAATATCAGTAAAGTTTTGCGCAGATGTCCAATGGAAAAGCGACTAGTGAAATATTCAGTATAATGGTGTGCTTGCTGCATTGCATTGAGGGTATTGGACATTATGCTCTATTATGTTCTGTGTTATGTGCAGGGGTTCAGATGGGTTATTGTGTTAGTGTGAATTTAGGTTAATGTGTGTGTATGATGATGTTTATTGGCCTTTCTATGTTTATTTTCTTTCCTTTATGCACACCATAAATGAAAGCTGTAGGCCGAACATAAACCTGTTCATCAGAAATTGTGAATTGTATTTGAGTTGCTGTACTTAGTCTTGCATTTATTAAAGTAAAAGTCCTTCCTATGCCCCTGGACTCTCAGAGAGCTAATACTTGTCATTCCTCCCAGCCACAGTATAATCATTGTGACTTGATTGGTTTTACTAGGCAATCTCACACTCTTATCATTACCAGTTTTAAATTGTACAGATCATGTCATTAACAAAAAATAACAGTACTGTCAGCTAATGTTAATTTTAAATACATTTATCGCTGTAATTACAATACAATAGAGTGTTGCACTAACCTATGGATTTGTAGCAAATAATATCACCAGCAAAAGTTGTTAATGAGTTTATTTCACTCCATTTATACCAGTGTCTGTCTTCACTAAAGTGCTTTGGGTAAGACTTTTGCCACAATTGAGGAGCTGATGATGAAAAATTTAAAAAGTTCCAGGGTCCGAACTCTAACATGTAGTGAGATCGCTTTACACCGGGGGTGTCAAACTCATTTTAGTTCAGGGGCCATATCCTCCCAATATGATCTGAAGTGGGCCAGACCAGTAAATTAATAACATAAAAATATATAAATAATGCCAACTCCAAACATTTCAATGTGTTTTATAGTGATAAAAGTAAAACTGCATTATGGAAACGTTTACATCTAGCTATAAAGTGTCCTTTTAAAAATGTGAATAACATGAGCAACCATGAAAAAATTAAAAGTTATTAAGAAAAAAAGAGTGCAGTTTTGACTATATTATGCCTCTGCTTTTCATTCGTAAATGTGCATTATAATTTACAGATCACAATGGATCTGCAAATACACTAAATATTTTAGTAAATGGTAATATAGTAATAAAATTGTACTTGCTTCTTTTAGGACATTTCTAGTTTTTCATATTTTTTGTGAAAGGCGGATTTGTAAATTTCCACATTTTCATGGAATTTTACTTTTTTACACTAAAACAGAGGGAAAAATTTGGAATTGTCGTTATTTGTAGGTTTTTATGATAGTATTTTACTGATCTGACCCACTTGAGACTAAAGTAGGGCTTTATATGACCCCTAAAGTAAAAGGATTTATTTATTATCTTGAATGTAATTTTTGCATTTTACAAATTCATCCAACAGGCCGGATTGGACCCTTGGCGGGCCGGTTTTGGATGTGAAGGAGTTATGTCAGTGTGAGTGTAAAAACATCATTGATTTTCTAAGACTGATTTACCTGCTGTAAATGCATGCTAGGATTTTTTCACAAATCTCATACTGCATGACAGTTTGAGCTCAAGCGGGCCCCACTGCCACCAAACACATTTGCTTTCTGTATAAGCAAGCTCTAAAAATCGTGAACAAAATTAAAAAAAAAAAAAACAGTCAGGTACCACCACTGCCATATTCTCAAAAAAATACAAGTTGCTCAGCTTGGAAAGCTTTAGTGATCTATGTTTTCTCAAGTTAATTTTCAAATGTACAAACAACTTAGCACCTGAAGCACTCAGTCGATTTGTTGACAGACAAAACAGCAACGGAGTCACCAGAAGCTCCTCAAACCTAAACTGCAAAATCCTACTCTGCAGGACAACTTTCAGACAGTCATCCTTCTCCTGTAAGAGTATTAAACTGTGGAACTCACTGCCATCAGAAATAAAATCCATCTCAGAGTTTAAGATGTTCACCACCAGAACCAAAACCTGGTTAAAGACAAAACTAGGGATGGGAATCATTAAGAATTTATTATGATTCCGATTCCATTATCGATTTTGCCTATCGATCTGATTCTCTTATCGATTCTCATTGGGTGAGGGAATACAAGAGTACAAACGGGTGTGTTTGCATTAACTGTCTTATATTTCCATCTGCACAGAAAATATACCATATACAGTATGTACAAATAATAACAGATGGCGCCAGGCCCGGTTTGGGGGGGGCAATGAAAGTGAAACTTAAGATGCTTTACTATTTCCTCTATTGCCGCCTGTTCACTACATCGAACCAGTTCAGCTCCCGTTGTTGTGCACCTCATTTCCTTTCCCCTACCTTCGGAAACTTGTATTTGTGTACGATGTTTGTTGTCCGCACTGGAACTGGGCCCGGCGTTCACTCTGCCGCTACATTCACAAGCGTCGCTAAGTAGCATATCAAATACGTGACATTCCAGTAAATGAGTCACATGCTGTGGACAAATGTTTGAGGACATAGGAGTGATTCCTCCCTTTTGAAGAAATGGAAGCTTTACAAGTGTCACAAGTGGACCTGGTGTCATCTTTTTAGACCGTTTATACCTCAACACCACGTTGGCTACGTTCTGACCAAAACAATGCAGCGTACATCGTCATCACGACGTCATCACACATGCGCAACGAAGGCAGAATCGATGAGCAGAATCATTAAGCAGGCAAGCAAACAATTCCAAAGAATCGAGCTACTGGGATCTGGTTCTCAGAAAGAACCGGTTCTTGATTCCCATCCCTAGACAAAACACAACTGTTCTCAACTGTAAATATTGTGTGGAGAAGTGAATGAATGAATGAATGAATGAATGAATGAATGAATGAATGAATGCCTCATATCAAATAAATGCAACACTGGATTATTGAAATGTATGGTATGATTGTTTTAAATGATGTATATTTTATATTGTACTGCAATGTTGTGGAAGAGCCCAACCAGGGACTGGAGCTGAGAATTAGCACCAGCTATAAACTCTATATGCATCACATCAGCTGTAACTATGTTTGTCAAATAAATAAATAAAATGTGTGTGCTGTAAGTGTAGGTAATTAATGGGAACACTACTGCTGTATGCACACAGAAATGTGGATGTTTGCAAAATAATGTAATGATTTCTGCCAATTTTTATACAAAATTGTAGTGTTTCTAGTCAGTTAACAGCAACGAAAGGCCATCACACACAGTCTAATCCACAGGTGTCAAACATGTGGTCTGGGGGCCAAATCCGGCCCGCCAAAGGGACCAATCTGGCCCTTGGGATGAATTTGTGAAATGCAAAAATTACACTAAGATATTATCAATCCTTTTAGTTCAGGTTCCACATTCAGAACAATTCAAACTCAGGTAGGTCATAATAACGTATAAATACTGACAACTCCAAATTTTTCTCTTTGTAAATGTAAATGTTTTCACATATTTACACTAAAACAAATTATAATATTGCAAAAAATATCTGAATAAGCTGAACAAATACGAACAACCTAAAATGTCTTAAGAGAAGTAAGTGCAATTTTACTAATATTCCACCTGTTACTAAATGTTTTGTGTATTTGTAGATCCACTGTGATCTGTAAGTAGTAATGTACATGTGTAAATGATCAATTAAAGCATAATATTGTTAAACTTACACATTTTTTTTCCAGTTTGTTCATGTTATTCACATTGTTTGAGAGAATTGTTTGCAGATGCAACATCTTCATAAAGTAATTTTAAATTTTTCAGTCTAAAAAATTGAGAAAAGTTTGGAATTGACATTATTTATATATTACTTTATGATAATTTTACTGGTTTGGCCCACCTCAGATCAAATTTAGCTGAATGTGGCCCCTGAACTAAAATGAGTGACACCCCTGGTCTAATCCACCCAGAAACAAGAAAAAACTACAAGAGAACATATTTTATTGTAGCATAGCGGTGCGATTCAGATTGCGGATGATGATTTTATCGAAAAGATCGTTGCATGATCATTTGGTCATATTGTCCATATTGCCAAACCCTAGTTGATCTATACATGTATTTGTTTTTTTCCCATAATATTTTATTTATTAATATATAAATTATGTATATTTTACGAGTGTGTTTCTGCATACAACACAAAGATCCACTTCAGTCATATTGTGATAAATAATGATTTTCCCACAGGAGCTGAATGGAATACTCGTCTATTCTATTAATGTGTTACCATTTCCATTTCCTCACTATGTGAACAAACAGCGTCTCAACAAACAACTCCACGCTTCAAATGACAAGTTGGTGACAAAGACATACATCTTTCATGTTGCGTTGTCTTTTCCAGGGATTTAGTCATTTTAATATCACAGCTCGCTTCCCCATGACGCTATTTTTGCAAAAGCATCCTGTGCTTTAAGTCAGGTCTGGTTATGTGAGACTACATCACGTACACCCAGAATCTTTAAAAACATCTTAATATTTGAGTGTTTGAGCCAATTTTCAGTCGATGAACAGTGATGGGTTCAAGTTTCACATGACAGTTGTGAAAGTTAGTATATCACAATGGACTTCACAAGATTTATGACGTCATAAAATATTACTACATGCCTTGGAGTCATATTCCAGGTGAGTATAGAGAGTCGACAGATCTTGACATTGTCAAACACAGTACAGACATTATTCTGCACAGTGAAATGAAAAATATGAAGGTGGATTTGTGTCATTGCACTTCTGTAGTAGGTTTGTGTGATTTGCAATGACTGGCAAGTTTCCTTGTTTTTGCATCTGGGTCATTCCAGCGTACGGTGGCTATTACAGCTGGGATCTCCGAACCCCGTTTTTCAGATGTGCTGTCTGAAGTTCTAAATGCCATGTCGCACCGGATAGCCAGGTTTATTAGGTTTCCACACACTGGGGATTCCTTGAATGAGACCAAACAAGGCTTCTTTGTTCTAGCTCATTTAAGTGTTTTTTTTGCTTCATCTATCAACACCTTTAACTCTTTAAGGTCGAATTTAGCTTTGCGCTTTCGTCTCTCCAAACTCGCCATGCTGCAAACCAAAAAAAAAAAAACACAAAACCCTCATTTAAATAGGCGTGTCTCCAAATGTTTGCACCTGTTGGCATTCAGATTCAGATTCAGAAAACTTTATTTATCCCATACGGGCAATTCATTTGCAGCTTTCCACAGACATCAGCCCACATCCACAGTGCAATGTGACAAACATAAATAAATCAGTGTACAAATACAAGATCACTGAAAGCAAATACGAATAAATGCATTTAATAATCAACAATAAATAGTATATATAATAAATACCAATGCAGACTAACAGACCCTATTGGTTCTGCTAACATAAAAAAAATCATTTACGCAGTCACTCTTCATAAATTACCTTCAAACCCACACGCAAAATTGTAGATTGCGCAAACTGGGGTCTTAGTAGATCTGGCCCTGAGTCTTGTGATTTCGATATAGAGGAGAAAGCTGCAGCAGGAAGACGTATATTTTCCAATTCTGATGTATTTATTCCCTCCTGATTTCATCTCCTGCAGCTTTAAATCCTTTAAAAGTTCGATATCTCAAAAGATGATTGAATGGATGACATGTTTGGCACATATAGTCCCTAACATTCATCTGTCTTCTAACAGTTATTTTTAAGTGCTGAGCCTTGACATCAGAACGGGGGAATAATATCAGTGAATTTGAGCAAAAGTCGAGACTTCTATTATCCCGTACCAGTGTGGCAGATGAAACACATACTGCACATGAGGGTTTCATTTCCGATTCATCAGAATTCACCAGGTTTTACTAGTCTTTTCAGAGTAAGGCTTAGTATATAATATAAATCTCCATTATAAGTGGGACATAGGGGGGTTCGTTGTTTTTGATATTCATTTGCATTTTTGTTACATTTATGAAAATATCTGGGTTAATTCCTTAGAACCAGGGTTTATTTTGTCCATTCTGGTTGTTTTATTAAAGGGGATAATAATCGATCTATACTAAAACATAGTAACTGATGGTAATTTGCTTTCAAAAACCTGCCATAAAACAGGAATAAGAAGTCTATTTTGTAGAAAGTTGTGACAAATGACTGTGAAGATGAGTCATAATTATGAACATTTCTAAAAGTAGATCCCTGTAAAGCTAAAAGATAGATGCTTTACAACAGTCAAACAAATGTAGGTGTAAGATGGAGATGAGGTTTTTCAGTAGCAGTGACTGTTATCATTCTCTCTAAACTATCTACTGTCACGTTGCCAAGTTATCTGGGGACTATTACACAAGAGGATTGATGTGATTCACCTATGAAGGAATACAAAAAGACCAACTTGGAAGCTGAAAATATCTTAAGGTTTGAAATGACAAAAGTTGGCATTTAAGGAAAGTTATTATAGAAATTGAATGGTTTTTTTGGGTCATTTACGTACTTTGGCTATCATCGTTGCTAAGCTAATGATGATCTTGGTTGAGTGAATCCATTATAACATCCTGAAAAGCCTATGATGAAGATCTGACATAATGTAGCAATATCTATTTTTCCACTTTTTTTAAATATATGGCCCAACACAGTGACTTGAATTCAGTCTTTTGGATGTTTGTCCCTTATATAAATGAAATAATGATCAATACAAGTGGTGTCAGGCACAACAAGCCCCACCTCTCACACATATTGTAGCTTGTTTTGGCATTAAAAAGACTAACACTTCTAAAAGAAGCTGAAAATATCTTAAGGATAGAAATGACAAAAGTTGACATTTAAGGAAAGTTGTTATAGAAATTCTATGTTTTTTGGGTTTTTTTTTTTTTTTTTGGTCATTTACATACATTGGCTATCATCGTTGCTAAGCTAATGATGATCTTGGTTGAGTGAATCCATTATAATACCCTGAAAAGCCTATGATGAAGATCTGACACAATGTAGCAATATCTATTTTTCAACATTTTTTTTTTATTAGGCCCAACACAGTGACTCGTATTCACTCCTTTGGATGTTTGTCCCTTTAATAAATGAAACAATGACGAATACAAGTGGCACCAGGCACAACAAACCCCGCCCTTCGCACATATTGTAGCTTGTTTTGGTATTAAAAAGACAAACACTTCTAAAAGAAGCTGAAAATATCTTAAGGTTCGAAATGACAAAAGTTGACATTTAAGGAAAGTTGTTATAGAAATTCTGTTTTTTGGGTTTGTTTTTTTTGGTCATTTACATACATTGGCTATCATCGTTGCTAAGCTAATGATGATCTTGGTTGAGTGAATCCATTATAATACCCTGAAAAGCCTATGATGAAGATTTGACATAATGTAGCAATATCTATTTTTCAACATTTTTTTTTTATTAGGCCCAACACAGTGACTCGTATTCACTCCTTTGGATGTTTGTCCCTTTAATAAATGAAACAATGACGAATACAAGTGGCACCAGGCACAACAAACCCCGCCCTTCGCACATATTGTAGCTTGTTTTGGTATTAAAAAGACAAACACTTCTAAAAGAAGCTGAAAATATCTTAAGGTTCGAAATGACAAAAGTTGACATTTAAGGAAAGTTGTTATAGAAATTCTGTTTTTTGGGTTTGTTTTTTTTGGTCATTTACATACATTGGCTATCATCGTTGCTAAGCTAATGATGATCTTGGATGAGTGAATCCATTATAATACCCTGAAAAGCCTATGATGAAGATCTGACACAATGTAGCAATATCTATTTTTCAACATTTTTTTTTTTTATAAGGCCCAACACAGTGACTCGTATTCACTCCTTTGGATGTTTGTCCCTTTTATAAATGAAACAATGACGAATACAAGTGGCACCAGGCACAACAAACCCCGCCCTTTGCACATATTGTAGCTTGTTTTGGCATTGATCCAGCTGATGTTACCATGTCTATGCATGTGCTGATGTCAGCATAGGAACTGCCTCTACATATGTGGCAAGTTTGAAGAAAATTGAGACAAAATTGATGTTTTAACAAATATTTGAAAATTTGCCCATTATAAGTAAACAGAGAAAAAAGATTTTAAAAATTCCTAAAAAATTTGAACTTTGACCTACTTTTCCCACAATGTAACCACATCTATTCTGGGCCACTGGCAATCTATAAACCCAATTTGGTATGAATTTAACCAATAGTTTTGCCGCTAAAGTGATAAACAAACAAAGAAACAAACTGAACCAAAAACAGTACCCCTTCCCTCCCCTTCGGAGGGGGTGGGGTAACAACTTGACTTTCAACCAGGGACCTTTCTGTGTGGAGTTTCTGTGTGCATGCTCTCCCAGTGTCTGTGTGGGTTCTGTCTGGGTACTTCCTCCCACCATCCAAACGCATGCACTGATGGGTTAATTAGTCAACCTAAAAAAACTGCACATAGGTGTGAATGTGAGTCATTGGTTGTTCGTCTCTATATGTCAGCCCTGCGATGAATTGGCGATGTCCAGGGTGTACCCAGCGTAGGCTCCAGCAACCCCCGCAACCCTAGTGAGGGTAAAGCAGGTTCAGAAGATGAATGAATGAATAACTTGACTTGACTTGTTAAATCATGTCAGTCATGTTAAACTAGATGAATATTTAATTATTCCCTTATTTTGTATTATTTTATATTTTGAGTTCATTGACATTACTTTGTACATTAGCTTTTTTCACTTTAACTCTTGTTTTTCACATCAGTTGCACTTTGTCAGCATTTATATGCATAGTTTTGGCAATTCAGTTATATTTCAACAATTCACTACTTTAATTCTTTTTCGTGTTTATTTGCCACTTTTAACAGCATAACATCCTTTTGTAAACCTATCCTATCAATACTATGTTTGTTATCAATCACTTAACCTCCTAAGACCCAGCTATGGGCTTTCTGTCCACATTTGTGGACAAGAGTTTCACAGCTTTATACGAAAAAAAAAAAAAAAAAAAAAAAACGAAACAGAAACGTCCACCAAAAAGGACATTCCATAAAAATTTTAAAAACTGCATCTGAAAAAACTGTTGCATCATGATGTTTCCAATATAGGCACTTATTTAATAAAAAACAAAAAAAGCACGTACTTTGCTGACATTTCCCGGGTCTTAGGAGGTTAAATAAAAGTTGGACGAGGTTCTCTGTTAAAATCTTAATTTCACAGTTTTAATGGGGCAAATATTATGTTGCATAATGCTTCTTCCTCATTTGCTACAAGTTATGTTGAACACACAGATAACCTAGGGCAAGGTACAACTATTAAAGGATTTGAGAACTTATTGGTCTCTGGGTATGTAATTATTACAACTAATGAGGCTAATATGTAGCCTGCAGGCTATCTGCATACAGCTTTTGATTATCACTTGAGTATATACTGTATATATTTTTTGTTTGTCAGAAAAAGGATGCAAAAACCTATCTACATTTTATAAAACCATCAAGCCTGTAAGATACAAATGTCTTACGGCTTTATGTTTTGTCTCATAGAAAATGAAGGAAAAAAATGTGGCAAAAAGAAACCCTTTAATTCTTTGGATTTTTTTTTAAACAGTACTTCTTTTGGTCTATTAAGGGTTATATCAGGGGTCTCAAACATGCAGCCCGGGGGCCAAATGCCGGCCACCAAAGGTTCCAATCCAGCCTGTGGGATGAATTTGCAAAGTGCAAAAATTCCACAGTCAAGGCTGTGGAACTTATTTTAGTTCAGGTTCCACATACTGACCAATATGATCTACAGTAAAATAATAATAGCATAATAACCTACAAGAAATAATGACTCCAGATTTTCTTCTCGGTTTGATGTGAAAA
The DNA here is from genome assembly GCF_902148855.1 of Sphaeramia orbicularis. Taxonomy (NCBI): domain Eukaryota; kingdom Metazoa; phylum Chordata; class Actinopteri; order Kurtiformes; family Apogonidae; genus Sphaeramia; species Sphaeramia orbicularis. The sequence goes on from NC_043975.1 coordinate 18,457,209, forward strand.
AAAAAAAAAATTACGTTATGTCAATAAATAATGACAACTTCAAATTTTTGTCTTTGTTTTAGTGTAAAAAATAACATTAAATTATGAAAATATTTACATTTACAAACTATCCTGTAACAATAAAATGTGAATAACCTGAACAAATATGAACAACCTGAAATGTCTAAAGAAAATTAAGCACAATTTTAACTATTTTCTGCCTGTTACTAGGTGTTTAGTGTCTTTGTAGATCCGATCCATAATGTACATGTAGAAATGATCAGTTGAGGCATAATATCGTTAAAATTGCACTTATTTTCCTTCAGAAATTTCAGGGTTTTTTGGGTTATTCACATCTTTTTTGTTTGAATAGTTTAGAAAAGTAAATATTTTCATAATTTAATGGGGTTTTGTTGCACTAAAACAAAAACAAAAATTCGGAGTTGCCATTATTTATAGGTTATTATGCTATTATTTTACTGGTCCGGCCCACTGGAGATCAAATCGGGCTGAATATGGTCCCTGAAGAAAAATGAGTTTGAGACCCCTGGGTTATACAGTATTACCTCAGCTAGGTCCCTTGTAATTACCAGGGTTGCGATCAAATAAAAGATGACCCAACATAAAGAAAACATAGCTGATGAAGGTGGCTGTCGACCACATTAAAGTTATAACATATAACAATTCTGCAATAAAATACAGGACAATGTATGTATGTCAACAAATTAAGGCACATCTCTGAGTTTATTATATGGAAGTCTGTTTCATTTGATGTAGTGATAGGTATTAACAAGTGGTACCGGACACAACAAACCCCACCCCTCGCATGTGTTGTAGCTTATTTAGGTATCAATCCAGCTGATGTCATCATGTCTATGCATGTGCTGATGTCAGCATATCAGTTGCCTCTATATATGTGACAAACCTGAGGTAAATTGATGTTTTTACAGATATTTGAAATTTCGCCCATTATAAGTAAATGGCAAAAAAAAAAAAAAAAGATTCAGAAAATTCATTAAAAATTTGAACTTTGACTACTTTTCCCAAAATGTAATCAGATCTATTCTGGGTCACTGGCAATCTATAAACCCAATTTGGTATGAATTCACCCAATAGTTTTGCTGCTACAGAAATCTGAAATTTTGCCCATTATAAGTAAATGTGGGGGAAAAAAAAAGGATTTCAAAAATTCATAAAAATTGGAACTTTTAACTACTTCTCCCAAAATGTAATCAGATCTATCCTGTGTCACTGATAATCTATAAACCCAATTTGGTATGAATTGAAGCAATAGTTTTCCTGCTACAGATATTTGAAATTTTGCCCATTTTAGGTAAACGGGGGGAAAAAAAAGATTTTAAAAATTCATTAAAATTTTAACTTTAGTCTACTGTCCCCAAAATGTAACCACATTTATTCTGGGTCACTGGCAATCTATACCCCTAATTTGGTATGAATTCAACCAATAGTTTGGCTGCTATAGATGTGAAATTTTGCCCATTATAAGTAAATGGGGGAGAAAAAAATTCATAAAAAATTTGAACCCTGATCTACTTTTCCAAAAATGTAATCAGATCTATTCTGGGTCACTGGCAATCTATAAACCCAGTTTGGTATGAATTCACCCAATAGTTTTGCTGCTACAGAAATTTGAAATTTTGCCCATTATAAGTAAATGTGGGGGGAAAAAAAAGGATTTCAAAAATTTATAAAAATTGAAACTTTGACCTACTTTTCCCAAAATGTATTCATATATATTCTCTGTCACTAGCACTCTATAAACCCAATTTGGTATGAATTCTACCAATAGTTTTGCTGCTAAAGTTTTAACAAAAAAACAAACCGAACCAAAAACAATACCCCTTGCCTCCTTTTTCTAAGCTCATTTCCTTGGCACTGGCATACAGGTGTTGTAAATTCACATTATGCTGTAAACACTGTGCAATTCACCTGACGCATTGAAATAATTGCATGTTGCAGTTCAGAGGCTACTGTTTTGTTCATGTTATGTCAAATTAAATATATAATATGCACTATAATAATAACCCTCTGCAGTTCAGCTAAATAAGGGCAACAGTCAGTATTTGAAGACATGCTCCTCCATCATGTAAGACCACAATGCAACAGCTGAATGCAACAAGTTCACTCACATTTACTACTTTTGTTGAAATGCACCCAGGGAAATGTGAAGAATGATTAACTGACACAGAAAGCCTCATAGTGTGAGCTTCAAAAACACTAAAGAATCTCACTGACTGGTGATTCGAGCAGTGTAACAGTATCCAAGGGCAGATTCTGCTTTGCAATCAAATCAAATCCCTAGACATCCATGCATATCCCGGAGCTACATCCGCTGACAGTGTGAGTTAAAAGAACTTCATCTACCGTCTTAAATTCTGATGCCTCAAAGCACTTCCTAGTTGCAGGGACTAGAAACTAACGTGACAGAAGATGTTACATCTGCGGTGGTGATAGTGAGCTCTCAGCAAATGACAGGCTAAAGTGACTTGGCTGCCAACAGCCTCGGATCAATAAAGATCCCAATCTTCAGCTCGACACGCTGATGACAAGAGCGATAAGTATCACCTTTAAAGCAAACCCGTCGTCTTCATAGAGCCACAACATGAAAATTGATAAGGCCCGTAGGCTGTTCTCCTTGAATAAACCCCTCCAGCTGATAAAATAGACACTGTGGTCTTAAAGGATTTAACTTAGTGTTCTATCTTCTCAATGACACGTCTGAAGTGAAGCGAACATTTCCTTTATTTCCCCTCCGCCTCTGTGCAGTTTCAGAGTAATCGCTCCCATGAAACAAAAACAAAAGCAAACAGATCTATTTCCTGTGGCTGTCGCTGTGGTGATACCTGTCTGCTTCACTGACAGCCAGATGATTAGACTTCTTCAGAGGGGCTCATTTTCCAAATAACACCCTCCCACTTTCTCAAATATCCCTGAGCACACAGACACAGTAGACATGCCCTAGCTTAGCTAATAAGTTGTTTGGAGTGGGGGAGTACTTTGTCAAGTTGTGTACTTCTGTTGTTTTTTTTTTCCCCACATTTATTTTTCTCTATCTGTACAGACTGTTAATGTTTGAGTAAAAAGGATAGACTTTGGACATTTATTACAACCCCTTTGCTCTGAAAGATAACATGGGTTCTGTAATATCTGCTCAAAAATGTATTAATATGTATGTTTGTGTTTAACTAATTGCCACACCCACTGACTTCCACTGAACTTTTCTTTAATATATATCGGCTAAAATTTACTTAGGGGGTCAAATGAGTGGCCATTTTTATAAATAAAACTAAGTTGTAATAAATTCATAGAACTGTGTTGAAATAATGCTAATCCATTTGTGCACAGACTACTGATATTATCTGACAGTGGAAGCTATATTTTCAGAAATATTGGATTTTGAATAGCACGTGTATGTGAAAACTTTTGCTGGTGGATGGACGTGACATTACCCATGATGATCTGGTCAGTACCAGTACTTTATTAGTAATAAACTCATAGACTTACTATTGCTAATTCTCCTCTTAATCATAAATGTTAGTATTGTGGATCTAAAACAACAACAGCTGACACAAAAACACAAAATGTGGCAGTGGACGGATGTGACATGGTTGTTACGGATCCCATCATACTGATGCTCGGCAGCCATGTCACCGTTTCCACAAATGATCCCTGTGCAAAAACTAGTATCAGAATTATTTATTACCTCCGCCAAGGAGGTTATGTTTTTGCCAGGGTTTGTTTGTCTGTTTGTTTGTTTGTTTGTCTGTCCGTTAGTGTGCAACATAACTCAAAAAGTTATGGACAGATTTGGATGAAATTTTCAGGGTTTGTTGGAAATGGGATAAGGAAGAAATGATTAAATTTTGGTGGTGATCAAGGGTGGGGGGGCCCACTGATCAGCCTTGGCGGAGGTCTGCGCTCTCCGAGTGCTTCTAGTTGTATAGTTTATCATCATACTAAAGAGTAAATAACTATAGAATTGTTATTTCTTTATAAAAATGCTTACTATTAGAAAACTGGTGATTTAAAAAGTAACATGTGACATTCTTAATGTATGTATTGGCGTAACATAAGCAGGATGGATCAGCACCATACTCCATATTGCAACCTGTAAAAATAAAACATGTGATATGTAGTATAGAATCTTGTAAGAAAAATTGGCGAATCTAAAAGAATAGAATATTTGTTTTTCAGGTAAATTCAGTTTAAATATAACTTGGCCACTTGTGACATGAAAATATAGCATTAATTGTGATGAAATTGGACATTTTTGAGCTGAAAACATAGTTCATATGACCATCAACATGTTGCAACAGAACTGAAATCCTGTAAATTTGCATAACTTGCATTTACCAACACAAAGTTCCTTTAGGGATTCACTTATATTGATTTCTTATGCACAAAGACATAAATAAGACCTCTAAGCAAATTTTAGCCGATATACAGATGTTATTCTCCTCTCATTGACTTTGTGTGGACAATCTGACTGTACAATATTCCTCAGATTGCTGGAAATTCTGTTTACTGAAAAAGACAATATTATTGTAGTTGCAGTAAGGTTACACAAACAAGAAAGCTGAATAATTTTGTCTGCTTCATCAGCTGTTTCATGAAGTTTCATAAAGTTCAGGATGTAAGATACGCACATATTCATACATGTTGAATTCAGTATTTCAGAAGGAGGAAGGATGAGAATTAAAGAGTCGTATTTGCATGTTCATGAACACAGAGGTGAGGAAGTACTGTCATTTCCGGTCTATAAGCCGCTACTTTTTCCACACGCCGTGAACCCACGGCTCAAACAATGATGCAGCTAATTTAACAATTGATTCGGCTGTCGAAGAAGGAAATAGAGCTGCTGCACGTAAGCTTGGCATCAATGAAACAATGGTGAGACGTTGGAGACGGCAGCGTGAAGCGTGGGTGCGGCTTATAGTCAGGTGTGGCCAATAGTCTGGAAAGTACAGTATAGGCTGCAGGGCTGTACCCGATACATGAACTAATGATACTGCAGCTTTAATTGTTATCAATGATAAGACTAATTAATTTGAGGTGTTTTCACAAAGTTAGCAGCGGCGTTAGCTTAGCAATATTCACCTGTGACAACCCATGCTCTCCCATTTCCCCCTGTTGTGCAAATATGGTCACTTCTGGCTTCATAAAGTCAAGATGATAACCAAATCCATACTTGAGGATTAGATCCACAAACCAATGCCAGAGATCACAGAAGCTCTGTACTGTCTTTTATTTGGGTGCTTCTATGAAACTGGGTTCATTTTGGTACTTGGGACTTTGGCAGCTTTTTAGACCCAATAATAAAAGACAAATTTAGACATATATCCCCCCAGGATGTACCTAATGATGACCTCAGATAAATGCAAACAAATTATACTCTTGCTCTGAGCCATCCCAAAATGAACTAGAAGCACTCGGAGAGCGCAGACCTCCGCCAAGGCTGATCAGTGGCCCCCCCTGTGGGCCCCCCCACGGCAAGGAGGTTATGTTTTTGCCAGGGTTTGTTTGTCTGTCTGTCTGTTTGTCTGTCCGTTAGTGTGCAACATAACTCAAAAAGTTATGGACAGATTTTGATGAAATTTTGTGGTCTGCGCCCTCCCCGTGGGCCCCCCAACCCCCGATCACCACCAAAAGTTAATCATTTCTTCCTTATCCCATTTCCAACAAACCCTGAAAATTTCATCAAAATCTGTCCATAACTTTTTGAGTTATGTTGCACACTAACGGACAGACAAACAAACAAACCCTGGCAAAAACATAACCTCCTTGGCGGAGGTAATGAATTTAGGGCCAAAAATAGGACCAAATTTGGGACATAAAAAGCTACCTAGGTGTCATTGCATTTGATCTTGAAAACATGGCTTGAAATGGTCTTATATACCACTATAGATAAAGACACTGTGTTAAATTTGAGGATTCTAGTGTTTTTTCTCATCCAGACATGTGGGTTTTTCATGAATCGACAGTCTCATTTGAGGTTTTGCTGTAACCCATTGTTTCTACTCATGTTACGTGTGGAACCTGCCCATTTAAACACAAATAAATCCCAAATGATTTTGCAACAGCGGTCATTTTTGTGAAAAATTCTACCTTGCAATAATTAGTCCGATTCCCAACATGTATCTGTGAGAGACTAAAAAAAAAATTCAAAAAATAGTAGCACGTAATTTTCGTGTCCTTTTCACCACGTTACATGCGGATTTTTGTATTAAAAAATTATGTAAAAATAATATAAAAATGTATTTTACCTGAAAAAGTTTTTCTCTTCTATCTCAGTAAATATTTACCTCCGCCAAGGAGGTTATGTTTTTGCCAGGGTTTGTTTGTTTGTTTGTTTGTCTGTCCGTTAGTGTGCAACATAACTCAAAAAGTTATGGACAGATTTGGATAAAATTTTCAGGGTTTGTTGGAAATGGGATAAGGAAGAAATGATTATATTTTGGTGGTGATCGGGGGTGGGGGGGCCCACGGGGGGGGCCACTGATCAGCCTTGGCGGAGGTCTGCGCTCTCCGAGTGCTTCTAGTTATTTCTAAAATAGACCCAAAGTGCTTCCAAACTTGCTTCATAACATTAGTCTAAATCTTGTTTGAATTTTTAGCCCCTCTCTCCTGTTTTTAGGGACCAGTTTCATAGAAGCACCCATATAAATTGTGGTTGGAACAAGTTGGTCTTTCCACCCAGGGGCTCACTGGTTTCACACTATTTCAGTTCACGATCAGAATCAATTTGCAGAGATTAAAGTGGTTCTGCAGAGCTGGCGTTCTATTATAAAAGATCAGTCACACAGGTTTTTTCTCCATCTGTAAATCCTGTCGATGGTGTCGTCATATACTGAAGGTGAAGTGAAGGCATCACCCCACTGTGGAAATGAATCCAAGTATAAAACATTATTTTCCAGCCAAACCATGAAACATTTCTTAAAACTATTTGCCATACTCTTAGTTACCCAATAGTTAAGAACAGAGACAGAGGAGCTGGGTCTGTATCATCTATCACTTCTTAGATTTATTATATTTAGCCTCTTTGTTATGTGTAGCTTTATTAAAAAGAGGCTTAAGGGGCTTATATCTGTCAACACAAAGAGACTAATGAGGTTACTGTGTTTTTCAAGGAGTTAGTCTTTAATCATCAGGAGCGGAGGAACATTTTACTGCTCTAAAGTTAGTCCTCTACAGCTTCGGAGAAAACACTCTAATCTAAAGTCTAGTTTTGGTTTCTGTTTTGTCTGACATGTTTCTGATGTTTTTCTATTAAAATTTACTTGGAAGAATATACGAAACAAGGATTGTACTTAAACTATAACCCTAATCCTGTGGAAACACTTTGTGCCACATCTCAAACTACATATCCAATATATATATTTAGACTCATTTAAAGGTAACTTTTAATATCAGGTGATTATGCACTAATAGAAAGATAATTATGAATATTAGATATCAAATGGATTTGATGATATCCCCCTAAATCCTACACATTGCACTTTTCTTTTCTGATTAATCAATTAATTCACTATTTTACATATTACTCTGACACTTGTATGAATAAGTCCAATAACATGCATTGTGGTAACCAGCTGCTGTGTAGAAACAGCAGCTGGTGAGCCCCTAATACCTGCAATTACAATAAAAGCTATAAATGCTAATTCATTAAATATGACTCACAATTGCAAAAATGTTCAAAAGCTTTAACAATTGTTTATGGTTGGGGTAAACACTTTTCTAACTTGTTCATCTTTCAGGAAAAGCAGGTGTAGGTAGGAGGTGTGGGCAGTCAGATGCCCTCTAACCTGTGGTTCAGTACTGTGATGTCAGAAGAGTACGGAACACTATATACACTTAATGTTCTGTTAGTGTTGTGGAAATGTGTACCTTTATATAGTCAAGTGAGATTTGTAACGTATATGAGGGTCATTTTTTTTGCTTCAATAATAAAAATATATTGTCATAAAATGAGAACCTAATCTGATATACAAATAACACACAGATAAAACAGAGTTTGTATCAGCCAGCTGCCTGTTTGTTTCCTCCCTTCGATAATGAGAGTAGAACAAAGAAAGTGAGACATCTTGGTCTGTTATTGGCATCTGGCCGCTCCTGTCTTAAACACTACTGACCAACAGTTTGTGGTTTGACAGCTATCAGCTTTTGTGACCCCATCAAAATATTATAGAGTCACAAGTTTTGGCAGGAGCTGTTAAAGTACAGTTTGTGACTGTTATAAAGGCCTCTACGGTGACAGTACGGTGCAGCTGAGACTTCTAAGCAGGTCAGAGTGTGATGGGTCAGTTTAGTGACACACAATCAATCGAAACTACAGTGTCAGAGGTGACCAGAGGTGACCACCAACTTGGTCATGAGCCTTGACCTACGTCAACAAGGCACTGGGTTGACAGGATAATGGGCAATTTAATGTATAGAAATAATTTTATAGAATTTAAGAAATGGTGAAAAAGTAAAACTCAAAGGAAATAAGTCAATAATTAAATTTTAAATTTGCATTAGTTAACCTGTTTAACCCTGACCATATTTTCAGGGGAAAAATGCCTAAAAAGACATACCCAAAGTAAATAAAGAATTACTTCACATTAATAAGGTTCATATGGATGTTCTTGGTGTCTATGGACATTTAGAGACCTCACAGAATCTATTCCCATTGTCTAAAATATTGTATCTACTACTATGCCTGAGTAAACTGTAACAAACTAAAAGAGAAATTAGAATTTTTTATCCTCGCCTGTTTTTTTTTTCAGCTGTATTGATGATGATATGCATAAATTAATTGTTCGTGTCAGAGATTTTTAATAGTGTATATTTCACCCCACAAAGATTAAAAATCATGTTTGAACATTAAAGTTTGCCCTAAAACACACTTTTGATGTACTTTTATTAACATTAGGGTCTAAACTTTGAGCAAAAGTTGAAAAAAAAAATTCATTGTCCTGATTTATTATATTTTTATAGTAGATGAATATTAATATAATTTTTCGGCCCGCGGGCAGGCTGATAGGCCTAAAGGGGTTTTAATCAGAATGTGGGGTCAGCCATGGCCTTCAAGGTGGGAGAAGTGACCAAAGGGTCACCATCTCGATTCTCTCGACCGGCAGGGAAATTACATGGCAGACATGGCAGCTCTTCTGTACTCATAGGACCGGATTTCCTAAAGGTTTGTGCATGTAAAAACGTGCGTCTTTACTGCGCACGCAAAAAAATATTGAAGCTTATCTACTAACAAGGCGCACCGCGGTTTGCACCTCTCAAGTGGGCAAAATAGCTTGCGCAACCCATTTAGTGTGTTTGCCCTGATGAATATGCAATATGGACGTTTCTGCCAGAACATGCAAAATTACTGGGAGAAGTAAATGCAAATATTTATTTAGCACATGCAATGTGATTTACCAAACCTGAAACTGATTGCGATGGCTGATTTTGCGTCTATATTTAGCGCGTCTGAAAGGCAGGTTTGAACTGGCACAGCGTCACACAAAACTGGCTGCAGGTGTTTTAGCGAGGAGATGCATAGGCATAATCAAAGGCAACGCAGAGAAGCAATCTGATCTGATCACACCAACATGTATGGAATGACAAGAGAGAAAAATAATTTGAGACATTTGGACCCCCCACTTTAAGGGCCTGCCCCCCATGCCCAGTTCCACCAGTGGCACATCACCATTAGACCAGGACTGACTACTGAGGGAGAGACATCTCTCTCTCTCTCTCTCTTGCCCGTCGTGCAAGGGAGACTGAACGGGACAGCTTCCAGCACTGCACAACACACACACATACACACACACACACACAGACACACAAACAGCACTGTCCATGGTGGTGTGACTGGACTCCTGAACCGGCTATATAAGTGGAATTTTTTTTTTTTTTATATCATGCCCACGGACTTCAAAGTTTTCACTCACCATACAGAGTGACATAAAGAGAGAAGGTATTTATTTCACTCATAACACACTTCACCACTGATAAACAACAACAGAGAAATACCTATTCACCCCTCTGTGTGGAAAAAGAACTTCATATTTATGAGTACTGGCATATCCCAGAGCAGATTTTACAGTGCACTGTCTCCATGACGACAACCAGTAGCACACGCAAAATCCTCATTTAATTTGGGCGGTCTCCAAGACTTTGCGCCTGTTGTCATTTGCGCAGGCAATCTTAGTCGACCAGCCGTGACACGCAAATCAATAGCACATGCATGTTTTAGTGCGAGCGAGCACATTTGCGCCCATTATTTACGATCTTAGTAAATCAGGCCCATAGTCTGCAGTGGGTGGTGTGTTCCTGCACGTTCAGCTACTGATGGGTTAAATGCAGAGGTTCAGTTCAGTGTGTGTTGCATGTTTGCAAAGTAAGTGACTATTGCCACAGTCCTATGGGACTAACTTTCTCATTTGTCTGTGACCACAGAGCCAATCAGCAAATATAGTAGTGTGAAATTTTCTGCACCATTTTACCTGCAGTAGACAGCAATTTTAAGTGTCTTAATACTTTTTGATTTCCTTACTGTAGTGCATTGCTTCACTTTACATTCAGCTCTATGTATTGACGGAAATATTTAATTTATTTACCCTCTCCTGAACTGGACAGCACAGATCCTTTTTTCTATATCAGGGTATTCCTAAAAAGATCTGGTTTGGTAGATGCAGCAGGAGGTAACATTAGTTAACGCAAACATTAGCTTACTTTATCCACCTCCCTTGTTCTTTATCATCAGATGTGTAGTAAAATGACTGGACCTGTTTAATGGACTCAGTTTAGGGACACAGTACTGCAGCAGATTGAATAGAAGAAGTGGAAACAGGAAATGACGTCATGTCTTCATAAGTGAATAGAGGTGCACCAGGACACTATTTGCTTGCCTTTGCACGTGTTATGTGAACTACATATTAAGTTTGTGGTGGAGTCTGTTGTGTGCTGGGAGCTGGTTGTTTGTTGACGCTAGAAACTCCTTCTCACATCCGTTATAACAGCCTGTACTCTGAGGTCTATATGGAAGCCTCCGGTATTTTTTCTCCAAAAATCCTTGTGTTTGCTCTGAGCTTTTTCAATGCTTCTTTTCTGCTCCACAACAGTGGGAACACAAACTATCATTACCTTCAAAATGGAGTTAGCTAACATCAACAAATGAAAACAAAACAGACTCCGATGCCAGACTCAGGTAAACACACAAGCATGCACGATTCTTACGCAATGAATTTTGTTTGGATTTCTATTGATCTGCATAGAGGCCACAAATGGAAAAAAAAGTAGAAGATGGAGGTGGTGTACCATGGCATTACTTGGCAGGAATGACAGGATGAATTAGGTTCAGAGAGAGGGAACAGAAAGAGGTCACATCTCAGACCTTTTACCCATAAGGCATGTGACACATGGTTATGTCAAACTGCCTTAGCTTCATACATTAATTGCTCGCTCTACAGCTGCTAAGCAAATTGAACGGGACATTGCATAAAAAGAACAGTTATATTCCAAGTGCCAGAGTAGGATTCAAAGTGAAACATTTGCTGATTAATTCTTCACTTTCATTCCATTAAATAATCAACATGTCTGGCTTTCTGTCTTAAGTGTCACATGAGATGTTAAGAAAATTTATAGGAATACTTAGTCATAATAGGGTGTTATAGTGATTGTAGGCAGTTCATGTCACTTCATCAGTGGGAAACGACAGTCTGAAACGGAAGCCAATGTGGGTGTATATAAGTGATGGCAGGAGATGGTAGCTGTAATTGACTAGTGAAGTTCTTTGGAGAAATACGTTGATTTTCCCCATATTTGGAGCCTCTAATAAATGCATGTGTGATCCAGCTAAAGAGATGGTGTTTTTGGCGTGACATTTTGATGTGTTTTATTTCATTCACTTTTTGCATGGTTTGGTTTGCTTTTGTTTTTTTCCATTTGTGTCTGTATTTGAGTTTGTTACGCCTCCTAGTTAGCTGTCATGGAAACGTCCTGAACACATGATTGTCTTGACCAACCTGTGGAACTCTGTAATTAACGCACCTGTATCCACTGGCACGAGAACAATAAAAGCCTCATTATGGGAAGACGCCACGGAGAGAGGGACACAGAGAGAGAGAGGGACACAGAGGGAGCGAGGGATGCGACCGGAAGACAGCGGCACGCACAGGACCAGCCAGACCCCAGAGTGAGACCACACGCAGCGGCCAGCAGTCAAACCTGGTTTAAGGGGTTGACTGCTACTACACGGACGGACAGGAAGACGGACCGGAGCGCACCGTGTAGAGGACTCCGGGGGGCCGTATACAGCAGCGGGAGAGCAGAGAGCTCTCCCTGCCTGTGAGTATTGGAAAAAGTCTTGATTATATACTCTGACCGGAGCGGCCTTTGGCCTGGGGGTTTGGTACGCTGGTGTGTCCTGTGCTGGCCTTTGTGTCCCGTCTGTCAGGTGCGGCCAGTGGACCCAAAGGAGAGGAGCTGGAGCTGGAGCGGGTCCTAGTGCAGCTCAGCACATAGAGCCTCTAACGACGCAGCGGTAGGGTGAGAAGCAATACGGGGCGTGTATGTATTTTTTCGCTGTATCTGTTCACCTACTGTTTGCCTTTGGCCGTGCTCCGTTCTGTCGCCGTATCTGTGTGTTCTGTTCAGGAGCGGGTCGGACGTGCTGGGGCCGGAACTCTACCTCGTGGATCACCGTCGTGACGCTGCTCGAAAGGGACCATCGTGTCACCTCATTCCTTGTTTTTCTTTTTTAAATTCTACTCTTAAACCTAGTGTTTTTAATTGTATTTATCATTGAATAAATTTTATAATTCATTTTAACAGTGATTTTTCTTTTTTTGGTTACACCATTGCTCTCTTTTTTTTAACTTGGGTTTTAATAATTCGCGTTTTAATTCGGTCAGGTTTCCCACTGTTTAAAACAGTTATTTCAAACCCCTCTTCACACATGTTTACTTTTTTGACTTCAGTAGCTTTGTTTCGGTCAATCAAATCCATATTTTTTTTTCCTGACAGATAGGTGTGATTGTGTTTTTTTAAAGTACTCCAGAAATAACAAAGACGGTTTTAGAAACAGTGACATGTAAGACTACTCTATTTAGTTTACCCAAAAATCTATCAGTAGTATTTGCTCACTATTATAAAATTATCATGACTTGATCAGGAGCAGTTTGTAGGTTTTACTGGTCACACAAGCAGCTGCATGAATGGAAATGTATTCAACATGAGGCAAATATAGGATAACGTGAGCCTTTCATAACATTCACCTTTAGTAACATTAGCCTTTCATAGTATTAGCTTTTCATAACGTTAGCCTTTCATAGCATTAGCCTTTCATAACGTTAGCCTTTCATAATATTAGCCTTTCATAACATTAGCTTTTCATAACATTAGCCAGCTCACACAGTTTAACTATTGGTGACAAAATCTCTTCCCTAAATGTGCAGTCATATGGTCCAGTAGTTTAAAACAGTGACTCATTCTAAAACCACCTTAAAACTTACTTCAGAATTATGTATTCCATGAAAGTAGGTTTTCAAATTCAATACATGCCACTCACTTGAAAGACATTTACTCTGCCTTTCTTGTTCGCATTTCCAATAATCACGCATCTTTCAACGAGACATGCAGTGACCTGTCAATCAACTGGGGCGGCACTGGCACCTGACGTGTCCATTCAGGTTTCAAAGTTGACCAGCGCTAGTTAGCAACATTTTCCTTTGCATGACCCACCCTACTCTACCTCTGATTGGCTGATCAGTCCTCATGCCTAAAGTTAACCAATCTAATAATTGAAGGCACAGAGTACTAGCCAATTAGAGGCAGAGTAGGGCGGGTCATGGCTTCACCATCCTAAGGGAAAAAATGAGCAATTTGGCTCAGATACTACTGAACATGTAATCATAGAATACAATAATTTCAGGGAGGAGCAGCAGGAACTGCAAAACTACATGACTAAAATAAAACAGGACATGACATTAGGGAACTTGTTGGGAAAAGTGTCATATACAGGGTTTAGGGTTTTAATTAGATATTTAAATGACACAAAAATAGGGAGTGGGATGTAATTTTTTTTTTTTTTTTTTTTTTTTGCTTATCTCTTGTTCCACACTCCAGTCCAGTAGGTGGCGGTATTGCAACGAAAAACTAGTTGCCAACCACCAGTAAACACGAACAGAAGAAGAAGAAGAAGATACAACTGAATGGTGCGTATCAGGGGGATTTAGAAATGCAATGAGTTAGAAACTGTGAAACATATATTACTGGAGTGCAAGGCATATACAGAGCAACGTGGGAAATTATTTACATCATTGACGAAACTGAAACATGCTGACTTTTCTTTGCAGGGGCTTCTTGGGAGTCAGGTTGGAAGCACATATTGATAATATACTATAGATTTCTTAAGGGATACTGATATTATAGGAAGGATTTATTTTTTATTTTGTCCGGCCAAGCTTGTGTCCACACTCCAGTCCAGTTGGTGGCGGTAATGCACCAATAAGCTGGCTTGCCAACTACCAAAAGACCACAAGAACAGAAGTGGGTATACGCAATGCTGACTGAAAAATAAATACGTATATGTCGTATACCTTGGACTCCACCTCTGGTTTTATGAAAATACTGGTAGCTTGGTTAACTTGGTGAGTTGCACCTATCACTGTTCATATTTTGTCAGCCTGGTTCTAAAAGCCAAAATGGCAACAATAAAATTCACTCTATTTCTTTTATATAGTCTCTGCACTTGGTGGAGTCATCTGGCTGTAAATTAGTCCAACTGGTTATTGACTGTAGCTTTAGATTTAGACATGAACAGGCATTAATGCAGTCTGTTAACTTCCTGTTGTCCTATAAATGATTTGAACACACACTACCTGGATAACAGTCTTTTGTAGGTGCTCACGTTAGTAGAGGAAAGTTATGTTGGGTGGAAAAAAAAATCTATTGTCTTTTTGTTACTGAAGCGTAGCAGTGTTTTTTTGCTTTTTGTTTTTTTTTTCTTTTTCTTACGGGGCTCGTGTAACTGTAAAGCTACATATAAATGTGTCTTCTCTGCAGCTAATACAACACTACAGTCTGTGCACAAAAGCAGCCAGGGTTTGTTTGTGTTTTGCCACACAGGGTGGCTTCTGTGGCCCGGCCGTGCTTCTATCTTTTCCCTCTCTATTTAGTTTGATGCCTGAGTGGGCACACCTGCAGGTCTGCCAAGCTGCACTGCTGAGAGCTGTTTTAGTTCAGCTGCCCAATATGTGTGTGTGTGTGTGTGTGTGTGTGTGTGTGTGTGTGTGTGTGTACATATTTCCAGGGCATGTCAGGGATGTGTGTGTGTTTCATCCTCCACGAGCCACTGTCAATCTTGCTTTCAGCTCGGCTTCAACAAGAGAACAGGCCGACTTGGTGTGATATTGTGTAACAGTGCTATCATTTGGCTCAGGTGACAATGGTGTACAGTTTCTGTGTGTGTTTGTGTGTATGTGTGTGTGTGTGTGTGTGTGTGTATGCATTGACTGAACACATATTGCACTGACAGAACATGATTTTTTGCAGTTGGCAGAGCACAAATTGGGGTGAAATCTGCAACTTCACTCTGATTTATGCAGATGCAAACAGATACGTACACACAGTCTCAAAAACACTGCCCGACATTTGGGCAGAGCGGTGGACTTTTTTTTTTTTTTTTTTTCCTCCTTTGTCCATAGTCTTTCCTCACACAAATTGGTGTCAGCAGCAGCATCTTTGCTCATTCCCCTGTCAGCGCTTCTCCCTTCTTTGCCCTCCTTTCACATAAGCACGCGTGAGTCAAAGACGAGCATCAAAAGGGCTGACAGCTGATGAATAGAGTCTGACATCAATTTGGGGCATTGTTGACAGTGGCCGCTGACAAGGTAGCATCTTTTCACAGAGGAGTGTTTGTGTTTATTACCGTACGCTCTGACATGAGTTCAGCTGTTTGCAGCACCAGAGGTGAACGTGCTGTTGATTTTTTCGAGGGGATAAAAAAAATTAAAATGAAAGCAGCCACTTTGCAAATAATTTCATTTAGTAGCTGCCAGAACGGCAACAGGGAAAGTTTGATCAGGTTACAGCCATTAGAGATTCCTTGTAGTTGGCTGAGCGTGAAATAGTTGCACGGTGTTGGAAAGGTGTGTGCGTAGGTCTTCGTGTGTGTAGCCTCGATCTGTAGCCAGCACCGCCTCCCAATTGACCTTCAGGGTAATCTCTGCCAGTTAACTGCACAAATAGCATGGTAACAGTTTTATTTTTAATGAGGCAAATGGCATCCGTAACCCCCCCTGGAGAACACATCAGCTCCGGCACCAGATGGCATTGTAGGGTTGGTAAGACATCATCTGACCAAAATAGTAATTAAGCAAAGTATTCCTCCGTGTTTTTCAAAGTCTCAACACTTCTCTGATCTGCTAGAAGATGTCACTTTTTTTTTTTTTTTTTAGATGAGTAGCCAGTCTCAAGAGGCCTGGATGGTTTTATTTGAATTCTGTTTGCTTGGATAGTTGAAAATGTGTCAGGTGTAATGCCATGGTGAAAGTGAAGACAAAAAATATCTGTATTAATCGCTTCAGTTTTTTTTTTAAAAATACACTCAGAATTGAAAGATTTTATAATAATATGGAATGGTTGACTTGGTTATCCCTCATCATCCATCACTGTCATCGCTTTTAGAAGAGAAATTATCTTGCTATTGGAATTAATTTGATCTATTTCCTTCTTAGTTTGAAATGCTCTGAGACATTAATGTCAATGCGTGTTGTGGATTTATTATTCTAATGGTGGAGGCCAATAACTTTCTTATTATATACAGTTGCGGAAAAAATTATTCAACCACCCCTTGTTTTCTTCATTTTCTTGTTCATTTTAATGCCTGGTACAACTAAAAGTACATTTGTTTGGACAAATATAATGATAACAACAAAAATAGCTCATAATAGTTTAATTTTGGAGCAGATATCTTTCCATTTTCCATGTTTTCTTGATAATAACTAAAATCACTTCAGTTCTTACATCAGTATCTATGGCATTGTACTGACAAAACAGTGCTTTTAGGCGTTCCGTGTTTTCTTTTCTGTCAGTTTTAGTCACATGATACACACCGGAGTTAGTACTTGATTGCATAATCATTGTTTTTGATGACTTTTGGTGGTCTAATAATTTTTCCACAACTGTATCAGTAATGGTTAACCTCTTGACATCTGTTGTCAACCTCTGAGACACTCCTACATTGCCAATTTTTGATGCACAAGATACCAAATGTGACTAAATCTAAATCCATAAACATGGGCTGGGTGACGTTTATCCAAAATCCTTCATAGGACATGGTTGGGGTGGTTATGGCAACACAAAGCTAAAGTTTTTTCTCCATTACACACTGTAATGCATGTTGTTGTGTTGGTGGTGTTTCTTAATCCTGATAGCAGCATGTTTCTCTAACCCTAAACAATTTTTTTTTTTTTTTTGCCTAAACTCAAGCCATAAGGGTGTGTATTGGCAAGAATCTGGCGATACGATACAAATCACAATATTAGAGCCACAATACAATATATCAGGATATATCACGATACTGTTAACAAGGCAATATTTTTTGTTTGTTTTGTTTCTTCTTCTAAGATATTATTTCCTGGAAAAATGTAATAATACCAGAAATATGTACAAATACTAAACACATTTTTATTTGATCAGAACAGGATTTAATACTATATCACAAAACTTTCCTCTGTAAAAACAAAATTTTGTTATAAATAAATAAATAAATAAATAAATAAACAAAATGATGTTTACAGACATTACAGTTTAAGATCCTGCTCAAATGTTCATATTTTATTAGTTATGAAATGAATGCATAGTGTTCAGTCACTAAATCATCCAACATCAGAACATTATTTTTGTGCGATCCCAACAAAGAAACTAACTTCTGCCTCTTTCAGACAGTAAAAAGTGCTTTTAGGATGACTGAAATAACCATTATTTAGCAAAACAATGTTATCCATTAAAAATAAAAACTACATGCATGACATGAAATATCACAATACTACCTTTTTAGTACAAACAACAGAGCAAAATATCCATTTAAATAAATACCTATAAATATCGATACAGTACTTTTTAATATCGAAACAGTATCATGAAATGAAACATCACGATATATTGCAGAACCAATATTTTCTTACACCCCTAGCCGTAACCATGTCATCCTCTAGATTTGTCTTTGATTACCTTACACTCTGATCGATCTATGTTCCGACTACCACCTCTGGTCCCCAGCTGTGGGTAGTGACCAAAAGAATGAGATCAGCGATCAAAGAAATTAGTTTCCTCCATAAGGTGGATGGGGTCTCCTTTAGAGATAGGATGAGGAGTTGGGGGCTGCACCTCCATATCAACAGGAGTTTCATAAGGTGGTTCTGGCGTTTGGTTAGGACACCTCCCTGGTGAGGTGCTTTCATCATGTCCTACTGAGAGGAAACCTGGGCAAACTGAGGACATGGTGGAAGGATTATGTCTGTCAGCAGGTCTGGGGATGCTTTGGTGTCCCCTTGGATGAGGTAGAGGAGGTGGCTGGGGAGATGGAAGTCTGGGCTACTCTGTTTAGGCTGTGACCTTGGCCCAGATAAGTAGAAAATGAATGAATGAATGAATGAATGAATGAATGAATGAATGAATGAATGGATGAATGGATGGATGGATGGATGGATGGATGGACGGACGGACGGACAGACATGGGTCTTGCATAAGCTGTTAGATCTTGATGATGTTTATAAACTATATGGACAAAAATATTGGGACAGCTGTAAGATGTCCTAGTTGTGCTGATTTGAGATAAAAATATTTCCTTAAAGTTCGACGGGAGATTTTTCTTCCTAAAGGCGGCCATACACTGTGCAATTATTTCGATCGTTGCACGCAGCTCCATCTCAAACTGTGCAAGTCAATCGTAAAGTCAGGCTGACGATTCATGTTCTCACACTGTATGGACCGATGCTTGTATGTGACCTGACTGCTCACACTGTAGGACCATACACCAGAGGACGCACCACACGTTCGAGTGTTTTATCCGGAAATACAACGTTAAAATACCAAGGAATCCAAAAGTGCATAGACGATTGTGTATTGGCATGAGTCACGAAATGGTAGTGCTAAACAAAAACCAACGAGCTGCTTTGGCAATATGTGCCATTATCTGCAGGGAATCAAAAAAGAAAAGATGATGGCGTGTTTGGTGCAGGAATTGGTTGGCCAGACGTGGACAGTATGGGCTGTCAGTCCTATAGTGGGAACTAGAGGTAAGCTGCAACAGCTAAACTGCACTAGGCCAATAGCCAGCTACTGTTAGCTTAGAGTTAGCTTACAGTAGCTGGCTATTATTGTATTCGCGCATGCACAGTGTGAGAATTTGAGGCACATCGGCTCGTGGCACTGCTTTGACAGTACGATACCCTCACAAGGAGTGAGCAGGATTTCAAACAGCTCCGTTTTCCTTGCGAACACACGATTGCTGGTCGTGAGGTGGTCGTGAGGTGTTAATGGCTTCTCCTTACCCCATGTACACTGCACGAAGCACCACACACATGATTAGAGGCACATTTGGCCCGATCCCAGAAATAGTCGCACGAGTGAGAAATCATCTCTAAAATCACACAGCGTATGGCCGCCTTAAGTGAGATGTGAAGAAAGTAGATGGTAGAAAATTATTATTTATAGTCAGAGCATGAAAAATATTTTAGAAATTTAGAGGTGGAACATTTAAACTCATAGTCATGCATAAAAAAAAAAAAAAAATGAAAAAAATAATAATGTTGAAAGAAATTAAGTAAAAACCATCTCTGAGGCATTTTGGAAGCAAAGATAACAATTTAAACAAAACTAACCAATGCAATTTAATGATATTCATCACAATATACACTCATCCGGCCAAAAATAAATAAATAATAAGTTGCATATGCAATATTTCACTGCACCACCTTTGGTTTTGATTACAGGAGACATTCATTGGCTTTAACTAAGCAAATAATTCAGATCCTTCCATTGGTAAATACTCCAGTGGTTAATAATGTTTCAGCTGTAACAGGTTATTAAACTGTAACAGATGCAGGAAGTAGCCCCTCATGTCTGTAATGTCAAAAAGATTGGACAATGCCAGGATTGATCAGGATCATCAGGCTTATGAC
The DNA here is from genome assembly GCF_902148855.1 of Sphaeramia orbicularis. Classification (NCBI taxonomy): domain Eukaryota; kingdom Metazoa; phylum Chordata; class Actinopteri; order Kurtiformes; family Apogonidae; genus Sphaeramia; species Sphaeramia orbicularis. Next base: position 18,477,374 of record NC_043975.1, read on the forward strand.
AGAATAGTTCAGGGAGAATGAGTCCAGACTAGGGATGCACTGATACCGATACGAGTATTGGCATCGGCTCCGATACTCAGTGTGCGTACTCATACTCGTACTCGTAAAAAACATCCGATACAAATGCACCGATACCATTTACGGCCGTGTGACATTCACAGTTCAGTGCAGCAGGTACGCGGCGGTGGAATAATGTGTGGGGAGTGTGAAGAGTGTGGAGATTTTTCAAAATAAATGACGGTGATAAAAGTAACACTGACTGCAAGTAACGTTACAGACACAGACAGATACGGACGCAGCATTCTGTCCGTCCTCTGCGTACATTCCATCCGTTTACCAGGTGCTGGTGGATGCGTAAACAGAATGAGAATACCAGCGGGTGTACAGAGCAGTGTGGACCGCCGCCAGCAGAAGTGAAAACGAAACTCATCCCTCATTTCTCTTTTCTCTTCCTGCTGAAGCTAAACTTTTAAACCTAACCAGTGAAAATGCTGCAATATTAGTATCACATTAGTGTTACCTCTGTCGTCTCCATGTTTGTTATTACTGACTTTCTTCTTCTTCTCAAAAAACTTTACTCTTCTTCGTGGTATTTGTCCAGTATGATTAATTCAGAGCGGCACCCCTTGGTGGATTAATTGAGAAACGCTCATTCCAACACATTAAATGTCAATAGAAGCACTTTGTTCCAGTCAGACTAATGACAACGACAATAAAGCACATTTACAAAAGGAACTAAGAACTGGAATGGGATCATTAAGTACTTGTATCGGTACTCGGTATTGGCAAGTACTCAAATGTAAGTACTCATACTCGGTCTGGAAAAAAGTGGTATCGGTGCATCCCTAGTCCAAACTGTAATTTAGGATGTGATGAAGACCTGATGCAGCGATTTGATTCTCCATCATCAATAATTAATACAACTATGGAAGGAAAAAATATTATGAACCTTATTGTGACGATAGATAGATAGATAGATAGATAGATAGATAGATAGATAGATAGATAGATAGATAGATAGATAGATAGATAGATAGATAGATAGATAGATAGATAGATAGATAGATAGATAGATAGATAGATAGATAGATAGATAGATAGATAGATAGATAGATAGATAGTAAAAATAGAACAAACGACTAAAAATAGAACAGCAAAGACATACATCATAAATTAAAAGTATAAAAAGAACTGGTAGAAAATCTGGACAAGGTTCAACAATAAACATTAATGTGCAAAGTAAAATGGAGTTTTTCAGTAAGATGGAGGTGCATACATATCAATAAAGTGCATATGATGCCTGAAAACTCTTCGTAAATGCAGGAAAAAAAAAAAAAAAAAAAGTATTTGCACTTTGTTTCAACCCACCTCTGTTAAGTGAATTCACCCATGCACAGATACTGTAGTGCAACATATCCCCATTCTATAACAGCAGATAATCGATGGCTGTAGGGGATGCCTCTTACAGAATACACACACTTTTAATAAATCATATACCTTCATACATATCTCCCTTCCCTAACACAACCATATTAGCATTGATTTTGCTTGTTTTCAGGCCATATTTATCAGGAATACTGGCACCAGACCCACTTTCACTGCCACATGTGTGGAACTATTTCCAGCAAGAGCCATTTAAGAGAGACAGGAGCCCCCAGAGGTAATGGCAACACTTCTGCTGACACTGTGATACCGCGCGACTCCTGGCTCTGTTATTGAGGCGACTATGCTCTGTCTTGACACTGCGTGCTAAATATACACCTTTCATCTGTAATGAAAAAGAGACAGAGTAGAAAATGGATATTCTCCCTGTTTCATGTGCAATTCTCAGATGTCAAGGTGGCCTGTTATGGGAAGTCATGCGGATAATGATGGTGCAGAGTAGAAAGAAAAAAACTTGATCATCTGATCTCCTGTTGGGCTCCTTGAATCCTGCATTGCAGAATTAATTCTATTTCATTTCATTTGCATGTATAAATAAAGCAGCTTGCAAACAGATTGTTCAAACTGTGCAAATGTGCAAGTAAAGGATTCTGGGAAATGACTGTCCCTTGGCAAGGAAAACATGCTGAAATTCCAAAGTGTTACAGTAAGCTTTAAGGAACATGTCCTTTTTTGTTGATGCTATACTGAAGTTTAGATAGTGAGTAAGTCAGTGCAAAAATGAGTTTCAATCCTGTTTAAAACTATGCTGTAAAAAACACCACTAATTTTACTGTCAAAACATCGTTAGAGAAACAATACAATGAAATTAAAATGGTGCTCCCTAGAACAGTGTCACATCCTCTTATCTATGTAAATACATGCAGTATACATGCCTCCGCACAAGAATACACACGATAAATAATACATAAAAGCATGATAAAAGACTACAATGATATATAGAATATATGTATATGGGAATATTGCCCAGGGGAATATTGCGTAGAGTGGCGTTCAGTTGTATGAATGTGTTATTTGAGTCCCTTCAGGATGTGTATTGCTGTCGGGAAAAAGCTGTAAATGATTCCATGGTGGGAAAAATAAAGTCTTATCTTATCTTATGAATCGGGGGTTTCCAAAGAAAGCACAGTGAAGAGACAGTAACCAGGATGAGGATGTAACGGGATTTGGAAATGTCTTCCAGATACAGGAGGGGACAGTTGATGAATTTTTGAGCCATACACCTAGGGATGGGGAACGAGAACCGGTTCTTTTTTAGAACCAGTTCCCAGTAGCTCAATTCCTTGGAATCATTTGCCTGCCTGCTTAATGATTCTACTTATCGATTCCACCTTTGTTGCACATGCATGATGACATCACACGTACGCTGCATTGTTTTGGTTTAAAACATTGCCAACATGGCGTTGAGGCAGAAACGCTCCAAAGTATGGATATATTTCACATGAAAAGTCGACACCAGGACCACTGGTAACACTGGCAAAGGTTCCATTTCTTCAAAGGGGGGGAAATCCCTTCAATATTCTCGAACATTTGTCTACACAGGATGCAACTCATTTGTAGGAATATCACGTGTTCGATATGTTACTTAGTGATGCTTGTGAATCTAGCAGCAGAGCAAATATCAGAGTGTCATCTGGTCCCATTCTAGGGAGGGGCAACAAACGTCCTGCCCCCTCAAATAAAAGTTTCCGATGGTCGGGAAAAGGAAAATAAGGTACACAACAGCAGGAGCGCCCCCCCCCCCCCCAGCATTAAAAAATATATATTTCATAGTTTCAGTCAGTAAAAGCATTTTTATTTGCTTCAAAAATTAAACGTATAGTGTCCAGCTGAATGGATATTTTTGTAACTCCATGAAAAATAGGTTCATAAAAAAAAAAAATTAAATCCTATTGTTTTTTTCATGCATAAAGAGGAATAAAAATACTCAGAAAAAAAAAAAAAAAAATCTTGAATAAGGTTCTCATAATTCATGCATGAAAGGGTTAATGGACACCAGTAAATGGTTAAAGCTCCAGGTTTATTATGACATCGATAAGCTTCAGATTCAGGCTACTACCAACTGGTTGATGCTAAAGAGACAAAGCACACAATGCATTATACTCTGAAAACCAAACCCACCAGGGGGGAAAACAATCAGAGCTACAGTATGAAACCAAACACCAATAAAATACCCATACCTCCCTAAAATTGATTTGAGTTTGTTAGCACCCTGTTTGTACCAGAAAGGAAAAGATAAACCTGCTAATTCAGTATTGCTGGGGGAAAAAATGTAATTCTGTTGTGGTACATAAAGATGATTTATGACTTTATCCACCTCTATCTCTCACACATACATAGAGACATAGAAGATAAAGTTATTATGATGACGTTCTACATAAAATCTTTTTCAACATTCTTTGGGGTAGATAAATCACATGAGGGTTACAATTTATGTATGATGTGAAAGGGAGATGGGAAGTAGTTGACTAAAATGATGATGACGGTCAAGAAAGCTAATAAATTATCTATGTTTAGGAAGCTTCTGCAAGTAGCTAAAGATCCAGGAAACTACAAAAATAAATTAATTAATAAATACTGCATTGCCAGCTATTCATCAGCATTTATGGTCATTTTAAGTAAACCAGCATTTAAATATTTGATTGAAATGCATATTAGTATTAACCCATAAAGACGCAAACAGCCACCAGCAACACAAACAGATACAGATATAAACTGTTTAATACCTACTGATCTACTAACCCTATCAGTACATGTAAATAATTGGTGTAAAATACAGTTTGTTATATTTTCATGGTCATCACATATGACTTATTTGGATGTTCAGAGGCTCTGTAGTTACTGTGGAAACACCGTCATCTTCTACAACATTGATTCACCAGTAAAACCCATGGAGTCGGATCAATCACAGTGGATGGATAGACTTGTTTTTACATTCAGTTAGCAATATCTTTGCTGAAAAAAAATCACTTTTTCTTAATTTTTTTTCTGTTTTGATATATTAACTTTGAATTTACTCTTAGTTTTAATGAACATCTACATCAGGGGTGTCAAAGTCATTTTAGTTCAGGGGCCACATTCACCCCAATATAATCTCGAGTGGGCCGGACCAGTAAAATAATACCAGTGAAAAAAGTAAAATTACATTATGATAATGTTTACGTCTACATCATTTCCTTAAAAATCTGAATAACGTAAACAACTTGAAATTTCTTGAGAAAAACAAGTCCAGTTTAAACAATATTCTGCCTCAGTTTATCAGTTTATCATTTATACATGTGCGTTACAACTTTACATTACAATTACAAATACACAAAACATTTTGTAACAGATATAATATTGATGAAATTGCATTTACTTTTCTGAAGACATTTCACGTTGTTCATATTTCTTCAGGTTTTTCGCATTTTTTGTAAAAGGATAGTTTGTTGATGCAAACATTTTCAAATAATTTTACCTTTTTTTACACTAAAACAAAAATAAAATCTGCAGTTGTCATTATTTATAGGTTATTATGACAGTATTTTTCTAGTCTGACCCAACTGAGATCTAATTGGTTTATATGTGTATGTATGGAACCTGAAATAACATGATTTTTACACTATTGATTATCTTCAGTGTAATTTTTGCATTTCACAAATTCATCCTACGGGCCACATTTGGACCCTTTGGTGGGCCAGATTTGGCCCCAGGGCCGCATGTTTGAGACCTCTGTTGTAGAGGATGATGGTGTTTTCACTACGGAGCCTCTGAATGTCCAAATGTGTAATATCTGATGACCATGAAAAGATGAATAACATGTTCTAGCATGTTTGACACCTGTGATGTACATGATCTGCAGGTTAAATATAGGAAAATACATGATTTACACCCAAAAATGCAAAATACAGAGGATAATATTAAAAAAAAAAAAAAAAAAAGAAAGAAATTGGTGATAAATCAATTAAAAATAGAGAAAATTTAATTTGGGAACTGCCACAAAAGTAGCACTGGGTCTTTGTGGGTTAACATGCACATTCCTCCTGTTCAAGCGTTATACCTTTGTCCACTTTTGTCTCCTTTTTTTAAGCTAATAAAAACTTAGTTCTGGAGTCTTTAGCCTGTTAGTAGTACATCTGAGCACATTTCTTTGCTAACATATTGAATTGACAGGAGGCACCTTCACAAAATAACAAGTGAATGAGGGGTCTTAAAGTGATAGTTGGTGTTTTTGAAGTGAGACTGAGGTATTTATCTAGTGTCAGTGTGTAATCGGCGGTTGATCACTGTCAACACGACCCCATTCTAGACACAGACAATGGAGATCTGGCTCAGAGGCAGAGCACTGCATTGTCAGGAGTCTTATCTCATAGACAGTCATATTGAAAGTTGGACACTCCACCGATAAAATCAATATTGCTTTTTTTTTTTTTTGTTCAACTACAAAGTGGATTTTGGACTCCCTATAGGTCAAACTTTAAGAACAGAAGTTTAACTCTTGCCAATGTTTGACATTTTACATATTTGCATGAAGGTGGTTTTCGGATAAAAGTTGCTTTATTAACAGAATAACAATGTGTTCATCTTCAGCTCTGGATGTAGCGGCACAATACAGACTGTTAATATCAACCGTGAAGTGTGAGATGAAAAAAAAACTAAAGTTAAAACCTTAATATGAAATATGAAGAGCAGTGTTATATTGTGTCTACTCTGCCAGACATACAGAAGAAAACAAATAAAATAGACCCTATGTGTTTATACAAGGGATGACGTTCTGAGCAATATGGGGAAAAAATAATAAGAATAATAAGAATAAAGCAGCTAAAAAAAACAGAACCAGTTGTAGCTGTTTAATTCAAAGAGTGTGTCACCCCTCCCCATTAACTCAGCTCTATAGTAGTTAATGATGAATACTCACCTTCTATAGTAATTACTAGGAATGCACCGATACCACTTTTTTCCAGACCGAGTACGAGTACGAGTACGAGTACGAGTACTTACATTTGACATTACACTTGCCAATAACAAGTACCGATACGAGTACTTAATAATCCCATTCCAGTTCTTAGTTCCTTTTGTAAATGTGCTTTATTGTCGTTGTCATTAGTCTGACTGGAAAAAAGTGCTGCTACTGACATTTAATGTGTTGGAATGAGCGTTTCTCGATTAATCCACCAGGGGGCACCACTCTGAATTAACCATACTGGACAAATACCACGAAGAAGAGTAAAGTTTTTTTAGAAGAAGAAGAAAGTCAGTAATAACAAACATGGAGACGACAGAGGTAACACTAATGTTATACTAATATTGCAGCGTTTTTGCTGGTAAGGTTTAAAAGTGAAGCTTCAGCAGGTAGAGAAAAAAGAAATGAGCGCTGGCGGCAGTCCGCACCGCTTCTTACCTCCATAGTATTAAAAGTAGGATGGAAACCGAATCAGCCCTGGGTAGTTGTCATAAATCTGTCAGTAGTTTTTCTCTAACTCACACAGTCGCTCTTTGAACAGATCCTCTACCTCCACAGTTCTCGGTGGTATTCTCCGTCTGGGTACGCATCCGCCAGCGCCTGGAAAACAGACAGAATGTACGCAGAGGACGGACAGAATCCATATCAGTTCATATCTGTCTGTGTCTGTAACGTTACTTGCAGTCAGCGTTACTTTTATCACCGTCATTTATTTTGAAAAATCTTCACACTCCCCACACATTATTCCACTGCCGTGTACCTGCTGCACTGAACTGTGAATGTCACACGATCATAAGTGGTATCGGTGCATTTGTATCGGATATCTTTTATGAGTACAAGTACAAGTGCACACACTGAGTATCGGAGCCGATGCCCGATACTGGTATTGGATCGGTGCATCCCTAGTAGTTACCATAGGAACTCCAGGTGAGTGTTAATTTGAACTCAGAGTTTAGCAGTTTACACGTTGTCGGTTGACAACAGACGCCGCCGGACGCCACATGACGACAATAGCTTACAGCCTATCGGCCGGTAAGCTAAAAACAGGTGAGTCCAAAATTTTGACTGGTAGTGTACATCCTGGGGGAAATATGTCTAAATTTCTCTTTTATTATTGGGTCTAAAAAGGTGCCAAAATAAATCTAGTTTCGTAAAAGCACCCAAATGGAAAACAATGATTTCTCCGTGACTCCATTACGACTTTTTCTGCACATTTGAAAAAAAAAAAAACCTTCAGGATAACTTCAGAACTTACTAAGTTAGACCACTGGTCTGGAAGCCCAAACTTTTCTTCCTCCTCTTTTTGTTACACTGCCAAGCTCCCAAAGTTAATAAACTGTTGAGAGGCCGGAGATGGACGGACAGCGGCCAATCTTTCTTCATTCTTTAGTTGTTTTTTTTTTTTTAGTAGTTTCTCTATGCTGTAGACATATTGCTTTGCTTGATTGCATTGTCACCACCCTCAAGGGGACTTGTTAACTTCTCACACAGAGAATGAGCTTCCCAGTCCTTTGGGGGAGGTGGTGGTGGTGGTGGGGGGGTGGGGGGTAAGAGTGGGTGGGGTTTGTGGGCAAAGCGAGGAAATGCTGAGGGTGGCAGAAACGGTCAAGGATTGAAAACCCAAAGTGGAAAAGAAACACAGCTGTTGACTCAGTGTGGGACTATCAATAATTAAGTGTGTGTATCGTGTCCTGCACAAAGACAAGAGGAAGCATTTGTATGTGTACGAATAATTTCAGTCCAATACACACCAAGTCTGATAATGAAATGAACTTATTTGTGTTGATAATGTTCAGTAAACTTGTGACAGTGAAAGAATAGTGATTGAAAACTTCATTTGAAGATTATTTTGGATATTGTGTTTCTCCAGATGTCCTCATTTGATTTTGATTTGACGTCCTGACAGTTGTTGTTTTCCTCTCCTATTTTTCTGGGTTGTAGGAGATTTTATTTGGGTTGCTGAAATCAATTTGCATTCCCACTGAATTTCAAGCATTTCAGAAATCTTTCAACAAGATGCACATTTGATACTGATAAGTGTAATTATAACATTGAATCTGGTATAAAAATATTGTTTTACTGATGAGAGACATAAACAATTCCTCTTAATAACTAGTGTTATTTCTTGTATTTAATGTGTATTGTTACTCATTAACACATGCATAAAACAGTTGGAAATTATCAGACATACAGTAAATCCACAAAAGCATTGGATTACCTGTTGAAAATAATATAACGATGATGCAAAATAGCAGATGCACTCTTATTGTGTTGTACAGATAAGAGTTTAATGATTATACATATTGTTAGCCTTGTAGCATAACTGCCTAAGTCATTTTTTGGCCATTTTGTAAAATCTGCATAAAATGAAGTGAATGTGTTATGCCGATTTCACAGTTCGGCCAAAAATATGACTTAAGTAATTATGCTGTCAGGCTAACGATATTATTATAGTTTTTACTGATTGGCTATTCCAACTGTTCATTAAAACTAGTGAATTTCCAATGCAGGTATTGTCCTCCCTCACCACTAGTGGTTCCCATAGTGACGTACTGTAAACAATTGTGATGTTGTCCTCAGTGCAATTGCAGTTATGAGAAATTTGACATCAGAGGAGGATGAAACTTAAAACTCCAAATCTTAATTTCCATTCAGTTTTTTTTTTTCTCATCTTTTAGACTTCAAATCTGTATCAAACAAGAGCCTTTTTGAATATTGGCTCAAGTGTTCTCAGAAATTTCCTTGCTTGACCTATATCCCACATTGCAACGTGATGACTAATGTATAAAATGTATGACACTGCAACAAAACTGGATCAACCAGTCTGTGATCTGCAAGGTTTTATGTCATGTTTAGTATCGTTTCAGCTCCAGAAAAGGTGATATTAACCAATAAAGACCCAAACATCCATCGGTGACCAAAATCCTTCAGTGATATAAAACGTTAAATAGATGTTGATCCACTAATCCTATAAATACATGTAAATTTGGATATAATTTTGGGTAGAATAACCCTCAACTTTAATCTGATGTGATGTAATGAATCTACATAATTAGTACATTAAATATTCAGTTCAATTTACCTTTATTTATAAAGCACATTTCATGCACTAGATAGATAGATAGATAGATAGATAGATAGATAGATAGATAGATAGATAGATAGATAGATAGATAGATAGATAGATAGATAGATAGATAGATAGATAGATAGATAGATAGATAGATAGATAGATAGATAGATAGATAGATAGATAGATAGATAGATAACTGTCCTTGGCATCCCCCGTCCTTAAATCCTCCTTCTCTGCAAATATGGGGAAATACCTGATTTTCATTTAAAAATGCAAAATACAGAGCATTATATAAAAGTGAATGGTGATTAGTCACTTAACCCATAAAGACCCAAATATCCACTGTCAACCAAAACCATCTACTGATCTAAACTGTTTAATATTTATTGATCCACTAATCCTATTAATACATGTAAATAACTGAGGTAAAACACAGTTTGTCATCTTTTCATGGTCATCAGATATGACCCATTTGGACATCATCTTCTACAACATTGATTCACCAGTAAAACCCATGAAGTTGGATCAGTGATAGTGGTTATAGATGGGTGTTTTCATGTTCAATTAATGATAGATTTGCTGAAAAAGTTACACTTTTTTTTTTGTAGTTTTCTCTATGTTTGATTTAATTACCCTCAAATTTACTCTGAGCTTTTATGAACGTCTACATCACAGGTGTCAAACATGCGGTCCGGGGGCCAAATCCGGCCTGCCAAAGGATCCAGTCTGGCCCTTGGGATGAATTTGTGAAATGAAAAAATTACACTAAGATGTTAAAAATCATTTTAGTTCAGGTTCCAGATTCAGACCAATTCAATCTCAAGTGGGTAATAGTAACCTATAAATACTCATGACTCCAAATGTTTCTCTTTTTTCATGTATTTACACTAAAACGGAGTATAATAATGCAAAAATATCTGAATAACCTGAACAAATATGAACAACCTGAAATGCCTTAATAGAAGTACATGCAATTTTAACAATATTCCACCTGTTACTAAATGTTTTGTGTATTTGTAGATCCACTGTGATTGGTAAGTTTAATGTACATTTGTAAATGATAAACTGAGGCATAATATTGTTAAAATTATACATTTTTTTCAGTTTGTTCATGTTATTCACAGTGTTTGAAAGGATAGTTTGTAGATGCAAACATTTTTATAATGTAATTTTAATTTTTTTTTCACTTTAAAACATAGAGAAAAGTTTGGAGTTGACATTATTTATATATTATTATATTATAATTCTACAGGTCCGGCCCACTTCAGATCAAATTTAGCTGAACTAAAATAAGTTTGACACCCCGATCTACATGATCAGTAAATTAAATATAGGAAAATACATGATTTACACTGAAAAAAATGCAAAATACAGAAGATAATATTACAATAAATGGTGATAAATCACTTAAGAAAGGTTAAATAGGGAGAAAAGTTTATTTGGGAAGTGCCACAAAAGTAACACTGGCTGTTTGTAGCTTGTGTACTATACAATAAATTGCAAAATTGAGAGGAAACATCACATCCAAACCATTCATCATGACTGTAATTAAAACTATCTGGATATAATATTGTGGACAGATTGCCCACCCCAGTTTTAAGCATACCCAACCCTTTATCTACGAGCAACGGCAGGAAAAGCAACAGATTGTGTGTGTATAAGTGTAACTGTGTGCGGGTGTGGGCACTGAAACGGATCATCTGGCATTTATCAAACAACAAGGGACTCAATGTAAGTTTTCCCCCTTGACAGAGTCGATGGCAAAAGTTGGAAGATAAATTGTGTGCAGCCAGCCTCGCGTTCAGTCTAAATGCACAGCCTCAGGTCAGACACACACACACACACACACACACACACACACACACACACACACACACACGCACATGCAATAGCCAGTGGCTTCAGTTTTGTGCCTGGAGCTAATGTCCCTCACAGGGGTAGGTCTTGCGGACAGTATCCAGGCTGAGGGGTTCTCTGCTGGGCTGTTCTTGGGGTGATGCGGCTGCTCTCTGGTAACGAATAGCGGTAGATTTTCCAGCTGCAGTACTTTAAACCAGACAAACATACATTGACACACACACACACACACACACACACACACACTGAACACACAGCCGCACTTACGCTCGCCAAGGCGTCCGATCATGCAGCGCTAATGTGGTCCTGCAGGATGTTGTAATCAGTGTTAGAGGCGCCGAGCGTGTCAAAACACTCAGGAGTGAAATCTCAATCACAGGATGGGACCTGATGGTGCAGAGAGGCTGAGAGGATACCGGGAGAGAGGTGGCGCTGTGAAAACAAAAAGAAGAAAAAAGGGCTTGAAACAGAGCGTGAGATTCAAATGTTACAGACAGGTGAGAGGTTATCCATGACTGAACAGCTGCAAATGTTTCCTGCTGCACTCCCGGGACAATGGGTACGGTTACATGATGTTTTTTAAATCCGATTTATTTTTCCAGGAGAAATGAATTCTGAACTAAAATATGTTCTCTTCTGTTTACATGGAAATGTTAAACCCGAATAATGGTTTACATGAGGTATTAATGAGGTAGATAAGTGAGCTAAAGGGTTTGCGCTGCAGTGCTCACGTTGCCTTGTTCTGGCAGCCCTTCTGTTAGCTTAGCTTAGCATAGTCTCTGCATTTCCATGGTCACACGTAGCCAGTTTTTTAAAGGTGATTTGTCGTCTTTTGTAAGCGATTTTGTGAAATCCGATTCTTCCTAATTATTTCTTTAGATCTGCGACTTACTGCACTCATACAATCTTGGGACTGTTGTGTTGACAGAAGTTGGAAAATCTTTTTGTTGGAAGGGACGCATGCGCTAAATTAGCTTTGCTTTACCATTTTAGCTTTGCATTAGTTTTTATTTCCCCAGATTTTATTAGTGCAGTAAGTCACATCGCAATGATTTGAGCCTCAATTTATGATCATATTGACCCCAGCAGACTAAAGTAATGATTTGGGAGAACTGAATTTCACAAAATCACTCATAAAATACTACAAATCACCCATGAAAGCCTGGCTACGTCTGACCATAGGAATGAAGCCATTATGCTAAGCTAGGCTAAGCTAAGCTAACGGAAGGGCTGCAAGAACAAGGCAATCGGTGCACTGCAGTGCAAACTGATTTGCCCACTTATCGAACTCATTAGTGCATGACAAATGAATGAATACAAAACAGGTGGTGAACTATTCCTTCAGGGTTTTCCAGGCTGGTAGATCCCATCAGAATAGCCCACTGGAACGGTTTGGGTTGACTAGATTGCATTGCATATTCTCCCGCCAGCGCAGAATGTGTGCGTCATTGCGACAGGACAAGACAATGAGCATGTGCAGAATGACAGGAATAAAGTCCAAATGGAATAAAGGGTTTACATGTCCGAGGAATAATTTAGACCGGAATCAAAAGGGGATTAAACCAGTGACTTTAATCGGGTTTAAATTTAATCCGAACTATTCTTTTTCAACTGGAATAAGGTGTTTACATGGGCATCTGAAATAGGATCTAATGCAGGGGTGTCAAACATGCGGCCCGGGGGCCAAATGCGGCCCGCCAAAGGGTCCAGTTCGGCCCCTGGGATGTTCTTGCCAAGTGCAAAAATTCCACAGTCTTAAATTGAATTAAGCAAAAAAAAAAAAAAAAAATTAGCTTGAATTAAGGAAAAAAGTCTTGAATTAAGCCAAAAAAAAAATCTTGAATTAAGTAAAAAAAATCTTGAATTAAGCCAAAAAAATCTCAAATTTAGCAAAAAATCTTCGATTAAGCCAAAAAAAATCTTCAATCAAGAAAAAAAAAAATCTTGAATTAAGTAAAAATAATATCGAATTAGGCCAAAAAAAAACTTCAATAAAGTAAAAAAAAATCTTTAATTAAGCCCCCCCCCCAAAAAAAAATCTTCAATTAAGTAAAAAAAATCTAAAATTAACAACTTAATTTTTTGTCTTTGTTTAAGTGCAAGAAATAACATTAAATGATGAAAATATTTACATTTATAAACTATCCTGTACCAATAAAATGTGAATAACCTGAACAAATCTGAACAACCTGAAATGTCTGTAGAAAATTCAGCCCAATTTGAACATTTTTTCTGCCTGTTCCTCAGTGTTTAGTGTCTTTGTAGATCTGATCCACAATGCACATGGACAAATGAGAAGTTGAGGAATAATATTGTTAAAATTACACTAAATTTTCTTACGTTTAATTTAAATTTCTTTTTTTTTTCTTTTTTTTTTTTGGATAGTTTATAAAAGTAAGTATTTTCATAATTTAATGTATTTTTTTTTTTTTGCACTAAAACAAAGACAAAAATTTGGAGTTGTCATTATTTATAGGTTATTCTGTTATTATTTTTCTGGTCCGGCCCACTGCAGATCAAATTTAGCTGAATATGGCCCCTGAACTAAAATGAGTTTGACACCCCTGATCTAACGTTTAATCAGATTAAACCAGGACTAAAAGTTGTCATGTAAACGCACGGATTGCAGCAGCAGCAAATCAAACAGGAAAGTCTGTTTTTTCTGTAGTTATAAAAGGGAGGATAAAACAAGAGAGCTATTGGATAACGATAAATATCTATTCTTTACTGTCGCTGTCTGTTCCCCCGGTTCAGGTCAATAACAGTGTTTAGTATCAGTGACCTGGGTCCATTATTCCGCTACAGTCCAGGCCAAAGCTGCCCTCAGATGTAAAGCATTACTGTCGTCTTGTGTTTCACGTCCCACCACATGCTCCTGTGGGACAGTGGGCAGCAGCTGAAACCGGCCTGTGGCCTCGGTCTGCTGTGTGGAAAGTGGACACTTAGATTGATATGTCACTTCGCTGCTACCGGCCTTTTGATTGTGGATTCAGGAGCGGTCACCGTTGTCTGCCTTTATTATGATCCAGTTTGATCGATTACGTGTTTATGCAGGATTGATCAGTGCTGTGGTGGTGTTGTATGAGAAGCCTAGAACTGGTTCTGATACTACGGAGACCACGGGTGTCAAACATGCGGCCCGGGGGCCAAATCCGGCCCGCCAAAGGGTCCAGTCCGGCCCTTGGGATGAATTTGTGAAATGCAAAAATTACAATAAGATATTAATCATTTTAGTTCAGGTTCCACATTCAGACCAATTCAATCTCATGTGGGCAGGACCAGTAAAATACTAACATAACATATAAATAATGACAACTCCACATTTTTCTCTTTGTAAATGTAAATATTTTCGTGTATTTCCACAAAAACAAAGTATAATTTTGCAAAAAATGTGAATAACCTGAATAAATATGAACCTGAAATGTCTTAAGAGAAGTAAGTACAATTTTAACAAGATTCTGTCTGTTATTTTAAATGTTTTGTGTATTTGTAGACCCACTGTGATCTGTAAGTTATAATGCACATATGTAAAATGTTAAACTGAGGCAGAATATTGTTAAAATTACATTTATTTTTTCAGTTTGTTCGTGTTATTCACATTGTTTGAAAGAATAGTTTGTAGATGTAAACCTTTTCATAATGTAAATTGACTTTCTTCGCTCTAAAACATAGAGAAAAGTTCGGAGTTGACATTATTTATATATTATAATGTTATTATTTTACTGGTTCAGCCCACTGCAGATCAAATTTAGCTGAATGTGACCCCTGAACTAAAATGAGTTTAACACCCCTGATGTAGATGCTAAATTTTATATGAATATTGTTACATTTGACAACTTTTTTTGCAATATTTTTTAATAAAAATGTGGTGCAGTTGGGAGATGGCAGGATATTTAGTCAGAGAGAATTGAGAGCACAGGAAAAGCTATTAATTTGGCAAGTGAAAGATTTAGTTTAGCAATTCAGCCAACCGTTGGTAATCACATATGAACAGGTCAGATGTTGTTCGGCCTACAGCTTACACTTATGGTGCGCCTCAACAAAAATAAAAACAAACATAACAAGTGGTACCAGGCACAACAAACCCCATCCCTTGCACGTATTGTAGCTTATTTTGGAATCAATCCAGCTGATGTCATCATGTCTATGCCTGTGCTGATGTCAGCATATCAATTGCCTCTATATATGTGCCAAGTTTGAAGTAAAATGAAACAAAATTGATGTTTTTATAGACATTTGAAATTTCGCCAATTAGTAAATGGGAGACTGAAAAAAAAAGGGTAAAAAGGCCAACATACATTACCATACACACATTATCCCAAATTCACATTAACCCTCTGGTATCTGGGTGTGCCTTTTAGGCACACTTTGCACTTCGTTTTAAAAAACTTCATATTATTTTTCACAATTTAAATAAGGTTAGAATTCAAAAGTTGTTCTTTTTTGCATGATCTTTAATTTTCTGGCCACCAGCTAAAATGTGCACATTGTAAACAAAAGAAAATTACAAGACCAGCATCTGTCTCCCAAGTGTGCCTAAAACGCACTATTTCTTCCATTTGATATGTATGATTAGGGCTGACCTTGATTTACCAAAACAAAATGAAATTAGAGCAGAAAAATAAATCAATATATAATAATTAATAGTTTGATTTATAGGTGTGCATTTTTCGTACACTTGGTGACAGATGCTAGTATTTTTTATCATTTGACCTAGCGCCAAAAATAATCATGCAAATTAACCAGCGTTGGAGTTAATCACTGACATATGCCAGGCTGCAAAAATCAAATAATATGTGATCCACTTTTTATGTAGTATATTGAAAATAAATACTTTTTTGTGTTTTTTGCATCCAAAAAAAAATGGTTTGTTTACATTACAAACACGGTATTTAAAGGGTTAAAAAATGTGACAATTATTGAGTATTCGGTATTTTTATTTACGGCTCAAGTTGATGAAATAGAAAAAAGTGTAAAAGAATAAAAAACAAACTGTATGAACATTTTTTTGACATTATTCCATAAGTGTGCCAAAATGACACACTTGGTAAGGGCCTTGGTGGACGGGATACCGGAGGGTTAACATAACAACTCTGCTGAACATACACAAAACAGAATGCAATATAACTAAATGCCTAATACCCACAATGCAATGCAGCAATCACGCCACAATATCAATCTGCTAAGTATGTGAGGACATCATGTTATACCAAACTCTGTGATCTCAGAAAGACCTTCAAGTGCAGATTTTCTTGTTTTCTGTGGATGCAGAGCTGTGTATCCAGCCTGTGTGCATGTTCAGGGTGTTGTAACAAAGCCTCGGAGAAAATCTTGGCCATTTCATTTTGCAGTGGCAGATGCCTGCAGAGCGCAGCGGGACCAAGCTCCTCCACCTTTCTACTCTATGACCTGTTTTTTCTGGTTGGCAGCTCAGTCATCAGCTGCACCTGCACCAGCCTCTCATCACATGGGAGACTTTTAAATAAAAATACTGATGTTACAGTGCAGGATGTGATTTGGACAATGAAATCAGTTTAGCCTGAATTGTTAAATATGACAAATCGTCACATAAAGCTGCTTGTTTTTTTTGGTATGCAGGGGTTGGTATGCACTTTGTGCTCTTTTTATTTGTGTGTTCGTCTCTTCTAGTCCTCTGCAACATGGACAGTATACAACAGAAGTTACAGTTTGTTTTAACTCATAAAAACCCACAAAACACCCACTGGCAACCAAAATCATTTACTGATATAAAAAGTTAATTATCTGTTGATCCACTAATCTTATCAATATCTGTAAATAATTGGTGTAAAATACAGTTTGTCATCTTTTCATGGTGATCAGATATGACTCATTTGTACGTTTAGAGGCTCCATAGTGAACATGGGAATCTTCTACAACAGGGGGTCAGACTCATTTTAGTTCAGGGGCCACATTGAGCTAAATTTGATCTGAAGTGGGCAGGACCAGTAAAATAATAACATAATAATATATAAATAATGTCAACTCCAAACTTTTCTCTATGTTTCAGAGCAAAAAAAGTAAATTAACATTCTGAAAAGGTTTACATCTACAAACTATCCTTTCAAACAATGTGAATAACATGAACAAACTGAGAAAATAAGTGTAATTTTAACAATATTCTGCCTCAGTTTATCATTTACACATGTTCATTATAAGGTACTGATCAAAGTGGATCTACAAATACACAAAATATTTAAAAACAGACAGAATATTGTTAAAATTGTACTTACTTCTCTTATGACATTTCAGGTTATTCACATTTTTTTTGCAAAATTATACTTTGTTTTAGTATAAATACATGAAAACATTTACATTTACATTTAGAGAAACATTTGGAGTTGTCATTATTTATGGATTATTATGATTGTATTTTACTGGTCTGACCCACTTGAGATTGAATTGGTCTGAATGTGGAACCTGAACTAAAAGGATTGTTAATATCTTCAGTGTAATTTTTGCATTTCACAAATTCATTCCAAGGGCCAGACTGGACTGTTTGGCGGGCCGGATTTGGCCCCCGGGCCGCATGTTTGACACCTGTGTTCTACAACATTGATTCACCAGTAAAACCCATAGAGTTGGATCAATGACAGTGGATGGAGACACTTGTTTTATGTTCAGTTAATGATATATTTTGCTGAAAAGATAATTTTTTCTTCAGTATTCTCTGTTTTTTATAGAACAACCCTCAATTTAATCTGAGCTTTTATGGACATCAATCATGATCAATGAATTAAATAATAATAATAATAATAATAATAATAATAATAATAATGGATTAGATTTTATATAGTGCTTTTCCAGACACCCAAAGCGCTTTACATTATTGATCCATTATTCATGGAAATGTAAGAAAATACCTGATTTTCACTTAAGAATGCAAAATACTGACCATAATATTAGAATAAACAGTGATAAATCACTTAAGAGAAGTTAAAAATAGAGGAAAAAATCATTTGGGAACTGAAACAAAAGCAGCGCTAGGTCTTTAGGGGTTAAAAAATGTTGCCACACAAACATGTGCAGATCTTACATATTGAATTTATAAGACCAGTCAGGTTGACATTTTCTAAAGTTTTTCATCATTTCTTCTACCTGCACTATTGCACTGCACTGTTTTCCCAGTTTTGTCATCACCCATTTTTAAGATAAAATAGATAAGACATGACTTTATTTATCCCACCATGGGGAAATTTCACAGTTTACAACAAGTGAAGAGAAACAACAGGTAGAAAAACAAGTGAAATATAAGGAGAAAAAAAAAAAAATCTGGTATTTATAGAAATATTTATAACAATGTCCTTGGTTTTGTTGTTTTTTTTCTCCCTTTTGTCAGATCCATTGTCATATAGGTGCTTTTATTCGCTGTGACATCACTGACTGGACTGGGTTTTCCCACAGATTCAACATGCCTGGAAGCTTTAATCTTAAGAAAAGGATGCCACAAAAATGATTATGCACTATATGAAGAAGGAAATTATGTCGTCATATACAGTTTTGTGATTGATGAGCAACACGTTACACAGAATCACTGTCATGTTTGCACATAAAATGGCGTGAAGCAGAAAGAAATGTTGTAATGTTTCCGTCCAAAAACTAAAAAAATACACTAATTGGCCACTTTAGTAGGTACACCTAGAACACAGGTGTCAAACATGCGGCCTGGGGGCCAAATCCGGCCCGCCAAAGGGTCCAGTCCGGCCCTTGGGATGAATTTGTGAAATTCAAAAATTACACTGAAGATATTAACAATCATTCTAGTTCAGGTTCCACATTCAGACCAATTCAGTCTCAAGTGGGTCAGACCAGTAAAATACTATCATAATAACATAGAAATAATAATGACAACTCCAAATGTCTCTCTTTGTAAATGTAAATATTTTCATGTATTTCCACTAAAACAAAGAATAATTTAGCCAAAAATGTGAATAACCTGAACAAATATGGAAAAACCTGAAATGTCTTAAGAGAAGTAAGTACAATTTTAACAAGATTCTGTCTGTTATTAAATGTTTTGTTTATTTGTTGATCCACTGTGATCAGTACGTTATAATGTACATATGTAAAATGATAAACTGAGGCAGAATATTGTTAAAATTACACTTATTTTTTCAGTTTGTTCATGCTATTCACATTGTTTGAAAGGATAGTTTGTAGATGAAAACCTTTTCATAATGTAAATTTACTTTTTTCGCTCTTAAACATAGAGAAAAGTTCGGAGTTGACATTATTTATATATTATTATGTTATTATTTTACTGGTTCGACCCACTTTAGATGAAATTTAGCTGAATGTGACCCCTGAACTAAAATGAGTTTGACACCCCTGACCTAGAACAATCAGGTTATATCCAATAAAGTGGCATATAGGCACTAATTTTATTCACCAAGATGGATTGTTTGTCATTTTCTATACATAAAACATAACTAAAACCACAAATTTAATTTCCTTATAAATATTGAGCATACTGTTGCATTTGGTGTAGTATTTGAAGACCCAGAATAAATAAAGAAAATTCAATGAAGCTACTGTCATAGGTTCCATCAAAGGTGTAGTATATCTATGTGTGGTGTTAAATTATGGGATAGATTGAGGGAGGAGCAACACGAACGCTCAAACACAAATTCTAAAACACGTATGAAAGAATGTTTTTCACAAGATATAGGGATGAGAGTTATTAATTGTCACCATATGTTCATATGTTCACTGTTGTTTATGGATATATTTCTTTCTTGGAGTTATTATTTATTTATATTTTGCCAGCACAACTAAGAAACGCACAGGTAAAAGATTATCCGTGTATTTGTATGCATATATGTGTACTTGTATGTTGTGTGTGTATATGTATAAACATATGTATGTGTATATGGATGTATGAGTGTTTGTGTGTGTGAGAACAGATATATAAAGATAAAAGAGTAATGTAAAAGGAAGAGGGAGATATATATTATTAATAATATTTTATGGACTTTTTTCATGGACTTCTTCCTACCCCTTTTCGAGCATGTTTAATTTTATTAATTTTATTTTTTTTCTCTTTGTTCTTTTGTTTACTTATTAACCATTTACAGTATGTATCATTACTGATATTTTGTTGGTTGATTTTGTTTTGATTTCACTGTCTACATGTTCAAAATAAAGATTTAAATAAATAAAAATGGAGGGGGTGGGATTATCATAAATCGCTGGTATGAAAAAAAAAGAGATTTTGGTCCAAAATTTTTTTTGCTTAAAAATACTTCTAAACAATCCCAAAGGCATCAATTAGTCACATGTGAGGTATTAAAACATTTTGAAACCATTTTGAAGAGGGTCATTTTAGACCACCGGTACAAAAAATCGTAAGGACGCGGTATGAAAAAAAAAAAAGAGATTTTGGTCCAAAATTTTTTTTGCTTAAAAATACTTCTAAACAATCGCAAAGGCATCAGTTAGTCACCTTTGAAGTATATCAGATGTTTTGAAACCATTTTGAAGAGGGTCATTTTCGACCACCGGTAAAAAAAAAGTGTAAGAAAAAAATTGTATGAAAAAAATTAGATTTTGGTCCTAATTATTTTTTGCTTAAAAATACTTCTAAACAATCCCAAAGGCATCAGTTAGTCACACGTGAGGTATATCAGACATTTTGAAACCATTTTGAAGGGGGTCATTTTCGACCACCAGTACAAAAAATTGTAAGGGAATGGATATGAAAGGGTATGAAAAAAATGAGATTTTGGTCCAAAATTTTCTTTGCTTAAAAATACTTCTAAACAATCCCAAAGGAATCAATTAGTCACATGTGAGGTATTTCAGACATTTTGAAACCATTTTGAGGAGGGTCATTTTCGACCACCGGTACAAAAAATCGTAAGGGTATGAAAAAAAATGAGATTTTTGTCCAAAATTTTATTTGCTTAAAAATACTTCTAAACGATACCAAAGTGAAATTTATTCCAAAATGCACTTGACACATTTTTATTTAAAAAAAAATGTAATAACATGGTTCATTATGTAATAACAATCCAAATGAATATAATTTCAGAGCAATTTAGAAGAAATTAGTCACAGGAGCTACAGGTAATGGAATCAGAACTTTAACCACACAGTTTAATGATTAATTTAGCACATTACATTTTCCTGAAAATAAAAATGTTTCAAGTGCATTTTGTAATAAATTTCTACTTACTACTAACTTACTACATAATGCAAAAAAATTTACTACATAATGCATTGAGGTAATTTATTACAAAATGCGTCGGTTTATTACATAATGCGGCTTTTATGACCAGATGACGTGACATTCTTATTACATTTGGAACTTTTATTACATAATGGGAATTGATTACATAATGCGGCTCAACAACCCCTATAAAAATATGAAAAAAAAAAAAAAAAAAAAATTAATTGTGTGCTAATAAGTCTCTTTAGGAGCCTGTTTATTTATTCTGCTGAGCTCACTTTTCTTCTTTGTATGCAGGTGCGTACATTTGCACTGACCCACGTGGGCGCAGGTCTTCCATTTTTTTTGGCGGTCCATAAACATGGATGCATCATCACATTACCTGCGCCTGAAATCTTCCAAGCCATCCGTCCAAAATCTGTTTAGTGGACATGGTTATGTAACTGACCCGATGTCATTGTCTCGGGGCAGCCGTCTTCCCACCACCTCCATCTCTTGAGCCTCCCACTCTGTGATAGCGACCGAGGCTTGGTCAGAGCGAGGCCGCCGCCTCCTCCTACTGCTTCCTGTTTGCTGAGCTCAGAGGCCAATGCCCTGTGAGAGGGGCTGCAGGCTCCAGTCAGACCAGGACGGAGTGTGTGGGCTCAGAGGTGGTGGATTATGACAGTCTGAGTAGTACTGGTGGAAGGTGTAAAGGAGCTCAGTTTATTTATAAGACATTTTGACAGCGGTGTTCAGTTCATGGGGACCTTTTAGTGAAAGCTTAGAGGGTCAGAACACTGCCATTAATCAAAACACTTACACTCTCACACAAACAGACAAACATTATGAGCCAAATTACAACAAAGTGGCACTTTATCACCTGCTATTTTTAACAATTCATCTTATTTCACTAAATTGATATCTAATCTAATAACACTGTGCAAATTATTTTTGTTTTATTTTTTCCGTCCTTAACCCTTTTATGCATAGTGGTCACTACAGTGGACAGTTATTCTACAGCTGTTCTCTTGTATTTTCATGGGTTTTGTTGTTTTAGTTGCATATCAGCCAACACAGTGGACACTTGTGCATCATGCCAAACACTGCAGTTCATACAATTATTGTAACTTTGCTGTTCTTGATAAACCTGATCTGCAGTAACATGTTTTAGTGCAAATCAGTTGCTAATTGTTATTAGACTGTAATTAACAGTTTTCTGAAACTTTTTTTTTTTTTTTTCCCGCATATCCTCCTGAGACCCCGCAATGCATTTTGTCCTCTGTAGGGGACCAAAGTTTGACAGTTTTACTTAAAAAATGCTGTGCACTACAAAGGACATTCCATTAAAAAATAAATCAATAAATAAAAGTTATTTTAAAAATGTATCTGAAAAAACTGTTGCATTACGCAGTTTCCAATCAAGACAATTTTTTAATGTAAAAAAGCTAAAACTGTCAAATTCCTGGGTCTCAGAGGATATTATCTCCATGAAATGAGTAATAACTAATATTAGAGTATGATAAAAATGTGAGAAAACATTAGCGATTTAGCAATTAGTGGCATTAAAAATGTTTTTATTTCATAGTTTTCACACAGTATATCACTTTCTACAGATGAGTTTTAAATACATGTTTCTTTGCTTCAAAAATTAAATGCATGGTGTCTAGCTGAGTGGACATTTTTGTGACTCCACGAAAAATAGGTTCATAAAAAAAAAAAAAAAAAATCATTTGCATTGTTTTTTTCATGCCTAAAGAGGAATAAAAACACTCAAGAAAAAAATATTGACTAAGGTTCTGATAATTCATGCATGAAAGGGTTCAAACTAGCAAAAGTCCAGCTCCAGGTGCAGTGGCTTAGGCTGCGTGTGACTGTTTTGTCAATCAATCAATCAATCAATCAAAGTTTATTTATATAGCGCTTTACAACAACGTAAAGAAGACCAAAGTGCTTTACATCTAAACGATTAAATTGTAAGATAGCAACAGTTTAATCAAATATCATTAATATGCATAAAACAATAAGACATAACACACTGTGATAAAAAAGACCACAGATTTAAAACCTAACAGAGTCTCAGGGCTAAGAGTTAACCCTGTAAAACCTGAACCATTAAATCACTGAACAACCTCAAAAAATTATTATTTTTTTTTTAAATTTCAATTTACATGCATGTTTAAACTTTGTATCATATTTGATACATCAGGTCTCAATGCTCAAATTATTATTTTTGAACAACCAAAAACATAATATAGCACAAACCTGTCTAACAAATTGGTAATTCCTTTTCAAAATTGGCAAAGTTTTGCCTCCTTACGCATTAATGACAATCTTGTAGCATCACTGGAAAGGCCTCTGGATTTTAAAAGTAGTTTACAAAACAAAAAAAAAGGATGGGCACTCCTGCTATACATAATAATGGAAGTTGTCATGACCTTAGCTCCCACTGTTTAGTGCCAGAATCTACTAAGTAGAGATGAAGGAACTGGACATGTCGATGGCCAGAATACAAAACCTCCTATCTGAAAAAAAACACTTTTTTCGGGAAACAAAAAAACGTTTAGTTTTATTATAGTATGGTCTTTGTTAAAGATATCCAAGCATATTCTACTGTTCTCAGACTCTCTTTCTATATTATGTGTTAACAATATCATCCTTTTTCTCACCATTTAATGTGAAAACTCAAAATCTAAAAATTTACAGATAGGAGGTTTTGTTTTTTGCCCATCGATGTGCAGGATTCAAGCTCCCATTCAGTCTTTAAGTGCGTCAAACGCCCATTTTATGACAACACAGATGAGGATTTACACACAAACCAGGCTCTGGAAATCTACATAAAAACACCATAAAATCAAATTAAGACCATTGTTTGATACGTTGAATTGGGATTGGTGTTCTCATTTAATAACATCACGACGACGGGATTTATGAGCTATACTGCTGCCTGCCACCAGGGGGAGATCAAGACTTACTATCATCATATTTTAAGTGCTCATATACAGTCTTTGATCAAATCACAAAAGCTGGCTTTGCGATCTATTATAAGAGGAACAAACATCTTGGGTAATTTGATTTGCCTGGAATATGCCAAAAAATCCATTCAGTTTGGGTTGTTTTGAAATCTTAGTCTTTTAATTTCTTTACTGAAATCCTCTACACCAGATTTAACAACAAAGCAATACTCAAAGAAAAATGCAATATAATTCCATTGAGTCTTATTGCTTTTAATCTATTTTAATGCAGAAAACACTGGACTCAAGTGAATCCCTACTGTTACAGCTGGGGCCGTTTTTTGTTTTTTCCTTGGCTCCGCCTCCTGTTTGGCTGATGGACAACACCTAATTCCACAGCCTATAAATCCAGAAGACACCACAATGAAGATGACCAGTGGGTCCATAGCTGCAGTGATTTGTCTACTTAATTTTGTGGGTTTTTTTTTTTTTTTTTATTTTTCTAACTTACACTATCAGTGAAAAGTTTGGACTCACCTTCTAATTTAACCCTTTCATGCATGAATTATTAGAACATTAATCAAGATTTTTTTTTTTCTTTATTCCTCTTTGGGCATTAAAAAAACAATGCAATTATTATTCTTATTGTTTTGTTTTGTTTTGTTTTTTTAATCGAGCTATTTTTCATGGAGTTGCAAAACTGTCCACTCAGCTGGACACCATGTGTTTAAGTTTTGAAGCAAAGAAACATATTTACTGATCTACTGTGTGAAAACTATGACATAAAAACATTAAAGCTATACCTACTGATGTGGCATTTCTCACAGCACTTAGTAAAAGTTTGAACACGAACAACCTGCCTCCCTCCAAAGCCCCGCCCACTTCCCTCTGCCTGAGCTCTGAGGCTCCTCCTCCTCTCACCTGATGCACGTGGAGGATGCAGAGGCGGAGGTCCGGTCCGCTTCGGTGTGTCCATGGACCCCTCCCTCAGTAATCAGACACATCATCCACCTGCCACCTGTTCCATCAGTAGACCCTGTGTTTAAGGGTCTGGTCTGTGCGGTACTGGGTCAGTGTCTTCACTGCATCACGGGGATGAGATGTCCAGGTGATGGGCGCGCGCACTGTGAACGCGCAGCCTCCGCGAATTTTCCATGGACATTTGAGGTTTCATAGTCCATACATTTATCATCTTACATAATCCTACACTGTGTGACACCATGTACATGTACCTGTATGAGTCCCATGGTCATAAAAGCTGAGCTTTATGCAGACTTGTTCAGTCCAGTACAGCTGACTTCCGGACTTTTATCTCCATCCTTCATTCATCGGACTCCTGTTTGCGCCCCTCAGTTGTTGTTTCTGTTCATAAATCCATTTTTTCCTTCCACATGTGCATGTCACTTCTGTCCATACACATCCTAGTCAGTAGACTGTGGTCAGTGACAGGAGAAGCAGCGCGAGTGAAGCGTCAGATTCAGAGGGACACATATCGGATGCGGAGACGGCGATAACGGATCGGATGCTGGACGGCCATAATGGATGATTGACAGGACGCTCAGTCAGGTTCGGCCAATTATTTCATTCGGACCGAATAAAATGATTGGTCAGACTTTTATCAGAAATATATGAGAATTCAACATTTTTGAGTTTCAATACCTGGTGGGTTTCTTTTACATTTTAGTTTGACACACGCTTATTAGGAGCATTTTAAGATGACAAGAAAAGTGTAAAAATGCCACATCATACGGTATCGCTTTAAATGCTGCTAATTTGATGTTTTCTCACATTTTAACATACACCACAAACAAAAAGTTATGGATTTATTATGTTATGGATTAGTATTTTCATAATTTAATGGGGGTTTTTTACACTAAAACATAGAAAAAAATTTGGAGTTGTCATTATTTATAGGTTATTCTGTTATTATTTTTCTGGTCCGGCCCGCTGCAGATGAAATGTAACTGAATATGGCCCCTGAATTAAAATAAGTTTGACACCCCTGGGATAACATATTAAATATTGACTGCGTGTATTCTAATTGCACATAGAAATCACTTACTGTACCTTTAATGGCTTGTATAAAATGTTTTGATAGGCAGGTGTTATTGTGTGTATGAGCTCCACTCTTGTAGTTCTGTACAGCTCAGCCTTTCAAACCATTATTCCTCAGTGATGGTAAAATTGAATTGATACAAATCACCAGTATCTGTCCCCTTTAGCTCTCCCTCCACTCCATTACTTCCAAATTGACCTCTGACATTTGTGTGAGGGGAGATAGATTTTTTATATGATTGCGCACTACAGCTGCCTTCCTCACAGCGCCGCCAGAGATGATTGGCTATAAAGTGAGAGCATGGAGGATGGAAATCAGATCAGCTCAAGTTCAAATCACAGGCTGACCGTTTTTACGCCGCTGCACGGGGGCTCTATTGCCGACGGACTGGTACAGTATTCCATAGTATTTTAAGCAAGATTCTGCCGCTCTGTCGACTCCGGCGTTAACCCAGTCCTGGTAAGCGGATGTTTGAGCTGAGATATGTGTTCAAGGCCAGTCGCTGATTCTGCTGCATTTTTTTCAGTCTCTATAATAATAATCATGACAACTTTCTTTTCAAGAAAATTTTTCATCAGTATTGGAAGACCTTGGATACAACAACAATATATCACATCGATAATGTTACCATGGTAACAGATGCAGAGATCTAGGCAGGAAAGAACAGTTTTGGTTGATTAATAAGAAGGTTTGGCCTGTCATTTTTGTTTATTTTATCATTTATTAACTCGCCGCCCGAAGAGGAGGTAAGGGGTATTGTTTTTGGTTCGGTTTAGAATAGACTTTATGTGCCATTTGCACAGATACATAGCAGTATAGGTAC
The DNA here is from genome assembly GCF_902148855.1 of Sphaeramia orbicularis. Lineage (NCBI taxonomy): Eukaryota > Metazoa > Chordata > Actinopteri > Kurtiformes > Apogonidae > Sphaeramia > Sphaeramia orbicularis. The sequence goes on from NC_043975.1 coordinate 18,504,687, forward strand.
AATGGAATTCTTGTGTATTTCCCCTGAGTCACACAATGAGTACGAAAAAGGTAAAGATATGACAAATTAAGACATACAAAACATAAACACAGCTTAAAAAAAACAAAAAACAAAAACACTTATTGCACATACAAGCACAAATACACATTTGTAAAATAGAGTATTATAAAAAAAAAAAAGAGTAATAATAATAATAATAATAATAATGATAATAATAATAAATAAGAGTACTGAGAGGTAACAAGTTGTTGCACATTTGAATTAAAAGTACTGGGACGTAAAAGCAGGTTATTGCATACTCAAATTAAAACACTGGGTGGTAGAGTAGGTTAATTGTTTGTTTCTTTGATTGTTAACACTCTAGCAGCAAAACTGTTGGTTGAATTCACACCAAATTAGGTTTATAGATTGCCAGCGACCCAGAATAGATCTCATTATATTTTTGGAAACATAGGTAAAAGTTTACATTTTTTATGAATTTTTAATTTTTTTTATTTATCCCCCCCCCCCCCCCCATTTACTTAAAATAGATGAAATTTCAAATGTCTGTAGTAGCAAAACTATTGGTTGAATTCATACCAAACTACGTTTATAGACTACCAGTGACCCAGAATAGATCTGATTATATTTTGGGAAACACAGGTCAAACTTAAAATTTTTTATGAATTTTTATTATCTTTTTATCCCCATTTATTTATAATGGGCTGTAGCAGCAAAACTATTGTTTGAATTCATTTCAGATTGGGTTTATAGATTGCCAGTGACCAAGAATAGATGTGGTTACATTTTGGGAAAAGTAGGTTAAAGTTCACATTTTTTACTTTTTTTTTGTTTTTTCATTTCTTCTCCATTTACTTACATAATATCACATCTATAAAAACATCAATTTTGTCTAAATTTTCTGCAAACGTTTGTTGTGCCTGGCACCACTTGTTCATTTTCACTACTACTACTATTTTTTTTTTTTTTTTTACATTTAAAAGCAAACTATATATTTCTGTTGTGTTAGTGTTTGTAAAACAAGGGCAAAGAACCTCGGCTCTACAACAAAGAAATGTGTCAGAATCTTTATGTATCAAACTACTGATGGTGTCCAAAAACCCCCCACTTCCATGGAATTACATTGATGTTCTCTCTAAACATAGACGGTGAGTCAGTGTTTGTTTGTGTTTTTTGTTGTTTTTTTTTTCCTAGAACTCATCCTGGTCACATCCATTTTTACTTAGTTTTATTTTTTGATCAAGTGGGCATACAGCTTGGTATGACAGCTTGCTCGCCTGACAAGTTAGAACTTTGAGTTTATTTATTTAAGAAAACACTTTTTTTTTTTTTCCTTGACAGACAGCTCTACTGTAGCTGCAGTTAATAGGTTACATTAACTTTTTTATTTTATTTTTCTTAACCTTTATTTAAACAGAAAATATCCCATTGAGATTAAGAACCTCTTTTATAAATTAATATTTACATGTATTATAAACCAAATACCGTGCACTGAGGTTTAGGGTTCGAGTTATGTGAACCAGAGATCTGAGCACAAATTGGCATGCCATCAAATAACACATGAAAGGTAGAAAATGCGTACATATAACACACCAAATGCCAAAAGAACTGGTGTATTCCTTGCTTGTCCGTCATCCTTCACTGCATCCGTCCCTCTTTTCTCACCGCGTTTATTAATGCCATCCCATTTACTGGGCTTTTTAAAATAACTAAGGAGACTCGGCTGTCTTGACATTTTGCGCTAGAAAAGTAGCATCTAATTTTGGCTAAAGTCAGCTAAACAACGAGACAAAACTTGACAATGACTGATTAATATGCACACTCACCATCAACTGGACAGGGGGTCTACAACAGGTGAACTAACAGTGAGTCATGTGACTGCAGTACTGCTGTTGTGTTCAGCGTAGTTGTGAACAGTGGTGCTGTTGGTTCTATGCAGGTAGGATGCTGTTACGGAATGTCTGATGCCTTGTTAAGAGAGAGATAGACCAGCGATCCTGCGTGCAGGTTCTGTTCACAGTGTTGTGTGAAAACTTTCTTTGGTAGATTACCCTCAGTATTTTAATCTGTCAAAATGGCGGACGGCCTTCAGAATTTTCCATTAAAAAAAAAAAAAAAATCCGTCAATATTTTCAGTTAATGCGACCTCTGGTGTACATATGAGTAGGGCATGAAATTTACTTTTTACCTCATCTGCCATTGTCTAGTGACCTCCAAAAATTTACCACCCAAAAATGTTTTTCACCAGCCAAAATAAAAAACCATGCCTCATTTGACTTAAAATAAATATCATACCATTTTATTATGAAAATCCAACTTAAGCATCACTTAAAGAATACAGTAATATTGACTGAATAAATCCATGGGGGGGATGAATAATTTGTTGAGGGGGGGGTTCTCTGCAAGTACTCCCCTCTCTCTTTCTCTCTCTCTCTTTTCATTCTGGACACACGGTGGATGCATAAGTGCAGGCGTACCCCCATGATTTTGCAGGTTACCCATCGGGTGCTCGACCCGGTGCAGGACGCTGGCTCAGGTAACCAGCACATCATCAGTCAGACATGTCTGAGTCTGTGTCAATAACCTGCTCAGAACAATCTGGCAGAAATGGTTCAATGGATGAAAACAAAAACTCACATGCAATTTAAAATTTTCTGTCGGCCACTGGTGGGTGTGGGCTTTTGTTTTACACGCCAAACTAATTTTCTACCTGCCATTGGCGCATGGCAGGTGTTAATTTTACACCATGCCAATGAGTGTCTCGGCATGAGCTACATCAAGGTTCTAATAGTTTTGGATTTTTCATTCTAGTTTAATTTTATTTAGTTTTGACTTTTTTTTTTCTCTAATTCAGTTAGCTTTAATTTGTTTTTAAAGCAGGTTTGATAGTTTTTATTAGTTTTCATTTTTTTCTAAATGCTTAGTTTTAGTTTAGTTTTAGAATTAATTTTAGGGTTTTTTTTTTTTTTATATCTTTTCTCTTCTTGTCCGTCGTATTCAAATAAATCCCAGACAGGACTCTGCTGCTTTCTCCCAACTTTATTCTCCATGTTTCCAGATAGAGTGGGGACCAGAAGACGACTGGAAACCACAAGGGATGGACTGTCAAGTGTCGTATGGTGACAGCAGAGAAAATTGCTAGAGCGAAATAAATCGATTTTTTATCAATCCGACATTGACAAAGACGAAAACAAAGGGAATTTCATCCATAATTTTTATCCGTTTTAGTTAGTTCTGTAAACACACAATACAGTTTCAGTTAGTTATCGTTTTTTTCTTTGAATAATAGTTTTTTTTTTTAATTTCAGTTAACAAAAATGTTTTTACAATTCTAGTTTTCGTCATTTCATTAGTTTTCATTCACGATCATAACCTTGATCCACATGTGCACAGCTGTAAATAGTGTTTATAGTGTTTTTGATTTGTCTTTATTTTGAATTTTGCTCTTTTTTTTACTCGTGCTTTGTTTCTATTCCACTATTGCGGCTGTAAATCAGGAATTTTCTCTTGTGGGACTAATAAAGGACTATCTTATCTTATCGACGTCAACACAAGCTTGACATAAGCACATGAGGATGTGCAATCAAACTGTAAACCTGATGTCTCATTGCTGTATGTTACTGAAAACACTTTATTTCTCACATTACAGATCTATAAAGTTATTTTATATTCATTTTTCATGTAAGTCCATTTTTGTTTTGATAAATAAGTGGTTCTGCTTGTGTGGTCTTGTATGGCTTTGGCTTACAACTGCAACTTGCATCCACATCAGAGCAAATACAAATATGCATCATATATCACCATTCGGCCACAAAATATTCAGTCATAATGTTTTGTTCATTCTGCCCAGCCATAGTTTGGATCTGGAGTTTCATTTTGAAAATGTCACAAAATGGCACAATGAAGGCCACTGGTTTGGTCCCCAGAACAGGAATCTCTCAATATGACAACAATGAAATATGTTGCAGTTCAATATAGGACTTTCTCAATGGGCTTTTTACTCTAGTATGAAGTCATACATCTCCACAACCAATAACCATTTCATACTGAGAGGATCACTCAAAGCTGTCTCTAAAGTGTGACAATATCAACATGCCTGGTGTTAGATTAAAATGTTTATGGGGCTCGTTCAGCACAGTGCTCCCTGTCGAGACGTACTAGCATCCATATGTAAATACCCTGCACTGTGCTCCCTCTTCCCAGCAGTAAACTTGATTAAAGTTCTGTACCAGTCCACTACTGAGGAATTGCCCCGGTTCGAGGCAATTTTACATGGCAGCAGATGAACGATCTCACTCACTGCCGGAGTTACACAGCTCTGGCAAATTCATCAAGCCGCCTGGATATAGACATCCATACCAAAAAAGATTGAGTGGCAAGGTTACGGCTGCCGGCGCGCTCAATCACATCGAGGGAAAAGACCCTTGTCTCTATTTTTCTTCATCACTCGGATGCAAATAAAAGACATCCATCAAGTGTGTGACAGTGTTCTGCAGATAACTAACTGCTAGCATAATCATTATCGCAAAAGCTCACGCTGACTGGGGTTTTTAAGGCTCACTTCTGGTCACTTTGGCATCTAAGTGATTGTAGTTAAGTTGAATGACCGTTATCGATGTGAAAGTACGTGTCTATATATCACAGCTTGGTAATAACATGGTATTGGTGAGGTACCTAGGTAATAGCCTGGCTATACCATCAAATCAGAATCCAGACTGATCTCATGAAATTGCGTTGTATGTGACGCCAGTTTACTGCATTTGCATGCTATACGTACGCATTTTCATCCTGTCGCGTGTTTTTTAATGCCATTTGATGGCACGTCAATGCGCTAGCCGCTAATCATGCTAACCCCTAACCCAGTGGTTCCCAACCATTTTTGGCTCGTGACCCCATTTCAACATCACAAATTTCTGGCAACCCCAGACATTCAAAACAGAGACTTTTTTTTGGCTAAAATTAATTTGTTTTTGATCATGTAATAGTTTTCTATACTATGTTGCAAATAAATGTTAAATTTAGAGGACATTTAGTCTGTATATTATCTCTTATTGTGGACGGAGGCAGAAAAGCCAGGTGTAGATTACTGCACAAAGTGAGAATTTCATTTTCTTTGGTCAGGATATGTACAGTCAGTCCAGCTTGGATTTACAAAGCTGACAATTAATACTGAACAAACAAGAACTCAAACTATGAATTATGAAAGAGCTGCAGCATCTGAAACCGACCACAATGAACATTTGACAGATAAACAGAATCACAGTGCTGCAGTTTCACAACTACAGTTTGTCATGTCTTTAATGGACTGTGATCGTCTCTGTCAACTCACCATATATTTTTATTAGTAAGTTTTTTTTCTTTATTTTTATCAATTACTAGAAACCTAAGGTGACCCCATTTGAATTCCAGGCGACCCCATGGGGGGTCCCAACCCCAAGGTTGAAAAACACTGCCCTAACCACTAATCTTGCTAATTATGCTACTCGTGCTAATCGCTAACCCTAAACCTAACCCTAAAATTAATCCTAACCTTAACTAATTGCGCTAATGGCGTGTTATTTTACGCAGCATAAATATACACGCTGAAAGCTTACAATGCGTACAAGATATTACACCAATTAAAAGTGGCGTGTTATCTGTACGCAGTTCATGATATCACATTGCAGAAACAGAATCAGCTTTATTAAATTATTAAATATTTGGAAAAGCACTGAGGCAAGCCGTCATCTGTCTATGGATGAAGGATGTTCTAACAGATGGGCTGCAAACAGTGAGAATGAGCCCCCACCATATGTATGTAGCAGCAAAACTTTTGGTTAAATTCATACCAAATTGGGCTTATAGATTGCCAGTGACCCAGAATAAATGTTGTTACATTTTGGAAAAAGTAGGTCAAAGTTTAAATATTTTATGAATTTTTAAAATGTTTTTTCCCCCATTTACTTATAATGGGCAAAATTTCACGTCTAAAAAAACCATCAATTTTGTTTCTGTTTACTTCAAACTTGGCACATATATAGAGGAAATTGATATGCTGACATCAGCACACACAAAGACATGATGACATCAGCTGGATTGATGCCAAAATAAGTTACAATACATGCGAGGGGTGGGGTTTGTAGTGCCTGGTATCATTTGTTATTATTACAACCTTTATTTAACCAGGAAAAAAGCTCGAGATTAAAATCTATTTTTCAAGAGTGTCTTGGCCAAGACAGCAGCACAAGTTACACAAAATAGAAGTCACAGTCATACATCCACACTAAAAATATACATAAAACGCAGTAAAAGTCAGTTCTAAAACCATACATAAAACACTAAAATAAGAACATAGATATAAAACACCATCAATGATTTAAAAGGTACTAAAAGTATAACAGCAATGTTCCTGAAAAGCATCTCAAAGCAGAACCTGATTCAATCGATTAGAAAAAAATCTACATCCAGATCTAGTTCCATCCTCAGGTTGAGATCAAAACAGTACATAACTGAAAAATTACTTTAACCCTTTCATGCATGAATTATGAGAACATTAATTAAGATTTTTTTTTTTTTTTCTGAATGTTTTTATTCCTTTTTACGCATGAAAAAAAAAAGAACCTATTTTTCATGGAGTGACAAAAATGTCCACTCAGCTGGACACCATTCTTTAAATTTTAGAAGCAAAGAAACGTAAAATGTAGAAATGTATTTACTGATATACTGTGTGAAAATTATGAAATTAAAACATGTTTAATGCTGCTAACCTGATGTTTTCTCACATTTTAACAGCCTTTTTGTTAAAAAACAAAACAAAACAATAAACTGTTAATTACAGTCTAATAACAATTAGCTTTTTTTTTTTTTAAGTCAAACATGTTACTGCAGATCAGGTTTATCTAGAACAGCAAACTTACAGTAATGGTATGAATTACAGTGTATGGGATGATGCATAAGTGTCCTCTGTGTTTGCTGATATGGAACTAAAACAACAAAATCTATAAATATACAAGAGAATACCTCTGAACAGCTGTCCACTGTAGTGACCACTATGCATGAAAGAGTTAATGTTTTGGGTCTTTTTTTTTAGATCGCCTGTGAGCGTACCATCCCAAATCATCACATGACAACACATACACAGTGATACAATAGTAAGTCTGGACCAATCAAACTTTTTTACATTGTATTTTAAGTTATATTCAGTGTTAGCTTAATGATGACAGTGATACTAGAAATAAAACATGTTAGTACCCGATGGATCTTGCTCTCATGTGATGGAATTGCAAAAACTGCTGAGGCTGCTGTTCAGAAAGAAACTGACCTTCAACACCAAGAAAACGAGGTCTTCGCTGACTTCAGAAAGACGCAAGATAATCACTCCCCATTGTACAGAAACAGAGAAAAAGTAGTGGGAGTCTCAATGTGGAAGTTCCTGGCAGACACCATGAAGGTCTCACATGGTCAACCAACAACTTCCTAATTAAGGATAACACAAAAGCGACTGTATTTTCTCGAAAACCGACATAAGAGATATTATTCTACCACTGCTCTGTCAGGTAGAGCAAGCTTTCAAAATGAAGCAAATGGGGTCATTCCATGGTAATTCAACCAATGGTCCCCACATGACCCCCTCAGAAAATTCTGAAAAAATTCACACAATTTCACCAGGGTCAATGACATAAATGTAGCTAAGATTTCCCAGAATTTTTAGGATGCTGGCCAGCCCTGGCGAAATTGGGTCAACTGACCAGCTCCATCCAATTTCTGAGAAGTCTCTACTACAGGCATCAACCAGAGCCAGTTCTGGGAAATCTATAATTATTCTATCTGAACCATCATGCAGTTCCACACCCTAGTTCAAATATCTCAAATATTATCGGAACTTGTTAAATAATCAATGCCATTATACTGTTAAAAATGCCATTTACACCTACGTTTGTATACAATTTGAAGAAAATATAGTCATGCAGTAAAAAAAACATTAAAAATAGAACCAGTTCTATCCCAAAGCTAAAATTTTGTACACAACATATTGAAACATTTATGAAGACATGGCAAAAATTTTAAAATTTTCATTAACTGGCCACATGGTAATTTGGGTGCTAAAATAAACAGTATTTTTGTGAAAAATTGAAATCGACCCATTTTATTCATTGCCTCACAGCAACACTTTTCATTGAAATGTAGTCTTTTTGCAGTATATTGTTGCATCTTGACCATAAGAATCCATGCAAAAAAAAATTAGGTGTCTACATTCATCCATTAAGGCACAGTGCAAGCCTGAAGAGAGAGGACATTTTGAAGAATTAGCCTTTTGGCCTGATTTCAAGGCCTTATGGACCAAACATGAAGGCGCCAACAATTATTTTGATGCAAAATATGATCATTTCGGGGGGGATTTCACCTCAGACAGTAAGTTTCAGCAGTGTGGCTTCAATACCTAAGGAGATATAGCTCCTCAAAGTTGGCCGAAAAGCAAATTTGCAAAATTTAAAAAAACAAAACATTAATTTTCAAAGGGCTGTATCTCCTAAATTATATTGTGAATATTGTGGAGGTTCATTTTTGTTCTTTGTTTTTCTATTTTGTTTCTATTTTATTTATTCATTATTTAACACTGTTTTATTAAATAATGGTTATTTGAAGCATCCTAAAGAGACAGATGTTAGTTCCTTTGTTGAGATTGCACAAATATAATGTGATAATGTTAGTTCTGAACTAATAGAACATGAACATTTGAGCAGGATCTTAAACTGTAATGTCTGTAAAACAGAATTTACGATTTTAGTTTTTACAGAGGAAAGTTTGGTGATATAGCATTAGATTATTTTGCGATCAAATAAAAATGTGTTTAGTATTTGTGGAAATATCTGGTGTAATTTAAATCTTCTGGGAAATAATCTTAAAAAAAAGAAGAAACAAAAACAAAAAAAAGCCTTTTTAACAGTATCATGATATATCATATATATTGTATCGTGATCTGAGCATTAGGACTGTTAGAAAATATCAGTTCTGCAATGTATCGCAATATTTCATTTCACAATACTGTATCGATATTAAAAAGTACTGTATCTGTATTTTTAGGTATTTATTCAAATGCAGATATGGCGGAGGTTCATTTTTGTTTTTTGATTTTCTTTATTGTTTATATCTTATTTAACACTGTTTTATTAAATAACGGTTATTTGAAGCATCCTAAAAGCACTTTGGGATTGAACTAAAATAATGTTCTGATGTTAGTTCTGAACAAATAGAATATGAACATTTGAACAGGATCTTAAAGTGTCATGTTTGTAAAACAGAATTTAAGTTTTAACACAGGAACATTTTGTGATATAACATTAGATCCTTGTTGGGATCAAATAAAAATGTGTTTAGTATTTGTACATATTTCTGGTGTAATTCAATTCTTCCAGGAAAAAAACATTTAAAAAAAAAAGAAAAACAAAAAATGGACTTTTTAACAGTATCAGGATATATCGTGATATATCGTATCGTGATCCAAGTATTGTGATTTGTATCGTATCGCCACATTCTTGTCAATACACACCCCTAATTTATTTATTTATTTATTTATTTATTTATTATCTGATCAGATTAAGTACAATGCCTGCATGTCAGCTGAGTTGGACCTTTTATGAAATCAAACCCATTTTTTTCCACACAGACAGCTGGACTCCAGTTGTAGATGTGGCGTCATAGCGACAGCCAAATCACTACTAAACGACTGACTTCAAAACAACAGTTCAGAAACCAATGGTTTGACGTGACTGTTCCTCCATCCTCTAATTATACACAGACTACGGTCCTGACACCTGGGGTCTTCGTGTGGCTCTGCAGCTGCAGACAAGAAAAGCTTTAAAACAGAATCATCAAAACCACCCTGAACATCACCAATTCTCATCGGCGTGCCCTGGTTGACATCCGCAGTTCATGTTGCCCGCGGAAAGCATCATGCATTCTAAAAGATCCATCTCATCCCGCCCGTCAGTTGTTTGACCCGTTACCCTCAGGAAAACTTTACGGGTCCATCAAAGCTCCAACCACAAGACTAATGAACAGTTTTTACCCCAAGGCCATCACAACACAGAACTCTGCACTCAAAGTAACACCCTACCATTAACAGTACTTTCACTGTGAATATCTACCGGTGCAATAGTCTGTGCAGTCTATATACCTTTGCCCTGTGGTGCATCCATTAGCATACCATTACATATGTGTGTGTGGCTGTGTGTACGTGGGAGAATATGGATAATTTACATGCAGGTAGTGGATTGAAAACACTGTAAATGTGTTTGGGTATGCATGTTTCGAGGTTATATATTATGATTTTATAACATTTTTTTTCCTGCTACTGTTTTACAAAACCTACTGTGAATAACATCTTTTTAAACCATAGGCCTTTTCAGACATATTTTGGGACGTTTGGGCTCTTTCTGTTGGCCTTATTTTTTTGTGGTGTAAAAAAATTAGTGTTATAATCAAAGCATTCATTTTATATCCATATAATCAAAGGTATTCATTTTATATTCAAAAAAGAACTCATTTGCATGCCAAAAGTTAAATTACAGTACAATGTGACGGTTGTAACAGAGTGATAGACTTTTTCCTGGGAGACCCACAAAAAGAACGAAAACGTGCAGCCATTGAAGGAACATGTGAATTCATGCTAAGTTACAAAACGGGGCGGGCAGAATGAACATGTGAGCTCATGGAAAGTTCCGGAAAACGTAGCGTGCAAAAGAAGTACACGTGAGTGGAAATTTTTGAACATTCTGGGAAGTACCTAACATTTTCCGGGAAAAAGTTACATATTTATATATGTTTGACCAATCCTGACCGACACCAAAGAAACCTCACCCTATCAGGGATAAGCTGAGAGGGGGGGTTTCCGACATGACTAGATTAATGTTCAAAATATGATAAAAAAAATGGGTATGGTTTGTAGCTAAACCCAACCTACTTTTGATGGTATAAAAGTGGTCTCCCAGAGCGAAAAAGTCAGTTGTTTCTGCAGATGTCAACTCAGTGTTTATTTTGTGTATGAATAAACACTTTATGCTCGAATTCTGCTCGATCTCTGAGTTTGTCTTTGGCTCTGTGTGACTGTTAGTCGACAAAGTTCCACTACATAGATGGGAGTACAGACATAAATACAACTGGGGAAGAGCGTCAAAGAGACCAGAGATGTCTCCCACTTATGGTCGTAAATTTTATACAACACTTTCAATGTCAAGTGAAATCATTTTTCTCCCACCTATGGAGGAATATGTGCTCCTCCATCAAGCTGTTTTTATTTTCAAACTCAATTTGTGCATGAAAACAGCTTGAGTGGAAACATAAAAACAAACTCAAAATGTTACAAAAAAGTTTTTATTCTTGGGAAAAAGTGGACATGTATGTAGGGAAGGGTGGATATAAAAGCATATCAGTACAGAGTTTGAAGATCCACTGTGATCTGTAAGTTGTAATGTAAATGTAAATGATAAATTGAAGCATAATATTGTTAAAATTGCACTCATTTTTCTGTAGAAATTTCAGGTTGTTCATGCTATTTACATTTTCTTAGTATAGTTTGTAGATGTAAATATTTTCCTTAATTTTATTTTTTTCACTCTAAAAAGTTTGGAGTTGACATTATATATAGGTTATTACAGTATTATTTTACTAGTCCAGTCCACTTGGGATCATATTGGACTGCGTGAAATGAGAAGTAAATGCAATTTTAATAATATTCTGCCTGTTACTAAATGTTTTATGAGTTTGAAGATCCACTGTGATCTGTCAGTTGTAATGCACATGTAAATGATAAACTGAAGCATAATATTGTGACAATTGCACTTATTTTTCTGTAGACGTTTCACTTTGTTCATGCTATTTACATTTTTTTTAGGATACTTTGTAGGTGTAAACATTTTCCTTAATTTCCAATGTAATTTTATTTTTTTCACTCATAAAGTTTTTGAGTTAACATTATATATAGGTTATTATAATATTATTTTACTAGTCCGGTCCACTTGGGATCATATCGGACTGCATGAAATGAGAAATAAGTGCAATTTTAACAACATTCTGCCTGTCAGTAGATGTTTTATGTGTTTGAAGATCCACTGTGATCTGTAAGTTGTAATGCACATGTGTAAATGATAAACTGAAGCATAATATTGTTAAAATTGAATTTTTTTTTTTCTGCAGAAATTTCAGGTTGTTCATGCTATTTACATTTTTTTTAGGATAGTCTGTAGATGTACACATTTTCCTTCATTTCCTGAGTGTAATTTTATTTTTGTCACTCTAAAAAGTTTGGAGTTGACATTATATCTAGGTTATTATAGAATTATTTTACTAGTCCGGTCCACTTGGGATCATATTGGACTGCATGAAATGAGAAGTAAGTGCAATTTTAACAATTTTCTGCCTGTTATTAAATGTTTTATGAGTTTGTAGATCCACTGCGATCTGTAAGTTGTAATGCACATGTGTAAAAGATAAACTGAAGCATAATATTGTTAAAATTGCACTTATTTTTCTGTAGAAGTTTTACTTTGTTCATGCTATTTACTTTTTTTTGGGGGGGGGGGGGGGGATAGTTTGTAGATGCAAATATTTTCCTTAATTTTATTTTTTTCACTCTAAAAGGTTTGGAGTTGACATTATTTTTAGGTACCATATTATAGTATTATTTTACTAGTCCGGCCCACTTGGGATCATATTGGACTGCATGAAATGAGAAATAAGTGCAATTTTAACAATATTCTGCCTGTTATTAAATGTTGTGTGTTTGTCGATCTACTGTGATCTGTAAGTTGAAATGCACATGTGTAAACAATAAATTGAAGCATAATGTTGTTAAAATTACACTTATTTTTCTGTAGAAATTTCAGGTTGTTCATGTTATTTACATTTTTTTTTTTTTTTTTAGGATAGTTTGTAGATGTAAATATTTTCCCTAATTTTATTTTTTTCTCTCTAAAACGTTTGGAGTTGACATAATTTTTAGATACTATATCATGGGTGTCAAACTCATTTTAGTTCAGGGGCCAAATTCAGCCCCAAATGTGGTCTGAACTGGGCCGGACCAGTAAAATAATAATAGATAAATAAAGTCAACTCCAAACTTTCCTTACATACCATACCAACTTTATAAAGCACTTTAAGAACTTTACAGCAGGCCAAAGTGCCGTACACCAAACATAAAACAAGGTATTAAATAAGTAAATAAAACTAGTGAAAACACAGGGTGTTAAGTGGGCTAAGAACAACAAAATACAACCATCATAAAAACAAACACAAATTAAAATCTGTTAAGAACAGCATAAAAAAAAAAAAAAAAAAAAAAAACCAGACATGTCACTCATTGATTAAAAGCCAATGAGAAAAAGTGCGTTTTTAGATGTGATTTAAAGACAGGTACAGACTGAGCCTGTCTAACAACTAAGGGTAACCGGTTCCACAACTTTGGGGTGACAACAGAAAAGGCACAGGTATATGATGAAAATGTTTATATCTACAAACTGTCCTTCAAAACAATGTGAATAACACGAATGACCTAAAATTTGTTAAGAAAAATAAGTGCAATTTTAACAAAATTCTGCCTCAGTTTATCATTGACGTCATGTTCATTATAATTTACAGATCACCGTGAATCTACAAATACATTAAACATTTAATAACAGGCAGAATATTGGTACAATTACACTTTTTTCAGGTTTTTCATACTTTTTCTGGATATTTACATTTTCTGTGAAATGACTGTTTTAGTGTAAATACAGGAAAATCTCATGAAAATATTTACAATTACAAAGAGAAAAATTTGGAGTTTTAAGTATTTATAGGTTGTTATGCTAATATTTTTCCTGGTCTGTATGTGGAACCTGAACCAAAATTTTTGTGAATATCTTAAGTGTAATTTTTGCATTTCACAAATTCACCCTGCAGGCCGGACTGGAACCTTTGTTGGGCCACATTTGGCCCCCGGGCCGCATGTTTGACACCCCTGTACTATATTATAGTATTATTTTACTAGTCTGGCCCACTTGGGATCATATTGGACTGCATGTGGTCCCTGAATGTAAATGAGTTTGACACCCACGGTCTATGGCACAGGTGTCAAACATGCGGCCCGGGGGCCAAATCTGGCCCGCCAAAGGGTCCAATCAAGCCTGCGGGATGAATTTGTGAAATGCAAAAATTACCCTGAAGATATTAACAATCAATGATGTCAAAATCATTTTAATTCAGGTTCCACATACAGACACATACAGTCCAGTTAGATTTCCAGTGGGTCAGACCAGTAAAATATGATCATAATAACCTATAAATAATGACAACCCCAAATTTTCTCTTTGCTTTGTTGGTGTAAAAAAGTAAAATTACATGAAGATGTTTACATTACCAAACTATACTTTTACAAAAAATGTGAATAACCTGAACAAATATGAACAAATGGAAATGTCTTAAGAAAAAGAGATGCAATTTTACCAATATTCTGCCTGTTACTAAATGTTTTGTGCGATCATAATGCACATGTGTAAATGATAAACCAAAAATAAACCAAGGCATAACATTGCTAAAATTGCACTTTTTTTTTCTTAAGACAATTCAAGTTGTTCATGTTATTCAGATTTTTAAGGAAACTTAGTAGATGTAAACCTGATCATCATATAATTTTCCTTTTTTCACTGTTATTGTTTTACTGGTCCGGCCCACTTGAAATCAAATTGGGCTGAATGTGGCCCCTGAACTAAAATGAGTTTGACACCCCTGGTCTATGGGGATTGACTCACATTTTAAACCAGCCCCTAGTGGCCACCGCAGGTTTTGACACTTCTACTCTGGCAAATTGGACTGTGTGAACTATATTGATTCCACTGCTAATACTGGCCCTGTTGTTATTCCTGCTGCTCCTGTGATGAAGGTGACTGTGGGCAGTGTAGACGCTGTTTACAGTGCCCATACAGAAACCATCTGCTCTGCGCCTGAGGGCCCCTCCCTCTGGCTCTCCAACGTTCTGGCGCTGTCTCTGCCACAGCTTGTCCAGTAACCAGACTTTGGATGGCAGCCGTCACTTCACTGATCACATTATCACAGCGAGCGCTCCCCCGACGGCCGCTTCAGCCTGCAGATATATTTGGATGTGCCCTTTGGATCAGCCTTTAACACGGAGACAAAACGGCTAATGGTGATCACAGGCCGTTAAGGTTCATCTCATTAACGCATTTGTAGATGAGATAAGTGCGCAACATCAGTCAATATTAGCGCCCAGCTGAAATGTTGACAGATTATTATTAAAACATCTCACAGTATTTGTTCTGCTGATGTTCTGGTAATAACTTGACTTCAAGGTTTCCCTCAGAATGAATCTCTCATATTTTCGACAGCAGCACCCATAGGCTCAACTCACCAATTATTTCAATTCAATCAGTCTGTATAAAGCAATCACCAGTGAACTCTCCAGCAGCAATTTGTGTGTATTTGTCCAGTTTAATTTACTCAGATATCAGACGGCTTTAGTCAATAAAAATGCTCTCTCTCCTCGCCAGTTCTCCAGGGTTCTTTTTATGACAGGATTAAATTGTCCAAACCACAATTAGGAGAAAGTAATTTCCCTAGTGTGTCTCTTTTCCAGTCTGTCCCACAAGCTAATTCACTCTTGTCACATTCCCTTCCCCCCACTAAGCGGTGCAAGTGCAGAAAAAATGTCCGTCTTCTACCCTTCCAAAGAGGTAAATCTCATTTTGCATCACCAGCTGCAACATCCCATCTACTTTTGGACCCTGTGAAGGATAATGGACTAGCTGAGAAAGAAGCGCGACGCATTTTCCGGTTCTTGTGCCAGTCGGCCCTAATGCAGTGGAAGTGATACAAACATCTCAATTGCATGCTTGTACGTTTCACTTACTGTTTACATTCATTTCACAGGGTTCAGGCCCGGGTCTCTGTTTCTCACTGCTGCTGTGTGAAGGTTTAGCCATGCTTATTTAGTCACTACATGTGTTCCTCCCTCTCTGCGAGCGCATAAAGTGATCCAGCTGCCGACTCTGCAGCAGGAATCTGGCTTTTTACGCGTCTGAAATAGATGATTCACTGATACGGGTGAGTAAACACTGAGAGGCAGCAGCGTCGGACTACACTAGCACGCAATAGGCTACTTCATTTAGAAGCAGCTTGTGCACCAGAGGAATGTTTGTTTTCTTTTTTTTTTAGGGGATCAGGACAGACAGACAGACGTGGGTTCCAGGTCTTTGGAGCCAGACTGGGAACTGCACCAGTAAATCACCAGGAGTCAAGAGGCGGAAAAGAGGCGAGCACGACAACAGCATCACCCCCGGCAACAACTGGGGAATTAATTTCATACTGCGCCCATGCAGTCAGGCATAATGATAGCACTTAATGAAGCTAAATGTAATCTTTAATTACACATCAGCTCTTCATAATCATAACCTATGGCTGCTTTATGCTTATGCTACAAGGTCGTACTTGCAGATACCACATGGTGCTGTGACTGGGTGCGTGACTTTTCCTGAGTGGAGATTGTGAATTAAAGAAAAGTTCAAGACAGATATAGCAAGA
Source organism: Sphaeramia orbicularis (assembly GCF_902148855.1). Lineage (NCBI taxonomy): Eukaryota > Metazoa > Chordata > Actinopteri > Kurtiformes > Apogonidae > Sphaeramia > Sphaeramia orbicularis. Next base: position 18,521,238 of record NC_043975.1, read on the forward strand.
ACTCCAAGTGCCTCGGGCCGAAAATGTCTACAGATTATTTTATACACATTAAATATGGATTAGTGATGGATTACTGGTGCTGAATTATAGACAATAGTCCTGTTACTGTAATTTAGAAAGACAAGTAGTAATATCAGCCCATTTATACAGGGTGGGGAAGCAAAATTTACAATGAACATTTAGTTGTTTTTTTCTCAGCAGGCACTACGTCAATTGTTTTGAAACCAAACATATATTGATGTCATAATCATACCTAACACTATTATCCATACCTTTTCAGAAACTTTTGCCCATATGAGTAATCAGGAAAGCAAACGTCAAAGAGTGTGTGATTTGCTGAATGCACTCGTCACACCAAAGGAGATTTCAAAAATAGTTGGAGTGTCCATAAAGAAGAATCAGAATCAGAATCAGAAGCTCTTTATTGTCATTTGACAGTACAAAGTACATCAAACGAAATTGGGTTCGATGATTAAAGACTGTTTATAATGTAAAGAAGAGAATGACTATGAGCAAAACTATTACGAGAAAGTCTGAAAGTGGAGGAAGCAAAAAAAAAAACGTACCAAAGCTTTTATTAAAGCTCTCAAATCCAAAATCCTAAAGGATCCAACCAAATCCATGAGAAAAATGGCAACTGAACTTGAGGTAGACAACAAGACCGTTAGAAATGCAGTAAAATATGATTTGGAGATTTAAATTCTCATGACTTTCAATAAACTAATTGGTCATACACTGTCTTTCAATCCCTGCCTCAAAATATTGTAAATTTTGCTTCCCCACCCTGTACAGAAGATGAATTTACTGCGCAATATGAACAACCGCACCGAAAAAATCGGATTTCACCCAAAAATCTGAATTGTGCTGTCTGAACGTAGCCTAATTATTTCATAAAGTTGACATGACGGTTATCAACCACACATTGGGCATTAAAACTATACCCTTTAAGCACAGGGGTGTCAAACTCTTTTTAGTTCAGGGGCCACATTCAGCGAAATTTGATCTGCAGTGGGCCGAACCAGTAAAATAATAATATAATAATACATAAATAATGTCAACTCTAAACTTTTCTCTATGTTTTAGAGCGAAAAAAGTAAATTTACATTATGAAAAGGTTTACATCTACAAACTATCCTTTCAAAAGATGTGAATAACATGAACAAACTGAAAAAATAAGTGTCATTTTAACAATATTCTGCCGTAATTTTTTCATTTACACATGTACATTAGAACTTACAGATCACAGTGGATCTACAAACATGCAAAACATTGAGTAACAGGCAGAATACTGTTAAAATTGTACTTATCTCTCTTAAGACATTTCAGGTTGTTCATATTTGTTCAGGTTATTCACATTTTTTGTTTTAGTGTAAATACATCGACATAGTTACATTTACAAAGAGAACAATTTGGATTTGTCATTGTTTATATGTTATTATGATAGTATTTTACTGGTCCTGCCCACTTGAGATTGAATTGGTCTGAATGTGGAACCTGAACTAAAAGGATTAGGATTCAGTTTATATTTTACGCACAAAATTTACTTTAAATTTTTTTAATTTTTTATATGTTACAGTTAAATATATGATGTTACCTCCGCCAAGGAGGTTATGTTTTTGTCGGCGTTGGTTTGTTTGTCTGTCTGTCTGTCTGTGTGTGTGCAAGATAACTCAAAAACTTATGGATGGATTTGGATGAAAATTTCAGAAAATGTTGATACTGGCACAAGGAACAAGTGATTAAATTTTGGTGGTGATCGGGGGTGGGGGTGGGGGGGGGCACGGACCTGCCTTGGCAGAGGTCTGCGCTCTCCAAGTGCTTCTAGTTTGTTTATACTTTCAAAACTTTGTAAACAGACACCTTTAGGACAGGAACAAATTTTGCCGAATTTTTTTCAATCAAAAACGCTGAAGTGAGAATTGGAGTACTTGGCTAAAAAAAAAAGTATATTTCAGGGGGTACTCCACTGTAAAAAGTTTGAGAACCACTGATGTAGGTGAACCTTGTGGTTTCTATGTCTGTTGAATTTTTTGTTGCTATGATCTGTCACAATGATTTTTTTCTTTTTCTTTTTTTTTTTTTTTACATAAGGTGTGATGCTATTTTTTTCTATTGTATGTGATGTACATAATATGCTCTACCATGTGTAGATTACCTGGTTTAAACAGAGGAGTGCTGGTATTTGTGTGAGGATTGTTTGTATCTGTGTTTTATTGCCACAATTCAGACTGTTTTTTCCCCACAATATTTTTACTGACATTTTGAACAAGTGTTCCGAGAACACAAACCTCCGCCAAGCACTCCAAACAGTGTGCATGTGTGGATCGACTATTTCTTTTTAAATTAAACAGTTTCAAGGTTGTTCCATACAGCAGAAAAAGTTGAAGCTCGGTACCAGTCAAGTGTATGTCAAATTATATTAAATTCTAATCAATATTTGTTGAGTTAAAATGAAAAAATGTGTCGTAAATGGGATTTTCAAAGTTAAATGTAAATGTCCACAGAGTCCACATTCCACAGTGGATGTGGACAATTTTGTGCCAGATACAAGATATTGTTAAAAGTTATGGGTGTATTTAATTGGAGGCTATTCGGAGTCATTTTGAATTTTTTATGAATTTTTGGAAATTGCTCAATGATGAGAGATAGAAAAATTTGAGATTTTGTGACCTTGCTATGACCTTGAACTTTGGCCTACTTGGCCCAAAATTTAATGGGTTCATCCCAGGAACTAGGCCTATCTGTGGGTAAAATTTGGTAAAGATGGTTGGAATAGTTTTCCTGTAAAGTTGCTAACAAACAAACAAACAAACAAACAAACACGCAAACAAACAAACACACAAAGCAAAGTGATCACAATACCTCCTGGCAGAGGTAAAAAGTATTTCACCATGATCATAACTGTAGACTCATGTTATGGGTTAGTTTTACTGAATAATGCAAATTCAGATGTGCTACTCGTTTTTAACCTTCCATAACCTTCTACTTCTCTACCCGTTTATGCATATGGTGTCCTGTTGTTTGGAAAACACTTGGATTGATGTTTGATGGATTATATTAGCCAGTGAGATATTTACAAAGAAAAACATGAGAATGGGTTTCCACTCATGCATAAGTTGAATATTCTGAGTGAGGAAAAAAAAAAACAAACAATGGATTTTCACTTTTCTAAATGGCTGTGAATGGTCTGAGAGAAGAAGCAGCTAGCGTTAGATGCCAGGATTACTGAACCACTGATTGGTCCCTCAGAGATTTCACAGGGAGATACAGAGCACAGAGAATCTTCTAGATTTCTCCCCATAAACTCACTAATAATGTTAACGGATAGGAGATAGCCTCCAGCTCGAGGCACAACAGTAAGAAGGGGAGCAGATTTAGCAGAAAATCCTTCATGAGGTTGGTTTGTTTGTTCATTTATACACAACATATGTCACATTTGTTTATTTATGTACTGAATAGGTTTAGTTTGCTGATCTTGGAGGGAGATGGAGCCAACTGTTATAAATACTGGGAGAAAAATAAAACATGTATTAGTCATAGGGCAGGTTTCCACCAACCAAATTTTCATAAAGATGGCAAAAATATCAGTTTATGCGTGTTTACATCAACCGCTAGTAAACTGTTTAGAGTGGTTTCATGTCATCATTACTATCGTCATCATCATCATCATCATGGTCAGAGCCCGAACCAACACAGCTCTCCAAGATGTGCCCCCTCCATAAACTGATCTTTGTAAAACTGTAAAATGAAATAAAAGCACCAGATTAATCACCACATGATAATAAAACAGACATGAATAACACATTAGCTCCCAGTCTAAAGGTGAAACCACGTCATGGTCTTGGAGTCTTTCAAGAGATATTTCAGTTGCCTTGAGCTCCTGTTTTAGGAAAACTTTGTTCTTTGCTTTTTGTGGTCACTTGTGTATTGACAATCTGGCAAAATAGACCAAAACGGCAGGTAACTGTTGATTTTTTCCCCCTAAAACTTTAACCTTGTAAAGCCTGAACTATTAAATCATTAACAGAAAATTCCAGTTCTTTGAAACTGGAGGCTTTATTGGTCCTTCTGAACAACCCTAATTTTTTTTTAAAATATCAATTTCCATGTATGAGTTTCAATTTTGTATCATATTTGATACATCAGGTTTCAATACATACATTTTCTTATTTTTTAACCAACAAAAACATAACATAGCACAAACATGTCAAACAAATTGGTAATTCCTTTTCAAAATTGGCAAAGTTCTGCCTCCTCCCCAGGGGCGCCGCTACTGATTGTGGGCCCCATGAAAGGTAAATGTTGTGGACCATTTCATAAAATTCAGTATCTTGTCGATCTGTCAGAGCAAGGGGGTGGGGGTGTCCTTACATAGCGTCACTTATGCTAGTGTGAAAACGAAACTGATACATCATACTTTCAACATCCGACTTCTGTGCCTCTCTTATACAACAGATCTTACACAACATTTTCAGAACTTCAAGCCTGTATTTACTGGACCCCCTCCACTGCTCTATGGGCCCCCCACAAATGCTGGGCCCCATGAATTTGTCATGCCCCCCCCCCCCCCCCGTATCGGCAACCCACCTCCTTCGTCATTAATGATAATCTTGTAGTGTCACTGGAAAGGCCTCTGATGAACAAATTCCTCCCCCCTGGTGGATTATCCATGTATTGCATGTATCTAATTGTATACATCAGGTTTTTCAAGAAAAAAAATATCACACTGATCATGTAGAGGGCTTCAAAACTCATGTATCAAATATGATACTTTGGGCGTTATAGGGTTAAGGCCATGATGCACCTGCTGGTTTCTCAATCACTGTTAGTTTTTTTTGTTACCTCCACCAAGGAGGTTATGTTTTTGTTGGCATTGGTTTGTCTGTTTGTGTGCAAGATAACTCAAAAATTTAAGAACGGATTTGAATGAAAATTACAGGAAATGTTGATACTGGCACAAGGAACAAACGATTAAATTTTGGTGGTGATCGGGGGTGGGGGGCACTGATCTGCCTTGGCGGAGGTCTGCGCTCTCCGAGTGCGTCTAGTTTAGAATGTTAAACTTAGCAGCTTGCACAATCATAAGAAAAGTTTCGTGGTAGGATTTTGGGTCCGAACAATATACAAATGGTCCAGTCTCAAAAAGGCGGCTCAGGGTCATGATGGGTGTGTGGTACATAAAAGCAGACATTTATATATTAAGTATAATGTTACAAATTCTAATAAAATATGCATGATTGTTACCAAAAACTATCAATCTAAAGCAGAACCAAATTAATAAGACTTAATTTGACAAAGTGGTCCTGGTCCTATATCTAACCCCCTTGTCTGGCCCTGATTGAGATACCGGATTTGTTTCACAAGTGGAGACAGCGTACAAACAAGTAAACATCTGTACTTGTGATGCATCCTCAGTGAAGCTTTTGCCCTGAGACAAAGCATGTTCTCTAGAAAATGAAAACCTTCCCCTGTTTTCTCCACAATCATGAATTGATTATTCATGAGAACAACAGTATATTCTGATGCTTCTCGGCCCGTTCGGTGGCTTTCACTTCGAAGAGTCTGTGTTTATGTTTACCGCTAGATTTGCCCTCTTGAGGCCGCCAGGAAGAAGGAAAGTTTGTGTTGTTTCCAGGATGCAGCCCCAACTGATACATAAGTTAAACTTTGTTCAATTTTTTATCTGGCCAGCTATTAGCAACCAAATTATTAAAGCATAATATGTAAGATCTTTTTAAAAAATGAATAAAGTCATGCAACAATAATCCCTCTTGCTCATCACGTTTGACTCACTGGAAGTATGAAACAGTATATTTACCTGCAGAGACCCAGTTTATTTTCCTCTTGTTTTGCTGCGTTCTGTCTGTTTCTAGATGTGCACCTTTGGGCAGCCTTTTCATCCCCTGCCAATGGAAATAGAGCTTAAGGTGTACTGTGAAAACCATCCCCAAACGTCAGCGCTACAATATGAAAGCAAAGGCCCAAACACTAAAAATAAAAACAAAATACCTGTAGCTCCTTTAAAACATCAGCAAGTTTATTATTTTAGAATCCTGTCGACCAGACACTGAAAAGTACACGGAAAAGTCCAAACTAACAACTGAAAAGGACTAAATAAAATAAACGTCATGTATTATACTGATAAATGACATGATTTTTGGAATATTATCTGCTTTATCTTTCCTGCTCAAGACTTGCGATATCTGATTTCTGAAGAATTTGTTGATGAGACTGGCCTCAAACAAAATCAAGACACTGATCTATACTAGGGATGCAAATTATCGATTAATTCATTAATCATTAGTTGGTTGACCTTATTGATCGATTCACGATTAATTGATAAGTGGCAATTTTCCTGAGAAGCTGAATTTCTTTTTCAATACGGTCGATAAGAATAAAAGCTAAATACTGTTTATACACTTCATGATAAAAGCATATCATATTCCTTAATGATGGATTTATTGAACCGTTGGATGCTGTCAGTGTTTCCTGAGGAATTCATCTGTTGATTTGGCGGTGTGTAATGGGGGGGTGCACGTGCATGCGTTTCGTCGGGGTGTGTGTGTGGGGGCTACTCGGGCGCACGCTTGCAGTTCGGCCGGGGAATGCGTGCGTACTGGTTAGTAACTGCGCGCGTGCGTGCATCACTTTCCATCCTACTTATAATACTATAGGGTAGGGCTGAAAGATATATCGTTATTGTACCAATATCTAGACATGAACATTCAAGATATTAATATCGAAAAAGCAACGATATAAACTTTCCCAGCGCCCACCCTGCATGTACAGCTCTGGAAGTCACAACAAACTTCATTTATTCGTACTTGATGTTAATTTTGATGACTGGCAGTGAGTTCTTATAAATAAAACTGCACTTTCCACATTCTTTTGTATTATGATGTTTGTATTTTTCTGAAAAATGCTTGGTTTTCACCGAACCCATAGTCATATCGTATCGTATCGATATCGAGATATCTGGCATGAATATCAAGATATGAAATTTTGTCCATTTCGTTCAGCCCTACTATAGGGGTACAGGGCGGTGCAGTCTGTGCCCCTGCAAAAGCGAAAGGGAAACTTTTCGCTCATTTATCTTTTCCCTACCTCCTGAGGCTTCACAAATGCTCAACATACCTGTGGCCTGGATTAGGAGCCTGGAGGATGTTTTCACCTTCTGTCTCACTGACCTTGGACTAGACCAGGAAAACACTCTGATCCGATACCGACCCCGGATTTGTGCGTGTACCACTCCCAAAAACAGACGGGCCGGTCTGTGTTTGGCTCCACCATGTCCATGAAGCCATTCTAACTCATCAATGCCATGATCCAGTTTAATGACCAGCTATCCCAGCCATGGCGTCGCAGTGCAGACAGGTGTGGACAAGTGGACAAGGGCAGTTAACCAACAATTAACAATTTAATTGAGCAAATTCTTATAGACAATTAATCGTTAGTCGATTAATTGTTTACATCCCTAATCTATACACATAAAAAATGCTCTTTTAACCCTTTCATGCATAGTGGTCACTACAGTGGACAGCTATTCTGCAGTTGTTCTCTTGTATATTTATGGGTTTCGTTGTTAAATTTGCATATCAGCCAACACAGTGGACACACCATCTCATACACTGACTTTCACACAAGTACTGTAACTTTACAGTTCTTGATAAACCTGATCAGTAACATGTGAGTGTAAATCAATTGCTCATTGTTATTAGACTATAATTAACAGTTTTCTTGCACAAAAAGTTTTTTTTTTGGCATATTATCTCCAGGAAGTGAGTAAAACCTAATATTAGAGTATGATAAAATGTGAGAAAACATCAGATTAGCTGCATTAAAACATTTTTATTTCCTAGTTTTCGCACAGTATATCACTTTCTGATGCATTTTAAATATGTGTCTTTGCTTCAAAAATTAAACACATGGTGTTCAGATGAGTGGACATTTTTGTAACTCCATAAAAAATAGTTGTTTTTTTTTTTAAGAAATTTAAATCCCATTGGTTGTTTCATGCCTAAAGAGGAATAAAAACACTCAAAAAATCATGTCATAAATTTCTCATAATTCATGCACCAAAGGCTTAATGTCAAAATTTTCTGACGATATGTGGCTCATGAAAAAATGGGTCCAATATTACTTTGTTGACTGTAGGTTGAAGTAATCAGTCATAATCTGTGTTCATGTTCACATCTGCTGAATGTGTTTGGACCGATTCTTTTGTTTGAAGTCACACAAGTAAACATAGTATTTTTTTCGCAAGCTCTATATCGTGTAAATATCTGGCATTAAAGAAATAACAAATTAATTAAAAATCGGACACAAATCTGGAGACAGCATCCCTGCATAGAAGCAAACATAGGATCATATAGTTGTGACTCAGAAATGCTAAGCTAGGCTAAACAATTTTCTATCTTTACAGGTTTCTAGTTTATAGCTAGAAATCAAACTGCTTCAACTTAAATGAGAGAAAAATAGTAGCCAAACGTGCATTTGGACGTTTGACTTAAGTGATGAAACACTTGCTACAGACAGTACTACAGTCATGTTTTCTTTTGACACTTAACCCTTTATGGGGCAAGTGACTACTTTTGGTAATTTCCACACACATTACAAGACAGTTGTGGTTTTTCCATTGGACATCTGCGCAAAACTTTACCAATATTTACTAAATGTTGGTTTTTCCATTAAATCACAAATGCGATAATTTGTTTATTTATTATTGCGAGATGACACAGGAAGTCATTCCATAAATATGGCGACGAATGTAAATATCATGATTTACAGATATATTCATTATTATTAAATATTACCCCTCTATCCTGTACTAAATTAGAAAATGATTCGGATAAAGTTGTCCTCCGAAAAGGGGGGTGGTGGTGGATTAAAAAAAACAAGAAAGAAAAAATAATAATTCGGTTTCCCAGTGTGTCCACACAAACTCTCTTCTTCTTCGCTTGTTGTAACGACAGTCAACATCTGTTTGTTTGTTTTTTTTAATTTAAGTGACTAGTAGTGGAAAAAGGTCTTACCATTGCAATTTTGCATGATATACCAATTTGGCTAGGCCCTAAAAAACACCTCTTGCCAATGCAAAAAATTTTCATTGAAAATTTCATTGAAAAACAAGAGTTTTGGCAAAATTGTCTTTTTTCCATGAGGCAAATTTTTATGCACAAGTTATATTCGCACAATTTGAGGCTCAATGGAAAAGCGACTAGTGACAGCAACAGTTTCAGTGAGGATAATGAGGCAACAATGTCATGACAAAGCATAATTGCTTTGTTAGGTACCATGAAGTAATGGCACTAATGTAAGAGATGATGTTCAAAGTGATCATGTATATGTCAGGGTAGAGACTGCGATCTGGTAGGATCGGCGATTCTACCAGTAGAGACTCCGATCGTAGTCTCTACCAGTAGAAACTGCGATCAGAGTCTCTACTGGTAGAAACTCCAATCCGAACCCTAACCCTAACCCTAACTCTTCTACTGGCAGGATCGGAGTTTCTACCAGTAGAGACTCTGATCAGAGTTTCTACTGGTAGAGACTACGATCGGCGTCTCTACTGGTAGAATCGCCGATCCTACCAGATCGCAGTCTCTACCCTTACATATATATCATCATCATCATCTTTATTTCCAGACTCAGGAATCAAATTAAAAAAACACACGTTAAAAACGCAGAAAAAACATCCTCAATATTATAAAACTGTACCAGTGTCGCCACAAGGATAACTGGTACCGAACCGACCTATGACTGGGATTTGTCAACAGCATAACGATGGAATTCTGAGAATCGTTCAATCGACAGATAAATTTGTACATTAAGTTTCTCGTTGACAGGTGTCTGTATCAGCACTTATGTTGTCCTAATGTTCTAAAAATACATGCTACTTCCACCTTATGTGTTTTTTTTTTCTTGTATTTTGAATGTACTTTACTTTTTTGCCACTTATGGACAAGGAACCAAATATGGTAACTTCACTGACCTTGATTTTCTACATAATAAAACATTTTTGAAAAATTTCACAAAAAATAATAAAGTGTTGTTATGTCCTCCAATAACACACTAAATTTGACAGTTTGAATTTCAGAGTATTTCTACTGTATGAGAGGTCTATAAAAGGTTAAAAACTTGGTCCTTGAGCTCAAAATTTATGAAATCAATACCGTGTTGGTCATTCATCCTAACACAGACAAACATTAAAGTGTTATTGTAGCTTTTTGTTCGAATTGATAAGGAGGCACCCTGCATGCTTTACAAACACAGTAGGGAATCGTGCTTTATATTCTGCCTCTATGAACCAGTCTCCTGTGATTGGTTGTTATTTGCCAATATTATGTTATTTACTCATCATTTCCACCATAAATGTCAATCCGTAAACCTACCTACTGCTGCCTCACTACATTACACTTAATATTCGTAATCATCATTATCAAGTCACAATTTTGACAGTAGCATTCATCATTTTTTACAGTGTAATAATGTGTGTTGGATAATGGCCAATGCAATCAATCCACTTGTTTTTTTGTTTTGTTTTTTTTTTATTTGCAGTAGTTGTTTGCTTTTTTCTGAGCCCCAAAGTGGACAAAATGTGCAAAGAAATATCAATATGTAGTATATACATAAATATGCATATAAAGCTTCACTGGATCTTTAACCCTGAACCAGTTGCTTGTTATTTTTCCACCATTTATCCAAAACATAATTAATTCTACTGTTTAATTCATACTTCAGTAGCTTATTGTATTTTTTCCTACTCATTAGTTTTCCCTTTAGTTGGGCTTGGCACACATTCAGTCATTTATCTTTTCCCCATTTTCCCCAAATTACCCATTTCTTTTGCATTCCCAATGTTCCCAATGCATATGTGATATAATTTATATTGTGTGCTACTGTGGCTGTGTGGTACTGCTGCAATTACAAAGGAGTAATTTAGCTGAAAAGCCAATGCTAACCAAATCAACATGTGCAATAGCAGTCCCTAACACACCCGCATGATGATGTCACTCGTCCCCCCCCACCACCACCAAAGTTATAATAGTTTTGGATTTTTCATTATAGTTTAGTTTTATTAAGTTTTGACTTTTTTTTTCTCTAATTCAGTTAGTTTTAATTCGCTTTTAGAGCAGGTTTGCTAGTTTTTATTAGTTTTCATTTTTTTCTAAATGCTTAGTTTTAATTTAGTTTTAGAATTAATTTTAGTTTTTTCGTATTTTTTTCTCTTCTTTGCCGTCCTATTCCAGTAAATCCCATACAGGACTCTGCTGCTTTCTCCCAACTTTAGTCTCCATGTTTCCAGGTAGAGTGGGGACGAGAAGACGACTCGAAACGACAAGTGACGAGAAGCGACGGACCGTGAAGTACCGTATGGTGCTGCTAGCTAAAATTGCTAGGGCGAAATAAATCGTTTTCGTATCAATCCGACACTGACAAAGACGAAAACGAAGGGAATTTTACCCATAATTTTTATAAGTTTTAGTTAGTTTTGTAAGCACACAATACAGTTTCAGTTATCTTTTTTTTTTGTTTTGTTTTAATTAAAGTTTTTATTTATTTCCGTTAACGAAAATGTTTTTTTCAATTCTAGTTTTCGTCATTTCGTTAGTTTTCGTCAACGATAATAACCTTGCCCCCCGATGTGCTTGCACCCCCTTGTGAGAGTGTCCGCCCCCCTCCCCCAGTTGAGAACCACTGACCTAGAGTATCCAGGTTTCTCTAATAACGTCTTACAGTCAATAGGGCCGTAAGAAAATATCGGTTCTGCAATATATCGCGATATTTCATTTCATAACACTGTATCGATATTAAAAAGTACTGTATCGATATTTTTAAAGTGTTTATTCAAATGCAGATATTGTGGAGGTTAATTTCTCTTTTTTCTTTCTATTTATTATTATTTAACATTGTTTTATTAAATAATGGTTATCTGAAGCTTACTAAAAGCACTTTTTACTGTCTGATGTTAGGCAGATGTTAGTTCCCTTGTTGGGATTGAATTAAAATAATGTTCTGATGTTAGTTCTGAACTAATAGAATATGAACATTTGAACAGGATTTTAAACTGTAATGTCTGTAAAACAGAATTTAAGTTTTAACAGAGGAATATTTTGTGATATAAAATTAGATCCTGTTGTGATCAAATAAAAACGTGTTAAGTATTTGTGCATATTTCTGGTGTAATTCAATTCTTCCAGGAAATAATCTTTAAAAAGAAAGAAAAACAAAAAATAGCTTTTTTAACAGTATCATGATATATCGTGATATATCATATCGTGATCCTAGTATTGTGATTTGTATCGTATCGCCAGATTCTTGCCAATACACAGCCCTAACAGTCAACATTAAACTTTTGCAATTGTTCTTTTAATTTTTCTCTTTTGCTTTTCCTTCATTCTTTTCTCTTTTCTGGCAAATATGCAAATTAGGACGTAGAATACTTCAGTAACCTCAATCTACCTTTCCATCAGACTTATTTGCAACACTATGAAGCATCTCTGACTGGTTAATCTTCCCAGTAGATACGGTGTTGATCTTGACAGAGGTATGTCAGTGCAATCCAGGACTTCTCCATCCAGCTGCCAAGGCTGAACTTTACTTTTGAGCAGGAGTTGAGGAGGGACTGGTCCAGCTAGCGTAGCCCTGGGCGTGCTTTCAGGGGGCTTTGGGCTGTGTCTTTGATGCAGGCTGTGAGGGCCTGATCACTGCAGCCTCCTGGTCGGGTGTATATGTGTGTATGTATGTAGCCTGAGAGGACTGCGAACATGAGTCTGAATGTCAATGACTGCACAAAATCCCTAAATGTTGGTTGAAAAGCTTCTTCTGAACAGTGTAGAGTCACATGTTCTCCTCAGACTGTGTCATAGTGCGGTCTGCATAATAATATTCAATATGTCTGTACTTGCCTTTGAGTAGTAGCGAATAGACGGTGATTTTTCTCGGAGGATGGGGTGGATTCATTCTCTAGAGATTGACTTTTAAGTAGTCTACCATTTTACTATCCATGCTCAATTTCCAACGTATATCTTTCTTGTCACCCACCATTTTGAAAACATTTTGCAGAAAGCATGATGTGGCTTTTCTCTTATCCCTTTAACGGCAGGATTGTGATTTTCTGCACCTGGTTTTGTCTGATTTCTGCTGTTTTGTGCTTGGCAGGCGTGCAGCTCCTCTGTGCTATGAATTTTATTCAGTCAATGAAAGAGGGGCCCTTCCCTACATGTGACTGGCTGTGCTGGTCAAAGTCTTTGACGACAATGATGGAGTTTTCCATGATCTGTTCTGCAGGAGGGCATCATGTACTGCACCATATGAATTAGTGAATAATGCAACTTTCTGCTCTCGGTTGTTTGAAAAACTCACAACTGAGCTTCAGGTGTAGTTTGAAACTTGAGGATTTTTCTTTAAAAAAAAAAAAAAAAAAGATGTATCTATTATTCTATTGTTACATGGTTCTACTGTTAAATCTGAGTTTACATTTTTTCTGAATACCCATTGCTCTTCTGGATTGTTCTTTGGTGCTTGTGGAAGTCAATAATGTAATAACAGCCGATAACGTTTTTCCTCACCACTGTCACCAGTCACAAGTGTTTGCTCCTGGAGGATTCCGTTGGGTTTCTGTAAATTGGCTTAGAGTCTGGTTTTGACCAACTCTATATGTAAAGCATCATGAGATAACTTTTATTATGATTTGGCGCTATATAAATAAAATTTGATTTGATGATGATTTTTGAACGTAATAACAGCCGATAACGTAATAAATTTGCCAATTTTAAAATGTAATAAGCCAATAACGTAATGTCTGGCCAACTCCATAATAAAAGTCCTGAACCGATAACGTAATAACTTTTGGCCAGTAACGTTATAACTTATTGGCTGGTTATTACGTTATTGGCCTGGTTAAAAAAAATTCTTTGCATATGTAATAACTGAGCCAATAACGTAATAAGTTATAACGTAATTGGCCAAAAGCTATTATGTTATTGGTTCAGGACTTTTATTACATTATTGGTCAGATATTACGTTGTTGGCCTATTACATTTTAAAAATGGCAAATTTATTATGTTATCGGCTGTTATTATGTTATCGTTTTTTATTATATTATTGGCTTCTACAGTGCTCATGACTTCTACAAAACAAATACTCAAATAGCAAAACTATGGAGAATCTAAGGCTTCTAATGGTATGTAGGTGGATTGCAACATTGAACATTGCGGTGTGTACACATAAATGTATTTACGCAAATACACACACAGGTGTCCTATCCTGTTGGACCTCATGTACAGTGTTACCGTAACAGCCAACTTCGTATTATTCGAGCCAAATTAACCCTGTAAATCCTGAACCATTAAATCAGTAACAGAAAATTCCAGTTCTTTGAAACTGGAGCCTTTATTGGTCCTTCGGAACAACCCCAAAACATTTTGTTTTCAAATATCTTTTTTTTTTTTTTTTATTTTCTATTTTTTCAATTTTGTATCATATTTGATACATCAGGTCTCAATGCTCAAATATTATTATTTTTGAACAAACAAAAACATAATATAACACAAACATGTCTAACAAATTGATTATTCTTTTTCAAAACTGCCAAAGTTCTGCCTCCTTCCTCATTAATGATAATCTTGTAGTGTCACTGGAAGGGCCTCTGAATGAATTGCTCCTCCCTGGTGGATTATCCATGTATTGCATGTATTTAATTGTTTACATCAGGTTTTTCATGGACAAAATATCACACTGATCATGTAGAGCACAGGTGTCAAACATGTGGCCCGGGGGCCAAATCCGGCCCCGCCAAAGGATCCAATCCGGCCCCTGGGATGAATTTGTGAAATGCAAAAATTACATTGAAGATATTAACAATCAAGGATGTTAAAATAATTGTAGGTCAATTCAATCTAAAGTGGATCAGAGCAGTAAAATACTATCATATTGCCTATAAATTATGAAAACTGCAAATTTTTCTCTTTGTTTTAGTGAAAAAAAAAAAAAGTTACATTACACAAGACTATTTAGATTTACAGACTGGCCTTTTTTACCAAAAATGTGAATATCTGAAATGTCTTAAGAGAAGTATGTTGAATTTTAATAATATTCTCCCTGCTATTAACTGTTTAGTGTATTTGTAGATCCACTGTGATCTTTAGCTTGTGATTTGCATGTATAAATGATAAACTAAGGCGTAATATTGTTAACATTGCACTTATTTTACTTAAGAATTTTCAGGTTCATATTTGTTCATGTTATGTTCAAGTACGGTTTGTAGATGTAAACATTTTCATTACGGAATTTGACTTTTTTCACTCAAAAACAGAGAAAAGAACTTAAGAGTTGACCTTATTTATAAGTTCTTATCCTATTATTTGTATTATTTTACTGGTCCAGCCCACTTTAGATCATATTAGGCTGAATGTGGCCCCTGAACTAAAATGAGTTTGACACCCCTGACGTAGAGGGCTTCACAATTCATGTATCAAAGATCATACATTTGGCATTATTACAATGTTTTTCAACTTTGGAGTCGAAACCCCATGTGGGGTTACCTGGAATTCAAATGGGGTCGCCTGAAATTTCTTGTAATTGATAAAAATAAAGAAAAACTTACTAATAAGAAAATATATGGTAAGTTGACAGAGACCATCACAAAACAGAAAAGACATGACAAACTCTGAAGCTGAAACTGAAGCACTGTGGAACTGTTTATCTTTCAAATGTTCATTGTGGTCGGTTTCAGATGCTGCAGCTCTTTCATAATTCATAGTTTGTTATTGTTTGTTCAGTATTAATTGTCAGCCTTGTAAATCCAAGCTGGACTGACTGTACATATCCTGACTAAGGAAAATAAAATTCTCACTTTGTGCAGTAATCTACACCTGGCTTTTCTGCCTCTATCCATAATAATATACATTATATAGACTAAATGTCATCTAAAAATAACATTAATTTGTAACATAACATAGCAAACTATTAAATGATCAAAACAAATTCATTTTAGCAAAAAAAAAAAGTCTCAGTTCTGGGGTCGCCAGAAATTTATGATGTTCAAATTGGTTCACAAGCCAAAAAAATTTGGGAACCACTGTGTTACAGGGTTAAAAGACATAAATATATTAAATAAATTGAAAAGTATGACAATTTCATGGCAAGTCTGACTGTGGTTAGAGCTCCCCAAACATGAATAATTTCATTTTCTGTGACACAGCTTGACGGCGCAGAGAAACCAATAATCACCTTAGCGCTACTGACAACTACAATAGCTTCCATGGCAACTGCCTTATTAGCCTGGCCTCTAGCAACTGCCTTATTAGTGTGGCCTTTGATGTAACCAACTAGTGATAGATGTAACCTATATTCTACTGTCAGCTCATGAACTTTCTGCACACAGATATACACACACTTTGAATAAATTACACTGTTTTACCATCACATGTGGCAGTGGGCGGATGAAAGTTGCCGACTTTTCACCACTGTATAAAACACCCACACTGTCCTACACCACCTACTACTAGTAATTTACAGATGTATACTGGACAGAAAGTTCATCAGGTGCAAAGTGAACATGCCTCCATCTGTGCTGCTGCTCAAAATTTCACCCAATCAATCCAAACATCCTTTGCGTTAAATCCCATGACACACAAACTTCCACTATTATGCAACGAAACCACGCAAAACTTATGTCGTATCATGTCAAATTGGATGCCGTACAGGAAAACTAGCTGTGTGCATCCAAAAGAGGACAAAGACATTCATAATTTCCACATTAGATAGCTTACCGTTTCATACAGCGCCCTTCCAATACCTGAATTATTCATTTGCTGCATTATTCAACAAAGCTTTATTTATCCTTTCCTTGGGTTTTTAATCTTTGCCAGTGATGACTTTGTTCCAATATTAATGAAACCTGCCCTTTAACAACGACATCATCTCTAGCAGAGGGAATGGGCACCAGACAACATGGACTTAGCAATGACTTTGTCCCAATAGTTCACTGCTGTAAACTTACCTGTCTGCAGAACTTACCGTATTCTTATGTATTACTGCTTCTACTGTCTTACATATCGGGATTTTAACCCTGTAAAACCTGAACCATTAAATCATAGACAGAAAATTCCAGTTCTTTGAAACTGGAGCCTTGATTGGTCCTTCTGAAAAACACCCAATTTTTTTTTTTTTTTACCCTTTCATACATAGTGGTCACTACAGTGGACAGCTTTTTTTTGTATTATTATTAATTTATTAATTTTTTTTTATTTATTTATATTTTTCTTCAATTTTTATTGATTTATTTATTTTTTATATATATTTTTTTATTTTTATTTTTTTTAAGTAAAAAAAAGTAGAGTTATTCTCTAGCTGTTCTCTTGTATATTCATGGATTTTGTTGTTTTAGTTCCATATCAGCCAACACAGTGGACGCTTATGCATCATCCCATACACTGACATTCATACTATTACTGTAACTTTGCTGTTCTTCATAAATCTGATCTGCACTAACATGTTTGAGTGCAAATCAATTGCTGATTGTTATTAAACTGTAATTAACAGTTTTTCTTCAACAAAATGTTCATTTTTTTTATATTATCTCCATGAAGTGAGTAATAACTAGTATTAGAGTATCTTTAAATATAACAAAACATCAGATTAGCAGCATTCAAAACATTTTTAATTCATAGTTTTTACACAGTATATCAGTAAATACACGTTTCTTGGATTCAAAAATTAAATGCATGGTATCCATCCGGGTGGGCATTTTTGCAACTCCATGAAAAATAGGTTAATTTCAAAAATGTCAATCGCATTGTTTTTTTTTTCCTGCCTAAAGAAGAACCGCTGTCTTGTCTCATCCTGTCCCTGTACACTTTCGTCTATATGAGCCCTCCCTTTATGTATATGTATACAAGCAAGGAATGGATGAATATGAGAATATATGGTTTGAGATTGTTACTTAAATACAAGCTGTAATTAAAAATAAATAGTTCAACAATTTTCATCTTGTCTTCTTATCTTAATGACACAAAGGTTATTTTCTTTAGTTCTGAACGAAAGAAAATAACCCCCGTATAATTAAAAATAAAGTTGTCCTCTGAAGAGGGGTGGAGGTGGCGAATTAAAAAAAAAAAAAAAAAACGGGGAAAAAAATCGTGTTTAAAGTGCTCATAATTCATGCATGAAAGGGTTAAATGTCAGTTTCCATGTATGAGTTTCAATTTTTTTATCCTATTTGATACATCGGGTCTCAATGCTCATATATTATTATTTTTGAACAAAGAAAAACATAATATAACACAAACATTTCTAACAAATTGGTAATTCTGTTTCAAAGTTGGCAAAGTTCTGCCTCCTTCCTCATTAATGACAATCTTATAGTGTCACTGGAAAAACCTCTGGTGAATGAATCCCTCCCCCCTGGTGGATTTTCTGTGTATTGCATGTATCTAATTGTATACATCAGGTTATTCAAGAAAAAAAAAATCACACTGATCATGTAGAGGACTTCAAAACTCATGAATCAAATATGATACGTTTGGCATTATAGGGTTAATGAATTAATTAGGGGCTCAGGCATCGACACAAGCCACTCTCCCCAATTGACTGCTATGACTTTTATTAGAAATTCGCAAATTTTTCACAGATATTCGTGAAAAACATACAAAAAAAGTCCCATAGAAATGAACTGGGAGTGCATAGGCTCTGCCCCAATATATCACGTGCACAGTCCATTGAGTACTTTAATTTTTTTTTTTTTTTTTTTTTAAAGGCACTGGCTTTTAATACTAGTGTGTGACTTTTACCTGTTTTATCTTCTGGATGGGTTTTGATGCTTTTTATGCTATGACTGTGTATTTGTTTAACAGTTTTAACCCATAAACACCCAGAGCTACTTTTGTGTCAGCTTCCAAATGAAATTTTCTCTATATCTAACCTTTCTTCAGTGATTTATCACCATTTCTTATTATATTATCTTCTGTATTTTGCATTATATCAGTATAAATCAGTTATTTTCCTATATTTAATTCACTGATCATGTAGATGTTCAGAAAAACTCAGATTAAAGTTGAGGGTTATTATATCAGAAACAGAAAAAAGTAAAGTAAAATCTCACTGAACATAAACCTAGTGTGTCCATCCACTGTCATTGATCCAACTCCATGGGTTTTACTGGTGAATCAATGTTGTAGAAGATGACGGCGTTTCCAAGGTAACTATGGAGCCTCTGAACATCCAAATGGGTTATATTTGATGACCGTGAAAAGACAAATAACTGTATTTTACACCAGTTACTTACATACTACTTATAGGATTAGTAGATCAACAGGTATTAAACAGTTTAAATCAGTAGATGGTTTGGGTTAAAGGTGGACGTTTGAGTCTTTAAAGGTTAATATATTTTGTATTTATTCTTAATTTACTAGTTTTAGTCTATCTTGCATTTGTATCTACAACTTTGTACAGCACTTTGGGCGCTTCCCATCGTTTTAAATGCTATATATATATATATATATATATATAAACTTGACTTTGACCTTGGTGCACGTATGTGGGTTTTATTAGCATTTATAATTCTGCTCAGAGGGTCTACTTGCATTCACACAGTTGTTCCACAACTTAAAGGTACTGTTTTTTCACAGATTAACTCCTGCCTATCTTTACGTCTGAGAAACTCTACCACTCAAATATTTTTATATCCAATCACAGCACTGAAATGATACCATTTAACGCCATCATTTGAAGGAATATTTCTTTTCTGTAAGGACGCCTTATATTTCTAGTGTTTGCTACACAGTAAGAAAATGCAGTATCAGTATTTCAGAGTCAAGCTCTTTTAACCTAGATAGAGTATGTACAGTTCTATGGAGAGTAAACCAGCTCTAACAGTAGAGTTAAAAGTCACAGATGCAGTGTAAATTTCAACTCTACAGAGTGATGATTAATGGCAGTCTGCTGCATTGCATTGTGGGTACTGGACATTTTACTCATTGTATTCTATTTTATGTGCAATAGTTCGGGGGGGGAGGGGGGGGGGGGGGGGTTGTGTTAATGTTTATTTAGGTTAATATGTCTGTTTTATAATGTTTAAAGACGGGGTATGAGATCTTAAAAAAACGGTTCGAGCAAGCTACATTTTGGAAATACTCAATTCAGAAGTCCAAACCCATTTCTTCAGATGTCCCTCAGAAGCCATGCCTCCAGAGTACTGGCACATGCAATGTTCCCGAGGGTTCACGAGTGCTGCACAGCAACAATTCGCCGGCTGAGGCTCTGCTCTGGGAGCCCCTGCTCCGACCCCGGCTTGGGCTCCGATGCCGTCTACGGTCCAGCCCCAGCTCCGTCTCTGACACCGGCTGACACTCTGTCCCCGGCTCCAGTCCCATACGGCCCCGCCAACTACGGCAACTGAGGCTCCGGCTCGCCTATCCATGCATACCTCATTCAGTCTCCTCCAACCCCCCCCGCTCTTCCAGAACAGCCCCAGTTCAGACCTATGTGACTAATGTTACATTTCCTAGTGGTTTATGTTAGTGACAAAACAGTTTGCCGGCGAACTTTCCATCCTAATATAACTAATATAACCAGGTTCTGGCTTCACTTCCTGTACAAGCGCTTCCAGCCTCTGGGAACGCGCGATTCATGCTCGAAGAGGGGTACACACAGAGGGGGGAAGGGGGGAGTGGCGAATGGCAGTTGAGTCTGATAGACAAAACACCATTCAATGTTTTCGAGTGGGCACTCAAAATGATTGGATGGTGTTTTTTAGTCTTGTCCATTCCACAGGTGACTATTTTTTTAATTTTTTGTGTTAGAGCATTTAATTAATTAGTTGTAATCGAGGTGTGAAGGGAATTTTAAGGAATATAGTAAAAATGTTCCAGGAAAACATCTCAAACCCCACCTTTACCGGCCTTTTTATGTTTATTTTTTTATTGTGACACCAGGCAGAACAATGCCGAACCTGACTGTCGTCGTAAAGCCATAACTGTATTGCAAGCGGGGCCAGACTTTGCTCTTTCAAAGGAAAAACATGTCCTAGGGTGATTAAAACTCCCAGAGCAAACTTATGCCCATTTCGACCCCCAACATGGGGACCTCTGCAATTCTACATTGTTTCAATATCTGCATAGGGTGCAAACTGATGAAGGAAATAACACTGCAGAGAATATTAAAATATTACAGGATAATTTTTAAACTAAATCTGTAGTAAAAATAGCTCTATAAAGTGTAATCATATTACTCTTAACTGTGTGAAAACACCAAATTGTTAAATATTTTTTACACATTTCATTGTCAATTTTGACACTGAATTGAGTAGAATTAACTCTGAAAATCTGACACAGGCCATAGAGTAAATTCGGTAACACTTTATAATAAGTAGACACTATGAAGCATTAGTTAAGCATTAACAAATACTTAATTCATTATTTATAAGCATATTTCTGACATGAATACTCATTAGTATATGGTTTATAAGCACAGTTATAAATGTTTTACTAATCATTCATAATCATCATCATTCATTATTCAATCATTCAGATTGTTTTAATAATCCCATGTGCTTTATCTTTCCTTTGTTAGAATAACTCAGACTTTTGTGAGTCTGTAGGCATTGCCAACCTTTTAATCTCATTTGTAAATGCTTTAAATTGCATAGATAGTCCACACTTTTGATGAGCTCACACCATATACTTAATTAATGAGTAGTAAGTGCTTTATGACTACCTGAAATAATAAATTCCTGTATTAATAACTGTTTATAGGACATCTATTGGAAAAGAAATGTGTGAGTTCGTATAAAATACCCACTAACATAGTCACTAACTGTTAATACGTGTCTGAATAGTGTATGTGCAAACATAAATGCACATTTTTTTACACTGGTTTGTAAGTGATGCAATACTAAATTTTTAAATGCTGGATCCATAATTTATAAAGTATGAAAATACAATCATTAAGCACACTGTAGAAGAGCTTATTAATGATGAGTAAAACCATTACAACTGTGCTTATAAACCATATATTAATGAGTATTCATGTCAGAAATAGGCTTTATAAATGATGAATACAGTATTTGCTAATGCTTAACTAATGCTTCAGTGTGTACTTCCCATAAAGTGTTTTTGTAAATTCTACTCTAATTTTGTCTAATGTTATCTGAAACAGAGTTAAATTCAACTCTCTGAGAGTTAAATCGACACTCTGTTTTTTACTGTGTAGATTAGCTTATTTTTCCTCAAAATGGTATATTTTTAACATTTGATGTGTTTTCTGTGCCCTACTGTGAATATAATATTGGTTTATGAGGTTTGCAAATCATTGCAGTCTGTTTTAATTTACATTTAATACATCATCCAAACTTTTTGGTATGTAACTAAGTCACATGTGTTTTGGTAGTCGTGGCATAATCTATTATCATCATTGGCTGAAGACAAAAACTGAACTCCTAAAGCCTGAAAAAATTCATTATTTTCTTGTCTGTCAGTGGGGTGTAATCCATTTCAATCCATCAGTCATCTTTCTATGACTTAATATGACTTATTAATACCATAAAAACTGAATTATTTAAAGGAAGTGACTCATTGCATGATTATCATATCAATCCTTTTTCTCCAGCCCTGTGTGTACCTGGAGCTAGGGAAAACACCACTTCTTTCTACGGATTTTCATTAACATAATATTAATTAAACAGCACACTCAATTTACATATGAGTAAAATGAAGGTGGAATCCTCAGAAGCAAAAGTCAATAATCATGACAAGAACAGCACTTCAATTTTATTTTTTATTCATGCTGGATTGCTTCAGTCAGATACCTTTTCATTGTGTGGCAAACATCAACAGGTGAAGTGTGTGACAGTAAGAAACATAAAGTCTTCCATATTCCGAACAACAGCCATCAATAAATAATGGTGCGCAAGCTTGGAAGTTAAAAACAATTCCAGTTCGATATAATTATTCACAAAAAAAGCTAAATATATGTATGAGTAATCTTTTATCTGGGAAGACATTAATGTGCCAAGAAAATGAGTCCAGACACATTTCCTTTGTATTAACTTTGGGAAACCTGAGGAGCGTCACAGCCAATAATATAAAACTCATTAATGCTATGATTTTTCTAAGCAGAGATTAGATTCATCAAGAATTAGTTGTGTTCACAAATACACAGATTTACAGACGTGGCCAAAAGCTTTGGCAGTGACACAAATTTTGTTTTCATAAGCTTTTCTGCTTGATGTTTTTTAGATGTTTTCCATGTTTTTGAGGTACGCTGACTTACCATTATAAGAATTTTTTTTAAGTTTCAAAGACTTGGCAAATGAGTTGCATTCATGTCAATCTGTGTCGCTGCCAAAACTTTTGGCCACAACTGATGTTTTAAAGATTTTATGGTTCGACAGGATAAAAGAGAATGCAACCACAGCACTGGTGGTGGGTGTGTAGCAGCATGTTTTAAAGCAGGGGTCTCAAACATGCGGCCCGTGGGCCAAAACCGGCCCGCAAAAGGGTCCAATGCGGCCCCCGGGATGAATTTGTGAAATTCAAAAACTATTAACTCATTTCAGTTCAGGAGCCAGACACAGACCTATGTGATCTCAAGTAAAATCACAACATAATCTTTAAATAAAGACAAGTACAAATTTTCTTCTTGGTTGAACTCTCCGGTATCCCGTCCAGCAAGGCCCTTACTAAGCACCAAGTAATGTCAAAAAAAAAAAAAAATTTCATACAGTTTGTTTTTAATTCTTTTATACTTTTTTTCTATTTCATCAACTTGAGCCGTAATAAAAATACCAAATACTCAATAATTGTCACATTTTTTAACCCGTTAAATGCCGTGTTTGTAATGTAAACAAACCTTTTTTTTTGGATGCAAAAAACACAAAAAATTATTTTTTTCAGTATACTACATAAAAAGTACATAAAACTAAAAAAAAAAACTACATATTATTTGATTTTTGCAGCCTGGCATATGTCAATGATTAACAGCAACATCGGTTAATTTGCATTATTATTTTTGGCGCTAGGTCAAATGTTCAAAAATACCAGCATCTGTCACCAAGTGTGCATAAAATGCACACCTATAAATCAAACTATTAAATATTATATATTGATTTATTTTTCTACTCTGATTTTATTTTATTTTTGTTAATCAAGGTCAGCCCTAATCACATATATCAAATAGAAGGAATAGTGCGTTTTAGGCACACTTGGGAGACAGATGCTGGTCTTGTAATTTTCTTTTGTTTACAATGTGCACATTTTAGCTGGTGGCCAGAATTTTAAAGATCGTGCAAAAATGAACAACTTTTGAATTCTAACCTTATTTAAATAGTGAAAAATAATATGAAGTTTTTTTAAAATGAAGTGCAAAGTGTGCCTAAAAGGCGCACCCAGATACCGGAGGGTTAATGTGGAAAAAAACAAAAAAAAACAAAAGCACAACACTATGAAAAATATTTACATTTACAAACTATCCTTTAATAATAAAATGTGAATAACCTGAAATGTCTACAGAAAATTACATGCAATTTTAACAATACTCTGCCTGTTACTAAACGTTTTGTGTATTTGTAGATCCACTGTAATCTGCAAGTTTTGTTAATAAACTGAGACTATTGAGTATATTGTAGAAACTTACTCTAAAAGTTACTAAATTTTAACAATATTCTGCCCGTTACCAAATGTTTGTGTAACATTGTGTGTAATATACATGTATAAATGATTAGTTGGAGCATAATATTGTTAAAACTGCACTTATTTTTCTTATAAAATTGACTTTTTTTGCTTTAATTAGGCAAAAAAAAAAAAAAAAAAATCTTGAATTAAGCAAAAAATTCTGCCAAATGGAGCAAGTGAAAATTATCTTGGTAAGATTTCTTCAAAACAAGATTTTCAAGATCTATTGTCTAAAAATAAGTTCTTATTATCTCACTGAAAAGTTACTCTTTTGATGATTATGTCTTACTTTAAATGTGATGAGACATTTTGACTAGAAATGAAAAAAAAATCACTTGGTAAGATTTAGATTTTTGCAGTGCACTATCACAGTTTATTCACAAAATCAGAGTAATATTAAGAGCATGAAAATGTTTGCTGTAAACAGAGGTTTTAAAAGGCTTGAATTTACAAATCAGCAATTAATACCTTAAAAAAGTCTTTAAAAGATATTAAATTGGATGTGGTAGATCTGAAGTTATGTTGCCAGAAACTTGTTGGCTGTATTGTGTTTGAATGTGTCCGTTACTTTGTTTTCAGCCTGAACATTTAACAGTCAACTCAGACAATTTATATTGAAATTAGGAGCCAGTTGTTGCTAACTTTGCAGCCCCCGATAAGAAATGCCTTAGAACAGTGGGAATTCCTAAATTCTAGGAGTCATATCACATTTTTGCCAGTATGGTGGTGAAATGGGCATTAAATTCTGTTCTAAGTAGTCTTAAAAAGGTCTTAAAAAGTCTTACATTTAAGTTCTAGAAACCTGTAGGAACCCTGTGGAAAAGTAATATTCCAGAAAAGAAACTGTGTTGTGGCAGTGGTTATTTCTGGTTACAGACGATGGTTTAGCATGAGATTTAAAAAGTGAGAATTGTTAACGCAATGAGTGATGAAATCCTTAAACCGACCAACATCATTTCCACACAGATGCATGACAAGAAATAATAAAATAATTCCAGACCTTATGAAAAGGTGTGTGTGGGTTTGTTGTAAAATGTGAACATTCAACTCTGCATGATGATTAATGATGCCTGGTGCAAAAAATACTAATTATATTTCATTGTGTGCATTTCCTTCATTCATTTGTTTGTTTATTTCGAGCATTTACAGAATACATGCAATTTAAAACTCCAAAAAAATCATTCATCGATACTTGAAAAGGAGTGGGAAGAAGAAAAACTTATTTAATCCCACCCCCATTCTCATCATCAAATAACTTAACATAATAAAATTTTAAATACTCACTCCTGTCCTTTGACTTCAAGCCAGAACAATGGACAAAACAGGCTTAAACCAAATTAGAATAAACTCATTTGACAGCATTTACATTGTAGAACCAAAATGTGTGTAAAAAATAGAAACAAAGTACATTCCTGGTGGTGTTACCACAGTAACAGTTAACCATCAACTTGCATGATAAAAATTACATACCAACAATGGTAAAAACAAAAAACTGCAACACCATAAGTGGTAAAGAACAGCAATAATTACAGACCAACGATGGATGGTAAGAAAAAAAAAAAAAAAAAAAAAAACTACAATAGCACTAATGGTAAAGGGCAGCACATACCAGCGATGGTAAGAACAATAGCAGATGGTAATGGACAACACAGACCAACTAGATGAGGAACAATAAACACACATGAACATATAAGACAGAATATTGATGGAACATCAGTTTTAAGACCCTCCATCTTTCTACTGGGACCAGACTGTATTTTTATATAACAGTTTAAATCAGTGGATATTTTGGCGTTGCTTGTGTTGGATGTCCAGACTGTTCCACAGTTTGACTCCACATACAGACAAACAAAAACATTTCCAAGTGGTTTGAAATCCGGGTAATGTGAAATCTCTGAAACCTCTCAAATTATGAGTACTCTCCCAAATTGTGAAGTTTTTTTGTATATTACTTGGGAGTAATTTGTTGAATGCTTTAAATAAGATTATTGCTGTGTAATATTTTACAAGATCATGGATTTTTAATAGTTTTGACTGAATAAAGAGATTATGAGTGTGTTCTAGAAATCCAACCTTATGTATGATCAGTACTGCTCGAGTCTGTAATATGACTAATGGATTAATGGTGCACTGTGGCGTACACGCCAGGTAACTCAGGTGTCCGTAATCTGAAATCAGTTGTCAGTTAGTTCAGATGTTTCCAAAAAGTCAGGCATCAACACGAAACATACTCCAACCGGAACAGGCCACTCACACAACCGCAACAGGAAGAGGACAACCGGGACGATTCACCACTTTACAGCACATAGATGAAAACTTAAGTATCAGTATGTTCTACCTTTGCAGTTTTGATTTTTTTTCTTTTATGAACGTAGAAATGATCAAATCAGAAGTGTATTTTAGGTTTTCTTTTCATTTAATGCAGACTACATTTTTGTAGGGGTTGAAGGAAGCACTCAATGTTTCTAAAAACACAAAGGAAGATGCAGCTGACACATATGTGAGTTTTGTGTTGAGAAATCTGATCCACTCTTAAGGTTTTTGCAGTTGTGGAAGTGGGTGACCCAGTTCTCCAAGTCTGTATTGCATCTGGGCTGAATTCTGCATACTGAAACTTGGAGTTACACTCACAACATTTAAAGTGATGCATGTTTAAAACTAATACATGTTTTTTCAGATGTGTTATGTAACTTCATTGTGAATAAAACATATCAATTCTTGTGAAAATGCACATAAATAGAATAGGCACATTTCTAACAATAAACATTCTATGGGTGAAATATCTTAACGTGCTTCTTCCTGGAGCCTCATGTCATTTCAACTCAAATGCTCCCTGATGTTTCCAACTGGTAAAACCCAGAAGAATTTAACCAACCCATTCGTCAACATTCAACATGGCTGCTTTGCACATCTATGGAAATTAAAGCTGTGATGATGTACTTTTGTGTACAAGTACAGATGAGGTATAAAGGATCCCTCATGTCCATTGCCATCAGAGCCTAAGGGTGTATTCACATATTGAACACGCTTAGGGATGGGAATCGAGAACCGGTTCTTTTTGAGAACTGGTTCCCAGTAGCTCAATTCCTTGGAATCGTTTGCCTGCCTGCTTAACGATTCTGCTTACCGATTCCGCCTTCGTTGTGTATGCGCGATGACGTCACACGTACGCTGCATTGTTTTGGTCAGAACGTGGCTAACATGGCGTTGAGGCAGAAACGGTCCAAAAAGATGACACCAGGTCCACTTGGAACACTTGCAAAGCTTCCATGTCTTCAAAAGGGTGGAATGCCAACAATATCCTCAAACATTTGTCCACAGCATGTGAATCATTTACAGGAATGTCATGTATTTGATACACTACTTAGCGACGCTTGTGAATGTAGCGCCAGAGTGAACGCTGGGCCGGTTCCGGTGTGGGCAACAAACGTCGTAACTCCTCAAATACAAGTTTCCAAAGGTAAGAAGGGAAAGGAAATGAGGTGCACAACAACGGGAGACGAGCTGAGCCGAGTTGAACCGGTTCCACGTAGTAGAAATGCGGCAATAGAGGAATTAGTAAAGTGTCTTTAGTTTCACTTTCACTGGGCTGTTGTCTTTTTTTTCTTAGAGTGGATAATTTTTAGGGCTGTTGTCTTTTATTTTCTTATAGTGGATAATTTTTTGGGCTGTTGTCTTTTTTTTTCTTAGAGTGGATACTTTTTTGGGCTGTTTTTTTTATAGTGGATAATTTTTTGGGCTGCTGTCTTTTTTTCTTATAGTGGATAATTTTTTGGGCTGGTTTTTTTTTTCATATGGTGGATAATTTTTTGGGCTG
The DNA here is from genome assembly GCF_902148855.1 of Sphaeramia orbicularis. NCBI lineage: Eukaryota > Metazoa > Chordata > Actinopteri > Kurtiformes > Apogonidae > Sphaeramia > Sphaeramia orbicularis. The sequence continues at coordinate 18,549,726 of NC_043975.1, forward strand.
TTGTCTTTTTTTTTTTCTTATGGTGGATACTTTTTTGGGCTGTTGTCTTTTTTTTCTTATGGTGGATACTTTTTTGGGCTGTTGGTTTTTTTTTTTTTCTTATAGTGGATACTTTTTTGGGCTGTTGTCTTTTTTCTTATAGTGGATAATTTTTGGGCTGTTCTCTTTTTTCTTATAGTGGATAATTTTTGGGCTGTTCTCTTTTTTCTTATAGTGGATAATTTTTTGGGCTGTTCTTTTTTTCTTATAGTGGATAATTTTTTGGTCTGTTGTCTTTTTTTTTTCTTACAGTGGATCATTTTTTGGGCTGTTGCACCTCTGGGCCACTGTACTTTTTCCTTATTTTTCTGTTTTGGTATTATAACCTTGAATTTTGTCTGAGCTTCAATGAACATCTATGCGATCAGTGAATTAAATAGTGGAGAAAATATATGATTTACACTGAAAAATACAAAATACAGAGAACAGAGTGAAGAAGAATGAAAAATTCATTTGGGAACTGCCACAAAAGTAGCACTGGGTCTTTATGGGTTAATAATGGCAATGAATCTACCTGTTCATTGTACTAGAATGCATTCAATTTACTGTATGTGCGGTGTTACGACTTCCAAGGCAAAACATGAATTTACAGACACATACTACACATACACAAGAAGTAAAAGATGAAATTAGAGGTCTAACCAACCTACACTAATAAGCTTCTTAATGAGCCTTAATTATTTTGGAAATTATACCCATTAAATCTGTAAGCATCCAAATCAACCTCTGATTTTATTTACTTATTTGGTGAAATATGTGGTCTAGATCAGAACTGACAAATAGAGAGAATACTAATATAGACAGTTATATGTTGGGAGTAAATATTTATCAAAGTACAAGAGTTTCCTAGTAAAGAAACACAGAACAGTGATCACACCCATGAATTTTCCAGTGTAAGGGAAAACACTGGTGCCTGAAATGTTCAGATAAAGCACTATTAAGCAGATAATTTTACTTTTATGACCAGAATTTACATTTCAGAAGACACATATTTGATGTCGAGAGAACATTTAAGGTCTGACGCTGATACTGATTCTTACTGACATCTTTCATCTAAAGTAAGTTTTCTTTTCTTTCAGTTGATTAAATGTATAACCGCAGAAAAGAGGCAGGTATTTACCTCCGATCTAAACAATATGTTATAAAAGCGCTGCTGTGGTTTTATTAAATATGGTGACTCATTATTTTGTTTTTGTAGGTGTTGTTTTATTAGATACAGATATTGGATGTGACCGCAGGAGCAAACTGACAATAGGTACAACTGCATCACTAGTCGCTTTTCCATTGGATATCTGCGCAAAACTTTACCGATATTTACTAAATGTTGAAACAACAGAAGTGCCTAATGTCGGTTTTTCCATTAAATCACAAATGCGATGATTTGTTTATTTATCATCGCGACATGACACGAGAAGTCATTCCATAAACATGGCGACGAACGTAAATATGGTATTGATTTACAGATACATTCATTATTATTATATATTACCCCTCTATGTCGTACTAAATTAAAAAATGATTGGTTTCCTGGTGTGTCCACACATACCGCGACATGTTTCTTCTTCTTCGATTGTTGTAACCAAGGTTCTAATAGTTTTGGATTTTTCATTATAGTTTAGTTTTATTATTTTTGCCTTTTTTTTTCTCTAATTCAGTTAGTTTTAATTCATTTTTAGAGCAGGTTTGCTAGTTTTTATTAGTTTTCATTTTTTTGTAAATGCTTACTTTTAGTTTAGTTTTAGTATTAATTTTAGTTCTGTCGTATATTTTCTCTTCTTCTCCGTCGTATTCAAATAAATCCCAGACAGGACTACGCTGCTTTCTCATAACTTTAGTCTCCATGTTTCCAGGTAGAGTGGGGACGACAAGACGACTATAAACGACAAGTGACGAGAAGTGACGGATTGTGAAGTGTCGTATGGTGCCACGAGCTAAAACTGGTTGAGTGAAATAAATTGCTTTTGAACAAAGACGAAAACGAAGGGAATGTTATCCATAATTTTTTATAAGTTTTAGTTAGTTTTGTAAGCACACAATACAGTTTCAGTTAGCTAGCATTTTTTTCTTTTAATTATAGTTTTTATTTATTTCAGTTAACGAAAATGTTTTTTCAATTCTAGTTTTCGACATTTTGTTAGTTTTCATTAACGATAATAACCTTGGTTGTAACGTGTGTCAACATCCAGTTTTTTTTAATTCACCTGACTAGTTGCGAAAAAAGGTCTTTCCATTGCAGTTTTGTGTGATATACCATTTGCGCTACACCTGAAAAACCACCCCTTGCCAGCGCAAAAACTTTTAATAGAAAAATTAGAGTTTTGGCGAAATTGTTGTTTTTCCATTAGGTAAATTTTTAGGCACAATTTGAGGGTCAATGGAGAAGCGACAACTTACTGTACAGATCTAACATAGACACAATGATAAGATGATAGGGATTTAGTATTTTATTTTCTGTGCACAGGCTAAAGGAGTTCAGTAAACAATCAACTATTGAAATGAAAGACTGGCTAAAAAGACAGGCTGTTGCTAAGATGTTTACGTCCAGGAGTTGAGGTAAATGAAAATACTTCACTGCTCTGACATTAAGCTGATATTCTACTGCACAGACAACCCAAATCCTTTTACTACATTTTTTTCCCCCACACATTGTCACACTTGTTGCCAGGATGTAAGGCTGAGTGATACAACTGTCTCACTTGGAGCTGTCATCTGGCCTTGGCAACACATTTATTGGCACTTATCATTCAGAGTCTGAGCCAAGAATAACAGCTTACCTGGGAGAGAAGTTCACTCCATCCATAGCATCACTTTTAGACAGCTCATGTACATATGCGAGACAATTTACATACTGTATACTGGCAGTCGGTGAACATTGTTCTATTTATGTATTTTTTTCTTGGTTCTTGAACTGACATACCTGGTTTAGCGATGAATTATGTTGTGTTTATAAGAGCCTGATCCTAATTCTCAGTTTTACCCCTATCCCTTGGCCCTTGCACTTGGCACTACCCGTTGAAACAGAGTTGAAAAATACTCCCCTATGAAATGGGACAACCCTTCCAGACCTGTTATGTCATCAGCAGTCATCGATGACACTATAAACAGACACGACAGCTTTGTTTGCGAAAGAATTCACTGTCAGCAGCTGTAACTGAAGCTGAAATGCAACACATATATCAGCTAAAATTTGCTTAGAGGTCTTATTTCTGTCTTTGTGCATAAGAAATCAATCTAAGTGAATCCCCAAAGGAACTTTGTGTTGGTAAATGCGAGTTATGCAAATTTACAGGATTTCAGTTCTGTTCAACATGTTGATGATCATATGAACTATGTTTTCAGGTCAAAAATGTCCAATTTCATCACAATTAATGCTATATTTTCATGTCACAAATGGCCAAGTTATATTTTAGCTGAATTTACCTGAAAAACAAATATTCTATTCTTTTAGATTCCCCAGTTTTCCTTACAAGATTCTATCCTACATATCACGTTTTATTTTTACAGGTTGCAATATGGAGTATGGTGCTGATCCATCCTGCTTATGTTACGCCAATACATACATTAAGAATGTCACACGTCACGTTTTAAATCAACAGTTTTCTAATAATAAGCATTTTTATCAAGAAATAACAATTCTGTATTGTTATTTACTCTTTAGTATGATGATAAACTATACAATAAATAATTCTTATCCTAGTTTTTGCACAGGGATCATTTGTGGAAACGGTGACATGGCTGCCGAGCATCAGTATGATGGGATCCGTAACAACCATGTCACATCCGTCCACTGCCACATTTTGTGTTTTTGTGTCAGCTGTTATTGTTTTAGATCCACAATACTTACATTTATGAATAAGAGGAGAATTAGCAATAGTAAGTCTATAGGTTTATTACTAATAAAGTACTGGTACTGACCAGAGCATCATGGGTAATGTCACGTCCGTCCACGAGCAAAAGTTTTCACATACACGTGCTATTCAAAATCCAATATTTCTGAAAATATAGCTTCCACTGTCAAATAATATCAGTAGTCTGTGCACAAATGTATCAGCATTATTTCAACACAGTTCTATGCATTTCTTACAACTTTTTTTTTTTTTTTTTTACAAAAATGGCCACTCAGTTTGACCCCCTAAATAAATTTTAGCTGATACGATAAATATGTTATGTTATGCTAACGCAGGGGTGTCAAACTCATGTTAGTTCAGGGGCCACATTCAGCCTAATATGATCTAAAGTGGGCCGGACCAGTACAATAATATAAATAACAGGATAAAAACTTATAAATAATGTAAACTCCAAAATATTCTCTGTTTCTGAGGGAAAAAAAAGTCAAATTCCGTGTTGAAAATGTTTACATCTACGAACTGTACTCGAACATAACATGAACAAATATGAACCTGAAAATTCTAAAGAAAAATAAGTGCAATTTTAACAATATTCTGCCTCAGTTTATCATTTACACATGTACATTATAACTTAGAGATCACAGTGGCTCTACAAACGCACCAAACATTTAATAACAGGTAGAATATTATTAAAATTCCACATACTTCTCTTAAGACATTTCAGGTTGTTCATATTTGTTCTGGTTGTTCACATTTTTTGTAAAAGGGCTAGTCTAAATGTAAAAATTTTTGTGTATTTGACTTTATTTTTTACACTAAAACAAAGAAGAAAATTTGTGTTTTTCATTATTTATAGGTTATTATGATAGGATTTTACTGGTTTGACCCACTTTAGGTTGAATTGACCTAAAATGATTTTTATACCCTTGATTGTTAATATATTCAGTAGAATTTTTGCATTTCACACATTCTGGATTGGATCCGTGCCACATGTTTCACACCTGTGTGCTAACGTGAACAGCCTACATCAGGGGTGTCAAACTCATTTTAGTTCAGTTCCACATTCAGCCCAATTTGATCTCCAGTGGGCCGGACCAGTAAAATAATGACAGTCAAAAAAGTAAAATTATATTATGAACAGGTTTACATCTACAAAGTTTCCTTAAAAATCTGAATAACATGAACAACTTGAATTGTCTTAAAAAACAAGTGCAATTTTACCAATATTCTGCCTGTTACTAAATGTTTTTGTGATTGTAATGCACATGTGTAAATAATAAACTGATAAACCAAGACAGAATATTGTTTTTCCATTTTCCATTAGTTCATATCTTTTCAGGTTATTCACATTTTTTGTAAGCATATAGTTTGGTAATGTAAACATTTTCATGTAATTTTATTTTTTTTACACCAAAAAAACAAAGAGAAAATTTGGGGTTGTCATTATTTATAGGTTATTATGACAATATTTTACTGGTTCTGACCAACTTGAAATCTAATTGGTCTGTATGTTGAACCTGAATTAAAAGGATTTTGACACCATTGATTGTTAATATGTTCAGTGTAATTTTTGCATTTCACACATTCATCCCACGGGCCAGATTGGACCCTTTGGTGGGCCGGATTTGGCCCCCAGGCCACATGTTTGACACCTGCGGCCTACATGAACAGACACACAATCCACGACGAACACCTTTTTTGCTATGTTTGTCATAAACAAGCAGCTTATAATACATTGAAATATCCTTAAAAGGACGATGAAATGATTAAGTTATTTACGGAGAAAATACTTGGGGTCAAATCCCAGTTCACCTCTTACCCCTCGCCCTCCGTTTTGCGCATTCACGCGAAGGGGTAGGAGTGTCTCAATTCTCAATAAGTCAGAGGGGAAGGACTAAATTACACTAAAATTGGCTTTGACTTATATTTCACTCTAGGTTATGTTCCTGTCAATTTTAGCGCTATGTAGGGTCTAAAAGAAAGAACGAAAAATGACCCAAAGCAAAGCTGAGTGAAACGTCCTTAGCCAAACAATGAAACTAAAACCTAATAGATTTGCTGCATTGCTGATGGCTCTGCAGAGACCATGCTACATCTCCTCAATGCCTTTAACTCCAGCCCAGATGATGAGCAATTTGCTGCAGCCCTAACCATTCTGCTGTCAGTCAGCTGACCTGAGAAATGGGTGAGAATCTCCATCAGAGGGTCTATGGAGGGTACCTAGACCTCGGCATAATAAACCACACGGCTGTCACAGAGACAGTATGACAGTATGATTGAGGTTATGTAAGAGCCTATATATGGACTGAGACAATCATGAAGACAGTAAAAATGTCAAAAATGCTCTATATATCAGCTAAAATTTACTTAGGGGGTCAAATGAGTGGCCATTTTTGTCAAAAAAAAAAAAAAAGTTGTAAGAAATACATAGAACTGTGTTGAAATAATGCTAATACATTTGTGCACAGACTACTGATATTATTTGACAGTGGAAGCTATATTTTCAGAAATATTGGATTTTGAATAGCACGTGTATGTGAAAACTTTTGCTGGTGGACGGACGTGACATTACCCATGATGATCTGGTCAGTACCAGTACTTTATTACTAATAATCTTCTATACTTACTATTGCTAATTCTCCTCTTATTCATAAATGTTAGTATTGTGGATCTACAACAATAACAGCTGACACAAAAACACAAAATGTGGCAGTGGACGGATGTGACATGGTTGTTATGGATCCCATCATACTGATGCTCGGCAGCCATGTCACCGTTTCCACAAATGATCCCTGTGCAAAAACTAGGATCAGAATTATTTATTGTATAGTTTATCATCATACTAAAGAGTAAATAACAATACAGAATTGTTATTTCTTTATAAAAATGCTTATTATTAGAAAACTGTTGATTTAAAAAGTGACGTGTGACATTCTTAATGTATGTATTTGCGTAACATAAGCAGGACGGATCAGCACCATACTCCATATTGCAACCTGTAAAAATAAAACATGTGATATGTAGGATAGAATCTTGTAAGAAAAATTAGGGAATCCAAAAGAATAGAATATTTGTTTTTCAGGTAAATTCAGTTAAAATATAACTTGGCCATTTGTGACATGAAAATATAGCATTAATTGTGATGAAATTGGACATTTTTGACCTGAAAACATAGTTCATATGAACATCAACATGTTGCTACAGAACTGAAATCCTGTCAATTTGCATAACTCACATTTACCAACACAAAGTTCCTTTGGGGATTCACTTATATTGATTTCTTAAGCCAGGCTTTTATAGGTGATTTGTAGTATTTTATGAGTGATTTTGTGAAATTCAGTTCTCCCTAATCATTCCTTTAGTCCGGTGGGGTCAGTATGATCACAAATTGAGGCTCAAATCATGGCGATGTGACTTACTGCACTAACAAAATCTTGGGAAATAAAAACTAATGCAAACCTAAAACGGTAAAGCTAATTTAGTGCATGTATCCCTTCCGACAAAAAGACTTTCCACCTTCTGTCAACACAACAGTCCCAAGATTGTATGAGTGCAGTATGTCGCAGATCTAAAGAAATAATTAGGGAGAACTGGATTTCAGAAAATCACTTACAAAAGACGACAAATCACCTTTAAAAAACTGGCTACGTGTGACCATGGAAATGCAGTGACTATGCTAAGCTAAGCTAACAGAAGGGCTGCCAGAACAAGACACCGTGAGCACTGCAGCGCAAACCCTTTAGCTCACTTATCTACCTCATTAATTCCTCATGTAAACCTTTATTCGGGTTTAACATTTCCATGTAAACAAAAGAGAAAATACTTTAGTTTTGAATTAATTTCTTCTGGAAAAATAAATCGGATTTAAAAAAAAACATCATGTAACTGTACCCATTGTTTATTTATTCATTAGAATCCCCATTAGCTGATGCAGGACATTATCTACTCTTCCTTAAACAAATTTTATGGAAATTACACAATATCCATCAGGGTTTAGATGAAAGTAAATAAACTATGCAACACTACGAGATCTTTACTGAACTCAATATTTGCAGAGTTCCATCCAGTGTTTGACTTGTACAGCTGTGTAAGACAGATGGATAAATGTCCTCACAGAGACAGAGAGTGGACTGTTTGCTAATGACACCACAGATAGTTTCGGTCCTTATGTTTTCCCCTCGTTCACTGGTGGCCCTCTGCCTGTCGGGTCTTCGGGCGACACAAAGGCAGCCCCTGTTTCCCGCTATGTCATTTATGTCGTATTACAGTCATCATCTGGTCAATTGGCTGTGTAATGCCAACGGCAGCTGCACAAACCTCAAATGAGTCATAATTGACCTGTAATAGCACTTTCATCTATCAGCCTTCTGTCGGAACCACGGCAACCCACAGCCTCCCTGTTCCAGTACCCCCCCCGCTGTTCCATGCTTACCGGAGGGCACAGAGGTCTGCATGGTTTCTCCATAGGTCACCGTCAACCTGAGTTAATGTATTTCCAACTTAGAGTCATTACAGTGAAGGGTAATCACTTCTTGTTATACTCGGAGGCAGTGCAGATGAGCTAGTTTACAGACACCGCCGCCTCTTCTGTATGTAAATGCATCATTATAATATAGAGACGAGTACTACTGCGAGGAGCAGCAGGTTTTAGTTTGTTTAGTAGGAAGTCAAACATGTGAACTAGGGATGTAATGATTACCAGTGTAACGACAAACCGCGGTAAAATTGCCAACGGTTAGTATTACCGTTTAAATTCGAATTATCATGATAACCATGTTTGATTACCGCACTTTTAAGGGAAAAAACACTATGTAAAGATATACTTTTATGTCAAATATTTGAGTATAGTTTTAATTTATTAAATTTTAATTTTGTATACCTAATATTTGGAACCAATATTCACTTTTAAAGTCTTTGAAAAGGTTCGTTAAGCTTCTTTGTGTTATTTATGCACTAAATTACATACATTTTTCAAATCTTGAATTAAGCAAAAATAATATGTAATTAAGCAAAAAATAAATTAAAAAAATACTGAATTAAGCAAAAAACTAAATCTGGAATTAAGCAAAAAAAATCTGGAATTAAGCAAAAATAATCTGGAATTAAGCAACAAAAAAAAGAGTCTGGAATGAGGCAAAAAATGGAATTAGGCAAAAAAAAAAATGGAATTAAGCAATACAAAAAAAGAGTCTGGAATGAGGCAAAAAATGGAATTGAGCAAAAAAAAAAAAAAAAATCTGGAATGAAGCAACACAAATCTGGAATTAAGCGAAAATAATCTGGAATTTAGCAAAAAAAAATTTTAAAAAAAAGAGTCTGGAATGAGGCAAAACAAATCTGGAATTAAGCAAAAATAGTTTGTATAGTAGGATGTCAAACATGTGAACTAGGGATGTAACAATTACCAGTATAATGATAAACAGCAGTAAAATTGCCAACGGTTAGTATTACCATTTAAATTCGAATTATCATGATAACCGTGTTTGATTACCGCACTTTTAAGGGAAAAAACCCCATGTAAAGATATACTTTTATGTCAAATATTTGAGTATAGTTTTAATTTATTACAATTTTAATTTTCTGTACCTAATATTTGGAACCAATATTCACTTTTACAGTCTTCGAAAAGGCTGGTTAAGCATCTTTGTGTTATTTATGCAATAAATTATATACATTTTCAAATCGGATTTTATATATTTTTTTGTGTTTTTTGTCGTTTTATGTTGATATAGTAGGTTAAAGTGAAAAAATAATAGACAGATGAGACAGATGAAGTTGTGCTGGAAAAAAAGATACCAAACACAGGTATAGTAAACATCTCTGTATATAGTGTATAAAGGCAAAATCCAAAGTACTGAAAAACAGACAAAACAGGCTCAGACCACTAAAGGTTAATACTTGAATGTTTCTGCAACAGAAAGTACATTGTACCAACTATTTTGTTTTTTGTTGCTTTTTTTTTCAAAATACAACTATGTTAAATTATTTCAGTGTGCGTATAAGTACTTTTTGAACATTTCGTGCACAATTTCAACAATATCGTGATAATAATGATAACCGTGATAATTTTGGTCACAATAACCGTGATATGAAATTTCCATCTCGTTACATCCCTAATGTGAACAAACCAGATGAGGAGCAGGCATGAGTCGTAACCAGGAGAGCTGTGGAAAACGGGTGCACAAACAAGGCAAGGCAGAAAGAAGCAGCGTCCAACTCACAGATAGAGTGAGATTTTGGCAATATTAGCTGACTGCAAGACACACTCTACAATATGGGTAAGACAAAGTTGAAGGCTGAGCTAAAGAACACACTGTTAAGGTGGCGGTATTATGTGGTAGGAGAGAAATCTAAAGATGAGGAGGAAGTGTACCTGAAAAACAAGTCAACCCAGGATGTGAGGAGCTGTATCAGTGCAGTGTCTCATGCTGTATTTATGTTGGATATTCAGTAGATGGAGGTCAGATCAGCAGACATGATGACACATGATCCTCCTCCACTGAACACTGACACACCACGACTATGACCGACTGTGAACTTCTGTCACCGTGTCACACAGGACCGTTATTTTCAAACACTAAAGATAGTTTCAGGTCAGACTTTTATTTTGGTCATCTGTAATTTTGGACAGTTTTCTTCTGTTGTTCCTCTATCTGTCCATCCATCTTTTTCACTCTTTCTTCCTCTATCTGTCTGTCCATCTTTTTCACTCTTTCTTCCTCTATCTGTCCGTCCATCTTTTTCACTCTTTCTTCCTCTGTCCATCTTTTTTCTTTCTTTCTCTATTGTTCATCCATCTTTCTTTCTCTCTCTCTCTCTCTCTCTGTGTCCCTCCATCTTTCTTTCTTCCTCTATCCATCCATCTTTTTCTTTCTTTCTTCTTCTATCCATCTGTCCTTTCTTTCTTCCTCTGTCCGTCCATCTTTCTTTCTTGCTCTATCTGTCTGTCCATCTTTCTTTCTTTCTTCCTCTATCTGTCCGTTCCATCTTTCTTTCTTCCTCTATCATCCGTCCATCTTTTCTTCCTTCCTCTATCCGTCTGTCCTTCTTTCTTTCTTCCTCTATCCGTCCATCTTTCTTTCTTTCTTCCTCTATCTGTCCGTCCATCTTTCTCTTTCTTCCTCTATCGTCTGTCCATCTATCTTTCTTTCTTCCTCTATCGTCTGTCCATCTATCTTTCTTCCTTTCTTTCTCTATCCGTCTTTCCATCTTGCTTTCTTTTTTCCTTCCTTTCTTCCTCTGTCTGTCCATCTTTCTTTCTTTCTTTCTTCCTTCCTTCCTCTATCCGTCTGTCCTCCTTTCTTTCTTCCTCTATCCATATCTGTCCGTCTTTCTTTCTTTCTTTCCTTCCTTCCTTCCCTGGCTTGGATCTCTGTATTTGTCTGTTTCAGTGCATGTTAATTTTTCATGTAAGAAAAACAATAACCAGATTATGACATTACTACCATTATCCTGACATGATCTCTCTGTCAACCTTTCAGAAAACACATTAAAACTTGCAACAGTTTCTTTTTCCAGTTGTCCTATAACAGTGTTTTTCAACCTTGGGGTCGGGACCCCACATGGGGTCGCCTAAAATTTCTAATAACTGATTAAAAAAAAAAAAAGAAAACAAACACATACTAATAAAAAAAATATATGGTGAGTTGACAGAGACAATCCCAATCCATAAAAGACATGACAAACTCTGAAGCTGAAACTGAAGCACTGTGGTACTGTTTATCTTTCAAATGTTCACTGTGGTCAGTTTCAGATGCTGCAGCTCTTTCATAATTCATACTTTGAGTTCTTGTTTGTTCAGTATTAATTGTCAGCCTTGTAAATACAAGCTGGACTGACTGTACATATCCTGACCAAGGAAAATCAAATTCTCACTTTGTGCAGTAATCCACACCTGGCTTTTCTGCCTCCATCCATAATAATATACATTATATAGACTAAATGTAATTTAATATTAATGTTTATTTGCAACATAGTATAACAAACTATTACATGATAGAAAATAGAAAAAAAATTATTTTAGCAAAAAAAAAAAAGTGTTAAAATGGTGTCATGAGCCAAAAAATATTGGGAACCACTGTCCTACAGTGAATCATTTTTCCTTCTTCTGGATCATTTTCTCATTTTTGTATTAATGGCTAACATTATCCTGTCCTAATTACCTGTAACTGATGCTAACATATGAAGCATCTAAAAGCGTTTCCATACCATAAATGCACATATAAGGTCAAGACTTCCGACAAACATTTCTTCGAGTATGTCATAATTCTTTGACAGCAGCAGCGGTTGTAGTCCATACTGAAAATATGTTCAAACTTTGAGCCGATTACCTAAAATGTTCAGTTGTTGGTTGTATTAACGAACGCAAGTGGCTCATTTGCATTTAAAGGGCCAGCGCTCAAAACGACCTTTCTGGTGTCATTACTCAGAAATAGGGTTGAAGATGGACCTGTGGAGTTGAATTAATGAAGAATTCAGACCCAAACATAGCATTTACAGTTTATGTAGACCACAGGGAAACGTTTCAAATTGTATAATTCCATTTAAAAAAGCAAAATATCACTCCTTTAATTTCTGAGTTTGATGGATGATTGCAGGAAAAACTATGGACTAAAGACGCTTCCCTGAAAACACACTAAATTGAGACAGATTGAACATTTTTTCCTCGTTGTTATGTGAGTCCAGCTAGAGAACCGCGAGCAGTTCATATTTTTAACATCTGTTCAGTTTATTTAAAAAAAGAAAAAAAAAAAACCAAACTCTATTATCATTGCTTCAAAAGATAAAATGCAAGAACAATAACAGACTTCCTTAACTTGTAATGCTGTGCACCTGCGCTGAATCTAACAAAACACCGTTGAGTCAACACTATGTGAAACTCAAATAGAACTTTCTGTTGATGTGACTCTTTGAATGCAATATGGAGAGGAAGAAATAGGGGTCATTTTACGGCTGGAACAAAATGCATCAGCATAGAAACTCTGTGTGAGAAAGGGGAATTTGCTCTCATCTAAGCAACACAACTCAAGTCCCTGAATACAAATAGGGACGAAGGGCTGAGGAGAATACAACTCCGGCTCTACTGATTCCTCCAGGATTGGATGTACCTTATTTCCAAGTGAAGTGCTCGCTGCTACTATTCTCTGCCCTTTGGTCCTCCCTTGCTATCTCACTTTCAATTATTAGTTTTCTTCTTCCTTTTTGGCAGTGGGGTTGGCAGCTGGTGAAAAAAGGAAGAGGTGAGGCGACCTGATACATATCAAATCAGCCCTAACAGAAGACAACTCATCGTCAGATTTCCTTTTGATTAGACTCCGGCGTCAGAGCAGCGGAAGAGAACGGCATCAGAAGGCCACAGGAGAACACAGAGGCCTGATAACAGGCAATCAATGAGAGACGCAGGTCAGCCCGTACACGGCGCCTTTGTTGGGGTAATAGTTCTGGGGCCGTGCCATGTTTCCATATGAGCCGTTGTGTTGCACATACGGAGAAGAATGGACATAGTGAACAGTCACAGAAAAGAAACACGAAGATGCAAACGTGTACTTTTACTGACTCTCCAGTGTATGTCATATTCTGTGTGTCTTACAGTAGTCGCTTTACCATTGACCCTCAAATTTCACAAATATAACTTGTGCATAAAAATTAACCAAACAGAAAAACGACAATTTCGCCGAAAGTCTCATTTTTCGATTAAAAGTTTTTGCACTGGTAAGAGGTGGTTTTTCGGGCGTAGCGCAAATGGTATATTACACAAAACTGCAATGGAAAGACCTTTTTTTTACAACTAGAGAGAGGGGAATTAAACAATCGGATGTTGACACACGTTACAATAAGCCAGTGTTTCTGAAACTGTGGGGTGGGCCCCCCCGGGAGGGCACAAAGGTTTTCCGGGGGGGCATGGGATCATTCTTTGGTGTTTTGGGGTTTTTTTTTCAGATTAGAATATGTATCAGGTGGAACTAATGTTTTAGCATTGGAGCACCCTGGACTCATTTTAGGGACATACAACAAACAAATCTACTGCCATAGTGATCTGTCACTAGACTAGACCAAGAGTTTAGGTTTGGACAATGGACAAGGATTGTACTGGAAAAGAAAAATGTGCAATGTTTCTGGTTTTGCATAGTTTGTACAGATTGCACTTTAATGTTCTGAGATCTGCAACAGAAACAAGCTCATTGCAGCCACTGATAGTTAAAATGTTCATCTTTGTAACCAAAATTTGTTTGTTGTTCTACAAACAATTTACCTTATTGTCATAGTTGTAAGATAATTACACATTTCCTATTTTTAATTGGAAAAATAATGTCTCGGAGCAGTTTTGTTGAGGTCATTTATATCGTTCAATCAAAAATCGAAGTTATTAATTTGCACAACAAATTATTCAAGGAAAAGCAAAAAGTATTCTAACGATATTGATGTTTCTTTCAATAAGAGTTATAATTGCATCACAGGTACAATGTTGTTGGGGTTCAGGGGGGCTTGGAGATTTTTCGTGGTCCAAAGGGGGGCCCGACAGAAAAAGTTTGAGAACCACTGCAATAAGCAAAGAAGAAGAAGAAACATGTCGTGGTATGTGTAGACACACCAGGAAACCCAATCATTTTTGAATTGAGTATGAGATAAAGGGGTAATATACAACTGTCAGTTTGCAAATCACTGATTTATATGATTATGTCTCAAAAACTCATGTTTGCTTTTCTGTTAAAAAAAAAAAAAGTCTGGTTTGGTCAAAAAAAAAACTGACAAGTGTGGCTTATTTTTTGTTTATATATTTTTTTATTTTTTTTATTATGGTTTATTTTTATTAACCTGAAACTGTGCATGATTTGACTTTTTTAACCTGCATGAGATATAAACCCTGATTTGGTCACAAAAGTTTTCAGTCATCTCATAGTTCTTGTCATGACCCATAAGATAGAGATGATCTTCAGGATTACTTGAATCTTTTTACTGTGGTAAAGCTCTAACAAAACAAGCATCTTCATAGCCATGAGAAGCAGGTCATGTAGGGGCATGATTTTGATGTGTCAGCTCTTTCATTGTCAATGTGTGGAAACAGGGACTAGAAGATTTTTTTTTTTTTTTTTTTTTTTTACATACCGACATTTCTGAAGAAAGGATTTCTGCTTTGGAAGTTCAATAAGCAACTCACAAGGAGGCATGTTATGCATTCTAAACAACCTAAATCTTTAAAGCATCTGCTACAGATCACTGCCACATTGCCTTTTCTCCCACTATAATTACCCACTGTTAAACTGAGACGGTGGTGGGATATTTTTCTGGGCTTTTCACTGACAAATCAATGTCCTAAAGGGGCTGAGTTACAAGATGATTAACTGTAGTCCTAGTAAAGTAAAAGAAAGTCAGTTCATCACTTTGGTCCCCACTAAAAACTATACAGTTAACCCTTTATGAGGCAAGTGACTATTTTTGGTAATTTCCACATACATTACAAGACAGTGACAGCAACATTTCCAGTGAGGACAGTGAGTCAACAATCTCAGGTCCAATGTGGTCTACAGGGTCTGTAAGGTCCACCTCTGCATGAACAGTGAGTGTACCTGCTTTGTTAGCAGCGGCGGCTGCTCGTCTTTCAGACAGGGGAAGCTCACTGTTGGGTTACATTAAAAAAAAAAAAGTCAAGTTAGTTAAACATAAATTCGGCCCTCCGTTCCTTTTTAAGAAAATGGTCAGTGACCTTATCGTACCAACTAAACAAGAAAACATTGAAATTATGTTAAATTGAAACAAGGAAGTACAATGAGTGTGTTTTATTTACAGTGCAAGAAATGAACAGGTAATTTCGTAGTGGCTTCTCTCTCTATTTCACAAGCAGAATGCACGACGGTATTAAACTGAACTCTGTCCAGTGAAGGAGTTGATCTCAAAATAGCTGTCAATCAAATGGGATTCAGCCTTTCAACCAATCCTCCAATCAGCACATGGAAGCCTTGTGTATAGCCCAGCCGAGCTCCGCCCACAGCTCCATTCACCCCCAGAGACACCAAGTGTCCGGGGGCGGGACAACATCGTGGCATTTATCCAATTACCGTCTAGTTTTGAGGTAATGAAAAAAACTGTTCCACTCAGTCCCATTGAAGTGCATGGATGCTGAGTGTCTATGGGCAAATGCACTGAGAAGAGATCATATGAGAAAACAGCGCAACGGGAATGGAGAAGTGAACAACATCGAGTTGTGTCGATTTGTGATAAAGCTGATTCTGAACAAACTCGTCTTTGAGATGAACGTGTTCTAACACATTTGTAGTCAATGAATTATCCACACAACCGTACATATTTAACCATTTAATTTTCAGAATTTTAGGGGAAGCCGAGCTTCCCTTGCAGTCTATGAGAAATCGCCTCTGTTTTTTAGGTACCATGAAGTAATGATACTAATTTAAGGAATGATGTTCAAAGGGATAATGTGGATGTTGACAGGTGTCTGGATCAGCACTTATGTTGGTCTAATGTTCTAAAAGTGATGTTCTAATGCTTTAAAACACATTCTTTTCACCTTACTTGTGTTTTTCTTGTATTTTTTATATTTACTTGTATTTTGTTTATTTTTGCCACTTACTAGTAAGGAACCAAATATTGTAACTTAACTGACCTTGATTTTCTACTTAACAATAAAAAAAGTCTGAAAAATTTCACAAAAGTAATAGTCTTGTTATGTCCTCCAGTAAGACACTAAGGTTGAAATTTGGAGTTTCAGAGTATTTCTATGAGTGAACTATAAAGGGTTAACAGCTGACATGTACGTTCCATCGAGGTTAAACATTACTGATTCAGACAGTAAGGAAAGGATTTCATTATATTTTTTCTTAATCCTGTTAGTTTATTAACATATAAAAGTTTGAGAAATATTTTATATTTTGTTCAGACAATCAGATTTCCAAGTTACTGTTTGGATTGTCCTGAAATTAGATGCATCAGAAGCTTCCTATGAGGTAAAAGTGTAGACTGTTTTATTCAGAGGATATTTTTTGATACGACAGTGGCAAGATATTATTGTAACATCAAACTGAATTCTGTATATAGACCAGATGAATATAGACTGTTACTTAAATAATATATAGCATCACATTTTGATTTTTACCCCGCCCCCCAAAGGGAAGGCAAGGGGTATTGTTTTTGGTTCGTTTTTTTGTTTGTTAACACTCTAGCTGCAAAACTATCAGTTGAATTCATACCAAATTGGGTTTATATATTGCCAGAGACTCAGAAAAGATCTGATTACGTTTTGGGGAAAGTAGGTCAAAGTTTACATTTTTTATGATTTTTTAATTCCCATTTACTTATAATGGGCAAAAGTTCACGTCTGTACCAGCAAAACTATTGGTTAAATTAATATCAAATTTGGTTTATCAATTGTCAGTGACTCAGAATAGATGTCAGTAGATTGTGGGGAAAGTAGGCCAAAGTTCAAATTTTTTATGAATTTTTAACATCTTTTTTCCCCCATCTACTTATAATAGAAAAAAGTTCAAATGTCTGTAGCAGCGAAACTATTGGTTGAATTAATTTCAAATTGGGTTTATAGATTGCCACTGACCCACAAGAGATGTGGTTACATTTTGGGAAAAGTAGGTAAAAATTAAAATATTTCATGAATTTTTAAAATCTTTTATCTTCTCTCATTTACTTATAATGGGCAAAATTTCAAATGTCTATAAAAACATCAATTTTGTTTCCATTTACTTCAAACTTGGCACATATATAGAGGCAACTGATATGTTGACACATGCCTAGACATGATAATAATAATAATGAATTAAATTTCTATAGCGCTTTTCAAGGCACACAAAGCACTTAACATTATTGATCCATTATTCATTCACTCTCACATTCTCACTCTGGTGGTGGTATACATTAGTATCCACAGCTGCCAATGGGGCAGACTGACAGAAGCACAGCTGCCAATTCGCATTAAACGGCCCCTCCAACCACCACCAAACATACGCATTCATACACCAGTGTGAGTGATAGGGATGTAACGATATGAAAATTTCATATCACGGTTATTGTGACCAAAATAATCACGGTTATCATTATTATCGCGGTATTGTTGAAATGTGCTCAAAATGTTCAAAAAGTACTTATACAAACACTGAAATAATTTAACCAAGTTATATTTTGAAGAAAACAACAAAAAAATAAAATAAAATAAAATAATTGGCAAAATGTACCTTCTATTGGCAGAAACGTTCAAGTATTAACCCTTAGGGGTCTGAGTCTATTTAGGTCGTTTTTCAATACTTTTGATTTTGCCTTTATTTTCTATATAAACAAATGTTTACTATACCCATGTTTGGTATCTTTTTTTTTTTTTCAGCAGAACTTAATCTATCTAATATATTATTTTTTCACTTTAACCGACTATATCAACATAAAAGGACAGAAAACAAAAAAATATATATAAAATCCAATTTGAAAAATGTATATAATTTATAGCATAAATAACACAAAGATGCTTGATGAACCTTTTCAAAGACTTTAGAAGTGAATATTGGTTCCAAATATTAGGTATAGAAAATTAAAATTGTAATAAATTAAAATTATACTCAAATATTTGACATAAAAGCAGATCTTTACATAAGTTTTTTCCTCTAAACGTGCGGTAATCAAACACGGTTATCATGATTATTAGAATTTAAACGGTAAAGCTAACCATCAATTTTACCGCAGTTTATCGTTATACCGGTAATCGTTACATCTCTAGTGAGTGACACTGGAGGCAAGGGTGAAGTATTTTACCCAAGGGCTCAACGGACTGACTAGGACAGAGTGGGATTTGAACCGCCAACCCTTTGGTTACTGGACAACTACTTCTTGAGCCTGAGCCTGAGATGATGACATCAGCTCGATCGGTGCCAAAATAAGTTACAGTATGTGTGAGGGGCTGGGTTTGTTGTGCCTGGCACCACTTGTTCCTCTCTACATTCATTACTCCAAATGTTTTTTTTAATGTATGGCTCCTAGCCAAAGTTCTACATGAAGAGTAACTGCTCCCACTACCAGGATCCAAACCTACCAATGTACTATTTTTAATCAACTCTCTAGTTGTTTGGTTGATTTAGTTGGCATCGTCCCTCGTCTGTAGATGACTGAAGTGACGCTGTGGTTAATTTTCAGATCGGTTTGTAGTTGCGTTTGATCCTGCTTGAGTTCCATGATGAACCTTACTTTCTGCAACAGCTGTTTACCTTCGTCTTGGTATTCACGGCAGCCGGGCTATTAATTCAGATTTTTTACATCTCTGCTAATGGTACAAGAGGCAGAATGCATAGTGGCACTCAGAGAAAAAGGCTCCATCTCCGGTCTTTCATTTACAAAGATTAGAGTTAATAATGAGCTCTAAACTCAGCACAAACCTGTCAGAGAGCAGGGTTATGTATTACTGTGTGAGCCTGTGTGTGATTTAGCTTTCAGACGTGATAGGTGATCAGCTGGGTGATGTGATTGAGCAGGATAATTGCTCTGCCAATGTGATTGATTTGGAGCGGCTCCAGAGGGACTTCAGTATTGAGCTGAACGCACTGGTGTGATGTGGATGATAGAGGAGAGGAAGCAGCTTGGATCTTTGTACATCCTACTGGACTCATTAACCCATAAAGACCCAAACAGCCCCTGGCGACCAAAACCATCTACTGATGTAAACTGTTAAATACCTGTCGATCCACTAATCCTATCAATACATGTGAATAATTGGTGTAAAATACAGTTTGTCATCTTTTCATGGTCATCAGATATGACCCATTTGGACGTTCAGAGGCTCCGTAGTTACCGTGGAAACACCGTCATCTTCTACAACATTGATTCACCAGTAAAACCCATGGAGTTGAATTAATGACAGTGGATGGACGAATTGGTATATGTTCAGTCAGATTTTACTTAAAAAGTAACTTTTTCTGCACTTTTCTCAATAACCCTCAACTTTAATCTCAGTTTTTATGAACATCTACATGATCAGTGAAATAAATACAGGAAAATACCTCATTTATACTGATAAAATGCAAAATACAGAAGATAATATAATAATAAATGGTGATAAATCACTTTAGAAAGGTTAGAAAGAGAGAAAACTTAATTTGGGAACTGACACAAAAGTAGCTATGGGTGTTTATGGGTTAAAACTGATAAAAAAACAAAACAAAAAAAAACAAAACAAAACTAATACACAGTGATAGGATAAATAGCATCTAAAACACAACCAGAAGATAAAACAAATAACATAAAGTAAAAAAAATAAAAAATACGTGGTAACACCATCATCTTCTACAACATTGATTCACCAGTAAAACCCATGGAGTTGGATCAATGACAGTGGATAGACGCACTGGCAATACGTTCAGTCAGATTTTACTTAAAAAGTAACTTTTTCTGCACTTTTTTCAATAACCCTGAACTTAAATCTGAGTTTTTATGAACATCTACATGATCAGTGAAATAAATACAGGAAAATACCTCATTTATACTGATAAAATGAAAAATACAGAATATAATAATAAATGGTGATAAACCACTTTAGAAAGGTTAGAAAGAGAGAAATTTTCATTTAGGAACTGACACAAAAGTAGCTCTGGGTGTTTATGGGTTAAAACTGATAAAAAATTAATACACAGTGATAGGATAAATAGCATCTAAAACACAACCAGAAGATAAAACAAATAATGTAAAGTAAAAAAAAAAAAAAAAAAAAAATACGTGGTAACACCATTATCTTCTACAACATTGATTCACCAGTAAAACCCATGGAGTTGGATCAATGACAGTGGATTGACACAGTGGCTCTATTTTCAGTGAGATTTTACTAAAAAAGTAACTTTTTCTCCACTTTTTTCTGTTTCTGACATAATAACCCTCAACTTTATTCCGAGTCTTTATGAACATCTACATAATCAGTGAATTAAATACAGGAAAATACCCAATTTACACTGATAAAATGCAAACTACAGAAGATAATACTATAATAAATGGTGATAAATCACTTAAGTAAGGTTAGATATAGAGAAAATTTCCTTTGGGAACTGACCCAAAAGTAGCTCTGGGTGTTTATGGGTTAAAACCGATTTAAAAAAAAAAAAAAAAAAAAAAAAAGAAAAACAAATACACAGTGTAGCAGCTATTTGTCATCAAATTTAAACAACTTAAAAGTGACTGAACTTAAGACTTTAACGTAGCTCAAATAATCACTAAATGCACCGTGGGTTTGTGGTTTACGCAGTCAAAAACACAATGTCTGTACCACAGATGTATTCCAAGTGGTTTATTTTCAGGCTTTTTGCAGGCAAACAACAACCAAGGTCTTTTTGTCGTCTCTCCTGCTCATCCTGTCTGACTGACCTGATGATTGTGACTGACTGGTAAAAAACCATAGGCCCATCCAGGTGCATGATGGTCGAATTTGGTGCTGCCTATTTATACCCAGGTGCCCACGGTCTAAACCAATAAGAAAACACGAAACAAAATGGTGCTAAATGCTAAAGAATTAAAGTTATAATCATGAAAATCAAAAAATATATCCTAAATATTAAACAAACACAAAAAAAGCAAACAATCAAAATAAACAATTAGCAAAATATACTAAATTACTAAACAAAAAAGTAAATAGACAAATAGCTCCTACACACAGTAATAGGATAAATAGCATCGAAAACACAACCAGAAGATAAAACAAATAACATTAAATAATAATAATAATAATAATAATAATAATAATAACAATAATAATAATAATAATGTGGTAACACCATCATCTTCTACAACACTGATTCACCAGTAAAACCCATGGAGTCAGATCAATGACAGTGGATAGAGAGGCTTGTTTTATGTTCAGTTATTGATATATTTACTGAAAAGAATCACTTTTTCTTAAGTTTCTGATGTAATAACTCCCAAAAATAATCTGAGCTTTTATGAACATTGACATGAACAGTAAATTAAATGTAGGAAAATATTAGATTTTCACCGAAAAAACACAAAATACAGAATATTGCAATAAATGGCGATAAACCACTTCAGGAAGATCAAATATAATTTGGGAACTACCACAAAAGTACCACTGGGTCCTTCTGGGTTAACTACGGCATTATTTGATCTCTGATGGCAGATGTAGGCCTTGTACTTCCACAAACATTCCCTCTATCCATTTGATGAGTAAGTTCCATAATTATCCTCTGCACTGGCATTTATAAACCCTTCCGTTCCGTCCGCATGCCCACTAATATGTAGGTGTATTTTTTTTTTTTTTTGCACACATCAACCAGGGAAATAATTTTCAACGCCATCTGAAAGCACATTCTTTTCCAACAGAGCTGTACTTCCACTGAGGATTAGGCCGTATCTGTTACCCGCTGTTGTCATGTTGACAGTCATCTAGGTTGGAAGGCCTTCAGGAAATGTAAATAAAATGTGGTCTAAAGCATGTCAGAGTATCTCATAGTTTGGCTGTGTTTGCTCATGAATGCCAGTGTACTTGCTATGGCTGTTTGTCATCCTCGCTACAGTGTGTCTCTGGTTAGAAAAAACTAACATTCGTGGATTTTGCATACTTGCATTACACCTGCTACTGGCCGGTGTGTTGCCCATGAGACTATCGGAATGTGTGTAGCTGCAACAGCATGCTATTTTTATACAGAAATGCACAATCAAAATCAATTGTACCGGAGCAGTTTTATGGACTTAATCGCGTAGCTCTGTTTTCCTGCAGTGCACGGCCATTTTTGCCGTTCTGCCTGTGTTACATCTGCATGACATCTGCTTCACTATGATACTGCATGTTACTATTGTACTTGTGTTTGCAGATGTGTGTTTTCTGCTGTGAAAGCTACTGTAACCCATTCAATATATATCATTATACAGGGTGTTTCAAAAAAAAAAAAAAAACAAAACTATATGTTTTGTAAAATTCCCCCCAGTTCGACATTTGATAATTTTTTGGAATTTTCTTTTTGGCCAAAATTTGCTTAGAGGTCTTATTTATGTTTTTGTGCATAAGAAATCAATCTAAGTGAATCCCCAAAGGAACGTTGTGTTGGTAAATGCGAGTTATGCAAATTTACTGGATTTCAGTTCTGTTGCAACATGTTGATGTTCATATGAACTATGTTTTCAGGTCAAAAATGTCCAATTTCATCACAATTAATGCTATATTTTCATGTCACAAATGGCCAAGTTATATTTTAACTGAATTTACCTGAAAAACAAATATTCTATTCTTTTAGAGTCCCCAATTTTTTCTTACAAGATTATATACTACATATCACATGTTTTATTTTTACAGGTTGCAATATGGAGTATGGTGCTGATCCATCCTGCTTATGCTACGCAAATACATACATTAAGAATGTCACACGTCACTTTTTAAATCAACAGTTTTCTAATAATAAGCATTTTTATAAAGAAATAACAATTCTATAGTGTTATTTACTCTTTAGTATGATGATAAACTATACAATAAATAATTATGATGCTAGTTTTTGCGCAGGGATCATTTGTGGAAACGGTGACATGGCTGCCGAGCATCAGTATGATGGGATCCGTAACAACCATGTCACATCCGTCCACTGCCACATTTTGTGTTTTTGTGTCAGCTGTTATTGTTTTAGATCCTCAATACTAACATTTATGAATAAGAGGAGAATTAGCAATAGTAAGGATATAAGTTTATTACTAATAAAGTACTGGTACTGACCAGATCATCATGGGTAATGTCACGTCCGTCCACCAGCAAAAGTCATCACATACACATGCTATTCAAAATCCAATATTTCTGAAAATATAGCTTCCACTGTCAAATAATATCAGAAGTCTGTGCACAAATGTATTAGCATTATTTCAACACAGTTCTATGCATTTCTTACAACTTTTTTTTTTTGACAAAAATGGCCACTCATTTGACCCCCTAGGTAAATTTTAGCCGTTTTATGGATGTCGGTAGGTAGGGGATTGGTGGATATTTGTCCAAATTTACAGACCCGGGTTTTCATGCATGAGTGAGCAGGGGCAAATTGCGCAATCCAAGTTACAACTGGTTTGTGCGAAGTAGCGGTGGGATTTAAATCCAATCAAAGGTCAAGTTAGGGTTAGGGTTAACTTGGCCTAACTTGGCCTGTCCTCAGTGACATTTTCAGGCCTAAACAAGTTGAATTAACTTTGAAAAGCAGGAACAGCTGCCATGGGTAAAGAAATGAAAATGACATGGTGGCCAAAGTGTTTATGCTGTAACCTGGCAATTTTGTGGAAAACAAGATGGATGCAAATTGTCCCCTCCTATGACCTTTGATTGGATTTAAATCCCACCACTATTTTGCGCAAACCAGTTTTAACCTGGATTGTGCAATTTGCCCCTGCTCACTCATGCATGAAAACCTGGGTCTGTAAATTTGGACAAATATCTACGAATCCCCTACCTACTGACGTCCATAAAAGAAAATTCCAAAAATTATCAAATGCGGAACTGGGGGTTATTTTTCAAAACGTTTTTGTTTTTTTTTTTTTGGATACACCCTGTATTATTACACAAAATTGGGTTAAACTGTCATTTTCCACCTGGTGTCTTGCTTATTGTACAGTCTGTTCGGGGTGTTAGTCCTCCAGCCACACCCATCTCTTCTTCGTGTGTGTGTAGTGTTCATGTATAAATTCCCTGTGTGCCCGTAGCTCTCTCCTTTTGCATATTGTCTCTGGTAAGAGATCTGGATCTGGGTACAGGGCACGAATTAGCATCCCTGCTAACTGTTTTATATCCCGTTATCCAGGCTAAATAAATGGAGACTGCCTCTGCATGAATCACTGTGTCTTGGGTTTATGCACGACCATCAACTAAACACAACGCAGAGGGAATAAACCAGTCACACTACTACTTGCTAAAATGAGTTTCTCATGGATATGTGTGCAACAGAAAAACAGAGATAGATCATGCTCTGAAATATTTTTACATGTCAGTAACACATTATACAGATATAGGTTGGACTTTCAAACTATAGTGCAAATTGTTGGTAATGTAAAATATTGCATTTATGTTAATTTGTCATCACTTACACAGCTGGTGTGGCTGATCTAATTTGTCTGAACATGTGTAGCAAAATGAAAACTGACATGTAACACTACCACTATGCACATGAGAGGTAACCTGTGTGTTCCACGGTGTAATTTCCTTAGCATACACATGATTTACATTGAACTGATTTAATGAGAGTTAATAGAGAACTCTAACCCAAACTCTAGAGTATGAACTGCCACCAGCCATTAGCCATTAGAAGATTTTTCATGAATTAGGAGTCTCATTCCAGGTTTCGCACGTAACCCATCGTGTCCACTTGCATTAAATGCAGAACCTGCCCATTTAAACGCATATAAATCCTGAGTGATTTTGAAGCAGCTGTCATTTTTGTAGAACACTCCGCCTTGCATAATTACTTCGATTCCCGAAATGTACCTGTGAGAGAATAAAAAGACATTTAAAAAAAAAAATAGTAGCGTGTCATTTTTGTGTCCTTTTTATCGTGTTACATGCAGATTTTTGTATTAAAAAAAAAAAAGAAAAATTAAAAAATGTGTTTTATCTGGAAAAACAGTTTCTCTTTTATCTCTGTGAATATTTATTTTTTTAAACTAGACCCAAAGTGCTTCCAAACTTGCTTCATAACATTAGCCTACATCTGGTTTGAATGTTTAGCCCCTCTGTCCTGTTTTTAGGGACCACTTTCTAGGGCTGCACAATATTGAAAAAAACTGACATTGCGATTTTTTTTTAACCCCGCAATATATATTGCAATATGAAAAACTACTCAGGAGGATATAACAGCTGTGTGGTGCCGACATAAATGGTCAAACAAATTAGTTGCGTTTCCTCTCATTCAGAACACGTGTTTCAGTATCGTCCTTCTTGTAGCTGAAATAATTCCAGATAACTGACATTGCTTTCCTTTTTGGCACAAACTCTTCGTTTTCGGTGATTTTCTCTTGTTCGTTGCTCATTTTTTAATGTTGTTACCAGTGACTCACTCCATGTGCAGGGGCGTGGTCAGCTTCGGCAAACTGAATAAGGACGATTGTGATTGGTGCATCGCTGCGCATAGTGTGTGTCAGGTACCCAATTTGAAATTACATGAAAACACATCAAGTTCATTTGCCTCCTACATTGCAGGACCTGCGATGTGACTATTGCGCGCACGTACATTGCAATGATGATGCTTAAATGATATTTTGTGCAGCCCTACCACTTTCACAGAAGCACCCATCCAGCTAAAAGTACAATTGTGAAGCTGTTACACATCTGCAAATTTGTCTTAAGTGGGGTGAAGCCACTCTATCTGAAAGGAAGAGTGTGGTTAACCTTGGAAAACACTGTTGTCATTTTCCAGCAACAAAAACAGAGGCATATCTGGAATGTACGAGAAAGAGAATTGACTTGCAAAAAGCAAAACAGCAAAAGTTAAACGAAGGTGTCAAACTGCAACACTGGGTGATTTTGTGACACTACACCAGCCTTACATGGGTGTGATGCAGGAAAACTGTCTGAATTACCTCATCGTGCAGTAAAGTCAACACATATTAGGACTGAGGAGATGACGTAACAACCAGCGCCTCCACCCCATTTCACCATTTTGAACTTACAGGTGCTAACAGTCCAATAGCAGTGCGTTCATTGTTTCTGTAAATTGTCTGTAAAATCCGTTCAATCAAAGATGCCTGGGAGACACTGCTGCATTTAAAAGTGTTCCAGTTACTCCGTTACTACGCTATCTTGGGTCTCCGACTAGTTTAATGCATTTACAATTCCCACACACTAACCAGACCATCGCTACACTAGAATCGAACCCCAGTCACTTCACAGATACATTAAAAACATAAACGATGCTGTCTATTAACTATGAAATAATGTTGATAGCGTTTCGCCATTACTACCCCCTTGTTTACAACACATAACATGTCACTACCTACAGCAGACCTGGGTAAAGTAAGGCCTGCGGGCCACATGCGGCCCAATAGCTGACCCTGACCGGCCCGCATGAGGTCACTGGCAAATTAAAAGTCAGTGCGAATATATATTGTGGTAATAGATGCAACCAATGCAACGGCAGAGCTTTTATTTTGTAGGATCTGCTAAATTAGCATTTTTTCACACATTTTCCGTACTCAGCATAAAGCTTATGGTTATAATAAAGCTTATTGGTTTGTTGGTCAGTTTCAGCCCATTAAGATGTCAGCTAACGCCCAAAAAAGGAAAGAAAGATTGATTAAGAATGCAAAGATTTTAACAAGACATGGACTTCTAAGTATTTCTTCACTGAAGTCAGAAAAGGAACTGAGATATGCAAACAAACGAAGCTGCATTTATGGTTTTTCATATAAAATTAACATGGAGCTGGTTTTGCACATTTTCAGAAATGTTTTTGTGAATATTCATTAAATAGTTGTATTCTGTGGTCCACATTTTCATTGTGTCATTGTATCGTTTCATTTACTGTTTTTATAGAGATATACTGTATATTGAGCAGAGCTGCAAGTGAATTGATTCGGCCCTTAATAACTGTCAAAGTTTCTCATGTGGCCCCATAAGAAAATTAATTTCCCACTCGATCTACAAGCTTACCTCTGTCAGCATCACAGCGTTTTCACATTCATTGAGCTTACAGACCTCCAAACCTTGAACCCAGCCACAGCAAAACTGTTCATAGCTGTCAAGGGACTTAAGGCTTTTGAATTCTTCCACTGTGTAGTAACTTATGCCAAAAACAAGATGGTTAACTAACTGCATGTAGGTACAGGGTGGCAGAGTCCAGATCCCTGCAATGGTCGGACACCGGTGAACACTGGTAGCTCGTAGGTGTCTATATGCTTCATATCTCTGATCTTCTCCAAATACCTTTGCTTAGCAGGCACGTTGAGATTCTCCCAATAGAGCAGTGGTTCCCAACCTTTTTTGGCTTGTGACCCCATTTTAAAAATCACAAAATTTCTGGTGACCCTAGATATTCAAAACGAGACTCTTTTTTTTTTTTGCTAAAATTTGTTTCTGATCATGTAATAGTTTGCTCTACTATGTTGCAAATAAACAATTTTAGACACATTTAGATTATATGTTGTATATTATGATGGACGGAGGGAGAAAAGCCATGTGTAGATTACTTCACAAAGTGAGAAATTTATTTTCCTTGGTCAGGATATGTACAGTCAGTCCATCTTGGATTTACAAGGCTGCCAATTAATACTGAACAAACAATAACTCAAACTATGAATTATGAAAGAGCTGCAGCATCTGAAACTGACCACAGTGAACATTTGAAAGATAAATAGTACCACAGTGCTTCAGTTTCAGCTTCACAGTTTGTCATGTTTTTTATGTATTGGGATTGTCTCTCTCAACTCACCATATATTTTTATTAATAAGTTTTTATTTTTATCAATTACAATCAATTCCAGGTGACTCCATTTGAATTCCAGGCGACCCCACATGGGGTCCCGACCCCAAGGTTGAAAAACACTGTAATAGAGACTCCTTGCTTTTGCCTCCGCCTTATGTCATCATTCGTTCACAGAAACAGCGAGAGACATTGGGTCGTCTCAAAGAGAGAGGATTTATTTGGCATACAGGGTAAACAGAGTATCATCATCTGAGTACAAGTTTGCATATGGAGACCGGTGTTTTTATGTTTTTTTCAGAGTTGTTACGCGTACATGTTTATGTGAGTTGCAGATAAGTCCATGGCTTAGTTGATGCAGCTGTTTTCCAAAAGGTCTTGACACAATATGCTCGGTACCTAGTGTTATGTAGATTAGATTGTATGCAGAGCTCACACGTTGTATGAAGTATATACACAGTATAAGTGTGTCCAAAGATCACATGTAGTATAATATGGCTAAATAATGACACAATGAAAGTACAGATCCACACTTATCCATTTTTTTTCTTAAATCTTGATTCTTACGGCTCTATCTTGCACATTTGTGCTATTCTGTTGCCCATAGCAACCGACAGCTTGTAAGTTGAAAACAGCCTCCGAGATACGTCACGTGATATGACATATGTCCTCATTCCTAATAACAGTCTAAATACTACTTTTGTAACCCATCAATGGCTTACCTTCGCTGTTTACACTATAGCAGCAAAGACAGAATGTGTTTTCTGTATCTACATTCAGCAGATATCTTATACAGTCCGTATAAATGTTTTGCCTAAGTTCATTATTAGATACAGGCTACATAATGTGGAATCAGTGAAATCTCTTCCAACATCAGCCTTCTTCACCACATGCTACTATGAGGTTCATCTACTTCGCAGTTCAACCATTGTCAGATCTGATGGACTATGTATCTACAGCCCTTTTTCCACCCTTCTGCAAAGACAATCTTCTTTACATTCCTTCACTGCAGACGGTTGTTGCTCCGTCATAACAGATGCACTATTTTCATCTGTCTGGTTTTCCATGTGTGTTTATTAACTAATTTTTACACAATGTACTTTAATTTTAAAATACTAGATGGAATCAGCAGGGAGCCCACTGTCTGCTGATAACAAGAAAATAGGCTGTGATTTAAAAGGAATTCTTCACCGCAAAACCCTTTCATTTGAACAAGACATTTATTCTGACATTAGAGTTTCAAACAGTTTTCTTTTAGCATAAAATAATTAGAGGTATGCGGTTGAGTGAGATCATCACACTTATTTTCAAAGATGTTTAAGTGGTCTGGAAAGTGGTGCCGGTGATTTTTATCATTAAAAAGAAAAAAGCTTTTGATCACAATAAATGTTTTTGATGTCTCATTTATTTTTGCCTGTTTTTTGACAATTACTGGGTTTAAAACAAGTGTTTGAGGCCAAAATATTAGCCCCCGTTAGGAAATTAGACAAAACTCTTGATTTCTCCATGGAAATGACCAAACTCATCTTTACCTTTCAATGGCACCTGTGAATACTTAAAAGGTAAAGATGAGTTTTGGAAGTCTGTGCTTTGGTCTGATGAGACCGATCTGGAACTGTTTGGGCACATGGATGTTGTTTTATCACAGTTATCATTATTATTGCGGTATTGTTGAAATTGTGCTCAAAATGTTCAAAAAGTACTAATACTCACACTGAAATAATTTAACATAGTTGTATTAAAAATAGAAAAATAAAAAAATAAACTAAGTGGCACAATGTACCTTCTGTTGGCAGAAACATTCAAATATTAACCCTTAGTGGTTTGAGCCTATTTTGTCCGTTTTTCAGTACTTTTGATTTTGCCTTTATAAACAAATGTTTACTATACCCATGTTTGGTGTCTTTTTTTCAGCACAACTTCATCTATATCATCTGTCTATTATTTTCACTTTAACCTACTATAAAAACATAAAAGGCCAGAAAACAAAAAAATATATCAAATCTGATTTGAAAAATGTATATACTTTATTGCATAAATAACACACAGATGCTTAACAAACCTTTTCAAAGACTTTAAAAGTGAATATTGGTTCCAAATATTAGGTATTAACAATTAAATTTGTAATAAAAAAAATAAAAAAAACTACACTCAAATATTTGACATAAAAGCAGATCTTTATTTAGGGTTTTTTCCCCTAAAAGTGTGGTAATCAAACACGGTTATCATGATAATAAGAATTTTAATGGTAAAACTAACCGTCAGGAATTTTACCGCGGTTTATCGTTATACCGGTAATCGTTACATCCCTAGCATTAGCATTATCTCACCCCTGACCCCTAAGTCTCCTGTAGTTCTTTAGTTGCCCCTTTGTCCAAATATGGTCATTTCCTGCTTCAAAATCCAACATAGCAAAGACCAAATTATAAACTAGCAAAACAGCAGTTCAGAAACCAATGGGTGACGTCCCAGTTCTGTTGCCTGCTAATTATTTGTCTATGTGGCTTCTTTTGTTTTATGGCGTTACCAGAGTTCTTGAATCCTCTTCTTCAAATCCATATCCCATTCTAAACATACTGGGACCTCACAGACCAACCCTCTTATGGAGATGGAACATGGATGTCTCTAAAAAGGACCGGCATGGGAAATCTCTGTTCCATTGGTATTCTGAGGCTCATTGTAATTAACCACCTGCCGCTAGCCTTTGCCAACCACATCCACCACATGATTAGATTATTTTTAGCCCAGACAAAGCCTGTCAATCATGCAGACGGCATTACTTGTGCATGTAGCCAACCCGGTAAAGTTTCCCCAGAGCTCACACCCATGGTACATATGTTTTTGTTTATGTATTAGCTGTGAAGAAACTAAAAAAGGCAGTAAAATGCTTTTATACAGTGTTAATGGAAATTGCAGAGAATTGTTTCTCACATTTTAAGTTTCATGTGGAAATTAACAGCATGTACCTGCCATTTGACAACAGTGTTTAGAGCTTTATTGAAAGAAATGCTGTGTACTAGTTTGCTTACGTCAAGGTTAAGTGGGAGGCTTTTTGTGTTGGTAGTGAGTCATTTGTTGATATTAGCTCAATTTTTAAGGTCAAAACAACCTGTAAATTGATTTTAACATTGGCAACACTCAAAATTCCTTAAGCATGCTTGTGAGTTTTGCAATAACAAACCCCTTCCGGCACAATACAATCTTCAAGTACATAACTATGTGTTCATCTTTTATATTGAACCTTAGATTTTTTGATTTTGATGTTTGGTGGTTGTCATGGTGCTACAAATAATGTTGTGTCGATTGATGATCTCCGCTATTATTATTGAGCGTACCTGTAAACTACTGTATATCATCTCAATTCTAATATAACTAGATGGTGGAGATAAAAAGAAGACAAACAATCCTAAGAAAAACCCATGCATTGTGTCCATTGTTTCAATAAAGTAGATGGATTGAGTATTTCTACACAAAATCAGAATCAGAAATTCTGGATTTATATAATGCAGCTTAAATTTTCCTCATCTTTCCTCAACTTTGTACAGTCATGGAAAAAATTATTAGACCATCAAAAGCCATCAAAAACAATAGTTATGCAATGGAATACTAACTCCTGTGTGTATCATGTGACTAAAACAGAAAAGAAAACATGGAATGTCTAAAAGCACTGTTTTTGTCAGTACAATGCCATAGATATTAATGTAAGAACTGAAGTGATTTTAGTTATTATCAAGAAAACATGGAAAATGGCTAGTTATCAGCTCTGAAATTAAACTCTCATGAACTATTTTTGTTGTTATCATTATATTTGTCCTAACAAATGTACCTTTAGTTGTATCAGGCATTAAAATGAACAAGAAATTGAAGAAAACAAGGGGTGGTTTAATATTTTTTTTCTGCGACTGTAATTTTGTCACATTCTTTGACTCTAAGTAGCTTATTAGTGATTCCAATCTCATCACTTTCTGAAGTTTTGGTCAAAGAGCCTGTGGTGGTAGTTTTCTTCAACATGACAGACCCACAGAGGGACTCACTAGTCCCTCTAGTGATCACAGAAATAAATCCCCCAGACTGTCAGCGTATCGAATACGTTGGTATCTTTGGCTAACGTGATATCATAAATTGTGTACAAATAACACACCACTTTTGATTGGCGTGTTATCTGTACACATTATAAGCTTTCCAAGTATATGTTCAGATCATCTCAAATACCACACAATTAGCAAGTAGTGGTTAGGGTTAGTGGTTACAGATATATTAACCGGAGATCTTAGCGTACATTGACACACGATTAAATGGCGTAGAATAACACACAAAGGATGAAAATGCATACATACAGCATGCCAAATGTCATAAGAACTGGCGTGACATACAATGCGATTTCATGAAAGCTTTGGCTGAACTTCTGAGCTCTATTCTAAACACTGTAATGATCACTTTAGGTCTTTTTTTTGTATTACCAATATTGTCCGTTTAAATCCAGATGGTGACTGTTTTTTATTCAACAACATACACAAAAAAACTTTTTTGTCAGTAATTATGACCACTATTACTGTCCTTATAATAGGGATGTAACGATTACCGGTATAACGATAAATCGCGGTAAAATTGCAGACGGTTAGTATTACCGTTTAAATTCTAATTATCATGATAACCGTGTTTGATTACTGCACTTTTAGGGGGAAAAACCCTATGTAAAGCTATGCTTTCATGTCAAATATTTGAATATAGTTTTATTTTATTACAATTTTGATTTTCTATACCTAATATTTGGAACCAATATTCACTTTTAAAGTCTTTGAAATGGTTCGTTAAACATCTTTGTGTTATTTACAGGGTGGGGAAGCAAAATTTACAATGAACATTTAGTTGTTTTTTCTCAGCAGGCACTACATCAATTGTTTTGAAACCAAACATATATTGATGTCATAATCATACCTAACACTATTATCCATACCTTTTCAGAAACTTTTGCCCATATGAGTAATCAGGAAAGCAAACGTCAAAGAGTGTGTGATTTGCTGAATGCACTCGTCACACCAAAGGAGATTTCAAAAATAGTTGGAGTGTCCATAAAGACTGTTTATAATGTAAAGAAGAGAATGACTATGAGCAAAACTATTACAAGAAAGTCTGGAAGATACTATTAAAGAAGAATGGGAGAAGTTGTCACCTGAATATTTGAGGAACATTTGCGCAAGTTTCAGGAAGCGTGTGAAGGCAGTTATTGAGAAAGAAGGAGGACACAAAGAATAAAAACATTTTCTATCATGTACATTTTCTTGTGGCAAATAAATTCTCATGACTTTCAATAAACTAATTGGTCATACACTGTCTTTCAATCCCTGCCTCAAAATATTGTAAATTTTGCTTCCCCACCCTGTATATGTTTGGTTTCAAAACAATTGACGTAGTGCCTGCTGAGAAAAAACAACTAAATGTTCATTGTAAATTTTGCTTCCCCACCCTGTACCATTCGGAAATAAATTGCAACTTTCAGAGCGTTCTGTGGCTTAGTAAAGTAAAACGGATTAGTCCTGAATCTGAAGGTTGGCGATTTGATTTGAAGTGCCTCTTGTCACTCAACCCAGTGTTGCTCCCAGTGGGTGCTTCACTGGTGTGTGCATCAATGGGTGAATGAAACATAATGTAAAGTGAAAGACACAGCCCTGGTGGCAAAAAAAAAAAAACCCAACAGTGGATTCACTTGAGCAAAGACACACACGTTACTATAATGTAATTTATCCATCACCTCCGTTCAACCAGACAAAATCTATCCAGGGTTTCAGTGTCTTTTGTGTGTCGGAGTGAATTGGGAGCCTTGGGGGAGAATGAAGACAAATTCTTCAAGCGTCGGTGGCCTCTACCGTAGGCAGGGTGGCATGGCGGGGAGAACAGCACAGTCAGCAATAACCTTCGTTCCATGCATGACGTACACCCTCATGAAGACATCTCTTTCGGTGTGTGACAAAGTGTGTTTATGCATGAAACTGTGAAGCAGTTTGACAAATGAGCACAAGTGGGGAAAAGCTCTACAAAAGAAAAGAACCTTGCTGTTGCACTTTGTGATATTCTAATCAGACAACACCTCTGTATCTATATTTCATCTTCTCTGTATTACTTCCACCTCTGTCCAAATCTCACAAACCCCCATATAATTAACATATATCAGTTCAAGGACAATCTGCCCTGTTGCTTAATATAATAACCAACAACCAGTGACATCTACACTGGTGCATCACATCTCTGTATATGAGGAGAATGTTATCCCCTGCATCTGTCCCTGGGGCTCTCTGATAGGGGGTAATTGCCTCCTTGCTTATCTGAGAGCCAAGATTAGAAGAAAGGCTTGGTCCTGAGCCATTCTCCCCTGTGCTGTATTGAAATTAGACTCACGTTATATCAGGGACAGAGGAGGGTGTATGAGCCAATAGATCTGATGTGACGCTGATGTTAAAGTACGGAGGCTAGTTTGCATCAACAAGGGTTTATAATTAACCCTTTAACCCAGGGGTGTGAAACATGTGGCCCAGGGGCCGAATGCAACCCACCAAAGGGTCCAGTCTGGTCCTTGGGATGAACTTGCAAAGTCAAAAATTCCAAAGTCTTGAACTGAATTAAGAAAAAAAAAAAGCTCAAATTAAGGAAAAAATGTTGAATTAAGCCAAAAAATCTTTGAGTAAAAAAACAAAATCTTAAATTTAGCAAAAAATCTTGAATTAAGCAAAAAATCTTGAATTAACTACTTCAAATTTGTTTATCTGTTTTAGTGCAAAAAATAACATTAAATTCTGAAAATATTTACATTTACAAACTATCCTGTAACAATAAAATGTGAATAACCTGAACAAATATGAACCTGAAATGTCTAAAGAAAATTAAGCACAGTTTTAACTATTTTCTGCCTGTTCATCAGTGTTTATTGTCTTTGTAGATCTGATTCATAATGCACATGTAGAAATGATAAGTTGAGGCAGAATATTGTTAATTGTCATTTTTCTCAAGAAATTTCAGTTTTTTCAGGTTATTCACATCTTTTTTGTTTGGATAGTTTATAAAAGTAAGTATTTTCATAATTTAATGTTTTGGGTTTTTTCACCCCAAAACAAAGACAAAAATATGGAGTTGTCATTAGTTATATATTATTATGTTATTTTTTTACTGGTCAAGCCCACTGGAGATCAAATTTAGCTGAATGTGGCCCCTGAACTAAAATGAGTTTCACACCCCTGCTTTAACCCCTGATGTGTCTGCGGTGAGCGCTCTGTATGATTTATTTTAAATATTCATAAAAATTCAACTATTTGCTCAATAGGAAAAATTTCAAAACATGCTGATAGAATAGATCTTGTTCTTTCCATAGACATCAGAGCATACTCAGTGCACCTCCCCACTGCCTGCGGAATGGGGGGGGCAAAACACAGAGCAGTGAGCGAGAGAATGATTCAATATAAAATAGCTTCTTTTTTTTTTCTTTTTACAAATTTCAAATGTCTATAAAAACATCAATTTTGTTTCAATTTACTTCAAACTTGGCACATACAGAGACATGATGACATTAGCAGGATCGATGCCAAAATAAGCTAAAATACGTGCAAAGGGCGGAGTTTGTTGTGCCCGGCACCACTTGTTTGTAACTGTTTATGTCCTCAGTTTGGTTTTCTTCATTTTTTTTCATAATAATAGCCGTAAATAACTTCCTGTGATTAGTCAAAAAAAAGCACAACGTACAGTATATGATGTGCATGAATGTGGTTGTGTGTGATCTGGACCAACACTAAATCTTTTGGTCTAACTAAAGATTAACTGTTTGGTTTCAAAGTCTGAAAGTCTTGACTAAACAGTAGTAGATGTGAAACATGCTAAGTTGCCTATATCCATACCATGCTGTTCACTGAATTCTGTGTCTTGAACGCTTGAGTTTGTTGTTTGCTCTTGAATTCTTCAATGCCTCTGCAACAGTGCATAACACGAGCTCCTATTAATATAGAAAATGTCACAGAATGTCAAAGTCATGTGCCAAATATTTAAAAATCATTTTATAGTCCGTACAAAACTGTATTAAAAAGCTGTTTTGTGAGTCAACTGTTAATATCTATTTTTCACATCCTAATTCAGTTCTATGGCTACTGTGTTGTCAATCATCAGATGCATTATGAAGATTTTATTATGAGCTTAAAACATGTATCCACTGGTGTTGGAAAATACAATAATCACAACAGTTTTCATATGTACGATTTTATTTAAACTTTTTCAATCTACAAAACCAAGACATATATTCTTAAAGAGTACAAACAAACACAAACAACAATCACAAAATCAACTTGAGACAAACGAACGAATGCAACAGAGCTTCTACCGGATATGATTCTTGTAAGGGCCTGTAAATTTTACTTGTTTTTTTTTGTTTTGTTTTGTCTTTTTTTTACCTGTTTCTGAATCAAATAATATTTCCTCTAATTTGCTCTGCTGCCCAAAATGTTTGTAAATCAAATGACTGAATTAGACTTTTAAGTTGCATATATCTGAGGATTTCTCCATTAGGCAGCCCAAATTTATTTTACATATCTCTCCAAGACATAAATTCATTTCCATTCATTAAACCATTACTGGTTGCTATATCTCTATTCTTCCATGATATTCGATTTAATGATGAATTTTGGGGAGCCATTCTGGGCCTATTCCATAGAAAGGTACTTTTTGGAATGGATATCGACTCATTCATTACATTCCTAATTTTTCTCCAAATTGCTGCTAATTTTTTTTTTTTTTTACTGTGAAATTGACAGAACTTGTGTTTTTATTCTTAAAAAATATATAAGAGAAAAGGTTTTGTGGATAGACTGGGGCATTTTCTATGTGGATCCATTGCTCTTCTATTGTATTTTGATTATATGACGTAAATAAAATGTTTGGGTAGCTAGGTGATATAATTCTAAATCTAAATCACAACAGTTTTAAGGCTGAACTGTGAGTTAAAACAGGCTTTAGGACCCAGCTAACTTAACATGAGTATTTTCTGCATTAGACTAATAAATTTAGCAGTATTAAACAGCCACTCTTAATATAACATATTAATAATACATTTCTACAGTTTTTATACACAGTGTGCTCCTTCAGTTACAGATCACTGCTCTTTCCATTCATTATACCTAGGACTGTCAGGGCAAAGAAATTTACCCAGTGGTGATTTTATGAGGTTCAGTAGTGCAATATGCAGTAGATATATTACCTCTGAGTTAACCATTGTTCATAATGAATGTAAATATTTTTTCACTTTTTTACAGTAACATCATAGATCTTTAAATTTGTGCTTGGTGCTGTTTCTCAAAGTCAGACATCTGCAGCAGAAGGTCTCTGAGTTACTGTAGTGACATGAATCTGAACTCATTTTATTTCCTCAGCGATAAATTTAGGGCTGACAGACTCAAAAGAAACAAACCAGTAATGTTCTTAAACACTAGGATTGTTTCTTTTGTCAATATGAAAGCTGCAAGACACTAAAATCAAAAGAAAAAATGCTAGAATTTCTAAATGCACAACTTTCTTTAGCAGCTTTCAACTCAGTCCAAAAGACTAATATTAATATAGATGACCTACTTTCACACAGCTACGCAAAAGAGAAGTCACTTTTCCAGCTATCTATAATATCAGCTGCCTGAAAACACCACTTATTAACCAAAGTGCACAGAATTTAGTGAATGTTTTGTTCCCTCACAAACCCCTGGTAAATGCTGACAGATAACTGAAATATTGCTCACCAGTACAAAAAAAAACAGGCATTGCAGCTTTAAAATCATTCGGCTCCCTTTACATCAGAGTTCAAAGCTAATGCACTTACATACTTCTTCACAATCTGAGGTTGTCATTTCATGAGTCATTAATTCTTCTAAATCTACAGGTTACTATGTGGAGTTAAGCCCTATGCGCATGATAGTACTCTAAGGTTCAAAGGTCAAGTTAAAACATTCAGTTTAGGAGTTTAACACTTATATACTGCAGTTAATTCATTTAAAAAACTGCATTCTGAGCTATTTACACATTTGTATTTAAACAATTGTTTATTTATTTGCAGTTGAAATGCTAATGTAATGTTTAACCCTATAACACCAAACCTATTATATCTGATACATGAGTTTTGAAGCCTTCTACATGACCAGTGTATTTTTTTTCTTGAAAATCCTGATGTATTCAATTAGATACATGCAATACACAGATAATCCACCAGGGGGAGGAATTCATTCACCAGAGGCCTTTCCAGTAACACTACAAGATTGTCATTAATGAGGAAGAAGGCAGAACTTTGCCAATTTTGAAAAGGAATTACCAATTTGTTAGACATGTTTGTGTTAGGTTTTTGTTTAAAAATAACATTCGAGCATTGAGACCTGATGTATCAAATATGATACAAAACTGAAACTTATATGTGGAGATTGATACTTAGAAATAAAATGTTTTTGGTTGTTCAGAAGGACCAATTAAGGCTCCAGTTTCAAAGAGCTGGAATTTTCTGTCAATGATTTAATGGTTCAGGCTTTACCGGGTTAGGTCACTTAATGATAATAACTGTTGAATCTGTTTCTGTGTTTCACACACATTTACCTCAGTTTATCTTTCTAGATTCTGGTTGGTTATTAAGTTATTTCTGACTGGCTGTTAAGTCACCACAGAGTCAGGACTCAGGATTAACTTAGTGTGTGAGACTTATGATGCGTTTCCGCTACGTGGAACCAGCTCAACTCAACTCGGGTACCAGGTACTATTCCTGTACACTGTTTCCATTACAGGATACTACCAACTTTAGAGCACCTGGTGCGTTGTATCTGTGTCGTCTGCTCAGAGAGTTGATAATAAACTCACTCATTGCGTGTTGTCTCGTCAAGCTCATGCTGAATTTTTACATCAGCCACCAAAGACTGTATCTCTTTGACCGACCATGGTGTAGTTTTGCGGCCTGTCATCATGTGTATTAACCGACTGCTATATTTACTGTCAACTTCTGCATCTGTTTTTTGTGAAACGACGGGTCAGAGATAACTCTCTGACCAATCAGTGGTCTGCAGTGCTGACACGTCACGTTTTAGTATCTGGTCCCCAGTCTTGGAACCTCACTGGAGGTGATATCAAAAAACTAGTACCGGGTACCAGATTCCAGGTCCTTTTTCATTATGGAAACGCAAAAAGGCCGAGTCAAGTCGAGCTGGTATCATGTGGTAGAGCTGCAGCATTAGTGGCGGAGGAAGTACTGAACCTCAGTACTTCAGTAAAAGTACAAATATCCTTTGTAAAATATATACTCAAGTAAAAGTTGAAGTACTGCGTCAACAATTTTATTAAAGTGAAAGTACTCAGTGCTTACTTTTAAATTTAAAGTTTTTTTTAAGTTAAAGTACTCACGCAATGGGTTGTCAAGACCTTATAACTTTGAGAGACTACATTTAAGTGAGTACCAAACCAAACTGCAGCAATCCTTCAACATGTGACAAATCTGAGAAATACAGGAGTGTTGGTATAAAGTGATCACACCTATAGTCAGAGACGAGCTACTGACAGTGAAACAGGTGGAACGCACCACTTCCAGCGAAGCAGACCATGGCATTGAGCTAGTAAGCCATCTGCTCTGCCATAGCTAATTAACCAGTTTTATCCCACTTTTACATCAAAGAAATAATGAAGCTACACTGGTGTGATTTTGATGCTATTTCTGAATGTCAACATACCGTACCGTAACATGTCATAACATGTCTTTAACTGACTTAAATACGCAAAAGTCAGGAACATTAACAAGCACATCATACCATAGCACAGCTTATCGCTATATGTTTCTTTAAATTTGTTTTTAAACGGCAACAGTTCTTTAGGTTGAGACAGGCATGGGATACACTGAAACCTCCAGGACTCATTCTTTGCTCCTTTTAATTAAAATAATTTGCTTAAATACGGCCAAGGATGGCTTTCTAATTTAGACCTGAAGGGCTCCAAATGACTCTGTGCAATAAAGCGTGCAATAAACCGCATGCCTATCCAACCTGTGGCATGATCAGCATGTGCACAGCTGTTAATAGTATATATAGCTTTCTTGATTTGTCTTTATTTTTGATTTTGCACTTCTTTTGCGCTTTGCTGCTGTAAACCCAGAATTTCCCCTTGTGGGACTAATAAAGGCATATCTTATCTTAGGCTCACACTCAGTCCATGTTAGCTCTGGGTCCATGTTGAATGTCTTTTCTTCTTGATATCAAGCCAGTCCACCCCCTCACACTCCTACCCAATGCGTGTTCTGCTATCATTGGAATTAATAGAGCCACCTGATTGGTTGGTAATGGCAAACACCACCACAACACAATCAGTAGGCTAACAATTTTTTCATGCAAGATTTTGAGGAAATAGTGTTCATAAAATGTATTGAGTAACAGCATTAATTGTAGAAATGTAGTGGAGTAAAAAGTACAGATAATTGCCACAAAATGTAACAGAGTAAAATCAAAACTATGTATTATTATTTTTAATCCATAAAGACCCAAACATCCATCACCGACCAAAACCATCTACTGATCTAAACTGTTTGATAC
Source organism: Sphaeramia orbicularis (assembly GCF_902148855.1). Lineage (NCBI taxonomy): Eukaryota > Metazoa > Chordata > Actinopteri > Kurtiformes > Apogonidae > Sphaeramia > Sphaeramia orbicularis. The sequence continues at coordinate 18,590,565 of NC_043975.1, forward strand.
CTGTCGATCCACTAATCCTATCAATATATGTAAATAATTGGTGTAAAATACAGTTTGTTATCTTTTCATGGTCATCAGATATGACCCATTTGGACGTTCAGAGGCTCCGTAGTTACCGTGGAAACATCATCTTCGACAACATTGATTCACCAGTAAAATCCATGGAGTTGGATCAATGAAAGTGGATGGAGACACTGGGTTTATGTTTGGTTAATGATAGATTTTACTGAAAAAGTCACTTTTTCTTCAGTTTTCTGTTTTTGATATAATAACCCTCAACTTTAATATAAGCTTTACTGATCATCAGTAAATTAAATACAGAGAAAATCCTGATTTATACTGATAAAATACAAAATATAGAGGATAACATTGTAAATAAATGGTAATAAATCACTTAAGAAAGATTAGATATAGAGAAAATTTCTTTTGGGACCTGCCATAAAACTAGCGCTGGTTCTTTATGGGTTAAGTAAAGTACAGATACATTCAAAAATACTAATTCCAACACTGGTGAGACTTGAGCTTGTACTCTGTTTGCACGTCAAGCTGGATAGTAAATTTTTATTCTCTCTGAAGTTAATTTGTTTCCCATCTACTTATTCTTTTAATAAAAAGTAACTCAGCACCACCTATCAAACCCGTACATTACACCAAGTTAATCTGTGGACGTGATTCAGAATTTAATCCTCTATGTCAGACAGGATAAGCAAGGTCTGTTTTTTTTGCTTTTTGCACATATTCCCTGACATTATCCGCTGGTCTTTAAGTCAAGGACAGACTGAACCATAGAAAGACATTAAAATGTTCCTTACTGTATCGGCCACCCATCTTATCATATTTTGATGTGTTGCTTTTCTGATGGATCCAAGTTTGCTCTTTCAGTGAAAATCCACGTTACATCGAAACATGACCCTCATAAATTTCCACCCAAAATGCTTTTAAAACCATCATTTATCATGCACAGAGGATGCACGGAGGACATGAAAAATGTTGCAAATCACTGTGAAATGGAAGAACAGCAGGGCTAATATTATCACATGACCTCTGCGTTCGCCAAAATAGGGTAAATAATTTATTGTTGGATTTTTACTTTACAAATTACAGACATGGCTGATTCACACAGAAGTAAGATCACAGACCTCGACCTCCACACTTATTACAAATTACTAGGGTAGTCTAGTCCCGTGCAAACATGACTTAGCTCTATTCACATGGGATTAGTATAACGTGGACCTCTGATGACTTAGAAATGAACCCCCAGCATCTGTGTGTCATGCAGCATATTCACATCGTTTATTTTGATAATTTACTGACATTAGTCCTCAGTTCTGACATCAAGGGCAGATTTACCTCTTACAGATAATTGTAGAAAGATAGAAAAATGTTCCTTATTGTAGCTGTCAATTATCATCCATCATCCATATGGCTTGTTCTGAAATATCTACATTTACTCTTTCAGCTTGATTAAGATAGATCCTCCTGGACTTCCACCTAAAATATTTTTACAAGTTTGATTTATCATCACCAGCGCAGAATGTGTCATCTTTGACCAGGCAATAAGTTCAATAAATGGAAAGTAAAAAATATCGCATACACCACCACATCACAGAGACATCCATTCACATGTGACTGATATGATCGGAGGATGTCTGTGTTCGCTGAAATAAGGGAAGTTGCAGTGGAATTTTTACTGTATAAATTACAGACTGTGTTGGGGAAGTTGCTTTGCAAGTAGTTCAGTATGGCAGTAGTTCAAACAAACTGAAGGAATGTAGTTTGGACAGAAAAAAAGTAGTTTTAGCAACTGCTGTTTATTTATTTTCAGTGTTAAATTGAGAATGTACATGTGGTGTATACAGGGGTGCCACTACCAGTTGTGGGCCCCATGAAAGGTAGGCCTAAACGTTGTAGACCCTTTCATAAAAATTCTGTGTCTTGTCAGTCTGTTGGAGCAGGGGGGGGGGTCCATACATAATGTTACTTACACTAGCATGAAAACGAAACTGAAATTAGCATCCTTTCAACGTCTGATTCCCGACTTCTACACTTTTCTTATACACCAGATCGTACATTAAATTTTCACAACTTCTAGCCTGTATCCACTGGACCCCTCCAATGCTCTACGGGCCCCCCACAAATGCTGGGCCCCATGAATTTGTCACGTTTACCCCCCTTATTAGGGCTGAAAGATAAATGTTATCGTTTCTATATCTAGATATGAACATTCAAGATATTAATATTGAAAAAGCAACGATATAAACGATATAGATTTCCCCCGCGCTCGCCCTGCATGTGCAGCTCTGGAAGTCACAACAAATTTCATTTTTTTTTATGATTGTCCTTGAATGCACCGCTAAGGCCAGCCAACCACAAACCTTATTTCATGCTTGCTGTGGATCGACAGCTGAAGTAAACCAATGACAAACATATGACGTTTGTATTTTTCGGAAAAATGCTTGGTTTTCACCGAACCCGTAGTCATATCGTATCATATCGATATAGAGATATCTGGCATGAATATCGAGATATGATATTTTGTCCATATCGTTCAGCCCTATCCCTTATCGGCACCCCAGGGTGTATATGAAACAAAATATGGCCATGGTTGGGGCAGCATGTCGCTATCAGGGTTGACGCTAGTAGGAGGTTTGTCCATGGTGGTGACGAACACATGACGTTAGTTATGATTGTACATCTGCGACGCATTCGAGTGCTGACAGGGCAAACCAATCAGAGGCAGAGCTGGCTGTGATTTCATGGCATGATCATGGCTTCAAAGCAATTCAGGATGAAAGAAGAAGGGATTGTCTTTTATTGAATGGTGAAATACAGTTTAAATTACAAAAATGAAAACTAAAAAAAAAAAAAACTTAATTTTATGTTGTTGCCAAAAATTGTAATTTGCAAACTGAGTAGTTAAACTACAAAAAATTACCCAAAAAGTACTTGAACTACTTAACACAGCACAAAATGTGAATGTAGTTTAACTACCAGCAAGTTACAGCAAAATGTAATTTAACTACATAGTTCAACTCCATGTAGTTTAAGTCTCCCCAACACTAATTACAGACATGACTGATACACGCAGGATTGTGATCACAGACGACTTTCACAATTCTTACAAATTACCAGAGATCATCAAGTAGTAATAGTCCTGTGCAAATAGGGCTTTAACCCATAAAAACCCAAACATCCACTGTCACTCAATCCCATCTAGGTACCAGTCTAAACTGTTTAATACCTGTTGATCCACTAATCCTATTAATACCTGTAAATAATTTGTGTAAAATTCAGTTTATCATCTTTTCATGGTCATCAGATATGACCCATTTGGACGTTCAGAGGCTCCGTAGTGAACGTGGAAACACCGTCATCTTCTACAACATAGATTCACCAGTAAAACCCATGGAGTTGGATCAATGACAGTGTATGGAGATGCTTTTTTTATGTTTTTATGCTTTTGATATAATAATATTTGAATTTACTGTGAGTTTTTATGAACATCTAAATTAAATATAAGAAATGAAATATAGGAAAATGCAAATCATTAAATATAAATGATGATTTACAGTGAAAAATTCAAACTACAGAGGATAATATTATAATAAGTGGTGATAAATCACTTAGGAAAGGCTAAACAGAGACAAAAATTCATTTGGGAACTGCAAGGAAAAGTAGCACTGGGTCTTTATGGGTGAAAGTAGCTTGTTAGGCTAGCAATGCTAATGCTAATTGAAACAATGTTCACAAATTTGGTCATTAAATACACTGATACCCTGCAAAATTAAAATGTATATTAGTGAGCTGAAAAAGTTGGGACAGAGCTTTTATTTATGTATAAGATTCCTCTCAAACATAGATATAGGACACATTAATATAGAAGTTTTGTGGGAAACACCAGGAGTTGTTTGGCCTCATGACAGTGATGTTGCAGTTGTTTACTATCCTGTGAATCTGACTTGATAATAGTACAGTGTAAAAAATTTGCACTTGTGAAAATGAAAATACGGGAAATCTTGGAGAAAATCCGATCGGGTACTATGCATAATCACCCCAAAACAGCCTCTAATTTGCAATGTTTCTCCTCTCTCGTTATTACTCTGCTAAATAATTCATGGTTTTTCATTCAACTAGCTCTCCCCTGATACCCATCATGTCAATCTTTAGTGAAGACCTGCCGGCTGCATTGTGCTGCTGGTGCTGAGTGCTCTCTTCAGTACATATGGAATGTCAGGAGGAGGGTTTACACTGTGTGTGGGTGTGTGCGCATGTTTACATCCAGTTGGTACAATACACCGAGATGTTCAAGCATACAGGCTAGAAGGGATCGATGCGTTTCATCATGTTCTGGGAAAACATTGATTTTTGTTCATGCCAAACTCCTTGGACAATGAGTCTTACTGGGCAATTAGAGTTCAAGAGGGAAGATGGTGTGAAAGTAACCAAGACGATATCCTAAGGCTCTAGAAACAACACAGTCCAACAGAGATCTGGTACTTATACATCAGCTACACCCTGGCACCGACGGGAATATTGGATTTGTATTACTTGCGCTCAGTGGTGTTTGTGTATGTGTATATACATACACTAGCGCGTTGAACCGTGGGGAACTAAAGGTTCTAGCTCCTCTGATAGGGTTCATTCCTTTACTTTCTTTATTTTTTTGGTAAATTCCACTGGCACTTTCAGTTGAATAACCTCTCAGCTGGCACATCTGCTTCTGCATATGAAATTTGACACTATGGTAACTGTTGCTAGGTAATCCACTTCAAATATGATTCTATGATTCTGGACATAGTAACGTGATAGGCCACTGGGAGGCCGTTGTATTCCAAAATTACTAATATCTCCCAAAATACTGCTCCTATCAAGTCACTTTTTTCACTAGTGTCTTTCTTGACCAAAAATACATAAGTATGCCAAACCGCAGTACACAGCTATTTCCAGATTTTGTGTGATGCCCGAGACACACTGACAGAGCCCACTTCCCTTTTATAATATAAATAAGGCAGGAATACAAAAACTTGCCACAAACACATAAAGGGAACTTTTAATATTCCTTCTTTATATTATAAAAGGGAAGTGGACTCTGTGTGTCTCGGGCATCATACAAAATCCATACAGAGCTGACTACTGCGGTTTGGCACACTTATGTATTTTTGGTCAAGGAAGAGACTAGTGAAAACGGCAAGTTGATAGGACCAATATTTTGGGAGATATTAGTAATTTTGGAATACAATAGCCTTACAATAGCAATGTCCAGGATCATAGAATTGAAGTGGGTTACCTAGCAACAGATAAACAATAGGGCCACATTGCCATGGTGTCAAATTTCATGTGCAGAAACAGACATGCCAGCTGAGAGGTTATTCAACTGAAAATGCCCGTGGAATTTACCAAGAAAGTAAAGAAATGAACTATATCAGAGATAAGTTTATTATCAACCACATCTAGAAAACATGGTTCCCCATGGGTCAACGCGCTAGGGTTATGTACGGTTTGATAATGTTTTGAAAAAGAAAAAAAAAAAATCTCTCTATTTAACCCTATATAGTTCACTCATAGAAATACACTGCAATTCAAAATTTCAACATACCATTACTTCATGGTACCGAACAAAGCAACGCTTTGTAATGAGATTGCTGCTGTCTTATAATGTGTGTGGAAATTACCAAAAGTAGACACTTACTCCATATAGGATTAATGATGTCCTTGCTGAAAAAGTCAGTTTTTCTTCAGTTTTCTCCGTTTCTGTTATAATAACCCTGAACTTTAATCTGAGCTTTTACGATTTTAACTGAAAAAGTGCAAATGAAATCACTTAAGAAAGGATCAACATAGAGAAAAATTCATTTGGGAACCAACACAAAAGTAGCACTGGGTCTTTATGGGATAACATAGAAAGTGGTAAATAATAAATATGCTACTGATAACCCTGCAAAACCAACAAAAGCTTAGTTCAGAGTGCAAAACAAGACAGAAACCTCAACGTATTAATTGTGACTTCTGTTTTCTGTCAGCCGATATATTACACTGTTCATCAAATGTGTAAAAAATGAAGTACAGGCTCTCAATCATCCAACGAAACAGTGGCAAACAGTTATTGAGAGAGAGCAGTAAACATGAAATATTGCTTTGTTTCATATGAGCTGACTTTTGAATGTGGAATAAATGTCATTAATGTACTTTAATCAAACATTGGATGCATTTTGGCGGCAACATTAAGTCAGACGAGGAGCTTCGAACAGACACGGGGGTAGACTTTAATCATCAGTATCATTCTGCAAATCCTGAACAATCCTCGCGTGAGATTCGGGGGAGATGAATATAATTCGCAATCCTAAATGACGTCTATTTGAGCCTTGCACATTTGCACAGGTTGGGCTTAAGAGAAGACACCTTTACTCATTCACAGCGTTCCTCTCCCAAGGCTCAGAGATGGTGGACAGCAATTTGAGACATTATTAAAGTGATCACGAGGCAGGACGCTCCAGTTCTACCTACCCCAGGGTTTTCATTATATACATTTTGCAGCAGCAACTCATCACTGCAAAATTATTGTCACCGCCATTTCGGGATTTTATGAAATGTCATGAAGGTGCAATTACACATTTTCGCCAAGGGCTTTTAATTTGAAACAACAGATTACTGAAGCACTGATTGGTCTTGTTGTTTTCTGCCTATTTTGTCTTCCTTGCTATTCTTTGGTACCAGAGTAAACAGAGTAAATTGTTGGTGAATGACCACAGCTTAAACCTTAAGGACTCAGTGCTACTTTTGTGGCAGTTCCCAAATAACTTTTTCTCTATATTTAACTTTTCTCAAGTGACTTACAACCATTTATTGTAATATTTTATTCTGTATTTTGTGTTTTTTCAGCGACAATCAGGTATTTTCCTACATTTAATTTACTAGTCATGTCAGTGGTCGCTTTTCCGTTGGACATCTGCGCAAATCTTTACCGATATTTACTAAATGTCGAAAAAACGATTGCAAAACAAGTGCTTAATGTCATTTTTTCCATTAAATCACAAATGCGATGATTTGTGTATTTATTATCGCGAGATGACATGAGAAGTCATTCCATAAACATGGCAACGCACGCAAATATGGTGTTGATTTACAGATATATTCATTATTATTATGTATTACCCCTCTATGTCATACTAAATTAAAAAATGGTTGGGTTTCCTGGTGTGTCCACACATACCGCGACATGTTTCTCCTTCTTCTTCGCTTGTTGTAACGTACGTCAACATCCGTTTTTTAATTCACCTGACTCTAGTTGTGAAAAAAGGTCTTTCCATTGCAGTTTTGCGTGATATACCATTTGTGCTATGCCCAAAAAACCACCACTTGCCAGCGCAAATACTTTCAATCAAAAAATGAGACTTTTGGCAAACTTCTTGTTTTTCCATTAGCTCAATTTTTATGCGCAAGAAATATTTGCACAATTTGAGGATCAATGGAAAAACGACTAATGATTAAACAAATCTACACCTTCTGTATGATGGATTAACCCATAAACATTCACTGTTACTTTTGCGTCACTTCCCAAATGGATATTTCTCCATATGTAACATTTCTTAAATGATTTATCGCCACTTATTGTTTCCTCAACTATCACTCAAGAAGAAAAATCAGCCTTTAAAAGCTCTACAAGGATACTGTAGCAGTTTTATTGTAAAACAATCAATTGTTTTCCCATTGGTCACAAAGTGGAAGAACTTAGATCACCTTGTAGTGTGGCACTGTGTAATAATGGTGCACTACTATAACGCCGCATAGCTTTTCAAACTGAATTTTAATCAAGCTAGAATGTTCTGCTGGTATGACGGTTTTCCAATTAAGGCATCAATTTCAATGTTTGTTTTTTTTTATGGTTTATCACATCATACACTAAATTATTACTCTTTTTTTTTTTTTTAAAGTGCAACACCCACAGTTTGTAGTAACTGTTCAAAAAATTATTGTATGTAATAAATTATTAGAAAATGCTCACCACCAAAATTTAATCATTTCTTCCTTATCCCATTTCCAACAAACCCTGAAAATTTCATCCAAATTTGTCCATAACTTTTTGAGTTATGTTGCACACTAACGGACTGACAAACAAACAAACAGACAAACAAACAGACAAACCCTGGCAAAAACATAACCTCCTTGACGGAGGTAAAATCAATAGTTTTGATGTTGGTCACAAAATGGAAAAGAGACTGTTACATTCGTCAGCTAAAATTTGCTTAGAGGTCTTATTTATGTCTTTGTGCATGAGAAATCAATATAAGTGAATCCCCAAAGGAACTTTGTGTTGTTAGATGCAAGTTATGCAAATTTACAGGATTTCAGTTATGTTGCAACATGTTGATGGTCATATGAACTGTTTTCAGGTCAAAAATGTCACGTCCGTCCACTGTCACGTCCGTCCACCAGCAAAAGTTTTCACATACACGTGCTATTCAAAATCCAATATTTCTGAAAATATAGCTTCCACTGACAAATAATACTAGTCGTCTGTGCACAAATGTATTAGCATTATTTCAACACAGTTCTATGTATTTCTTACAACTTTCTTTTTTTTTTTTTTTTTTTTTTTTTTTTTACAAAAATGGCCACTCATTTGACCCCCTAAGTTAATTTTAGCCGTCATATAAGCCCCCTTTTAACAAAAAAGAGACACTGAGATGAAATTAAGTGATAATTACTGATGACAACTAACATCATTTCTTTATATTACATCATTTTACTACCTTAACTACAATACTTCAACTTAGCAGGAATGGGAAGTATTACAAGCTGTAGCTATTTTTGCACATAGAGTGTATGTAACACTACAAGGAGACAATTAGCCCATAAAGATACTCACTTTAAATCCCAACCGACATGACAACAACCCTCCCAGTCTAACATTCCAACCAAGTTCACTCTTAATAGAAATATTTTCCTATTCGTTTAGAGCAGGGGTGTCAAACTCACTTTAGTTCAGGGGCCACATTCAGCTAAATTTGGTCTGCAGTGGGCCAAACCAGTAAAATAATAACATAATTATGTATAAATAATGTCATCTCCAAAATTTTCTCTATGTTTTAGAGTGAAAAAAATCAAATTAAACAATGAAAATGTTTACATCTACAACTATCCTTTCAAACAATGTGAATAACATGAGCAAACTCGAAAAAATTAGTGCAACTTTAACAATATTCTGTCTCAGTTCATTATAACTTACAGATCACTACAATTACACAAAACATTTAATATCAGGCAACATATTGTTAAAATTGTACTTACTTTTCTTAAAACATTTCAGGTTGTTCATATTTGTTCAGATTATTCACATTTCTTGTGAAATTATACTTTGTTTTAGTGTAAATACATGAAAATATTTACATTTACAAAGAGAAAATTTAAAGTTGCGAGTATTTATAGGTTATTATGACACTGAATTTGTCTGAATGTGGAACCTGAACTAAAAAAATTGTTAATATCTTAGTGTAATTTTTGCATTTCACAATTCATCCCAATTCATCGGACTGGACCCTTTGGTGGGCCAGATTTGGCCCCCGGGCCACATGTTTGACACCTGTTGTTTAGAGTAATCCTGGTAACTGCTGATAACAAAACACCCAGTGGTTGCACACTTATACAGCCTGTTGTGTTAGTAAACCAGTCCTCATACGACTGAAGCACAGATGTGGTAAAACAGAACATGCCAAAATGTTCTGCCAAGTTTAGACAATTAAGTTTCCAAAGCACAATGACCGTTTCAGGCTTTAAATTCTGTCAACTCTCTTGATTGTAACTACGGATCTTGCTCATCCTTCCACATTGTGAATCCTCAGTGGGACAAGAAAAACACCTTCTGTGTGCCAGACATTTAATTAAGAATAAGCCATTTTGTTTTTTGTTGTTTTTTTTACTGCATCTTTTCAGATGTACAAGAAATGTGGCTGGTTGAGGCTACAGGTACATGTACATGTTGACTGACAAGGAAATTAAGTTATTCTACTGGTTAACGAACATGTTTTTCTTGTTGTGCCTTATTTTAGAGCAGGGGTGTGAAACTCATTTTAGTTCAGGGGTCACATTCAGCTCAATTTGATCTGCATTGGGCCGACCCAGTAAAATAATAGCATAATAACAACAACTCCAATTTTTTCTCTTTGTTTTCCTGCAAAAAAATAACTAGAAGTAGACTGATATATTGATTTTTTCATACTGGCCATCAGCCTTAATTTTTTATTTTTTTTTTTGGAAAGCCAATATTTGATCTGAGGTAAAAAATGTTATGCGATATTTGATCAGGCACCTGTGTGGCCAGCACTGGAAGTTCAATAAATGTTAAATGAGTACTATGGGTACATGTATTAATAATTAAATTTATATTACTGCATAAAAATCTTAATTATCTGAGTTTCAATTGTATTGTATAGATAATGTGCTTAAAAAAAAAAAAAAATTGGCCTGCAATAGTAGATATTGGCTATTGGCTGACCAAATTTAAAAGGAAAAATCGGCATCAGCCTTAGAAAAAAACCGTATCGTTCAACCTCTAAAAAAAAAAATATTAAATTATGAAAATATTCACATTTGCAAACTATCCAATCAAAAAGATGTGAATAACTTGAATTTTTTTTTTTTTTCTTGAGAAAAATAAGTGCAATTTTAATAATATTATCCTCAAGTTATCATTTGTACATGTACATTGTGGATCAGATCGACAAAGGCACAAAACATTTAGTAACAGGCAAAATATTCTTAAAACTCCACTTGATTTTCATATATTTGTTCAGGTTGTTCACGTTTTGTTAAAGGATAGTTTAATGTAAATATTTTCTGAATTTCATGTTTTTTTGTTTTGTTTTTTTTTGCACAAAGACAAAGAGAAAAACTTGTTGCTGTGACTTATAGGCATAAAGTAATATTTTTTCACATTAAATCAAGAAGGAAATTTGGAGTTATTACTTATAGATTATTATGATATTATTTTACTTGAGATCACATTGGTCTGTATGTGGAACCTGAACGAAAATGAGTTGAAGTCCCTTGACTGTTAATATCTTAAGTGTAATTTTTGCACTTCTCAAATTCATCCCGCAGGCCAGATCGGACCCTTTGCCGGGCCGGTTTTGGCCCTCAGGCCGCATGTTTGACACCCGTTTTAGAGTGTGTAAAAGTCCCTCAAGTATCCAGATGACCCCCTATGTTATACCCACTAATCAAAGGTCCAGTGTCACCCTTGTAGGCATTTTCAAGGCTAAACAGGACCCATAATTTATTCTAAAACTAGGTCATGTATAGTACTAACAGATTTTTTTTTTTTGTTCCTATGTGGATGCTTCTATGAAACTGGGTACATTTTGGTATCTGGCACTTTGCCAGCTTTTTTAGACCCAATAATAAAAAGAGAAATTTAGACATATTTCCCCCCAGGATGTACCTAATGATGACCTCAGATAACTGCAAAACAATTATACCCTTGCTCTGAGCCATCCCAGGATTAATGAATTTTTAATCAAATATCAGGGCCAAAAATTAGACCAAAATTAGGACAGGAAAAGCTACCAAGGTGTCAGTGCATTTGATCTAGAAAAAAATGGGTGTAAGTGTTCTTATATACCTCTATAAATAAAGACATTGTGTTAAATTTGATGATCCTAGTGTTTTTTCTTATTCAGACATGTGGGTTTTTCATGAATCTCAGTCTCATTCCAGGTTTTGTATGTAACCCATGGTGTCCACTTGCGTTACATGCAGAACCTGCCCAATTAAACACACATAAAACGCGAAGGATTTTGCCACAGCGGTCATTTTTGTGAAACACCCTGCCTTGCGTAATAAGTTCAATTTCCAGAATGTACCTATGCGAAAATAAAAAGATATTCAAGAAAATAGTAGCACATTATTTTTGTGTCCTTTTGACTGTGTTACATGAATTTTTGTAATAAATATAATGTAAAATAATCTAAAAATGTCTTCTATCTGAAAAAACAGTTTCTCTTTTATCTCAGTAAGTATTTATTTTTAAAATAGACCCAAAGTGCTTCCACACTTGCTTCATAACAGTCTACATCTAGTTAGAATTTTTAGCCTCCATGTCCTGTTTTTAGGAACCAGTTTCATAGAAGCACCCATATTAAAACACATCCTTAATAAAAGATGCAGTAGAGAAATTTTCTGCTAACTTTTTCTAATTTGAACTTTGGGTGAGTTTGAAATTAACCGTAATGAATACCTGTGGTGCTACTGTGATGTGCTGCTGACATGGTCACTGTTATAATATTTAGTTTCAAAGACATATAATGAATATTTAAGAAAAGGTCAGTGAACAGAAGCAGAGAGGATGTGCTGCCTGGAGAACGGGGCTTGAGGATGAGAGCTGTTTCTGTAGCCGCCGTGTGACTGATGAAACATTTAAGTCATCAGGACATATTCATATGCTGATATAGAAAGGGCTCAGTTCATGGCAGATTGCCTTTGGACCATACGTTACCTGGAAACTATGGCTCAAACATACTCACGTAGACAAAGACGTACGTACGCAGACGATGTGAAGAAAAAAGGAGCCAAAACTTTAAATCAATTAGGTTTTTGATTTCTTGCAGGGTCAGCAAGCCTGTGCCTCCAAATCTTTGATGATAAATGACCGTCCACTCACCTAAAATGGGAATCCTCTCAAAGAAATCTGGTAATTGACTCATTTTTCACAAAGCGATTGAACAGAAAGAAGTTTCCTCTTGACAGGACGGCGGATCAAACGGAAGCCGAGCCAAGGACAGCTGCAGCCGTTGCCATAATTGTCACTGCCTCCGCTGACTTGTACATGAACAATATGTTGTATGGCTGTGTGGGCTGCGGGTCCTTGTTGCAGACATGAGATAGAACAGTAAGGCACGGCGTATTGTTGGTCTTCTTGTTGGTTATTGTTTGGTATTGTTTGGAGTCTTTTCCTGCCCACACAGTAAAATCGAAGAAAATGAAAACAATCCAGGTTGCTTTTTATGCTAGGACTGTGAGCACATGTGCCAGCTCTCAGTGCTGTTACATTGATGTTAATGAATAGTGCATTCAGGTTCTCTTTGTGTGTCTGAAATGCAGCGTTTTGAATGTTTTGAATAGAGTTCTTCACACATAGGTTCACTTGCGAACAGATGCTGCTGCTGCTCCTCTTTAGAAACATGTCTCTTTGCCACATGTAGCCCATCCTAACAACAGTCATATTTCCATTCAGTTATAAAGAGAATTTTAACTTTTCAATAGTAAAAAAAAAAAAAAAAAAAAAAAAAAAAAAAAAAAAAAAAAGAAAAAGACTGTGAGAGAGGCAAAATCAGTACAGAGGGATAATGAAACCTGGTACAAAATGGGCCCAGGAGCCAAATAATTAAAGACCAAAGTGTTATCTATGGAAGACCAAGGCTACCAAAAATTACATAAATGAATACATCCTTTAACCCTTTCATGCATAGTGGTCACTACAGTGGACAGTTATTCTACAGCTGTTCTGTTGTATATTCATGGATTTTGCTGTTTTAGTTTCATATCAGCCGACACATTGGACGCTTATGCAGAGGTTGCGCTAGACATTTTTATTGTCCGTCATTTTGACGGACAGGGTCGTAAAAATTCCGTCATAACGTATTATTATCCGTCATTTCAAATTTTTATTTTTTAATGATAAAGAGATATATTTAGTAGTATTTAATGTTCAAAAACATTTCAATGATGCAGCAACTGTAGTTGCTGCTGGCTGATAAACCAACGTGATATCACGACTCGCATAATTATATACGCCATTTATAATTGGTGTGTTATGCACTGAGGGTTAGGGTTCAGGTTATATGAACCAGAGATCTACGCACAAATTGACGTGCCATCAAATAACACATGAAAGGTAGAAAATGCGTACATATAGCACACCAAATACCACTGGCGTATTCCTTGCTTTTCCGTCATCCTCCACCGCATCCGTCCCTCTTTTTTCACCGCGTTTATTAATGACATCGGATTTAACTGGGTTTTCTAAAATAACGAGGGAGACTCGGCTGTCTTCACAGTTTGCGCAAGAAAAGTAGCATCTAATTTTGGCTAAAGTCAGCAAAACAACAACACAAGACTGGACACTGACTGATTAATGTTCACACTCACCATCAACTGGACAGGGGGTCTACTACAGGTGGACTAACGGTGAGTCATGTGACTGCAGTACCGCTGTTGTATTCAGTGTAGTTGTGAACAGTGGTGCTGTTGGTTCTATACAGGTGGATGCCGTTATGGACTGTTTGATGCCTCGTTAAGAGAGACAGACAGACCAGCGATTCTGCGAACAGGTTCTGTTCACAGTGTTGTGTGAAAACTTTCTTTGGAAGTATGAGACTGGTGTGTGTGTGTATGTTCCTTTAAGTGCGAGAGCGGTGTGTGGTGCGTGCATGAACGTATGGTGTGAGTGGTCGAGCAAGGTGAGGGAGCGGCAGTTTTGAGTATGAGTGTGTAAGAGGACAGAAGGAAAAAGTGTACAAACATCGATATACTGTGCATAAATAAAAGCTGCTGTCTTCCACTACCGGCAAGGGAGTTAACCCGACATCGGCCCTGGAGGAAATCTGCCCTGTGCTCGCTGACTACGGTCGGACGAGCCGAGCAGGAGAGGTTAACAGTAGATTACCCTCAGTATTTGAATCTGTCAAAATGACGGACGGCCTTCAGAATTTTCCGTCATTTTAAAAAAAAATCTGTCAATGACGGAATATTTTCGGTTAACGCGACCACTGCGCTTATGCACCATCCCATACACTGACATTGAAAACATTACTGTAACTTTACTGTTCTTGACAAACTTGATCTAACATGTTCAAGTGTAAATCAAGTCCTTGTTATTGTTATTAGACTGTAATTAACTACAAAAGTTTAGATTTTTTTTTTTTTTTTTGGGGGGGGGGGGGGGGGGGCATATTATGTCCATGAAGTGAGTAATGAGTAGTAATGAATAGTATTAGAGTACACTACAGACAAAAAGTTTAGGATATTTCTTTTTTCTTATTTCTTCTTTTTTTTGTCTTTTTTTGTCATTTTTGCCATTTGTAAATAAAACTATGTCTGGTCATTAAAAAAAAAAAGTGTTTCAATTCACACACAAAAAAGTAAAAAGCATTGTGCAAGAATCCCAACTGAAAAAAATAGGCCAAAAATTAGGAATATCCATAACTTTTTGTTTGCATTGTATGTTGAAATGTGAGAAAACATCAAATTAGCAGCATTTAATGTTTTTATTTCATAGTTTTCACACAGTATATCAGTAAATACATGTTTCTTTGCTTCAAAAATTAAACACATGGTGTCCAGCTTGGTGGACATTTTTGCAACTCCATGAAAAATAGCTTCATAAAAAAAAAATAAATAAATAAAAAAAAAATTAATCGCATTGTTTTTATAATGCCCAAAGAGGAATAAAGAAAAACATCTTGATTAACATTCTTATAATTCATGCATGAAAGGGTTAAAAAGACCTTAAATGTGTCATTAATTAATAAAAATTGGAAATACTCTACATTAAATAAATAAATACATCTATCAACTAGAAAAGCACTTGGAGAGCGCAGACCTCCGCCAAGGCAGATCAGTCCTGTCCCCCCCACCCCCAATCACCAACAAAATTTAATCATTTCTTCCTTGTGCCAGTATCAACATTTCCTGAAAATTTCAGCAAAATCCATCCATAACTTTTTCAGTTATCTTGCTAAAAGACAGAAAGACAAGCCCCAATGAAAACCTAACCTCCGCCGTTCCACTTCACAGAGGTAATAATTACTTAAATGTAGGGATGTCCGATATTGGCTTTTTTGCCAAAAACCGATATGCCGATATTGTCCAATGCTTAATTTCCGATTCCGATATCTACCGATATCGCTGCCGATATATGTGGGATATTAAACTAATTTTAGGTAACATCACATGTTGATTTTCAAGATAAAATTGATTTCCTATTTACATTTTTGACTCTTTCTCATTTACCAACAGTAACACTGTATTCCAAATCACAAAATAAAATAATAACAACAATAATAATAACAAACAGCTCTAAGATATCCCATCATTCCACAAAATATTAGAGGAATCTACACCAAACTTTAGACCAAACATCTTCTAAAGCACCAGGTTCCTTCTAAACTTATCACATTTACATACATCAGTTATAAGTCTTCCACATAGTAGTTTAGTTTTTTGATATAAACACTTCAATATTCCTCATTTTCAAGAAAAAAAGAAACAAATGCACTAAATACTGTAGATTTCTGGCCTTTGCTTGGCTGCACCAGGTCCTCCTGTTGGACCACCTGCTGTGTTTGATCTGGAAATAATTATATGGACATCTAGTTATTTATCTATGTATGAATATATGTATGTATGTATTTATTTATTTCATACTAAAGCCAAATCCAACAGTGTCTTACCTGTGTCCCTGCTGACATTATACAGCTGAATCTGTTCTGTGTCCTCAGTCTGAATCTGAACTCACTCTAACAGATGCACACTGTCCTTTGTCTTGTCCCATGTCTGTGTGTCTGTCTTCTCCTTGAATGTCCACTAGAAATGTCTCTTTTCTCTTCCTCCTGTCAATTTCTCCATGTCGCTCTGTGCCGCCCCCCCTTCGTGTCGGACCTGAGCCGCTCCGTGTTTCCAGTGTTCCATGTCCGTCTCCCTCACCTTCTATTTCTCCGTTCTTGTCTCTAAATGGTTCTTCTGTTACTCCATCATATATTGAATTGTCAGACTCTGTCTCCATAATCATCTTTAAGGCTTTTGAAACTGCGCGCGGTTCCTGCACAGTCTGCATTTCCTCATTCAGTGACTGCCGCTGGATGCGTTGCCATGGGATACGGAGACTCCAGTGCAAAAACATTAAACCCGGTCCGTCATTTTTCCGAAAAAGCTGCTTAATTGTTTGTTTCTGGACTAAGGAAAGTAATTCACACGATCCGCAACAGCTTCAACTACAGTATAACAGTGAAAACACGGACTGACGGAAAATCTTGTCATTGGCGGAGAAAGAGTTAAGTTGTGGAAAAAATGCCGTATTTATTTATTTTCTCTCCCTCCCTCCATGAGTCTATTACAGTGTCGCAACTCTACTGTACAATTCTGAAAACTGCACATTTCTTTCAGCTACAAGCAATGCTTCATTTACGCGTCGGTAAATGCCGGTGAGATCAAGGCATTATTTTATCGGTTTTAATAATAGGCAAAAAAAACCATACCAATATTCGCCGATATTACATTTTTATGCCAATATCGGGCCGATAATATCGGTGGGCCGATATTATCGGACATCCCTACTTAAATGTGTTATGAATTTACAATATTGGAAAAATAGAAAATTTTGTTTCACTCCAGATCCAAGAACTTTTTTTTTTTGGTGCTCAACCTAGCAACAGAGGCTGGAAACACTGAAGAACTAAACTTTTACAGTGGTCTCATCATTCATTGACGCAAGTGCAAGAAATATTTTACATTTTAGAATGAATGACTGGTTTATTTTTGGTTTGTACAGTAATCACCGCACACAGTACAGCAACCACGAAAAAAAAAAAAAAGGAATAGGTCAGAAGCAGAAGCTTATTTTTCACCTATCCTTCTCACCTGACATACAAGCAATCTGTCACAAAATTGAATGGAAGTATCTTTTTTGGAAAGATGCCGAGAAATACACTGTTTAAGTATTTAACTCATAGTTTCTCTTGCTATGCTTGCATCCTAGAAGCCAAATATGAGTGTATGTTAATAATTAAAAATGACAGTAGTCCAGTGATTGTTTCAATACGAGTTTGCACATACATTTTTCAGGATTTCTTCATTCACAGATTCAGAACAGGAGGTTTAGAGATCTGGAGTCTGCAGGAAAAACACCACACTGTCAAAATACTGATGAAAAGGAAATCCTACTGTCAGATGTATACTTAAAAATGATGAGTGAAAGGCTGTTGTTTTGCCGAAAACAACTATTTATCTTTGTTTCATGCTACTGTCATGACACAATCAGAGTCTATGATAGGGATTACTTCAAAACAAAAAACTATATTTGCTGTATAGGATGCCAATAAAAGCAAATAATTCTGCTCACAATTACCACTGTACCTCTGACCCTAACCTATAACAAGTAGTGCCAGGCCCAGCAAACCCCGCCCCTTGCACATATTGTATCTTATTTTAGCATCAATCCAGCTGATGTTATCACGTCTATGCCTGTGCTGATGTCAGCATATTAATTGCCTCTATATATGTGGCAAGTTTGAAGTAAATTGAAACAAAATCAATGTGTTTAGAGACATTTGAAATTTCGCCGATTGTAAGTAAATGGGAAAAAAATTGATTTAAAAAATTCATTAAGAATTTGAACTTTGACAAAAATGTAACCACATCTATTCTGTGTCACTGGAAATGCATAAACCCAATTTAGTATAAATTCAACCAATAGTTTTGCTGCGACAGATGTGAAATTTTGTCCTTTATAAGTAAATGGAAAAAAAATAAGATTAAAAAAAATGTAAACTTTAACCAACTTTTCCAAAAATGTAATGAAATCTATTCTGGGTCACTGGCAATCTATAAACCCAATTTGGCATGAATTCAATCAATAGTTTTGCTGCTACAGACATGTACAATTTTATCCATTATAAGTAAATGGGAAAAAACAAGTTTTTAAAAAGTCATAAAAAATCTGAACTTTGACCTACTTTTCCCAAAATGTCATCAGATCTATTCTGGGTCACTGGCAATCTATAAACCCAATTTGGTATGAATTCAACCAATAGTTTTGCAGCTAGTGTTTAAAATTAAAAAAAAATAAATAAATAAAATAAATAAAAAATAAAAAAAAAAAAAGGAATGAACCAAAATCAATACCCCTTTCCTCCCCTTTAGGGAACGGGGTAAAAATAATTGACAGGAATAAAACACTGGATCAGTCACTGAGACAATATTAACCCTTTCATGCATAGTGGTCACTACAGTGGACATTTATTCTACAGCTGTTCTCTTGCGTATTAATGGGTTTTGTTGTTTCAGTTTCATATCAGCCAACACAGTGGACACTCATGCATCATCCCATACACTGACATTCATACTGTTACTGTAACTTTGCTGTTCTTGATAAACCTGATCTGCAGTAACACATTTTAGTGTAAATCAATTATCTGTTAGACAAAAAGGTTTATTTTTGCATATTATCTCCATGAAGTAGTCCATAACGAGCATTAGAATATGTTAAAATGTGAGAAAACATCAGATTAGCAGCATTAAAATGTTTTTGTTTCATTGTTTTCATCTCACTTTCTGATAATTGGGTTTTAAACAAATGTTTCTTTACTTAAAAAATTAAATGCATGGACATTATGTAACTCCATGAAAAGAAAAAAAACTTGATCACAATGTTTTTTTCATGCCTAAGGAGGAATAAAAACATTCAAGAAAAAAATCTTGACTAAGGTTGTCATAATTCATGCATGAAAGGGTTAATATTTACCAGGCCTAGAAATTAGACATACCAATTGTTTTGATCATAGACTCTAAGTGTCCAGCTGCTGCTACTGTAAATTAATGTTTCATTGCCATTCCTTAAGTTATCCGTAGTAATAGATGGCTTCGATATGTTGTTGCACGTGTTGCACTAACTTTGACAGCTTTTGTTTATTGAACAAAATATACTTTTGTGACAGTTTGGCTGTAGTTTGAAAGGTCATCAAAAGATTATGGTGCACAAATGTTTATCACTCTTCTCCAGTAGACACACAAGGTCAGCCTTAGTTTATGAAACTTCCATCAGCTTGTACCAGAGTTCATATTAGGCAAAACCAGTTGGTCAAGAATGTATAAGAATGTATTATTTGTGTTATAGACTCCAAGCAGCAAGCATTTAAAAGCTTCAGGGAGCCTCTAATGGAGTTGTTGTTGTATTTTTTTTTTCCTTATCATTTTTCTCCACTAAAAGGGTCATACAGCAAAAACTGGAACCCTGACAATCGCAAAAATTGGAACATGGGTTGTAATTTGGCACCAAAAAACTGGACCACTGCCCCTTCAGCTGGGGCTCAAATGAATAAGCCATAAACAAAAATTCTCAAAAACATTTTGGCCTAGAGTAAAAATTATTGTTTATCTATTTCTTTAATTTAACCTCTCATACTTACATTTTCATTTGCATGTTTGCTGTTTTGTCAAATGTCCAATTTTCAACGACATTTGTGACAGAAACAGCTGCAAAAACAATTAAAACCCTTTTTCTGCATTACCTAATATGGTCTTGATATCCAATAATGTTGTCTGAGGTCTGAAGTTTAAAGTCCATAAGCAACTATTTGTGCAAGAATTATTCATTTTTGTGTATTCAAGGATTACAGAGATATTTTATAAAATGAGGATCACAGGGACCAGGTTTATCTTAAAAACAGAAGAGGAAAATAGTCGTATTAGTGTGGACAGGGTATTTCTTAAAGTTTGCCATTGGGTCTGTAAATGCATGTAGTAGTTTGGACCCATTATTGCTGCCTGGCAGACGGACCTCCATCCGTAACACGGGGGGTAGGGGGGGGTATTATTGAGAGTAGAGCTGCAACCGATTAATCGACTACATGCTTGAAGTCAATGCAAAAAGTCCCGATTCGATTAATCGACTCGAATTGATTGAAGGGAAATATTCTCTAGCAGTTTTCCTGAATTGAAGCTTCTTTGTGCGTCACAATAAGCGTCCGTGTGAAACACAACAGTCGAAAAAATGTTTACAGGCAGAGGAATGAATGAAACAAAACTTTGATTCTGGAGAATTGTGGCTGAATGATTTTTTTGGATCACTTTTGAGTCGATTAATCGGTTGCAGCTCTACTTGAGAGCACAATCAGCACTGGTATTTATTTTAACCACGCCCAAAATCCATACTTCTATCTTATTTCACATTCAAATGAACAAAGTTGGCTCAGATGGGAGGCGCCCTATTGTCAGAAGGCCCAGTAGTGAGAAAATCAGAAAACCTGTTAGTCCGAAAAGGGTTCTAGTTCGATTTATTAACTACATCCAAACTACTTTTCTGACCTTCTGACTAACAGGCCTTCTGACAATAAGGTGGTCACTGTTGGGTTAACTATGATTAACGCCCCCCATTTGTGCCTGAACGCCCCCTTCTCAAATTTCTCGTTCAAAACACCCCTCGACATTGCCCCAATGCCCCCTGAGAAACACTAGTCTAAAACATGAGATTTGAGGTGAGGGCAGAAAAACTTTCACCCTCCAGCAGATGAATAAGACAATGAAGTGAGTTCAGTCATGTTAATCATTCATAGCTGTTTTTGGTATTGTGGCTAGATAGTTACCATTTGCAGGTTTTTGCAGCGGGTGAAGGACATAGCACTATGAATAAACAACATCGGTTAGTGTCTAAGACCATCTATCTCACAGAAATGTGGATTTCACTGGATACTGTGTCCGGTCTTGCATATTCATTTACCAGAGTACTCATGCACAGTGTTATAGGTAGTGAAGCTCCCCAGAAAGCTCCCCATGGCAACATACGCTAGAGGCCAAGAGTCAGCAACTAATGACCCCTGGGCCCCAGAGGAGTGACTCACCCCACTATGGACTGGCATAGTACTGGGAGTCTACTGGGAATCCTCAGCTCAGTGGTTTGGAGCGAGAACGTCTCTGCAGCTCCCATTTCGCCGGGGGCATTCAATGGGAAACATTAACCACCTGAGTTAATTGCCTTTGCCATTTCACCCTTCTCTGAATTAGCTCTAATATGATCATTTATTAATCTTGATTTTTCTTGGTCAAGGTGGAGTTTATTATACTACAGCATACATTCTGATTTGCACATCCCATGAGAAAGGCTGTCATGAGTCCTTCTTTAACACTCTCTAACAATGCTGAAGGGGTGAAAAAGGCAATACAAGTATAACTGAATAAATACACAGAGCCAGCGGCAGATTTTATGGAAAAAACATTATATTCTTCCCTTTGATTTGTTTTAATATAGGATCATTTTACTGTCTGGACTGAGAAGTTGATAAACGAAGACTGCAACTGCAAGGATTAACAAATGACTCATGATCATTGGAATAGTTGAATAATTCTAAGTCGGACACATGCTCGTATTTCAATGAAATTTCTTTGACCTTGTGTTCTCATCTTTTTAAAGTCAAACTCACAGTGGAGTACATAATTAATTATTCGGAATCATAAACGAAGCGAGCGTTTGCCTCTTAGTAGTTAATTATGCACATAATATTCAAGCTGCATCAGCTTTAATAAAGGACGGACAGTGAGGCGGTGTTAACTGGTCACTGCATCTTATGAAACATCTGATATGGAGACAGTTTTATATAAGAGTGTCATGCACAAGTCTATGTCATTGAGTTCAAGCCTCTATGTCTGACTATATGTTACATATACCGCACAGCTGATGACACATGCATAGGTTTAGACTGGAAGGATTTTAATGACTTTTTTTATGTATATGTGTAGTTTCATATCCAGAAGGTCTCCAATTGCCAGAACAGATTCATAATGGTCTCCATCTTATCCAGGGTGCTTGCACAGGTCTTAAATATCTTAAAAGTATTGAATTTTAAATGCTATTTTCCACACCTTGAAAATACGGGTACTGAACACATTATAGTGACATACCTCGATTTTATGTCCGCAGGGTCAAAGTGCAATATATTGATCTCTACCGTTTTTTTGGTTGGTTGGCATGCTTGTTTTTTATTCTGTATATATATTTACACTTTTCTTTTAAACTGTTTTAAACTATGCACCACAACAGAGTTGTCTGTTTTAATTTCATTGTACATGTGTATAATGACAATAAAGGCATTCTGTTCTTCTATTCTATTGTAAAAGTCTGGAATTTTGTGTAAAACTCATAAAAAAGTTTGTCTCATAGTCAAATTTTAGAGGATGCTCAAAGGCACATAGTCTCGTAAGATAATAGCCATGTTTATACAGAGATCCAGGAAAAAAGAAGTGATCCCACCTTTTTTCCACCACTGACTAATTTCCACAGCCAAACCAAAGGAGTAACAGAGGTGAGACAGGCTGGTTGAAGAGTTAAAGTGCTTACAGTGTTTCCAAAAGAGTTCATTTAAAGGGTAAATGCATTAAAAAGGTATATTAAGTTACATTTTAGTAGTAGTAGTGAGACTGTGCATAGAGTCCATAACTTAACCCTTTCATACATAGTGGTCACTACCGTGGACAGCTATTTTTATTAATTTTTTTTTTTTTATAATTTTTTTTAAATTTATTTATTTATTTTTTAATTTAAAAAAAAAAAAAAAAAAAAAAGTGGACAGCTATTCTGCAGCTGTTCTCTTGTATATTCATGGGTTTTGTTATTTTAGTTCCATATTAGCCAAAACAGTGGATGCTTATGCACCATCCCATAATACACTGCAATTCATACCATTACTGTACTCAACAAACCTGATCTGCAGTAACATGTTTCAGTGTAAATCGGTTGCTTATTATTCTTATTGGACTGCAATTAACAGGGCTTTTTTTTTTTTTAAACAAAGAGGTTGTTTTTGGGTTTTTTTTTGCACATTATATCTCCATGAAGTGAGTACTAAGTAGTCTTAGAGTATGTTAAAATGTGAGAAAACATCAGATCAGCAGCATTAAAAATGTTTTTATTTCATAGTTTTCCCACAATATATCAGTAAATATATATTTCTTAGCTTCAAAAATTATATGCATGGTGTCCAGCTGAGTGGACATTTTTGCAACTCCATGAAAATTAGGTTCATAAAAAAATTTTTCAATTGCATTGTTTTTTTTGTTTTTTTTTTCATGCCTAAAGAGAAAAAAAAACACTCAGGAAAAAAGTCTTGATTAAGGTTCTCATAATTCATGCATGAAAGGGTTATATTATAAACCCAAATATTCACTTTGCAGGTCTGTTCGTAGCTCGGTTATGCTACAGCCTAAAACCAAATGGCCTCTTCACCCCATAGGACAATAAAAAAAAAATAGGACCAATGGCCCTGTAGCTTACCGGCCAAATTCAAAGCTTTGATAAATGTATCCAGATGCCATTTATTATCACCTAGTTCTGTGTATTTATTCTATTACAGAAATAGCCCATGTTTTGGTCATATTCCAGTCAGATCTGTAAAAAATTCAAATTCTAACTTCATATCATTGATACTTACTGATTTTTTGGATCAGTCCACTTCCTATCTGTTATAATGGGAAAAATTTTTCAAAGTGGCACCAAATCCAGAATCAGATTCAGATGGAAATAATTTCAATACCTTGTGTTGACATCATCATACAGAAGCTGTATACCAAGTTTGAAGTCAATCAGAACTGTAGTTTGGGAGAAAAAGACGATTGAAATTTTTTCCCCATAAGAGCCCATGTTAAATTTTCCGTAAGTTCCAGATCCAGAAGAAGATCCTGATCAGCATGTGGACATTATGTTTTGGTCATCTCCCCATCAGGGCTGGACTGTAGAAATTTTAAATTGATATAATTTATATTTACTGAGTTATTGCATCAATCCACTTCCTATCTCTTATAATGGGGAAATTTTTCAAAGTGGCACCAAATCCGGAATCACATCCAAATAATTTCACTAACTTTTGTTGACATCATCATAAAGAAGCTGTATACCAAGTTTGAAGTCAATCGGAGTTTCGGAGAAGATGACTGAAATTTTTGTAACAGACGTCGATGACGCTAACGGACGCCGCGTGACGACAATAGCTAACAGCCTGTCGACCGGTAAGCTAATAAAATAGTACCTGAATCATAAGCTCCGGAGAAACATTAATCCGTGCTGTCCAAGGAAAAGGAATCCAGAAACCGATGAAGAACACTCCTCCTGTCCGTGGCTGTCCTCCTCCTCCAGTGCTCTGCCGTTGGGCTCAGTCTGTCCTCCAAATCTCCGTGCTATCCGCGGTTAGCTGTTAGCTAACCTGCTAGCTCACAACTAGCCACATGCAGCTAACTCACTGGATTCGCTATCAAAGTTTTTCGCAGTTACACTTCTAGCCGAAATACTACTAAAACACAGAGTCTCTCACCATTATAGTCACTTTTAGTAAACTATCCGACCACTTACACGCACTGAAACCGGTGCTTTTTTTTATCAAATACATTGTCCGTGTGACTCTTATGTTCCTTTCTTCTTCTTCTTCTCCTCCATGTTTTTCTGTCCTCTCATCCACTTCCTACTTCCTGTTACCCTTGACCCCGAACCACTTTCTCCTGGCTCATAATACACATAACGTAAAATATAAATTTTCATTACTTTTTAATAAAATATAAAACATTTGCACAGCCTTTCCAAATTATTAATATTATTATTTTTAACTAAGTTTTTTTAACAAACAATTTGCATTCAACATCCAGCTTTTATGTAATCTAGTTTAACCCTTTCATACATAGTAGTCACTACAGTGGACAGTTATTCTCTGGCTGTTGCACACAGTCGCTGTCCACAGTTGCAGATTTGCAAAATTACAGCTGTCTGAAAACTTGAAAAAGAAAAATATGTGTATCATGTCCACAATGATGCACATCAGGCTTTTAAAATGTTGGTATGTCTTTGTACTGTTGTAGTGCTATTGTGGTGACAAAGTATTTTTCTAACATCAGTAAAATTTCTGATTTATGAGACACAAAAAAAACTCCAAATAATAATTTATCTCCTTGACTTCAAATGCATAATGTTGTTTTTTTTGTTTGTTTGTTTGTTTTGTTTTTTTTACTAAAATCAGTTTCATGCCCAATTTTTAACCCTTAGGGGTCTGAGCCTATTTTGAGTACTTTTGATTTTGCCTTTATATACTATATAATGAAAAGTTTATTATACCCATGTTTGGTATCTTTTTTTTCAGCACAACTTCATCTATCTCTATTATTTTTTCACTTTAACCTACTATATCAACACAAAAGGACAGAAAACACACAAAAAATATAAAATCCTATTTGAAAAATTTCTATAATTTATTACATAAATAACACAAAGATGCTTAACAAACCTTTCCAAAGACTTTAACCCTTTCATGCATAGTGGTCACTACAGTGGATAGCTATTTTACAGCTGTTTTCTTGTATATTCATGGATTTTGTTGTTTTAGTTTCATATCAGCCAACTCAGTGGACGCTTGTGCATCATCCCATACACTGACATTCATATCATTCCTGTAACTTCGCTGTTCTCGATTAACCTGATCTGCAGTAACATGTTTGAGTGTAAATCAATCGCTAATTGTTATTAGAGTGTAATTTACAGGGTCTTTTTTTTTTTTTTTTTACTTATTTTTGTTTTCTTTTTGCATATTATCTCCATGAAGTGAGTAATAACTAGTATTAGAATATGTTAAAATGTGAGACAACATCAGATTAGCAGCATTAAAAATCTTTTTATTTCATGGTTTTCACACTTTATATCAATAAATACATGTTTCTTTGCTTCAAAAATTAAACACATGGGATCCAGCTGAGTGGACATTTTTGCAACTGTGAAAAACAGGTTTATAAAAAAAAATGTCAGACACATTGTTTTGGGGTTTTTTTTTGTTTGTTTGTTTGTTTGTTTTCCATGCCTAAAGAGGAATAAAAATATTCATCAAGGTTCTCATAATTCATGCATGAAAGAGTTAACCCTTTCATGCATAGTGGTCACTACAGTGGACAGTTATTCTCCAGCTGTTCTCTTGTATATTCATGGGTTTTGTTGTTTTAGTTCCATATCAGCAAACACAGTGGACACTTATGTATCATCCCAAACCCTGCAGTTCATACAATTACTGTAACGCTGCTGCTCTTGATAAACCTGATCTGCAGTAACATGTTTTAGTGTAAATAAGTTGCTAATTGTTATTAGACTGTAATTAACAGTTTTCTGAAACAAAAAGTTGTTTTTTGCTTTTGTTTTTGTTTTTTTTTGCATATCCTCCTTCGACCCAGCGATGCATTTTGTCCTCTATAGGGGACAAAATTTTGACAGTTTTACTAAAATGCTGTCCATTGCAAAGTACATTCCATTAAAAAATCAATCAGTAAGTAAAAATGATTTTAAAAATGTATCTGAAAAAACTGTTGCATTATGCAGCTTCCAATCAAGACAATTTTTTAGTGTAAAAAAAAAAAAGCTAAAAATGTCAATTTCCTGGGTCTCAGGAGGATATTATCTTCATGAAATGAGTAATAACTTGTATTTGAGTATGATCAAATGCGACAAAACATCAGATTAGCTACATTCAAAATGTTTTTATTTCATACTTTTCACACAATATATCACTTTCACATGCACTAATAGGTTAATTGGTTAATCTAAATTGCCCATAGGTGTGAATGTGAGAGGGATTGTTTGTCTCTATATGTTCAGCCCTGCGATGAACTGGCGAAATGTCCAGGGTGTACCCCGCCTTCGCCCGTAAGTAGCTGGGATAGGCTCCAAGCAACCCCCATAACCCTAGTGAGGATAAAGCGGGTTCAGAAAATGAATGAATGAATGAATATCACTTTCTGATGATGAGTTTTAAATACATGTTTCTTTACTTCAAAAATTAAACGCATGGTGTCCAGCTGAATGGACATTTTTGTGACTCCACAAAAAATTTCAATTGCATTGCTTTTTTCATGCCTAAAGAGGAATAAAAACACTTAAGAAAAAAAGATTGACTAAGGTTCTCAAAATTCATGCATGAAAGGGTTAAAAAGGTGAACTCATAGTAATATGATGTCTTTGTTTTCTTTTCACAGTATTTCTAAGCTTTACAAGAGTTCACAGATAGACAAGGATTCAGTAAAATACAGACTTGTTGCACCATTATTCAGCTGACGATGCTACAGCATGTAGAAACAATGAGACACCTTGAATTCCTCTGTGCTTTGGCCTTGATATTTTTGAGATTTCAGTGCAGAAATGTTTCATATTATAGCTTTAAACTTACCGCAGCGATGTATAATGAAATGTCAGGATGAAGTGTGATATTACCATTTTTCAACCACTCATTTACTGATTATGAGGCATCTTTTACCCTTAACATTGCATTTGAATATGTTGAGTGTTTGCAGCTCTACAAATAACTGTGATCCGATGCTGTATAATAAAGAGTGACTGGTGTAATTACCGTCTTCTTGCCCGTGTGTGCACGCATTTGTTTGTTCGTGCGTCCCTCAGGGTTGATTGACACTACGAGATTTCTGCAACTAATTAAGCTGCTACTGTGGTATCTTCATGTAGATCAAGAAGCCAAGAGACCGTCCTGGAGCTGAACTGCGAGGGGAGTTTTCTCTCCTGATCTCCCACTGGCTTCATTCAGTCTACATCATCTCAAAAATCTTGGAGTGTGCGTCACCCTAACCTGTTGTCTGGCTGTGTCGAGGTCCTTAACACAACAGATGGAGCTCCTGGGGTGTAGGTTTCCTTTTAATTACTTTGCTTCAATAAGCAATTTACATTTGATAAGGTGGCTTACAAGGCCCACCAATTAATTCTAACAAATCCTTTTTAATTAATGGGAAGTGGAATTCAGGGCACACGGAGGAAATTGATTTATAGCAGCTACAACACATAGTATTTAACCTCGGAAGCTTAGATCCCAACTTTCAATGACGACTTCTGGTCTATTAATCGATCTATCATGCCCATGGTCAGATTTACCCGTGAGGATAGCCCTGGGCAAAAATGAGCCCCATTTCACCCCCTGAGCCACTTATGTAGCTAGCACTCCTAAAAATTGTACCTTGAAAAATCACTCCGTGCGTTTACATGACAACTTTTATTCCTGGTTTAATCTGAATAAACATTAGATCCTATTTAAGATGCCCATGTAAACACGTTATTCCAGTTGAAAAAGAATAGTTCAGAATAAATTTAAATCTGAATAAAGTCCCTGGTTTAATCCCCTTTTAATTTCGAACTAAATTATTCCTCGGACATGTAAACCCTTTATTCCGTTTGGACTTTATTCCTGCCATTCTGCACATGCTCATTGTCTTGTCCTGTCGCGATGATGCACACATTCTGCGCTGGCGGAAGAATATGCAATGCAGTATAGTTTTACCAAACTGTTCCAGTGGGCTATTCTGATGGGATCTACCAGCCTGGAAAACCCTGAAGGAAGAGTTCACCACTTGTTTTTTATTAATTCATTTGTCATGCACTAATGAGTTCGATAAGTGGACAAATCAGTTTGCACTGCAGTGCACCGATTGCCTTGTTCTCGCAGCCCTTCCGTTAGCTTAGCTTAGCCTAGTTTAGCATAATCGCTTAATTCCTATGGTCAGACGTAGCCAGGCTTTCATGGGTGATTTGTAGTATTTTATGAGTGATTTTGTGAAATTCAGTTCTCCCTAATCATTCCTTTAGTCTGGTGGGGTCAATATGATCCCAAATTGAGGCTCAAATCATGGCGATGTGACTTACTGCAGTAAGAAAAGCTTGGGAAATAAAAACTAATGCAAAGCTAAAACGCTAAAGCAAAGCTAATTTAGCGCATGCATCCCTTCCAACAAAAAGATTTTCCAACTTCCGTCAACACAACAGTCCCAAGATTGTACGAGTGCAGTAAGTCGCAGATCTAAATAAATAATTAGGGAGAATCGGATTTCACAAAATCGCTTACAAAAGACTACAAATCACCTTTAAAAAACTGGCTACGTGTGACCATGGAAATGCAGTGACTATGCTAAGCTAAGCTAACAGAAAGGCTGCAGCGCAAACCCTTTTGCTTACTTATCTACCTCATTAATACCTCATGTAAACCTTTATTCGGGTTTAACATTTCCATGTAAACAGAAGAGAAAATACTTTAGTTCTGGATTAATTTCTCCTGGAAAAGTAAATCGGATTTAAAAAACATGTAACCGTACCTATTGTAGCGGTCCCTTGGATGAAACTTCCAGATCCAGAGCATTTCATACAGGTGCTTTAATCTCAGTTTGTAACACCATGAAAACTACATAGAAAACACAAAAGCAAAACAACATACAGTTTAACAAACAATTTGCACTAAACATTCACAATAATTGACACATTTGCACAACACTGCAACTCGCTCGGCTCTCCAAGGGCGCTACCTAATGTCCCAAATGAAGCCGTCCCTGCTAGCCAATCTTTAGCTCCGTCTACACATAACAGCGGCAAACAGTAAGTAAGTAAGTAAAGCTTTATCTATATAGCACTTTTTAAAACATGTTACAAAGTACTTCACATAAAGGGGAGATAGATCAAATCAAATTTTAAGCCAATTTACAGAAACCCAACAGAATCCTCCAGGAGCAAACACTTATGACAGGTGACAGTGGCAAGGAAAAACTTCCCCTTAACAGGCAGAAACCTCGAGTAGACCCAGACTCCTGAAGGATGGCCGTCTGCCTTGACCAGTTGGGGTTAGAGCAAGAAAGTAAAGGAGGAGAAAAGAGAGAGCGATGGAGAGAGAGAGAGACTGGGGTAGAGGGGGGAGGTAAGGGGAGACACATGCACAGATAACTGAACTAGAACATGTATAGAACAGTATAATAAACACTATCGTAACTATATGGATAAGTGAGTGATGACGATAAAGGTGGAGAGAGGCAGGACCACAGCAGCAGGTCCAGAGATGATCTTAGGAAAACCTGTGAAGATCCAGGGAAAACCGGTGATGATCCTGGGAAAACCTGTGGGGTGATAAAGCCCAGAGACTCCAGGGAAGAAGTCAAGTCAGTAACATGAATTCACTGGGGCGTATATAGAAGAGATTTAATGAAATGCTTGTTTATAAAAGTGAGTTTTTAAGAGTTGCTTGAAGGTGTCTATAGAATCTGATGATCTGATGTAATGGGGAAGATTATTCCAGAGGGTTGGGGCCAGAATTGCAAAAGCACGGTTGCCTTTTGTTGAGAAGTTGGAGCGGGGGATGGATGGGAGGTTAATGTTTGATGAACGGAGTGGTCGTGATGGTGAGTAGGGAACTAGGAGGTCATAAATGTAACTGGGGGCGAGGTTGTGCAGGGCTTTAAAAGTAATTAGGAGTATTTTGAAGTGGACAGGACAAACACGGAGATACACGCACAACGAAGCAAACAAAAGGCATACAAAAAATGATCCAAAACAGGTCTCAAACGCATAAACAGAATAAATCATCAATTATATTTTACATTTTTGACCACATTCTCAAATCCGTGGCCCCACACTATGAGGTAAAAGCAGGAAGTATAACCCAACAAAAAACACACTTAGAAGAAAAACGTGAAACCTTTAAAATAAAATTGTACATCAAAGAAGGCGCTGTTGGATCACAAATCCGATCACTGCACACCAATATAAACCAGTCGATGCAAAAGCCATTTACAATCATGACCGGGCCTGAGTTGTTATTATCACTGAAAGCAAACTGAATTAGGATTCATGCGAAAAGCTGCAGGATGGCATGCTCTCAACCGGCTCAGTTAGAGGTGGACCTGCTGGATTCATAACAGAAAGAAAATCATTTTTTTCTATTCTCATATTAGAGTTCATGCTCCATGCCGGTGTGGTCATGAATGCCAGGCTTGTAGTTTATTTGTTTAAAATGGTTTAGTCAAAAGAAACACCAGAGCATCTCTCTCAAAGTGATGATTTTAAAGGTCATAAGAGGTAAAACAAGAAAAAAATACATACACTGGTGTAGCTCTCGTGCAAAGATTTATTCCAGCTGCAATGTTTGGAGCGGTATTGCTTTTCTACAGACTTCAAGAGCTTTTTGCTGTTGTACTTTTGTTATAGTATTGTTTTGTTATATTGTGACATGACTGCATACCCATGGGGATATGCATGTTTAGGTCATTAGAAGTGCATCCAGGGATCTGCCCTGCAAATATAACATCGATTGTGTCTTCATTATTTTCATATACAATCACCTGAAAATAAGAATCATTGTGTTTTATTTAACTGAATCCACCTTTAATTCACTAAATGGACAAAAGTACCAGAACACATTGAATTCAGGTGTTTTATTGCTAATATTCGACTTGGCTACAAAATAATAATCACAAATGACATGATGTAATGTAATATTTATGTAATATACAATGTATAGCATAAAAAATTAATGCTACAAATGCTTCAGAGGTTACTTTTAATTAAGCCAGTAAGCATCTAGTTTTCGCACCCACTACTCACAAAGAAAAATCAGCCTTTAATCTTGACTTTTGTAAATATTGGTTTGACATTGATTGTACTAGTTATTAACAATAACTGACATGAACATTTTTTACTTGAAAACATTGTCAGTGTCCACACAAACATGTACAAGCTGCACCACACCATGATCATCAAGAGTAGGGCAAGTGATGCAGAAGAAAATATTGCCAGTCTCTGAATATTGCTAACTAGCGCTGGCCACCTCTGGAACCTGATTGGACACCTCAGGTGCCAGTGCCACCCCAGTTGATTGACAGGTCACTGCACGTCTTGTTGCGCGATTTTTGGAAATGTGAACGAGAAAGGCAGAATAAATGTTTTTCAAGTGAGTGACGCATATCAAGAGAACCTACTTTCATGGAATACATAATTCTGTGGAAAGTTTGAAGGTAATTTTATTAAACTACAGGACATACGACTGCACATTTAGAGAAGAGATGTTGTCACCAATAGTTAAACTGTGTGAGGAGGCTAACGTTATGAAAGGCTAACCTTATGTTTGCCTCATGTTGAATACATTTACATTCATGCAGCTGCTTGTGTGACCAGTAAAACCTACAAACTGCTCCTGATCAAGTCATGATCATTTTATAATAGTGAACAAATACTACTGACAGATTTTTGGGTAAACTAAATAGAGTAGTCTTGTACCACGTTACCACTATGTGGTATCGGCTCGACTCGACTCGACTTGAATCGGCTCGGTCTTATGCCGCGTTTCCACTACGTGGTACTGGCTTGGCTCGACTCAACTGGACTCAGCCTTTTTGCGTTTCCATTATGAAAAAGGACCTGGAATCTGGTACCCGGTACTAATTTTTTGGTATTACCTCCGCTGAGGTTCCAGGACTGGGGACCAGATACTAAAAAATGACATGTAAGCACTGCAGACCACTGATTGGTCAGAGAGTCATCTCTGTGACCTGCTGTTCTACAAAAATCAGATGCGGAAGTTCACAGTAAATATAGCAGTAGGTTAATGACAGCCCACAAAACTACACCATGGTTTGTCGAGGAGGTTCAGACGTAAAAATTCAGCATGAGCTTGACGAGACAACATGCAACAAGCAAGTTTATCAGCAACTCTCTGAGCAGACGACACGGAAGTAATGCACCACATCACTATGACATCCAGGTACTGTAAAGTCGGTAGTATCCTGTAATGGAAACGGTCTCCAGGAATAGGACCTGGTACCCAAGTCAAGTCGAGCCGAGCCAAGCCGAGCCGAGTCAAGCCAGTGCCACGTAGTGGAAGCGGAGCATTAGTCTTAGTAGTCTGTCACTGTTATTAAAACAGGACATTTTTTCTGGACTACTTAAATAAAAAAAAAAAAAAAAGCCAAAAATTTAGAGTATACCCACTTCTCTGGGGACCACTACACCGCTGGTTCTATGTTGTATTGATATTCCAAACTCTCAACAGTATGGAGAAATTGCATAGTGGAACACACTCATGACTACCAAAACCACCAATGAAAACCACCAATGAAATGTCCCAGATTGCATTCTACAGGGTGTCCCATAAGTCTCCATACATAGGAGACATAATACATTCCATACATATATGGTTCTAACATGTATTTCTTTATATTTCAGATAACCCAAAGAATGCATTTGAATAAAGAGCAACGAATTGAAATCATCCTGATGGCCGGTCTCATGACTCTGTAAAGGCCCAGTGGAATTAGTTTTTCTCACCATGAGAGGCCGATGGAGTGACTCACTACTCCCTCTAATGGTCACCTACATCACATCCCCCTTCGGTATAAATATATTCAGTTCATATCTTTACAGTCTAATACAGTATCATCTTTGGCATAAATTCATAGGTCTTTTCCACACACTCTAATGATCATTTTAGTTCATTTTTTTAATATTTGGAAGTAGAAATACTACATATAGACCCTAAAAAGACACTAAGTTTTCTCTGAGATTTTTGTGTTTCTCTAAAGATTACCTCAAATAACCTCGCTCTGAGCCCTGTTCCTTCCCAACTATTTCTTTTAATTCACATTAACATGAAAAGTGAAATAAACATTAAGGTAATTAGTATAATTTCATTTCTGTCCCTGATGACTGTCCTCAGGTACAGGGTTAATTGCAACACCTGTGGTTTCTCTACAAATACTCCACCTATTCTCCATTTATTACCATATATATATACAGACATATTTTAATGAGGTGGCTAATAAGCTAACAGGCATAAGTTTAAAATTTTCAAATACTGTTAGTCTACTGTCAGTAATATTCAGCATAGTTGAGCAAAATGCCAAAAAAAAAGTGTTGTAGCTGTCCACGGAGTAGAGTCTTTGTGAGTCCCATGTGCATTTGACTGAATTTTCAATCCCAGGCATGTACCGGACTCCATTGGTAAACTATATAGAGATTTAATTATCCAATTTAAATACACCAGCAGTACAAATGCCAAACATTGATCGTATCAGAAAAGTCTGCTGTAATAATTCTGTGGTTGGACTTTATACACTACTGATATTTGAATTATGTACGAAGAACAGTATTTGCTGAGCATTGCGGAGACAAACAAATGCAGAACTAAAGAAACAAAAGAAAATCCTGTGTACAGCTGGATTTGTTTGCATGTTGAAAGTCAGAAACTGAGTAAAAGGACTCCACACCTCATCCACACACCCCCCACCACCACCACCACCCCTCCCTTTGGAGTTATCTCCTACTCTGTGGATTGATGAGTTTTCTTCAGCCTGGTCGGCCAAGTGTAAAATCCTGTGTAATACATTCCTTTTTAATTTGGGTCGCCACCAGTCGCTGCATACCAATGCTGTCTTGTGAGGCCTGAATGTGGGAGGCTCCTCATGCTTTTCTGCTATATAAATCCTCCCAGAAGTCTGCTGACTAACAACCCCTCTCAGCATCTGACTCAAATTTAGATTGCTCTATCAAGTCCATTTTTCTACTGGGCGTTCGTGCACTCAGGTAATGCTGTGTTTATCCAAACCTCAACCAGGACAATTATCTTTGTTAATAACGTTTAAAACTATTGGAAGTGCAAAGTTAACTCCCAAAAGCTCTTGATGAACTGTGTATTCGCTTGTGCCTAAATTAGGATTCAGGCGTTTAATCCTCTGAAGTGTGTGTACACATGTGCTGAATACTTTCAGAGTGGATTGGGGTGTGTTTGAACATTAGAATATCTCATCATGGTCCGCTGGCTTCTGTGTGCTGAAAAACTTTATTATTATAATTACACTGGGTAACAAAAAAATATTTTTTGCAAGTTGTCTAGGTTTTTTCAACTGAATTAGGACCATTTTGCACCGCTAAATCCAAAAATGACATCTGTTTTTCTCAATCAGGTCAGGGTTTTTTGCTAATTTGATTTCGAAAAATTTGATCTTCTCACAAAATTGATAACATTTTTGTAAACTTTATCTTAGTCACCAAGTTCAATGCCAAAATAAGATTGGTAAGCACACTTTATGAAACTTGTGACTTGATTCCTGTTAGGTACAATGGTGTATTCACCGCAGATGTAGCAGAATATGTCAGGCTTATTTTTGCAAGATCTTCTAGTCGAAGCCATTTCATTCACCTGTAATATTAAAAAAAACATTAATCATAAGTTGGCAAAAGTAAAATCTTCAGAACTCGTTTATTGCAAGAAATATGAAAGAATTTTGTATCATATGATGTGAAAATGCCCAGAAATCTAAGCAAAAATGTTAAAAAGCCAATATGTAGCATAGTTCAGAAAGTTGACCTGATTGAGCAAAATTAATGTGATTTTTGGATTCAGCACACCAAAATGATCCTAAATCAGCTCAAAAACTTAAACAATAAATTTGTTGTTGACCAGTGTTATTATAAACACTGTAAATGGTGAAATGGCTACGACTAATTTATGCAACACTATTTTATTCAATCAACAGGAGGCGCTGATGCTAGTGTACAGGTCAGCGGAACTGGGGATCTGGAGGGGAGACTGTCTGAATGGAGGTTGGAGGCTCAATGTGTATGTATGCACATGCCAATATAGTTGTACGTGCTGGCCTTATGTCATGTATATCATGTATATACTGTACGTAACTGGGTATTTGGGAAAACTAATATTTTCTCCTGCATTTTTGCCTTTTATTCAGATAACTCTGGAAAAGGTCACTGAATATGATTATTTCAAAAAATTCCAGTCAAATTTTTAAGGAAACAGAGATTTAGGGTCCTGAACATCACAATATGCTACAAAAAATGTATCAATATCAGGTGTGCGACCTTTGTTCATCCTAACCCTAACCCCAGGATAGGGCTCTACGTTTGTGTGGATGAAAACAACCTGGTGTGTACAATGTTATCACTGAAAACATAGGTGGAGAAATGTATGTTTCTTATAAATACCCGGATATGAGTATATATGGCAGGGGTGTCAAACTCATTTTAGTTCAGTTCCACATTCCGCCCAAAATGATCCGTTTGTACTCTTTTATTCCCTCACCCAATGAGAATCGATAAGAGAATCGATAAGGAATCGGATCGATAAGCAATATCGATAATGGAATCAGAATCATTAAATTCTTAATGATTCCCATCCCTAAATGTAATATTATGTTTTTCGCATTAAACTAAGAAAATTTGGAGTCATTATTTATCGGTTATTATGCTGTTATTTTAGTTGAGATCACATTGATCTGTATGTGAAACCTGAACAAAAACGACTTCGACATATCTTAAGTGTGATTTTTGCACTTTGCAAATTCATCCCACGGGCCAGACTGGAACCTTTGGCGGGCCGCATTTGGCCCCCAGGCCACATGTTTGACACCCCTGATATATAGTATTCGCCAACTCCATTTCCAAGCTAACAGTAGAGGACCAGAAGAGGGCAACTGAATTCAATAATGAACTTCAACATTTTATCAGAAAAAAGTCCAACCCGTGTCCTCTACATAAAAATTCTACAACCAATTAGTGATGGGTGCTTCATGAATGAATCGATTCAACAGCACTTTGCTAATATTATGATCTATTCATCACATAAAGTAATCAGAATCACTAATTAAGTCACTGTAGTCGTGCAGCACCTGTAGTGTCTACAGCAAGATCTCTGATTGTACTATCGGACTACTTGTCGGCAATGGACAGACTAAGCCGAGGTAGTGAACCGCTGAATGAAAGAGCAGTCGAGTACGGCCAAGTCGCTGAATCAACTAGCTGAATCGTTCACGAATCGATGACTTAATGAATCGCTTCGTGAATCGCTGAGTCTATTGCACTGCTGAACAAGACTAGATACCCATACTATATGAAGATCGATAGATAGATAGATAGATAGATAGATAGATAGATAGATAGATAGATAGATAGATAGATAGATAGATAGATAGATAGATAGATAGATAGATAGATAGATAGATAGAAATGATGTAAAAAATTTAAAATATAAAAAAATAGACAAAAAGTCAAAAGCATACTAAATACAATTAACTCTGGACAAACTGGTACTACATTGATATACTAGTGGAAAATATTTATTAAATTCAGTAATTTTCTAATAACATTATTCATAGATGACATAAAAGAGAGATATTAAGGCTTAGACCTATTTATTATATTTGTGTTTTTTTTTTTTAATTTGGTGAATTGAGTTAGTAAAAAGAATCAAACTTCCTATTACTACAACCAATGAAGACAGTTGTACATAATTAGTAAATAAATAATTCTAAGTAATTGCAAAAATGGATGAATGTTTTAATTTGGACAGAGATGATTATTAGTGTTAGTAAAAAAAAAAAAAAAAAAGCCCAAAATTAAGTTTGATTCTTGCTAAAGACAGAGAGAAAAAAAAGACTTTTTCTGCATCTTGTCTACAAGACAGAAAACCAATACAACAGTCATAAGTACTTGTATAGATCAGTGTTTATTTGAACATGTGTTTTCGTCCTACACCTAGACAAAATCAATACAGAATGAACACTCCAAGTGAGCTCTACTGTAATCATCCCACG
The DNA here is from genome assembly GCF_902148855.1 of Sphaeramia orbicularis. Taxonomy (NCBI): domain Eukaryota; kingdom Metazoa; phylum Chordata; class Actinopteri; order Kurtiformes; family Apogonidae; genus Sphaeramia; species Sphaeramia orbicularis. Next base: position 18,628,704 of record NC_043975.1, read on the forward strand.
TTTCTTATATTTATGGGTGTATAAGTCTGTGTATTACCTGCAGTAGACTGCTGTCTGCACCAACACACGTATCTGTGTTGAGAAAACTACATCAAATAAAGAATACACTTAAACTCCAATATTATCTGAGGGTGTGCAGTGAAGCTGGCCAACACCAAATCTGTCTCAGTATAGAAAATGTGAGTGATTATGCAGTAATAAATATGGAAATACATAACCACTCAAGCCTTTAAAATCATGAGACTAAAAAAAGACAGTGGTGCAGAATTTGGAGAAAAAACAATCTGGGAAATAAGTACATTTATTCAGATGTATTTACAATGTTACTTCAAGGCTGTGTAATTGTAAATGTAATTCATTTCTGCGCTGTGTAGGCGTATATACTTGTAATTTTGGGTGTGAATGCAGAAGCCAAGCACCAGAGCTGTGTATCTGCTGAGATAGAATCTCCAGCTGTTAACAGGTCATTACAGCTCTGCAAGTTAATGAGGAACAGGGACAGGTGACAGACAAAACAAGACCCCATTTCATGCTGACTGATAATGTTCCTATTTATCCCGCTTTGATAATCTGTCTTCTTTTTCTCTATCTGTTCTCACCTTTAGTCCTTCATTTGCCAAGTGTAAGCTAATTAGATTGGAAATGGTTTGGGTTTGTTCAGCCCTGAGTGGCTTGTTCACTGTTCTCGATTGTAAAGCGTCGGCTAACGTCCATCCATTACTGACAGTCACACAGGGTTATTTGTTCACTGTGCAAAATGAAAAATATATGGACTATACAGATACATGTACATGTAGCCAAGATCCTGACAAAATATTATATTAGAACAGGGGTCTCAGATTCATTTTAGTTCAGGGGCCACATACAGCCCAATATCATCTGAAGTGAACTGGACCACTAAAATACTAATGTCAACTCCAAACTTTGAACTTGTAAAAAATAAAATTATGTAATGGAAATGTTTACATCAACTAACTAGAAAAGCACTCAGAGAGCGCAGACCTCTGCTAAAGCAGATCAGTTCCCCCCCCCCCCTCTGATCACCACCAAAATTTAACCCTTTCATGTATGAATGTATGATGTCCACATTTGTGTACACATATGCCCCGTTTCCACTACATGGTATCGGCTCGACTCGACTCAGCCTTTTTTGCGTTTCCATTACAAAAAAGGACCTGGAATCTGGTACCCAGTACTACTTTTTTGATATCACCTCCACCGAGGTTCCAGGACTGGGCACCAGATACTAAAACGTGACACATTTGGCCCCGGGCCCACATGTTTGACACCCCTGCTCTAAATGCTTCTATAAATGACACTTTGAAACATCAGCTCATCGAACAACACGCAAACAAACATCGGTTCCATGGTGTAATGGTCAGCACTCTGGACTTTGAATCCAGCGATCCAAGTTCAAGTCTTGGTGGAACCTTGATCATGATCAGCAACTGTTCATGTGTAGAAACCATTTAACATCTAAACCACACCTGCTTTCTTTGTGAAGAGGTGAACCCTTGCAAAAACGTCGAAGTATTTGAGTCTTTCAAAGCTATGTATCTGCTTTTTAATAGCAGGTTAAAGTGGAGCATTTGGAGGCAGACGTGCTAACCACTGTGCTACCTGTGAGGCCACGTATGTATGAGGCTGAAGGTGTTAAAGGTTGAGCGACCAGTGCAGTTCAGGCTGAAACAGCAGAAGACGCTAAAATTAGCTTTTATTCTTCCCACAAAAAGGAGTTTATTTTTCAGGCTGCTGTGGGAAAACCTTTAGAATCCATTTTATATGTGGTTAACATCAACGGTGTCACGAACCGGCTCATTTGCCCATTCAGTCTTTTCTCAAGTTTGGCAGAAAAGAAGTTGGACAAACATGTGGAACTTTGGATAAAATCAAGCACACACTCATCTGTTGCACAGCTGCTCCTGTATTTTGGCAGGATGTTGGGCCAGAGTGACCTGAATCTGACAAGATAATTTATCTTTGAATAAGTGAAATGTTTATTTTCAGACTGTTTTTTCCGCATCAAGATCACCATAACTTAGAAGAAAAATGGCATGGAACTTGTCAAACCAAGGTAAGGCAAGGCAGGTTTATTTACAGCACATTTCACGTACAAGACAATTCTAACTGCTATACATAAAACATTACCACAGTTTCCAACACATATGGTAGTGCATATATGTATATAATACCTTTTTTTTTTCCTTTTTTCTCTTTTTCACTTCTGAAGACAAATGCTTCTGTTTTTCTATATTCTTCTTATTTTTTTTTTTTCATTTTTAATATGTTTCTTTTAAATGTTTGCACCAATAGAACCAAGACAAATTCCTCGTAACATAAAAATTACTTGGCAATAAATCTGATTCTGATTTTGATTAAAAGCATTACAGCAGGGAAGCAATAAAAAGTATAGGCATGAAATGATGAAGAAAAAAAAAAAAAGATAAAACTGATAAAAACTTTAAGCTTAAAAGAAACAGTGCAGATCTGAACTTCTGAATAAGAACTGTAATCAAATGCAGCTGAGAACAGGTGGGTCTTTAACCCTCTAACTCTAATTTAAATAAACCAGAACAGAATTTTCTTTCTGTAGCAAATATTCTGCACGAACACAAAAATATAAAATATGTGAAAAAATATTGAACTGCCTTAATTATGGATGTAAATTAAAGCTTGACCGGGTGGTGGAATAAAACAGCACGGTAGTAATTCTAGTGCTACTACGAAGAGTGAACAGAAGAAAAGCAAAAAGTGCATCCCTTCTATTTCACCAGGATAAACAGCTAGTACTGTGTTCTGCGTCGACAAAACTGTAACAGGAAAATGTATACAATATATTGTTCCCTCTTGACTTTTAAACAGGTGAGGATGTGTTTCCTCATCCATTTATGGCTGACAGGAGCAATGGGTTCATGCAGGTGCACACTTGTCATTAAACGAACAAACTGTGAGCACCACCTCAGCAGTAATATATGTGTATTTTCAGATGTTGTCATGCTGTTTAATGAATGCGCTCCAGACAGCAGACACGCTGCTGAGAAAATGACCCCATGCACACAAATTACAGCCTGTAATTTCAGTGTCTGCACAGTTGTTTCACGTCTATTGTATAGATTCACACTCTTATTGATAAATAACATCTCACGTGGTGGTGGCTGTGACCCTCTCAGAGTTGGCACAGTTAATGTATAATGAGGTTGCTGCTTTGTTAAAAGTGCAATGTTGGCTGGTTTATCACTAGCTGTGTTGTACAGTAATAAAGTAATAATACGTCACTACTGTACTCAAGTATGATTTGAGAGAATTGGATAATTGAGGGAGGTGTTGGGTATCACTGGGTGTTATAAAGATGTACGTGTATGTGTGTGTATATATATGTAGATATATATGTGTAGATCTGTAAGGCAAGGCAAGGCAAGTTTATTTGTATAGCACATTTCAGCAACAAGGCAATTGAAGGTGCTTCACACAGGACACTGAAATACAATGACAGGGAAAAAGAAACACATTTAAAACATTATAAAAGAAACATGTAAAAGGTGATTAAAAACAGCAAGTAAGAAAACAACACATAAACCCCCCCCCCCCCCCCCCCCCCCAAATAAATAAATAAATAAACAAATAAAAACACACACATGTCATAGTAAGAGTTGTAGTGCAGAGTTTCAAAAGAGAATATAAAATTGAAAAAGTCAAAAGCCTTTTAGTCAAAGGCAGCAGTGAACAGGTGAGTCTTTAACCTGGACTTAAAAGAACTCAGACTCTCAGCAGACCTGATATTTTCTGGTAGTTTGTTCCAGATATACGGAGCATAGAAACTGAACGCTGATTCTCCATGTTTAGTTCTGACTTTTGGAGCACAGAGCAGACCTGCACCAGACCCCCTGATTGGTCTGGATGGTTCATACTGGACTAGAAAGTCTCTGATGGATTTTGGGCCTAAACCATTCAGTGCTTTATATGCTAGCAAGAGAATTTTAAAGTCTATTCTCTGAGAGACAGGGAGCCAGTGTAGAGACCTCAGAACTGGGCTGATGTGGTCCACTCTATTGGTCTTAGTGAGGACTGGAGCAGCAGCATTCTGGATCAGCTGCAGTCGTCGGATAGACTTTTTAGGCCGACCAGAGAAGATACTGTTGCAGTAGTCAACTCGACTAAAGATAAATGCATGGACAAGTTTTTCAAGGTCTTGCTGCGACATCTGTCCTTTAATCCTAGAAATATTCTTGAGGTGATAGTAAGCTGACTTTGTAATTGTTTGTATGTGGTTTTTAAAATTCAGGTCTGAATCCATGACAACACCCAAATTCCTGACCTGGTCTGAAGTTTTTAACTGAAGTGACTGGAGCTGTATGCTGATTTTAAGACGTTCCTCCTTGGGTCCAAAAACGACTACCTCAGTTTTTTTCTCTGTTTAACTGAAGAAAATTATGGCCCATCTATTCAGATATTTGCTCCATGCATTTACCCAGTGCTTGTATGGGGCTACAGTCACCTGGGGACATTGAAATGTAGAGCTGTGTGTCATCTGCATAGTTATGGTAATCTATTTTGTTTTTTTTCTATGATCTGAGCCAGTGGAAGCATGTAGATGTTGAACAGAAGGAGCCCCAGGATGGAGCCTTGGGGGACTCCACATGTAATTTTGGTCTGCTCAGATTTAAAGTTACCTATTGACACAAAATAATCCCTGCCTTCTAAGTAGGATGCAAACCAATCAAGAACTGTGACAGATAGTCCCACCCAGTTTTCCAGTCCATCAAGTAATATATCATGGTTGACTGTGTCGAATGCAGCACTGAGGTCCAATAACATTAAAACTGAAGACCTGCCATGATCTGTGTTTAAGCGAATGTCATTAGATACTTTGAGCAGAGCTGTCTCAGTGCTGTGATGTGGTCTAAAACCTGACTGAAAGACGTTAAAGCAGCTGTTGACTGTTAAGAAGTAATGTAGCTGTTGGGACACAGCCTTTTCAATGATTTTACCTAAAAAAGGAAGATTTGAAATCGGCCTGTAGTTGTTCATTGAGGTCTTTTCTAGAGTGTTCTTTTTTAGGAGCGGCTTAATAACAGCTGTTTTCAGGGTCTGTGGGAAGACTCATGAGCTTAGAGACACATTTACAATCTGTAACAGGTCAGATGCCATGACATGTGAAACTTTTTTGAAAAAATCTGTGGGTAAAACATCTAGACAGCAGTAGGAAGAGCTCAGCTGGTGTAGAATGTCCTCCAGATTTTTGTCATTGATTGGATTAAACTGCATCAAGGTGTTTAAATGGTTTTCAGACAGCACAGATCCTGAACCTGGTGTTGAGGAATTCACGGCCTGTCTAATATGCCGAATTTTCTCTGTAAAGAACAAAGCAAAGTCATTGCAGGCCCTGGCAGAGTGAAGTTCAGGTGCTATTGACACAGGGGGGTTTGTTAGTCTGTCAACAGTAGAAAACAGTGCTTGAGCATTATTTTTGTTTCTGTATATGAATATGTATTTACATATATGTGTTATTGTGTTAGGTGTTTATGTAAACCATATTATATTTGTTCATGACAATATAAAGCCAGAAACCAAATTATGTAATAATAAGTATCAGTCATACTATAGTACATAGCACAGGTGTCAAACATGCAGCCCGTGGGCCAAAACCGGCTCTCCAAAGGTTCCAATCTGGCCTGTGGTATGATTTTATGGAGTTTATTTTGAGTTCATGTGTACTTAATTTACTTTAGGTTTGATATGGTTTATTGCCAATTGGATTTTTACATTGATTTTGTTTGTGTAATATATTTTTGTATAAATGTGGATAATGAACTTTAAACCAAAAAGCTTTTAGATAGCTGACATGACAGAAATGTAACAGAGTTTTATGCAGTTTATTCACAATATTAAATGAGTGGTGACTGAAACAACACACCTCTCTCTTATTAATCCACAGTCCACCCACTCTCATTTTAGTGGCTACACAGTGCACCCTTGCCTGTGTAACCTTTGCTGCCGGTCCAGATTTCCCCTAGTTCTGGTGCCGGTAACAATTACTTGATATACTTAAGTACAGTAAATACTAGATACTCAGGACTGACAAGCAGACACCAAAAAGGTGCATTCTATACATTATATAGCCTAAAAGTCATCTAAAATTAACATTTATTTGCAACATAGTAAAGTAACCTATTATCAAAAGCAAATTAATTTTAACAAAAAAAAGGTCTCAGTTTTGAATGTCTGGGGTCACCAGAAATTTGTGATGTTAAAATGGGGTCATGAGTCAAAAAAGGTTGGAAACCACCGCATAAACACATGGAAATGCAGCTGCTCCTTTCAGTCCTTCATGACCATGTTTCATCAGGACACAAAACACAGAAATAAAAGCAACAACAGTGCATGAATACAATTAGTTTCAGGTTTTCTTCTATTTTAAACTGACTGTTTGTAACATTTAGCTTGTTCTTGTACTTTTATCACTTTGCTTCTTCTAATGACATACAGTACATACATGAATCACAGGAATTCTAATATCAGACTGCAAACCAAAGGTGTTTTATAGTCATATTTCCAACTAAAATCCTTGTATCATATCAGGTTGAGCCTCTGTTTCATTAGATCCTACAATTTTACAGAGCTTTGATTTTTTTTTTTTTTTTTTGCATGTGTCTGATTCTTTTTACAGACCGTCTCTAGACATACTGTAAGATATACTACAGGCTAATATTAATTTGAGTCTGATGTGGGAGTTCTGCAAAAATGTGCAATGACCTCATTAACGTGTTACAGATAAAGTCTCCTTCGCCTCATTTCTGCAAATATTGCTCATTTCAAAACTTACAGTTTGACAGTAGATGTTTTCTAATCTCATAAACGTCCAATTCCGGTGTGTGATTTCAGTGATGACTTTAAAGTACCAATTCACACTTGCAACAGTCGTATACTGGATCTGAATTAGCTCTAAAATGTTTATGCTGGCAAATATCTTGTCCATAAATGGGAGGCAAAGGAGGCAGAATTCAGCAGTGATTGGTTTTATTACATTTTAAATTACCTCTTCTTTAGCTGCGGTAAATTTAACCTATAACGCCAATTGTATCATATTTGATACATGAGTTTTGAAGCTCTCTAGATCAGGGGTCTTAAACTCATTTTCTTCAGGGGCCACATTCAGCCCGATTTGATCTCCGGTGGGTCGGACCAGTTAAATAATAACATAATAACCTATAAATAATGACAACTCCAAATTTTTGCCTTTGTTTTACTGCAAAAAACAAACATTAATTTATGAAAATACTTAAACTATCCAAACAAAAAAGATGTGAATAACCTGAAAAAAACTGAAATTTCTTAAGAAAAATAAGTGCAATCTTAACAATATTATGCTTCAACTTATCATTTCTACATGTGCATTATGGATCGGATCTACAAAGACACTAAACACTGAGTAACAGGCAGAAAATTGTTACAATTGTGCTTAATTTTCTTTAGACATTTCAGGTTGTTCATATTTGTTCAGGTTATTCATGTTTTATTGTTACAGGACAGGTTATAAATGTAAATATTTTCATAATTGAATGTTATTTTTTACACTAAAACAAAGACAAAAATGTGAAGTTGTCATTATTTATAGGCATAATGTAAGACTTTTTTTCACATCAAACCAAGAAGAAAATTTGGAGTCATTATACTCTGTAGGTTATTATGCTATTATTTTACTGGAGATCATATTTGTCTGTATGTGGAACTTTAACTAAAATAAATCTGACAGCCTTGACTGTGGAATTTTTGCACTTTGCTAATTCATCAAACGGGCCGGATTGGAACCTTTGGCGGGCTGCATTTGGCCCCCGGGCTGCAGGTTTGAAACCCCTGCTCTAGATGATCAGTGTGATATTTTTTTTTCTTGAAAAACCTGATGTATACAAGTAGATACATGCAATACACAGATAATCCACCAGAGGCCTTTCCAGTGACACTACAAGATTGTCAGGAGGCAGAATTTTGCCAATTTTGTAAAGAAATTACCAATTTGTTAGACATGTTTGTGTTATATTAAGTTTTTTGTTTGTTCAGAAATAATAATATTGATATTTGAAATAAAAAAAATTTGGGGTTGTTCAGAAGGACCGATAAAGGCTCTGGTTTCAAAGAGCTGGAATTTTCTGTCGATGATTTAATGGTTCAAGCTTTACAGGGTTAAGGCTCTGAATCAGTAATCTGTAATGATAATTAATACCAGACATTTCACAGTAAAAAAGAAGACCCAAAAGTTTTTATTCATATCATGGCAAAACTCAGGTATAACAACGACTACATCAGATATACTTTTACCTACTTTGAGGACAAGAATCTCAGTGTGTTTATTTCTTGAATAAGTGACTGAATGTACTTTTAATTTTAACTTTTTAGTTTTGGTTAAAATGGATCTAATTTAATGTTAAAGGGAATATTTCCACATTAAGTATCACCACCTGCTGGTCAGTTTGGTTGATCATTAAACTTGTTTTCTGTGTCAGACTAATTTAATGAAATTGCATTGTATGTCACAACAGTTCTTATGGCATTTGGCGTGCTATACATACGCGTTTTCATCCTTTTGTGTGTTTTTCAACGCCATTTGATTGCGTGTCAGATCTCCGGTTTACATATTCATAACCTCTAACCCTAGCCACTAATCATGTGGTATTTTACATGGCGTGAACATACACGTGGAAACCTTATAATGTGTACAGAAAACATGGCAATTAAAAGTGGCGTGTTATCTGCACCAGAGGCGATTTCTCATAGACTGCAAGGGAAGCTCGGCTTCCCCTAAAATTCTGAAAATTAAATGGTTAAATATGTACGGTTGTGTTGACATTTTATTGAATACAAATGTGTTGGAACACGTTCATCTCACAGACGAGTTCGTTCAGAATCAGCTTTATCACAAATCAACGGATGTGATGTTGTTCACTTCTCATACATTCCCGTTGCGCTGTTTTCTCATACAATCTCTGCTCAGTGCATTTGCCCGTAGACACTCAGCGTCCATGCACTTCAATGGGACTGAGTGGAACAGTTTCTTTCATTGCCTCAAAACTGTATGGTAATTGGATAAATGCCACAATGTTGTCCCGCCCCCGGACGCCGGGCATCTCTGTCTCTGGGGTTGAATGGAGCTGTGGGCGGAGCTCGGCCGGGCTGGACGCCAGAATCCCATGTGCTGATTGGAGGATCAGTCGAAAGGCTGAATCCCGTTTGATTGACAGCTATTTTCAGATCTCCTCCTTCACTGACACAGTTCAGTTTAATACCGTCGCACATTCTGCTGTGAAATCGAGAGAGAAACCACTACGAAATTACTCGTTCATTTCTTGCACTGTAAATACAGCACACTCATTGGACTTCCTTGTTTCAATTTAACATGATTTCAGCGTTTTCTTGTTTCAGTTACATAATTTAATCATTTCTTGTTCGAGTTTAATATCGTTTTGTAGATGGTTAAATCAATCAAACATTTTTTTCCTTCATTTGTGTTCATTCTAATGCTGTGAGTCCATTCCTCCTTCTGATTGGACCAATCCCCCAACATTTCCTGAAAATTTCGTGAAAATCCGTCCATAACTTTTTGAGTTATCTTGCTAACAAACAAACAAAAACGCACGCAAGCACACAAAGCAAAGCGATCACAATACCTCCTGGTGAAGGTAATAATGAGTTCTTGTCAATAAATGTGTGTATCCATCTTCGGCCACATCCTCCACCCCAGACAAGTAGGTTTGAAGAGGGTAAGAAGGTGTTTTCAGCCCGCTGAGGTTCCTCCCCTGTCGACCGCTTTCATGTGCTGAGCTGAAATGCTTTAATCAACAGAACATCAACGAGGGAACCGGGGTACTGTAACCCCCTCAACACATGCAACCCTTCATCCTGCTTTCCGCCAATATTTCTCTGTGTGTCTCTCATGTATCCACGGTCTGCTTCTATGCGTCTTGCTTTGCCTACACCCTCCCACAAATCTGCCCGTGCCCTGTATGCTTCATTCTTCCTCCTCATTCCTTCTCTTCTCTTTGTCTCTCCTGTGTGCCAGCACAGAGGGATCTCCCCCGGGACCGTCTTAATTAGGCCATAAAAACCAGGGAAGTGAAGGAATAAAAGAGAACATCCTCATCATGTCGTCCTGCTTTAGCGCCTCAAAATGCTGCGCGCAAGTGATAATTATGGCCAATGAACAAGATTAAAGCACAGGATGTACAATGTATGTAAGTATGCACAATTAGTTTTGAGGGGGTGGATGTATATGGCAGTCACATGTGCCTCCTGTTACACAATTACAATCTGCTGAATGCGTCTAATCCTCAGAATAAAATACGTCAAATGCTATTGCGGAGTAGCTGTTCCTGTGTTATTTGCTAAATATAAAATCAGTATTCTGTATAGGCTATAAGTATGTTTTACATCAGTAGTCGCTAATGTGTTTTGCAACAGGAAACACTGATGGCAGCAGCAAAATTTGAGAAGCTTCCTCACTTAAATATACAATTACTTGAGGCGTTACTTGCACTTAACCACTGAAGACCTGATGCTTATTTTGTGGCAGTTCCCAAATGATTTTTTTCTCTCCATTTAACCTTTCTGCAGTAATTGATCACCATTTATTATCTATTATCGTCTGTATTTTGCATTTTTCACTTTAAATCATGTATTTTCCTATATTTAATTACCTATACTTAATTTAGATGCTCATGAAAACTCACTGTGAATTCAAAGATTGTTATAGCAAACAAAGAAAACTCAAGAAAAAGTGACTTTTCCAGCAAAGATATCAATAACTGAGTGTCTCTATCCACTGTTATTTGTCAAAGTCCATGGGTTTTACTGGTGAATCAATGTTGTTGAGGATGACTGTGTTTCCATGGTAACTATGGAGCCTCTGAACATCCAAATGGGTCATATCTGATAACCATGAATAGATGACAAACTGCATTTTACATCATTTTTTTACTTGTATATGTAGAATTATTGGATCAGAAGTTATTAAATATATTACATCAGTAGACGGTTTGGGTTGTCGGTAGTTGTTTGGGTCTTTATGGGTTAATGTGAGATGAAAACTCACATTATTGACTCACGGGATTCAACTGACCAAACCAATTGGACAACCCGCTTGAGCTCCTGAGCCATAGTTTATCATGCTCTATTACGATAAACTGATAACAGATTTGAAGGATAAACAACATTATTCTCACCTTCGAAATCTTAATATAACATCTAATTTCAGAAATTATAATTTATAGTTTTCAGTTTCATCCTTCTCAGTTGTGCTACTCATAGCTGAAGTCACACTGAGGATTGCATCAAAGTAGTTTACGTTGCATTGTCGTTGCATTGTGGATGACGTTGCATCCACACATGCTGAGTGAGTACAACACTGTGCATCTAATCGAGCCCTGCCACCTCGAGTCGACCTAATAACAGCAGTGGAAAGGGGAATTACCGACCATATTTTAGCCTTTTACGTGAATATACAGGAAGAGGCCATGGAAACAGCCACAACTAGAACATCTCAAGTAATTTATGAGAGGTATATCAAAGTCCATTTTGGCAATTTTTTCTAAGAATGCTTGCAAAATGTAAAAATTGCTGAATTGAAAAGCATTGTACAGAAGAAAAATTATATAGTGTTATACAGACTGATCTCATGAAATCGTGTTGTGACGCCAGTTTATTGCATTTGGCGTGATATACGTACGTGTTTTCATCTTTTCGTGAGTTATTTAACCCTTTCATTCATAAGTCACTCCAGTGGATAGTTATTCTCCAGCTGTTCACTTGTATATTAATGGGTTTAGTTGTTTTAGTTCCATATCAGCCAACACAGTGGGCACTTATGCATCATCTCATATCCTGACATTCATACCATTACTGTAACTTTGCTGTTCTTGATAAACCTGATCTGCACTAACATGTTTGAGTGTAAATCAATTGTTGTTTGTTAGACAAGAAGGGTTTTTTTTGCACATTATCTCGATGAAGTGAGGAATTAATAGCGTTAGAATATGTTAAAAATGTGAGAAGACATCAGATTAGCAGCATTAAACATGTTTGTATTTCATTGTTTTCATATTCCTCTCTGATATTGGGTTTTAAACATGTTTCTTTACTTCAAAAATTAAATGCATGGATATTTTTGTAACTCCACAGAAAAAAAAAACCTTGTTCGCATTGTTTTTTTCATGCCTAAGGAGGAATAAAAACACTGAAGAAAAATATCTTGACTAAGGTTCTCATAATTAATGAATGAAAGGGTTAATGCCATTTGTTTGCGTGTCAATGCGCTAGCCACTAATTGTGCTAATTGCTAACCCTAAACTTAAAGGTGGGGTCTGAGATGTTTTTCTGGAGTATTTCTTACTATATTCCTTAAAATCCACTTCACACCCTGATTACAACTAATTAATTAAATGCTCTAACACAAAAATTTAAAAAATCAGTCACCTGTGGAATGGACATGACTGAAAAAACACCATCCAATCATTTTGAGCACCCACTTGAAATGACTGAACGGTGTTATGTCTATCAAACTCAACTGCCATTCACCCCTCCCCCCTTCCCCCCTCTGCGCGTACCCCTCTTCAAGCATGAATCGCGCGTTCCCAGAGGGAGTGCTTGTACAGGAAGCGAAGCCAGAACCTAGCTATAGGAGTTATATTAAGATGGAAAGTTCACCGGCAAACTGTTTTGTCACTAACATAAATTAGTAGGAAATGTAACATTAGTCACATAGGTCTGAACTGGGGCTGTTCTGTAAGAATGGGGGTGTTAGAGGAAACTGAATGTGGTATGCATGGACACGTGCGCTGGAGGCTCAGTAAGGGCCATAGCCTGCGACAGAGCCTCAGCCCGTGTAGGAGACGGCGCTGTGGCCGGGCCCGGTCCGGACCGCATATGGAGTGGAGCCGAACTCGGGTCCGGAGCAGCAGCCGGCATATTGTTGCTGTGCAGCGCTCGTGAACCCTCGGGAACAAGCATTATGCATGCCACTACTCTGGAGGCATGGCTTCGGAGGGACATCTGAAGAAAGGGCTTTGGACTTTTGAGTTGAGTATTTTCAAAATGTAGCTTGCTCGAACCATTTTTCTAAGATCTCAGACACCACCTTTAACCCCAATCCCTAATAGCGCTAGCTGCTAATCGCACTAATGGTGTGCTATTTTATGAGGTGTAAATATACACGTTGAAAGCTTATAATGCGTACAGATAACACATCAATTAAAAGTGGCGTGTTATCTCTACGCAGTTCATGATACCACATTGACTGGGTTGTGTTACGCAAAGTGTCATGACTGTTGTCTTAGATGTGTATCTATTGGAATGCAAGATCTCAACTCCCTGTAGCCACAACATCTCCTTGTGCTAGCAGAACTGACCATGAATTTATCAGTGCTGGCGTCCATGAGTTTACTGTGCATTGACACGCCATCAAATGGCGTTAAGTAACACGTAAATCCATACGTATAGCACGCCAAATGCAATAAAGTGGCGTCACATACTGTTGGGATTCTGCTGGGTTTCTGTAAATTGGCTTAGAGTCTGGTTTTGACCAACTCTATATATAAAGTGTCATGAGATAACTTTTTTGCTGTGATCTGGCGCTATATAAATAAAATTTGATTGATTGAGTGATTTGATTGGTTTTCCCCTGTAAGTCGCTTTGGAAAAAAGCGTCTGCCAAATGCATAAACATAAAAATAAACATAAACATACAACGCGATTTCATGAAACCAGTCTGTCCCAGTAGCAAGGCCTGGACTGACAGTTGGCAAGTCACATCAATAGGTTAGGTCCAATCAGAAGACGGAGTCGGATGACTTTGCGAAAGTCCAACCGATTGTTCAGGGTGGAGTCACCCAAGGAGATAATTGTCAACCGGACCTGGAATTCAGCGCTTTTTGTGACTCGAGTTCCTACGTGAGCTCTTGTCTAAAGAGACCAGCACTGATTTTTATATTTTACGTGTGATCAGAATAAATTCTTAACTTAGACCAAAGACGCACCCTGAACTAGTTTTTGGAGCTTCCAGTCAACAAACACAAAAGACCTTAACAGTACAACACTTTTCCACCAGCAATGCTTCAAAAAACACATGAAAACCTGCTCTGCCTTTGTATAATTACCATTTTACTCATGCATTGTCAACAGTTTTGATGATAAATTATCCAGTCAGTTAAAAGTTGAGCACAGTTACATTGACATATTGTAGGTGCTATCTTGATTTAAAGTATTCCACCTCCTATTATAGTGACATTACAGTGAGATGCAGCTGCCATTGGTTTCTTTAGCAGAGTGTTTTTGGAAAGTACAGACTAAAGGAGGCAGGTTGTAACAAACTGAATTATCGTTTAGTGGGCATCATCTGTAGGACATGTACTTTCTGTTTCTCAGCAGGGTTAAGTCTCGGCTGTCTAATGAGCCCATGCTGCCCTAATTACTGTTATAAAATATTAATCAGATAATGTGAGTTAGTGAGTCTTGCGGCTTTTAGGGCTGTGATGAATCGCTCCGTGTGCATTAAGAGTCTATGATCATAAATCATCATTAGTGAGTATCAACAAAGAGAAAGTGTTTGACTAAAACTGTCAGCGCCATTTATAATTTGGGTAATTATTCCACGCCGACGTCTTGAGAAGTGCCTATGTGAGTCGAACCTGCTCGGCTGCTTTCCTGCTGTGGACACGTTAATGTACGTGTGCTGTATCTTTGAGAGGCTGAGAGATGTATCGGTCTCTGCTCGTCTTTGAAATGCTTCCACTGCAGAGCTGAGGGGTCATCTGTGTGCACAAGTGCCCAGGAGCTATGGATACTAAGGCCACTGCATCCGAGACCTGTGATTGAAAATGCTGGGTCTTTGTAGTTTGCAGGTGAGGTGGCTCAGGGTGGGAGTCTTGGCAGTTGATATGCACCTATAGAGAATATTGCATCCCTTGACTGGAGGGGTTTCTGTGCTGCTATGAAGGTCAAGAGCAAGGTCTGGCAGGGAGAGGAAATGTCTACCGCTTTTATCTGATGGCTGACTGACAGGCGGGGAGAACAACAATAGTGTCGCTTCTGACAATTTTATAGTTGCAGGACTTCAGTTGGAGGGCTATTGTAAATGTTAACAGACTTCCCTCCACACGTGTGTCAGTGTGAGCGGTGCAGATCAGATGTCACAGGAAGTAGTGAAAAATCCTTAAGAGGGCTTGTAGAAGCCAATAATGTAATAATAGGTGATAACGTAATAACGGCCAATAACATAATAAATTTGCCATTTTTAAAATGTAATAGGCCAAAAACTTAACATCTGGCCAGCAACATAATAAAAGTCCTGAACCGATAATGTAATAACTTTTGGCCAGTAACATCATAACTTATTTTCTGGTTTTTACGCTATTTACCTGTTAAAAAAAAACTCTTTGCAAATGTAGTAACCGAGCCAATAACATAATAAGTTATAACATCACTGGCCAAAAACTATTACATTATCGGTTCAGTACTTTTATTACGTTACTGGCCAGATATTACATTTTTGGCCTATTACATTTTAAAAATGGCAAATTTATTACGTTATAGGTTGTTATTACATTAATGGCTTCTACAGGGCTGTTGAATCTGTGGTGTCAGAAACCAATATTTTAATCACAAGTACCACATTTTCCAGACTATAGAGTGCACCTGACTATAAGCCACACCTGAATATAAGCCGCACCCACCAAATTTAAAAGAAAAAATAGGACCGGCCAAATTAAAAGCTTTGGGAAATGTATCCAGATGCCATTTATTATCACCCAGTTATGTGTATTTGTTATATTACAGAAATAGCCCATGTTTTGGTCGTATTCCATTCAGATCTGTCAAAAATTCCAATTCCAAATTGATATCACTGATACTGATTTATTGGCTCAATCCACTTCCTATCTGTTATAATGGGAACATTTTTCAAAGTGGCACCAAATCCAGAATCAGATCCAGATCCAAATAATTTCACTAACTTTTGTTGACATCATCATAAAGAAGCTGTATACCAAGTTTGAAGTCAATCAGAATTGTAGTTTCGGAGAAGAAGACGATTGAAATTTTTGTAACGGACGACAGACGACAGACGACAGACGACGACGACAATAAATGGCATCTGGATACATTTTCCAAAGCTTTTAATTTGGCCAGTAAGCTACAGGGCCGTTGGTCCTATTTTTTTTATTTCCAAACAGTGCCTGTAACACAGCAGTAAAACAGCAGTAACACAGCTGGTTAAAAAACCCAGAAAAGTCATTGATCTGTATCTTCATCTTCCTTCTGCTCATTAAAACCACTGAAGTCATCTTCTTCAGCGTCGGAGTTGAACAGCTTCAGTAAGGCTCTGTCACACACCTTCTCAGTCTCTCTTCCATTGTTGCTCAATGGCACTTGCATGCTGCAGCTCTATTTCCTTCTTAGACAGATGCATCGATTGCTTTAACTTAAAAGCTGCATCATATGCATTTTTTCGTGTGTTTTCCATGATGAGGGTTTGTACAGGACACGCAAAATGATTGTTAAAAGTTAAGCTTAAAACTGCTCCTCTTCATCACCTCTTCCACCTGTCTGTCTCGCTTTTGTGCTTCCTGCTAGAGCGCCCCCTGGAGGCCGTTAGTCTGTAAAACTCTATACTTGAACCGCAATGTTGTATCAGCTGCAGGGTTCAAAGTGTGAGAGAAAAGTAGTGGCTTATAGTCCAGAAAATGGGGTATTCAATTGTATTCAAAGTATTTTACCTGTATTCATTTGCATGCCATGGATGTAAGGATTGTTCCAGAGTAGCTGACTTTTTTCCTGAGAGAACCGCTACAAAAAGACGTGCGTTCATGGAAAGTTTTCAAAACATGGTGGACAAAAGTACACGAGTGGAAAATTTGGGACATTCTGGGAAATAATTTACATATTCTAAGAAAAAGTTACACATTTATTTATGATAAATTAATGTAAAATGTAAATTAAAAAATTGTCCAATCTAGATAGGGACCAGTAAAATTTTACCCTATCGTGAACAAAGCCAAAAAGGTGGGCTCTGACGTGACTAGAATAATGTTCTAAATATGGTAAAAGGGTGTGGTCTACAACTAATGCCGCGTTTCCACTACGAGGAACCGGTTCAACTTGACTCGGGTACCAGATACTATTCCTGGAGATTGTTTCCATTGTAGGATACTACCAACTTTACAGTACCTGGACGTCATAGCGATACAGCGCGTTACTTCCGTGTCGTCTACTCAGAGAGTCGCTGATAAACTCGCTCGTTGTGTGTTGTCTTGTCAAATTCATGCTGAATTTTTACATCGGCCACCAAAGACTGAACCTCCTGACTGAATGGTGTAGTTTTGCGGGCTGTCATCATGTGGATTAACCTACCGCTATATTTACTGTAAACTTCCACATCTGTTTTTTGTAATACGGCAGGTCACAGAAGAGACAACTCTCTGACCAATCAGTGGTCTGCAGTGTTTACACGTCACATTTTAGTATCTGTTCCCCAGTCTTGGAACCTCGGTGGAGGTGATACCAAAAAACTAGTACCAGGTACCAGATTCCAGGTCCTTTTTCATAATGGAAATGCAAAAAGGCTGAGTCCAGTTGAGTCGAGCCAAGCCAGTACCACGTAGTGGAAACGCAGCATAAGACCCAACCTATTTTTGGACAAATAAAAATGGCCTCCCTGAGGAAAAAGTTGTTTCTGCAGATATCATCTCAGTGTTTTTTTTTTGTGTACAAATAAACACTTTATGCGGCTCGAATTCTGCTCGATCTCCGACTTTGACTTGACTCTGTGTGCATTTACTTGACAAAGCTACATAGATTAGGGAGTACAGAGACATAAATTGAACATGCCAGAGTACAGAGTGGAAGAGCGTCAAAAGGACCAAAGATGTCTCCCACCTGCGGCCGTAAATTTTACACGACAAACCTACAGCTGATTCATCTCCAAAAGCAGTTTTCCTCTTGAATCGAAGCTAATGAGGCCACAGAGCTCCGTATCTCTTTATCTCATTTCATGGCGTTTCTTCAAGACTCTGTAATTATCACCTGAAGGTTTTTAACAGAAATGAAGCACCGTAGGAGTCATTTCATCGAGCAGACCATTCAATCTTAATTCCGGTTTGACCTTTATACCTGCGCTCTTCATTTGATTAGAGCTCAGAACTGAGGCAAAATTTCAGATGAGGGCATTTTGCCAACGAGCATGGGTTTTTAATGACAAGTAAAATGAAAATTAGTTGAAATTAAAATTAAATTGTCAGTCACAGGACAGAACCTGAAACAAAATCTGCTTCATTCCTCTGTTTGTGATGTACGGGGATGCAACTGCTTAGAGAAAAATAGAATCTTTAATTATACTGCCTCATAAAACCTATGTATTTTAATGGTTTCTATACAGTATTGATCTTCCAAACTTTCAACTGCAGGGGAATACTGTACCTGAACACACCACCAACAAACCAATGCTATCTCCACAGACTGTATTGCTCATTGACTAAAGTACAAAGCTTACTGTTTATACACATCTGTATTATAGTATCATCAAGTTTTCTTCTTCTAACTAAAACTCACAGCTGCTTATTTTGACAGTTAGTGAAAATAACACTGTTGAATGCTACGCTCCTGGCAGGTTTTTGAGTCCGAGTTCAAGCCACGACTCATGACTTTGTAACGTTCCAGGCAAGTCACGCCAAACTGCCTGAGCGCAAGGAATTAATAATAATAATATATATAATATTATATAATAATAATAATTTCTATCCCAGGGGTGTTTGTTCTTTGTTTATTTGAAGGAAACAGAGGAGGAAAAATGGCGCATAACGCAAGAGAAGCTGTTATAACTTTTATGTTACATTATTTGTATATTTAGATACGTATTTTGTATTCATTTATTCTTGCACTCAATCGACTGAAAACTAGCTCACGATAGAGTAGCTGCTGATTATCCAGAACATTTGTCGATAAATAACGTTAGAGCAATACCTTGTTTTAATAAACAATTTGCATAAACACCACAGCCATGGGGGCCGCCATTGTTGTTTCATGGGCTATGTGATGTCAGAGTGCAAAACTGGGAGTATGTCAATCTAGTACGAGTTCACGGGTGGGAAGTCAAAGCTTTGACTGCCATTTCAGTGCATTTTCACTGCTAGAAGGTTGAAAAAACACGGGTTACAGGTTGCCTAAAATGCAGCATTATAACCTTCATGTATTACATCAGCTGATAGTTTACATTATAGCTCTGTTAGCTTAGCTCTGTTTTTAGATGAAAAACAGCCACAGTAAAACTTAAAATCACCTCAGTTTTCTGTTTGGTTTGGATTGTTAATAGTTGCACTAAAGATCTGTTAGAAATCAAACAAACAAGGTCAGAACTGTCACAATTTAGTCTGAACCATGGATCAACAAACGTCCAACTTAGCAACCTAGCTAAGATAATAACACCACACAATAACTTAATACTTAAAACCTTCTTAGGTTGAACTGGGGACTCCTATTTTTCGGGGCATTTAGCCGTACGAGCTTCTCCCGGGGGTGTAGTTTAGGGTTAGGGGATAACCGGATTATGACACCACGCCGACTCAAGAACCTGCATCAAACACATCAGTGACGCACGACGTAACCCCATCCCCAAAAATAGGAGTCATGTATAAACTGACTAAGGCACAGGTGTCAAACATGTGGCCCGGGGGCCAAATCCGGCCCGCCAAAGGGTCCAATCTGGCCCGCGGGATGAATTTGTAAAAAACTGCAAAAATGACACTGAAGACATTAATAATCATTGGTGTCAAAATCATTATAATTCAGGTTCCACATACAGTCCAATTAGATTTTAAGTGGGTCAGAACCAGTAAAATATTATCATAATAACCTATAAATAATGACAACCCCAAATTTTCTCTTTATTTTTTTATGTAAAAAAGTAAAATTACATGAAAATGTTTACATTACCAAAATATACATTTACAAAAAAATGTGAATAATCTGATCAAATGTGAACAAATGGAAATGTCTTAAGAAAAGTAAATGCAATTTGACCAATGTTCTGCCTGTTACTAAATGTTTTGTGTGATTGTAATGCACGTGTAAATGATAAACTGATAAAACGAGGCATAATATTGTTAAAATTGCACTTGTTTTTCTTAAGACAATTCAAGTTGCTTATGTTATTCAGATTTTTAAGGAAGCTTTGTAGATGTAAACCTGATCATAATAGAATTGTACGTTTTTTTTACTGTTATTATTTTACTGATTCGGCCCACTTGAGATCAAATCGGGCTGAACTAAAATGAGTTTGACACCCCTGGACTAAGGGAACACCGAAAGTACAAAATATACGCTACTGCAACTGATTTTGACTACTAGAGGGCTTCCTTTGCATGCTTTCAACAACAAGTGTTTCTAATATTTATCACTCACTTTCTTTGGCTCTAAAATTCTCAGCCCATCTCATCCTTTTCTGACACTTTGGTAACATACATTCTAAGCCATATTTGAGTATTTTACAATAGGAATACAACATATAGCGCCTTCAAAAACTGTCAAATTAAAATGGATAATTTCAGTGACTAATTTTGTCAGATCAGGACACATCAGGCAAACTGATAGAATCAATCAAACTAAAAAAGTAAGAGAGGTCAAAGGAAAAATAGAACTGTTTTGGATACAGAAATATGTGAATAACATGATATTATAATGTATGTTGACTTGTATATCATTGTAGATAGACCATTTGAACACAACATGTCCTATTTTTTCTGTTCAGCTTCTTTTATTTATTTATTTATTTATTTGCAGATTCAGACCTGCCGCACATTCAAGACAAATATGGAAAAATACCTTTGCAGAAACCAAATATGACTCTAACAGACACCAGTATAGGCCGCGCCATGACCTTTCCTCACTGGTTGAGAACAGAGTTGTTTTGTTACTAAGCCACAATGTTAGATGGTGGTTTACCAGGTTAATTGAGTTATCAGAGTAAAGTAAAAGCGTTCATGGTGATTCATCACACCGACAATTACAGTTTTCACCTAGTTGCTATGGTTACGGTGATTTTCAATGGGATCGGAGAGATCAGTCGCCACTTCCTCCCTAACAGTGACTTTATCTGTCACAGACTATGAGTGTAATTAATGAGGCAGAGATTATGTGGTTCTTAATGTTCTGTTCGGAGGGTGTTTGCTGATCAAGGCCATGGAACATGATGTACAAATATTACAATTTGGCTAATTGTTAGTGTATGTGTCATGTAACTTAGATGTGATACAAGTTTGTATAAGCTTCACTGAAACCTGCTTTTACGAGCCACTAATCCACTTTTGGAATTTGATGAGTATTTTTTATAATAATTAGTGTATATTGGACATTTACTGATGTTACTGGGTTTACCAGGGTAGGAGTAATAGTCTGTACTCATCATGTTTTTCTAATCTTTGTATTTATTTTTTACACTAAAGATACATTGATTAAACTGTAAACTTGTCTGGGCTTCTTGTTTTATGTCAAAACTTACACTGAAGTGTTTTCAGTGCGAGTGTCTGCAGATAATAACAGAAGTTAAGGTTCATTCAATCAAAACAATAATAAAATACATAGTAATAAATGATACTGTGGGGTGAACTATATGGACATTTTAGATATATTTTTTTAATAGTGTTGAATAATGGACAGTAACATATTTTCCCACAAACCCTACACAGTGAAGTTGACCTTCCGGCGAGAAAATGTCATTGCTTCATCATTTTGTCCTTTTACATACATTTGAATGAATTCTTGTGTTAAGGCCAAATACATGTTTTGTTCCATCACTGTGACCTACTGGATGGTGACGGTGGATGAGAATGCCTGATGGCAGGGACTCCAGTGAGCTGCCTTCATGAAAATTTTAGGGGAGTTACACAGTACATTGAACATGAATGTACATATAAAATCACATAGAAAGCACTCTCCAGTCCATTACTTGCTTGCATCATGACAGGTATCGTTCTTTGTAACTTTAGTCAAATGTAACAACACATTTATTGAATTTCAGTATCATTTGACAGCAGTAGTTTAAGAAATGTTAAACTATAGATGATAATATATAGCTGAAATATGACTATAATACGTGTGTATGTATATAGATGATGATTACTTATTATTATTATTATTATTATTATTATTATTATTATTATTATTATTATTATTATTATTACCCCGCCCCCCAAAGGGAAGGCAAGGTTTTCTGGACTATTTGTTTGTTTACACTCTAGCAGCAAAACTATTGGTTGAATTCATACCAAATTTGGGTTATAGATTGCCAGGGACCTAGAATAGATCTGATTGCATTTTGGGAAAAGTAGGTCAAAGTTCAAATTTTTTATGAATTTTGAAAACATTTTTTTCCCTATTTACTTAGAAAGGGTGACATTTCACATGTCTGTAGCAGCAAAACTATTGGTTGAATTCACACCAAATTGGGTTTATATATTGCCAGTGACCCAGAATAGATGTGGTTACATTTTGAAGAAAGTAAGTCTAAATTCAAATTTTTCATGAATTTTTTAATATCTTTTTTTTTTCTTCATTTACTTATGATGGGCGAAATTTCAAATGTCTATAAAAACATAAATTGCATTTCAATTTATTTAAAATTTGGCACATATATAGAGACAATTGATATGTTGACATCACGTGGATTGATTCCAAAATAATCTATGATACGTGCAACAGGTTTGTTGTGCCTGGCACCACTTATTATTATTATTATTTTACATTACTCTTTTGGTACCAAACCAAATTGATATGACCACCAAATTTAACATTTACTCACATTTGGTGCTTGGTAGGTGTAAATGTCACAAGTCAACCCAATATAAATGAACCTGGTTTTGACTCTAAGTTGGATAAATACAACTTAAAAAAAAAAAAAAAAAAAAAAAAAAAGACAACAAAAAAACCCCAGTCACTTTCCATTTCTAAGAATCAGTTGATAAGATTAAAGTCTGCGGTACCACGGCAACATGAGTGTTTAATTCAGTTTTCAAGGCCTCTTTCTTTTTCATGACAGGGGTTTGTTAACTCCACTGAGTCCAAATGTGAAACAAAAGTCAAACTAAGGTTGAAATGTGGCCCGATGTTGTGATCGACATGAAAGATTGATTTCATTTGAGTGCAGGTTTTCCAGAGGATCGACTCAATTGGAGAAATTCAAAGCATGTATGAAAGTGGGTAGAAATTATTTAACACTCCTCTTGGTAAAGCTTTGGTCACCCTCACTTTGAACTTCTGCCACATCACAAATGCTAGAATTCACCATGCGCACATTCACTGAGCAGGTCAACACATCTCCATCATCGGCGGTGACCCGGAGTCACCTTGTCTCTTTTAAGCTGTTCTGAAGGGTCATACATTTTCTTTCCATTTCCTGCATGTGTTTCTATTATTGATGAGTGTAGGCCCATCCTCCGGCGTGGAAAGGCCTGTACAGATAGACTCATCCTGTAAAAAGTAGTCGAACGGCCTAGGAAAAAAGCTAAATATTCTTCCAGACAGAAGCACTTACATCAAGAAATTGACCATTTATAGTAAATGGTTTTACAGTTATATTTAGTAGAAGAGGTTCTACTGTTCAAGGAAGCTCTCAATGTATCTGAGCTGCAGCGAGGAGTCTACTGAGAGCTAATCCCCCATAATAAACATTTTATATATGAACATAAAATCCTCATTAGATCAACAACGCGAAGTGGTGGTGAGGCAGGAAGCAGTGATGGCAACAGAAAACTCACAGTGGTAGAGAGTATGAGCTTGAAATGTCCCCTTAACTAGAGCTGGGTAAAAAAATCAATTTGATAGACTTTAGATTGATTTCTTCTTAATTTTGCGTAATCGACGAATGGTGGACGAGATCGATGTTTTTAGAGCAGGGCTGCGAATAAAGGATCCGGAAACCCCCGACGCGGAAGCACGGCCAGCTCCGTCTCGCAAGCCCCTCGCGGAGATGGGGCATCTTGGTCGTGCTCGCGATGGTTCTGGCACGGGAGGAACGCGGAGGAAGGGTGGGGAAAACCCCTCCGCAGGAAGTCTTCCCGGCCGCAAACTCAAACTCATAGTGCGGAGGAACTGGCTGGTGGAGGCGGGTCACGGAAGTCAGGCCTTTCTAGAAATATTAACTTCGATCACCTGTGGCTGAGTGTGGAGCAGAAATCATGAAGCTCCACCCAACCTCCCCCTCCAGTGAGTTTTTTGTACCAAGGGCCCAACATGATTCTGTTTCGCAGGGGCAAATTGGTGTCGGTGCCCCAGGGTGATAGTAATGTGCCTTAAGGCTGGATGCACCAACCATGAAACAGAGTAAAGATGACGAAGAAGTCTGTTCTGATCCACTGGAGAAACATGGACATGTTGGTGTCCTGTTTATTATTTAAAAGCTCATTCATCTATTTACTGCTGAAATGTCATATTTATTTCCTTTCTAATATTGATTGATTCTGTGTTGCATGGCTGCAGTAGTCAAATAATCAAGTTACAACTCAGAATTGTACTTTGGTATCACTAAATGAATCTGAATCAATCAATACTGAATCGAATCGCAATTAATCGATTCAGAACCTTATAAACCTTACGAAATTGAATCGATTAAGGAAATTGGCCATGATACCCAGCCCTATCCATAACTGTGAATGCACGCAATCATTCATCTATGTAGCCAATCAGCATGAGGCAAGTACCAGCATCAACCAATACAAGCTCGGCCTGAACTAACCCTACTTCACTGTCATTTTACAATGTCTGTTGTCTTTTACTATTTCAGTCCAGACCTGCAACTGCTCTGAATTAAGCAGGAATTAATGAGGGAAGCAATGTGCATCCACTTATGCTTATGTTTATATGAATCCAAACAGACTGATTTAATGCCTCAGGTGTGATTTGAGCTGTTGTGAGTTCAACCGAATTGAATTCCACTTCATACACTTCAATTGTATAGCTTATCAGAAACTGCAAGGCCTTATGTCTTTAAGAATTTATGCATTTTAAAAAACAAAGTATAATGTTGAACAAGCAAGTAGGGTGGGGTTGTTTTGTAGATGCCTGATGCTACATGATGAGAAGGTGCTGAGGTAAGGAAGATGTTTGTGGATGGTCTGGGATTTGAAGAGCCTAATGCTACGTTCAGACTGCTGGAAAATCTGGCCTAGATCCGATTTTTTTTGCCCATGTGACCTGTACCTGATCTGATAACCCCTTTAGCCCTACCGGCCCACCCGTGGGCCTAAAAAATTTTATTAATATTCATCTACTATAAAAATATAATAAATCAGGACAATGGATGTTTTTTTCAACTTTTGCTCAAAGTTTAGACCCTAATGTTAATAAAAGTACATCAAAAGTGTATTTTAGTGCAAACTTTAACGTTCAAACATGATTTTTAATCGTTGTGGGGTGAAATATACGCTATTAAAAATCTCCAACATGAACAATTAATTTATGCATATCATCGTCAATCCAGCCGGAAAAAAACAGGTGAGGATAAAAAATTCTAATTTCCCTTTTAGTTTGTTACAGTTTACTCAGGCATAGTAATAGATACAATATTTTAGACAATGGGAATAGATTCTGTGAGGTCTCTAAATGTCCATAGACACCAAGAACATCCATATGAACCTTATTGTAGTGAAGTAATTTTTCATTTACTTTGGGTATGTCTTTTTAGGCATTTTACCCCTGAAAATATGGTCAGGGTTAAACAGGTTAACCCTGTAAAGCCTGAACCAGTAAATCATTGACAGAACATTCCAGTTCTTTGAAACTGAAGCCTTTATTGGTCCTTCTGAAACACCAAAAAAATTGTTTTTTAAACATAAATTTCCATGTCTGAGTTTGTATCATATTTGATACATCGGGTCTTTGGACCGGGTTTTTGAACAAACAAAACATAATATAACACAAACATGTCTGACAAATTGGTAATTCCTTTTCAAAATTGGCAAAGTTTTGCCTCCTTCCTCATTAATGACAATCTTGTAGTGTCACTGGAAAGGCCTCTGGTGAATGAATTCCTGCCCCCTGGTGGATTATCTGTGTATTGCATGTATCTAATTGTATACACAAGGTTTTTCAAGGAAAAAAATCTCACAATGATCATGTAGAGGGCTTCAAAAGTCATGTATCAAATATAATAGTTTCAGTGTTATAAGGTTTGAGACAGTTTGAAGAGCACAAATCCCATTTTTTCAAATCCAACTCAGGCCACTTTCATATGTGGTCCTAAGTCCGATACGTATCTGACATTTTGCAATGCAACTTCAGTCTGAATCGTAGTGATGTGTGGATCGATACTGAAGTACTGATATCTCCGATACCAGATCTTTACACTCTAGAATCGATTCACAAA
Organism: Sphaeramia orbicularis; assembly: GCF_902148855.1. Classification (NCBI taxonomy): domain Eukaryota; kingdom Metazoa; phylum Chordata; class Actinopteri; order Kurtiformes; family Apogonidae; genus Sphaeramia; species Sphaeramia orbicularis. The sequence continues at coordinate 18,655,096 of NC_043975.1, forward strand.
TCAAAATATTGATACTTTTGATACTTTGGTCATTTGAGGTCATGTATAACTAATTAATCCCTTGAGAACAGGGCTGAAGAAATCCAAACACTTATGTTTGGTTTGGTTGAAACAGACAGCAGATGGGATCGCACTACTGGTGCTCAACTGTGAGAATAAATCGAACAGTGTTTATGATAGATAATGTTGGAAATCAGAAGACTTTCCCCATATTTTTGGGAATATTTTAAATTGCAAACCAAATTAAATTAGTTCTTTGACAGATTATTTGAACCTAAGTAATATGCTTTAGGAAGATTGGGGAAAAAGAAAGAAACTGTGCATGTGTGAGCTATGCATATTGTTGCTGTTGGGCAGAAACCTCGTAAGTAAATTTTTGGTCTTTTTTTAAATAACATGATTCTATTGGTAAGTCTTCACATTGGCCTGACGGTTTTAGAAATATTTAACCTATTGTTAAAACAGCTTGTGACCACATCTCTTTACGCCATTCATTAGCTTAGAATGTACATGGTTTTTCCAGTTTTGGACATGAGAGGTTTCTGCACAGTAACGATATACAAAATGAACCACGGTGTAATGCATTTTAAAATTTCTTGTCATATGTAAAGTAGTGCGGTCAGTCCTCACCTATCACCGAGGTTAGATTCACTCTGAATATGTGATGCCACATGTATGTTCATAACAAATGACATTCAGCCATGTTGGGAGCTCCAGTACAGACGGTGGCCTTTAAAATCAGATCTGGATTCAAATTGCGAGCTCTAATTTGGAGACTGCTCTGTGAATGTGAAAATGGGGGAGAAGGAGGCATGCTGGGTCAGTTCCCTGGATCCTGTTTCCGCCAGTGAAGTGCTGCCAACTAGGCCACTCGCCAAAACTGAAGCAGCGATGAAACTTTGAAGAGAACAGCTGGGACCTAACCCCACCTTCTGACGTTCCTCTAGTGAAATCACTAAAATGAATATGCTCCATATTCACAACTCGGATCACAAGTACGGTCTCGAATCAGTGATTTACATCAGATCTGCTGCCCTGTTCATGAGACAGAGCAGATCATATGAGGTGAAAAGCCACTACTCATAGCTTTTGTGATCTCGGCATCACTGTGCATTAAAGGAGTGATATATGGAATTATACATTTTAAAACATTTCCCTGTGGTCTACATCAACTGTAAATGCTATGCTTGGGTCTGAATTCTTCATTAATTCAACTCCACAGGTCCATCTTCAATCCTATTTCTGATTAATGACATGAGAAAGGTGAGCGCTGGCCCTTTAAACGCACATGGCCCCGCCCCCTCCAGGTTGTTAACTGTGCTGCTCTGTCCCATTCAACCAACAACTAAACATTTTAGGTAATCGGCTCAAAGTTTGGACATATTTTCAGTTTTTACTTCAACCACTGCTGCTTATAAACAATTATGGTGTACTCTGAGAAATGTCGACTCGGTGGGTAACGGCAAGTGTGATTTTCAGTCACCTTTTAGACCCCCTTTTTGGTTTTACCCCTTTACATGGTTTGTACAGTTTGTTTTGTTGCCAATTTGTGACCCCTGTCCATGAGTTTTTTTCTCTTTTTTTGTTTGTTTTTTGGGGAGAAACATAACAATCCCATACATTTCAAATTCAGAAAATGATCATTATGTATTATTAAACCCATAAAGACTCAAACAGACACTGGCGACCAAAAGCATCTACTGATGTAAATTGTTAAATAACTGTTGATCCACTAATCCTATCAATACATGTAAATAATTCAGGTAAAATGCAGTTTGTCATCTTTTCATGGTCCTCAGATATGACCCATTTAGACATTCAGAGGCTCTGTAGTGAACTTAGAAACACCATCATCTTCTACAACATTGATTCACCAGTAAAACCCATGACATTTAATAAATAACAACAGATGGAGACACTGGGTTTATGTTCAGCTTATGATAGATTTTACTGAAAGTCACTTTTTCTTCAGTTTTTGATATAATAACGCTGAACTTTAATCGGAGTTTTTATGGACATGTACATGATCAGTACATTAACCCTTTCATGCATAGGTCACTCCAGTGGACAGTTATTCTCCAGCTGTTCTCTTGTATATTAATGGGTTTTGTTGTTTTAGTTCCATATCAGCCGACACAGTGGACACTGATGCACCATCCCATACACTGTAATTCAGACCATTACTGTAACTTTGCTGTTCTTGATAAACCTGATCTGCAGTAACATGTTTGAGTGTAAATCAATTGTTATTTGTTAGACAAGAAGGTTTTTTTTTTGCATATTATCTCCATGAAGTGAATAATTACGAGTATTAGAATATGTTAAAATGTGAGACGACATCAGATTAGCAGCATTAAAAATGTTTTTATTTCATTGTTTTCATATCACTTTCTGATATTGGGTTTTAAACACATGTTTCTTTACTTCAAAAATTAAATGTATGGATATTTTTGTAACTCCATAGAAAAAAAAACTTGATTGCATTGTTTTTTTCATGCTTAAGGAGGAATAAAAACACTGAAGAAAAAAATCTTGACTAAGGTTCTCACAATTCATGCATGCAAGGGTTAAATATAGGAAAATAGATTATTTTCACGGAAAAAAAGGAGATAATATGACAATAAATGGTGATAAATCACTTAAGAAAAGTTAAATATAGAGAAAATAATTTGGGAACCGCCACAAAAGTCACACTGGGTCTTTATGGGTTAAAGTCAGACAAAACACCAGTTATAACCACAGCTAGCTTGATAGTCATTCTTCTGTCTCCTTCTTGGTCTTCACTAACTTCCACTGGGACATGGACTGACATCCCTTTTCCACCAACACAGCCTTTACTCAGGAACAGGGGGCAAAACACACTGCATCATGGCTGTATTTAATAGGATAAACTGCAAAACTGGTGAACCAAATGATTATCTACTACAAACTCAACAGTAATCCTATTGACTCACCAAAGAACCAAGTGGCTGAAGGCCAGGATGCATTCAAAGGCCTTGCTGCTGTTTTTCCGCATTAACCAAAATGTGTGAATAAATCACTAATGCTATTACACTCTGAATTTAATTCAAGTCCTAGGCCAAGGTTGGACATTATGTGCTGTTGCTGTTAGCGTATAGATACAGTGTATGTGTTGGAATGGGTATCATTGGTATTCTCTTCAGTAGTTTTTAAGTTATGGTTACAGTTCATGTTGACAACAGAAATATTCCCTTTATTTTCTCATTTGTTGCTCCTTTAATTAATATATAAGCTAAATATTATTCTTTAATAGTAACGTCCAACGTCTTGTTTTGAACTAATCACTAATCGGCTAAAATTTGCTTAGAGGTCTTATTTATGTCTTTGTGCATAAGAAATCAATCTAAGTGAATCCCCAAAGGAACTTTGTGTTGGTAAATGCAAGTTATGCAAATTTACAGGATTTCAGTTCTGTTGCAACCGGTTGATGGTCATATGAACTATGTTTTCAGGTCAAAAATGTCCAATTTCATCACAATTAATGCTATATTTTCATGTCACAAATGGCCAAGTTATTTTTTAACTAGGGATGTCCGATAATATCGGCCCACCGATATTATCAGCTTGATATTGGCATAAAAATGTAATATCGGTGAATATCGTTATCGTTTTTTTTGCCTATCATTAAAACCAATAAAATAATGCCTTGATTTCGCCGGCATTTACCGACGCATAAATGAAGCATTGTTTGTAGCTGAAAGAAATGTGCAGTTTTCAAAACTGTACAGTAGAGCTGCCACACTGTAATAGACTCATGGAGGGAGGGAGAGAAAATAAATAAATATGGCATTTTTTCCACAACTTAAGTTGAAGTGTGTATTCTGTGCACAGACAGTGTTTACATTTTGAAAGCCTTGTTGCATTTGAGAATGCATCCAATGGGGCATCACAATAAAATTAGGCATGATGTGTTAATTCCATGACAGGAGATATGTGATGTCACCTAAAATTAGTTTAATATCCCACATATATCGGCAGCGGTATCGGTAGATATCGGAATCGGAAATTAAGTGTTGGACAATATCGGCATATCGGTTTTTGGCAAAAAAGCCAATATCGGACATCCTTAATTTTAACTGAATTTACCTGAAAAACAAATATCCTATTCTTTTAGATTCCCCAATTTTTCTTACAAGATTCTATCCTACATATCACATGTTTTATTTTTACAGGTTGCAATATGGAGTATGGTGCTGATCCATCCTGCTTATGTTACGCCAATACATACATTAAGAATGTCACACATCACTTTTTAAATCAACAGTTTTCTAATAATAAGCATTTTTATAAAGAAATAATAATTCTATATTGTTATTTACTGTTTAGTATGATGATAAACTATACAATAAATAATTATGATACTAGTTTTTGCACAGGGATCATTTCTGGAAACGGTGACATGGCTGCCGAGCATCAGTATGATGGGATCTGTAACAACCATGTCACATCCGTCCACTGCCACATTTTGTGTTTTTGTGTCAGCTGTTATTGTTTTAGATCCACAATACTAACATTTATGAATAAGAGGAGAATTAGCAATAGTAAGTATATAAGTTTATTACTAATAAAGTACTGGTACTGACCAGATCATCATGGGTAATGTCACGTCCGTCCACCAGCAAAAGTTTTCACATACGTGCTATTCAAAATCCAATATTTCTGAAAATATAGCTTCCACTGTCAAATAATATCCGTAGTCTGTGCACAAATGTATTAGCATTATTTCAACACAGTTCTATGCATTTCTTACAACTTTGATTTTTTGGGACAAAAATGGCCACTCATTTGACCCCTTAAGTAAATTTTAGCTGATAAGCTAAATAATATTCTTTAATAGTAACATCCAACATCTTGTTTTGAACTAATCACTAATACAGACTGATTTTGTGGTGATGCACAGTGTGAAATAGGTGTAACATTAACTGGAAATTACAGTTATTTTTCACACATCACTTTGAAGTATAACACTGAAAGCCACATTTTTTTCTTCTTCAATATTTTGACAGTTTAGTTTTCTTGCAGCTTCAACATCATGAACATATGTGTTATAGTGCAAATGACAGATAAACCTCTCCATCATCTCAAGAAAAACAAAGAAACCGTCAGTCTATCAGAAACTAATGTAGAGTCTGATGGATGAAGGATCTTCTGTTCCACTGCATCTGCTTCTCTGCTTCATCAGAATGGGATGAACAGGATTATCTGGACCAACATGTTCAACACATTACTCAGTGTCGATCTCACCACCACAGATCAGATGTCGATCAAATACCCAAACAATCAGCTGGCGAATGGTCACTTCTAATCATGACCTTTTCGTCCGTATTTTGGCTTAGACGACAGATGAACTATACAAGTGAAGCTCAAACTGTGCATTCTTCCATCTTTACTTGATGGATTATTGCTCGATGTCGTGAAAGCCTGCTAAAGACTTGTTGCATGCCAGTGAGTGAAGTGTACATATTAACTATTTAAGAGTTAAAATAACATAAATCAATCACAGATGGAGACGCCTCAGTAAGAAATGGAGTTGGTGAGAAATCTGCAAGTCCATGCTTTTGCAGTAGTAATGGATAGGAAATCAATTTTCTTAATTTCCCTTGTACCATTAGGAAAAGCAATAATGGTGGAGTTTATCAATACTCTGGTCTTTAATTATTTAGCCAGGGGCCCGTTTAATACCAGGTTTTTACCCATCCTAAAGAATGAAGTTGTTGGAGTTGGAGTATTTATGTGTTATTAAGTGTTTTTTACCAAGTGTTATATTCGGAAAAACAAAGGAGCTCTTTCACATTTGAGATCTGTTTTTTTGTGTGTGTGGTACATGTATGCAGGATGTGATTTGTTGGAGGGTATGTGGGGAATCAACCCCCTCTCTGGTTTTTACATCCCTACTTCTGCTTAATGAATTTCATCCTTGGGGTGAGGGGGGGACAACCCACCAATGTAAATAACAGCAGGTTGTGACAGTTTTCTTCCACCTATACCCTACATTACTGGCACTAACGTTCACCTGAACCCAACTGTCGCAGTCTCAGAATTTGCGAACCTCCCCATGCACTGGGGCGACGTAAAGGGGAGGGGTAAATGTGACAAATTCATGGGGCCCATGAAGAGAGGTGATTAAAACACACATTCAGAAAAGGAGAGGTGTGCAGGATCCCCCAAAAACTGATAAAAAAATAAAGGAAGGTCCGCACATCCTGTGAACCCCCAAAGAATTTATTAAACAATGTGATGTTTTGGGCCGAGGCCTTTCATCAGACTGACTGAATTCATGGGGCCCAGCATTTGTGGGGGGCCCATCAAGTTGTGGAGTGGGTTTAGCGGATACAGGTTAGAAGTTGGGAAGATTTTGTGTACAATAGAGGAATAAAACCCAGGAGTTGGACGTGAAAGTATGTAAAGTTTCATTTTTGTTTCACGCCATCGTTACGTTAGTTATGGACTGCACCCCCATGTGTATAACTGCACCCCCCGGACAACCCCCCCCCCCCCCCCCCCTCTTTTTTTTTTTTTTTTTGATAAATCGCACCCTTCATGTACGTACTACAATTGCACTGTTTACACCAGTACATCGTTGTTTCATGTCTACCCTGTTACATTTGCACTGTTCACACTGTAACACACTTACAAATGTTTACATTGTTTATATTACTACTACTACATTTGAACATTTTATAGTACCGTACATTTTTAAATCATTCATACAGTCTATCTACTTTTTAGCTTACCAGCTGACAGGCCATAAGCTTTTGTCGTCATGCGGTGTCCAGTGGCATCGTCGTCGTCGTCTGTCGTCATCATCTGTCGTTCGTTACAAAACTTTTAATCGTCTTCTTCTCCGAAACTACAATTCCGATTGACTTCAAACTTGGTATACAGCTTCTTTATAATGATGCCAACAAAAGTTAGTGAAATTATTTGGATCCGGATCTGATTCTGGATTTGGTGCCACTTTGAAAAATTTCCCCATTAAAAGAGATAAGAAGTGGATTGATGCAGTAACTCAATAAATATAAATGATATTAAGTGTAAATTTCTACAGTCCAGCCCTGATGGGGAGATGACCAAAACATAATGACCACATGCTGATCAGGATCTTCTTCTGGATCCAGGAACTTACAGAAAATTTAACATGGGCTCTTATGGGGAAAACATTTTTATCGTCTTTTTCTCCCAAACTCCAGTTCTGATTGACTTCAGACTTGGTATACAGCTTCTGTATGATGATGTCAACACAAGGTAGGGCTGCTCGATTATAGAAAAAAAAAACAATCACGATTATTTTAGTAATAATTGAAATCACGATTATTAAAAACGATTATTTGTTAACCTTAAAGTTGTTTATTTTTTTCTTGCAAAACAATGTGAAATATACTCTTTAAACATAAATAAAGCTTTTAACCACTAAAACAAAGTATGTTCACTTTTGCATGAAACAAAAAAATCTTTGAATGTAAATAAGTGTACTGTAAATTCAAGTATGTTTCCTTTTGTAAACAAATAGTGCACTGTAATTAAACTGCTATAGACTTGCCATAGAACTGGAGCAATAAAAAAAAAAAAAAAAAAACTCACGTAAAGTGCAAATTATAAATTCAAGTATGTTCAATGTAGTATGAAACATAGTAAATTCAGTGGCGTGCCGTGAGGTTTCAGTTCAGGCCTTCTGTATACATCAGCCATCTACAATACGCACGTTAGGGTTATACGGGTTAGGGTTAGGTTAATACGGGAGTTGCAGCATAAAGAGATTCGGAGACTGAAGATTGCATTGCGGACGAAGTTGTTTTTATGCGTTTTAGTTTTTCATAAGATTACGATAAAGGTCGCGGTGGTTAAACTTTAGATGGTTAAAAAGGTTTGTTGTGTTACCGGTCAGTGCGGACACAACTACGAAACACTTTTTGCACGTGATGTGTTTTTGCTCTTCGTCTTCTTCATCAAACCCAAAGTGATTCCATACAATTGAATTTGACTTGCCTTTTTTGTTTACCAAGCACTTCTGCTGTGATTCTCCTGCCGTTTTTCCAGACCGCTAGGTACAACTGTCCTCTTGGGGTGGACCTGCCGGCTAGCTGGCAGCTGTAGCTTAGAGGGGGGCGGGGCAGAGCAGCTCATGGTAGCTTGTATGCGCGTGAATTAAAACAACTCAAAATTAATAATCGTTTTTTCTCGATTACATAATTTTTGTAATCGTTGCGTGTAATAATCGAAATTGTAATTGAATTTCGATTAATTGCACAGCCCTAACACAAGGTATTGAAATTATTTCGATCCAGATCTGATTCTGGATTGGTGCGACTTTGACAAATTTCCCCATTATAACAGATAGGAAGTGGACTGATCCAATAAATCAGTATCAATGATATCAAGTTGGAATTTGAATTTTTTACAGATCTGATCAAAATATGACCAAAACATGGGCTATTTCTGTAATAGAATAAATACACAGAACTGGGTGATAATAAATGGCATCTGGATACATTTACCAAAGCTTTTCATTTGGCTGGTAAGCTACAGGGTCATTGGTCCTATTTTTATTGTACATACTTTTTGATTGCACACTTTATATTCAAATACTTTCTAAAAGATGTCTGTATCTATTGTATTGCTACTTAGATGTAAGTACACCGTCGCTGGGAGAGACCTCCTGTAATTTCATTGTACAACTGAAAGATGTGTGACAGTAAAGCCTATTCTATTCTATTCTATTCTATTCTATTCTATTCTATTCTATTCTATTCTATTCTAACTGCATTTAGTCCAAATGTTGCCACTGTTCCTGCTTCTAGGAAATCTGGTTCATGAGCAGCACCAACATCTGGCTGGTTTGGAATCAAGAACCTGTTTTTTGTTTGTTTGTTTTTTATCTTTTTATTAGGACACATTTTCAGTATACATATCCTCTGAGCACAGGTATAAGCATGTCCAATTTTGCAGTTTTCCAAAAACCAATTAACAACAAACTAAAACTTCAACTGAAAAAAACAAAACAAAACAAAAAAAACTATAACCCCCTACCCCCCAATTAGTCCACATTCACTGAATTATGAGTGTTATAGCTATTCTATTCTGTCTCCTATAGATGTTTTATCAAAATAAGAGAGGAAAAAGAACCTGTTTTTATTGGGGATTTGACCCCAAAAGTCCATCTAAAACTTTGTGTTTTCTCAGTATGTTCTATTGTGTATCCACACCATGACATGCATTCGATCCGACTTGACAAATGTGCTGCTTCACAGAACACTGACCTACATATTATCTTTTCTTCTCTTTATGTTTAACCCATAAAGACCCAGTGCTACTTTAATGGCACTTCCCAAATGATTTTTTTTCCCTCTATTTAACCTTTATTAAGTGATTTATCACCATTTATTACACTATTATCCTCTGTATTTTGCATTTTTTCAGTGAAAATCATGTATTTTCCTATATTTAATTAACTAATCATGTAGATCAAGGGTGTCAAACTCATTTTAGTTCAGGGGCCACATACAGCCTAATATGATCTAAAGTGGGCCGGACCAGTAAAATGATATAAATAATAGGATAAGAACTTATAAACAATGTCAACTCCAAAGTTTTCTCTTTTTTTGAGTGAAAAAAGTACATTTCCATAATGAAAATGTTTACACCTACGAACTGTACTTTAACATAAGATGAACAACCTGAAAATTCTTTAAAAAAAAAGTGCAATGTTAACAATATTACACCTAAGTTGATCATTTATACATGTGCATCACACCTTAAAGATTTAGTAACAGGCAGAATATTGTTAAAATTCCACATACTTCTCTTAAGACATTTCAGATTGTTCATATTTGTTCAGGTTATTCATATTTTTTGTAAAAGGATAGTCCGTAAATGGAACTGTTTTTTCTAATTTTACTTTTTTTATGTATTAAAACAAAGAGGAAAATTTGCAGTTTTCATTATTTATAGGTTATTATGATAGTATTTTACTAGTCTGATTCATTTTAGATCAAAATGACCTAAAAGGATTTCAACATTGATATCTTCAGTGGAATTTTTGTATTTCACAAATTCATCCTAGGGGCCAGATTGGACCCTTTGGTGGGCCGGTTTTGGCCCCCGGGCCACATGTTTGACACCTGTGATGTAGAAGTTCATAAAAACTCAGATTAAAGTTGAGGATTACTTTATTAGAAACATATAAAACTGAAAAAAAAAAAAAAAAGACATTTTTAGCAAATACATCAATAACTGAACATAAACTAAGTGTCTCCATCGACTGTTAATTATCAAACTCCATTGGTTTTACTGGTGAATCAATGTTGTAGGAGATGACTGCGTTTCCATGGTAACTACGGAGCCTCTGCACGTCCAAATGGCTCATATCTGATGACCATGAAAAGACGACGAACTGCATTTTACACTAATTATTTACATGTATCGATAGGATTAATGTATCAACAGGTATTAAACATTTTAGATCAGTAGATGGTTTTGTTTGACGGTGGATGTTTGGGTTTTCGGTTGTGTTAATACAGACTTTTCTCGTCACTTGTTGACTTGTTTATGATTCTTCCGCTTCCCCTGTTGTGACTTTAAGATGTAGTTTCTTTGCAAAATCATTGGGTTGGGACTCTCCAGGCTTTTGACGATAAGAGGCTGGCAATCTGATTACCGAGTCAATATCAAGCTGTCCAATTTCACATGGTGATTGGAGAAGCCACTACAGATGACTTAGCGGGAACACAGGTGATAAAATCAAGACATGGAAAGCGACCTGTTGGAGTCAGCGGGAGAGGAAGTGGCAAGCCAATCAAATGCACGGTGTTAATGGTGCCCTGGATGGAGCCCTTCCCCGCAGATAAATACTTCCCCTTCTCTGTGGTAATGAGATTTTGCTGGTTGCTCGTATCTTGTCGTGAAGCCCCCATCTGTGCTCTTAGCAGTCTAATGAAGAGAGAGACAAGATGTGCCTAGATGACAGCTATGTTTTTGATTCTAACGAGCAATGAGTGCTCTTCGCAGAGGATGTGGGTGTTTCGACAACCTCCTCACTGCTCAGGAAAGAATGGAGTGTCCTTTATTTGGAGTTTGCAGCATTAAAACTATAGAGAAGTCCAAAGTGTACATCTGCTTGCATCATGCATGTATTTACCTATAGTGGTGTGCGATACTGCATATTTTGGTATCAATCCTATACCAAGTAATACAGGGCCAGTATCGCCGATATCAATACAGATACGTTTCAGTAATTAAGGTGGATGTGTAATCGAACTGCTAAATCTCAATTAATTTTCATGACCTTTAAGTCTTTAAGTATTTTGGGATGTTTCCTTTTTTATTATGTAACCAGGTGGTGAAAGAAGTTTATCGGAAGAATAGTAGATCCATATGGTTTCAGTTCTCAGTTATGGCAATCTAGTTGCAGTTCTGTTTTTGGTCAGCAGAGGGCGTATGGCTACTGTTGTATGCATGCCGAGAGCATTGAATTATGGGAAAGTTCAGGAAGTAGCTAGCGTACCACGGTCTTTCCCATGGTAGATAGCCTGTCATTCAGACGGTGAAAATATTCATGAAGCATCGTATGTTGTTGTAAGTTTATTTTTGCACAATAATGTCCGATAGTGTTTCAGTGTTGTTTTATACACTTATAAGAGGCCACAATTTGTGCAACTGTTTTTATAGGATCGCTGATGTTTGTGGATCACAAACCTAGCATACAGAGGACGTTTGCTGTCTGAATTCGGTATGAAATTAGCAATAATGTATTTCTGTTGGTAACATGTATAAAGCAGAGTTTGTGAACTGAAACTGCTGTTAAATTTGATTTAGTGTGTTTTGTAAAGAAATGTCATTGTGGCATTATGGTGACTTTTTTTTTTGTATTCACAGAAGTGCGTATTTTTGTACTGTATTTACACTTGAAGTATTCTACAGGGTGGGGAAGCAAAATTTACAATGAACATTTAGTTGTTTTTTCTCAGCAGGCACTACATCAATTGTTTTGAAACCAAACATATACTGATGTCATAATCATACCTAACACTATTATCCATACCTTTTCAGAAACTTTTGCCCATATGAGTAATCAGGAAAGCAAACGTCAAAGAGTGTGTGATTTGCTGAATGCACTCGTCACACCAAAGGAGATTTCAAAAATAGTTGGAGTGTCCATAAAGACTGTTTATAATGTAAAGAAGAGAATGACTATGAGCAAAACTATTACGAGAAAGTCTGGAAGATACTATTAAAGAAGAATGGGAGAAGTTCACACCCGAATATTTGAGGAACACTTGCACAAGTTTCAGGAAGCGTGTGAAGGCAGTTATTGAGAAAGAAGGAGGACACATAGAATAAAAACATTTTCTATTATGTACATTTTCTTGTGGCAAATAAATTCTCATGACTTTCAATAAACTAATTGGTCATACACTGTCTTTCAATCCCTGCCTCAAAATATTGTAAATTTTGCTTCCCCACCCTGTATATTTGGGTCAAATTGTCATTCATATTCGAGATGTTTTTATGGACTGAAACGGCCCTGAACTATTTATGTTAATGGACATTTTGGTAGATATTTCGTATTTGGAAAAATCTGAAAATCACAATTTGAAGGACATTACAGTAGCAGAAAGAAAATAAAGTCTCCACAAAACTGTATTTGAAGTTGTGTGTAAAATTTATCCCGGCTTCAATTATTAAATAGTTAAAACCCAGGACAGAATCCGGACGATGTTTATAAGTAAAAAGAAAATACTTAATTATTAAAATAAGTTTTTTTTACAGAAACAGTAGAACAGTAACAAAACAATTTTTCCCCATACTTTGTCATGTCTGGAATTTTTTTCTTAAATTAAGAAAGTGCACAAAATGTTCACCAGAAAACAAAATCTTTTTTTTTCCAGGTAGTGTTCTGAAACTGCAGTACAAAAATTCAGTCAAAATTATCTGTACCTTGTCGCCTTTTTACAAATTATTCAGCTTGCCGTTGTCTCATTTTCGGCTTGAAAATATAATATCCATCCAATATCTGATACCGGTACTGACTTTGTATCGATACTATTGATATTTGTATCGATCCGCCCATCACTACTTACCTATACTGTTATTTAGTGCAGCCACAATGATCAAAGTTTTTGTAATTTTTACCCCTCGGGCCGAGGAGTATTGTAACATTTTGTCGTCTGTCCATCTGTCTGTCCATTCAACGACATAATCACATTATCTGAAGAACCCGATGAGATATCTGCACCACATTTATACTGTGGATGCATCTTGGCATGGAGCAGAAGCCTTTTGAAAATAGGTGACCTTGACCTACTTTTTCAAGGTCAAATGGCCTTGAACAGTCATATCTGAGTACATTCAAATATAAATATGTATGTAATAAGTTTTACACAAAGACAGTCTAACCATTGTATTTTTGCTTGTGCTTGAAAAATGGTGGTTTTATGTCACACTACAAGAGAGTTTCATAGACGGTTATTATGGTTATACAACAAATTTCATACATGACCATCCCAGTGTAACTTCTTCTATATCTTCTTTCTGTTAACCAACCAAAAGGAAGGATATACTGACATGTAACATTACAGTCCCACTGTATCTAAGGTGCATGGTGGGCGTAGATACAGAATAAAATTAACTGACAAGATTGATTAAGGTGCAATATGTTTGTTGTTTGTGTGGCATTAAATAAAAATGTACATTTATTACATTGATGTATTCCTGATCACACACAAGAACAGCAATGGACCCATCTCATTTGGTCAATGTCTTGTTTATCAGTCCAGAAGTTTTTTTTTCACCCCATGACAAAATAGATGTTTAGTCTGAGAGCTGGCACATGGATTCACACAATTACAGTGAGAATCTGAGCAGAATACAAGTAAACACGCACCAGTTTCTGAAATTATAATAAAATATAGACTCATACAGAGTACTTTCATTTCATTACTTATTTTCTGATTATCTGAAGTCAGATTTATCTAGAAATAATATTTGTATTTGTCAGAAAACAAACATTATGAACATTACCGCTAGCTGTTGGAGTTACTCAGTTCACTGTAAAACTAAATGTTGAATATTTAGAAACAGTTATTAGTTAAAAATAAATAATCATCAGCAACATTAATACTCAGCTTATCTCATTTTGGTTGATTTCTCGGGTCCACCTGTTGCTCTTATGGTTTTCAGATGTTGCTGGTTCAGGGTCTGGTTCGGTTGTACGTTTTGTGCACAGGCTTGCTCACAAATGTGTTTACGTCATGAAGTGAAGTTTGTGGTTTCATTCTTATCGCAATGCTTTGTAACATGTAATCGCACATTAAAAGTTCATCCCAAATTTACTTAGCATTAGGATTGCACCAATACCAGATACTGGTATCGGTCCAATACTGAGCGTGTGTAGTAATACTCATAAAAGTGCTTCAATACAAACACACCGATACCACTTGTGAGCAATGTGGAGATTTTTAAAAATAAACGACGGTGACAAAAGTAACAGTGACTGCAAGTTACGTTAAAGGCACAAATGGATACAGGTACAGATGGATGGTACTGTCCATCCTCTGCGTACATTCCACACATAATTCTGTCCTTTTTCTGGGAGCTAGTGGATGCGAAACCAGAGCCATATAAAGATCATCACATTATCTTTTATATAAGGCTCTGTGCGTACCCAGAAGGAGCAGCTCTTTTCAAAGAGCGACTGTGTGAGTTAGTGAAAAACTGATATATTTATGACAACTACCTTCATCATTATCAACATTAGCATCTACATTAGCATTACCTCTTCTATCGTCGCCATGTTTGTTATTACTACCTCCGCCAAGGAAGGAATGGTGGAGGTTATGTTTTCATCAGGGTTTGTCTGTTAGCAAGATAACTCAAAGTTTTAGAGGGATTTGGATGAAATTTTCAGAAAAAGTTGATACTGGCACGAGGAATAAATGATTAAATTTTGGTGGTGTTCGGTTGGAGGGGGACTGATCTACCTTGGTCTGAGTTCTCTAAGTGCTTTTCTAGTTACTTTCTTCTCCTCAAAAAACTTTCCTCTTCTTTGCGGTATTCGTCAAGTATGGTTAATTCAGAGCTGCGCCCCCTGGTGGATTAATTGAGAAATGCTCATTCCAACGCATTAAATGTCAGTAGCAGCACTTTGTTCCAGTCGGACTAATGACAACGACAATAAAGTGCATGTTCAAAAGTAACTAAGAACTGTAATGGTATTAAGTACTTGTATCTGTACTCGGTATCGGCAAGTAATCAAATTTAAGTACTTATACTTGTACTCGGTCTGGAAAAAAGTGGTATTGGTGTATCCCTACTTTGCATCATTAGCAACATGCATAATATATGGTCATCATAATATTTTTGGTTCCTCATAAGACTGTATTGGTGGAAAATAGCCTATAGCAGGTTACTGCAGTCTATATCCTTAATTGGGAAACGCTGCATAATGTATCAGGTCTACAATCTCTTCCTCTTCTTCATTTGTGGAATTTTCCTTCCATGTATATGAATATATGTATTAATTTGGCATTATTTCTGTCTTATGTGACACACTTAAACAAAGACAGTATTAATCCAGGTGCCAAATGGATTTTTATGATCACTGCAGACATGAGAACATTCCAGTATCTGATGAATACTGTTGTCTTTTTGTGATACACCGGGTTAAAGCTGGGGTTTTACATTAGCTATGCATCATGGGATTACAACACTTATCAATATTAAAGCATATTGACCACAACATTTTAACAAACATGAATAAACTATGTGGGTTCTGTTGTCTGTTCATCATTTTCACCCAGTATTTCCGCTGTAATAAATTGCAAAGACACTAATAGGGTCACTAATGTGTTATTTTTTTATGGATGTATGTTTCCATGTACGGGACGAGGGGAGGATCATGTTTGTGACAAATGACTTTAGATTATAGTAATTATAATAAAAAAAAAAAAAAAAAAAAAACACATTCAAATATACATAGTGATTCAATAACGTCCTTCTTGTTATTGATTAAAACAGTGGAAGTAATTATAGGCCTATGGTGATTTACAAAACATTTTAACATTTCTCAGTGTGGTTGAGAATGTTTATCTGTGCATTTAATTGCATTCCTTACATGACAGTTGTGATAATATAGGTTGTCTTTGCAGTAAACGCCTGAAAACAATTATATTTTATTGACTGGTTGAAGCTGTTAATGTGTCTATGTGACCAATGTGTATGAGTGTCGGGTCCAAAACTATACTTCTGATCTACTTTTCCTTGACCTCAATGGAAAATGTCATGGGGTTGAGGAAAAATAGAAAGAAGAATTCATAAGGACTCAGAAAAAAGACACTGCTGAGAAAATTTGGCAGCAATTACACTTGACAGTTATTATGTAGGTCGACTGTGGTGAAACTACAATGTTCTGAAGACGGACTAGAAACATCTCATCTTGGATACTTCCCCCAGTGTGTTCTTAACGTGCTGTTTAATGGACGTCACATTAAAAGTTTGACTTTATTACAAAGAATGGGACAGAAATAGGCCTAAACAAGAGCTAAAGTCACACTCATTTTCCCGTCCACTTACATCTGTCAGTATGGACAGTGAATCAGAACAATTAAATCTGCAAAATAAAGATATCATTTATTACTAGCATGTTGACCTGTGGGGAATGACGAGTTCTAGATGTGGTAGTTTTTTATGCTGGGGAGAGCTGACTTTTGGGAAAAGATGCTAGTCTATATTTTATAAGTACTGACAGAAAAAGTATTTGGTAAATCATTTCTTAAAATTTAAACAATTATTATACAGTGTTTCCTGTGGAATTGATCTGTTGGTGTGGCGGTGTGGCACATGGTTCGGCCAGGGTGCATGCACATGTTTTTTGGTCAGAGTTTGGGGGGGACTCGGTCGCATGTGCGCAGTTCGGCTGGGGTGTGTGTGTGTGTGCACGCACGTGTGTTTCTGTTGGTAACGGCACGCGTGCATCAGTTTCCGTCTTACTTTTTTTTTCCACAATGTTTTTATTCAAAGGTGTCAAACACGCGGCCCGGGGGCCAAAACCAGCCCGCCAAAGGTTCTAATCTGGCCTGTGGGATGAATTTGGAAAGTGCAAGTTAGGGTACCAAACTAAAAAATAATATCGTAATAATATATAAATAATGACAACACCATTTTTTTCTCTTTGATTTAGTGCAAAAAACATTAAATTATGAAAATGTTTACATTAACAAACTATCCTTTAATGATAAAATGTGAATAACCTGAAATGTCTGAAGTAAATTAAGTGCAATTTTAACAATATTCTGCCTGTTACTGAATGTTTTGTGACTTTGTAAAATTGGATCTGTAATGCACATGTATGAATGATAAATCAAGGCAGAAAATTGATGAAATTGTACTTATATTTTTTAACAAATTTAATTTTTTTCAGGTTATTCACATCCTTTTTGTTTGGATAGTTTGTAAATGTAAATATTGGCATGACTGAATGTCATTTTTTTGTGCTAAAACAATATGGAGTTGTCATTATTTATTGGCTGTCATGCTATTATTTTACTGGTGCGGCCCACTTCAGATTAAATTGGGCTGAATGTGGCCCCCGGAAGAAAATGAGTTTGACATCCCTGTTTTTATTGGTATTTAAGTTTTACATAACAAACATGAATCAAAACAACATAAACACTCATACACACACCCATTCACACCACGTAGACTTGCACCAAATGATATATAAATATATACAGGGTGGGGAAGCAAAATTTACCATGAACATTTAGTTGTTTTTTCTCAGCAGGCACTACGTCAATTGTTTTGAAACCAAACATATATTGATGTCATAATCATACCTAACACTATTATCCATACCTTTTCAGAAACTTTTGCCCATATGAGTAATCAGGAAAGCAAACGTCAAAGAGTGTGTGATTTGCTGAATGCACTCGTCACACCAAAGGAGATTTCAAAAATAGTTGGAGTGTCCATAAAGACTGTTTATAATGGAAAGAAGAGAATGACTATGAGCAAAACTAATACGAGAAAGTCTGGAAGATACTATTAAAGAAGAATGGGAGAAGTTGTCACCCAAATATTTGAGGAACACTTGCGCAAGTTTCAGGAAGCGTGTGAAGGCAGTTATTGAGAAAGAAGGAGGACACATAGAATAAAAACATTTTCTATTATGTCAATTTTCTTGTGGCAAATAAATTCTCATGACTTTCAATAAACTAATTGGTCATACACTGTCTTTCAATCCCTGCCTCAAAATATTGTAAATTTTGCTTCCCCACCCTGTATATATGTTAGGGATGCTCTGATACTGATACCAGTATCGGCATCGGCTCCGATACTCACTGTGTGTACTCGTACTCATACTTATAAAAGTAATCTGATACAAATGCACCGATACTACTTACGGCCGTGTGACATTCACAGTTCAGTGCAGCAGGTATGCGGTGGTGGAATAATGTGTGTGGAGTGTGAAGAGTGTGGAGATTTAACCAAATAAATGATGGTGATAAAAGTAACGCTGACTGCAAGTAACGTTACAGACACTGACAGATACGGATGGAACGTTCTGTCCGTCCTCTGCGTACATTCCATCTGTTTTCCAGGTGCTGGTGGATGCGTACCCAGAAAATACCAGCAGGAGTACGGAGCGGTGCGGACCGCCGCCAGCAGAAGTGAAAACGAAACTTATGGCTCATTTCTCTTTTCTCTACCTGCTGAAGCTAAACTTTTAAACCTTACCAGCGAAAACAATGCAATATTAGTATCACATTAGTGTTGCCTCTGTCGTCTCCATGTTTGTTAGTACTTACTTTCTTCTTCTTCTTCTCAAAAAACGTTATTCTTCTTCGTGGTATTTGTCCAGTATGGTTAATTCAGAGCGGCACCCCCTGGTGGACTAATTGAGAAACACTCATTCCAACACATTAAATGTCAGTAGCAGCACTTTTTTTCCAGTCAGACTAATGACAACAACAATAAAACACATTTACAAAAGGAACTAAGAACTGGAATGGGATCATTAAGTACTTGTATCGGTACTCGGTATCGGCAAGTGCTCAAATGTAAGTACTCGTACTCGCACTCAGTCTGGAAAAAAGTGGTATCGGTGTATCCCTAATATATATATATATATATATATATATATATATATATATATATAAATAACATACATACATTCTTATGAAACTGTGTACATATATGTAGGAAAAAAAAAAAAATAATGGTCAAAAATATTAAAATACAGCAGTCATGATAATAATTTTTTTTTTTTTTTTTTAATAAAATTAAACAATGATAATTTGTATGACATATCCCTATTTTCCTGATATCATAATGTTCATATAAGGCTTCCATAATTGTACAAATTCCTCCAGTTTTCCTTTAGTAATATAAATGTTTCCGTTTACTTATAAAACTATAGGGGTACAGGGCGGGGCAGTCCCTTTCTTTTGAACAATTTTTTTTTTTCCATATTATCTCCATAAAGTGAGGAATAACTGATATTAGAATGTTAAAATGTGACAAAACACCAGATTCGCAGCATTAAAAATATGTATTTCATAGTTTTCATGCAGTATATCAGTAAATACATGTTTCTTTGCTTCAAAAATTAAACACATGGTGTCCAGCTGAGTGGATATTTTTTACAATTCCATGAAAATAGGTTCGTAAAAATATTTCAATCACAGTGTTTTTTGTCATGCCTAAACAGGAATAAAAACACTCAGCAAAAAAACATCTTAAGGTTCCCATAATTCGTGCATGAAAGGGTTAATTTGATGCGTCATTTATTTTATCAATGGATTGTACAGATTATGTCATTAAAAACAGTGTCAAAGCTTTTTTAGTGATTGCTTCCAGCTCATACCATCTGTCATCAGCTATGACAGCTTCTGTAATACAAATGACAGTGTTGACCAACGTTAACAAAAGCCGTGTGCACACTTGCAAACAGAGTTATGAAGCTCTTGATGAAATTATAACATAAAAGAAAAGTTTTCAATCGAGAGTGATGCGAGTCCACAGAGTAAAAGTTAAAAGCGGAGCAAGAAAACCGAGGCAGATTGGCGGTCCTGTGGCTACTGCCGTCGACAACAGGCTCGCAAATAACTCATTATATTGTCATTTAGTTCTTTAGAGATAGCTGTATGTGAACCTATTACTGCAGACGCCACAAAGGTAGTGACTGACAACCTGCTGTGATCGGTCAAGTTCAAAGGCGGAGTCTGTCAGCCAATTCACAGCAAGAATTTCAGACTAATCGCCTAACCAGACTCAGCCAGGGTTTTATGAAACAAAAATGGATGTGTAGTCTGACCCTGGTATAATTAGTGATAAAAAAAAATGAGAACAGTTAAAACCCGCTGAGCTGCAAAAAGACCTGGACAGACCGTTAAAAAGAAACAGTTTAGGAGAATAAATGTTGCAGTGATGATAGAGGCATAAAACGTAGGCTACATCTGCAGTCCCTGTAGGACAGGGGTGTCAAACTCAGGGGCCCGCATTCAGCTAAATTTGATCTGCAGTGGGCCGAACCAGTAAAACAATAACATAATAATATATAAATAAGGTCAACTCCAAACTTTTCTCTATGTTTTAGAGCGAAAAAAGTAAGTTTACATTATGAACAGGTTTACATCTACAAACTATCCTTTCAAAAGATGTGAATAAAATGAACAAACTGAAAAAAATAAGTGTAATTTTAACAATATTCTGCCTCAGTTTATCATTTATACGTGTGCATTATAACGTACAGATCACAGTGGATCTACAAATACACAAAACATTTCATAACAAGCAGAATATTGATAAAATTGTACTTGCTCCTCTTAAGACATTTCAGGTTATTCACTTTTTTTTTTTGCAAAATTATACTTCATTTTAGTGTACATACATGAAAATATTTACATTTACAAAGAGAAACATTTGAAGTTGTTATTATTTATATGTTATTATGATAGTTTTTTACTGAATCCTGCCCATTTGATATTGAATTGGTCTGAATGTGGAACCTGAAATAAAATAACTGTTCACCCTTTCACGTATAAATTATGAGAACCTTAGTCGAGATTTTTTTCCTGAGTGTTTTTATTCCTCTTTAGGCATAAAAAAAAAACAAAAAAAAACAATGCAATTGATTTTTTTTTTTTTTTTTTTTTTTTTATGAACCTGTTTTTCATGGAGTTACAAACACGTCCACTCAACTGGACACCGTGCATTTAATTTTTGAAGCAAAGAAACATGCATTTAAAACCCATCATCAGAAAGTGATATACTGTGTGAAAACTGTTCATTCATTCATTATTTTTTTGTTTATTTCGAGCATTTACAGAATACACACAAATTCAAATTCCAAAATCATTCATCTGCACTCGAAAAGGAGTTGGAAGAATATAAACTATGAAATAAAAACATTTTTAATGCCGCTAATCTGATGTTTTCTCACATTTTAACATACTCTAATACTAGTTATTACTAACTTCATGGAGATAATATGCAAAAAAAATAACTTTTTGATTAAGAAAACTGTTAATTACAGACTAATAACAATTAGCAACTGATTTAAAGCATGTTACTGCAGATAAGGTTTATCAAGAACAATAAAGTTACAGTAATGGTATGAATGTCAGCAAGGACGTGCACAGGATTATAGAGGGGCAGGGGCTCAAAGTCACAAAAGGGCAGTTTGTGTGTGCCAAATTTTTTTCAGGCCTTAATAACATAATATGTGGCTTATTGTAAAATTAATAAAGTAGCTATAGATAACAACAACAACATAGCTGTGTATATTGTGTAGCTGTGAGGGATGCAATTTCTGTTCCTCTTGTGTCATCAAATTATTGTCAAAATGTATGATTATACTGATGTTAAGGGTTAGTATATTTGGTTGATTCTGTCATGGGCTGTGCCATTTGTGATTATTGTATTTTTGTAGTTTTTTGTTCTCTCCCTTGTGTGGGTGTGTTCTGTTTTTCCCTCCAACAGATAGCAGCTGATTGAGGATGAGCTGCAGGAGTGGTATTGGTGTGCTGGCTCTTTCTGATTGGTGCTTCAGGAGATGAGCCGGGAAATTTAAAGGACAGAGCTTCATTCCTCCCCGGACTCCTCTCATTTCATCTCCCATTCTGTATGCAGACCAGCCTTTTGTACATTTTTTGTTAGAACTTTGTAAACCTTGTGATCAAGGAGGGAATCCTTCTCTTTAAGTTTTGTTTGGGTAAGATTGTTGTATTTTGGTTTCCTTCATTTTTGTGTTTGTAGAATATGATTCCCTTACCTGATTTAATTTTTCTTTTTTTGTAAATAAATAACTCATACTGCAGTTCCACGGTTGCTGGTCATTTTTGATATTTTGCCCTGTTTGTTAAGGGACATGGAGGGAGAGGAGTCTCACTTCATGTTGCGTCTCGGCAACCCCTAGACCGAGCGTAACATGAATTGGGGGCTCGTCCGTTTGTTTTTTCCATTTTTGGTTTTTGATGAGTAGTTTGCGGCGTCTTTTTTCTTGTTGGCAGTTTTGTCTTTTGTGTGTGGGGTAATATGGAATTTTCGTTGGATGATTTTGTGACCAATCCTACTTGGGATAAAATTGACACTTGCAGAAAAGCAGATCTTTTGATTGTGGCTAATTGTTACAATATTCAAGTCTCCTATCAGGCCCGAAAGGCGGAGCTACGGAAAGCGCTATGTGACAAGCTGGTGGAAAAAGGCGCGCTGTCCTCCCCGGAGGAGGATTCCGCCAAGGAGGAGGAGGAAAAGGAGGAGGAGGAAAAGGAGGAGGAGACTGAAACGGTGGAGAAGGCTTCAGGGGTTGCTGCCTCTAGTGGAGAACCGGTAATGGTCTCTCCTGCAGGTATGTCAACGGAGAACCTCCGTTTAACCCTCCGAATTAAGGAGGTGGAGATGCGCCAAAAAGAACTAGAGCTGCAAGCAATGCACGTTCGCGTGCGAGCCCTTGAGTTAGAGAAAATGTCTCCAACCACACCACCACCTCTCTCACCTCTCCCCAGCCCAGCATTTGACATAAGTAAGCACATAGCTTTAGTTCCACTCTTTCGTGAGTCTGAAGTTGATTCATATTTTGGTGCATTTGAACGCATTGCGGCCGCTCTTAATTGGCCGAAAGAATTTTGGTCTCTTCTGTTACATTGTAAGCTTATGGGTAAAGCACAGGAAGTGTGTTCTAGTCTGTCCGTAGAACAAAGTTTAGATTATGATGTGGTTAAAAGTACTGTGTTGCGAGCTTATGAATTAGTGCCTGAGGCATACAGACAAAAATTTCGGAATAGTGACAAAACTGCCAACCAGACTTATGTGGAATTTGCCCGCGAGAAAAGTTTACAATTTGATAAATGGTGTCAGGCGAGTAAGGCTGACACATATGAAAAACTTAGAGAACTTATTCTGCTTGAAGAATTTAAAAAGTGCTTACCGGAGCGAATTGTGGTTTATTTAAATGAACAAAAAGTTACAAGTTTGGATAATGCAGCAGTTCAAGCAGATGAATATAATTTAACTCACAAAGGGGCATTCGTGTCAGGGTCTCGCAGTACTAATTATGGATTAGACAAAAAAATCCGGTCTCCAAAACCGGTGCGTAAAAGTCCATCCGCTGCGTCCAGTGAAAGCCGCGAGTGTTTTTATTGTCGCGAGGCAGGACATTTAATTGCTGTCTGTCCGGTCCTAAAACGAAAAATGCTAAATAAATCTTCTAAAACACCTGCGGGCGTTGGTCTCATTAAAGCCGCACCCCGATTGGAAAATCGCGCTGTGTCCGATTCTAAAACTGAGGTTGATCCTCATTATCAGCCTTTTATTTCCAAAGGGTTTGTGTCTCTCACTGGGAAGGATAATGATAAAGTACCAGTTACTATTCTCAGAGATACTGGTGCGGATCATTCCTTCATGCTTGATAATGTGTTACCACTTTCAGATGAATCATCATGTAAATCCGATCTCTTGGTTTGGGGAATTAAAATGAGCGTGGTAAAAGCCCCACTCCATAAGGTGCATCTTGAGTCCTCGTTTCTCAGTGGGCAGATTCGTGTAGCTGTGCGTCCTCAATTGCCGGTTAAAGGTGTGTCCTTTATCCTCGGTAACGATTTGGCTGGCGGTCAGGTGTTTCCCGCGCCGGAGGTCGTTGATGAACCAATTTGTAGTTCATCCGATTCAGCCCCTTGTCCTTCGTTGTCTTCTGTGTTTCCTGCATGCGTAATTACGCGCGCTCAGAGCCGCAAAATGGGTGAAATTGTGGATCTTTCTGACACGTTCATGGCTTCTAATGATGTGAATAAACTGTCTGATAATGTGACTGTGAAGGAAAAAGGTGAAAAAAATGTGACTTTGTTTCCTGTTGAATCTGAGATTGATTTCAAAGTGGACAGAGAAATGTTAATTAAGGCTCAACAGAGTGACGTAACCCTAGCGCAGTGTCGGTCTTCTGCTGTTTCTGGTGATAAACAGTTTGAGTCTGTGTGTTTTTTCTTTGAAAATGGTGTTCTGATGAGGAAATGGGCTCCTGATTCCACTGAGTGGAACGTTGTGACTCAAGTAGTAGTGCCAGTAGAGTACAGACCACAGGTTTTGAAATTGGCGCATGATTCTGTTACTGGTGGTCATCTGGGTGTTAAAAAAACGTATTATAAAATCTTGCATAACTTCTTTTGGCCTGGTCTAAAATCCGATGTGGTAAAACATTGTAGGTCCTGTCACGTATGTCAATTAGTGGGAAAGCCAAACCAGCCGATACCTTCAGCTCCTCTGCAGCCAATACCTGTTATGGCGGAGCCATTTGAGCGCATCCTGTTGGATTGCGTTGGCCCTCTGCCAAAATCCAAATCTGGACAGCAGTATCTTCTGACTATAATGTGTGCAGCCACTCGTTATCCAGAAGCTATTCCCCTTCGCACTCTAAAAACAAAAACAGTGGTGAAAGCCCTAATTAAGTTTTTTTCAACTTTTGGCCTACCTAAAATTGTTCAAACTGATCAAGGCACAAATTTTATGTCAAAGATTTTTTCTCAAGTCTTGGCCGAACTAAAAATTAAACATGTAACATCTAGCCCTTACCATCCTGAGTCCCAAGGTGCACTCGAACGGTTCCATCAGACTTTAAAATCAATGCTGCGTAAATTTTGCCTTGAATCTGGTAGAGAGTGGGATGAAGGACTACCACTCCTTCTTGCTGTTAGGGAATCCCCTCAAGAATCCCTTAGATTTAGTCCTGCTGATCTGGTCTTTGGCCACACCGTGCGCGGTCCTCTTCGGCTGCTCCGTGACGCATGGTTATCTTCAGAACCGCACGCTGAGCGTAATGTGCTGGATTATGTCAGCGGTTTTCGTGAGCGACTTCGTTATGTACAGGACCTGGCAAAACAAAATCTTGCTCAGGCCCAAGCTAAAATGAAACATCTTTGATAAAAAGACAGTACAGCGCAGTTTTCAGCCAGGTGATAAAGTATTGGTGTTACTTCCTATCCCTGGGTCTAGTCTGCAAGCTCAATTTTCAGGTCCTTATGTTGTAGAGCGTAAAATTAGTGAAACGGATTATGTGGTGCGCACTCCCGATAGAAAACGAAAAACCCGTGTTTGTCACATAAATATGATAAAGCGTTACTTCTCCAGAAAAGATGCGGTCCCACCGCCACCCCAAGGTGCATCAATCATGACTGTCACCTGCGTTAACCCTTACCAACTGTCTGATGACGGGCTGAGAGCTAACAGTTCTTTACCGGGTATTAGGTTACAGAATTCTGAAATCTTAAATGATTTAAACTCATTTCTGTCCTATCTATCTGAACCTACCCGTAACGACATCATCTGTTTAATCAATGAAAATTTAGAGCTCTTTTCCGATCATCCAAAACAAACTTCAGTGCTCTGTCATGATATTGATGTTGAAGGCCGCTGTCCAATAAAATAACATGCCTACAGGGTAAACCCAACGAAAAGAAAACTTATGCAGCAAGAGACAAATTATTTACTGGAGCATGGGTTAGCTGTTCCAAGTAATAGTCCATGGAGCTCCCCGTGCGTCTTAGTTCCAAAACCGGACACCACCGCTCGATTCTGCAACGATTACAGGAAAGTAAATTCGGTCACAAAACCTGATTCTTATCCACTTCCAAGAATGGAAGATTGTATTGATAGAGTTGGAGCTGCTAAATTTGTGACAAAGTTGGATCTTTTAAAGGGTTATTGGCAAGTGCCACTAACACCACGTGCGTCAGAGATATCCGCCTTCGTTACACCAGACCAATTTTTGCAGTATACTGTGATGCCATTTGGACTTAGGAATGCACCCGCAACTTTCCAACGCCTAATGAAAAAGGTGTTGAATGGAGTGGAAGGTTGCGAGGCGTATTTAGATGATGTGGTGGTTTATTCAAAAACCTGGGCTGAACATTTGGACACCTTGTCAGTTGTTTTAAGTCGTTTCCGTGATGCCAATTTGACGTTAAATCTCGCCAAATGCGAGTTCGGTAAAGCTACTGTTACCTACCTAGGCAAGGAGGTGGGTCAGGGACAGGTGCGTCCTGTCGCAGCTAAAGTTCAGGCCGTGTTAGATTTTCCAGCTCCTCAGTCAAGGCGCGCGCTGCGTCGCTTCCTCGGAATGTGTGGCTATTACAGAGGATTCTGCCGAAATTTTTCCGATGTCGTGGCTCCTCTTACTAATCTTGTTAGCCCGCTCAAAAAATTTGTCTGGTCTCCGGCCTGTCAGGCAGCGTTTGATGCAGCAAAGGCATTATTAAGTAGTGCGCCCGTACTGGCGGCTCCAAACTATGAGCGCCCTTTTAAATTAGAGGTGGACGCCAGTGCGCACGGGGCAGGTGCTGTCCTATTTCAAGAGGATCACCGCGGTGTAGAACATCCCATCTCTTATTTCTCAAAGAAATTTAATAAACATCAATTAAATTACAGCACAATCGAAAAAGAAGCCCTGGCACTACTTCTTGCATTACAACAGTTCGAAGTGTATATTGGTTCTAGTTCTCAACCTGTTCAGGTATTTACAGACCACAATCCCTTAGTATTCCTGTCACGCATGCGCAATGCAAACCAAAGGCTAATGCGCTGGTCTTTACTACTTCAAGACTTCAATTTACATATCTGTCATAAGAAAGGAGCAGATAATATTATGGCAAATGCTTTGTCCAGATCCATGATAACGTAGATTGTTAAACCCACCATCCCATACAGAATTGGAATTTAACACAGTAGGGGAGTGTTAAATTCTTGGGGTGGGAGGTGTTAAGGGTTAGTATATTTGGTTGATTCTGTCATGGGCTGTGCCATTTGTGATTATTGTATTTTTGTAGTTTTTTGTTCTCTTCCTTGTGTGGGTGTGTTCTGTTTTTCCCTCCAACAGATAGCAGCTGATTGAGGATGAGCTGCAGGAGTGGTATTGGTGTGCTGGCTCTTTCTGACTGGTGCTTCAGGAGATGAGCCGGGAAATTTAAAGGACAGAGCTTCATTCCTCCCCGGACTCCTCTCATTTCATCTCCCATTCTGTATGCAGACCAGCCTTTTGTACATTTTTTGTTAGAACTTTGTAAACCTTGTGATCAAGGAGGGAATCCTTCTCTTTAAGTTTTGTTTGGGTAAGATTGTTGTATTTTGGTTTCCTTCATTTTTGTGTTTGTAGAATATGATTCCCTTACCTGATTTAATTTTTCTTTTTTTGTAAATAAATAACTCATACTGCAGTTCCACGGTTGCTGGTCATTTTTGATATTTTGCCCTGTTTGTTAAGGGACATGGAGGGAGAGGAGTCTCACTTCATGTTGCGTCTCGGCAACCCCTAGACCGAGCGTAACACTGAGGTTTGGAGGACATGCGATTCAGCTGCAATTCTAAAAAGCAATAAAACATTGGCTTATTATCAGGGTATATATTGTTGAAGATAAAGACTGTAAGACATGAACATTCTGAACATTCAGCTGTGAAACAAAGAACATTGACAAAAATATAGAAATAAATACTAGAAAAACAGTCCTGTTTAGTCTGTAGTTCAGCCTGCATGCCTACAGGACTGCAGTCAACATGTTGATCTCAGTAATTTGTTATTGATGTAGCATAGCTAACATCGTCTGAGACCTGAGATTAGATACACAATAAACTAGAACAATTTCCTGACTCCCCAAAACCAAGTCATAACTTCCAAACTGGTAAGCTAAGCCTAATATGATATTTTTCCCAAGGTGCACATTAATGCAGTTTTCATTGAAAAAAAATAGTCCAGGCTGCACATAAAACAGTCCTACGGTGACTGCTGTTGGAGTTTCCTGTTCCTACTGGAGAAACATTCACAGTAGCAAAGGCACAAGAAACTGAATATGTGGAAACAAATGTAAATTGTCAGTAAAATCAAGTGGAGTGACTGATTCCTCCTGTTTCTGCTGTGATTCAATACATTCAAGTAATGTTGGGGGGGGGGGGGTTGGCTTGATAAGCCACAAAGGTTGAAGTCAATCCACTGTCCCGTCTCATCTGTGCAGTAACTACACATAGAGTGACTGCGGCTCTCTCTCTCTCTCTCGCTCTCTCTCTTTCTCCGGACATGCATGTGAGCGTGCAGCATGGGGAAGCCCCGCCCCTCAGTGAGAGACAGTGGACAGAGAAGCGACATCAGACTTAATACACATACAATACCATGTTGCGCTATTACAAGGAAATGTGTACGGTAGATAACATTTTCTTTTACATTCCTATGCAGAACAGGAATTTATTAATTTTTTAAAAGTAAAAAGGGCACTTTTTCTACGAGGCAAAAAAGGGCAGGGGCTCAAGCCCCCTTTGGGCCTTATGTGTGCATGTGCCTGAATGTCAGTGTATGGGATGATGCATAAGCGTCCACTGTGTTGGCTGATATGAAACTAAAACAACAAAACTTATGAATATACAAGAGAACAGCTGGAGAAGAACTGTCCACTGTGGTGACCACTATGCAAGAAAGGGTTAATATCTTCAGTGTAATTTTTGCATTTCACAAATTCATCCCAGGGGCCGGACTGGACCCTTTGGCAGGCCAGATTTGGCCCCCGGGTCGCATGTTTGACACCTGTGCTGTAGGAGGTATGGAAGTAGCGGAAAGGGACAAGCAGGGAGGATAAGGCTAACAAGATCAGTGAGGAAAAAGAAATAAGAGGATCAACAGGTGTTATTCCGAAAAGAATGTGACAAATGACAACGAAGGCAGTGGATGTCTCTAATCTTTGATACTCTAAATAATGAGAAGCTCACACTGATATGCTAGCAGGTAGGATTAAGCCCTCTCAAGCTTATGACTTACAGTATTGCCACTCAACTGTGCATCATCGCTTGAATTTTAACATCGTCATCCTGTCAAGTGATGGAAATAATGCCATTAAAACACAGTCCCGCACACACATATGTTTGGAATCTTCATGGCAGCCGTAAACTCTCGGCTGTACAGGATTATTATTACATAGAAACATCCGACAGTTTGTCACTTCCTGAAGGACATCAGTGATTCATAGGGCTGTAAATTCTACCGACAAATCCTTCTGTACTGTAAATCTAGCGGTGTCATAGGTCACTGAAGGGTCCTGTGTAAATCCATACAGCAGACATCCGGAGAGCATCAGTAGTATTATGGTGATAACTATATGTTTAACCTTGGAGTGCAGCACAACCAAGATGTTTATTTATCCCATCACTCCAGCTTTTCATCACTTTCTTAAAGGAGTTGTATGTAGTATTGACATTTCAAACTATCAACACCAGTCAGAAACCACACACCAAGATACATTCACAGATTTTTCATGAAGTTGCAAAAATGTCCACTCAGCTGGACACCACACATTTAATTTTTGATCCACAGAAACATGTATTTACTGATAAATTGTGTGAAAACTCTGGGGAGGGCTTGTAATTCTGGGGGTTTATGATCAGGAGAGATCTACATAATGTTACCAATTCATGTCAGAAAAGATATGTAGTGTCTTAAAACTTTAATAAAGATATGTGTGAAAAAAAAAAAAAAAAAAAAAAGAACAACAAAATCCATGAATATACAAGAGAACAGCTGTAGAATAGCTGTCCGCTGTAGTGACCACTATGCATGACAGGGTTAAAAAAATAAATAAATAAATAAACTGCATTGTTTTTTTCATGCCTAAAGAGGAATAAAATCACTCAAGAAAAAAATATTGACTAAAGTTCTCATAATTCATGCATGAAAGGGTTAAAGCCATGCACTCTATAATACAGTATAATTCCATATTATTTTGCATCCAAGTCACTTTTTGTGATGTTTCACAGCCTGCTTCATTTCCTGTTTCCTAGGAGTCCTCAGTGGGCCAGGTTCAACACTCACACTTGAGGTTTTACTAAGTACTAAAGTACCTTCTTCTGAGATGTATTTTGGTAATTACCTCCAGTGTCCAAGTGGGCATTTGTCCCAGGTTTGAGGATTGTCCAATATCACTGAGCCACTCCACATAGCTGTGTTTAACATGTTCCTCTTCATTACAGAGGCAGCGGTGGAACAACTGACAGTCTAATGTTTACACAGTGGCCGCTGAGGGATAATGCTAAGGGTTATCGGCAACTTCAGCAAGCAACTTGGCAGAAATGGATTGCTGGCAGGAGATGATGTGACTATTCTGTAAATAATTCCTTGAATACTATATTTAATTTGCTTTCTTGTCTTTGGCTGAAGGCACATGAATATTTCTATGTTACTAAAGTTAGTCTGAATCCAAGGTGTGAATTTAGATAGATAGATGGATAGATAGATAGATAGATAGATAGATAGATAGATAGATAGATAGATAGATAGATAGATAGATAGATAGATAGATAGATAGATAGATAGATAGATAGATAGATAGATAGATAGATAGATAGATAGATAGATAGATAGATAGATAGATAGATAGATAGATAGATAGATAGATAGATAGATAGATAGATAGATAGGTAGGCTTTATTTCAGACTCATGCTCCACATTAAAAAGTAAACAGATAAATACAAACACTATAAAAAATTAAAGCTGCAAGCAGCATTGGGTGGGACCTCGCACTCTGGCCGGGTTCCCCCTCCCATGCCGCCACCCGTTACCGGTCATACCTCCCTCCACTCATTCTTGTTTTTTTGGCAGATTTATGCTTTTTTCCCCATTCATAATATGGCTTTTATTTTGAAAAACCCTACTGTGTGTGTGTGTGTGTGTGTGTGTGGGTGTGAATATAAATAAAATATATCATAGATAGATAGATAGATAGATAGATAGATAGATAGATAGATAGATAGATAGATAGATAGATAGATAGATAGATAGATAGATAGATAGATAGATAGATAGATAGATAGAAATTAAAATAAAAAATAGATTAAAAAGTCAAAAGAAATACAAATACAATTAACTCTTGACAAAGTACTACATTGATATACTAGGGGAAAATCTGAATTAAATTTTGTAATTTTCTAATTACATTATTCATAGGTGGACATAAAAGAGAGATATTAAGGGTTCGACCTACTGCCACTTCTGCCTTTCTAGTGGTGTAGTGTTTTTTTGTTTGTTTGTTTTAAATTGGTGAATCAAAGGAATCAATTCTGAATGATTTTGCAACAGATGAACAAACCGAAAAGAACTGAGTTAGTAAAAAGAATTGAACTTCCCATCACTACAACCAATGAAGACAGTTGTACATAGTTCTTAAATTAATAATTCTAACTAATTGCAAAAAATGGATGAATGTTTTAATTTGGACAGAGATGATTATTAGTGTTAGTAGAAAAAAAAAAAAAAGGCCCAAGATTAAGTTTGAGTCTTACTTGAGAGAAAAAAAGACTTTTTATGCATCTTGTCTACAAGAAAGAAAACCAATACAAGTCATAAGTACTTGTATAGATAGACAGATAGGCTTTATTTCAGTATTTTTTTTATTTATTTATTTCAATATCTCATATAATGTGTCCAACTTCACATTTACTGAACATGCTCATAACTGAAGATTCGCTTCTTTTGTCATTTTTTTTTTTTAGAATTTTTTTTTTTAGAATTTTCAACAAAGTGCAACAGAAACTTCTACTTTTTGTCTTCCTCAGCACTGACAAAATAAGGGCTGGAAAGCTGAAACAAAACATGCATAACTTAGTCTTTGTGAACTCATTTTTTTTTCTTCTTCTATAAAGTGTAAAAGGAAATGAATTTCAATTTTATGCATGTAACTAAAACGCCTCCTCGTCTTCCTCCAGTTGGACACTGAGAGGAAAAAGTTCTTCACTGTTTCACATCAACCATCAATTCTGAAGTAACCTGAAATAACGCTGAGCCTATTTCTGTGACTCCATTCAGCCTTTATTCTAAACCCGTCGTCTGCCTTCTGAGTCATGTCTACTCTGAGGCTTTCCTAAAGAAGCTTCAAAGCAGCTCTCCCACTGCCACCTTCCCTTAATCTGGCCCAGGCCGCTTTATACCCGGGTATATTACGGTCGGGGGGGGGGGGGTATACTTTGGCCTGTTTCACCAGGTAACAGGAGCCCACACCAGTGTTGTCTTATTTACTGCTGAATAAAACGGCCAAATGACAGTGGTTTCTTCTCTTTCTGTCCTAGTTCCCCCAAGTTTGGTTGACTGTTATTCCCTGTAGAGAGAACCAAATACGAGGAACACTAAATATAGATACCACAGGTCATGTGATAAAATGCCACCAAAAATGGACTAAATTTTTTCCAAACGATGTTTTTTTTTAAACAGTAGCCTATTTCTACATGTAGGCAGAGATATCAGTTCAACAGTATTAATACCAAAACCATTGTATCTAGTACTGCTGTGTATATTCTTGGTGAAGCAAATCTTTTACATACACACGTTTAGGTATGATGAGGTCTTCTTAGTAAATTATATTGTTAGTTATCCTGTAAAGACCCGGAACTATTTTTGCTGCAACTTCCAAATGAATTTTTCTTTACATCTAACCTCTCCTAAGTGATTTATCACCATTTAGTATAATATATGTCATCTGTATTTTGCATTTTTCAGTGAAAATCAGGTATTTTCCTATATTTAATTTGCTGATAAGATAAGACTTTATTGATCCCACCATGGGGAAATTTCACAGCTGATAGTAGCAACATCCAACACCCTAGTGCAAGAAAAAGACAAAGAAAAAAACCACAAGTGAGAATGAAATAATAAGGGAAAATAAGAAATTTGGTATTTATATAAATATTTATATAAATAGAGAATTAGAAATAAACATTCTTACAATTTGAAATTTAAATGGTATTTACATATTTCACAGGTGTCAAACATGCGGCCCGGGGGCCAAATCTGGCCCGCCAAGGATTCCATTTTGGCCCGCGGGATAAAAGTGCAAAAATTAACCTGAACAGTCAAGGCTGTCAAAATCATTTTGGTTCAGGTTCCACATACAGACCAATGTGATCTCAAGGAAAAATAACAACACAATAACCCATAAATAATGACAACTTCAAATTTTCTTTGTGAAAAATTATGTGGGGAAAAAAAAAAAAAAAAAAATGACATTACACTGTGAAAATATTTACATTTACAAAACTATTCTTTCACAATAAAATGCAAATAAATACATAAATAAAAACAAAGATGAACAACCCGAAATGTGCAATTTTAACAATATTCTGCCTGTTACTAAATGTTTTTTTCATTTATGGATCCACTGTGATCTGTAGTTTTGTTAATAATAACAACTGTATGCCCATGTTCATTGGATTAGAGAGGTGATGTTGGGACTGGACCTGGAAAAAATTAGGTATACAGTCTGCGGGTTGGAGAATAAATATGATAGAACCTGGTCACAGTTTATAATTCATATCAAGAACTTGCCTTTTTCCTGATTCCTTGTTTTTATTTCATGCATTTTTCTTTCTTCCTCACTCTTCTGCCATCCTAGTCTTCTCAATGCCCACAGTCTGACTGCTGGGACTTTTTTTTTTTACCTTATGCATGAGGTCCAGAATGTTGGTGATACGACCGAAATGATCAACATAAATTGGTTTGAGTCTTTTTTTTTTTTTTTGTGTGTGTGTGTGTGTTCTGTTTGTCTGTGCGTTTATATGGATGTATTTGTGGGGATGTCACCTGGACGGGGGAGGGGGGAGGGGGCAAGTTCAAGAATTGCATAAGATATGCCTTAAAGATGTAATTGTAATGGGAAAAAAAAAAATACTCATGCGCACTGATCTAAAAACAAAATAAAGTTGTTAAAAAATAAATAAATAAATAACAGACATAATATTGTAGAACTTGTTCAAATTTTAGTTCCAAACTCAAAAATTTTAACAATATTCTGCCTGTTACCAAATGTTTATGTAACATTGTGTGTAATGTACATGTATAAATAATGAGTCAAGGCATAATATTGTTAAAATTGCACTAATTTTTCTAATGAAATTTCTGTTTTTTCAGGTTATTCACATCTTTTTTATAAAATGTAAATATTTTCATAATTTAATTGGGGTTTTTTTTTGCACTAAAACAAAAAGAAAAACTTGGATTTGTCATTATTTATAGGTTATTAAGTCATTATTTTACTGGTCTGGCCCGCTTGAGATCAAATTGGGCTAAATATGACTCCTGAACCAAAATGAGTTTGACAGCCCTGATTTACACTGTGGTTGCACATGTACATGGTGTGATATGGGGGTGGGGGTGGGTTACTGTGAACTGTTGTCTAGTGTGATGGCTGTGGGGAGGAATGACCAGCTCTTTCTTTCACAGGGGATGTAAAATTCTGGTGCTAAAGGAGCAGCTCAGGGTCTCTACAGTGTGGTGCAGGGGGTGGGAGGGGTTATCCATGATGAGTGATGGTTGTCAGCTTTGCCAGCATCCATCTGTGGGGAACCATGGGCTCTAGATCCTCTGATACAGTTTATTTTACTTTACTTTCTTGGTAAATTCCACCTGCATTTTCAGTTGAACAACCTCTCAGCTGGCATGTCTGTTTCTGCACATCAAATTTGACATCATGGCAACATGGCCCTATTGTTTATTTGTTGCTTGAACCCACTTCAATGATGATTCTAAGCATAGCAACGTGATTGGCCATTGAGAGGCCATTGTATTCCAAACTTACTATCTCCAAAATATTGGTCCTATCAACTTGCTGTTTTTGCTAGTCTCTTCCTTGACCAAAAATATATAAAGGCTAAAATTTGCTTAGAGGTCTTATTTATGTCTTTGTGCATAAGAAATCAATATAAATAATCCCCAAAGGAACTTTGTGTTGGTAAATGCAAGTTATGCAAATTTACAGGATTTAAGTTCTGTTGCAACATGTTGATGGTCATATGAACTATGTTTTCAGGTCAAAAATGTCCAATTTCATCACAATTAATGCTATATTTTCATGTCACAAATGGCCAAGTTATATTTTAACTGAATTTACCTGAAAAACAAATATCCTATTCTTTTAGATTACCCAATTTTTCTTACAAGATTATATACTACATATCACATGTTTTATTTTTACAGGTTGCAATATGGAGTATGGTGCTGATCCATCCTGCTTATGTTACGCCAATACATACATTAAGAATGTCACACGTCACTTTTTAAATCAACAGTTTTCTAATAATAAGCATTTTTATAAAGAAAGAACAATTCTATATTATTATTTAGTCTTTAGTATGATGATAAACTATACAATAAATAATTATGATCCTAGTTTTTGCACAGGGATCATTTGTGGAAACGGTGACATGGCTGCCGAGCATCAGTATGATGGGATCTGTAACAACCATGTCACATCCGTCCACTGCCACATTTTGTGTTTTTGTGTCAGCTGTTATTGTTTTAGATCCACAATACTAACATTTATGAATAAGAGGAGAATTAGCAATAGTAAGTATATAAGTTTATTACTAATAAAGTACTGGTACTGACCAGAGCATCATGGGTAATGTCACGTCCGTCCGCCAGCAAAAGTTTTCACATACACGTGCTATTCAAAATCCAATATTTCTGAAAATATAGCTTCCACTGTCAATTAATATCAGTAGTCTTTGCGCAAATGTATTAGCATTATTTCAACACAGTTCTATGCATTTCTTACAACTTTTTTTTTTGACAAAAATGGCCACTCATTTGACCCCCTAAGTAAATTGTAGCCGATAAGTACTCTGAACTGCAGCTTTCAGCTCTGTACGGATTTTGTGTGATGCCCGACACACACAAACAGACACAGAGTCCACCTCCCTTTTATAATATAGGATTTAAAAAGTTTATAATGTCAAAACCAAAAAAAAGCGGAGAAATTTATATATATATATATATATGTATATATATATATATATATATATATATATATATATATATATATATATATTTAGCAAAATATCATTAACTGAACATAAAAACAAGCAGCTACAACCTCTAATATGTCAGACTACATGGTTTTACTGATGAATCAGTGTTGCAGAACATGATAATGTTTCCACATTCACATTTGAACATCCAAAACAAGCTGGTGAAAAGCTGAGAAACTGCATTTTACCTGAATTACTGAAATGTATTGACAGGATTAGTAGTTCTTAACACATCTTGGATTGGAAGATTTGGATGTTTGAAGGTTATTAAAAGTACATGTGCTTTTGTAAATGCACATTATCAACAGAATGAATGTGCGTATTTACTAGAATGTTTGTGTGAATCATTGCAGACGGTTATCTACGGCAACACACTGAAGAATCAATTATTTATGTTATATCTACTGGATATTTAACATTAGCCAAAGCATCAGATCCTATAAAACCCATTTTGTATTTTTTTTTGAATGAATGATTTACGGTGCATTTTTACAAGTCTGTCACCTTTTGTCAAATACACTAATATTATCAAAGCATGACCCTGAATAGCAAATAATGCATCTGATACCACAGTGTTGTCTTATCGTTCTTACTTCCCAGTACAAATATTGGACTGGGCTAATTAGCAGGCTCTTCACACTCTATTGATCTATGGATTAGTGTTTGATGAGAGTACTGAGAAGCAACAATGATGCAACGTGGAGCAACATGAATGCAGACCTCTTCTGTAAAATAACAAGCCTGCGGGGCTGAGCATCTGATAATGTAGAGGGATACAGTGTTTCCAAAGTACCCCTTATGTACACAAGTGAAAATCTGAACTTAGACTTCACAACAATTTGACTTGTAGTTTACTTTACGCGCATAATTTTCTATTTAAAACCACTGATTTGCACAGGTGAGAGCCGGGTTCGTCCTCGGTAAAGGTGAACGTATGTTTATTATGAGTATCCCGCTGCCGTATCAGCAGATAAGCAGACCTCTTTTGCATAATGATTTCCAAATTGAGGCGTATTGACAGAGTGCTCAGAGACAGCGGTACAGGAGGAGAGCCGATTAGGTGACAGAGTGTATGTCAGCAAAGGTGAGAGCGTGGAAATGACTGATAGATGAGCATGTGTCAGTCAAAGTGCGACGCTTCAGGATAAGCCTGAGTAGGTACACACTATGGAAATGACGAACATGCACTTAGACAGTAAGGAAATGACAGACTGGTAACCGACTGTGGCCATGACATGCCTGTCTCCATTAGTGTACGTCTAGAGGAGAAAGTTACCCCAGTATGAGAAACAATATGCAGCGAAGACAATAAAAACACATTATATACATGAGATATGACTCATTACCCACCTGAGAAACTATTTTAGATTGTTTTTTCTTATTATGTAAAGGCTAAAAGGTTAAATGTCGACTCACTTTAGTATCCTCATATAGAAATTCGGTCTCTGTTCAACATCTACATGCTTCCACTTGCTCAGATCATAGAAAAAAAAACAAAATAGATTACCATAACTACGCAGATGACATACAGCTCTACATTTCAATGTCCCCAGGTGACCATAGCCCCATAAAAGCTCTGGATAAATGCATGGAGAAAATACCGTACTTTCCGGGCTATAAGGCGCACCGGAATATAAGTCGCACCTGACTATAAGCCACAGGTGTCCACATTGCTTATTCTTAGACTTTTTTTTTTTTTTTTGCTTAATTCAAGATTTTTCTTTATTTTTTTCTTAATTCAAGATTTTTTTTGCTTAATTCAAGATTTTTTTTAACATCTACAAAAATCTGAATAACACAGACAATTGGAAACCTCTTAAGAAAACAAGTCCAATTTTAACAATATTATGCCTCAGATTATCAGTCTATCTTTTACGCATGTGCTTTACAACTTGCATTACAATTACAAATGCATGAAGCATTTAATAACAGGCAGAATATTGGTAAAATTGCATTTACTTATCTTAAGACATTTCAAGTTTTTCATATCTTTATAAAATAACAGTTTTTAATAAAAACATTTTCATGTAATTTTATGTTTGGTTTTTTTTTCACTAAAACAAAGATAAAATTTGTTGTTTTCATTATTTATAGGTTTAATATGATAGTATTTTACTGTTTCTGACCCACTTAAGATCTAATTGGTCTGTATGTGGAATCTGAATTAAAATGATTTTGACATGCTCGATTGTTCATATCTTCAGTGTAATTTTTGTATTTCACAAATCCATCCCACGGGCCAGATTGGATCCTTTGGCGGGCCGGATTTGGCCCCCGGGCCTCATGTTTGACACCTGTGGTATACTGTAATGAAGCGAATAAGGAATAGGAATTAATAACCTTTTGCTTCAACTCCTTTTTGAACATATTGTGGAAATGATAAAACTTTCATTAATTCATTTATTACGTTTTGGTTTTTTTTTTTCAAAATAATTCCAATGTCGTTGGGTCAAACTCGAAGCTAAACTTTTAACAATTTCTCACCCATCATCCATCACATCCACTCATATGTACAAATATGTCATTCTTTTGGATCCAAAAAGCTAAAAACTGTCTGCTTCAAGGTAAGTGTGTGACATCTATTTTTTTTTACACGGTCTATAGTTCCAATACCCAATTTCCCCAGAGACTGTTGTCATTACAGTATGTTATTTTAAAACATTATGAGTTTTTACACATCAGCACAGGTATGCAATAGATTGGGCCCAATTTGTACTCCTGATGTGTACGGGGCTATATATGGCTCTGGGGAAACCGGAAAGTAATTAATGATCCTTGCTATTTCAAACACCACCTCAAATGAACATTACCATCTGCTTCTGGGAGTCTGTCCTAAAAACACTTCCAGCTGCTTATCAAGACAAAGCTACACAACTGGTGTTCCTCTGAGTCTCTCTGCTCTACTCTTGACA
This sequence comes from Sphaeramia orbicularis, assembly GCF_902148855.1. NCBI lineage: Eukaryota > Metazoa > Chordata > Actinopteri > Kurtiformes > Apogonidae > Sphaeramia > Sphaeramia orbicularis. Next base: position 18,694,339 of record NC_043975.1, read on the forward strand.
GCCGCATTAGATGTTATAAAGTTACTGTAGCATGTAAAACCCCAGGAGAGGCAAAGCGTCTGTCATGACTTTTGTAAAAATACATGAAAAACACATCAAGGAAAGGGTCTAATTAAATGTCTTAATATCCTAGAAGACTAGCAATGTAAACTGCTCTGAGGTTAAGGTGGAAATGTAATCTGGATCAAGATCGGAGGTGGGAAGTAACAAAGTGTAAGTACTTAGTTACTGTACTTAAAGGGTAGGAGAAGCTACATTTTGAAAATACACAATTCAAAAGTCCAAACCTCTTTCTTCAGATTTCCCCCTGAAGCCACGCCTCCATTTTATTGTTTGTACTCACAGAGGGGGGAGGGACAAATGGCAGATGAATTTGATCGACATATCACCATTCAATCATGATTGGATGGTGTTTTTTCAGTCCTGTCCGTTCCAAAGGTGACAATTTTTTTTTTATTTTTGTGTTAGAGCATTTAATTTAAAAAAAAAAAATCAGGGTGTGAATGGGATTTTAAGCAATATAGTAAAAAATGCTCCAGGAAAACATCTTCTACCCTACCTTTAAGTGGATTTTTTTAGGTATCTGTACTTTACTTGAGTATTTATTTTTCTGGCAACTTATTACTTTTAGTCCCTACTAGGGATGTAACGATATAAAAATTTCATATCACGGTTATTGTGACCAAAATTATCACGGTTATCATTATTATCGCAGTATTATTGAAATTGTGCTCAAAATGTTCAAAAAGTACTAATACACACACTGAAATAATGTAACCAAGTTGTATTTTGAAAAATAAATAAATAAATAAATTAATTAATAAAATAAAACAATTCTCACAATGTACCTTCTGTTGCAGAAACATTCAAATATTAACCCTTAGTGGTCTGAGCCTATTTTGTCCGTTTTTCAGTCCTTTTGATTTTGCCTTTATATATACTACATAAACCAATATTTACTATACCCATGTTTGGATCTTTTTTTTTCAGCACAACTTCATTTATATCAACTATTATTTTTTTCACTTTAACCTACTATAAAAACATAAAAGGACAAAAAACACAAAAAATATATAAAATCAGATTTGGAAAATGTATATAATTTATTGTATAAATAACACACAGATGCTTAACGAACCTTTTCAAAGACTTTACGAGTGAATATTGGTTCCAAATATTAGGTATATAAAATTAAAATTGTAATAAGTTAAAGCTATACTCAAATATTTGACATAAAAGCATATCTTTACATAGGGTTTTTTCCCCTAAAAGTGCGGTAATCAAACACGGTTATCATGATAATTAGAATTTAAACGGTAATACTAACTGTTGGCAATTTTACCGCAGTTTATTATTATACCGGTAATTGTTACATCCCTAGTCCCTACATTTTTGCATAAATATCTGTACTTTATACTCCTTACATTCTCAGAATAGGCTCGTTACTTTTTCAAACTAAATGGACGTGACAGTACATAAAATATGTCACTTCAGAGGGAAAATCAGTGTGGTGGAGAGTAGGAGTACAGGCTGTGACAAGGGTCAGTACCAGGAATCTTGTCACAACGTGCTTTGTGGAAATCGAAGGTTCGGAGCTGCAACAAACACAATGCGGAAACAGGTGGAGCTCCACTTCCCACAATGCACGTCGCGACAAAACTCTGAAGAGGCCCGCGTTACCTACCGGCTCTATTTGTAAACAAATGGGATAGATCACAGGTGTCAAACATGCGGCCCGGGGGCCAAAACCGGCCCGCCAAAAGGTCCAATCCGGCCTGTACGATGAATTGTTGAAATGCAAAAATTACACTCAAGATATTAACAGTCAATCCTTTTATTTTAGGGCCCATATAAAGCCCTACTTTAGTCTCAAGTGGTCAGATCAGTAAAATCCTACAATAAAAACCTACAAATAATGACAATTCCAAATTTTTCCTCTTTGTTTTAGTGTAAAAAAGTGAAATTACATGAAAATGTGTACATTTACAAACTAGCCTTTCACAAAAAATATGAAAAACTAGAAATGTGTTAAGAGAAGTAAGTGCAATTTTACTAATTTTCTGCCAGTTACTAAAATATTTTGGGTATTTGCAGATCCATTGTAATCTGTAAGTTGTAATGTAAATGATAAGCAGAGACAAAATATAGTTAAAATTGCACTTATTTTTCTTAATAAATTTCAGTTTTTTCATGGTTGTTCATGTTATTCACATTTTTAAACAGACAGTTTATAAATGTTTCCATAATGGAATTTTACTTTTTTCACTACAAAACACAATGAAATGTTTGGAGTTGGCATTATTTATATATTATTTTGTTATTAATTTACTGGTCTGGACCACAGCAGATCATACTGGGAGGATGTGGCCCCTGAAGTTAAATGAGTTTGACAGGGATGGATGGATGGATGGATGGATGGATGGATGGATGGATGGATGGATGGATGGATGGATGGATGGATGGATGGATGGATGGATGGATAGATAGATAGATAGATAGATAGATAGATAGATAGATAGATAGATAGATAGATAGATAGATAGATAGATAGATAGATAGATAGATAGATAGATAGATAGATAGATAGATAGATAGATAGTAAAAATAGAACAAACGACTAAAAATAGAACAGCAAAGACATACATCATAAATTAAAAGTATAAAAAGAACTGGTAGAAAATCTGGACAAGGTTCAACAATAAACATTAATGTGCAAAGTAAAATGGAAAATTGCCAGATTTATGCTTTTTTTCCCCATTTATAATAAGGCTTTTATTTTGAAAAACCCTACTGTGTGTGTGTGTGTGTGTGTGTGTGTGTGTGTGTGTGTGTGTGTGTGTGGGCGTGAATAGTGTAAGATTAATATAAATAATTAAAATTGTAATGTAATGTAGTGGAGACCCCAGGAAGAATAGCAACTGATGATTCAGTTGCTAATGGGCATCTTAATAAATGAAATGGAATGAAAAGTGAAGTGATTTCGGTTATTATCGAGAAAACCATGAAAAATGGCTAAGTATCAGTTCTTAAATTAAACTCTTATGAGCTATTTTTGTTGTTATTATTACATTTGTCCAAACAAATGTACCTTTAGTTGTACCAGGCATTAAAATGAACAAGAAATTGAAGAAAAAAAGGGTGGTCTTATATTTTTTCTGCGACTGTAGTACACTTTAATTATATTCCCCGTCATTTAAACATTTCTGATATGATGACGTACACCAGGGGTGTCCAAACTTTTTTTAACGAGGGCCAGATCTGATAATGTGGACATTGCCAGGGGCCAGTGGTCCCTTCAGACATTTTTTAAACAGTAAAAATTACATCTAAATGCGCTGTTCTACAACAATTTTATTTTCATTGTCACGATATCATTTTTTAAAATGGCAATGTAACCAAATCTAAGTCACTCAGGTGTGAATTAAAAAAAAAAAAAAAAAAAAAAAAAAAACAATTCTGCCTTCCTTTCATATCTGGAGACAGATATCATAGAACAAACTGTATAGAGTATCTTAAACATCCAAGTTGATAAAAATCTTAACCCCACATTCATTTTAAACATGACTTATATGAGTAATCATTACTCATATATTACTCAGTAATGTAAAGTCTGTTAACGTTTAAGATGAAAACATATGACTCTTACTTGTCTTTCACAAAATCATTCAGAAAGTAATATTTTGTGTCACATCTACAGGTACATAACACCAGCAGTTAGAGGCAACTAACCTGGCAACTTGGTGGCCTGCCCTGGTGGTGAATTCATTGAACTCCGAGGTTCACATGAAGAGTCACTGTTGTGAGTTTAAAGCAGCTTGAATTTGCTTCACTTTTTCGGAGCGCTCACTCCCTGCTAGCTTGTCGTATGCGTTAGCATGTTTTGTCTGCTCGTGTCTCTTTACATTGAATTCCTTAAACAAGGCAACAGTCTCTCGACAAATTAGGCAAACATAATTGCCTCAATTTTCAGTAAAAAAACCCTGTAATTCCCATCTCTTCTGGAAGTGGCGGCCCTCACTGTCAACTTTCGTTTTTTTATTTACAGGCACCGTGGTTAGAAATTAGCGAAAAAGGTTCACGGCGAGGTCACAGAGCTAGATAGAGTTAGAGTGGTGCTGCCACCATGAGGTGAAAGGAGAAACTGCATTTTGAACCTTTTATGATTCATGTACTCGGTTGAACAGTCCAAGTGGGCCATAAATAATATAATATAAAACCCAAGCTGTGGGCCGTATAAAATCTGACCGCGGGCCGTGATTGGCCCCCGGGCCGGACTTTGGACATGCCTGACGTACACAAAGCAAAAGATTTCCGTTACTACAATCCATAATATCTACTATTTTCGATATTTTAATGCAGCACTGCACAAGGAAAACAGCCTTTAAAAGCTGAATCCCAGCCTTATTAACTGTAGATCATCAGTTTCTGTTGCTGTTGGAGTCTCACAGAGGTGACTATAAGGACCACTGGTACAGGGCGTGTACAGGGACTTCTAGCCTTAAAAGTATGTTTTCTGTGAGGGAATAAAAAAAATAAATAACATGAAAGCATTAAGATTCTGTCTGTGGAAAACATGAAGTTATTATTGTTTGCTTACAAAAATAAAATAAAATGCAAGACCAAAGTCCCCAGAGCAATGACTTCACCAATGGATGTGACCATAAAGCATAGGTCCTCTCAACCCAATTTCCCCCAGAGAGTAGTCCGTATGACAAATGACAACACGACCATAATAGTCCCCATCTCTGCCATCCCAGAGTTCAGCTTGTGCCGAAATGAGGCCAGCTCTACTTTTAATAACAAAGTCTTCCCTTATCCTCCCTCTCCCGGTAGACCGAGGGGAAAATTGGATTTTCGTCTTGTTTTTAAGAGGCTGATATTATCTCTTTTGGAGCGGAAATCATGTTTTAATAATTAAAATGATTCTGAAAATGACCGATTATGCTCCTTTTCAGCTGTAAATGAACTCCTCTTTCCTGGCTGTCGGCGCTGTTCTCCCTGGAGAGCTTCCTGTTTTAATCACTTAAGGAACTCCTCAAACCCCCAACCCCTTTCTTCTACATTGTCACTCGCCTGCCACCGTCCATTTTTGCAAAGATGAAGAGATTCGCACTTGTATAATATGGCTTATGCAGATAAAGACCGGAAGGTCAAAGGTTACTCATTGAGTTGTTCAACGGCTTCAGTGATTTTTTATTAAAGGCTGTTGAAAGTAGGAGTGATTTCATAGTGTTTAAAGCTTAAAATAGCGGCTGACCTAACTGTCTAAACCAGCAGGAGGCATTTTAATTCTTATTCAACCAAGAAGAAGCTCATTGAGATTAAAAATCTCTTTCAAGAGTGTCTTGGCCATGACAGCCGCAGCAGAAATCACACAAAATAGAAATCACAGCCCAACATCGACAGTAAAATATACATAAAACACAATTAAAGTCAGTTCTAAATCCATTCATAAATCACTAAACTACAAACTAGGGCTGCACAATTAATCGATTTTAAATCAAAATCGGATTTTTTTAATCAGGATGATTCTTAAAAAGGGGAAATTATCAAATTGATTTCATCTCTGTCATGCCTCTGGGCTACTATAGGCTCCTCCTCCTATCTGTGACAGTGATCTTTCACAGAAGTCTATGTTTGTGCATTCTATTTTTTTTTATTTTATAATAGATGATGGGAGTGGAACTCTGTACAAGCCCTTTGGGCTTTGTTCCCTCCCTGCACTGTTTTTTTTATTGTGCTAAATAAATAAATACAAAAAAAAAAAAAAAAAAAAAAAAAAAGTCCATATCCAGGACTTGCAGCTGACATCACTGGTCATGTGATTGTTGTTTACACCGCCGTATTGGTAGGCACGCTGTCTGGATTCAGAAAGTCAGAACTGTTGCTTTATATTGTGTTTTTCTTTGGACTCATGTTTGCATGTTTTATTTGGGAGTAAGTCTGCTTGTGATAAAGGCACCATTGTCCTGTCCGATATTGCCAGAGCTCTTGATAGCACCTCCAAGGTCGTTATGTGGAAAAGATAAGATCTATTGCCGTGGACCCCTACAGCTTGACCTTGGATAAACTCTGTGCTATTGTCAGTGCTCAGAAGTATCTAGCAGTTAGCTATCCAGATATTTACAACTATCTGGTATATAATCCATCTCCCTACACAGGATCAGAGATGAAAGCATTTAAGAGTCTAGACATAGGATTGTCACTTTTTCCTGGAACAAGAATAAAGGAAGTCTAAACATCTGAACAAACGTCTCAAAATAAACCCAACCTTAGAATGGTAGGGGGTGGGGTGCCTATGGCACATGTTTATTGAACTAAATACTGGTAACGTCTATGTAGCCATAAACTAATTTGTGTTTTAATGCATTCACTTACCCTCAATAAAATGGTCGCTGCATACTCGGCTGGTGCGGAATGGTTGCCCGCCTTCACGTTTCATGGCTGCAATCCACAGGCCCCTCCGTTCTGGATCCTTTGGAAATCTATAGAAGAATTTACCGGTGTTTTTTTCTTGCTGATTATTGCAACCAACAGCAACACATGTGGTTACCATGATCAGACTGCTTAAAGGTTTATGTTATTGTAGCTCTACACAGGAGAACGAAAAATATCAACAATGGGCAATTGTATGCTCCACGGAAAGCTTGCCTACCAATATGGCGTTGTAAACAGAAAACCATGTGAACATGTGATATATGTGCAAAACCTGAATAATGACCACGGACCTAAAATCTGTGATGGGCCCGCAGTAATGACACCAATGTAAGCTGTGGTACACCCACAGATCCCCCATTTCAAATATAACTGCATGGGGATCATTTATCTTCTGTTGTCCCGCATGGATCCGTACCATACCATCTTCTTCTGATCCAGGTCCGGGTCGCAGGAGCAACAGCCTCAGCAGAGTAGCCCAGACAGCCCTACCCCCAACCACATGCACCAGCTCCAGGGGAATCCCGTGGTGTTCCCAGGCAAGCCCAGAGAAATAGGATGTTTTCACACAGCGTACCTTGAGACGATCACATCTTTCCTGCAGATGTTGCATTCACACTCACGTACTGTGGCCTGTGCCCGAGTACAAATGGGTGTTACAGGGCTGAAACAGTAGGTGGCAGTGTGGAAGGAATTGTCATCCTACAAACGCGAAGTCAGAAGAAGACAAACCCTTACCTATCTGTTAGCCTGTTTGAGGCAAAGAGAAGACGAGCTACCTTCGTTGTCCCTAATATATCACAGAGTGGTTTGGTTGATAAGGCGAGCCCGTGTCACACGGATCTGAGGCTTTTTCAGGAGACAACAGGAGCACCATCTATGGTCTCATGGTGATTAACCCACTTCCGTTGTCGGGGTGGTGATTAGGTCTCTTCCAGACTCGGGCACGGATCGCATTCACACGGCAAAGTACCCTGCTGGAGTTTGGGCAGTCCGAACCTAGGACTACCTTCTCAACTGGACTCAGGCGTGGTACTCGAGCACGGAACGGCTGCATTCACATGGATAAAATTAAGCAGATTTTGGGGTCCAGCCCAAAATCCTTCCAGTGTGTCCTGGGTCGGTCTCTTCCACGCATGGATCTCCCAATTTAAATATAACTGCATGGGGATCACTCATATTATGTAGTCCACGTGCGCGCAACTGATGCCTGTCACTGACTTAAATTGGTATCACTTCGTGGGCCCATCACATACTATCACAGATTTGAGGTAAGGAGCAGTGCCTTGCATTGCGGGCTGCTTGCAAAAACAACATGCCGACTACTGTTGTCTTTTGCAGTTTTACCCAAAAATCGAAATCGAAAATCAAGCTTTTAAGAGAAAAAAAATCAGGATTTTATTTTTTTCATGCAGCCCTGCTAAGAACATACATATGAAACACCATCAGTTATTTAAAAGCTACTCAAACTATAACAACGATGTTCCTTAAAAGCATCTAAAACACATCTATGAACTTAGTCTTACTGGTGTTAACGTGTTCTTTTGTTGGAGGCTCCAAGAAAAAGTCCAGATTCTTTTAGGTCTCATTTTTATAAATTTGTTATTGACTTGATCTGATCACAAACAAAATATAACTCAGCTGAGGATCCACACCCCAAGCAGGGAGATGGATCCAGACATTCCAATGCACATCACTTTCATCATCCTTGTAACCTGATCTTCAAACTATGGGCTGACCTCCTTGTGCTAGGTAGTGATGTGACGTTCACGAATGAATCGAATCTTTTGAACGGCTCTTTGAAATGGGAAGTGAGTCTTTGTAAAGAGCCGTTCTTTTAAGGAGGGAGTGTCCGATTGCCTGTCAATTTACCAACATCCTGTTCTTGTTCTGAGAATTGCACTACAGTTCAGGTATTTAAGTAATTGAAGTGATTAATCACTGTTGTGTTTTGTGCAGTTTTTCCGCATGTTTACAGACATTTATTGTTCTTGTTTTGAGAAGAATAAAATGTTATTTCATAAGAAAATGTTTTATTTTCTTCTTTATTTTTAGGCTACAGACTAGTCCACATAATGTACCGTGATGTTTTTGGTCAAATTTCAGCATTTGCCTAATGTCACCTCTCATGTCATGTATTTAGCCCACACATTTGAACTAACTATTCTTTTTTACAGTAAGATAATATTTACTGCCACGCCAATTAAACACCTTTAAAATGTAATGTCAATCATCACATGTAGCCTATTAAGTCATTAAAACATTGATGTTTCAAAATTATGCAAAAAACATAAAAGAGCCAGTCTTTCGAACGGCTCTTTTCAGTGAAGCTCCTGATTGAACAGCTCCCTTCAAACAACCAAAAGTCCTATCACTAGTGCTAGGTGGGTTGGGTCACAGAAAATGGACTGGTGTCATCTGACTCTAAAGTCAGGCAGATGTGATACCTCAACTCTATGTAAAACCCCATATTGACAATGTGTTTACCTCTTATCTCTTGTTGTTTACGATCGCCTGTGGGCATGTGTATTTAAAAGTGTGCCTAAGTAAAACTTAAGTCCTGTGATCATGAATCTGTAAGTTTAGTACATTGACCAAGATGTGACCTATCCTAAGAACTTTACCACTAACCAGTGAAACAAAGAAATCTAGTGACACAAAGGAATCCTAACTAAAACTGACTAATATGTGATTAAACTTAAGAATTCAACCATCTAAATTACAATAATATTTCACTGGGGAACACTGATGCATCTTTAATCCCACTTTTTAGTTTCTACTGACTGCCCTTTTCACCAGGCAATGTGTTATGTATATCAGAGAAAATGGTGACACATGCCCGGCACACACATGACGCATGTGTCCTCACATTTGGCGAGAGTGCGAGCCATGCCTGAGGTGTGCATTTGAGCAGTTCTATGGAGATAATAGCTCAGGAAGATGATAATCATTCATACTTGCTATGGCGCTGGTCACAAAAGGTCTGACAATTGAACATTTTCTTTGGGTGGTATATTTTTGACCGGTTAATGTCACTCCCACCAGTGGAAAAAAAGATTCTCAACAATGAATTGTCTTTTGTCCAGAAAAATACTTGTGATGTATCCTGCATGGACATCACAGGGAGGTTTTGTAACAGAACTTTCCATCCCGTTGTGATTATTGAAAGGATTTAGTGGAATAAAAAGAAATGTGGGTCTAATCAAAAAACCTGAAAGATCTGATTAAATCCTTCTAAAATGGTATCATAATGTAATTTTCCATTCCCTTGTGAATGAAGCTGCCAGTCTGTTGCATTCACTGTGTGTCTGACAGCTTGTTCATGAAGCTTTATTAAATGTTCATGCAGCTTGCATAGTTTAAGTAGCATGTTAGCAAGAATAGCAGCTGCTTCTGCTCCTCCTCCCTCCCACTCATCTGTCAGTCAGGATTTGTCAATCATCAAGAGCAACAGCTCTTTTTACATCACCAAATAACTCATGACGATGGCGACCTAAACACAAATCAGTAACGCACAATATAACTGCAGATGGTTATTGAATTAATGTTTTGATCCCTCATGATCACATATGAAGACATTCCATCTCCAGTGGTGACAGAAAAGACACTGTGAATAGAGACGTCATCTTCTCCTGTATTAATATTTAAATTGAGACAAAGGCAAAGCATTTCCTCTGAGGGAACTTGCACAGGCTTTGCATCTGTGACTAGCCATGTTTGTCACAGGCTTTAACACACCCATCTATTATGGATGTGATATGTGATATTGTGTTCTTTCTGATACCATCCTGTTTACAAGCACTGTTCGCACTGATGTGGCAGACATATCTAACCATGAAAATGCAGCTGCTAACCTGCAGGGTTAATGGGCCATCAACTTAAAGTAGTGTGTTAGGGGTTTATGAAATATGATGATGCAAGATATAAAAACTTGTAACAAAAGCATCAAAGATTGACTACAGCAAAATCAGAGATCTGAACATTTTTAACAATTCTGATTTTACTGTAATTTTAAGTAACGTTTATGTGACTTTAAATATTTACATATGCTGTATTCCTGTTTATATGTATGTATATATTAGAGCCCGATTGATTAATCAGCCGGCATAAATAACACAAAGATGCTTAATGAACGTTTTCAAAGACTTTAAAAGTGAATATTGGTTCCAAATATTAGGTATATAAAATTAAAATTGGAATAAATTACAACTATACTCAAATATTTGACATAAAACCATATCTTTACATAGGCGTTTTCTCCGGAAAAGTATGGTAATCAAACACGGTTATCACGATAATTAGAATTTAAATGGTAATAGTAACCGTCTGTAATATTACCGCGGTTTATCGTTATACCGGTAATCGTTACATCCCTATTTGTAAGGTTGTGTTTAGTACGACCATATCTGCAATCTGTATACTTACCTTTTGTATGACATGCTGTGGTCTGTTCCAAACTCTACTTCCATCTGATTGTTCCTCTACAACAAAGTATATGTTTGCAGAATGAACTGAGCCCTTCTTCCAACACTCCACACTCCACAAGTGGAGACTGGGCTCTCCGAAATTTTGGTGAAGTAGGCAGCCTGATGTTGTCAGTGTCATTATTTCTTCAAGCCTTTGAGGCCCCTGTACCTAGACGAAATGGAGAGTGCCATGAGACCAGACTCTATACCTCACTTGTTTCCATGGAGATAGAGGATCTTAACCCTGTAACCCATTCTGTTTGTGAACAGTACTGATGATAGGTACAAGGTCGGTTGTTCTAAGTAGCAGAACAGAAAAAATAAATAAATAAATGTTTGGTGTCAGTTTCTTATCCAATTATCCTCATATCTTAGATTTTTTTTTCTTTTACTCATGGGTAGCAATATGTTTTATGTTGCAATAGTGAGGTGACCCGTTCCTTGACAGTAACCGTCAAATGGCTGCAGGTTAACTAAAGAAAATGTTGTGCTTTTGTGAAGATATAGTGAGTCAATCGAGACACTGAATTGGTTATCTTCCACTATGACCTAATGACCCTAATTTCAGATCTTTTATGAATTCTGCAAAGCTATTTAACCATAACAATGGTCTTTTCTTGTATTGGATCTCCTCTGGCATAGTTCAGTTAATTGCTGATAAGACCTTGTCTCAGTGGGAAGAAATGGGAGAATATCTAAGCGGGTTTTGGCATCTCTTTTTGACATTGCATCATGCCACATTCTCACTCCCGACTCATAACGAATAGACAGTTGTGTAGGGTCTCATTTCAATGCATAGTGTACCTTTTGTGACTCATTTATTGATGTGTGGAGGAGGTGATATATTTCAGTTATGGGGCTAGTTTGACAGATGTTATACAAAGCCTTGGATGGTATTTAGTTACTTGGTAGTAGTGATGGGACTTTTGGTTCTTTGAAGGGAGCCGTTCAATGAAAAGAGCCGTTTAAAAGACTGACTCTTATGTTTTTTTGGATTATTTTGAAACACCAATTTTTTAATGACTACATGTGACTACATGTGATGATTGACACCACATTTTAAAGGTGTTTAATTGGCACGGCAGTAAATATTATCTTACCATAAAAAAGAATAGTTAGTTAAAATGTGTGGGCTAAATACATGACATGAGAGGTGACATTAGACAAATGCTGAAATTTGACCAAAAACATCACGGTACATTATGTGGACTAGTCTGTAGCCTAAAAATGAAGAAGAAAATAAAACATTTTCTAATGAAATAACATTTTATTCTCCTCAAAACAAGAACAATAAAAGTGTGTAAACATACAGAAAAAATTGCACAAAACACAACAGTGATTGTTCCACAAGTACAGTCGGGTGCTGAGTTTTCAAATGGTGGTGCAAATTATTCGTTGACCCAGACTTGAAAGATATATATACCGTACTTTCCAGGCTATAAGGCGCACCTGATTATAAGCCGCAGGTGTCCACATTGTGACATGAGATATTTACACAGAAAGATGGTAAACAGAAAGATTATTTAAGTATTTATTTACATACCTTAACTGCTTTTTTCCAAACAATGCCTGTAACACATCAGTAAAACGGCAGGAACACGGCTGGTTCAAAAACCCAGAAAAGTCATTGATCGCTATCTTCATCTTCCTTCTGCTCATTAAACCACTGCAGTCGTCTTCTTCAGTGTTGGAGTTGAACAGCCTCAAATTCTCCGTCACACTCCTTCTCAGTCTCTCCTCCGTTGTTGCTCAATGGCGCTTCTGTGCTGCAGCTCTATTTCCTTCTTAGACAGATGCATCGATTGCTTTTAACTTAAAAGCTGCAAAATATGCATTTCTTCGTGTGTTTTCCATGATGAGGGTTTGTGCATGACACGCAAAATGATTGTTAAAAGTTAAGATTAAAACTTCTCCTCTCTGCATTACCTCTTCCATCTGTCTCTCACTTTTGTGCTTCCTGCTAGAGCGCCCCCTGGTGGCGTTTAGCCTGTATAAATCTATACTCGAGCTGCATCGCTGTGTAAGCCGCGGGGTTCAAAACGAGAAAAATGTAGCAGCTTATAGTCCGGAAAGTATGGTATTTTTTTGCAAATACTGCAAGCTGCATGCCCATCTTTTCTTTCTGAAGTGCATCCCAATACTACTCGTTTTTCTTTGGCTCATTACTCACAGATGGTCACTCACTCACTCACTCTCAAACTTTTCTCCGGTTTCGACCAGGCTTCCAGCTCCGCCTCCTCCAGTATGCTCACCTCACACTTCAAACTGTTGTTTTTTTTTTTGCTAACTTCTTGCCATGAGACATGTAAAGTGCACTTTTTTTTCTGCTCGAACATTCTCCTCCTGCCCAATGCCTCCCCAGTGACGTTAAATGGACAGGCAATCAGACACTCCCTCCTTAAAAAAAAATTTAAAAAAAAAGAGCGGCTCTTTACAAAGACTCGGTTCCCATCGTTCATTTCAAAGAGTCATTCAAAAGATTTGATTCGTTCGTGACCGTCACATCACTACTTGGTAGGGGTTAGAAAAGGGGTGAGGTTATGATTTGGAAAAAGGGACCAGAAGAACCGCTAAAATAAATACAAAGGAAATGTGAAAATAAACATGGAAGGAAACGGGTGTCCATCGGGGTTCAGTTGGAACCATTCCAACCGTGTTCTGCTAAGGGTTTGGAGTAGATATACCTCTTGTCCAGCATCAGTGCCTGACCTTATCTGACCTTTCTGACCTCATGAATACAAATATTTCCACAGTCACTCTAAAATCTAGTGAAAAGCCTTGCTAGAGGAGTGGAAGTTGCTGTAGCTGTAAATAGAGAACCAACTCCATACCAACCTCTGTGGATTTAGAACAATATATAAAAGCCCGTGGAGGTGTACGGGACTCTGTATTTTTAAACATATAGCTGTAAGTGCAAAACACACGTAAAATTGTTTCTGGTCATCGTTCAAGATCTTTTAAGTATCATGTCGTGGCCTTGACAATCACCAGACTTAAGTGACAAAAACAGCAGTTTTTCTTTTCAAAACATTTGAACTGTAGTAGCATGGATTCCATCTAAGGCAGGGGTGTCAAAGTCATTTTGGTTCAGGGGCCATATTTGGCCCAATTTGATCTCAAGCGGGCCAGACCAGTAAAATAATGACTTAATAACCTATAAATAATGACAAATCCAAGTTTTTCTTTTTGTTTTGGTACAAAAAACCTCAATTAAATTATGAAAATATTTACATTTTACAAAAAAGATGTGAATAACCTGAAAAAACAGAAATGTCATTTGAAAAATTAGTGCAATTTTAACAATATTATGCCTCGACTTATTATTTATGCATGTACATTATAAACAATGTTACATAAATATTTGGTAACAGGCAGAATATTGTTAAAATTTTTGAGTTTGGAACTAAAATTTGAACAATTTCTACAATATTGCATGTGTTATTATTAACACAACTACAGATCACAGTGGATCCATAAATACAATATTGTTAAAATTGCACATTTCAGGTTGTTCAACTTTGTTTTTATTGATGTATTTATTTGCATTTTATTGTGAAAGAATAGTTTTGTAAATGTTAATAGTTTCGCAGTGTAATGTTATTTTTTTCACTTAAAATTTTCCAGGAAAATTTGTAGTTGTCATTATTTACGGGTTATTGTGTTGTTATTTTTACTGTAGATCTCATTGGTCTGTATGTGGAACCTGAACCAAAATGATTTGGACAACCTTGACTGTTCAGGTTAATTTTTGCACTTTCATCCCACAGGCGATCTAAGGCCTTGTCTGTTCGAAGACGGCTTCAGTCGTAGCAGCAAAAGTTTTGTATCAGATAGACCTTTTGTTCACACGAAACCGGCGTTTTCAGTCACTGAAACTGCAAAAAAAAAAAACAAAAACATGACGACACATAGGCAGCTGTTATAATGGCAGTCTAACAGGGGTTAACCTCCTGAGACCCAGACAATGTCAGCAAAGTACAAGCTTTTTTTTTGTTTTTTATTAAATAACTGCCTATATTGGAAACATCATGACGCAATAGTTTTTTCAGATGCAGTTTTTTAAATTTTTATGGAATGTCTTTTGTGGTGGACAGTTTTCTTTTTTTTTGTATGAAGTTGTGAAACTCTTGTCCACAAGTGTGGACAGAAAACCCATACCTGGGTCTTAGGAGGTTAAACAAGTCAAATAAATTAAAGTTACAAACCCAAATATTTACTTTTAAATGGGTAACTGATCAGTCTGCTCAGTATTTCTTGAAACAGCGTGTCTTAAAAACATGTGTACCTCCTGTTGAGTATGTTTAAAGCGAAGGAGCATCCAGTGGCAGGCACTGACTCTGTAACAACTGTAAAAGTCATGTGTTGTTTGAGAAGCCTGAGGATAATGGATGTTTCAAAATGTCATGTGCACCTTTATATGCAGCGATGAATCAGCACTGCGGGAGAAGGGAGCAGGTGAGGAGGCGTTTACTTAAAACGTTTAAGGATACTTAAATGTCTTAATAGCTGACGTATGTGACGAGCAGTGACAGGAGAAACTCAACAACTCCTGCGTTTTTTATGGTCATGGAAAATAAGTAAATGACCTAAAATGTCCTAGACCGCAAAGGCAAGCTGATAGAAATGTAAATAAGATCAGATAAGATAAGATACAGTATGCCTTCATTAGTCCCACAAGGGAGAATTCCAGGTTTACAGCAGCAAAGTACAAAAGCACACAAGAGTAAAAGAAGTGCAAACTCAAAAATAAAGACAAATAAAAAAGTAAAAAAAAACAGCTATATACAATTTACAGCTGATCATGCCACAGGTTGGATAGGGAGATGGTTTAATATTTGAAATGCAAGTGTGAAGAAATTTTCTTCAGCAAAAGTCTTCATACTGCAGTACAAATCTGAAGTATTATCAGTATTAATTGTGCAGTAAAATGGTCCCTGCAGGTGTTCAGTGTGTCATTATATATGGTACTTGTTCTATAATTTTACTGTTGTATTGTATTGTATATGTTGCATCTACTGTACATGTGTAAACTTGAGCTACGCATAAAAATTTACCTAATGGAAAACTGACAATTTCACCACGAGTCTCAATTTTCGAAAAAGTTTCTGCGCTAGCAAGAGGTGGTTTTTCGGGCGTAGCGGAAATGGTATATCATACAAAACTTCAATGGAAAGACCTTTTTTCGCAACTAGAGTCAGGTGAATTAAAAAACGGATTTTGACACGTTACAACAAGCAAAGAAGAAGAAACCTGTTGCGGTATGTGTGGACACACCAGGAAACCCAATAATTTTAAAATTTAGTACGAAATAGAGGGGTAATATATAATAATGAATATATCTGTAAATCAACACCATATTTATGTTGGTTGCGATGTTTATGGAATGACTTCTCATGTCATCTCGTGATAATAATTAACAAATCATCGCATTTGTAATTTAATGGAAAAACCGATATTACACACTTCTGTTTTTTTGACATTTAGTAAATATCGGTAAAGTTTTGCGCAGATGTCCAATGGAAAAGCAACTACTGAAAAAGATCAGATCTTTGTCTGATTTAGAACAAAACATGAAAGTGTCTTAGATCAGAATGAAACAGTTCAGATTACATCACAAAAAAAAAAAAAGGTGACATGTTGGTGCAGTGGTTAGCACTGTTGCCTCACAGCAAGAAAGGTTCGATTCCCATGGGGGACCTTTCTGTGTGGACTTTACATGTTCTCCCAGTGTCTGCGTGGGTTCTCTCTGGGTACTCTGGCATCCTCCCACCATCCAAAGACATGCACTAATTTCTAATTAATTGGTTAATCTAAAATGCCCATAGATTGGTTGTTCGTCTCTATGTGTTGACCTTGCGATGAACTGGCAACACGATCTGAGGCTGTGAGTTAAAGGGGTCATATTTTGCTAAACCCACTTTTATTAGTCTTTGGTTCATTTATTTGTGTATTTGGACCCTAATAGTTCAAAAAGTCTGGATTTGAACCCTCCAGGTGCTACAAAGCTATCTTTATATTCATTTTGGCAAAAATCAAGTGGATTTCAACAACCTGTTTGAATTCTTTCTTAATTTGTTACATCTATAACTAGTTACGTCACGACATTTGCACATATAAGGTCAAAACTTCTGACAAACATTTCTCCGAGTTCTTCCGAGATAATTGTTTATCAGCAGCAGTGGTTGGAGTAAAAACTGAAAATATGACCAAACTTCGAGCCGATTACCTAAAATGTTCAATTGTTGGCTGCATTAACAAACACAAGTGGTTGAACGAGACAGAGTAGCACAATAAACAACCTGGAGGGGGTGGGGTATGAAGTGGCTCATTTGCATTTAAAGGGCCTGTGCTCAAAACGACCTTTCTGGTGTCATTACTCAGAAATAGGGTTAAAGATGGACCTGTGGAGTTTAGTTAATGAAGAATTCAGACCCAAGCATAGTATTTGGGTCAAGTCACGCGTCTATTGACTTTGAATCAAAACATTAGAATTGAGATAATGATTTCAAACTTTTGTAGTTCAATAGTATAACATCTTAAGTTTCAAAATCCATTAAAATTTTTTGTCAAAAAAGGATTTTCAAGAAAATTGCGGAACTTTTTATTTGAACTAAATTCAGTCCCTCAGAAGGTTCTCTAAGAATGAATAATAACATAACTTATCATTGCTATAATTTGAAATCTCAATCATATACTTCTATTTTCAATTTAATTCTATGACCTTTTACACATTCTTTTATCATAAAAATCATTTCGTCTGGTAAAATTGGTGTGAATTGCTTTTTTAAGCATTTTAATATCAGATGGTGCCAGTTATGTAGGGAATTTCAGTTTTCTCAAAAAACATGTTTTTTTTTCTTATCACTAATTAATCAAATGAGCTAAACCAATGGAAATTTCTGAAAGTAAGCATTTAACCCTCTGCTTAAGCATGGCATTGGAATTTAAGATTATTTGGTCACACAGTTTATGTAGACCACAGGGAAATATTTTAAAATGCATAATTCAGTGGCGGCTGCTCGTCTTTCAGAGAGGGGAAGCTCATTGTTGGCTTACATAAAAAAAAAAAAAAGTCAAGTTATTAAAACATAAATTCGGCCCTCCGTTCCTTTTTAAGAAAATGGTCAAGAAAACGTTGAAATTATGTTAAACTGAAACAAGGAAGTACAATGAGTGTGTTTTATTTACAGTGCAAGAAATGAACAACTAATTTCGTAGTGGTTTCTCTCTCAATTTCACAGCAGAATGCACGACGGTATTAAACTGAACTGTGTCAGTGAAGGAGTAGATCTCAAAATAGCTGTCAATCAAATGGGATTCAGCCTTTCGACTGATCCACCAATCAGCACGTGGAAGCTCGGAGTCCAGCCCAGCCGAGGTCCACCCACAGCTCCATTCACCCCCAGAGACGCCGAGTGTCCGGGGGCGGGACAACATCGTGGCATTTATCCAGTTACCGTCCAGTTTTGAGGCAATGAAAAAAACTGTTCCACTCATTCCCATTTAAGTGCATGGACGCTGAGCGTCTACGGGCAAATGCACTGAGCAGAGATCGAATGAGAAAACAGCGCAACGGGAATGTATGAGAAGTGAACAACATGGAGTCTGTTGATTTGTGATAAAGCTGATTCTGAACAAACTTGTCTTTGAGATGAACATGTTCTAACACATTTGTAGTCAATGAAATGTCAACACAACCATACATATTTAACCATTTAATTTTTTGAATTTTAGGGGAAGCCGAGCTTCCCTTGCAGTCTATGAGAAATCGCCTCTGGCATAATTCCATTTAATAAAGCTAAATATCACTCCTTTAAAACATCTGGGACATGCTACTTCGACCTCCACTCCTCTCAAAATCCTCTGTTATTCAAGTTGTTGATTAAATGTGAAAATATGACAATGGTAATAGAGTGTTTCTATAGCGACATGTGTGGGTGTTTTCCATTTTCATCCTTCACAAATCAACTCTGTAAATGAATTGTCGTATATGACATTCAACAGAGCACGTGTCTGTTTCCACAATGCTCCATCTGTGTTTGCTTTGTCTCACAGACCGTACTATAACACACTCAAGGCCTGTCGTCACTGTCCTCCACCCCCCACCCTCACACCTCGGCCTCCCAACACCTCACCATTCTCACTCTCACGGCGACACCGTCATGAGCTCCACCGGCGCCCTGCACCGACCAACCGAGGCCCGGCGGAAGAAAAAGCAGCTCCCACTGTGTAGCGTGGCATCATTTGACATCACGAGCCCCCTCTGTGTGGAAAAGGGCCTCATCCTCACCTCCGGCATCAGACCCCTCGCCAGGTCGATTTCCTGCCAGCTTTTGCAAATCCACAATTGATAAATGTCAAACATGTTTGTAGGAACTCATTCTGCTGGTTGCAGTGGCGTCAAGGTTGTGTAACACCATGGGCGCCGCTGATAGAAATACTACTGACAGATTCATGTTTGAGTTCAGGGAGCATCGATCATTTCTTCTCACAAATTGTCTTCAAAGCGAATCTAATTTATTTTACTTTGATTACCCAGCGCAAATTATGCAGGCAACAGCGCTTGCAATATTAATGCCCCCATCAATAAAAAAGGCAAAACACAGACCAAGCAGTTGATCAAACCATTCATTAAAAAGCGCTGATCTTCACATAAAAGACATTTAAAAGCTATGCCAGAGCGATAAGAGAGAATCATTTCTTCTGTGAGAAACCTTCACTTCTTGCTGCTATTGTATCATTAATGTACTGAATTAATGTAAATGGAGAAAACTGACAGTTCATACATAAATACCGAAAGGGGTAAGGTTTCATGCTGCAATAAGTGATTGTTTTTTAATTATCTACTAAGTCTGATACAGAAAATGTACTCCAACTGAAACAAAGCTCAATTTACAGAAGCATCTCGGTATTTATCAAGAACATTTATGAAATTAATTGTAGTCACTGATTATAGTAATTAACACATTTCACAGGATGATCCTTATGTGGAGAAACAGAGGTTAGTTTGAAGAGGACTACTTGAATGTTCATCCACAATAACATCAAAGAAACCTTATAGAATTATTTCTGAAAAAGCATTTGACAGTGGTTTTACTCCAGTAGACTGAGCCAGTTTCATGCATTAAGTATAATGACTCAGTGTTTAGACTGTCGACATTAGTGCGTAACCATCCCACAATCCATAATTGTATTCGACCTTAATTTGGCATGTGGGCTACTTTTCAGAAGGGTCATTAAAACAAAAATAACAGTGTTGTCAAAACTTTCTTACCGAACTAACATTTGTGGAAATTAATTGATATGTGGTCTATTTTGGGCAGATCGCCTAATTAGCATAGATTATCTTGGTGTAAATATTATAGTTACCTGTGTGTTTACAGTATTTACCTTCATCCTAACTGGGGTTACCTGGGCCCCACCCCAGAGCCAGGCCTTGGGGAGGGGCTCCTCAACTGCTGGGTCTACACACATGAGGCCCATGCTTTGTTGACTAGGTATGGAGGCCCTGGTGGTCCAATCCTGGGTTGGCTAAACTGGTAATAGGGACATGGAGTGTCTTACTTGACATATGTTTTTAAGTGATTTCTGTTCTGTTCTTTCCATTTGATGCTATTTATCATAATAATTAATACTATTCAAATGAGCTTATAAAGCTTATAATTTTGGTATAAAGTGACTTAACATCATGCGCCTCATAACCTTAATATTTCTGAAATGTTTAATTCTACAACAGCCTTGATCACATTTTTTCATTTATTTATTTTTTTTACTTGTGTCTTCCTTATCCTATTAAGTTCCTCCTCCACTTTGAGCGGCTTCTCCTTGTCTCAGCTGTCTCTAATGTACATCGCTCCGTCAAACAAGAGGCACAAAATCAATTCTTTGCTTTCTATTTGTGCGGTGCAGAACCACCCTGCTTCCGATCAATACACATTCAGGCTGAATGACAAAGGTAACACATACAGATGTGTGTGTGTGTTCAGAGCTTGGCCGTTACGTGCTAAAGACCGCTTTGTTTTCCTCTGCAAATAAAAGCTGTCGTGGGTGTGTTTGTTTGTGTTAATGGACAGTTCAGCCATGCTTAGACCTTCCCTCAATTATCCAAATAAGAGAGTTCTTATTACACATGTAATAGACAGTTGTTTATCTACTGGTCCAAAATATATAATAATTTATTAGTTATTTAACAACCATTAACGCCATCAATACTTTTAAGTAATTCAGGTAAACGCAGTGTTTTCATTTCCATCGTCATCAGATATGAATCATCTGCAATATCGATTCACCAGTAAAACTCATGTAGCTGTGCAAATGATGCTTATTTTATCTTCAGGTAATGATATAATTTGCTGTAAAAGCCACGTTTTCTTCAGTTTTATCTCTTTTCATGTAATAACCTTTGAATTTACTTCAGCCTTTACGAACATCTACATCAGGGGTGCCAAGCTCATTCTAGTTCAGGGGCCACATTAAGCCCAATTTGATCTCCAGTGGGCCAGACCAGTAAAACAAAAGCATATAATAACCTGTAAACAATGACGACTCCAAATTTTTGTCTTTGTTTTAGTGCAATCAAAATTAAATTATGAAAATATGTACATTTACAAACTATCAAAACAAAAATGATGTGAATAACCTGAAAAAAACTGAAATTTCTTGAGAAAATAAGGGCAATTTTAACATTATTACACCTCAATTTACCACTTATACATGCATATTACAGATTGGATCTACAAAGGCACAAAATATTTAACAGGGAAAATAATGTTAAAATTTCACTTTTAGGGTTTCAGGTTTTTCACATTCAGGATAGTTTGTAAATATTTATATTTTCATAATTCAGTGTAACTTTTTACACTAAAAAAAAAAAAAGAGAAAAAATTGGAGTTGTCATTATTTAGAGGTATAATGTAATATTAGACTTTTCACATTAAACTAAGAAAATTTGGAGTCATTACTTATAGCAAGGGTGCCAAACTCATTTTAGTTCAGGGGCCACATTAAGCCCAAATTGATCTCCATTGGGCCAGACCAGTAAAACAATAGCATATAATAACCTGTAAATAATGACGACTTCAAATTTTTGTCTTTGTTTTAGTGCAATCAAAATTAAATTATGAAAATATGTACATTTACAAACTATCAAAACAAAAATGATGTGAATAACCTGAAAAAAACTGAAATTTCTTGAGAAAATAAGTGCAATTTTAACATTATTACACCTCAACTTACCATTTATACATGCATATTATGGATTGGATCGACAAAGGCACAAAATATTTAATAACAGGGAAAATAATGTTAAAATTTCACTTTTCGGGTTCAGGTTTCTCACAGGATAGTTTGTAAATATTTATATTTTCATATTTCAATGTAACTATTTACACGAAAACAAGAGAAAAATTTGGAGTTGTCATTATTTAGAGGTGTAATGTAATATTAGATTTTTCACATTAAACTAAGAAAATTGGTTACTTATTGGTTATTATGCTATTATTTTAGTTGAGATCACATTGTTCTGTATGAGGAACCTGAACTAAAACAAGTTTGACATCCTTGATTGTGAATATCTTAAGTGTAATTTTTGCGCTTTGCAAATTCATCTCACAGGCCTTACTGGAACCTTTGGCGGGCCGGTTTTGGCCCCCGGGCCGCATGTTTGACACCCCTGATCTACATGATGAATACATTAAATGGAGGAAAATATCTGATTTTCACTGGAAAAACGCAAAATGTAAAAGATATTATCATAACAAATTGTGATAAATCACTTAAAGTTGCCCATAAAAATAGTTCTATGTGTTTAATTAAGAAACATCTAAGAAACATGAGTAATGCAGTTAACGTGTGCACACCGTCATCAAGGCAATCCTATAAAGTCTACTTGAAGAGTCCAAAAAACTGTTTTTCATGTCGATGAAAGTCCAAAATGCTTTGAAGAACATCTGTTTGAAGAAGAACCACTGCACACATAGTTAGTCGTCAGTTTTAGGCCACTTCCTCCAGTATCCTCAGTACATAAATCTGCCTATTTACACAAATTATTGCTCGGTTCTTCATGTTGTTTTACTTAAAAGATGGGAGACTGAGCAAAATACTCATTTGTTTGATATTTTTAAGGGGAGGAGATCAAGAGCTCGCACTGACCATATTTACGAAATTTTAATGATTTCATTTAGTTCAGTTTCTTAGAATGCTGGGCTGTGAAATCTGTTTTTTTCTGGGTCACTGACCATGCTGGGGTTATGGGTAAAGAAACTGCAGATAGTACTGCAAAGTTAGCTTTAAATAAATTGGGATTAGACATTCCCTTTGGAACAAAATGTGAGGCAATAGTGAAATCAAAGTGAGTCTTGAAAGGCAGACAAACACAATGATGAAAAACACATCTACTATGGGAGAGTTATTTTACACTGATACACTGAGGTAGGTGTGGTGTGGGTTATATACAGCATACGCTGGCAGATGGAAAACATCCAGCTAGGTTATGTGAATGTGGTACGACAGCAGTGTTTAACCCTGTGAAGCCTGAACCACGAAGTCTTTGACAGAAAATTCCAGTTCTTTTGAAACTGGAGCCTTTATTGGTCCTTCTGAACCCCCCCATTTTTTTTTTTTTTTTTAATAAAAAAACAAAAACTAATAAAAACTTGCAAACCTCCTCTAAAAACTAATTAAAACTAACTGAATTAGAGAAAAAAAAGTCAAAACTAAATAAAACTAACTTATAATAAAAAAAAAAATTTAAAAAAATCCAAAACTATTATAACCTTGCTGTGAAGTTGAATTAATGAAGAACTCAAACCCAAGCATAGCATTTACAGATTATGTAGACCACAGGGAAATGTTTCAAAATGCATAATTCCATTTAACTCTTTAAAACCTGACGTGTCATCACTGATGCAGGTTGGATACCTGTAACTCTTTCACTGTTTGTGCAATTGGAAAAATTCCAATGGTTTCTGAAACCTGAAACGTTGCACTTTACAGGTTTTATTGGGTCATTACAGTAATTTCACTCATGTCTGTGTTAGAAGCTGGAGAAGAAGCTGTTTTATCAGTATTAGAACATGGAGTAAATTGTAAATGATTACTAAATTTTTAAAGATCTGGAAAGGAAAGTGCTCTGGAAAAATGGGCAAACAGACTCACTGACAGCACATTTTCCAACTGTTTTATAGCCAAAATAAAAAAAAAGTCCAGGTGAATTATTTTAGGCTTACAGGGCTAAAAAAAAAAAAAAAAGCTAAATATCACTCCTTTAAGGAACAAAAGTAACTCTGGGTCCTTATAGGTTAAACTACAAAAGGTGATAATTTTATTCCTGTGTGAACATGTACAAATTCTATTTTGCGTACAAGATATTAACTTGTGGACATAAGACAAAACACATCACCCTTGGGGGGGCTTTAGAGGCTCCATAAAAAAACAACATACCTTTAGGGCAAACTCCCAAAGCTACAGAATAAGACTGTTTTTGGGTCTTACCTACTATATCTTCCCAGACTTTCAGACTTTCGCCTGTTTTTAAACTTTTACCTGTTCTGTACTTTCTGTACTTTACCTTTTTCATGGTTTATTTTCCTTCCTAGCATTGACCCTTGCTTGTCTGCAGCTTTTGGCCTGCATAACCCCTCCCCCCCTGCAAGGTTTATTATGTTTTAGAAATGTTCCTGTTGTTGAGTCATGCATTTGTGCTGCGGTGGTCATAAAGGGTGATTGTACAGTAAGAATGATTTGTGAGTTTTGATTTGTTTTGCATCCATTTTACTGAGGTGCTGAATAACTTATGTGGCAAAGAGATTTCTGTTGATAATACTTTGGTTTTTAGTCACTATTGTTTTGACTGCAACAGCACAAAAATCTATGAGTTACATAATGCATGCACAATTGGACATCGGATTATAATGCAGACACGAACAAATGCACCACACTGTACACCAAGAATTCTACAGGTGTGAAATGTGATTATATTTGTGTCTACACTCTGGGCATATAATGAACACAAGTATTTATTGGACACAAAACATATTTTTGTTTCAATGTTTTCGATAATTAACATTCTCCAACTATGATCCTTCCCCCCTCAGTATTTGTCCATCAAATCCGGAGATCTAAGTGCTCAAAATTATACAAAATATGTCACTTTTGCAACATATTCAAGATAGAATTAGTAAAATTGAGATCTGACAAAAAAAAAAAAAAAAAAAAAGGGGGCTTGAGCTGCTGGTTTGGTTGTTTGTTTCTCTTATTGTGTGATAATTTAACATGTTAGATTATTGTTCATGTTAAATCATTGCTTTTGAGCGAATTTAGCGCTTTTGAAGACAGCATGCTTTGGTTATTTAGTGTTTTTTTTTTTATATTTGTAATGTTATAATGGACATATTGCAGCTTAAACAAGGCAAACTGCTCTGTGTGTTGTACTGCTTCATCAAGATGTTCTGTGATATTAAATGTAATTACTAGAATATCACACTGGTAGTACGGACACATATTTCAGTGTTGTTTAAGTTAAATAACTAGTGTCTGTTCTATAACAGAACAAAGAATCAGAGCAAAGTACTGTTGAAGAAACCAAAAATGAACAATATCATCTTCAGCGTTGCCTGACATACGATAATTATCATATTTGCACAATAATTTCACCCTCTGTGCGATCAATAATTCCATTCATTCATTCATTCATTCATTTTCTGAACCCAATTTATCCTCACTAGGGTCACGGGGGTCACTGGAGCCTATCCCAGCTACTTATTGGCAAAGGCAGAGTACATGCTGGACATGTCACCAGTTCAGAATAATTCCAAAAATCCCATAACGTACAATAATTTGACCCCTTCAATACGTGGATATTAGCAAACACAAACAGGAAACATCCTGCACTGCACCTGATGTTGCGCACTGTCTCACGTGCCTCCTTACCGCCAATCAATGCACGACATAGCACAGCAACACAAAATGTAAACATTTGAAGTGACACGATTGTGATTTTTGATCCTAAAAGTTTATTAAGGCTTCAGCAGCTCAGATGAAATGTTCTTTGAAGGGACACATGATTGTAATTTTAATTTTTGATTCTAAAACTTGATGGTTTCGGCGGCTCAAATAAAGAGTTGTTTGAACAGACATCTGATTTTCATTTTTGATTTAGAAAGTGTGTTTTGAACACAATAAAACTGTAAAACAGCTTTCTTCAGCAAGTTCTTCAAGTATCAGCATTATAGTCATTGAAGTGGATTGACCAATGTTTATTCCTAGTGTATAAACAGATCAAGTCTCCAAATATTGATGATCCATGATGATTCTGAAGATAGTTCCATCTGACTGATATTCTGGGCTGTTCAGTGCAGCAGCTAATCCTCCTCCACACAGGTGGGGGCGCTGTTCTGCCAGTGGCAACTTTGTTCCAACAGTGTTGTAATGAGACATACTATACATCAGTGTTTTTCAGCCTTGGGGTCAGGACCACACATGGGGTCGCCTGGAATTCATATGGGGTTGCCTAACATTTCTAGTAATTGATAAAAAATAAAAAAATAAAAAGATAGAAACGTACTAATAAGAAATATATGCTGAGTTGACAGAGACAATCCCAATCCATAAAAGACATGACAAACTCTGAAGCTGAAACTGAAGCACTGTGGTACTGTTTCTGTTTCAAATGTTCATTGTGGTCGGTTTCAGATGCTGCAGCTCTTTCATAATTCATAGTTTGAGTTCTTGTTTGTTCAGTATTAATTGTCAGCCTTGTAAATCCAAGCTGGACTGACTGTACATATCCTGACCAAGGAAAATAAAATTCTTACTTTGTGCAGTAATCTACACCTGGCTTTTCTGCCTCCATCCATAATAATATACATTATATAGACTAAATGTCATCTAAAATTACTGTTTACTTGCAACATAGTACAGCAAAATATTACATGATCAAAAACTAATAAATTTTAGCAAAAAAAAAAAAAAAAAAAAGTCTCCGTTTTGAATGTCTTGGGTCGCCAGAAATTTGTGATGTTAAAATGGGGTCATGAGCCAAAAAAGGTTGGGAACCACTGGTATAAACAGTCAGTGGGAACGTTTTACTGAAGCACATGGTCCTGAGCAACGTCAAATCAGGTATGTACAATAATTTTCCACAAAATGTGATTATTTTAAGCTTCTTCTGCTAATTTCTCATTTCCCATCTGGCAACACTGATCATGTTACTTCTCATAACAAATCCATGACACCAACCCAAACATCTGCTCCTCTTCTGATGCTCTACACAAGGCACACCAGACGTAACCAGTGTTTCTGAATTATTTTCAGTGTAAAGTTGCTCGATCTTGTCACTATTTTTGGAACAATGGTTGTCTTACTCACTGACAGTACTCTGCATCAAAATGGGTGACTATTTCTGTTATGAAATGGCAGAAATATTATGAAATGGCATATCTATTTTCCACAATCTTTGAAAAGTTGCCCTCACTATGTGTACGAACACCCTCTGAGCTGCTACTAAACCCTGAAAATGGCAAGTTATGACAAACACGCACTACTATTTATGTGCTGTTTTCTTTCACTGGGGTAAATTCATTTCAGTGCCTGCACATGTACGCATATTCTACCAAACCAACTTCTTTCATCCTGCTCAAGCAATATAGATAACATTTACTAGATAACATATACAATTCTGACACTGTCTGGCTATTTGGGACCGGAAGACAAGTCAAGGAGAAGGAGGTGGTGCTTAATAGGGGTGGGAATCTTTTACTATCTCACAATTCGATTCGATTCTGAGTTTTGGGGCTACGATTCGACTCAAAATCGATTTTTGATTCAAAACAATTTTCGATTTAAAACAATGATTCATAATGATTTCTGCTTCAATCTATAGGTGTGCAAAGGATCCTCATGATCTACTCCAGTCTAGCTGCTAATTACTAACCCTAACCGCTAATCGCGCTAGCCGCTAATCACTCACCCTAAGCCTAGCCACTAATTGTGCTGGCCGCTAATCGTTTACCCTAACCGCTAATTGCACTAGCCACTATTTGCACTAATCTCTAAATCTAACTGCTAATCGCGCTAGCTGCTAATCACTAACCCTAACCGCTAATCATGCTAATAGTGTGAGACTGCCTGTGGATTTGTTTTATCTTTTAAAATCGACTTTAGGACATTTGAAATCGATTCTGAATTGTAGTAAATGAGAATCCTGATTTTTATATGAATCGATTGTTTGGCACACCCCTAGTGTTTAAGTTACATCCATTCACATCTCATTCACATTAACCCACAAAGACCCAGTGCTAGTTCTGTGGAAATTCAAAAAAAAAAAAAAGTCTATACATTTACTTTTCTTAAGTAATTTATCACTTTTTATCGTAATATTATCCACTGTATTTTGGATTTTTTCAGTGACAAGTATTTTCCTACATTTAACTGACTGATCATGTCGATGTTCATAAAAGCTCCGATTAAAGTTGAGCGCTATTATATCAAAAACAGAGTAAACTAAAGAAAAAATGACTTTTTTAGCGAAGATATCATTAACTGAACATAAGCCAAGTGTCTCCATCCACTGTCATTGGTCCAATTCTATGGGTTTTACTGGTGAATCAATATTGCAGAAGATGATGGTGTTTCCACGTTCACTACGGAGCCTCAGAACGTCCATATAGATCATATCTGATGACCATGAAAAGATGACAAACTGCATTTTACCTCAATTGTTTTAACCTATTGATAGATTTAGTGGTTCAGAAGTTATTAAATATTTTAGAGATGACAGTAGATGCTTGGTTGCCGCTAGCTGTTTGGGTCTTTATGAATTAAGATGTGATTCTGTGATATTTTTTTTGTTATTTTAATGCAGAATGTGAACTGACAGAACTGTGATTACCTCTGCCAGGAGGTATTGTGATCACTTTGCTTTGTGTGTGTGCATGTTTGTTTGTTAGCAAGATAACTCAAAAAGTTATGGACAGATTTTCATGAAGTTTTCAGGAAATGTTGATACTGGCACAAGGAAGAAATGATTAAATTTTGGTGGTGATTGGGGGGGGGGGGGGGTCTGTCTTGGCGGAGGTCTGCACTCTCCGAGTGCTTTTCTTGTTTGATTTTTGTTGTTTGTTCAAAACTACCGTTCAGGGAAAAGTACAATACTAATGTTTAAAATACATTTAGTAATATTTTATTTTATTTTCGATTTGATTTATAGCAGCAGAATTATATTATTCCTGTTTTTCTATATTCTATTGTCTCCAGAAATTGGGGGGTAATTGTTCAAAAATTCATAATAAATGCATCAAAGACATATTGAGGGGTTTTCTTTTTTCCTGTACCGAACCGAAAACAACCAAACTGTGGCTTTCAAAACTGAAAACGTACCAAACTGAAAATTTTGTGTACCGTTACAGGCCTAGTAACTAGTAATCTGATAATAAGCGTTATGTAAGTTACTTCAAAACTGTTGTACAGTACATTACAGTCAGTCATCACACTCACGTGGTAATAATAAACCTTTAAGCCAGTATTTGTCGGGAAACACTGATTGTGCAGCCTTTACGACACAAAACACTCCTAAAGCACAGTGTAGTAAATGAAAGCAGCTGGATATAGTAGTGCCTTTAGCATTTTTAGTAAAGGATGAGTAGGTTGGCTGCCAGAAACAGAGAGTGGGATCAGTGTAATCCCTTTGGTTTTTCCTGATTCTGAGTTGAACACACCAACAGGGCCTCCCAGAGTCTTCAGGTACCTTTTCTTTTGACTTTCCTATTCTGCTGCACTTGTGGGAAAATGCTCCATCTCCATTTTTTTTCTCTCCCAGATACTGTATGAACTGTCTATCCACGTCCACAGGGAGTCATATGTGGACTGCCCAAAGCCTGAACATCAGCAGGTGGTCTGTGAATCAGAGCTACATCAGTGGTTAGTCTTTGGAGTTGATGTAAGACTGCCAAGGCAACAACGTTACGTAGTCCTACTGTCTGATGCTTTATCTCTGCTCCTTGGCTTCTTCATTATTTAGCGTCTTTATCAGAACTGAATGCCAGAGGGCTTTTATCTTGAGTCTCAACCAACCACGCATCATGGACAATTTTCAATATTTGGAGTATATTTTATCTAAGTGAAGGGAAACCACGGCACATGCATAACAAACTCCTCTGCACAGTGTAATTCAATAAAGTCCAGAAAAAGCCTGAGGCACTTTAATCTGTGTGTCCTGATAAAGACGTGTTCAAAGCTGTTGGGCGCCATGGAAACAGGGATGTCGAGAGTCACTTTGCTGTTCTCTAGCTCATTTAAGGTTTGCTAAATATTCGATATTTTATTCCCTTAAAAAGCCTCAGTATTACATTGAATTCAAGGACAGAACGCGTAATGTCTACAGGACGACACACAGGAAAAACTTCTATCTTATAACGGCTCTCATCTGGGTTTGAATCTACAATAATCATCTTTCTAACTGGTTTAAAACGACATTATATTATCTAGAGCACAGGTGTCAAACATACAGCCCGCGGGCCAAATCCGGCCCTCCAAAGGGTCCAGTCCAGCCCCTGGGATGAATTTGTGAAATGCAAAAATTGCACTAAGATATTAACAATCCTTTTAGTTCAGGTTCCACATTCAGACTAGTTCAATCTCAAGTGGGCAGGACCAGTAAAATACTACCATAATAACATTTAAATAATGACAACTCGACATTTTTCTCTTTGTAAATGTCAATATTTTCATGTATTTACACTAAAACAAAGTATAATTTCGCAAAAAATGTGAATCACCTGAACAAATATGAACAACCTGAAATGTCTTAAGAGAAGTAAGTACAATTTCAACAATATTCTGTCTGTTACTAAATGTTTTGTGTCTTTGTAGATCCACTGTGATCTGTAAGTTCTAATGTACATGTGTAAATGATAAACTGAAGCATAATATTGTTCAAATTACACTTATTTTGTCAGTTTGTTCATATTATTCACATCTTTTGAAAAGATAGTTTGTAGATATAAACCTTTTCATAATGTAAATTTACTTTTTTCATTCTAAAACATAGAGAAAAGTTTGGAGTTGACATTATTTATATATTATTATGTTATTATTTTACTGGTTCGGCCCACTTCAGATCAAATTTAGCTGAATGTGGGCCCTGAACTAAAACGAGTTTGACACCCCTGATCTAGAGGCAAAGTTTCCTACCCTAGGGCTTGGTGTCCCCCAGGGGACTCCAATGGGTCCCCGGATATTTAAAAGAACCAGGGAAAACTTCGCCTCATGCAGCAACAATCCTCTCACATTTTCACTACATTTGAGAGACAAAGTTCATCATTCATATTTTCTCTTAACGTGTTGTGCTGAATGATGAATCCAAGTAGATCACCGTTAGCAACATAGGCAACACAAGCAGATGTTGTGCTGTGTGAATAGTTTTGTCATGAGAAATGATTCAAAGGGATACAGTTTGTAAGCCAGCTTTTATCTTTTTTTTCGGAATAATTTATATTTTGATGTGGACTGGGAAAAAGTATGGTTATTACCTAGGAAGTTTTTCATCTCGAATAAGGTGCAAGGGGTATCTCTGAAACTGTTACACAGGTGTTATCCAGTTAATTCAGCTCTGGTTAAGTATAAGATCAACGTCGACCCTCTTTGCTCATTTTGTCACAATACTGATGAAACATTAGCTCATCTGTTTTGGGAATGTGCCTTCAGTCAAATTTTTTGGTGTGATATCAGCCTTTTTTTTTTAAAATAGAAAACTGGATATTTCTCTAAACTTGAAAATTGAAGATATTTTATTTGGTTTCTTTACTAATGATCTGCCTGTTAAGAAACTGTTTATTCTTAATCTCATTTCGTTATTAGCAAAATTTCATGTGCATGTAAGCAAATTTGCCAAACAGAAACCCAGCTCTGGGGTCTTTCAGTCCTACTTAAAATCCTACTTGGACACTCTTAACTTTTGCACAGACTCTAAAGCTGTGAAAACTAAAGCCTTATGTAATGAATTTAAGCTATAATTTTTTTTCCCTTCTTGCTTATTCTTTACTTTTATTTATTTATTTAATTTACTTACCTATCTATGTATCTATATGTAATTTCTTCTTGCCTCACCTCGAGCATTATGTTTTTTCCATGTTCTGTTGCTCTATTTGTATACGGCATTATGTAAATAAAGTTTTTGGAAAAAAAAAAAAAGAGAATAGTTTTGTCACAATATCTGGCTCAAGGAAGGGTGTGATCATTATTTGGATTGTCAGGTTGTTATATTGTATGGTGTGTGTGTGTGTGTGTGTGTATACATGGGGGTGCGGATGTGGTCTGGTGTACAGATGTAGATATAAATTGCTGTGTATGTGACTGTATGTGTATGGCTGTACAGGTTTGTAGGGGTGTGTTTATGGATAATTATAATCTTATGTTGTAGAACACAGGTGTCAAACATGCGGCCCGGGGACTAAAACCGGCCCACCAAAGGTTCCAATCCGGCCCGTGGGATGAATTTGCAAAGTGCAAGTTAGGGCATCAAACTCAAAAATAATATCATAATAACCTATAAATAATGACAACACCACTGTTTTCCCTTTGATTTAGTGCAAAAAAACTTTAAATAATGAACATGTTTACATTAGCAAACTATCTTTTAACAATAACATGTGAATAACTTGAAAAAAAAAGAAGAAAAAAAGAAGAAAATTAAGTGCAATTTTAACAATTTTCTGCCTGGTACTAAATGTTTTGTGCATATGTATAAATGATAAGTTGAGGCATAATATTGATAAAATTGTACTTTTATTTCTTAACAAATTATTTTTTTTTGAAGTTATTCACATCCTTTTTGTTTGGATAGTTTGTAAATGTAAATAATAGCATAATACATCACTAAAGAAAAGTTAAAGTTGAGAATAGGGGTGGGATTAAATTAGTTTTTCTTCTTCCCACTCCTTTTCAACTGTAAATGAATGATTTTGGAATTTTTGAACTTGCATGTATTCTGTAAATGCTCAAAACAAACAAATGAATGAATGAATGAGCTACAGTCTATATGTCTGAAACTGTCAGACCCCACGAAAAAAAAAAAAAAAAAAAGGTATTCATCTGGTTTCCTCATCTTTCACACAGGACAAAAAGTGGACTTGTCAGTTATCAGGACAGTTTTCAATATCAACTAACTAGTTTAGGCAGGAAGAAATCAGCATACTGTAATAAGCGAAATAAAATGTTTTCAAACAAGCATGATTTTCCAGAGGGCTTTTTTTTTTTTCTCTCTTTTCACAGTAACATAAAAAAAATAAAAAACAGCCAAAGCATTCACCATAGTGTAAATGTTGCATCAGGGATTAAAATAACATCTTTTGACGTAAAAATGGAAGCTTAAAAAGGACACTGCCCAAGTTACACATGCCATGATGACAACTAGAAGATGACAGGAGGAGGTGATGTGTCATGTAGAGCTGAGAATTAAGGAAATAACAGGGGAGGTGGCGGTGATGGGTGTCCAGCCTGATGCTTGAACTGACAGTGATACCACTCTAGACATGACACTTTCTGCAGCCTTGACAAATGGGCAATATCATCCAAAGGTTTTTTTTTTTTTTTTTTTTTTTTTTTAATGGGATCAGTATACCTGTTCTTTTTTTCTTAGCTCACGTATAGAATTCATTAAATGTAATTAAATAATGAATTGCATTTCCATGTTACTACGACCTAGTGAATTTAAAAGTGCCGTATGTAGGATTGTGGCCAAAACTGGTACTGCAATCACATTCAAAATACTGTAGAGCGTGGTATCGTCTCTGCCTCCCCCCAGGCTAGGGGTTGCCAGATCCAGCATGAGCATCTACTACTAGCGTTTCCACTAATCCTTGCCACCACACCATAAATTTCATACAAAAAAATCATCACCAGACTTATTCTGCATAAGTATAATATATAATAGGCCAGGATAAACGTCCTGCCCACTCAAATGAAAATTTCACTTTTACTTCCACGAAGTACAAGCAGCACGGATCACTACCGAACCCCCCTCCTTTTCAAATTACACACCGCTACATGAAGAGGTCACTTCCATCGAAAACACTGTACTATAAGGAGCTACCATGGCAAGCAACAAGTCCTACACCAGTACCCAGTCTGTTCACCAGTCCCGGACCGGCAGTCTCTTCACCAGGGCCAGGAGACGAGACTGCAGCCCGACCCCGGGTGAAGAGACCACGACCCCGGCTCTCAGTGGTTCTTACCAGGTGGTCAGACTAAGGCAGAGCCGGCATTGGTCTTCAAATTCTTCTCCATTTTCAGCCGTCGCCATGTTTCAAAATCATCTCATACATATCCTTGTTTTGTTTCTGTGGAGTTAAAATGATTTTTGCTGATTCATTCTGTTTAAGCATTTTGCCATTCTGACGAGTTTAAACTTTGTACTTGTCATTCTGATTAGTTTAGACTTTGTACTTGCTATACTGAGCAAATCAATAGAATTTAATCAAAACCAGATACTGTAGGGACTGTGATGGAGCTTAGGTAAACATGTTTACATGTCTTGTACAGTATAAAGGCTCCTTGACTTCTCTGATTCTTTGTCCAGTCTTAGACCGTACCCTGTTTTGGCCGAACAGTAACTTTGTCTCTGAAACTTTTGTTGATCATTGTGCTTATTGCTGGTTGTTCATTTTAATTGGAAAAATTATTCTGTAATAAATTACTGTAAATTTACTAGCTCATTGTGCTTCTTTATCACCATGAGGTTTAGGCCCCGACAGTTTCTCTCTTTGTCACGACGTATTTGGGAATAATAAGAGGCCTTTTAGGTTTAATAATGTCAGACATTTATGATCAGAAATGTTCCAGCTGCAGCTCAGTGGGAACTGGCAACCTGGATGCTGAAAGACTACTGACTCTGTGATTGGAAGACAGGTGATGGGCGGAGCCTCAGACCAAAACACACAATGTCAACATAAACATCATTTCGTGGCTGACACTGAGCTTTTCAAATGCAAATATTCTGGCTGGACTACTACTGTCGGTGATATCAGTATTTGAAATGAACATCATTCTTTAATGTCTGGTGACAGTCAAGGCCATTTTATAATTTTTTATAAACCGACAACAGTTGTAAAGAGATTTGCGGACTTGAAACTGACGCATTGCGAAACACCCGCCCCCCCAGACTTGTGATTGGTTCGGTATAGAATACATCGTGCATATTTCACAGCGACTGGCCCAATTCCAGACTGAATTAAATACACTGAGAAAACCAGATGGCTGGCCAGGCTAGTTAAATACATCACGCAGCAAAATGTACGCAATGTATTTATTCACTACATGATAAAGTAGGAGCCATTTTCAGTGTGTACCTGGGTGATTTATGTTCACACCTTTGATCACCATGCGTCTTTGGTTTGGTTTAATAATTTAGTTTGTTTAAGGAAGTGAGTAGAGCTGCTTCAGGGGCTGCTAATTAATCAGACGGCAGTTTGTTGACCATGAAAACAATTAAATGTGCAACTTTTATTCCATTCAATTCAGATTTAATTGAATAAAGTTATAAATAAGTAAAAATGTTCTGCACAGCAAAATGCAAATATGAGCACAAAATAATATGGAGCAAAGTGCTTCACATACAGATAAATTAAATGCAAAATGTTCTTAAAAACGCAAACATCAATGCAGTGTAGCTAAGTTTTAGGTATGTTAGTGTCTGAATTTTTCTACATTTGGAAATGTTTCCAAGTTGCAAAAATGCAATGATTTGTGATTGATAATGTGGTGTAAAACTGAGCTCCCTTTCCACAGTTACCCTAAGATTTTTAACACATCCATTTGTTTTCAGTGGCACAGACTAGGTCCACAGTGACCAGCTCTCTCTGGGTTTTGGCTGTTTCTGCCAGTTAGTGACTATTTTCTTCCAAGCAAATGAGCAGGAATGTTATGTACTACAAATCATCAACAGATAATGAGATTAAGAGTTTTTTTGTCACTGGTGTATTTATGGGATCTGGTGTTATGGCTGCTGTTGTATCCAAGGGGAAGCATACTGAAGTTAAAAAAGACAGGACCCAGAAAGGAGCCCTGAGGTACCTCCGGGAGCTTATATTTACTGGAAAGGAAAACAGCAAATGTGACACTAAAATCATAAAGGTAGGAGTCAAACATATAACAATATCCCAGTTGACACATCCCATCACTACACCCCTATATGGATATTTCCTGTGATGAACAAGTGGTGAACTTATTATTGCCCCGCCCCCCAAAGGGGAGGAAAGGGGCATTGTTTTTGGTTCGGTTTGTTTGTTTGTTTGTTTGTTTGTTTGTCTGTTTACACTCTAGCAGCAAAACTATTGGTTGAATTCATACCAGATTGGGTTTATAGATTGCCAGTGACCCAGAATAGATCTGATTACATTTTGGGAAAAGAAGGTCAAAGTTTAAATTTTTTATGAATTTAAAAAAAAATAAAAATACCCCATTTACTTATAATAGACAAAATTTCAAATTTCTATAGCAGAAAAACTATTCATTGAATTCATACCAAATTAGGTTTATAGAGTGCCAGTGACCCAGAGTACATGTCATTACATTTTCAGAAAAGTAGGTTAAACTTTCAATTTTTTATGAATTTTTGAACTGATTTTTTTTTTCTTCCATTTACTTATAATGGGCGAAATTTCAAATGTCTGTAGAAGCAAAACCATTGATTGAATTCATGCCAAATTGGGTTTATAGACTGCCGGTGCCCCAGAATAGATGTGGTTACATTTTGGGAAAAGTAGGTCAAAGTTCAAATTTTTTATGAATGCTTTTCTTCTCCCATTTACTTATAATGGGCAAAATTCCAAATGTCTATAAAAACATCAATTTTGTTTCAATTTACTTCAAACTTGGCAATTGATACGATGACATCAGCTGGATCGATGTGAAAATAAACTACAATATGTGCAAGGGGTGGGGTTTATTGTGCCTGGCACCACTTGTTTATGAATGAACCTGGGGTAAATAATGTGGTAATTATTTTAGTTGTTTTGTCGC
Source organism: Sphaeramia orbicularis (assembly GCF_902148855.1). NCBI lineage: Eukaryota > Metazoa > Chordata > Actinopteri > Kurtiformes > Apogonidae > Sphaeramia > Sphaeramia orbicularis. The sequence goes on from NC_043975.1 coordinate 18,731,253, forward strand.
AGTTGCATCATAATCCCTCAATGAGATGTCATTTAATCTCACAGTGAAATGGACAAATGACTGATCAGAGCCCTACAGCCCTAAACAAGACAAACCTAAATTCTGTCTTCATCTTCTCTGAATGAAAATGTTTGAGTGATCACAGCTTCCATATTGTTTCCAGTTGGGTCACATATGAACATGAATTGAAGAGAGAATAATTAAGTCATGTGATATTGAATTGGATCAACAGTATAGGGCACAGGTATCAAATACGAGGCCTGGGGGCCAAAACCGGCCTGCCAAAGGTTCCAATCCAGCCCACGGGATGACTTTACAAAGTGCAGAAGATATTAACAGTCAAGGGTGTCAAACTCAAAAATAACAGCATAATAACCTAAAAATAATGACTCCAAATGTTCTTCTTAGTTTAATGTGAAAAAAATAATATGACATCATGCCTCTAAATAATGGCAAAGCCAATTTTTTCTCTTTGATTTATTGCAAAGAACATTAAATTTTGACATCCTTTCAATAATAAAACGTCAATAATCTAAACAAATATGAACAACCTGAAATGTCTAAAGACAAATAAGTGTAATTTTAACAATATTCTAACTGTTTTGTGCCTTGGTAGATCTGATCTGTAATGCACACATATAAATATTGATCACATTTTTCTTCTTATTTCTTCTTATTTTTCTTCAGAAATTTCAGGTTTTCAGGTTATTCACATCTTTTTTGTTTGGATAGTCTGTAAAAATGTAAATGTTTTCATAATTTAATGTTATTTTTTGCACATAAAAAATTTGGAGTTGTCATTATTTATAGGCTATTACGCTATTATTTGACTGGTCCGGCCCACTGGAGGTCAAACTGGGCTGAATGTGGCCCCTGAAAGAAAATGAGTTTGACACCCCTGGTATAGGGCATATGTATCTTTAACTGGGACTGTGCTTTATGGAGTAGATTTTTCACAGCTTTGTCTTATTATATATAGAAGCAAATACAAAGATAGTATAGCTTGTAAGCGTAAATGCAGCAAATAAACATTCATGCTTATTTAATAAAAGGTAAATGCCTGCAATAACTGCAGCAGAAACATAATCATTGTATAATTATGCATTTACACATTTGTTTTCATTTTATTTTTGCTGGTTACTTTTCCCCATTTCTTCTCATATTTTCAAACTACTGTCGTAAAAATATATCTATACCGCTGAAATTATCATTTGTGGTGCTTCCCTTTGGAAAAAAATATTCTTTTCTCTGCAGCAGAGAAATGAAAACCATTAGTGTTACTACAGAGAAACTCTACATAGATCTGGATTCTTCTGGGGAAAACTCATCACTGAGTCTAACCCTCCCATAGGGCTTTTCTGTCTTTTTGATTTCATTTTTAAGCACCTCCATCAATTATGAATCATCAACAGACGTTTTGAACAGCCTTCTCCACTATCCTCCTGATGTTATCTGTTTGGGTCCATGCTAATGTTTTGATCAATTTCACAATAAATACTTGTTTACATTAAACATCTGCATCGATAATATTTGAGAGTTGCTGACTGCTGGTTTGATAAAAATCCTATTGATCGCCACAGTAAAGCCACCCAACTCAATCAGCCCTATGAATGGCATGTGAAGTATTTTTAAAAGTCTAATTTCAGATTCCATTAATAAATAACCAGCTAATGACATCCAAAAGCTTTATCCGTGCTGCTACAAAGACCTCACATTTTTCTTAAGACTGATTCCCTGTTTTTAAAGAGAGACGCAATAGTTGAAAATTTACATTTTCTTTGAATTTAGGTCAGAATGAGCATTTGGAAAGCATGTCATTCATAAAAGTAGTGCAGAGGGAGCCTACATCTAAAACTGCTCCACATCCATTTACATTTTTAAGTAACAGGCTGTGGGAAACTGTACAGCAGTATGCCATTAGTAAGCATTTCTGTTCAATCCTTTCCCTCAGAAATAATGTTACTAATGAAATTGTAACTGCAATTACATTTTCTGAAGTGTAATTAATGTCTTAATTTTCTTTTTAGATGCTTGATTAATGAAAATAAACACCTACATATAATCAAAGTCCCTCATAGGGCGCTGAAAACTTGTGATTGACTAGTTATTAACAATAATTAGCAACTGCCACAGTACTGTGGCATGAAATATCTATTTGTCTATTACCACAGAGCCAATCAGCACCCTCATTATATCATGTCTAGACTAGTAACATGTTACATCATGAAAAGTGCCAAGGCAATCAGATAGCAAATAGGTCAGACTGTAAAACAGAGGAGATTTAGCTCAGTTGGTAATGGTTTGGACTGTAATGCAGAAGACTCTGGTTCAATTCAAGGTGGATGTAACATTTTTTTTCCTGCAGGGGGGGCATGGCGCCAAGGGTGCCGGTGGGTAAAGTTAAACATTGATATAAATCAGACAACGTTCAGAGTGCACAATTCAGAGCACAGCACTCAATACACAACTGACACAGAACTGAGAATGCACATGGCCGCATTTAACATGTAGCTCCGCCCACTTTCTCCAGCCTCAATCTCACTGACTGCACAGAGCAAAGAACATTGTAAAACGACATATAGAGTATTTACAACAGTAATTCCTATTCTATACTATATACCAGGGGTCAGCAACCTTAAACATTCAAAGAACCGTTTGGACCCATTTCCCACAGAAAAGAAAAGACCGGAAACCACAAAACCATTTGGACAACTAAAATGAACATAAAACTACATATACCATTCTTTATCTTAATAAATAAAAAAATTAATTAAAAAATAAATAAAAAAAAAAAAAACACCTCTATGTCTTTTGAACAGGTGCAGCACTGGATAGCCAGGTCTAAGAGTTGTTACATTAGCAACCAACACATCTCTAATCAGAATACAGGCCTTAACCTCATCCACTAACAAATGGAACTGATGGTTTAATGCTTTTGCCATTATTTTATTAAGTGGCAAAAAATTACATGTGTTTTACTTTAATGTTAAAAGATCCCCATAATCTTCAAATCTAGAACTACATAAAAAAAACCAACAACTAATGAACTAAAATACAATTTATTTAAATTAAAAACTCATTTTTCACGTTCCCAAAGCCACAGGGATCAGAAGTTTGAAAGAGTCACATGTGGCTCCAGAGCTGTGGGTTGCTGACCTCTGCTATATACTATCACTAATTTGTCGTTTCTTCCATCATTTGCCACAGTACTGTGGTAGCAAAAGCACAAAAGAATGAACTGAGGTATACACCATACACTACCAGTCAAAAGTTTGGACTCACCTTCTTATTTAAATGACATGAGATGGACCACAGATGACCAACAAGTGCTCAGCATCACTGGGAACTCCTTCAAGACTTTTGGAAAACATTTCAGGTGACTACCTCATGAAGCTCATCGAGAGAATGCCACGAATGTGCAAAGCAGTAATAAAAGCAAAATATGGCTATTTTGAAGAATCTAAAATCTAAAACACGTTTTGAGTTATGTCACACTTCTTTTAACTACATAATTCCATATGTGTTCATTCATAGTTTTGATGCCTTCAGTGAGAACCTACAATGTCAACAGTCATGAAAATAAAGAAAAAACAGGTGAGTCTAAACTTTTGAATGGTATCACCACAGTACTGTGGCAACAAGAGGCTAATGAGTTCATGGAACAGTACCCATGATTGGCTCTAGTATAAATGCTAAAATTTGATTGGCTCTGTGGCAATAGACAAACCAATATTTCGTGCCACAGTACTGTGACAGTAGCCACTGCCATAAAAAAAAACCAAAAAAACCCACTATATTATATAGTTGAAACTTGTAGGGAGCCACCATATGCCATACTGTAAATCTACTGTGTGCTTTGTCCACCAGTATCAAACCTGAAATGACTCCAAAAATATATATATATGCATCCAACTTGCTTGTGTGAGTCCCAGTTCCAATCCAAATCCCTGTCAGAGTCATTTCGGCTCAGAGAAAAGCAGCCAAAGTGTTGACATGCTCTTTTCAAGCTTAACAAATTGACAAAGATTCATAAACAAACACAAACCGTCATATATCACCACCAATTTGACCCTAACTTGAATAAAATGTCGGACCGCACACAAACTCTCAAGTCTCCCCACTTTTTTTTCTTCTTCTTTCTTTCTTATTTTGTGTACTTCTCTGTACCCAAAGCCATTTTTTTCAGTTCATGGTCCAATTTTGTAGTCAGTGGAGTGTGGCAGAAGCATGGACTAACATCAACATGAGATTGTGGAATCTGTAACAGGCTTTGTTACAGTTCAGAGCTGTTTATGCCAATGTGTGTCTGGTAGGAAACAGACGAAAGGCCCTTGAGGCTACCGAGGGATAGATGTTAGGAACTGGAGCATGATGCTTAGATTCTGGTGTCTTTATATTGTTTCTTGCCAGAATAATTCAAGTGACATTTGACACAATGACTTTGCATAAGATGGATTCATTTTGTCTAAAAGGAGAGCTAAAATAAGGGTATTTTACTTGGAAAATCTTCTTCCACATGAAATACTATCGTCTTTACAAGTTTAATTTCAGGTTTGTGTTAGTTTTGCATGACAAACTGACTTGTAATGTAATGTAATGAGAGATTTGATGCAGACACCTGCAAAAAGTCCATTATTGTCTTATGATTATTGTCATTTTGTGTGTTCAGTTGTTAAAGATAAAGGCTGTCAAGCTGTGTCTGTAAACAAAAATAGAAAAATAACTTTTACTAAGTTTACTAACGAAGTTTATACTAAGTGGGTTTTTTTACCCATTGGGTCTTGAGGAAAATGAATGAATGAGTGAATAAATGATGTGGTATCTTGATTTCTAATGGGTCCCAGCAAATAACATTCACAAAAAATAAGAACAATGAAGTGACAAATTGAAGAACAAATAGATAAAACACAAAAAGAAACAAGATGAAAAAAAAAATCTAATGTAAACGTCTTCATCTTACATTAGGGGTCTTGGTTTAGTAAAGTTATAATGACCACACATATGCATTTCTCATTCTGTAGAAAAAAATTCCAATCTGGATATATGGAAATGATGCACAGAAGTAAAAACAAAGGTTTCGGGAAAAAAAAAAAAAAGAACAAAAAAACAATAAAAAGCAAAGTGGTAGTATTCAGTCACACAATACGACCACTCTGGTTCCTTTAAACATACCTTAACCACTTTTCTTCAGACAATATGAGATTTGTCAGATCTGTATTTTCTTGCATCTGAAGAAAAAATAATGAGAAATAAAAGTGTTTGTTATATTCAACCCTACAAAAACAGTATACATCTACATTAATACAGGGTTCCTACACATTTGAAATTTCAAAATTCCATACTTTTTCAAGACCCTAATTTCCAGATGTCTTAGCCAACCAGTCTTTAGTCTTTATATTTGGATTTATGAGCGAGTCGTCAGAGAATTTACATCTACCCATTATGAGTTCTGCTAACGATCATACAAGGCATGTTGAATAGCTTGTTCATGAACAGTGTGTGGACATCACCTGTCCGTCAAAGAAGCAGTGAAACTTAACGACGCCTGGGCGGGCCTTAAAATGTGTTGGAGGAAGATAAGAGCAGAAGTTCAACTTGTCAATCTGCCCAAAGGTTTTCTGGGATGAGTAGCCTACTGTATGTGCTCACATAAACATTTTAGCTGTACTAGCAAGCACTTTAAAAAAACAAACTGATTCATTTCTTTTTTTATATATTCATCATATTATGTTTTAGAAAATAGAAAAGTGGTAACAGTCTTGGAAACATGCATATTTTTCCGAACATTTGATGCAATCTTTTCCAGACCTGGAAATTTATAAAATCAAATTCCATACTTTTCCATATGTAACAGAGTCAATTATTTCACAGCAATGTGGGTATGTATATGATATTGTGTATTGCTATAATTACACAAAATCTGTTCATTTTATTTTCATTTCTTTTGGTTGGTACCTGACATTATGGGCCTCCAGGTCAGTATGTGGAACTTTTAATTTGAGTCTTTTCCCCAACGAACAATTTACAGTGTGACACTGCCCGCTATAACCAGAGTTTTCACGCCTTTGCCTCTTCCCTTTTGTTCTGGATTTCTGTGGGAGTGGTAAGCAGTCGTGCAGTTCATGAAAATTTTTGGTTTAGCCTCTGCTAATTTAATTATTTTTATATGAACTGGCTAGTTCAAGCTGTATGAGGTGCTTATAATGTGCTGAAACACATTTCTATATCATTTTGGTTTGTGTAGGAGCTTGCTTTACGGGGGTCACCGACCAGAGGTTTTTGTGTTTTGTCACTTCTGTCAGGTATGTTGTATTTTGTTTTAATAATTTAATGTACGCCCTTTTGTTCCAGATTTCTGTGGGAAAGGAGCTTGTTTTACGGGGGTCGCTGACTGGAGGTTTTTGTGTTTTGTCACTTCTGTCAGGAACGGAAAAAATAAATAAATAAACGGAGACTGCCTCCAATGACATACATGCGGGTCTCGTCCTTGAAAAGAACATAACACAGAGTCCGACACCACCGGTTACACATACTTAAGTAGGAACTTTGTTAATAACAGTGGAAAATTACCATTGCAACTATGGTCGAACTGACCATCAGTATAAAGTATTTAAATTGATCATCAACTGCATGGAAGGCTCAAGAAACACACACAGTAACACGTTCATAACAATGAGAACAGTCCACCTTAAAGTGAGAAGACAAAGCATGTTTAAATTAACCAATCGATGAGATGGTTCTAATATCAGCAGGTATGTTATAAACTTAAACGCTCTTTTGCCAATAGTAAAAAACAAAGGAACAAAAAAATACAGTTGTGCATAATGACTCATATTTTCATATGACATAAAAATGTGCAAGATATTTTTGTAAATAGGAAGGATGAGGGAAGCAGATGCATTTAAGTACAAGCTGAAGTCAGTGACTTTATCTTCTTACATTCAACAATGGCCATTTAAAAGCATCACAAAAATAAAATGATGAGTAATGAAGAGACATAGAGGACAAAGCTCCATCTCTTGTATGATGAATTAACCCATAAAGATCCAGTGTTACTTTAGTGTCCATTCCCAAATGGATTTTTCTCCACATTTAACATTTCTTGAGTGATTCATCACCATTTATTGTAATATTATCTCCTTTATTTGGTGTTTTTTCAGTGACAATCAGGTATCGTCCTGTATTTAATTTAGTGATCATATAGGTGTTCATTAAAGCTCAGATTAAAGTTGAGGGTTATTATATCAGGAAAAGAGAAATGTGAAGAAAAAGTGACTTCATCAGTAAAACCTATCATTAACTGACAGAGGTGTCAAAAGTATTCACATTCATTGCTCTGGTAGAAGTATAGATACTAGTGCAGTGGTTCCCAACCTTTTTTGCGTCATGACCCTATTTAACATCAGAAATTTCTGGCGACTCCATACATTCAAAACTGAGAATTTTTTTTAGTTAAAATTTATTTGTTTTTGATCATGTAATAATTTGCTATACTATGTTGCAAATAAGCGTTAATTTTAGATGACACTTAGTCTACATAATGTATATTATTCTGGACAGAGACAGTAAAGCCAAGTGTAGATTACTGCACAAAGTGAGAATTTTATTTTCCTTGGTCAGGATATGTACAGTCAGTCCAGCTGTGATTTACAAGGCTGACAATTAATACTGAACAAACAATAACTCAAACTATGAATTATGAAAGAGCTGCAGCATCTGAAACCGACTACAATGAACATTTGAAAGATAAACAGTACCACAGTGCTTCAGTTTCAGCTTCAGAGTTTGTCATGTCTTTTGTTTTTTGGGATTGTCTCTGTCAACTCACCATATTTTTTTTATTATCAATTACTAGAAATTTCAGGTGACCCCACGTAGTTGAAAAATACTGTACTAGGTTATGAAAGACTTCTGTAGAAGATGAAGTATAAACTCAAGCTTTTTATTCAAGTTAAAGTGTAAAAGTACTGGTTTCAAAACTACTAAAAGTATAAAAGTAAATGTAAGGGGAAAAAAATGCCATTAGGACATGCCATTATTCTCATGACTACCATATCCATCATTATTTAACCTCACCTGTGAATTTCCAGCCTCTCCTCCTCTTATCTCCTCCAGCTTCGTCTCCTCTACCTCCTCCTCTGCCTCGTCCATCCTCTCTACTGTCTGTCACCTGACATAAATATGTTGATGCATGACATATGAACAGATTATGAATACAATGATCATAGACTTTGATGGTACAGTTACTGCCTGAGTAAAAAAGGCTTTTAATTTCAGTCATTATTATTGTAATTTATTCCCCAAAAATATGGATAAAATCACATGAGCATCTAGAAACTGAGGTTTTATTGTATTTTCTCCACAAATTTTCTTTATTTGTGTTTTTTAAACAGTTGTCTTCCATACAAATATGTGAAAATAAGTAAAAAAAAAAAAAAAAAAAAAACTTTAAAAAAGTGTATATTTGGCATTAAATAGTGTCTTTTATTTAATATTTGAATTGTTGAGCCTCTACAGTTCTTTACCCTTGAACTAACTTACACTTTTACCCCTAAAGAAGTGTCTTATGTCCAGTTTTCTTTTCTTTTACATTCTTCAAATCTTAATTACCAAGCACACTCACACGCAGGGCCAGTTCTAGCCATTGTTGCACCCTAGGTAAGATATGAATTTGGCCTCCTTAAAAAACACACACATGCACACAAAACACACACACACACACACACACACACATATGGGGGGGGGGGGGGGGGCACGAAGAAGAGATACATGAAGCATGAGAGGAGATAAACAAAGCAGCCAGCAGTAAACCACATAAAAATATATATAAACCAGCCAACCATCAGTAAACCACAGAGAAACATAAATAAATCAGATAGAAACATATATAAACCACATCGAAACATATAGAAACCAGCCAACCATCAGTAAACCACAAAGAAACATAAATAAATCAGATAGAAACATATATAAACCACATAGAAATATATAGAAACCAGCCAACCATCAGTAAACCACAAAGAAACATAAATAAATCAGATAGAAACATATAGAAACCACATAGAAACATATAGAAACCAGCCAACCATCAGTAAACCACAGAGAAACATAAATAAATCTGATAGAAACATATATAAACCACATAGAAACATATAGAAACCAGCCAACCATCAGTAAACCACAAAGAAACATAAATAAATCAGATAGAAACATATATAAACCACATAGAAATATATAGAAACCAGCCAACCATCAGTAAACCACAAAGAAACATAAATAAATCAGATAGAAACATATAGAAACCACATAGAAACATATAGAAACCAGCCAACCATCAGTAAACCACAGAGAAACATATATAAATCTGATAGAAACATATATAAACCACATAGAAATATATAGAAACCAGCCAACCAGCAGCAAACCATTCAGAAACATAAATAAATCAGATAGAAACATATATAAACCACATCAAAACATATATCAAACAGCCAACCATCAGTAAACCACAAAGAAACATAAATAAATCAGATAGAAACATATATAAACCACATAGAAATATATAGAAACCAGCCAACCAGCAGCAAACCATATAGAAACATAAATAAATCAGATAGAAACATATATAAACCACATCGAAACATATCAAACAGCCAACCATCAGTAAACCACAGAGAAACATAAATAAATCTGATAGAAACATTTATAAACCACATAGAAACATATAGAAACCAGCCAACCATCAGTAAACCACAAAGAAACATAAATAAATCAGATAGAAACATATATAAACCACATAGAAACATATGGAAACCAGCAAACGAGCACTAAACCAGATAGAAACATGTATAACCCAGTTCCTCATCAGTAAACCACACACCATTGCAGATATCTCATATCTTATTCATCTACACTTCCATTATTAGCCAACTTTGCTTCATTTCAGTTCAGCTAGCTGTAGCTAGTAACATCAAAACGATGTTTTTTAACATTATAAAAGGTTTCATCCCTCTATAATTGGATTATTTTTCTGCCTCCTCTTCTCTCCTCTTCTAAACTGTGCAGTTAAAGCCTTGGAAGGCCTTTTCATGGTGATAAACTCTCCATCTTTTACCTGGATGCTAGTTCTACACTCTGTCTTTCAGCTCTGCTCAGTCTGTGTCACTCACACACACAGTAAGCACTGGTCTGGGAGAGCTCACCTGAGAAATTACAGGGGGAGTTGTTGTTTTGGGTTTTTTTCCTCTCATTTCTTTATTTTTAAGACAATTAATGAGAAATTATCATGTTATTAGTTATCAGCCTATGCCATGAACCGGCCCCGTGCGCACCGACACGCATACCCACGCGCACACATGCACACAAACAGACACATGTACAAATGTAAATGTAAAAGACACCTCTGATATTAAAAGCCGTCTAGCTGACGTGACCCAGGCAGAACAAATGCAAATATGTTAACAACTTACGCTAAGCGGTTGGAGATACGAACTGTCTCCTGTCCGGTCCTACTAGCAGATAACTGTAGTTTTTACAAGTAGATGGAGTGACAGCGGGGACGGCCAATCACATGTACGATAGCAAAACCGCAGAGCCAATCGGAGAGTGATACTTAGATTAGAGGCGGGACTTCTAGCACAGACCAACTATTAACCCTTTGTGTGCCATAATCATTGAGTAAACACTACCCAGAGAGCAAAATCATCATGGCTTAAATCTGGCCCAAAACTGGCGTGCCATTTCGCAAAATTCTGGGTGGATGTATGGGCCCTAAATGGCCCAAAATAGGCAAGCCAAAATCAAACCAGAAGGAAGCCAAAATTGACCCAAAACTAATTGCAGACTTCCAAAATATAGACATACAGGGGTTGGACAAAATAATGGAAACACCTTAAAAAATCAACAAAATATAATTTAATATGGTGTAGGTCCACCTTTTGCGGCAATTACAGCCTCAATTCTCCGAGGTATTGATTCATACAACTTGTGAATTGTTTCCAAAGGAATTTTAAGCCATTCTTCAGTTAGAATACCCTCCAACTCTTTTAGAGACGATGGCGGTGGAAATCGACGTCTTACTTGAATCTCTAAAACTGACCATAAATGCTCAATAATGTTGAGGTCTGGGGACTGTGCCGGCCATACGAGATGCTCAACTTCATTAGAATGTTCCTCATGCCATTCTTTAACAATTCTAGCTGTATGGATTGGGGCATTATCATCTTGAGGTGAAGGTGTTTCCATTATTTTGTCCAACCCCTGTAATTGTCCCAGAAAAGCCCCAAATCCCCATAATCCAGCTGGGAGAGTACTCATAATTTCAGAGGCTTTGGAGATTTCACATTACCCAAATTTCACATTACCCAAATTTCGAACCACTCGTAAACATTTTTGTTTGTCTGTATGTGGTGTGAAACTGTGGAACAGTCTGGACATCCAACACAAGCAGTGCCAAAATATCCACTGATTTAAACTGTTATACAAAAATATGGTCTGGTCCCAGTATAAAGATGGAGGGTCTTAAAACTGATGTTCCGTCAATATTCTGTCTTAAATGTTCATGTGTGCTTGTTGTTCCTCATCTAGTTGGTTTGTGTTGTCTTTTACCATCTGGTATTGTTCTTACCATCGCTGGTATGTGCTGCCCTTTACCATTAGTGCTATTGTAGTTGTTTTGGGGTTTTTTTTCTTACCATTGTTGGTCTGTAATTATTGCTGTTCTTTACCACTTGTGGTATTGCAGTTTTTTTGTTTTTACCATTGTTGGTATGTAGTTATTATCATGTAAGTTGACAGTTAACTGTTACCATGGTAACACCACCAGGAATGTACTTTGTTTCTATTTTTTTTACACACATTTTGGTTATGCAATGTAAATACTGTCAAATGAGTTCATTCTAATTTGGTATAGGCCTTTTTTGTTCTATTTTGTCCATTGCTCTGGCTTGAAGTTGAAGGACAAGAGTGAGAATTTAAAATGTTATTATGTTAAGTTAATTGATGATGAGAATGGGGGTGGGATTAAATAAGTTTTTCTTCTTCCCACTCCTTTTCAAGTATAAATGAATGATTTTTTCTTTTTTTGTGTGTGGGAATTTGTTTGTATTCTATAAATGCTCGAAATAAACAATGAATGAATGAATGGATGAATGAATGAATGAAAAGTAGCTAAAACATGCCATACCATCCCTATACTTGATCCCGCTTTTTGCCCAGTCTTTTGGTTAACCACACATATGCCATAACTCAGCTATCTATTGCTGGTGCCTCCATATCTATTATGGAGAACCTTAATCATACCACAGTTAAGCCTAAAGGTTTTCATAATACCAAAAGAAAGCCAAAAATGCCAAATGTATGCCATAATACTGCCAAAATATTTGCTATCTGGGTATGGACAGCAGTTGTATTGGTAGGGACAACACAGTAGTGGCTGGATATTGGTAGGGACATGTCCCTAGTGTCCCTACGCAGTTCTATGCCCCTGGAATGGTATATGACAACACAAGTTGTTTCAGGTTTGAGTTGCATTTTAGTGACATTAAGGGCAAAAATTCAAGTTCTTGGTTATGGACTGAAAATATATCAGTTAAAGGTCAAATTTTCTCAGGAATCTGAAATAATTTATGCAAAATCTTTTGTGGTTTTCAAATCACTGAGCCTTTATTGGCACAAGGTTGAAACAAAAAAACATGAAATATCACCTATGCACTACTTGATTTAACCATTTAATTTCTGTCAAAAATCAAACATAACATGCTTTCTTCTCTTCATCTGTGAGCTTCGAATACTCCCCAGGAGGCCTTCCTTCCTCCACCCCTGGATCGCTTTCGTCTTGGCATCTTAACCCTATTCAGTCAGTCTGGAATTTAAAAGAAAAAAAAAACAAAAACAAAAACATATATATATATATATATATATATATATATATATATATATATATATATATATATATATATATACATATATAAATTAAGCATTACTCCATAACATTATGAAAATATTTATATTTTACAAAAAAGATGTGAATAACCTGAAAAAACAGAAATTTCATTTGAAAAATTTGTGTTATTTTAACAATATTATACCTCGACTTATTATCTATATATGTACATTACACACAATGTTACATAAACATTTGGTAACAGGCAGAATATTGTTAAAATTTTGGAGTTTGGAACTAAAATTTAAACAATTTCTACAATATTCCATCTCTTATTATTAATACAACTACAGATCACAGTGGATCCATACATGCACAAAGCATTTAGTAACAGGCAGAATATTGTTAAAATTGCACATTTCAGGTTGTTCATCTCTGTTTTTATTTATGTATTTATTTGCAATTTATTGTGAAAGAATAACTGTGTAAATGTAAATGTTTTTGCAGTTTAATGTTATTTTTTTCATTTAAATTTTTTCCACATAATTTTTCACAAAGAAAATTTGTAGTTGTCATTATTTATGGGTTATTGTGTTGTTATTTTTACTGGAGATCACATTGGTCTGTATGTGAAACCTAAACCAAAATGATTTTGACCACCTTGACTGTTCAGGTTAATTTTAGCATTTTCATCCTCCAGGGCCGAAATGGAACCTTTGGCGGGCTGGATTTGGCCCCCGGACCACATGTTTGACACTTGTGCTGTAGAAGATGACAGTGTTTCCACGGCAACAATGGAGCCTCTGAACGTCCAAATGGGTCATATCTGATGACCATGAGAAGATGACAAACTGTATTTTACACCAATTATTTACATGTATTGATAGGATTAGTGGATCAACAGGTATTAAACAGTTTAGATCAGTTGATGGTTTTGGTCGCCAGTGACTGATTTGGTCTTTATTGGTTCAAGTACAACAAGATCTGACTTATAAGAATATTTAAAAATTGATTGCATGTGATGTAAAGTAATAGAAAACCACAGTCTCTTCTGCAGCAAATACAACATATTTCCCAAACCTGGGGAAAATCTTGTAAACTTGTTTGCAATTCTGTTTTTGCTGTTTCTCAAATCCCTCACAGTAATCAGAGCAGATAGAGCAGCAGAAGCACTTGATAGACTGTGACTCACGGGGTCAGACCAGAGGAACATAAAATGGTCCAAATATCCAACTGCAGGCAGCTTTGGAAGTTGTCGAAGCTGATAGAAGAAGAATGTTTGGGTGCAATTTTCATGAAAAGTTGTAGGCAGCAGCTTTGGATGAGTACCAAGTCAACTTTCATGTAACTGTTCAATAAGGTCTGAGCAGTGGAGCAACGCTGGCTTCATTCTAACCATGTTCTTATACTGAAGTCTGTATTTGTGCAATGAGTATTTCCCTTCCAATCTTGAAGCCAAAAGAGGGAACCAAAAGGAGAAAACAGGAAAGGAAAAAAAAAAAAAGTGAAAAATCCGTTCAAAGCAGCTTTTCTTCCAGTGCTGCAATTTAGAAAACCTTTGAGCATTTCTCATATTTCGTTTTTTTTTTTTTTTTTTAACAGTTTTCAGCTGCAGTTTCACCACCGAATCCACTCACTGCATAATTCTGAAAACTACCATGAAGTGTGGTGGTCAGTGTGGATGTGAGATAGAAGTATTTCAGGTGTTTGACTATGAATAAGGACACTTATGCAGAACCACATGAGGCTTACTTTCAGTTTTTGTATCGTTTCATTACCTGAAAATGACAAGCTAAAAAAAAAAAAATCATTTTCAAATTAATTTTTTACTGTATTTAGAATATTTTAGCTACTTTTTCTCACCATCATACAGTCCTTTCCCATTCGTAAATCCCCAACACAAAGTTTACTTCTGCACTACGTTGTGTTTAATCAACGCAACAGTTACAAGTCTGAATAGAACGATAAAACAGCTTCAGGTCGATCTGTTGGAAGTTGGAAAATGAATGAGGTTTGGCAGAATCTGACTAAAGGACAGGTGAACTGCAAAAATCCAAATCTTACCAAGTGTATTTTTCTCATTTGTAGTCAAAATATCTCATCACACTTAAAATAAGACATAATCACTTAAAGAGTAACTTTTCAGTGAGATATAAGAACTTATTTTTGGACAATAGATCTTGAAAATATTATTTCAAGAAATCTTATCAAGATAACTTTTACTTGTTCCATTGGCAGATTTTTTCTTTGCTTAATTCAAGAAATATGTGAAAAAAAGTCCCAGACACCAAAATAAGCCCAGTTTCTTAGAAATACCCATATATCTATATATATACATGCATCATCACCAGCAGTGATTCACTTCATTACAGTTAAACTTTAAAATATTAACTTGCTTTATCAGGGGTGTCAAACTCATGTTAGTTCAGGGGCCACATTCAGCCTAATCTGATCTAAAGTGGGCCGGACCAGTATAATAATATAAATAATAGGATAAGAACTGATAAATAATCTCAACTCCAAAGTTTTCTCTGTTTTTGAGTAAAAAAAAAAAAGTCCAATTCTGTGATGAAAATGTTTATATCTACGAGCTGTACTTGAACATAACATGAACAAATACGAACAACCTCAAGATTCTAAAGAAACATAAGTGCAGTGTTAACAATATCATGCCGTAGTTTATCATTTACACATGTATGTTATAACTTATGATCACAGTGGATCTACAAATACACGTAACATTTAATAACAGACAGAACATTATTTAAATTCCACATCCTTCTCTAAAGACATTTCAGGTTGTTCATATTTGCTCCGGTTCACATTTTTTGTAAAAGGGCTAGTCTAAATGTAAACATTTTTGTGTAATTTGACTTTATTACCTCCGCCAAGGAGGTTATGTTTTTGCCAGGGTTTGTTTGTTTGTTTGTCTGTTTGTTTGTTTGTCTGTCCGTTAGTGTGCAACATAACTCAAAAAGTTATGGACAGATTTGGATGAAATTTTCAGGGTTTGTTGGAAATGGGATAAGGAAGAAATGATTACATTTTGGTGGTGATCGGGGGTGGGGGGGCCCACGGGGGGGGGCCACTGATCAGCCTTGGCAGAGGTCTGCGCTCTCCGAGTGCTTCTAGTTTTTACACTAAATCAAAGAGGAAAATTAGCGTTTTTCATTATTTATAGGTTCTTATAATTAGTATTTTACTGGTCTGACCCATTTTAGACTGAACTGACTTAAAATGACTTTAACATCATTGATTGTTAAAATCTTCAGTACAATTTTTGCATTTCGCACATTCATCCCACGGGCCGGATCGGACCCTTCGGTAATATAAGCATTCTGTGTCATACCTGCTGCCAGACGCTAGTCTGGTTTTGTCTGTCTTTTATGTTTTGTTTGTCATTTCCTGTTTTATTTTGTTAAGTTTTCCCTCATGTGTCTTGTCTGTCGTCTTTACTTCCTGTTCCCCGTTCATCCTGACCTCTGTCCTGATTACCTGTCTCCGCCCTGATTTGCTTCACCTGTGTCTAGTTGTCTTCCCTCCCTTTTGTGTATTTAAACCCTGTCTTTTCCTTTGGTCAATCGCCAGTTTGTAACTCCAGTAGTTCAGACCAGCGTTCTTGACCTCGTTTGTTCGTTTGCTTGCCTGTTTTTTGACCTGTTTTTGGATCCCTCGGTTTCTCGTCTTCTGCCTGTTCCCTGTCGGTTTTGTCTGCCTCATCTGATCTGGTTTTGACCTTCTCGCCCTGACTATCGGTACGTGAGTTTGCCTAGTCCTTATGTCCTGTTGCTCGGTTGTTAGCCTGCCTGTGTATGACCTGTTTCCGTCCCTGACCTCCCTCTGCTTTTCCCCAGTCAGGGAAAAGAATCCTAACACCGCTCGGGGAGACGAGCTGCTGCCCTCAATCCGGAGGACAAATCTGAGGAGAAAGATCCCCACCATTATCCTCAAGATTCTGTCACTCATTATATTTTTTCACCTGTGTGTGAACAATAAACCTTTTCGAACTAACGTTTGTTGTTGGAGTTCTGCATTTGGATTCTGGGTTTGTACTAACAGTATTACAGTACAAACTGGCCACAATATGAATCCAGCAGAACTCACACAGGTCAAGGAGGCTATTCAGTCCCAGGGGCACAGGCTAGGGGGACATGACCAAGCTCTCCATACTCTCCTCGACAAGATGAACCAGCTTACTACTCAGGTGGCTCTGCTCACTAGTACCCAAGCTGCGGCTGCAGCTGTGTCAGGCGAGAGTCGGGCTACCACCCCGCCAGTTCGAGACTCGGCTGAGCCGAACATTCCGGCACCATCCAAGTACTCTGGTAATCCCGACACCTGTCGAGACTTTTTTACACAACTTCAGTTAATTTTTGATTCGCAACCTGTTCGTTTTGCTAAAGATTCTGTTAAAATTGCCTACGTGGCTAGCCTGTTGGAGGGTCCCCCTCTCAGTTACTTTAACGCTCTGTTTGAACAAGGTTCTCCTGCTGTTCAGTCTTTTTCGGCTCGGGTATACGATCACCCGGTTCGGAGCCAGTTTGCTGGTCACCAGATTTTGAGGCTCAGACAGGGAGAAAAGTCTATCAGGCAGTATGTGAGCGCCTTTCGTTCGTTAGCTGTAGAATCAGGGTGGAATAACCAGGCCCTGATCACTGCATTTTTATCTGGCCTTAATCGCTCTGTGGGCCGTGAGATGGCGCTCCGTCAACAGCTTCACTCCCTAGACGACGTCATAACCGAGGCCATCCGGGTCGCTGACCAGGAGTCTGTTTGGCAATCTATGGAACCAGAGGTCAACTCTCCGTCCAGTAGGGGACCTGGTCGTGAGACGCCACGCCTTCCGGTGACAGAGACTGGGGGTAACCGGGAGGAACCTATGCAGTTGGGACGGACTCACATATCGGCTGAAGAACGTCGCCGACGCATGACAGAGGGCCTTTGCCTGTACTGCGGCCAAAGTGGACACAGAGTCATAAACTGTACTCTTAGACCGGATGCCAAGACAGGTGAGGGGTCGCTGTTGAGCAGAACCGTATGTTTATCCACTGTCACTCGCCCGTTTCCTGTGGTGCTTCTGTGTTCTAACTCTCTGTCTCTCCAGCACCCCGTCCTGATCGATTCCGGGTCCGACGCTAACCTTATGGACCAGAACCTGGTTAGTAAACTGGGCCTCATCACTAATCCGGTTCAGCGTCTGCTGGAAGCCCGAGCCCTGGACGATCACGTGATCTGCCGCATTACCCATTGCACTGAACCGGTTGCTGTGCAGTTCCTGGATGGGCACTCTGAAAACATTAGCTTTCATGTTTATTGTTCTGACTCTCAGCCATTAATTCTGGGTTACCCTTGGTTACAGACTCACGAACCATTTATTGATTGGGGCACAGGGGAGGTTATTTCGTGGAGTAAAGATTGTGAGACTCGTTGCAAGTTTGTTGAATTGCCTGTTAGTCCTCCCAAATCATCACAGATTTCTGTAGCCCCAGTTAGTGTTCCCTTGGAGGAAAATAAGGATTTTCCAGCGCTAGAGAAGGTTCCGTCGTGTTACCACGACTTAAAGGAGGTTTTCAGCAAGTCTAAAGCTACGGCTCTGCCTCCTCATCGTCCTTATGACTGTTGCATTGATTTACGACCTGGTACGTCTCCTCCTAAAGGGAGGTTATATTCTCTATCTGGACCGGAAAACGTAGCCATGAAAAAGTACATTGACGAGTCCCTGGCTGCTGGGTTAATTAGGCCCTCTTCGTCGCCTGCAGGAGCGGGTTTTTTCTTTGTGGATAAGAAGGACAAGTCACTTAGGCCTTGCATTGATTACCGGGGCTCAATGATATTACAGTCCGCAACAGATACCCTTTACCACTAATGTCCTCGGCCTTCGAACTATTGCATGGTGCTAAGATCTTCTCCAAGTTAGACCTTCGTAACGCCTATCACTTAGTCAGAATAAGGGAAGGTGATGAATGGAAGACAGCGTTTAACACCCCTAGTGGCCATTACGAATACCTTGTGATGCCTTTTGGTCTGACCAACGCCCCTGCTGTCGTCCAGGCCCTTGTCAATGACGTACTCAGAGACATGTTGAATGTTTTTGTGTTTGTCTATTTGGACGACATTTTAATTTTTTCCCCAGACGAGGAAACACACATTCTGCATGTGCGACAGGTGCTCCAAAGACTCCTCTCAAACCAACTGTTCGTCAAGGCAGAGAAGTGCGAATTCCATCAGCCTTCGGTGTCGTTTTTGGGCTTCATCATTGCTGAAGGAAGCGTTCAGATGGACCCTGAGAAGGTTAGTGCTGTCAGGAAGTGGCCTACTCCAACGTCCCGGAAGGACGTTCAAAGATTCCTAGGATTTGCTAACTTCTACAGGAAGTTTATCCGGGGGTTTAGCAGCGTGGCTGCCCCCCTGCATGCTCTCACTTCTTCTAAGTCTGTGTTCAGGTGGAATACGGAAGCGGATACGGCCTTCAACCGCCTTAAGGGGGCGTTCTCCTCGGCTCCTATCCTGTCCGTCCCCGACCCGACTCTACAGTTTGTGGTGGAAGTCGACGCCTCCGACTTGGGTGTGGGGGCGGTGATATCGCAACGCTCTCCTACGGACAACAGGTTACACCCTTGTGCTTTTTTGTCCAAAAGACTGTCGTCTGCTGAACGGAACTATGATATTGGAAACCGTGAGTTGCTGGCCATCAAAGTGGCATTGGAGGAGTGGCGCCATTGGTTGGAGGGGACGGACGTGCCATTTCTCATCTGGACGGACCATAAAAACCTGGAGTACCTGCGCTCAGCGAAGCACCTCAACTCTCGTCAGGCCAGGTGGGCTTTGTTTTTCACGCGCTTTAATTTCACTCTTTCCTACCGTCCAGGCTCTAAAAATGGTAAGCCTGATGCTCTCTCCAGAGTGTTTTCCCCTGACACATGTTTCTCTGAACCTGAGACTATTCTGCCCAGTTCCTGTATGGTGGGGGCTTTTCAGTGGAGTGTGGAGAGGTTGGTTTTGGAGGCTCTCAATGATTGTGACATTCCGGATGGCGTCCCGCCAGACCGCCTTTTTGTTCCTCCTCACCTTCGTTCTCAGGTGATCCAGTGGGGCCATGCTTCTAAGATGGCGTGCCATCCTGGAGTGAAGAGGACTCTTTTTATGGTGAAACAACGCTTCTGGTGGACAGCGATGGAAAAGGACGTCGCTGAATATGTGGCTGCCTGCCCTGTGTGTGCGGTCAGCAAGGTCTCTAATAAGGCTCCGATGGGGGAGTTGCGTCCGTTACCTGTTCCCAAGAGGCCCTGGTCGGAAATCGCCTTGGACTTTGTGACCGGGTTACCTTCATCCAATGGTAACACGGTTGTACTCACGGTGGTAGATAGATTCTCTAAAATGGTGCATTTTATTCCCCTACCCAAACTGCCTTCGGCTAAGGAGACAGCGGAGGCGCTGTTACACCATGTTTTCCGCCTGCATGGTTTCCCCAGAGACATGGTCTCCGATAGGGGGCCCCAGTTTACTGCTAGTTTTTGGAAGGCTTTTTGTTCTCTTGTTGGTGCTTCTGTCAGTCTGTCTTCAGGTTTCCACCCTCAGACCAACGGCCAAACGGAGAGACTTAATCAGGTCCTGGAGGTGGGACTCCGTGTGCTGACCTCCCAGAACCCCGCCTCCTGGAGTCGCCAGTTGTTATGGGTGGAGTTCGCCCACAATTCTCTGCCCAGTGCATCTTCAGGGTTATCTCCCTTTCATGTGGTGTATGGTTACCAGCCGCCATTGTTTCCCTCGCTGGAGAAGGAGGTGGGCGTGCCTTCGGCCTTGGCTCTCATCCATAGATGCAAGAGGACCTGGACTCGAGCTAGACAAGCCCTGCTGAAGGCGTCGGGCCGTTACAAGACCACGGCTGACTCCCGGAGAAGCCCTGCTCCCGTTTACCATCCGGACCAGAGGGTTTGGCTGTCGGCTAAGCATCTTCCGCTGCGGATCGAGAGTCGCAAGTTGGCACCCAGGTTCGTAGGCCCATTTCCTATCTCAAAAGTCATTAATCCTGTTTCTGTACGTTTGAAGTTACCAAGATCTATGAGGATTCACCCCACGTTTCACGTCAGTCAAATTAAACCGGTGAAAGAAAGCCATCTGGTTCCGCCCACCCAACCCCCACCGCCTCCACGGATGATTGACGGGGGTCCAGCTTACACGGTCCGGCGGTTGATGGCAGCTCGCCGCCGGGGAAGAGGATTCCAATACCTGGTGGATTGGGAGGGTTATGGTCCTGAGGAGCGTTCCTGGGTGCCTGCGTCCCGTATTCTGGACCCTGACCTGATTCGACAGTTCCATCATAGTCATCCTGATGTCCCTGGTCCGTCTGGTGCCGTCCCTAGGAGGGGGGGTACTGTCATACCTGCTGCCAGACGCTAGTCTGGTTTTGTCTGTCTTTTATGTTTTGTTTGTCATTTCCTGTTTTATTTTGTTAAGTTTTCCCTCATGTGTCTTGTCTGTCGTCTTTACTTCCTGTTCCCCGTTCATCCTGACCTCTGTCCTGATTACCTGTCTCCGCCCTGATTTGCTTCACCTGTGTCTAGTTGTCTTCCCTCCCTTTTGTGTATTTAAACCCTGTCTTTTCCTTTGGTCAATCGCCAGTTTGTAACTCCAGTAGTTCAGACCAGCGTTCTTGACCTCGTTTGTTCGTTTGCTTGCCTGTTTTTTGACCTGTTTTTGGATCCCTCGGTTTCTCGTCTTCTGCCTGTTCCCTGTCGGTTTTGTCTGCCTCATCTGATCTGGTTTTGACCTTCTCGCCCTGACTATCGGTACGTGAGTTTGCCTAGTCCTTATGTCCTGTTGCTCGGTTGTTAGCCTGCCTGTGTATGACCTGTTTCCGTCCCTGACCTCCCTCTGCTTTTCCCCAGTCAGGGAAAAGAATCCTAACACCGCTCGGGGAGACGAGCTGCTGCCCTCGATCCGGAGGACTAATCTGAGGAGAAAGATCCCCACCATTATCCTCAAGATTCTGTCACTCATTATATTTTTTCACCTGTGTGTGAACAATAAACCTTTTGGAACTAACGTTTGTTGTTGGAGTTCTGCATTTGGATTCTGGGTTTGTACTAACAGTATTACATTCTGTTTCTGCCTGTGCCATTTCAGTCATTAACCTGTTGGTAATGTTTGTAATTTTTGAAGTGTTGTTGCTGACACCGGTTGTATTATTATGTGATGACTGAATAAAGAATTTCATCATCATCATCATCACCATCATCATCAAGATGGAGCTGAGGCTGATTGGTGAAGTTTGGATTAAGTTAACCCTATGTTACTTTAAACACTTACCGACCACAACACCACAAATAATTTCATCTAGGTGCAATATGTTAATACACAGCAGTTATATTCAGTCAAATATTATCAGCGTCACATGATATATAAATCTAACTGAGTGAGTACTAGTTGTTGGGCAATATAAATCAACAAAAATTAAAGCTAATGTGTCTAAATGATGCTATCGTAATAAAATATCTTCAAACTTAATGGAACATTTGCTAAATAAAATCCTCAGCAGTCTTGTTAGTAACCACGACTTCAGTAGAGCTGTTTGTCAGGGGGAAACGATTACATTCATTAAAAAGAAGCTCTGAAAGTCCAACACAGCTGGTGAGCGAGTTGTCAAAGCCCACAGTAAGACTCTGAAGCTTTCTGTTGTCACTAAATATTACTAACAAGGGAAAATATACAAAAGAACCATTAGCACATTTACAAGATGGCTTGACAGAAAACAGAATGAGACCAGAATGACTAATGGAAAAAAAGTATTGGCTCAGTATTTCTAGAGGGAAGTGTCATTTCTTGAATAGGAGTCAGCTGAAGACAGGATTTAGCAACTATCAGTGGTATTTACAATTTGAGATACAGGGGTTGGACAAAATAATGGAAACACCTTAAAAAATCAACAAAATATAATTTAATATGGTGTAGGTCTGCCTTTTGCGGCAATTACAGCCTCAATTCTCCGAGGTATTGATTCATACAACTTGTGAATTGTTTCCAAAGGAATTTTAAGCCATTCTTCAGTTAGAATACCCTCCAACTCTTTTAGAGACGATGGCGGTGGAAATCGACGTCTTACTTGAATCTCTAAAACTGACCATAAATGCTCAATAATGTTGAGGTCTGGGGACTGTGCCGGCCATACGAGATGCTCAACTTCATTAGAATGTTCCTCATGCCATTCTTTAACAATTCTAGCTGTATGGATTGGGGCATTATCATCTTGAGGTGAAGGTGTTTCCATTATTTTGTCCAACCCCTGTATTTCTGTTCTGCTTTAAATTACAAGTTGTGATTGTTGTATTTTGGGGATCTGGGATAACCCTGACTGAAATAGTTGCCCAAAGGTAGGATCATCATTCTAGTCCTTCCTCGACTGAAATGTTAATATTTGGAGAGCCTAAAGCTGGGGGCTACAACTACATGTGTACATCTTTTATTTGGTGTTTTCTGTTCTACCCATGGTCTTAATTAATGGGGCGACAACTAAGTGTCCCTGTGCAACACAGACCAGGAGCAAAGTTCCTACCAATTAAACAAAGCCATAAAAAATTACTTACACTCAAGGAAAAAAGAAACGCACCACTTTCATTTTCTTGATTTTTTCAGAAATATGACAGTTATTGCAAAATTGCAAACTACAATGAGTTCAGTACTATTCTGAGTCAAAATGAAATGTTTATTTTCCTGGTTCTAGTTGATTGATTTTGATTAGCAATAAGAACTGTATTTCTGTATTCCTCACACATGTCTGCTCATGAGTGAAACTCACAGATGGATTGGACCTTTCCTCAATTGTGCACAACCATTCCCTATAAAACACAGGTGTCAAACTCCGGTCCTCGAGGGCCAGTATCCTGCATGTTTTAGATGTTTCCCTCTTCCAGCACACCTGACGGTCGTTATCAGGCTTCTGCAGAGATGGATGATAGGCTTATCATTTGAATCAGGTGTGCTGGAAGAGGGAAACATCTAAAACATGCAGGATACCGGCACTTGAGGATCTGAGTTTGACACCCCTGCTATAAAAAGACACCAAAATGGAGCAAAACACATTTGTCCACAATGCCACGACTTCTGCAACCGGAGAGAGATTGGGCCATTGCCGGCCGAAACCTGTCACGGAGATGTGACAGCCGATTGGGATGGTCCTGTGCAGCGGTTGTAACACCCGGTCGAGCAGATCTGGGACGGTCGTTGGAGGAGCCGGTGGCATGGTAACGCTCAGCAAGGTGTACAACGGTAGAGTGGCGGAGTCCAAACACCCTGGCTACGGCCCGTCTGCTCCGTCCAGCTTGAAGCATGCCAATGGCCCGATCTCTCTCCGGCTGCAGTAGTCGTGGCATTGTGGACAAATCTGTTTTTGCTCCATTTTAGTGTCTTTTTATAGGGAATGGTTGTGCACAATTGAAGAGAGGTCCAATTCATCTGTGAGTTTCACTTATGAGCAGACATGGGTGAGGAATACAGAAATACAGTTCTTACTGCTAATCAAAATCAATCAACCGGAACCAGGAAAACATTCATTCATTCATTCATTCATTTTGTGAACCCGCTTTATCCTCACTAGGGTCATGGGGGTCGCTTGGAGCCTATCCCAGCTACATAGGGGCAAAGGTGGGGTACACCCTGGACAAGACGCCAGTTCATCGCGGGGCTCAACATATAGAGACAAACAATCACTCTCACATTCACACCTATGAGCAACTTAGATTAACCAATTAACCTATCAGTGCATGTCTTTGGATGGTGGGAGGAAGCCGGAGTACCCGGAGAGAACCCACGCAGACACGGGGAGAACATGCAAACTCCACCCCCCGTTGACTGGTGTTGGAATCGAACCCAGGACCCTCTTGCTGTGAGGCATGAGTGCTAACCACTGCACCACCGTGTCGCAGGAAAACAATCATTTCATTTTGACTCAGAATAGTACTGAACTCACTGTAGTTTGCAATTTTGCAATAACTGTCATATTTCTGAAAAAATCGAGAAAATGAAAGTGGTGCGTTTCTTTTTTCCTTTAGTGTATATACATAAAACATGTAAACGAACATAAAATTACATAAATGAACATCAGTGCCTTTTATGGCAGTTAAACTGTGTTCATTTTGTTGTCCAAGATAAGTGTGATCTATTTAATGAAATACTATTAGGCTTATCTCCAGCGTTGACACAGCTCTGACAAAGTGTTGCGATACGTCTGGCTATATGATACTATTCCCTTGGTTATGACTCACAGGTGACCTCGGCAACCCTGCCAATGTCTTGGAACAACCCACCATCCAGTCAAACCCAAGGCAGCCTCTTGGATAAATGGAGCAATTCTTCCATGAACCAAGTAGAAGCCTGTGAAGGATAAACAACCGTTTGTGTGTATTTACTAAAACATGAAGTCAACTGAGCATATTACGAATATGTAATTGCATCCCTGCCAGGCAGATCTTGTGCTTTCACAATTACAAAGGGGGGCGACATCGACTCATAATTGGAAACCTGGGTTACAGTGGTTGTATGGCGCCTCTTGCTGTAGCTTCTGCTGACTCGGCACCATCTGAAATGCTCAGTGACACGACCAATTTGCAAAGTCAGTAGACCGAAGAATTATTTTGGCCTTAATCTTTCATAAGCTCATGCCAGGCTCGTGTGAGAGAAACAAAAAAAACCCATCATAATAATAAAAGAAAAATGCGAGGGAAAGAGCACGGTGTTTGACAAGAAGGTAATTATAAGGAGCATAAATGACACCGGTAATCAGCTTGTTAACCTATCGGGATTTAAAACTGTCCACGTTTGGATTCAGTAACAGCCCTTTGACATTTTAAAACCTTTTTTTTTTTTTTTGCTTGTGTGCCAGAACAAGAATGGTAGTATCAGCAGTTCTGAACGTGTATGAAGAATTGTAGAGCGACTGTAGCTGGAAGCACCGCTACACCTGTCGTGGTGTGTTCTGTCCTCGTGAGCTTCTGCACACATGTGTATACGTTACTGTACATTCAAAGCCTCTCGGCATTTTTTTTTTTTCTTTTTCTTTTTCGAAGAAGCACCAGCAACAGCGTGGTTTCGAGCCTTCAAACAACAAATGAATCATTCAGATGCATCACAAAGTCTGTTGCTTTGTGTTCGCTGGATCTCGGAGCCGCTGCACTTTAATAATGCAGAGTTAGATTTTCCAAGCACCGCCTGACCACTGAACACAAGACTGGGATTCTAGAGAGATGGTTAACTGCCAAGTTGAGTGAAGTCTGTGCTGTGAGAGTTAGATAACATCACATAACTTTTCTGTCCCAAAACAAAACATGTCATATTACAAACACCACATTATGTCATACAACTAGCGTTCTGTCCGTTTAGTGGATGAAGACTTTGGATCTTCTTATATTTATAGTTAGTGCCATCAAATGATTCAAATTTTTAATCAGATTAATCACAGGGTTGCTGTGGATTAATTTTGATTAATCACAATTAAATGTTCATTTTTAATCTATATTAGTTGTGTTTCATTTTGTATGAGCAAACATACTCAAGAAAGAAGGGTTTATTTATTTATTTTCCAGAGACGTTCAGAGCCATTCTGTAGACTGTTTAATTGCATTAAAATTTTTAATCTGATTAGTCATTATGTTGGATTAATCCATGTTAATGCTTTAATTTTGACGGCCCTATTTATTATTTAATTTATTTTTTATTGATTTATTTCAAATATGGAAATAATACAAGCTTCCTGATTGCTACTAATTGACTTCTTTGCACAATATAATATAGAAATGAAAATTCAAGGACGCGTAAAATAATGCTACACATAAAAAGAAAAAAAAGTCATATTCGAAAAGGAGTGAGAAGCATAGCATGTCTCCTTTATTTACAGTAGAATAATTGTTTGTAATAGAATTGTGACTTCCACATAAGTTTTTTTCCACACCAACATTTTCTAAATGATTTACTATCATTTATAATATTATCTTCGATTATCTTTTGCATTTTTCAAGTAAAATCTTTGTTTTTTCCTTTTTTTAATTTACTGATCATATAGATGTTCATAAAAGCTCCGGGTAAATCCAAAGGTTATTGTGTCAAATAAAGAAAACTGAAGGAACAGTGACTTACAACAATGAGCATTTAATTGACAGTTGTTTGTTTTCATATCCAACTAAAAGCTGTAAAGTGTTAGGACAGATTGTACGAGTACTGGACCCAGATGCAAGACCCTCAGACAGGAGTACAATTAAAAGGGATTTATTAGAGATAATCAGAGTAACAGGTTCACACAGAGTGGTAATGAATATATCTTCAGCTGGACAGAGATGGGGAATCGTCTCGGCTTCGGATCTTAAGTGACCCACGTTACGGCCCAGGTCGGGAGCACACGAGGGGAACCCGACTAGGAGAGAGCAAAGGAGAATCAGAGGGCAGACCAGGTCATACACGGGCAGACTATCAGACAGGCAAACGTACATAGGGTCAGGCAGGCTCACGTACCAGTAGTCCAGGCAGGGGTCAAAACCAGGAAAAGGCACCAAGGCAGAGGAACAGACAGGGGTCAGGCGTATTCTCAGGTGTGATGGACAAACCAGGTCGAAGACAGACGAGCAGGCAGACGAGGAACAGGCAGAGTCAGAGGTCGATGGGCAAAACAGGTCACAACAGGCAGGCAGAATCAAAAACCGCTGGTAAGTTATCACACCAAGGGTTGAAAACGAACTGGCAACGAACAGGGGGAAACACAGGGTTTAAATACACAAGAGGGCGGGAAGACAATTGGAAACAGGTGGAGACAATCAGGGAGGAGGCAGGTAATCAGGGCAAAGGTGAACACAAAGAGGAAGTAAAGACACCAAACAAGACACATGAGGGAAACTAACAAAATAAAACAGGAAACAACACACAAAACAAGAAAAAGTCCAGGGACTGATATGACATAAAGACCTGTAAGACAACCCTGTTTTGATATAGGGCTCTAAAAGTAAAATTGAATTGAACTGAATTGAACTAAAACGGTGTTATTGATGTATCAATGTTACAGAATATGGTGTTTCCATATTTTACTGCAGTCTTTGAACATCCAAATAAGACACATCTGATGCCACTGAAAAACTAAGAAATTGCATTTTTATGAATCATTTCAATGTACTGATTAGATTAGTGGTTGTAAAGTCATTAAATATTTTAGATCAGCACATGTTTTTGGTTGCTGGCGGTTAGTTTGGATATGTGAGGGTTAATAAGCATTTGTGTGGTTCTTTAAACAACAAAAAAGGAGGAAAAAACTACTTTATTGTTGATTTAAAAGCACTTAAACTATTCACTTATTAAAAGTGAACTATGCTTTTTGTGTCTGCTAAATATGAAGTGATAACAATACCTTATTAAAGTTAATACATCTTTTCTTTACTAAGCATTAACCAATGCTTTTCACATCTTGTTTAAGGCTAATAAACCCTAAATCCTGTACTGACCTTGAAATAAAACAACAAAACTAGAACTCAAACTGGACAATCCATTCTAACCAACCTACTGCTACTGTAAACAACTATATTTACCAATTAACTAACATTTTTTGTTCAAGGCCTTAATAAAACATTGCCATTTTCCACATATTTGAGGCTGTATCTGACTTTAAGAATGTGATTCAGCTTTAACTTTACACTCATGAGAGTAGAAAAACTATCTTAGAACATATTCTTCTGGGGCAAATAGATTCAGGGACACTTTCTTCCCACTGGCTGTCACCACATTAAACTGCAAAAAAGAAATAACTTTGGTGTTTTCTCCTGTTCAACCACTTCTCAGTGTATCCTGAAAGCAACTAGTAATCCTACAAATGTGAAATTATGTGCAATAAGTCATGCAATAATCCTCTGTTCTGCAATAATGTTGCAATATTTATTCACTATTCATCAAAATATAACTGAACTATTTGTATATAGACTTGGTTCATAGATATACATGCTGTTTATATAGATATACATACTGTTTCATAAATATATTTAACTGCTTTCATGGGTAATACATACTGTTAATATCATTCATAGATATACATACTGTCACATACCGTCACCCCTTTAAGACTACCTTAATAAAAGGCCACTTAGGTGTCTTCATGTTTTCATTGCAATAAAAATGTCTTTTTTTTACCAATTATTTTGCACCTTTGCTTTGAGTAAGAAATTAACTTTCAAGTTCTGGCCACAAATTATAATTATTATAAATAATAAATGCTTAAAACAGTGGGTTTTAGTCAAAACACAAAAAGGACTTGAAGTTTTTAGCATATTTATGATCAGAAACAACTATAAATGTCCATAATGAAACTCTCTGAGACTGAAAATAAACTTTCAACTATTTTACACCTGCTTAAACCTGCTTTTTGGTCTTGAACATTCAGTATTCATATTATGGCTTCATATTTTTGGTATTTCTAGGTGTTTTTTAGCCTGTGTGGAAGTCTCTGAAACACTTCCTTTCTACTTGCAATAGAGTCCCACATTGCTGCTGTAAAGTGTTATAAAGTGTCAGAAAACTCAGGATCTGGTATTATGAATTTGCGTCTATTGATACTGTCCATTTATTTTTATTCTGCTTTGCTCTATTCTTATGCTGCTTGTAAAATGTATATTCTATTGTGTTATTTGTAATCTTATATTCACTCTATTCTTATTCTTGTAGCACTGGTGTTTTTGTTAATATTGTTGCACTGACTGGAGTAGCACTTCTAATTGGATGCTTCTATGAAACTGGGTTTATTTTGGTATCTGGCACTTTGCTAGCTTTTTAAACCCAATAATAAAACACAAATTTAGACATATTTCTCCCCAGGATGTACTTAATGATAACCTCTGATAAATGCAAAAAAATATATACTCTTGGTCTGAGCCATCCCAAAATTAATGAAATTTTAATAAAATATTGGTGCCAAAAATAGGACCAAAATTGAGACAGGAAAAACTACCTAGGTGTCGGTACATTTGATCTGGAAAACATGGCTTGAAATGGTCGTATATAGCGCTATAAATAAAGAAACTGTGTTAAATTTGACAATCCTAGTGGTTTTTCTAATCCAGTTCATGAATCGTCAGTCTCATTCCAGGTTTTTCATGTAAACCATCGTGTCCACTCATGTTACATACAGAACCTGCCCATTTAAACACAAATAAATTGTGAGTGATTTTTCAACAGTGGTCATTTTTGTGAAACACTCTGTTTTGCATATTTACTTTGATTCCCAAAATGTACCTGTGAGAGAATAAAAAGATATTAGTACTGTGTAATTTTCGTGTCCTTTTTATTGTGTTACACGCAGATTTTTGCATAAAAAACATGATATTAAAAAAAATGAACATTTGTTTTATCTGAAAAATAGTTTCTTTTTTTTATCTCAGTATATAATTATTTTTCTAGTTATTGTTACCATTATAATCATCTCCGTGGTTGTTATTGCTAGTATTGTTGATATTCTCTTGTGAGAGTCTTTGCCATCTTCTTCTTCCTCTTTCTCCCCCCTTCACTCTTTCCTTCTCTTCTCCCCCTTTCTTCTCCTTACCCGCTAATTCATGCCAGGTCCGGCATCAAAATATGGTTCAACAAAACTCATAATAAAGACAGTAGAATATCAAGGGAAGCCTCATATACTTTATGAAGTTTCCCTTGGCAAAGCAAATTTGTTCAGCACCAAAAGGCAGTCAGACTACCATTCTGCTGTTAATGCTAGACAAGACAAGTGAAAAAAAAAAAAAAAAAAAGGAAATATTGATTTTTAAAATGGACCCAAAGTGCTTCCAAACTTGCTTCATAACATTAGTGTACATGTGGTTTGAATTTTTAGCCCCCATGTCTTGTTTTTAGGGAACAGTTTCACAAAAGCACCCAACTATAAACCACAGAAATGTGATCTATAACACACTGAAACAGCATTAAAAGGTTGATCAAATGATTAAGTTGCTTACAAAGAAAATACATACATTTGTGTGTGAAGAGAGATTAAAAAAAAAAAATAGTAGCGCATAATTTTTGTGTCCTTTTGACTGTGTTACATGCGGATATTTTTTTTTTATTAAATATAGTGTAAAATAATATAATAATGTGTTTTTATCTGAAAAATAATTTCTCTTTTATCTCAGTAAATATTATTTTTAAAACAGACTCAAAGTGCTTCCAAACTTGCTTCATAACATTAGTCTAGATGTGGTTTGAATTCTTAGCCCCCATGTCTTGTTTTTAGGGAACAGTTTCACAAAAGCACCCAACTATAAAGCACAGAAATGCGATCTATAACACACTGAAACGGCATTAAATGGTTGATCAAATAATTTAGTTGCTTACGAAGAAAATACATACATTTGTGTGTGAAGAGAGATTAAAAGAAAAATAGTAGCGCATAATTTTAGTGTCCTTTTGACTGTGTTACATTCGGATATTTTTTTATTAAATATAATGTAAAATAATATAAAAATGTGTTTTTATCTGAAAAATAGTTCCTCTTTTATCTCAGTAAATATTATTTTTAAAATAGACTCAAAGTGCTTCTAAACTTGCTTCATAACATTAATCTACGTCTGGTTTGAATTTTTAGTCCCCATGTCCTGTTTTTAGGGACCAGTTTCATAGAAGCACCCAATTCCATTATACACGCAATGGTGATACAATCTATTCTATTCTATTCTATTCTATTCTATTCTATTCTATTCTATTCTATTCTATTTGCTGCTGTATTCTTCTCAGCCTTTCGTGTCAGCTGAGGTGACACCATCATAAGCTTTAACCTGGTAAAATCACAGGCTCATTTTCTCATTTGCTGCTGTTTCCGTTAATATAACCTCCCCCCCCATCAGAATTTCAGCATCCACCTGTGGGCTGCAGCTCTTTATGGTCCTCCGTGGAGAGATTGTATTGATCTCCAACCTGCTCCTGCTTTAGCTGCTTTTAAAAATACCTGCTCAGGGAATGAAGCCAAGTGGCAAAATACAATCTGTATTTGTGCTTATTCCTTGTCACAACTGTTATTTTTCTTTATTGAGCTGTCGAACGCCAAACAGATTTTCAGTTGTGTGTATGTGACAGCAGTGGAATTGTTAGTGAAAGTGTCCTGAAATGAAGACCCTATAATATACGCCATTAATGAAGGAGCTACTTGAAAACATAAAAATAGAATAGAATAGAATAGAATAGAATAGAATAGAATAGAATAGAATAGAATAGAATAGTAGCAAAGCAAATATATAAGCAATAGCAAAGTTCTGCCTCCTTCCTCGTTGATGACAATCATGTAGTGTCACTGGAAAGGCCTCTGGTGAATGAATTCCTCCCCCCTGGTGGATTATCTGTGTATTGCATGTATCTAATTGTATACAGTTGTTCCTCACTAAAATGCGGTTCACCTTTAGCGGCCTCACCGTTTTGTGGATTTTTTATTGCAATTTTGCATGTTTTTTTTTTTTTTTTTTTTTTTTACAGCGTATGAACATGCATTGTGTTCTGCGTCCTGATTGGCTAAGGGACTGTAGACCATTGTCTATCAGTCTCCTCTGTGCCGTGTCTCCTGTACAGTACAGAATGCGTTCTTCTTGCCAAATTTACATAAATGTTCGATGCTAGCAGTGTGACTCTGAAGTGCTTAATGCTTGCAAGTTTTCTCCCCGACAAAACCCACAATGTCAACGAAATGTTCTGCACCGACAAAGGCACATGCGGTCGCACCCAAACAGTAGGTTGATCATTAAAATTAAATTTGTTATTTCTAAAAGCTATCATATTTATTTATAGCAAAATGTTTATATTTTTATTTCTCAAACAAATGTTTGGGCCTGAAAACAGGTTTTGATCTTTGGTTTCATTCTATAACACTGTACTTATTTTTTAAAATCTACGAAGGTTTGAACTTTGAGAGTGTTTAAACAAGAGAGAAATGTGAGAAAATGTTAATGCCTTTCTGAGAAAAGTGTATAAAGTCTGGGGTGAGGGGTTTTACAGCCTTAAAACATATATAATAATTGTAAAAAATAAAGCTGACTACTTCGCGGATTTCGCCCATTGCGGGTTATTTTTAGAACATAACCCCCGTGATAAACGAGGGACCACTGCACATCAGGTTTCTCAAGAAAAAACTCAAAACTCACACTCATCATGTAGAGGGCTTCAAAACTCATGTATCAAATATGATACGTTTGGTGTTATAGGGTTAAAAAAACAAATAATGATATTTTTTCCCATTTACCTGACAATGAATGAGCAACAACAAAAAAAACTGTTGAATAAGCAGTATATTGTAGTTAATAGAGTATGAATGACTCTAGCTTTAGTTTTTCATTGGGATGAAAAGAATTACTGCAGTTTATCTCAACTTTATGGAGCTTCCTTGCCATTTAGAGCTAATTATGCTGATTTCTGATCTCTTAAGTGCTTTGATTTACTCTTCACAGCTGGAACAGGCAGCAGAAAGAAAAAAGAAGAAGAAGAAAGAAAAAAATATATAATTTATGCAAACATTTTGTGTGTGTGTGTGTGTGTGTCATATCATTAATAACCTTAGCTGTACTTTAATTGCTTTAAAAAATTGGCCGGCTAGTAATTTTATAATGAAAAACATCACTTTTTCACACATTGACACAAACAACTCGTATATTCCTTTAGACAATTAAAATTAAACTGAAGCCAAAGATGCAGAACCCCCCCCCCCCCCACACACACACACACACACACACACACACACTATTAAGAAACCATGAAAGCTCAGAACAGTATGTGCCCACTGCAGGGTGTGATAGAAGGCAGGAAACAAACACAATCTCATTTTTAATAATGTATTTCTACATGTGTAGCTCGCTCTCTACATTCTAGGGAGAGAATTGCTTCATTCTTTACGTTGGCCTCTAATGGACTGCTGTCAGGAGGACATGTCTCTGAGGTGCAGCCGTGTATTATCTGCTGTGCACGTCTGACAGCGTGGAAGGAAAATCTTTGACGCTATTACAGCAACACCCGCATAAAGTCTATAAACACATTATAAGGAGAATTCAGCAGTGCATCAACCCATTTACACCAATGACAGCAGTTTAATGGCTCTTGGCAGGAGTGGCAAAAGAACAAAATTAGAAAAAGGAAAGCTATGTAAATGCTACTTTTATGTATGAATCTGCGGTACAGAAGATACATTTGCATGAGCTTGGAGCAGGAAGTCCTTTGTTATTAAGATATGGACAAGCTTTTAACTTACTTGTGTGCACATTGTTGATGTTAACCCTTAATGGTCTGAGCCTATTTTGGCTGTTTTTCAGTACTTTTGAGTTTGCCTTTATATACTACAGGGTGGGGAAGCAAAATTTACAATGAACATTTAGTTGTTTTTTCTCAGCAGGGACTACGTCAATTGTTTTGAAACCAAACATATATTGATGTCATAATCATACCTAACACTATTATCCATACCTTTTCAGAAACTTTTGCCCATATGAGTAATCAGGAAAGCAAACGTCAAAGAGTGTGTGATTTGCTGAATGCACTCGTCACACCAAAGGAGATTTCAAAAATAGTTGGAGTGTCCATAAAGACTGTTTATAATGTAAAGAAGAGAATGACTATGAGCAAAACTATTACGAGAAAGTCTGGAAGTGGAGGAAGCAACAAAAAACGTACCAAAGCTTTTATTAAAGCTCTCAAATCCAAAATCCTAAAGGATCCAACTAAATCCATGAGAAAAATGGCAACTGAACTTGAGGTAGACAACAAGACCATTAGAAATGCAGTAAAATATGATCTGAAGTTAAAATCTTACACAAGAACACCAAAACACTTGTTGACAACAGCAACAAATCCAACTTTAGCAATTTTTGGGAATCATGTTTATGGCCGCCTTCTAGCCCAGATCTAAACCCTCTGGATTCTGCTATTTGGGGCGTTTTAGAACATGCTACCAATAGAACATCACACAGCAATGTCGACTTTCTTAAAGATACTATTAAAGAAAAATGGGAGAAGTTGTCACCTGAATATTTGAGGAACACTTGCACAAGTTTCAGGAAGTGTGTGAAGGTAGTTATTGAGAAAGAAGGAGGATACATAGAATAAAAACATTTTCTATTATGTAAATTTTCTTGTGGCGAATAAATTCTCATGACTTTCAATAAACTAATTGGTCATACACTGTCTTTCAATCCCTGCCTCAAAATATTGTAAATTTCGCTTCCCCACCCTGTATATAAAGAAATGTTTACTATATCCATGTTTGGTATCTTTTTTTCAGCACAGCTTCATCTATCTCATCTGCCTATTATTTTTTCACTTTAACCTACTATATCAACACAAAAGGCCAAAAAACACTCAAAAAATATAAGATCCGATTTGAAAAATGTATATAATTTATGGCATAAATAACACAAAGATGCTTAACGAACCTTTTCAAAAACTTTAAGAATGAATATTAGTTCCAAATATTAGGCATATGAAATAAAAATTGTAATAAATTAAAACTATACTCAAATATTCAACATAAAATCATATCTTTACATAGACGTGTTAACACAGGGGTAGGCAACCTGTGGCTCCGGGGACACATATGGCTCTTGGGCCCTTTTCCAGTGGCTCAATGTTTGTATGTCAAAAAGCAAAAGGAAATGAATGACACTTATTTTTTTTTAATCTTATTTCTTTATTATTATTATTATTATTTTTACACATTTTGTTATAATTGTCATAACCATAAAGTGATTCTGACGTTATGCAGTTGTAAAAATGTTTTTTTTTTTTTTTTAAATAGTAGCAGTAGTAATACAAGTAGATTACTTTTTAATTTTAAGATACTGAAGGTATTTGTCTGTATTCTCTTTTTTATTCAAATTTTTATTCAAAACAGTCTAACAACATATTACACAGGACATCATTGATACAAAGTACACTGTTCTGTTTTTTTCTTTTTTTAAACAGAAAAAAGGGTCAATATTCGTCTGTATTCTTCATTGCAAAGAAAGTCTTCACATACCAGTCGATTTTTGAATGAAAAAGGTGACAAATATCACCGTTTTCTTTAGTTCTGTAATTTCTTTGTGGTTCTGTAAACGCACTGAAACTTTAATTTATTTAATTTATTCATTCTGTACCAACTAATCCTAAAGAGCTTCTTTAACAGTTACCAGTTTGAGGAAAGATATAAGGGTATCTTTAGGCTCCAGACAGTTTTGTTTTTCTGTTTCTGTCCTAAAATGGCTCTTTAGATTGCAAAGGTTGCCGACCCAGGTGTTAACATGTTCTTTTGTTTGAAACTCCAAGAATAAGTCCGGATTCTTTTAGGTCTAATTTTTATAAATTTAATTTAGCGTATCTGACCGCAAACAAAGTACATAGTATGACTCAGCGCTGAGGATCCACACCAAGCAGGAAAATGGATCCAGACATTCCAATGCACATCACTTTTATAATCCTTGTAAACTGATCTTCAAACTATGGGCTGACCTCCTTGTGTTAGGTGGGTTGGGTCACAGAAAACGGACTGGTGTCATCTGACTCTAAAATCAAGCAGATGTGATACCTCAACTCTATGTAAAACCCCATATTTACAACGTGTTTACATCTTATCTCCTGTAATTTACGATCCTGTGTGGGCATGTGTATTTAAAAGTGTGCCTAAGGTAAAACCGAAGTCCTGTGTTCACAAATCTTTCAGTTTAGTACATTGACCAAGATTTGGTCTATCCTAAGAACTTTACCACTAATCAGTGAAACAAAGAAATCTAATGACACAAAGGAATCCTGACTACTACTGACTAACATGTGATTTAACATATTAGTTCAACTATCTCAATTAAAATAATATTTCAGGTGTTTTTTCTGGTTTTCTCACCCCCTCCCGGTCCTTCCAGTTTCCACATCCGGTTCAGGTTGGGGTCATTCTCACCTTTACCTGTAATGCTAATGCAGTCTGTGGAATAGAACCCGAAGATTCAGTTTTTTCAGTTTTGAAATAGGACAAAAAATGACAAAAATATAGTCAGAAATATAAGTCCCACCTCATTTTCATACTTTTACTCATGTTTGTTTGCTCTGGTTTATTCCCCAGTGGTCTACATCAATGGTCCCCAAACCCCAGTCCCGGGACCAGTACCAGTCTGTGGATCATTTGGTACCGGGCCGCAAAGAAAAAAAAAATTGTGGTTAATATTAAAGCAATTTTTTCCATTAGTCTTGGGGAGATTTTATTTTGAAAAGCGACCGTTTCATCCCTCACCTGACAAACACTAGACTCTGGCGCGCCGTTTCATGAATCAGTAGTAACACAAGCTAAAGAAATGAACCAAAAATAAAATTCACTGGAGAACTTTTTTGGGAAGAAACAAGGAAACGATGAGGTTACAGAAGGGTCGCAGACTGTCTGCAAACAGACAGCTGCATTTAGAAGGAAATATCAGGATTTCTGCCTTAGCCAATCAGGACGCAGAACACAATGCATGTTCATACGCTGTAAAAAAAAAAGCATGCAAAATTGCACTAAAAAAAATCTGCGAAACAGCGAGGCCACGAAAGGTGAACCGCGTTATAGTGAGGGACAACTGTATCTCAATCAGCAACATTGACAGTTTTATTTAATGAACCTCAATCTAATACAGTGCTTGATATTAACATAACACTAGCGGATGGAAACGTCATAAATCAAAATTTTGGTCTAATTTTCTTGAAAAAAATTAATTGTTGTAATTATTACACTGGGTTACAAAAAAAATGTTTTTTGCAAGTTTTCTAGGTTTTTTCAACTGAATTAGGACCATTTTGCACCTCTAAATCCAAAAATGACATCTGTTTTTCTCAATCAGGTCAGGTTTTTTTGCTAATTTGATTTTGAAAAATTTGATCTTCTCACAAAATTGATTACATTTTGTGACTTTATCAGTTGATTTTTTATATAGTTCTCACCCAAAATATGTTTTAAGAGAAAAAAAGAATCATTTTCTAACAGGATGCATTTATTAAGTGTTACAAACTGTAGCAGAATACGTCAGGCTTATTTTTGCAAGATCTTCTAGTCAAAGCCATTCCATTCACCTGTAATATTAAAAAAAACATTAATCATAAATTGGCAAAAGTAAAATCTTCAGAACTCGTTTACTGCAAGAAATATGAAAAAAATTTGTATCATATGATGTGAAAATGCCCATAAATGTAAGCAAAAATGTTAAAAAGCCAATATGTAGCATAGCTCATAAAGTTGACCTGATTGAGCAAAATTAATGTGATTATTGGATTCAGCACACCAAAATGATCCTAAATCAGCTCAAAAAACTTAAACAATAAATTTGTTGTTGATCAGTGTTATCATTGTTTGAACTGGAAACTCTAAAATTTTAAAAGTAAAAATTTCACAGTAAGTTTCAAATTGGAACCTTCCATGTTAGCATGCTAACCAGCAGTACCACTTTGTAACACTAGAGGGAGCAGTGAGTTACTGTAGGATCCAGACCGCCCTCAGTCTAATGCAAGAAAAGAAAAAAAAACAAAAAAAAACAAAAACCTGCTGTCAGGATTAGTGCCATCCTTCTGGATTTTATATATCCACCACCACTGTTTACTCATCAATCTGCTCTGCTTCTCAAATCTGCTGCCGTTTCTTGCAGACAAAGTAATTAATTGATGTTTTCATGTGATTTATAGACTGAATTTCATTTTGGGATTTGTTATACTTAACTGCCTCACTGCTCATTCTGCTGCCAACCTGACAGCCATTCTACAGGTAAGAGGAAACAGGATTAGATTGCTACAGAATGCAAACGTTGTTAAGTAACACCAATTAACATTATTTCCACAGTGGAAAAAGTGATATGGACAAAGTATGTAATGGTTACGGTATGCATTAACCCATAAAGACCCAAAAGTATACTGATCTGATCCGATAAAAGGAAGAGGGACATATATTATTAATAATATTTTAGAGAGAGGGGGTGGGATTAAATAAATTGCACTTCTTCCTACTCCTTTTCTGGCATGTAAATGGAACTATTGTGCTGTTCTACTGTCTAGATCAGGGGTGTCAAACATGCGGCCCGGGGGCCAAATCTGGCCCGCCAATGGGTCCAGTCCGGCCCGCGGGATGAATTAGTGAAACACAAAAATTACACTGACGACATTAACAATCAAGGATGTCAAAATAATTTTAGGTCAAATCCATCTAAAGTGGTTCAGACTAGTAAAATACTATCATAATAAACTATAAATAATGAAAACTACAAATTTTTCTCTTTGTTTTAGTGTAAAAAAAAAAAAAAAGTGAAATTAAACAAAACTGTTAAGATTTACAAACTAGCCTTTTACAAAAAATGTGAAAAACCTGAACAAATACGAACAACCTGAAATGTCTTAAGAGAATTAAGAGTAATTGCACCAATATTCTGTCTGTCATTAAATATTTTGTGTATTTGTAGATCCACTGTGATCTGTAAGTTGTAATGGACATGTAAAAATGAGAAGCTGAGGTCAAATAATGATATAAATTGTAAAAATTGCACTTTTTTTCTTTATAAATTTCATTTTGTTCATGGTTGTTCATGTTTTTCCCCATTTTTTTTTTTTTTTTTTTTTTTAATTTTGATAATATGTTTTTACTTTTTTCACTCTAAAACATAGAAATCAGACATACAAATTTTGGAAATGATATTATTTTTGTATTATTGTGTTATTATTTGAATCATCCGGCCCACTGCAGGTCATATTGGGTTGTATGTGGCCCCTTAACTAACATGAGTTTGACACCCCTGGTCTAGATTGTTATGATTCTTGATATTTGTATTACTATGTATGTTTTGCTAGTTTGCATATATGTTAAATGTCATTGCATGTTCGGAACAAATCACTAAATCACAAAAAAATCACATCTGAACTGTTTAATACCGGTTGACCCACTAATCCTATCAATCCTATCAAATAATTGTAGTAAAATGCAGTGTTTAATCTTTTCATGGTCATCAGATATGACCCATTTGGACGTTCAGAGGTTCTGTAGTTACCATGGAAACACCGTCATCTTCTACAACAATGATTCACCAGCAAAACCCATGGAGTTGGATCAATGACAGTGGATGGACACACTGGGTTTATGCTCAGTTATCTATATCTTTGCTGAAAATATCACTTTTTCTTCAGTTTTGTCTGTTTCTTATTTAATAATCATCAATTTTAATCTGAGCTTTTATGAACATCTGCGTGATCAGTGAATTAAATACCAGAAAATAGCAGGTTTTCCATTGAAAAAATGCAAAACACAAAGGATAATATTATAATAGATGGTGATAAATCAGTTCAGAAAGGTTGAAAATAGAGAAAAAAATCTTTTGGGAACTGACACAAAAGTAGCACTGGGTCTTTATGGGTTTATAAAGTAACATCACATGATTTCACAAGATTTTTGATATAATAATTCTTAACTTTAATCTGAGCTTTAATGAACATCTACATCATCAGTAAATTAAGTACAGGAAAATATCAGATTTTCACAGAAAAAATGCAAAATGTAGAGGATTATATTATAATAAATGGTGATAAATCATTTAAGAAAAGTTTAAAGAGAGGAGAAAAAAAAAGATTTTGGAACTCTGACAAAAGTAGAACTGGGTCTTTATGGGTTAAAACAGGGGTGTCAAACTCATGTCAGTTCAGGGGCCACATACAGCCCAACATGACCTGAAGTGGGCCGGATCATTAAAATAATAACATAATAATATATGAATAATATCAATTCCAAAATTTGTATGTCTAAGTTCTATGTTTTAGAGTGAAATTATATGATCAAAATGTTTACATTTACAAACTAACCTTTAAAAAATGAAAAACATGAACAACCATGAACAAAATGAAATTTATTATTAAGAAAAAAAGTGCAATTTTAACAATTTATGCCATTATTTGGCCTCAGCCTCTCATTTTCACATGTTCATTACAACTTACAGTGGATCTACAAATACACACAACATTTATTAACAGGCAGAATATTAGAATGATTACACTTAATTCTCTTAAAACATTTCAGGTTGTTCACATTGGTTCGGGTTATTCACATTTTTTGTAAAACACTAGTCTGTAAATGTAAACATTTTTGTGTAATTTTACGTTTTTCTACACAAAAACAAAGGAAAATTTGTGGTTTTCATTATTATGTTAGCATTCACTTTAGATCAAACTGACCTTTATTTTAACATCCTTGACTGTTTATGTCTTCAGTGTAATTTTTGCATTTCACTAATTCATCCCGCGGGCCAGATTGGACCTTTTGGCGAGCCGGTTTCGTCCCCTGGGCCGCATGTTTGACACCCCTGGGTTAAAAGCTGTAACAGACTTCAAAATCAAATAGGTTAGATAAGACAAATGAGTCACACAAACATATGCCCTTGGTGTGTAATGGTTTAACATGACAGACGCAACAAACACATACATGATAAAACATCCATGTTCCAAAAATCAGGACAATCTGACTAAGCGTGAAACAGATGGTGGCTGAGATCACAAACCCCCCAGCACATCCTGAGATTGACACCATTTGAATCAGTTGAGACATATGAATGAAGAATCAATTTTACTAATGCAGGAGGAGCCTGGGGAGATGGTTTTCAGATCTGTAGTAAGCTGATGGGTAGAAGGTAGAAGTGGATGAATGAACACTGGCTCAGTCATAAAGTCAGTTAATTAGGGTGTGGCGGCAGGAAGTTAAGAACGACCGGACGGAAAGGGGTTTGGGGTTCAATTTTACCGGGACTCAATCAATCAAATTTATTTACATTGCACCCAATCATAACAAAGGTTATCTCAGAAACATATAACATATATCTGAAACATCTTGGTCAGCATACCAAATTGACCAAGATGTTTCACAAAGTAAACCAACCTACACTATTGAAAACTTAAAATTATCTAGTGTTAACAGAGAAACAAAGGAATCCAATCTTAAAACATTAACTACTTTCTACTAAAAAAATTAATTTAAGGCTTCAGCTGTCTAACTGTCTGTCACAGGTGTCAAACATACGGCCCGGGGCCCAAATCTGGCCTACCAAAGGATCCAATCTGGCCCGTAGGATGAATTTGTGAAGTAAAAAAATTACACTGCAGATATTAACAATCGAGGATGTCAAAATCATTTTAATTCAGATTCCACATACAGACCAATTAGATATCAAGGGGGTCAGACCAGTAAAATGCCATCATATTAAACCTAGAATTAATGAAAACGGCAAATTTTGTCTTTGTTTTAGTGTAAAAAAAGTAAAATTACATGAAAATTTTATATTAAATAACTGTTATTTTACAAAAACATGTGAATAACCTGAAATATCTTAAGATACGTAAATGCAATTTCACCAATATTCTGCCTGTTATTAAATGTTTTGTGTGTTTGTATTTGTAATGTAAGTTGTAATGCACACATGTAAATGA
Source organism: Sphaeramia orbicularis (assembly GCF_902148855.1). Lineage (NCBI taxonomy): Eukaryota > Metazoa > Chordata > Actinopteri > Kurtiformes > Apogonidae > Sphaeramia > Sphaeramia orbicularis. Next base: position 18,773,554 of record NC_043975.1, read on the forward strand.
AAAACTGATAATCTGAGGCAGAATATTACTAAAATTACAGTTGTTTTTCCGAAGACATTTCCAGTTCTTCATGTTATTCCGACTTTTGTAGATGTTAATATTATCATAATTTAATTTGACTTTTTTCACTGTTATTTTACTGGTCTTGCCTACTTGAGATCATATTAGGCTGAATGTGGCCCCTGAACTAAAATGAGTTTGACACCCCTGGTCTGGTCTGGATGAAAATAATATTTCAATAAATACAAGTATTAACAGTGATATAGTACTACTGCAGCTGTTAGTACGAATAATAGAAACCTCTACCACCTATGAAACTATATAATAAACACAATTTTAACTATATGGAAAAATGAATAATGATGATCAGGGGTGCCGCTACCAATTGTGGGTCCCATGAAAGGTAAACATTGTGGATCCTTTCATAAAATTTAGTCTCCTGTTGGTGGTGGTGGTGGTGGTGGTGGTGGTGGTGGGGGGGTCCCATTTATACCCCAGTTTGAAAACAAAACTGAAACTAAACATTCTTTCAATGTCCGACTCCCTGCTTCTGTGCCTCTCTTATTCAGTGGATCTTACACAAAATTTTCACAACTTCTAACCTGTATCCACTGGACCCCCTCCACTGCTGTATGGGCCCCCCACAAATGCTGGGCCCCATGAATTTGTCATGTTTACCCGCCCCCTTACCGGCACTCCAGATGACAATGAAGTAAAAGAGAAGCAGGACTACAGCAGCAGGTCTATAGATGACCCAAGGAAAACCAGTCACTTACGCTGCAATTCCACTACATGGAACCAGCTCGGCTCAACTCAGGTACCAGGTCCTATTCCTGGAGACTGTTTCCATTACAGGATACTACCGACTTTACAGAACCTGGATGTCATAGCGATGCAACGCGTTACTTCCGTGTCGTCTGCTCAGAGTTGCTGATAAACCCACTCGTTGCGAGTTGTGTCGTCAAGCTCATGCTGAATTTTACGTCTAAACCTCCACGACAAACCATGGTGTAGTTTTTCGGGCTGTCATCATGCGGATTAACCTTTCGCTATACTTACTGTAAACTTCTGCATCTGTTTTTTGTAAAACGGCAGGTCACAGAGACAACTCTCTGACCAATCAGTGGTCTGCAGTGTTTAGGGTGTATTCACACCTGAAAAGTCCCTTGGTCCGCTTATTTGATTCGGATCGAATGTGGACTTTCTTTTTTTCATTTGGGTCAGATCGCATTCTCATTGGACTTTTTGCTAGTGGATCAAAATGCGTGGACAGAAGCACGCATGTGACGAACTGCGCTGGCATTGGACAGAAAAGTCGGGGGCAGGGTGAATAAGAGAAGGCCGGTGTTGATGAAAATAGGCGTGGTGGTCCTACATACAATTATCATTTTCTGAGTATTTATTCTATTTTTACAGAAACAAATTTACAAAAATAATGTTAACACTCAAGAGAAGCTCATTCAGAGCCAGTTTGGTAATATGGGCATCTGACCAAATGTCAATGGCACATTCAATCTCCTCATTGCTCCACGTCTGTCCACGGCTCATGGCTGCTGCTATTAGTTCTGACCACCGTAAACCTCGGCTACTTCCAACGGCTACAGTGGCTCGACAAGCACAAAAAGGCGCGACATTCCTTGGTTTGTTTTGGCTCGAGGTCGGTGATATTCACGTCAGAAGTGAACCGGCCAGAGTCCATTTGGAAGCGGACCGAGACCACCTCTTCTAGGACGTCTCGGCCTGCTTGTTTGATTCGAATCAGAGTTTGCATGTTTGTATTGGCACCTAGAAAAAAGTCCAGACTTTCTGGGGAAATGAACTCTGGTCCGTTTTAAACGGACCAAACGAAGAAGGTGTGAATACACCCTTAAGGCGGCCTTACACTGTGCGAGTTTAGAAACGATTTCTCACTCGTGCGACTATTTCTGGGATCGGGCCAGATGTGCCTCTAATCGTGTGTCGTGCTTCGTGCAGTGTACATGGGGTAAAGAGAAGCGATTAGCACCTCACGACCACCTCACGACCAGCAATCGTGTGTTCGCAAGGAAAACGGAGCTGTTTGAAATCCTGCTCGCTCCTCGTGAGGGTATCGTACTGTCAAAGCAGTGTCACGAACCGATGTGCTGCAAATTCTCACACTGTGCATGCGCGAACACAGACGCGTACAGTAGCGTACAAGCTAACAGTAGCTGGCTATTGTCCTAGTGCAGTTTGGCTGTTGCAGCTTACCTCTAGTTCCTGGATGACAGCCCATACTGTCCACGTCTGGCCAACCAATGCCTGCACCGAACACATCGTTGTCTTTTCTTCTTTTTTGATTCCCCACAGATAATGGCACATATTACCAAAGCAGCTTGTTGGTTTTTGTTTAGCACTACCATTTCATGACTCACGCCAATACACAATCATCTATGCACTTTTACGGATTCCTTGGTATTTTAACGTTGTATTTCCGGATACAACACTCAAACGTGTCGTTTGTCCTGTGGTGTATGGTCCTACAGTGTGAGCAGTCAGGTCGCATACGAGCGTCGGTCCGTGCAGTGTGAGAACATGAATCATGAGTCTGACTGTACGACTGATTCGCACAGTTTGAGATGAAGCTGTGTGCAACGATCGAAATAATCGCACAGTGTATGGCCGCCTTTAGTATCTGGTCCCCAGTCCTGGAACCTCAGCGGGGGTGATACCAAAAAACTAGCACTGGGTACCAGATTCCAGGTCTTTTCTTGTAATGGAAACGCTAAAAAGGTCAAGTTGAGTCAAGCTGATACCATGTAGTGGAAACGTGGCATTAGATCCATCTATATACTCTAAATGTTTGGTAACACTATAGTTTTTGTTCTCTTCTGTTAATAAGTTTAACGATCCTGAACTTGGTTGCACTAAAAACCTATTAGCTAATTCCTATTTTTTAATGAATTTCTTGCACACTATGTAATTAATGGCAATGTGTGTAAGCCATATAGTAATGTGAGATTACATAGCCCTAGTGTGTAAGCATCCAGGCCTGAGGGGAAAAAATGAGGAGGAAAAAAAAAAAGTAAAAAGACAAGAAAAAACCATTAATATCCGGCTCTTGCTGTGGAATTTGTTTTCTCTTGTCAGGCAGTTGTGGCTGTCACAGTGATGAGTGGGGCCGTCGCACTGAGCGCCTGTATCACTGTGACTGAGAACACAGAGATAGAGCGAGAGAGGAAGAGCAATGAAGGACGAGGCAAAGAGAGGAAGTAGGAGAAGTCGCGAAAGCAGATGACAACAACAAAGAAACAGGGAAAAAAATGAAATGACAAAGGTGAGGATGGAGAAGAGTGACAGCTGTAGACACAGGAAGGCAGAAGGATGGAGTGTGAGGAGCAGGTTGGCTCAGTGTGGAGTCTGAATGTGGAAACACAGTCTTCAGCAGGCTCACGTAGGAGATGCTCTACGGCACAACCAGCATTTTCTTTCAACGCACAATATCTTTTGCACAGCTTGTCAACTCGTGGCACTTGTCAGATTGGCTGCATTTAACTGCGAATGCTTTTAGCGAAAAAAAAAACAAAAAACTTGAAGCACAATGAGCAGACAATCTTCGAACTTCCTGAAGCAGCTGTTTGGTTGTTTCCACTGTTAAATGTAGATGTTTGGAGATTTACATAAAGGTTTTTTATGTTACTGTTGAAACTACACATGGGCAAATGTTGTGCTCTCCGCCCAGACATTTGAGGGAGATGGCTACGTCGTATGTGTTGTTGAAATGACCACAAACTCGCTGCGTTTTCCTCACTCGTCTGGGGTTTATTCAGCAGCCGCCATTACAACACTTCACTCAACAACACTTCCTTGTAGACAACATCAGTCAGGCATGAAACTTACCCTGTAACAAGTTTCTGTGGTTTTCACAGCATAATTACTGTATAATGAGCAAATGCTTACTGTAGAACCTGTATGGGCCATTCCACCGAATGGGTGCCATTTCCGTCCCCAGGACATTACAGGGTGGGGAAGCAAAATTTACAGTGAACATTTAGTTGTTTTTTCTCAGCAGGCACTACGTCAATTGTTTTGAAACCAAACATATATTGATGTCATAATCATACCTAACACTATTATCCATACCTTTTCAGAAACTTTTGCCCATATGAGTAATCAGGAAGGCAAACGTCAAAGAGTGTGTGATTTGCTGAATGCACTCGTCACACCAAAGGAGATTTCAAAAATAGTTGGAGTGTCCATAAAGACTGTTTATAATGTAAAGAAGAGAATGACTATGAGCAAAACTATTAGGAGAAAGTCTGGAAGATACTATTAAAGAAGAATGGGAGAAGATGTCACCCGAATATTTGAGGAACACTTGCACAAGTTTCAGGAAGCGTGTGAAGGCAGTTATTGAGAAAGAAGGAGGACACATAGAATAAAAACATTTTCTATTATGTCAATTTTCTTGTGGCAAATAAATTCTCATGACTTTCAGTAAACTAATTGGTCATACACTGTCTTTCAATCCCTGCCTCAAAATATTGTAAATTTAGCTTCCCCACCCTGTATATGTATAAATGTGCATGAAAATCAACTCTAAAATACATTTTACTATTAAGCAAAGTGTCCTGCACATTGATCTAATTGCAAATTTCAAATATTTATTTGAAAACATTAATAAAAACTACCTAGAACACTGAACAATAGCATTTGTTGCCTGTCCCCACTCTCTAATGCTACACTTTACCATGAAATATAATGATTAAAATACTTCAGAAATTTTATCTTTTTTTTGCATTGTTGTGTGACTCCATATTCCATCTATGCTTTAAATACATTTTTTTCATGAGAAATCTATAACATTTTTGTGAAAATATACATTTTAGTCGTGTCCCTGGGTTCTCACTCTGTCATCACTTCAGAAAGGTTGAATATAAAGAAAAAATCATTTGGGAACTAACACTAAAGTAACACTGGGTTTTTATGGGTTAATTTTGCAAATCTAATTCTGACTTTAAAATGCTGCAGCTTCTTCAAGGTTAACACTTTACAAATCATTTTTCACAGTGTTTTTAGTTGGTGACAAAACAAGACGAGGTGGGTTTTATTCTGTTGCAGTGCCTCCAGCAGAGACATTATGTGTATGTTCCAGGGTTAGTACGGGTGCTTAAAATCCTTGAATTTTAATGTTGTATTTTCAAGGTCTGAAACATGCTTGAATTTTAGCTTAAGTGCTTGCAAGTCTAATTCTGTGATGTAATTTATTTATTTATTTATTTTTCATATTAACTCAAGCTAAAACTACTTACAGAGAGGTGATACATTAAAAAAAAAAAACTTAATGTCAAAAAAGAAAATTAGTGGGTGCTCTCAGGTCGACTCCAGGTACATTTTTATCTCAATCTTCATAATCAATGCAAGTGTGCCTGAAGATTGCCCAGTGGCTTCCCTTTTTTTTGTGTTCTCCTTTCATTTCTGAACTTTTTGCTATTATGAAGCATCATTTTAGATGTTTATAGCATAACACAATGTATATCATTGTGATAAAAAGTGAAAAAAATGATCATGAGTACATGTATTCTTGTAGATATGTGTTTTACACCAGCGATAAGGTGCTGTGCTGGAAACAAAAAACAAAATATTCCTTAAAAGTGCTTGAAAAATGTGTCTGAACCCTGATTGTCAGTTTTCTCAAACTCAAAATACAGGGGTTGGACAAAATAATGGAAACACCTTCACCTCAAGATGATAATGCCCCAATCCATACAGCTAGAATTGTTAAAGAATGGCATGAGGAACATTCTAATGAAGTTGAGCATCTCGTATGGCCGGCACAGTCCCCAGACCTCAACATTATTGAGCATTTATGGTCAGTTTTAGAGATTCAAGTAAGACGTCGATTTCCACCGCCATCGTCTCTAAAAGAGTTGGAGGGTATTCTAACTGAAGAATGGCTTAAAATTCCTTTGGAAACAATTCACAAGTTGTATGAATCAATACCTCGGAGAATTGAGGCTGTAATTGCCGCAAAAGGCGGACCTACACCATATTAAATTATATTTTGTTGATTTTTTAAGGTGTTTCCATTATTTTGTCCAACCCCTGTAAGTCCAAACAAGTGGTGCCAGGCACAACAAACCCCGCCCCTCACACATATTATAACTTATTTTGTAAGTAAGTAAGTAAGTAAGTAAGTACATTTTATTTATCGAGCACTTTTCACAGACAGAGTCACAAAGTGCTTTACCAATTCAAATCAGAATCAGATTAAGTTTACAGAGACCCAACAGAATCCTTCAGAATCCTATTTTGGCATTGATCCATCTGATGTCATCACGTCTATGCATGTGCTGATGTCAGTGTATCATTTGCTTCTATATATGTGCCAAGTTTGAAGTAAATTGGGACAAAATCGATGTTTTTATAGACATTTGAAATTTTGCCCATTATAAGTGAATTGAAAAAAAAAAAAAAAAGAAAAAAAAGATTTTAAAAATTCATAAAAAATTTGAACTTTGACCTACTTTTCCAAAAATATCATGAGATCTATTCTGGATCATTGGAAATCTATAAACCCAGTTTGGTATGAATTCAACCAATAGTTTTGCTTATACAGACATGTGAAATTTTGCCCATTGTAAGTAAATGAAAAAAAAAAAAAAAAAGATTTTAAAAATTCATATAAACTTTGAACTTTGACCTACTGTTTCCAAAATGTAACCACATCTACTTTGGGCCACTGGCAATCTATAAACCAAATTTGGTATGAATTCAACCCATAGTTTTGCTGCTACAGACATAAAATTTCGCCCAATATAAGTAAATGAGAGAAAAAAAAAACAACTTTGACCTACTTTTCCCAAAATGTAATGACATCTATTCTGGGTCACTGGCAATCTATAAACCCAATTTTGTATGAATTCAATACATAGTTTTGCTGCTACAGACATTTGAATTTTCGCATATTATAAGTAAATAGGAAAAAAAAAAAAAAAAAAAAAGAATTTAAAAAATTCATAAAAAATTTCAACTTTGACCTACTTTTCCCAAATGTGATGAGATCTATTCTGGATCACTAGCAATTTATAAACCCAATTTTGTATGAATTCAACCCATAGTTTTGCTGATATAGACATTTGAAATTTTGCCTTTTGTAAGTAAATGAGAATTATTATTATTATTATTATTATTATTATTACTTTTAATTCATACAAAATTTGAACTTGAACTTTGACCTACTGTTCCAAAAATGTAACCACATCTATTCTGGATCACTGGCAATCTATAAACCAAATTTGGTATGAATTCAACCCATAGTTTTTCTGCTACAGATGTAAAATTTCGCCCAATATAAGTAAATGAGAGAAGAAAAAAAAAAACAACTTTGACCTACTTTTCCCAAAATGTAATGACATCTATTCTGGGTCACTGGCAATCTATAAACCCAATTTTGTATGAATTCAACCCATAGTTTTGCTAATTGAGACATTTGAATTTTCATATATTTTAAGTAAATAGGAAAAAAAAAAAGAATTAAAAAGTTCATAAAAAATTTGAACTTTGACCTACTTTTCCCAAAATGTAATGAGATCTATTCTGGATCACTGGCAATTTATAAACCCAATTTTGTATGAATTCAACACATAGTTTTGCTGATACAGATATTTGAAATTTCGCCCATTATAAGTAAATGAGATTTTTTTTTTTTTTTTTTTTAATTCATACAAAATTTGAACTTTGACCGACTGTTCCAAAAATGTAACCATGTCTATTCTGGGTCAGTGGCAATCTATAAACCAAATTTGGTATGAATTCAACCCAAATTTTTTCTGCTACTGACATGTGAAATTTCACCCATTATAAGTGAGAAATTAAAAAAAAAAAAAAAAAGATTTTAAAAATTCATACAAAATTTGAATTTTGACCTACTTTTCCCAAAATGTAACCAGATCTATTCTGCATCACTGGCAATCTACAAACCAAATTTGGTATGAATGCAACACATATTTTTGCTGCTACGGACATGTGAAATTTCGTCCATTATAAGTAAATGAGAAAAAAGAAAGATTTTAAAAATTCATACAAAATTTGAGTCACTGGCAATCTATAAACCCAATTTGGTATGAATTCAACCCATAGTTTTGCTGCTACAGTGTTAACAAACAAACAAACCAAACCAAAAACAATACCCCTCGCCACCCCTTCGGAGGGCGAGGTAAAGATTGAGAATAAAAGATGTTAATATTATACGTGAGTTGATGTCTGGGGTGAAGGTCTGCATGTATTTAGGTTCATCTACACATGCTTTTTGTTTTGACTGTAGCTACTTGCAGTTTTAATATGCTGGGGTTTTTATAATGCAGCAGATTATTCATGTAGCTCCATGTACTGCTGTGGCTCCTTGTATGATTTTTAAGCTCATTATATGGTGAGTTGATAATAATGACGCTCTCCTATTGTGAGTGTGGAGGCTGTGGAGTTCTCAAAGCACGCTGACAATCACTGCTTTTCATTGTCTCAAACTATTTGCCTGATGAAGGTCTGAGAACCAAACTATTGCTAAAAAAAACCCCCCAAAAACCTCTTTTTTTTTTTTTTTAGTTTTCCACTTGTCCCTCTCCATATGCATCTGCCTCATGATATCGAGGTGCAAAAATCTTCAAAACAACATTAATAGCTGATCGCTGAAGGTGAGGAGCTGTTTATATCCAAGCAACATTACTGATAAAGTTGAACTTGTTTTAAATTATTACTTTCAATAAATATTTTTGATAAAATGACATTCATCACAGTATTTGTATTTGTCGTTTTATCCATTTGAATGTTCTATTGAAATGACAGTGTGTTGATCCGAGTGTTTAATTTGATGACTGCTTTTTTGTTTTGATGGATTTCTCCTCTCATCCGCACCTTTGTGAACTGAAAAAAAGCACACATTTGCATTTTTATTAGGAAAAAGATTGGAGAGGAAACAAGTGGGGGTTTATACAAATAATATCAAACACTTCACACACTTGTAACCACGTGTTTATAATTGTAACTGTCGTAGCATCTATCTGAAGCATAATCTAAGGCTATGTTTATACATACCCATTTTTTTTATTTTTTTATGGCGATTTCCCCCTCTTCATTAAAAAAAAAAATATAAAAAAATACATGCAGATGTGATCATTTTCATAAAATTCTACATTTATACAGCCCCGTATATCTATACCATCAAGAGTGTGCCAGGTCTGTAGATGGCAGTGTAGTGGGACGATCCAGTACCATTAACCAATATATAGTAATAATATATAGTTAACAAGTGCAGTTTCTCATGCATCCTATTTTTGTTTGTATTCTCTGGAGCCCAATATCGAGTCTGTTATGACCTTTGAATCCACTTGTCAGTCATTTTCCTGCGTCACACCTGTAAAGTCAGCCGGTATATGAAGATAATGGGGTCACCAGCCAAATAACTGCATTTGTACAAACCAGAATTTTAGCAAACCAACCTTATTTATTTATTTATACTAGGAAAAAAGATCCCATTGAGATTAAAACCCCTTTAGTCCTATCAGCCTGCCCGCGGGCCGAAAAATATTCATCTACTATAAAAATATAATAAATCAGGACAATGAATGTTTTTTTTCAACTTTTGCTCAAAGTTTAGACCCTAATGTTAATAAAAGTACATCAAAAGTCTATTTTAGTGCAAACTTTAATGTTCAAACATGATTTTTAATCTTTGTGGGGTGAAATATACACTATTAAAAAAAATAACAGGCGAGGATAAAAAATTCTAATTTCTCTTTTAGTTTGTTACAGTTTACTCAGGCATAGTAATAGATACAATATTTTAGACATTGGGAATAGATTCTGTGAGGTCTCTAAATGTCCACAGACACCAAGAACATCCATATGAACCTTATTATTGTGAAGTAATTCTTCATTTACTTTGGGTATGTCTTTTTAGGTGTTTTTCCTCTGAAAATAGGGTCAGGGTTAAACAGGTTAAAAAAATCAATCAATAAATAAAAATGATTTTAAAAATGTATCTGAAAAAACTGTTCCATTATGCAGTTTCCAATCAAGACAATTGTTTAGTGTAAAAAAGCTAGAATTGTCAATTTCCTGAGTCTCAGGAGGATATTATCCTCCTGAAATGAGCAATAAGTAGTATTTGAGTATGATCAAATGAGACAAAATATCAGATTAGCTGCATTAAAAATGTTTTTATTTCATACTTTTCACACAATACATCACTTTCTGATGATGAGCTTTAAATACATGTTTCTTTGCTTCAAAAACTAAACACATGGTGTCCAGCTGAGTGGACATTTTTGTGACTCCACAAAAAATAGGTTCATAAAAAATTTCAATTGCATTGCTTTTTTCATGCCTAAAGAGGAATAAAAACACTTAAGAAAAATATTGCCTAAGGTTCTCATAATTCATGCATGAAAGGGTTAAAAAGAAAAGTAAATTATGCACCCATTGCACAAAAATAGGTAGCAGAGGATCCTTCCATTTAAACAGAATCATACGACAGGCTAATAGTGTACAAAAAGCTATCGAAGACCGTCTTTTTCAAGGGAGTCCTGTCCAAGAGGCAGAATGAAATACAGCACACAGTTACAACATATAAGAATTTACAGGACAAGTCAAACTATGAAAAACAAATGCAAGTCATTGAGTTTAGTCTCTAGCACTTTGAGTTTGGATAAAAAAAAAACATATTTATTGGTCTTTGCAGTAATTATTCAGAGCTCATGTTGATCAAAACTGTAGAAAACTATAACATTTATAGGAAAATTGAATAAAACTTCAATTCTTGATCACTTGAAAAGGCTCATCTGTTCTCATCTCCTTCACACTCGACACACGTCTGTGTAATTAAAGCTAAAAAAAAAAAAAGGTTCAGATCCACAAAAAGATTAGTGGAAATGAGACAAAAACATGGCATGTAATTCATAAAACATATGCAAAGGATGGAATTCACTGCAAAACGGGGCTGCCAAGCAGATGGCATCAATCCTGCACCTGTGTTATTTACAACAGCGTACGTTGGAGAGTATTAATACATTAGTGCGAAATGGGCCCGTGTCTGCGAAAATGAGTTTTGTTGCAAAATCAGTCTAATTGACGATAGACCGGTGTAAATTGCCACAAACAGTTCAGCTGGTGCAATTAACACCGGTATAAAGCTGGTGTTAAATGCTTGAAATTCACCAGTTCTAGTTCAGTGGTTAAAGCTCCGGCTCCCAAGACACATGCCTCATGTTAAAAACACATCTTGGATTTGTTACAGGGTACGTCTATGAAACTGGTCCCTGAAAACAAGACATAATAATAATAATAATAATAATAATAACTTTATTTGTATAGCACCTTTAAAAACAAAGTTTACAAAGTGCTTTGACAGAGGGCACAACAGCAGGATAAACAAAGCAAGTAAAAACACTAAAACAGAAGCAACACAATTAGAGAGAGGTATGAACAAGTTAATAATCAAACAGGATCACATTTTAAAAATGAGGTTAAAAAGGGGACAGACATCACATAAAAACAAGTCTATAAAAATGTGTTTTAAGAAGTGATTTAAAAGATGTTACTGATTACGCAAGCCTTATCCCCTGGGGCTAAAAATTCCAACCAGATGTAGGCTAATGTTACGAAACTAGTTTGGAAGCACTTTGGGTTTATTTTAAAATTAAATACTGAAATAAAAGAGAAACTATTTTTCAAATAAAACTCATTTTTCCATTATTTTACAGAATAGTTAACCCTATAACATCAAACGTATCATATTTGATACATGAGTTTTGAAGCCCTCTACATGATCAGTGTGATATTTTTTTTTCTTGGAAAACCTGATGTATACAATTAGATACATGCAACACACAGATAATCCACCAGGGGGGAGGAATTCATTCACCAGAGGCCTTTCCAGTGACACTACCAGATTGTCATTAATGAGGAAGGAGGCCGAACTTTGCCAATTTTGAAAAGGAATTACCAATTTGTGTCTGTTCAAAAATAATATTTGCACATTGAGACCCACTGTATCAAATATGATACAAATTCGAAACTCATACATGGAAATTGATATTTGAAAAACTTTTTTTGGTTTTCAGAAGGACCAATAAAGGCTCTAGTTTCAAAGAACTGGAATTTTCAGTCAGTAATTTAATGGTTCAGGCTTTACAGGGTTAATACAAAAATCCCCATGTAACACGGTAAAAGGACATGAAAATTACACGCTACTATTTTAAAAAATATCTCTAGTCTCTCACAGGTACCTTTTGGGAATCGAACTAATTATGCAAGGCAGTGTTTCACAAAAATGGCCGCTGTTGCAAAATCATTCATTTATTTGTGTTTAAATGGGTAAGTCCTGCATGTAACACAAGTGGACACGATGGGTTACACACAAAACCTGGAATGAGACTGAGATTCATGAAAAACCCACATGTCTGGGTTAGAAAAAACACTAGGATCATCAAATTTAACACAGTGTCTTTATTTATAGCGGTATATAAGAACATTTCAAGCCACGTTTTCCAGATTAAATGCACTGACACCTATGTAGCTTTTCCTGTCCCAATTTTGGTCCTATTTTTGGCCCCAATGTTTTATTAAAAATTCATTAATTTTGGGATGGCTCAGAGAAGGAGTATAATTTTTTTTGCATTTATCTGAGGTCCTCATTAGGTACATCCTGGGGGCAAATATGTCTAAATTTCTCTTTTATCATTGGGTCTAAAAAGCTGGAAAAGTGCCAGGGACCAAAATGAACCCAGTTTCATAGAAGCACCCTACTACATCACAGCTTGTAAAACACCTAAATCAGTTCTCACTCAGAATACAGTTCCCATTGTTGTTCTCTAGCTCATAACCATTTAGAATACAGGCCCTGCTGTTGTCTAAATCAACCCAGTCCAACCTTAGATTGACTTTTATTATCACTGAACCTTGTGTAAATTGCTCAGTGGGAAGCCACTCAGATGGACACAATATGGCTGCACTGCACAGAGAATAAAACTCCTTTAACCAGCCTCAGTTTGGGGTTTTGGGAAGGTTTCCTCTACACCAGGGGTCTCAAACATGTGGCCCAGGTTCCAACCCAGCCCGTGGGATGAATAAGCAAAGTGCAATAATTCCACAGTCACGGCTGTGGAACTCATTTTAGTTCAGGTTCCACATACAGACCAATATGATGACTGAGGTAAAATAATAGCATAATAACCTACAAAAAATAATAACTTCACACTTTCTTCTCTGTTTGATGTGGGGAAAATAAATACATATATACATACATACATACATACATACATATATATAATGCTTATAAATAATGACAACTCAAATATTTGTTGTTTTTTTTTTAGGGCAAAAAATAACATTAAATTATTATTCTTAAACACTGGAAAACACCTAAAGCTCCACAGTTTAAAGAATGGGTCAACAGGATGTTAAAGATGGCTTCATATGAATGTATACTTTATAAGATTAACAATAGGGATGGAACCACAGCACCAGTTTGGGAGCCATTCTGGTATTATATAACTTTGACTAACAGTCAGGATGATAGCTGAGCTACTCCCCTCATTTATTTATTTATTTAACCCTTTCATGCATAGTGGTCACTACAGTGGACAGTTGTTTTTCAGCTGTTCTCTTATATATTCATAGGTTTTGTTGTTTTAGTTCCATATGAGCCAACACAGTGGACACTTATGCAACATCCCATAATACACTGCAATTCATACCATCACTATAACTTTGGTGTTCTTGATAAACCTGATCTGCAGTAACATGTTTAAGTGTAAATCAGTTATTTGTTAGACAAAAATAGTTGTTTTTTTGCATATTATATGAAGTAATAACTAGCATTAGAATATGTTAAAATGTGAGAAAACATCAAATTAGCAGCCTTAAAAATGTTTTTATTTCATTGTTTTCATTTTACTTTATGTTATTGGGTTTTAAATACATGTTTCTTTACTTAAAAAATTAAATGCATGGACATTTTTGTAACTCCATGAAAAAAAAAAAAAAACTTGATCGCAATCTTTTTTATGCCTAAGGAGGTAAAAAAACACTCCAGAAAAAAAAAAAATCTTGACAAAGGTTCTCATAATTCATGCATAAAAGGGTTAAGTAATTAATTATTTATCTATTCTTTTTTTTATTTATTAATTTATTTTTCTTTTTGAGACCTTGCACACTTTGTAGCATTTCTTTTTGATACTTTTCATGTATGTACAGAAGCCGTCAATGTTAACATTAAGCAACATTGTATGAATGTCGTGATCCAAGTGAAAACTCTCATAAAAACTTGAATTATATTAAAAAATAACATTAAATTATGAAAATATTTACATTTACCAACTATCCTGTAACAATAAAATGTGAATAACCTGAACAAATATGAACAACCTGAAATGTCTAAAGAAAATTAAGCTCAGTTTTAACTATTTCCTTCCTGTTCCTCAGTGTTTAGTGTCTTCGTAGATCCGATCCATGATGCACATGTAGAAATGATAAGTTGAGGCATAGTATTGTTAAAATTGCACTTATTTTTCTTCAGAAATTTCAGGTTATTTCAGGTTATTCACATCTTTTTTTGTTTGGATAGTTTATAAAAGTAAGTATTTTCATAATTTTGTGGGGGTTTTTTTTGCACTAAAACAAAGTCAAAAATTTGGAGTTGTCATTATTTATAGGTTGCTATGTTATTATTTTACTGGTTAGGCCCACTTGAGATCAAATAGAGCTGACTGTGGCCCCTGAAAGAAAATAAGTTTGAGACCCCTGATTCTCTCCCCCAGTTTCTTTCCTTTGTTAAGCTTAAATTGTATTGAATTGATGTTTGATGACATCAGGTGTGAAATCTCAAGTCAGATATTGAAGAGATCAGGTTAGAATGCATGTGATCTCAGAGTTTCACACACTTAAATATAAAAAGCGCTAATGGAACTTTTTTTAACCCTCCGGTATCCCGTCCAGTAAGGCCCTTACTAAGCACGAAGTGTGCTTTTTTGGCACACTTGTGGAATAATGTCAAAAAATGTTTCATACAGTTTGTTTTTAAGTCTTTTATACTTTTTTTTCTGTTTCATCAACTTGAGCTTTAAATAAAAATACCAAATACTCAATAATTGTCACATTTTTTAATGCTATAATGCCATGTTTTTAATGTAAAACCATTTTTTTAGATGCAAAAAACACAAAAATTATTTTTTTCAATACACTACATAAAAAGTGGATCACATATCATTTGGTTTTTGCAGCCTGGCATATGTCAATAATTAACAGCGACATCGGTTAATTTGCATTATTATTTTTGGCGCTAGGTCAAATGTTCAAAAATACTAGCATCTGTCACCAAGTGTGCGTAAAATACACACCTATAAATCAAACTATTAAATATTATATATTGATTTATTTTTCTACTCTAATTTGATTTTATTTTTGTAAATCAAAGTCAGCCCTAATCATATATTTCAAATAATCATTCATTTTAGATTTTTTTAGCCCCTTAAACGATCTCTTTTCATCATGATGTCACTACATTTTTTGATGCAAAAAACACAAAATATGTTGTTGGGTTTTTTTTTTCAAAATACTACATAAAAATTGGATCACATATTATTTGATTTTTGCAGCCTGGCATATGTCAATGATTAACAGCAACATTGGTTAATTTGCATTATTATTTTTGGCGCTAGGTCAAATGTTCAAAAATACTAGCATCTGTCACCAAGTGTGCGTAAAATGCACACCTATAAATCAAACTATTAAATATTACATATTGATTTATTTTTCTGCTCTAACTTGATTTTATTTTTGTAAATCAAAGTCCGCTCTAATCATATATTTCAAATAATCATTCATTTTAGATTTTTTTTTAGCCCCTTAAACGATCTCTTTTCATCATGATGTCACTACATTTTTTGATGCAAAAAACACAAAATGTGTTTTTTCAAAATACTACATAAAAATTGGATTACATTTTATTTGATTTTTGCAGCCTGGCATATGTCAATGATTAACAGGAACATTAACAATGTTAATACATTAACTTAGACCCTCCCCTCTCAAATAGAAGCCCAGATATCAGTAAAAGCAGGATTTATGCCTTAATAGCTTACAGATCAAAAACAGTGGTTATAATGGAAGAAATAGTGCGTTTTAGACACACTTGGGAAACAGATGCTAGTCTTGTAATTTTCTTTTGTTTACAATGTGCAAATTTTAGTTGGTGGCCAGAATTTTAAAGATCATGCACAAATGAACAACTTTTGAATTCTAACCTTATTTAAATTGTGAAAAATAAGAGGAAGTTTTTTAACATGAAGTGCAAAGTGTGCCTAAAAAGCACACCTGGATACCAGACGGTTAAATCAACATTTCACCCTATTTTCCTCCGATCCCTGAGTGAAATAGCTGCAGAATACAGAACATTAATGACTGTCACATCATGACTGATCTGCTGTTAATGAACTTACAGCTGCTTCACAGTGTGTAAATGCACACAGTGTCTTTAGGAGTTCTGACACACTGACACAAAACCAGCAGTAAAACCAAACAGAACGTTAACCTGATGTTTCACTGACACAAAACATTGACTTAAAGGTGAGGTCAAGAGCTTCACAGATGGATAGCCCACTACTTTTGGATTCATAACTTTTGAACCAGACAAGTTTAAGAAATATTACACATAACTGGAAAGGTCTAAATACCATCTTAAACACACACAGAGCAAAATTTTGTTTCAAATATTTGTAAATGAAAAATCATGTCACATCACGGATGGGCAAAAAATTATTTCTCTTATCTATTTTTTGCAAGAATTACAAACTTCTCAAAAGTGAAGTTTCTATGACATTTTCATCCTAAAATGTATTCAGTGTATACCTTAACCCTGTCATGCAGTGGACGGCTATTCTACAGCTGTTCTCTGGTATATTCATGGATTTTGTTGTTCTTTTCGTTTTTTTTGTTTTTATACACATATCTTTATTTAAGTTTTAAGACACTACATATCTTTTCTGACATGAATTGGTAACATTATGTAGATCTCTCCTGAGGATAAACCCCCAGAATCACAAGCCCTCCCCATAGTTTTCACACAATTTATCAGTAAATACATGTTTCTGTGCGTCAAAAACGTGTGGTGTCCAGCTGAGTGGACATTTTTGCAACTTCATGAAAAATAGGTTCATAAGAATTTTTTTTTCATTATTATTTTTTTATGTTTTTTTTTTTTTTTTTAAATTTTTAAAATTATTTTTATTTTATTTATTTTTTAAATTTATTTTTCAGAAGAAAATGTTCAATCGCATTGTTTTTTTCCTGCCTAAAGAGGAATAAAAACCCTCAGGAAATTTTTTTTTAAATCAAGGTTCTCATAATTTGTGCATGAAAGGGTTAAACCCGCTATTTTACAACCTAATAATTGTTATTATTATTATTTTTTTTTAAATTGGTGAATCAAATGAATGAATTCAGAACTGATTCACAACAGATGAAGTGAAAAAATCAAGTTAGTAAAATTAATCAGACTTTCCATCACTACAGTTGAGGGTTTGTGCAGTTTCTACAGTTTTCATTTGAACAAATCTCTGGCTGAAATGCAAAGAAGCACCTGAAACACAAGAAATTGGACCAAAAAAAAAAACAAAAACAAAAAAAGGGGTAAAATTGCCTTTAGGTGCTGTGGGTGTGTTTGCCATTGTCCATTCTTTCTGGATTTGGTCAAAAGCATGTAAATACTAAAATGAAAATATGACATTCAGTGTATGTACTTAAAACATATTGATGTCATTTTATCTTTTTTGGAAGTATTTGATATAATTTGTGGAGCTGCAACCGATTAATCGACTCAAAGTGATAAAAAAAAAAATCATTCAGTCACAATTCTCCTGAATCAAAGCTTTGTTTCCTTCATTTCTCTGCTGTTAAACATTGGTTCCACTGTTGTGTTTCACACGGACGCTTATTGTGACACACAAAGAAGCTTCAATTCAGGAAAACTGCGATAGAATATCTCCCTTCAATCAATTCGAGTCGATTAATCGAATCGGGACTTCAAGCGCCTAGTCGATTAATCGGTTGCAGCTCTAATAATTTATTTGATTTGGTCACATCTATTATTCCCTTTCTGAATCATCTAGTCGACATTTTACAATATTATTTAACATGGATCATTTCTTGCGGCATCATTAAAAATCAAAAATACTTGATTTCTACTGCCTGTCAGGAGAAGGAGGTGTTCGTGTGGAGAGGGATACTATTTCAGTAATAACATTAGTATTTTATAGCTGATAATGAAGTATCTTATAAAGACGAGGAAAGCTCCATCTGGATCCCCAATAGTTCCCACCACGGTATATGGTAATTTAATTAAAATGGAAGAAGATAACATGGATATACATCATTAAACATAATGTGAATAAAACCTGAATACATTAACTTGTCTATAAACATGATTTCTGCTCAGGTCCTCACAGTCCAATGTTCATCCACACTGGAGGTGAAAATAAAAATCTAATGATCCACCACTACTTCACAATGTCATGTCCTACTATATCTTTTATCATCAGTTTGATTGACAGTGCCCTAGTGGAAGGAATTACATGTGTATTAATCCATAAATCAAAACGTGAAAATTTTACAAATCCGTTTGTTGACTGTTGTTATGAAAGTCTGAAATTTGCATTTTGGTAATTTCAGTTTTGTTCTCTTGAAAATAAAAGTGCCTATTGGTGTAGAGCTGGAAAATAGCAAAATTTGAAGCATAGACCACAGCTGTGTGTGTGGTCATGTTTCTGTTTGGGTGCTTCTATGAAACTGGTTCCTAAAAACAGGACAGAGGGGCTAAAAATTTAAACCAGATGTAGACTAATGTTATGAAGCAAGTTTGGAAACACTTTGAGTCTATTTTAAAAATATTCACTGAGATAACAGAGCAACTATTTTTCAGATAAAAACACATTTTTAGATTATTTCACATTATATTTAGTACAAAAATCTGCATGTAACGCGGTTAAAAGGACACGAAAATTATGTGCTTCTGTTTTTTTTGAATCTCTCTTTATTCTCTCACAGGTATATTTTGGGAATCAAACCAATTATGAAAGGCAGAGTGTTTCACAAAAACGACCACTGTTGCAAAATCATTTTTGATTTATATGTGCTTAAATGGGCAGGTTCTGCGTGTAACGCAAGTGAAAATGAAAAACCCACGTCTGGATTAGAAAAAACACTAGGATCATCACATTTAATACAGTGTCTTTATTTTTAGTGCTATATAAGAATATTTCAATCCTTGTTTTCCTGACACCTAGGTAGCTTTTCGTGTCCCAATGTTGGTCCTATTTTTGGCCTCGATATTTTAACAAAAATTCATTCATTTTGGGATGGCTCAGAGCAAGAGTAGAATTTTCTTTGCATTTATCTGAGGTCATCATTAGGTACATCCTGGAGGGAAATATATTTATAAATTTCTCTGTTATTATTGGGTCTAAAAAGCTGGTAAAGTGCCAGGTACAGAGGTTGCGTTAACTGAAAATATTCAGTCATTGACAGATTTTTTTTTAAATGACGGAAAATTCTGAAGGCCGTCCATCATTTTGACAGATTAAAATACTGAGGGTAATCGTTGTTTAGCTGACTTTAGCTAAAATTAGATGCTACTTTTCTAGCATAAAATGTGAAGACAGCTGAGTCTCCTTAGTAATTTTAAAAAGCCCAGGAAATGGGGTGGCATTGATAAACGCAGTGAGAAAAGAGACTGATGCGGTGAAGGATGACGGACAGGTAAGGAATACACCAGTTCTTATGGCATTTGGTGTTCTATATGTACGCATTTTCTACCTTTCATGTGTTATTTGATGGCATGTCAATTCGTGCCCAGATCTGTGGTTCACATAACCCGAACCCTAACCCTCAGTGCATGATAACACACCAATTAAAAGTGGCATATAGAATTATGCGAGTTGTGATATCACGATGGTTTATCAGCCAGCAGCAACTACAGCTGCTGCATCATTGAGATGCTTTTGAACATTAAATACTACTAAATATATCTCCTTATCATTAAAAAATAAAAATTTGAAATAATGGATAATAATATGTTATGACGGAATTTTTATTACCCTAAAAATAAATAAATAAATATATTAATTAATAATAATAATAATAATAATAATAATAATAATAATAATAATGTATAGTGCAACCTCTGGCCAGGTACCAAAATGAACCCAGTTTCATAAGCATCCAGCTGTTATTTTGAGGTAAACATTAATATGTAGAATTGGGCTTGATGACCGCTATGTTAATAGATTCAATTATTAAAAAAAAAAAAAAAAAAAAAAAAAAAAAAATTATATATATATATATATATATATATATATATATATATATATATATATATATATATATATATATATATATATATATATATAAAATTTACAATGAACATTTACTTGTTTTTTCTCAGCAGACACTACGTCAGTTGTTTTGAAACCAAACATATATTGATGTCATAATCATACCTAACACTATTATCCATACCTTTTCAGAAACTTTTGCCCATATGAGTAATCAGGAAAGCAAACGTCAAAGAGTGTGTGATTTGCTGAATGCACTCGTCACACCAAAGGAGATTTCAAAAATAGTTGGAGTGTCCATAAAGACTGTTTATAATGGAAAGAAGAGAATGACTATGAGCAAAACTATTATGAGAAAGTCTGGAAGATACTATTAAAGAAGAATGGGAGAAGTTGTCACCGGAATATTTGAGGAACACTTGTGCAAGTTTCAGGAAGCGTGTGAAGGCAGTTATTGAGAAAGAAGGAGGACACATAGAATAAAAACATTTTCTATTATGTCAATTTTCTTGTGGCAAATAAATTCTCATGACTTTCAATAAACTAATTGGTCATACACTGTCTTTCAATCTCTGCCTCAAAATATTGTAAATTTTGCTTCCCCACCCTGTGTATGTGTGTATATATATATATATATATATATATATATATATATATATATATGATATTCTCTAGTTTATCTTCAGTCTCAGACAGAACTTCGCAGTACATGGGAAGAGCAGAAAGACGAGTGAGCTGTCACTATTTTCGTCTTGTACTGTATATGCTGTGTGATAGTATTATAATTAGTGGTACTATGTGGGATTTGATTGACAGTTCACCTGCTGAGTCAAACTTTCAGAGTATATTCTTTTTGTTCAGTACAAAATTCTCTGATGGTGTTCTTAGTGTAATGTTCAAGCGCCCCCCCCAAACAAACAAAAAAAAATCTGACTCAGTAGGTGAACTGTCAATCAAATCCCACATGGTAGACATGAAAAAAAAAATAAAAAAAAAGAGAAAAACAACAACAACCCCCCCATCTGTGCTTAGGGTCAGTGTCATGTTGGAAGGACATGGTCTGTTCGGCTGAGCCAAAACACAGCAGTGGTTTACCCTGTGAACGTCCTAGTGTCCCAGCAGAGCTCTGACTTGAATCCTATCGAACATTTCTGTTGAGACCTGAAAATGAATGTCCCACAGTCCCCATTCAACCTGACTGAGCTTGAGGGGATTTACAAAGAAGAATGATAGGAAATCCCCCCCATATCCAGGTATATAAAATGTTTTGTGTTGTGCCCAAAAAGGCTCGAGGCTGCCAAAAGGTGCTTCAACTGAGTAAAGGAGTCTGAATACAAATGCAAATGTGATATATGTAGTTTTTAATAAGTTTGCAAACAATGTCTAAAATTCTAAGGCTAAAGACATTCATTTTGTCTTCTGTTTATGTAATTATACAGGGTGACAAAAAAACTGGAACTTTTTAACAGTCCAATAAAACCAAGAGTGATGGAAGAAAAATATTTTATTCATAGTAACTGAAACCTTAAAACATGCCATTTAAGAAACAATGATGGAATTTTCATTTTTTTAAATTACTTCCTGTAGATGGCGTCCTCCTGTACGAATGCATTCTTGAAATCTGCTGTTGAGATTCCTCATTGACCGCTGCAACATCTCAGCTGGGATACTGTGAATTTCATCCTGAATTCTCTGTTTTAACTCATCTAGAGTTCTTGGTCCAGTCGTGTACACTTTACTCTTGAGATAGCCCCGCAAGAAAAAAATCACAAACGGACAAATCTGGCAATCTCGGGGGGCCAGGGAACGTTACCGAATCTTGAGATCACACGGTTACCGAACAATTCTTGCACAGCCTCCAATGATTGCCGTGAAGTGTGTGATGTCGCTCCATCCTGTTGAAACCAGGTTTCTTGAACGTGTGGAAAATTGTTCAATTCAGGTGTAACGAAGGATTGTAACATCTCCACGTAACGATTCGCAGTGACAGTGACTGAGTTCCCCTGTTCATTTTCAAAAAATCCATGGTTACTAAAATGGGGGTGTGTATACTTGCTCAAGGTCACTGTCCCGCAGTGCTGCCACTTGCTCATGTCTGCCAATATGCACTTCAAAAATTCCAGTTTTTTTGGGTCACCCTGTACTTCTCTTTTTTCTCTTTTGTTCAGACACGGTACAGTTTTTTAAATGTTGCCTGCTTGACAGTTTCGACTGACTCCAGTCTTCCTCAGAAGCGTCATCCGACATGCTGCTAAGTTTACAGAAAACCCACACACACCGACCAGTACCTCCTCTGGACATCAGAACACCCCACAGCGCACAAACTTTGAGTTGTCAGAACACTTTATGAACGGACCGCCACCATAACTGACGAACAAAACAGGCAGGAGGAGGAAAAACATACAACATGCACTTACACTGTGTCAGTACCCCGAATGGGCCATCAACAAAGGCAAACAACAAGTCAAAAACAAAGAAAAGAAGAGCAAAGACAAAAAAACAAAACACAAAAAAGACCGACGATAAACCAAAAGATTTCATAAGCATACTATACATCCGGGGGATCACAGAACCAATACAGCGAGTCATGAAAAAACACCACATCAATATGGTCATAAAACCACACACAAAGCTCTGTCAAATACTCGTACATCCAAAGGACAAAATAGCAACGGATCAAAAATGTAACATCATATATGAAATACCATGCAAATCATGCAACAAGACATACGTCGGGGAAACAGGAAGATCATTCAACACAAGGAAAAAAGAACACCAAAAAGATTGCGAAAAGGAGACAGCAGGGAGATTTACACGGACTCAAAAGGAAAAAGCAGAACAGCAGAACCTAAAATCAGCAATCACAGATCACTGCAGAAGACACAATCACATCATGGACTGGGATAATGGCACAATCATAACATCTGAAACAAACAAACTCAAACGTTGGATCAAGGAGGCAACAGAGATCAGGAAGCGGGCGAGCGGCACCATCAACCGGGACGAGGGGGCGTACACCCTCTCTCACACCTGTTATTCCCTCCTTCAGAGACCACCCAAGGCGGAGGAGGCATGGTCGGCTTCAGACCTACATCAGTCGGAGAACCACAGACGCTTATAATCTGCGTTCTCAGGATCTTTTCTTGTTGTCTGTTCCTAAAGTTAGAACTGAGCAGGGGAAAAAGGCCTTCAGGTATGCGGCCCCATTCACCTGGAATGAACTACAAAAAGACCTGAAACTGAAGGATCTGGTTTCGTTGGACACTTTTAAGAGCATGTTGTATGACTTAGAGAGGGAGATATCTGGCTGCAGATGTTTTGCCTGACGCACTTTTGTCTACATTTCATGAGCACTTTTTGAGTTGACTTTGGAAGGTTTGACTTGTCAATGTGCTTTTTGTGTATTCGTTTTATGTATGGAAGTCTGTCTGTAACTATTTAATGTACTGCTGCCCGTCTTGGCCAGGACACTCTTGAAAAAGAGATTCTTAATCTCAATGAGGTTTTCCTGGTTAACCCTTTCATGTATAATGGTCACTACAGTGGACAGCTATTCTACAGCTGTTCTCTTGTATATTTATGGATTTTGTTGTTATGATTTTTTTTTTTTTACGCACATCTTTATTTAAGTTTTAAGACACTACATATCTTTTCTGACATGAATTTGGTAACATTATGTAGATCTCTCCTGAGCATAAACCCCCAGAATCAAAAGGCCCTCCCCATAGTTCTCACACAATTTATCAGTAAATACATGTTTCTGTGCATAAAAAATTAAAACGTGTGGTGTCCAGCAGAGTGGACATTTTTGCAACTTCATGAGAAATAGGTTCATAAGAATTTTTTTTTCATTATTATTTTTTAATGTATTTTTTCAAACTTTTAAAATTTTAATTTTATTTATTCATTTTCTTTCTTTATTTTTTAGAAGAAAATTTTCAATCATATTGTTTTATTCATGCCTAAAGAGGAATAAAAACACTCAGGAAAAAAAATTTTGATTAAGGTTCTCATAATTCATGCATGAAAGGGTTAAATAAAGGTAAATTAACCCTTAATAGGTAACCTGGGGTCCCAGCAGACCCCACGTTTTTAATTTTTTATGTTTTCACGCAGTAAATGAGAATTGTACTTCACGCAGTAAAGGAGAATTTATTTGGAAAATAAAGCACAATTTTGTTATATCTTTTTCGTTTCATTGCTATCCTTTCATACTATAAGCAATAAAGTATTGTAACTGACTAAAAAATAACATTTTTAGATGGTTACCTATTAAGGGTTAAAAAAAAAAAAAAATGATAAGGAACCGGATTGATAAGTAAAATCGATAATTGAATCGGAATCGTTAAATTCTTAGCGATTCCCATCCCTAGGAACAACTGGTTTAAGTTGCGGTCTATGGGGAATGACTCACTTTCAGAACCACCCTCAAGTGGCCATTATTGGGAGTGCATCAGTTTTCTCCATCAGGTTTCCATGTGGTTTAATCCTGTGCAATAGTTTGCTCAGTGGTTTGGTGTTTGCACCACTGTCACTGTTTGATTTGGACTGTGATTAAGAAAACAAAAGCTCTTTACTGGTTTTAACTCTACTGCTGACAACATGGGCCGATAAACCGTTTTTATTCAATCTAGTTTTTCCTCTTAATTTACAGAGCAAATGTGAAAATCTGCCCGTATATTTAAAACCGGGCTGTGTTGTGCACTTCACTGTCATTATGGCTGCTTTCACATTTGGCTGCACTGGACTGAATGCAGCAGGAGACAGCAGGCGCTTCACTGAGATCCATGTTTTATTCACTGGACTGTAGCCACTTGGCAGCTAACATGTGTTCCTTAGAAAGCCTGGCTTTGTTAAGAGGACAGGCCTGGCAGTTTGCTGTTGGGAAGATCTAAGCTGTGAAATTCCAAATGTGAGAGAAACATACATTAAGGTGCTAAAGGCTATTTCTATTCAGGTTGGTCTACAGAGAGAGAATACACAGTTTGTGTGTATGTGTGTGTATGTGTGTGTGTGCAGTGATGGCTCACTTTGGAAAAGTAACAGTGTAGAAATGAAGTACACCAACATGGCCTAAAGCTTGTATTGAACATAGAATGTAAGATACAAGAGCAAGTAAGTGCTAGAAGTAAAAATCCATACATGGAAAAAAAACATCCAAACATTGTTTTTATTGGGTTTAATGGGCTGCTGTTAACATTTAATACGGTTCCTCTTTTTCTACGTATAGATTTTCCCTCACCTTCTTAGCTTGTTGACATCTGTTGATACCCTGATGGCTCGCCGACATCTATTATTGAGCCTGAAAAAAGGATGTTCAATTGGATAATAGCGAGTTGCAAGTCGCAACATTCTTATGTGTTTGTACTCTTTCAAATGCAGCCTTTTCAAAAAAAGCCTGCAGAGTGCTAGTTTTACTGCTCTGTCCCTCTCAGCAAGCCACCTCTTCAATCATTAAAAAGGCGTTTGGTCCGTGTTGCTCATACCAGTAGCTCTCAGCTGCCTCCTTGACAGCCAGTCACGAAACGCATAAAAGCTCAGTGTGTATTCGCGTGCACTCAACATCACAGGTGGAAAAAAAAAAAAATAAATAAAATTGTGATGTGAGATACCTGCTGGCTCTTGCAAACCAAAAATGTTTCTGTTCAGACACGAGTGCCTCAAAAAGCAGAGAGGTTTAATGGCGGTTAGTGATGCGGCGCTTGATGGGAGCGTACATCCTCTTCAATTGTTGACATCCAAATCCTCCTCAGCGTGATTCCCCCACTTCAAACAGCATCTGTCTCAGCGATCCGGGCCCCAGACCAGAGATCGTTGATGCTCTTGTCAGTATCCCATGCCCCCTCTTCATCATCCCTCGGTCTCTCGTTCTCTCTCTGCAGGTAATTCAAGAGCTAGTCCCTCAGCTCTGCAATATGAGCGGGTTTAAAGTCGTCTCACGCGACCGCATTGTTCTCATACACGAATTGGCTTGGACAGTCACATTTCCTGCTAGAGTTGTAGCATTGGCACATTTATTATCATTTTAGATTAGGGGTCTCAAACATGCGGCCCGGGGTCCAAATGCGGCCCCCCTAAAGGTTCCAGTCCGGCCCGTGGGATGAATTTGCAAAGGGCAAAAATTCATGTCAAACTCATTTTAGTTCAGGTTCCACATACAGACTAATGTTATCAGCAGTAAAATAATAACAGCAGAATAATGTACAAAAAATAACTCCAACTCTTCTCGGTTTGATGTGAAAAAAACTGAATTTCATTATGTCTGTAAATAATGACAACTTGAAATTTTTGTCTTGTTTTTAGTGCAAAAATAACATTAAATTATGAAAATATTTACATTTACAAACTATCCTGTAACAATAAAATGTGAATAGCCTGAACAAATATGAACAACCTGAAATGTCTAAAGAAAATCAAGCACAATTTTAACCATTTTCTGCCTGTTACTAAATATTTAGTGTTTTTGTAGTTGTAGTTGAGGCATAATATTGTTAAAATTGCACTTATTTTTTGGGGGGAAATTTCATTTTTTTTTTAGGTTATTCATGTCTTTTTTTTATTTGGATAGTTTATAAAAGTAAGTATTTTCATAATTTAATGGGGTTTTTTGCACTAAAACAAAGACAAATTTAGAGTTGTCGTTATTTATAGGTTATTATGTTATGATTTTACTGGTCCAGCCCACTGGAGATCAAATCGGGGTGAATGTGGCCCCTGAAAGATAATGAGTTTGAGACCCCTATTTTAGATTAATGCTTCATAAACTTTGACTCAGCATTCTATACCCTGCGCAACAAGAACAACACAGGTGTCAAACATGCGGCCCAGGGGACAAAACTGGCCCGCCAAAGGTTCCAATCCGGCCCGTGGGATGAATTTGCAAAGTGCAAAAATTCATGTCAAACTCATTTTAGTTCAAGTTCCACATACAGACTAATATTATCAGCAGTAAAATAATAACAGCAGAATAACGTATAAAAAATAACTCCAACTCTTCTCGGTTTAATGTGAAAAAAAAAAAAAAAAAATTGTATTTCATTATGTCTGTAAATAATGACAACTTGAAATTTTTGTGCAAAAATAACATTAAATTATGAAAATATTTACATTTACAAACTATCCTGTAACAATAAAATGTGAATAACCTCAACAAATATGAACAACCTGAAATGTCTAAAGAAAATCAAGCACAATTTTAACAATTTTCTGCCTGTTACTAAATATTTAGTGTTTTTGTAGTTGTAGTTGAGGCATAATGTTAAAATTGCACTTATTTTTTTTTTTAGGAAATTTCCGTTTTTTCAGGTTATTCACATCTTTTTTATTTGGATAGTTTATAAAAGTAAGTATTTTCATAATTTAATCTGTGTTTTTTGCACTAAAACAAAGACATAAATTTAAAGTCGTCATTATTTATAGGTTATCATGTTATTATTTTACTGGTCCAGCCCACTGGAGATCAAATCGGGGTGAATGTGGCCCCTGAAAGATAATGAGTTTGAGACCCCTGTTTTAGATTAATGGTTCATAAACTTTGACTCAGCATTCTATACCCTGCGCAACAAGAACAACACAGGTGTCAAACATGCGGCCCAGGGGACAAAACCGGCCCGCCAAAGGTTCCAATCCGGCCCGTGGGATGAATTTGCAAAATGCAAGTTAGGGCATCGAACTCAAAAATAATATAATAACCTATAACTAATGACAACGCCATTTTTATCCCTCTTTGATTTTGTGCAAAAAAACATTAAATTATGAAAATGTTTACTTTAACAAACTATCTTTAAACAATAACGTGAATAACTTGAACAAAATGAAGAAAATTAAGTGCAATTTTAACAATTTTCTGCCTCTTACTAAATGTTCCGCGTATATGTGTAAATGATAAGTCGATGCATAATATTGATAAAATTGTACTTTTATTTCTTAACAAATTCCGTTTTTTTCAAGTTATTCACATCCTTTTTGTTTGGATAGTTTGTAAATGGAAATATTGGCATAACTGAACGTTATTTTTTTGCACTAAAACAATTTGGAGTTGTCATTACTTCCGCCAAGGAGGTTATGTTTTTGCTGGCGTCTATCTGTCTGTCTGTAAGATAACTCAAAAAGTTATGGATGGATTTGGATAAAAATTTCAGGAAATGTTGCTACTGGCACAAGGAACAAATGATTAAATTTTGGTAGTGATTGGGGGGGGGCACTGATCTGCCTTGGCGGAGGTCTGCGCTCTCGAGTGCTTTTCTAGTTATTTATTGGTTATCATGCTATTATTTTACTGGTCCGGCCCAGTTCAGATTAAATTGGGCTGAATGTGGCCCCCTGAAGAAAATGAGTTTGACACCCCTGAAGTAGAAGAACTGGCGAAAACCGAAAATGAAACAACATGCTTTGAATATCTGTCTCCTATACCTCCCTTGTGCGGCGGACCTTACACGGAATTTTCCCAACTTCTAACATGTATCCACTGGGCCCCCTCCACTGCTCTATGGGCCCCCTGGGAATGCTGGGCCCCATGAATTTGTCATGTTCACCCCCACACACTTTATGGCACCCAAGCTTGCTGTATATGAAAACTGTCACTGAGCTAGACAAATTCTGTGGGTGTGGTCTAACCTGGGCAAACTCGTGAATATTAATGAGCTCAAGCATTAACGCACAGGTGTCAAACATGCGGCCCGGGGGCCAAATCTGGCCCGCCAAAGGTTCCATTCCGGCCCGCGGGATGAAAGTGCAAAAATTAACCTTAATAGTCCAGGTTGTCCAAATCCTTTTGGTTCAGGTTCCACATACAGACCGATGTGATCTCCAGTAAAAATAACAACACAATAAAGCATAAATAATGACAACTACAAATTTTCAGTGAAAAATTATGTGGAAAAAATTGAAGTGAAAAAAATATCATTACACTGTGAAAATATTTACATTTACTAAACTATTCTTTCACAATAAAATGCAAATAAATACATAAATAAAACAAAGATGAACAACCTGAAATGGGCAATTTGAACAATATTCTTCCTGTTACTAAATGTTTTGTGCATTTATAGATCCACTGTGATCTGTAGTTGTGTTAATAATAAGAGATGGAATATTGTGGAAATTGTTCAAATTTTAGTTCCAAAATTTTAACAATATTCTGCCTGTTACCAAATGTTTATGGAACATTATGTGTAATGTACATGTAAAAATAATAAGTCGAGGCATAATATTGTTAAAATTGCACTAATTTTTCAAATAAAATTTCTGTTTTTTCAGGTTAATCACATCTTTTTTTGTAAAATGTAAATATTTTCATAATGTAATTGGGTTTTTTTTTTTTGTACTAAAACAAAAAGAAAAACTTGGATTTGTCATTATTAAGTCATTATTTTACTGGTCTGGCCTGCTTGAGATCAAATTGGGCTAAATATGGCCCCTGAACCAAAATGAGTTTGACACCCCTGCATTAACGCATCACACTGACCAGCTTTAATAACCGACCTAATTTCTCCACTTTTTTTTTTTTTTTCAGTGTCAATAGTAGAAAGAGGAGGTAGAGGTTCATTTTCAAATTCACTACATAACACAAACATCTATGGACCGAGCATATTTTAAAAACACGAGTAAAAACAGTTTTGCGTGGCAGGGCACCTTTAAAATGGAAGTCACTGGTCAGGATGGGGGTTGGACAAAAGAGTGGAAAGTTCTCAGCACTACTTGGTATATTTGGGGAAATGGCAGAACGCAAAATAAGGCTGTTGACCTTCAACCAGCTCACAGCCGACTGAACTGGGAAGTGCAATCTCCTTTTAAAGACTTCTGCCGACTAATTGCAGCCAGGTGTGGAGAAACATGGAAGGTGCACCTGATAACCACTAATGACCGGTGGCCAAGAGCCTAACCATGAAAGAAAACAGTTCTGGGTAGTGATGGGAAAGTGAAGCAAACAACCCTTTCAACAGATTTGTATTGAAAAAGGTTCACTACTCTAAACTTGTCTGAGTCACGTGACCCATGACATCCGAAGATTAATTTGACACATAACACATAACTGGGTCAAACGCTGATTCAATGGTAGCGGTTCATGCTTCACTACTGATAAATCTGTACAGGTGATTTGATAAGAACATGAACAAAACAAACAAATAAATGAAAAAACAAGTGTTCAGAGAACGCAAACCTCCGCCAAGCACCCCGAATGATGTGCGTGTGTGGATCGATTATTTCTTTTTAAATTAAACAGTTTCAAGGTTGTTCCATACAGCAGAAAAAGTTGAAGCTTGGTACCAGTCATGTGTATGTCAAATTATATTAAGTTCCAGTGAATATTTGTTGAGTTCTAATGAAAAATATGTGGTAAATGGGATTTTCAGTGTTAAATTGAAATGTCCACAGAGTCCACATTCCACAGTGGATGTGGACAATTTTGTGCCAGATACAAGATATTGTTATAAGCTACGGCTGTATCACACTGGAGGCTAATCTGAGTCGTTTTTAATTTTTTATGAATTTTTGAAAATTGCTCAATGATGAGAGATAGGAAAATTTGAGATTTTGTGACCTTGAACTTTGGCCTACTTGGCTCAAAGTTAAAGGGTTCGTCCCAGGGCCTAGGCCTATCTGTGGGTAAAATTTGGTAAAGATGGGTGGAATAGTTTTCCTGTAAAGTTGCTAACAAGCAAACAAACAAACAAACAAAAAAACAAACACACAAAGCAAATGCCGCATTTCCTCTATGTGGAACCGGCTCGGCTTGGCTCAGCTCAACTCGGGTACCAGGTCCTATTTCTGGAGACCGTTTCCATTTCAGGATACTACCACCTTTACAGTACCTGGACATCATAGCGATGCAGCGCGTTACTTCCGTGTCGTCTGCTCAGAGAGTTGCTCGCTCATTTCGTGTTCTCTCGTCAAGCTCATGCTGAATTTTTACATCTAAACCTCCTCGACAAACCATGGTGTAGTTTTGCGGGCTGTCATCATGTGGATTAACCTACCGCTATATTTACTGTAAACTTCCGCATGTGTTTTTTGTAAAACAGCGGGTTACAGAGACGACTCTCTGACCAATCAGTGGTCTGCAGTGTTTACACGTCACGTTTTAGTATCTGGTCCCCAGTCCTGGAACCTCAGTGGAGGTGATACCAAAAAAGTAGTACCGGGTACCAGATTCCAGGTCCTTTTTCGTAATGGAAACACAAAAAGGCCGAGTCGAGTTGAGCTGATACCACGTAGTGGAAACGCGGCAAAAGTGATCACAATACCTCCTGGCGGACGTAATCAATGCATGATTTATCCATGTCACTAAAACCAAGTACGTATATGTACAGTAGTGACCCTGCAGTAATTTTTTTCTGTTAACTGTCGCTTTTCCATTGACCCTCAAATTGCGCAAATATAACTTGTGCATAAAAATTTACCTAATGGAAAAATGACAATTTCGCCAAAAGTCTCATTTTTCGATTAAAAGTTTTTGCGCTGGCAAGAGGTGGTTTTCGGGCGTAGCACAAATGGTACATCATGCAAAACTATTTTACTCTGTTATTTTGGTTTTTATTTATTTTTCTGTACAGCACTTTGGTCCACTGTGGTTGTTTTTAGGGCTGAAAGATATATCGTTATCGTATCGATATCAAGATATGAACATTCAAGATATTAATATCAAAAAAGCAACGATATAAACGATATAGATTTCCCCCGTGCTCGATCTGCATGTACAGCTCTGGAAGTCACAACAAATTTAATTTATTTGTACTTTATGTTAATGTTGATGACTGGCGGTGAGTTCTTATAAATAAAACTGCACTTTCCACATTCTTTTGTATTATGTTAGTATTTTTCTGAAAAATGCTTGGTTTTCACCGAACCTGTAGTCATATCGTATCGATATCGAGATATCTGGCATGAATATCGAGATATGAAATTTTGTCCATATCGTTCAGCCCTAGTTGTTTTAAAATGTTTTCCCTTTTTTTTTTTTTTTTAAATAAAAAAAAAAAATAAAGTGTTTTATAAATAAAGTTGGATTGGATATTGTATGAAATACTTATCTTAATGAACAAACAATCAAACCACAATGTGAGTGGATTGAAATGGGCCAAAAATGTGGTCACGATTTGCCGTACATTTCGATAGAAACATGCCTATTTTTGCTTCATCCATTTGCAATAAGAGCAGGTCCGGTATGTCACAATATGTGATTGGACAGTTTACAGCGTCAGGGGCTCAGAGGTTTGGTGTGTTCCAGATGGCCACCTGCCTGCTAAAGCTCGTTCTCTGCTCGTATTAGCATCTTGTGTCATGTTATGAAACACTCCAGTGCCCTTTGGCCGTCTTATTATTTACCAGCAGATTGCATGGTATGTCAAAGGTAGCACCAGGACAGGCTCAGCCATATGTAAACCCTGTACATCAGAAAGAAGCTGTGCGTACGTTTTTTGAATGTATATATATATTTTTATTGATATTCTAAAACAACTGATCTTTTCAAATACAGGCTCTTAATGGGAAGTGACCATAAAAAATCCCCAAAGAGGAGCGTACAGACTCTTAAAGTCGAACACAAGGGCAAGAAGACTGAAGCAGAGCTAAACTGTGCTGAACGGTCATGTGGAAATATCTGACAGTCCGATAACCACCGTTCAATCACCACTCAGGCTGAAAAGTTCTGCACGCCTGCAATAAAAATGAATGAATAAAAGAAATGTTTCTGTTTTTTTTTCGCTCAGAATTCAACAGGTAACTTTATACAGCCACATTAAAAGTCAACTTATTTAATAATGTGAATTCTGACACAAATAGATTCTTCTGAGAAGCTGAAAAAGAAATTAACCCATAAAGACACAAACCATCTACTGATCTAAACTGTATACACTGTCAAAAATCTAAATCTTACCAAGTGTATTTTTCTTATTTCTAGTCAAAATATCTCATCACACTTAAAATAAGACAAAATCACCTAAAGAGGAACTTTTTTATAAGAATTTATTTTTAAACAATAGATCTGGAAAATCTGATTTTAAGAAATTTTACCAAGATAATTTTCATTCGTTCCATTGACAGATTTTTGTTTATTTGTATTTTTTGCTTGAATTAAGCAAAAAAAAAAAAAATCTTGAATTAAGCCCCCCCCCCCCAAAAAAAAATCTTGAATTAAGCAAAAAAAATTCTTGAATTAAGCAATAAAATCTGCCAGTGGAACAAGTGAAAATTATTTTGGTAAGATTTCTTGAAATAAGATTGTCAAGATAATTTTTTTTTTTTTTTTTTGCTTAATTCAAGAATTTTTTTTTTTGCTTAACTCAAAATGTTTTTTTTTTTTTTTTACCTAATTCAAGATTTTAATAAGACATAATCACCTAAAGAGTAACCCAAATAAAAGAATAAAATACAAAAGAGATTAAAAAAAAAAACTGCAATATAAAAACCCTTACAATTAAAAACAACAAAAAATAAGAACAATAAACCACTACCAAATAAAAACAATAGAATAAAAATAAAACATTCAAACATCTCACATGGTTTCAAAAGGCAATGAGAAAAAACTGGATGATATTAAGAAGGGATTTAAAAACAGATCGTATATGTAACATATTTGAGATAAAAAAAAACGATAGTCACGAAGATAGTCACAGAAGTCACGCTTGATTTAAGGTTATAAAGCTGAATACTTGAAATAAAAAAATAACTCTTAAAACAAGACAACGCTATTATAGTTTTGGATTTTTCATTATCGTTTAGTTTTACTTAGTTTTCGCTTTTTTTTTTTTTTTTTTAAATCTAATTCAGTTAGTTTTAATTAGTTTTTAGAGCAGGTTTGCAAGTTTTTATTAGATTTCATTCTTTTCTAAATGCTTAGTTTTAGTATTAATTTTAGTTTTGTCGTATCTTTTATCTTCTTCACCGTCGTATTCAAATAAATCCCAGACAGGACTCTGCTGCTTTCTCCCAGCTTTAATCTCCATGTTTCCAGGTAGAGCATGGACGAGAAGACGACTTTAAACAACAAGAAACGAGAAGTGACAGACCGTGAAGTGTCATATGATGCTACTAGGTAAAATTGCTCGAGTGAAATAAATTAAAATGAAGTCAATTTCGTATTAATCCGACATTGACAAAAACAAAAACGATAGGAATTTTATCCATAATTTTTATATGTTTTAATTAGTTTTGTAAGCATACAATACAGTTTCAATTAGTTATTGTTTTTTCTTTTGATTAGTTTTTATTTCAGTTAACGGAAATGTTTTTTCAATTCTAGTTTTCATCATTTCGTTAGTTTTCATCAAAACCTTGAAACAAGATAAATTAACCAACACTTCTAGATCCACATGTGTTTTTGTTTTTGTTTTTTTGTTTTTCTTAACCCTTTCATGCATGAATTATGAGAACCTTAGTCAAGATTTTTTTTTTCTGGAGTGTTTTTATACCTCCTTAGGCATAAAAAAAATTGCGATCAAGTTTTTTTTTTTTTTTTCATGGAGTTACAAAAATGTCCATGCATTTAATTTTCTTAGTGAAGAAACATGTATTTAAAACCCAATATCAGAAAGTAAAATGAAAACAATGAAATAAAAACATTTTTAAGGCTCCTAATTTGATGTTTTCTCACATTTTAACATTTCATTTTCATTTTTCATTGTATTCATTCATTCCAATCTAAATGATTGGAAAGGAGCAGGATGAAGAAAACTTATGATACCTGCCCCTTTCTTGAAACATCTGCTTACATCAGATATGTTACCATTACAGTTATTACAGTAAACAGCTTACCTAACAGTCAATGCAAATAAAATAAATCCAACATCCATAAGCTGAATTATCTCATCACATGCTTTTATAAAGCTTCTCTATTCTTTCCCTATACAACCTCTTGAACTGAAAAATATTTGTGCAGCTCTTCTCTTCCACTGCCAAATAATTCCACATCCTGACACCCACAACAGAAATACACATTTTCCTCACGTTAGTCCGCACCCTTTGCTGTTTAAAATTAAACCTCCTTCTACGTTCTTCATCCTGTGATACTAAAACAAATAATCTCTGCAAGTTTGCAGGCAAAAGTCCGTTTCTCGCTCTAAACACAATCAGCAATGTCCTTAATTCAACCAACTCTTTAAATTTAAATAATCCTGATTTAATAAAAAACTCATTTGTATGTTCCCTGAAATTAACATTATACATGATTCTTATTGCTCTTTTCTGTAATAAAAACAATGGTTCTGTGTTACTCATATATGTGTTGCCCCATAATTCAATACAATAACTCAAATACGGCAGAATAAGTGAACAATATAACATACTCTAATGCTAGTTATTATCTCATATAATATGCAAAAAACCCCAACTCTTTTTGTCTAACAGTTAACTGATTTACACTTAAACATGTTGCTGCAGATCAGGTTTGTCAAGAGCAGTAAAGTTATAGTAATGGTATGACTTGCAGTGTATTATGGGATGTTGCATAAGTGTCTACAGGGTGGGGAAGCAAAATTTACAATGAACATTTAGTTGTTTTTTCTCAGCAGACACTACGTCAATTGTTTTGAAACCAAACATATATTGATGTCATAATCATACCTAACACTATTATCCATACCTTTTCAGAAACTTTTGCCCATATGAATAATCAGGAAAGCAAACGTCAAAGAGTGTGTGATTTGCTGAATGCACTCGTCACACCAAAGGAGATTTCAGAAATAGTTGGAGTGTCCATAAAGACTGTTTATAATGGAAAGAAGAGAATGACTATGAGCAAAACTATTACGAGAAAGTCTGGAAGATACTATTAAAGAAGAATGGGAGAAGTTGTCACCCGAATATTTGAGGAACACTTGCGCAAGTTTCAGGAAGCGTGTGAAGGCAGTTATTGAGAAAGAAGGAGGACACATAGAATAAAAACATTTTCTATTATGTCAATTTTCTTGTGGCAAATAAATTCTCATGACTTTCTTTTCTTTTTTTTTTTCTCTTCTTTTTTTATGGGCTCAGCTGGCTGACAGGCAGCTGTCTGTACCGATAAGGCAGCAGCCGACACCAACTGTACTCCCAGTCGTCATTGCCCATCTTTCTAACACCTTTGCTTGTGTATCCTCTTTTATTTGGACATTTTACCAGGGAGTATCTCACACTACTTTTTTTTCCTTTTTTTTCCTACTTGTCTTGTCCAGCGTCCTAACAGCAGAATGGTAGTCTGGTTCCTTTTGGTGCTGAACAAATTTGCTTTGCCAAGGGTAACTTCATAAAGTATATGAAGCGCCCTTTGATATTCTACTGTGTTTATTATGAGTTTTGTTGAACCACATTTCGATGCCGGACCTGACATGGGGGGTGGGGGTGGGGGGGTAGAAGAGGGGGAGAGAACAAGAGAGAAGAAGGTGGCGAAGACCCTCACAAGAAAGTATCAACAATACAAACAGCAACAACCATGGAGACAATTATAATGTTGACAATAACTACAACCAGAACTGAGTAAACTGGGCAGAAGAGAGAGAAAAAAATAAAACAAAACAAACAAAACTACAAAAAAAAACAACAACAAACAAACAACAAAAAAACAAACAAAAAAAAACACAACAATGAGATACATAAGACCTATGAAATGAAGAACATAAGAAAGCATGAACAAAATGTCGTATACCACATTCGCACAAATAATACCTATAACAAATAATACCAGAAACAAATCCACACAACATCAGTTGTTCACATTCATTCATTCTCATGACTTTCAATAAACTAATTGGTCATACACTGTCTTTCAATCCCTGCCTCAAAATATTGTAAATTTTGCTTCCCCACCCTGTACTGTGTTGGCTGATATGGAACTAAAACAACAAAACCTATAAATATACAAGAGAACAGATGGAGAGTAACTGTCCACTGTAGTGACCACAATGCATGAAAGGGTTAATATCTTGGTAAGAACCGAATAATTTTCAGTGTAAAAACAAAAACTTGACTTCTCCAATTCTGCAATAACTGGAAAAGAAAGTTACAGACTCTTGGTAATATGTAAGTGTGAACAACTACACCTCCAGTGTGCACCTATTTCCATGAGAAAACACTAAAACAAAGAAAACGGAGCCGAGAGACCGAGTCTGGATATACACCGGTGTGCACCAATTTGTCAGTGAGAAGTAAGAATGGGGTAACATTTAGGTCAAATGAATTCCCATGATTCCCACAAGAGCTCTGGAAGCAACAGGAGGAAAAAGAAGAAATAGAACAGCAGAACGAGAACCCACATGTTTTCCTCCTTTATTTCCCTCCCTCCTTCAGCTGAACTCTCCTCTTTCTGCTGTAATAATAAGCATATTTATTTTCAGCATCAGCCGGTGGATGATGGATCTCTGTCATGTCATATCTGCTCAGCGCCACGGCCCCCGCTGACTGGAGAAGACCTCCTGTGACTCCACAGCAGGAAGTGCCGGAACAGAAGAACATGGGGGATAAGTCATCCACCATACCGGGTTAAGCACAGGGGAGGCCAGGATAATACTGTGGTCTTCTGGGGGTTGGAAAGTTATACACTGCTGTTTTTTTTTATCTGTTGAGAAAACAATTTTACTCTGTTGGATTGCACCACCTCTGTGTCAATGTTGACAATTCTCATAAACTGGATAAAATAAGTCGATGGCAGCTTGTGGACCAAGGTTATACAGGGTGGGGAAGCAAAATGTACAATATTTTGAGGCAGAGATTGAAAGACAGTGTATGACCAATTAGTTTATTGAAAGTCATGAGAATTTATTTGCCACAAGAAAATTGACATACTAGAAAATGTTTTTATTCTATGTGTCCTCCTTCTTTCTCAATAACTGCCTTCACACGCTTCCTGAAACTTGCGCAAGTGTTCCTCAAATATTCGGGTGACAACTTCTCCCATTCTTCTTTAATAGTATCTTCCAGACTTTCTCGTAATAGTTTTGCTCATAGTCATTCTCTTCTTTCCATTATAAACAGTCTTTATGGACACTCCAACTATTTCTGAAATCTCCTTTGGTGTGACGAGTGCATTCAGCAAATCACACACTCTTTGACGTTTGCTTTCCTGATTACTCATATGGGCAAAAGTTTCTGAAAAGGTATGGATAATAGTGTTAGGTATGATTATGACATCAATATATGTTTGGTTTCAAAACAACTGACGTAGTGCCTGCTGAGAAAAAACAACTAAATGTTCATTGTAAATTTTGCTTCCCCACTCTGTAATAGTTTGATTTTTTAGTATAGTTTAGTTTTATTTAGTTTTGACTTTTTTTTTCTCTAATTCACTTTGTTTTAATTTGTTTTTAGAGAAGGTTTACTAGTTTTTAACAGTTTTCATATTTTTATAAATACTTAGTTTCAGTTTAGTTTTAGTTTTGTCATATCTTTTATCATCCTCGCTGTCGTATTCAAATAAATCCCAGACAGGACTCTGCTGCTTTCTCCCAACTTTAGTCTCCATGTTTCCAGGTAGAGTAGGGACGAGATGACGACTCTAAACGAGAAGTGACAGATGGTGCCGCTAGCGAAATAAATTGATTTCATATCAATCCAACATTGACAAAGACGAAAACTAAGGGAATTTTAGCCGTAATTTTGAAAATGGTTTAGTTAGTTTTGTAAGCGCACAATACAGTTTCAGTTAGTTATGTTTTTTTCTTTAAATTACACTTTTTATATATTTCAGTTAACGAAAATGTTTTTTCAATTCTAATTTTCGGCATTTCGTTAGTTTTCGTTGACGATAATAACCTTGTTGTGGACTGTGTTTTGATGATTTGATTTCATTTGAATAATCTCAGAACTGTTAGTAAACTTGCACACAGAGAGCAAAGTGTTCTCTACAGGGTGTATAAAAAAAAAAAAAAAAAATACTACACATTTGGAAAAATTACCCCCAGTTCCGCATTTGAAAATTTCTGGAATTTTCTTTTATGGACGTTGGTAGGTAGGGAATTGGTGGATATTTGTCCAAATTTATAGACCCAGGTTTTCATGCATGAGTGAGCAGGGGCAAATTGCGCAATCCAAGTTAAAACTGGTTTGCGCGAAGTAGCGGTGGGATTTAAATTCAATCAAAGGTCATGGGAGGGGGCAATGGGCATCCATCTTCTTTTCCACAAAATTGCAACAATAAACATTCCACACTCCTAAAAACGGAACTAACCTATCTGTGTCTCTTATGCCGTGTTTCCACTACGTGGTACCGCCTCAACTCGACTCGACTCAACTTGTCCTTTTTGCGTTTCCATTACGAAAAAGGACCTGGAATCTGGTATCCGGTACTATACTCACAGTCAATGAAGACTTTGAGACCATATTTTTCGACATAATTTTTATTTTGAAACCCTAAACTGGAATTTCTCATATGAATCATTTGTTTAGGATATTGGCATACAGAAACAAAAATCTAAAGTTTCAAGAATAATTTCAAAACAAAAAATGTAACAAAAGAAAATGGCACCTGCCAAACACAAAGTCACAACAGTAGCGGTCCTGGTCGGGAGTTGTCACTCTCTCTCTCTCGCGCCCTGGACACGGTCTTTCGTCAACAGAGCCTGTGGTGTTGTGGTGTTCAACCAGGTTTTCTGACTGTGGGTCGGGAACAGCCCATACATACGCCTGGCTATATCGCTGTAGCTCAAACCGGCCTCCACCATACCCAGTGGCCGGAGACGTTGTTGTCATGATGCCGTTCACTGGACTAACAATGGTGGCCTTTTTCGGGCCTTTATATAGGCCTTCAAAACCAATCCTCAAATTGTGCAGATACCCACTGAGTATTACTCAATGTGTATTTGGTCCACTTTTGCAAAGAGACCAACCCATGTGCAAGGAACTGTGACAACATGACAACTCATCATTATCTCAACTACCCGAGCACTAAGTCATCAATAAATCCACAATGAATAATTACAACCCCCCTACAAGTAGAAATATGCAGACATTTCTACGTCAAAGTTTCTATTGACTGTCAGTATAATTTTTTGATATCACCTCCGTCGAAGTTCCAAGACCAGGGAACAGATACTAAAGTGTGACGTGTAAACACTGCAGACCACTGATTGGTCAGAGAGTTGTCTCTTCTGTGACCTGCCATTTTACAAAAAACAGATGCGGAAGTTGACAGTAAATATAGGTTAAATGTAGGTTAATCCACATGATGACCTGCAAAACTACACCATGGTCGGTCGAGGAGATTCAGTCTTTGGTGGCCAATGTAAAAATTCAGCATTAGCTTGACAAGACAACACGCAAATAGTGAGTTTATCAGCAACTCTCTGAGGAGACGACACGGAAATAGCGCACCACATCACTATGACATCCAGGTACTGTAAAGTCGGTAGTATCCTGTAATGGAAACGGTCTCCAGGAATAGTATCAGGTATCCAAGTCGAGTCGAGCCAAGCTGAGCCGGTTCCATGTAGTGGAAACGTGGCATTAGTCTGTGTTTTCCATTCCACCCTTTTAAGCTTGTTACCTTCTAACACAGATGCGTCAAACATGCGGCCCGGGGGCCAAATCCGGTTGTAAAATGTTGTAAAAAGCAAAAATTACACTAAGATATTTACAGTCCTTATAGTTCAGGTTCCACATTTAGACCAATTCAATCTCAAGTGGGCAGGACCAGTAAAATACTATCATAATAACATAAAAACTAGAAAAGCACTCGGAGAGCGCAGACCTCCGCCAAGGCTGATCAGTGGCCCCCCCCCGTGGGCCCCCCCCACGCCAAGGAGGTTATGTTTTTGCCAGGGTTTGTTTGTTTGTTTGTCTGTCCGTTAGTGTGCAACATAACTCAAAAAGTTATGGACAGATTTTGATGAAATTTTCAGGGTTTGTTGGAAATGGGCCCCCCCGTGGGCCCCCCCACCCCCGATCACCACCAAAATTTAATCATTTCTTCCTTATCCCATTTCCAACAAACCCTGAAAATTTCATCAAAATCTGTCCATAACTTTTTGAGTTATGTTGCACACTAATGGACAGACAAACAGACAAACAAACAAACAAACAAACAAACAAACAAACCCTGGCAAAAACATAACCTCCTTGGTGGAGGTAATAATGACAACTACAAATTTCTCTGTTTGTAAATTTAAATATTTTCATGTATTTACACTAAAACAAAGCATAATTTCACAAAAACTGTGAATAACCTGAACGAATATGAACAAACTGAAATGTCTTAAGACAAGTAAATACAATTTTAACAATATTCTCCCTGATATTAAATATTTGGTGTATTTGTAGACCCGCTGTGATCTGTAAGCTATAATGAACATGTCAAAATGATAAAGTAAAGCATAATATTGTTAAAATTACACTATTTTTTTTGAGTTTGTTCATGTTATTCACATTGTTTGAAAGGATAGTTTGTAGATGTAAACATTTTCATTGTTTAATTTGACTTATTCTAAAACATAGAGAAAATTTTGAAGTTGACATTATTTATATATTATTATGTTATTATTTTACTGGTTTGGCCCATTTCACATCAGATTTAGCTGAATGTGGACCCTGAACTAACATAACTTAGAGCAAACCAGCAAAATACAGACATCACAACTGTAATATAACTGCTATATTATATTCCAATTACAAAACGTAGTTATCATGATTAGAACATATTTTATATATATAATTATATATATATAATTCTAATTATATAATGCTTAGTTGTTTTTTTTTATTTTTTTATTTTTTTATATATATGTTCTTCAACTGTATAATTCTAACACAGCCCTAGTTCTAATTAATAGGATTGCATGTAAGCAGAAGGACTTTCCAAAGTTCAGATACAAATGCAAAATGTTCTTGCATGACTGCCCACTCCCACTGATCTCCACTGACAGGGTCATTTGAACTTATTTAAGCTTAAAGCAGTTAAAAGAGACAGAACAGACACACAGGACAGCTCCAAGCACCTTATGGTCAATAAAACTGACAAGTTCACTATGTCAAGACATTTTTTTTTTTTTTTTCCTCCTTCAGACATTAGCTAGAAGTCAATTTAAAGTTGCTTATTTTCTTTCTCAGTACCAATTACTTTCTCTGGCTCTATCAAAGCATTTGGAGATGCTTCAGTAATATCCAATATGAACTCATAATAACGCTGAGCTGGAGAATCACTAGACAGGACAACAATTTCCAGATATTAAGACTAGTTTTGGAGAATAAATATATGTATATAACCCAATGTAAGCTATTAGACATCTGTAGCACAAGCTGGGTGTTTGGAGTGTATTTGTTGGTTCATTGCTTGTATTTGCTTCCCTAAAGTAAATAGCATGGGAGTGAAACTTAATTATGATCATGAAAAAAACAATAGTGAACCATTTAACAATTATGAAAGAACGTACAAGCTTTGTTTTCTGCGCGCTCTGCAGGGGTTGCATTTAGTACGACTAAAAAAGCTAAATATAATCACCGTAATGTATATGGTTAAAATTAGACTGCTGTTTTTCTCTGCGTGAGTCTGTTTACAACCCTGTGTTGACATTCATCTGACAGCTTCACAGTTACAGCTTGGTAATCCGTGTATCATTCGTTCATTTGTTTTTCGATTTAAAACCAAAAATGAAAAAAACAAAAAAATGACTCGTTTTTTTGGTTTTCATTTTCAAAACCAGAATGAAAGACTGAAAACGATTTGTTTTTCCATTTCCCAATTTTGTGCTCAAATGAAAAATGGAAAAAACGGATAACGAATGTTTCATCCGATTTTGCTATTTTCAATATAGTTAAGTTGTCTGACCCGGAAGTAGTCATTACTAGGGAAAAAATAAACAAACAAAATAATGGCCGGACTGAAAGAATATTTTGCTATAATTAAGCAGCTGTTTGATACGTATGGAAGTGTATTGCATTCACAGAAAAAAATTAATTTGGCTCTGTTTTTCTGAATTAATTAATTGAGAAAAACAGAGACGAATTTAATTTTTTTCAGAAAACAGTATCTCGTTAATTTGGAAAATTCTTTTGTTTATTTTTTCCCTAGTAATGACTACTTCCGGGTCAGACAACTGAACTACATTGAAAATAGCAAAATCGGATGAAATGTTCGTTTTCTGTTACTTCCATTTTTCATTTGAGCACAAAATTGGGAAATGGAAAAACGAACCGTTATCAGTTTTTCATTGTGGTTTTGAAAATGAAAAACAAAAAACGAGTGGTCTTTTTGTTTTTTTGATTATTGGTTTTAAATTGAAAAACGAATGAACAAATGATACATGGATTCGTGTATCATTCATTCATTTGTTTTTCAATTTAAAACCAAAAATGAAAAAACAAAAAAAGACTCGTTTTTTTGTTTTTCATTTTCAAAACAAGAATGAAAAACGGATAACGGTTCGTAATCGGTGTATCATTCATTCATTTGTTTTTCAATTTAAAACCAAAAATAAA
Organism: Sphaeramia orbicularis; assembly: GCF_902148855.1. Taxonomy (NCBI): domain Eukaryota; kingdom Metazoa; phylum Chordata; class Actinopteri; order Kurtiformes; family Apogonidae; genus Sphaeramia; species Sphaeramia orbicularis. The sequence continues at coordinate 18,817,275 of NC_043975.1, forward strand.
AAAAACAAAAAAATGACTCGTTTTTTTGTTTTTCATTTTCAAAGCAAGAATGAAAAACGGATAACGGTTCGTTTTTCCATTTCCAGATTTTGTGCTCAAATGAAACATGGAAAAAATGGATAATGACCGTTTCATCCGATTTTGCTATTTTCAATATAGTTCAGTTGTCTGACCCAGAAGCAGTCGTTACTAGGGAAAAAGTAAACACATGGAATCATGGCCGGACTGGAGGAATATTTTGCTATAATTAAGCAGCTGTTTGATACGGAAGCATATATCATTCACACAAAAAAATAAATTTGGCTATTTTTCTGAATAAATGAGATACTGTTTTCTGAAAAAAAATAAATTCGGCTCTGTTTTTCTGAATTAACAAGAAAATTATCTTGTTAATTGAAAAAAACAGAGCTGAATTTATTTTTTTGTGTGAATGCAATACGCTTCCGTACGTATCAAACACCTGCTTAATTATAGCCGAATATTCCTCCATGATTCCATTAGTTTATTTTTTTCCCTAGTAACGACTACTTCTGGGTCAGAATCCGTGTATCATTTGTTCATTCGTTTTTCGATTTAAAACCAAAAATAAAAAAAACAAAAAAACGACTCAGTTTTTTTGTTTTTCATTTTCAAAACCAGAATGAAAAACTGAAAACGGTTTGTTTTTCCATTTCCCAATTTTGTGCTCAAATGAAAAATGGAAAAAACGGATAACGACTGTTTCATTCAATTTAGCTATTTTCAATATAGTTAAGTTGTCTGACCCGGAAGTAGTAATTACCAGGGAAAAAATAAACAAACGGAATCATGGCCGGACTGGAGGAATATTTTGCTATAATTAAGCAGCTGTTTGATACGTACGGAAGCGTATTGCATTCACAGAAAAAAATTAATTCGGCTCTGTTTTTCTGAATTAATTAATTGAGAAAAACAGAGACGAATTTAATTTTTTTCAGAAAAACAGTATCTCATTAATTCGGAAAATTCCGTTTGTTTATCTTTTCCCTAGTAATGACTACTTCTGGGTCAGACAACTTAATTATATTGAAAATATCAAAATCGGATGAAATGTTCGTTTTCCGTTATTTCCATTTTTCATTTGAGCACAAAATTGGGAAATGGAAAAATGAACTCTTATCCGTTTTTCATTGTGGTTTTGAAAATGAAAAACAAAAAAGACGAGTGGTCTTTTTGTTTTTTTCATTATTGGTTTTAAATTGAAAAATGAATGAACAAATGATACACAGATTGGTCAGACACCCTAACTATATTGAAAATAGCAAAATGGAATGAAACGGTCATTATCCATTTTTTTCCATTTTTCATTTGAGCACAAAATCGGGAAATGGAAAAATGAACCGTTATCCATTTTTCATTCTGGTTTTGAAAATGAATTTGATTTTTGGTTTTAAATTGAAAAACGAATGAACGAATGATACACGGATTCTTGTTGACAACACAAAGCGAGTTACTTACCACCGAGCTAATGTGACTTACAGCCAATTAAAAGACAGATAAGAGGACCGCAAACCCGACTTTTCCACAATCGTCTCAATTAACAGTTCAAACAATAGATCTATTGCGGTTTCTTGCGGACCATTATGAAAAAGTGAACATCAGACCCCAATAATAAAAAACACTAATGCTTCATTGATGAGGTTACCGGCTGTGAATAATTCAATGTTCTTCAGAGCTACAGTCTGGGTTTGAAATGAAAATTCAAATGAGAGGTGGAGATTATATTGTTCATACAGTCTTATTGAGAATATTGGGTTCTTTCTGTCAATACACTCTACTTTATTGCCACCGGATCAACTTCTGAGTTCCACAGTGATATATATTTTCCCCTCAAACCACTTGTTATATATTGACGGAGCACTTTTCTGTTATTTGGTCAATGACTGAATGAATATTTAATCCAATCTGACTATTGACCTAAATATCATTTCCAGCATTCACCATCTGTGCAAAGCTTGTAAATTCATCTCTCTCTCTCTCTCTCTCTCTCGCTGTCGTTCGTCTCGGCTTCATTCAAATTCCACTCCTGTCTCTACAGTGCTCTCACCTAAAATACCAGGGAAGAGCATCCAGTCTCCGGGGGGTGATTTTTGTTCCGGCACACGTTGCCTCTGCCGTGGTGTCACCTCATTGACAGCAGACGGAGACAACAACTGTGAAGGCTGAGGTAGTGGAACACAGCTGGATCTGTGCTCCTGAGAACATCCTAAACCTCCAGTCACAGCCGAAGACAAGGCGCTAGCTCTCACTGTTCTAGTTCAGATCTGTGGAATTACCTGGCTGGGACGGATGGGAAACACAGAGAGTGGATTTAGAAAGTGACCACCACCTACAAAGGTCTCCAACTGATTTAATCTATTCTCCGATATCATATAGGTGTGCTCTGATTAGCTGGTGTTTTGTGATGCTGTGCTCGCATTGGCTGATGTTCTGTGATGCTGCGGTCTGATTGGCTGACATTCTATGACGCTCTGCTCTGATGGGCTGGCATTCTGTGACGCTGTGCTCTCACTGGCTGGCGTTCTGTGATTCTGCGCTCTCATTGGCTGATGTTCTGTGACGCTGCGTTCTGATTGGCTGGCGTTCTGTGACACTATGCTCTCATTGGCTGATGTTCTGTGACGCTGCGTTCTGATTGGCTGGCGTTCTGTGACGCTATGCTCTCATTGGCTGATGTTCTGTGACGCTGCACTCTCATTGGCTGGTGTTCCATGACGCTGCAATCTCATTGGCTGGCATTCTGTGACGGTGCACTCTCATTGGCTGACGTTCTGTGACTCTGCGCTCTCATTGGCTGGCGTTCTGTAATGGTGCACTCTCACTGGCTGATGTTCTGTGACGCTGCGCTCTCATTGGCTGGCGTTCTGTGACGCTGCGTTCTCATTGGCTGATGTTGTGTGACGCTCCGCTCTCATTGGCTGACGTTCTGTGATACTACGCTCTTATTGGCTGGTGTTCTGTGGCGCTGCGCTGTCATTGGCTGGCATTCTGTGATGCTGCGCTCTCATTGGCTGACGTTCTGTGACGCTGCGCTCTCATTGGCTGGTGTTCTGTGACACTCCGCTCTCATTGTCTGACGTTCTGTGACGGTGCGCTCTGATTGCTTGATGTTCTGTGACGCTGTGCTCTCACTGGCTGACGTTCTGTGATGCTCCACTTTCATTGGCTGGCGTTCTTTGAGGCTGCGCTCTCATTGGCTGACATTCTGCGAGGTTCCGCTCTGATTGGCTGGTGTTCTTTGACGCTGCGCTCTCATTGGCTGACGTTCTCTGACACTCCGCTCTGATTGGCTGGCGTTCTGTGACGCTACGCTCTCATTGGCTGATGTTCTGTGACGCTCCGCTCTCATTGGCTGATGTTCTGTGACGCTGCGCTCTCATTGGCTATGTTCTCTGACGCTCCGCTCTGATTGGCTGGCGTTCTGTGACGCTCCGCTCTCATTGGCTGCTCAAAACAAATAAATGGATGATTGAAAAAAAGCCTGTTTTGTTTAAAATCCTTGCTTCCTGGTGCTTTATAAGGCTAAAAACTCAAAAAAGACTGTTCTAGGTAATTTGCAAATGCCCATGTTCCTGTGACTTTAATAAAAAAAGCCTCAAATCATCACAACTTTCACTGCAAATTTTTGGAAAAGCTGCCACAAAATCAGGCATTTTAGGCCGCAATAATCAGAAAATAAATCCTGCAAAATCCTGGAGGGACTGGTTAATGTAAATGTTTTCATTATTTAATGGGGGGGGGGGGGGGGTTACTAAATTAAGAGAAAAATATAGAGTTGTCATTATCTATAGACAAAATGTAATTTTTTTTTCCAGGTTAAACCAAAAAGTAAATCTGGAGTCACTATTTATTGTTATACTATAATTTAACTTCAGACCACAATTTGTCTGTATGTGGAACCTGAACTAAAATGATTGTTCATATCTTCAGTGTCATATTTTCCACTTTGTAAATTCATCCCTGTGGGCCAAATAGAAACCTTTGGTGGCCCAGTTTTGGCCCATATTTGACACCCGTGCCTTAGAGCTACTTGGATATAGTCGAATGGTGAATCACTGCGGCTGCACAAGGGGAGAACTAGGTTTCTTACCCTGATACTCAAAGTCACGCAATGAAAGAGTGTGTGATCAGCCCCTCCAGTGCACTGTATTCCTCCACGACTCTCTTCTCCATCCTGAATCTTATCCTTTTGCTCTCATCTCAATCAATAAATGTAACTTTGCCCACAGAGAGACCCTCAGGCTCCTTGCTGTCTATTGCAGAGCATAAAGCCTTGCGTCGTCAGGCTTTTTTTTTTTTTTCCTTGTCTCTTTACCCGTGCCCTCCCCCCCTTTGTTTCTGTCTCTTTGTACTGTTCTTTAAAAATACATATCCTTATCATCTTCACATTCCGGCCTCCGAGAACCATCACAATGACCTCTGACAGGTACTCCAGCGGTGAGTTCACTTTGAAGGTACAACTTACTCACTTTCACAGTTTTTTTTTTTATTTTTTTTATTTGTTTTATCAAATTGTCCTGCCTGGTGTGTCTTATCGACAAGTTTATCAGTAGTCGCTTTTCCATTGACCCGCAAATATAACTTGCATATAAAAATTTATGTAATAGCAAAATGACAATTTCGCCAAAAGTCTCATTTTTTGATCAGAAGTTTTTGCGCTGGCAAGAGGTTGGTTTTTTCGGTGTAGCGCAAATGGTATATCATGCAAAACTGCAATGAAAAGACCTTTTTTTCGTAACTAGAGTCAGGTGAATTAAAAAAACTGCATGAAGATTTACCTAGTGGAAAAACGACAATTTCGCCAAAAGTCTCATTTTTCTATTGAAAGTTTTTGCGCTGGCAAGAGGTGATTTTTCAGGCGTAGCGCAAATGGTGTATCACGCAAAATTGCAATGGAAAGACCTTTTTTTGTAACTAGAGTCAGGTGAATTAAAAAAACTGCATGAAGATGTACCTAATGGAATAACGACAATTTCGCCAAAAGTCTCATTTTTCAATTAAAAGTTTTTGCACTGACAATAGGTAATTTTTTGGGTGTAGCACAAGTGGTATATCACACAAAACTGCAATGGAAAGACCTTTTTTCGCAACAAGAGTCAGGTGAATTAAAAAAAAAAAAACGCATAAAAATTTACCTAATGGAAAAACGACAATTTTGCCAAAAGTCTCATTTTCTGATGAAAAGTTTTTGCACTGGCAATAGGTGGTTTTTCAGGCATAGCACAAATGGTATATCATGCAAAACTGCAATGGAAAGAGCTTTTTTCACAACTAGACTCAGGTGAATTAAAAAAACGGATGTTGATGTACGTTACAACAAGTGAAGAAGAAGAAGAAACATGTCGTGGTATGTGTGGACACACCAGGAAACCCAATCATTTTTAATTTAGTACGAGATAGAGGGGTAATATATAATAATAATAATGAATATATCTGTAAATCAACACCATATTTACGTTCATCACCATGTTTATGGAATGACTTCTTGTGTCATCTTGCGATAATAAATCAACAAATCATCGCATTTGTGATGTAATGGAAAAACCGACATTACGTACTTCTGTTTTTTCAACATTTTGTAAATATCAGTAAATGTTTGCGCAGATGTCCAATGGAAAAGTGACTATTTATAGACACGGTGGTTAAATGGACTTTTTGTGAGGAAGGGAAGCACTTGCGTAGCCTACAGTCAATGGTCGTCTTATTAGAACAGAAGAATATACTGCAAGTGTATTCTTCTCATTTCTAGTCAAAATATATCACACTTAAAATAAGACATAATCACCTGAAGAGTAATTTTTCAGTGAGATAGAAGACCTTATTTTTAGATAAAAGATGCTGAGAATTTTATTTAAAGAAATTTTACCCAGATAATTTTCACTTTCACTTATTGGCAGATTTTTTTTTTTTTTTGGCTTAATTCCTTCCCTACATCCTGATTCAATATTTAAGCTTAGAACATACATGAGTTTTGGTTATTATTTGGAAAACACTGGTTATTGTTCAAATATTGATAAAGTCATTGAGTTTTGTGGATGTTTTTTTGTATTAAAAAAGTCCTGATATCTTTCCTTAATTTTAAACCAGTAGCTTAAAGGGGCCATATTTTGCTAAACCCACTTTTATTAGTCTTTGGTACATTTATTTGTGTATATAGGGACCTTAATAGTTCCAAAAGTTTGAATTTGAACCCTTCAGGTGCTGCAAAGCTATCTTTATATTTATTTTGGCAAAAATCAAGGGGATTTCTACAAAGCGTTTTAATTCTTTCTTAATTTGTTATGTCTATAAGTAGTTACATCACGACATTTGCACATATAAGGTCAAGAAATGTTTCAGAGTACGGAGAAATGGAACAGAGCAGCACGGTCAGCTAGCTGGGGGGGGTGGGGGTGGAGAAGCTCATTTACATTTAAAGGGCCAGTGTTCAAAATAAGCTTTCTGAGAAATAGGGTTGAAGATGGACCTGTGGAGTTGAATTAATGAAGAATTCAGATCCAAACATAGCATTTACAGTTTATGTAGACAACAGGGAAATGTTTTAAACTGTATAATTCCATTTAAAAAAGCAAAAATATGACCCCTTTAAACATAAAGGTTAAATAATGTTGTCATTAAACTCAGGTACTAAATTAAAGTGGTGGATCCTCTGGCTGAATGAAATATATAATCAGTTCATTACTTTAACCTTTTCATGTATGAATTATCAGAACCTTAGTCAATATTTTTTTCTTGAGTGTTTTTATTTCTCTTTAGGCATGAAAAAAACAATGCAAATAATTTTTTTTTAATTTTTTTTATGAACCTATTTTTCGTGGAGTCACAAAAATGTCCACTCAACTGGACACCCTGCATTTAATTTTTGAAGCAAAGAAACATGTATTTAAAACTCATCTTTAGAAAGTGATCTACTGTGTGAAAACTATGAAATAAAAACATTTTTAATGCTGCTAATTGCTAAATCGTTAATGTTTTCTCACATTTTTATCATACTCTAATATTAATTATTACTCATTTCATGGAGATAATATCCTCGGAGACCCAGGAATTTGACACTTTTAGCTTTTTTACATAAAAAAAATTGTCTTGATTGGAAACTGCATAATGCAACAGTTTTTTCAGATACATTTTTAAAATCATTTTTATTTATTGATTGATTTTTTAATGGAATGTCCTTTGTAATGCACAGCATTTTTTAAGTAACACTGTCAAACTTTTGTCCCCTACTGAGGACAAAATGCATTGCGGGGCCTCAGGAGGATATGCAGGAAAAAAAAGAAAAAAAAAAAAAAATTGTTTCAGAAAACTGTTAATTACAGTCTAATAACAATTAGCAACTGATTTACACTAAAACATGTTACTGCAGATCAGGTTTATCAAGAGCAGCAGCGTTACAATAATTGTATGAACTGCAGGGTTTGGGATGATGCATAAGAGTCCACTGTGTTGACTGTTATGGAACTAAAACAATAAAACCCATGAATATATACTGAACAACAAAAGAAACGCAAGTTTTGGTTGTTAATTTAGGCAAGTGTTCAGCTGTCCTGTTGAGTTGTCAACTGAGATACACATTAAAATAAGTGAGTTGTAACCATTGGAGCGTGTGTTTGCAGGCAAACACGACCACGAGTGGTGTTGAGCATGTGTACAAAGTATCGGAGGTGCGGTACGTTTTAAGTGATATGGTAGTGGGAGCAACAAATGGGAGTGGCAATTCCCTTTGTTTATCCGGGGGCTATGAAAAGAAATGGTAAGATTCAAAAGTTACTGCTTTACCACGATGCCTCGATTACCACGATGTAACCCATTCAATTTATGTTCATATAATTACACAAAATTGGGTTAAATTGTCATTTTCATTTATAGTTTATACATACCTGGTGTCTTCCTCTATTGTACAGTTTGTTTGGGGTGTTAGTCCTCCAGCCACACCCACTTCTTCTTCATGTGTCCCCCGTAGTGTTCATGTATAAATTCCGTGTGCCCGTAGCTCTCCCCTTTTTCATTTTGTCTCTGGCGGGAGGTCAGTGTTCATATCGTCGTATCCCGTGTATTTGTACATTCATTTGCTGATGTTTCTTATTATTTGTGCTATCCATGTTTGTTGAGTTGTATTTGCTTTGATGTTGGACTTGTTGGTTTTGTTGTCTGTGCCACGCGGTGTTGATATGATGTTTTCATCATTGTAGATTTGGGTATGGGACCTAGTTTAGCATCCCAGCTAACTGTCTTTGTGATCCTGTTGTCCAGGTATGTGCCCTTTTTCATGTTGTCTCTGGTGGGAGATTTGGGTACGGGACCAAGTTTAGCATCCCAGCTAACTGTCTTTGTGATCCTGTTGTCCAGGGTGAATAAATAGAGACTGTCTCCGCAAGAGATCACTGTGTCCCGAGTTTCTGTCCTTCCAATAACACAACGCAGAGGGAATAGTCCGGTCACACTCGCCTTAACGATAATCTGAGAGAACGCGCCATTGGTATGTTTGATGCTGGTTTCACGGCTCACAACGTTGCCAGACGTCTGCAAGTGCACGAGTCCACCATCAGTAGGCTGAGGACACAGGGACCACTCGGGACAGACCAAGATCCGGAAGACCATGTGTGACCACCTGTAATCAGGATCGCCATCTTCGCTTGGCCCATCTCCGTAACCGTCAACTCAGTGCTCATGGACACAATTCAATGTACTGCCATTGTAAATTTCACAGCTGGATATAAATATCTCATATGAAACCAATATTCATAATAAAACTCCCATATAAACCAATACCGAAACATACTTGCGTTTCTTTAGTTGTTCAGTATACAAGACAACAGCTGGAGAATAACTGTCCGCTGTAGTGACCACTGTGCATGAAAGGGTTAATTAACAGATTCATTTGTTAGGTTGAAACAAAACATAATGTGTTGCTGTGACACTTCTAACAGCGGTTATGCGAATGTCATTTCAGTGAGACGGGGTTGTGAAATCAGTCGAAATGAATATAGAACTTTTGTGGGCGATGATATAAACGGAGGTTTTAAGGTGAGCACGAAGAAATATTCCCTTTTCAGCAGATGATTGTGTAGCGGCTGTACAGATGCGTTGCCAAAGAGTTTTTTCCACACAACCCTTTTTTTTCTCTTGTTCACCAGTTTATTCTGGCACACTGGCACACATACAAAAAAACAACAACCATACATTGAATGAAAAACCTGCAGTCCGTCTTGAGGCAGGAGAGAACGACAAAACTGCTGCTGCTTTAACGAACATTGTAAATATAAAGTAAATAAAATACATACCTGGCACACATACAAAAAAACAAAAACAAAACCATACATTAAATGAAAAACCTGCAGTCCGTCTTGAGGCTAAAAATAAAAAATAAATAAAAATGAAAATCACAGTTAGCTAACTCCACGCACATACACAAAGAACATTGCAATTAAAAAAAAATACTCAACCGAAAGCCAATCATGACACCAACACAACGGCACACAACACCTATTCAAATATGACATAAAGAAAATAAAAAAATGTAAAATAAAGACAGGACCAACATGTGTGCACTCACCAGGAGAGAACGACAAAACTGCTGCTATCTCCTGGGGTGCACGACCCCAGTTTGAAGGGGTGTGGGGTTCATGTCCCCAAAATAAAATTGGAATTAACACAACAAAAGTCAGCAATGGCAAGTGGAATCCTACACTATATACCTAAACTCTGTTACAATTGCAGTAAATGAAAATCCTGACAGTGTCAAAGGACGCACAGACATCATTTTGCAGAGAACAGATCAGGGAAGGTCAGAAAAAAACGTACTAAAGTGAGTCTAAAAGGAAGGGTTCCGAACTGGCGTCATTAGTCCTCCGGCATAATTGGCTCTTTATATATTCCTCCTGCTGGAGAGAGGCCTGGTGCTAATGAAGACTTTTACCAGTTGTTTCAACTCACATTTGGCAACGTCTGCACGGCAGCCATTAAGCCAACAGCACTTGTCACGACCAATCAGATGGTGCACTGAGCTATGGCAGTCCAGACAGACACTCGCTGCAGGGCCCATGATTAATTCACACCTATGTTCACTTTACTCTCTTCGTGTCTCCTCTGCCACTTCAGCCTCCATCACCGGTGACCGTTTCATCATAATCACCCACAGTAAAATAACCTTTGAACCGCAGTAAACACTGGATAATGACATGAAAGCGCCACCGAAAAGACACGTCAATTGGAAATATAACAAAGAAAACTTGAAAATACAGTTGTGCAAGTAAGTTTACATACCCTAGCAGAATTTGTGATTCTTTGGCCATTTTTAGCTTACCAGTCGACAAGCCGTAAGCTATTGTCGTCATGCGTCGTCGTCGTCTGTTAAAAAAATTTCAATTGTCTTCTTCTCTGAAACTACAATTCCGATTGACTTCAAACTTGGTATACAGCTTATTTATGATGACGTCAACAAAAGTTAGTGAAATTGGCATCAATAGTCAGCAGTGGAAGGAATTTGATTGGAAACTCAAGACCAGGTTTTTTCATACTCCTTTGGTTATATCTTATTTTGTCAAGGATCCAGCTACAGCTTTATGCTGGAGAAATTGTGGTAAAACAGGTGACCATAGACACGTATTTTGGGACTGTCCGAGCTTGTTTATATACTGGAAAAATATCAAAGAAGAAATTGAAAGAATTGTAAAAAGAGAAGTCTCTTCAAATGTTTGGTTCTATTTACTTGGAGTCATACCGGTCAATGATTTTAATGCAGAGCAGAGATATATTTGACATATTTTACTATTGATTGCTAAAAAAATAGTAACAGTAAATTGGAAGAGTGTCAAATCACCAACGGTAATAGAATGGAAACAAAGACTGAAACAAGTGTACACTATGGAAAGAATGACCGCATCATTACAAATGAAAATGGATCTTTTTAAGCGGAGATGGCACTTGGTCGAAGACTATTTGTATAATTAAACTTTTTGGGTTGTTAACGAGAATTGCTCTTATAAGCCCTGACATGAGGTGTTTTATATTTATATAGATGTGTGCATATGTATACAAATATAAGAATATTTCGATACTTGGCAATGTATCTATAGATGTAGAATAATATTTGTAACAATAATAATACTATGTGGTATAATTTATTTATTTTATTTTTTTAAATTTATGTCTTGTCCCAGATGTTTTGTTCTGTTTTATATTATGCAAAAATCTAAATAAAAAGTTCAAAAAAAAAAAAAAGTTAGTGAAATTATTTGGATCCGGATCTGATTCTGGATTTGGTGCGACTTTGAAAAATTTCCCCATTATAAGAGATAGGAAGTGGATCGATGCAACAACTCAGTAAATATAAATGATATCACTGGTCTACAAGGAAAATGCTTCCAGAATAAAAGTAATGAAATTTTACTACATGAGAGTCACTGATAAAGAAAAATGGTTACTAAAATGGGGGTGTGTTTACTTGCTCAAGGTCACTATCTCGCAGTGCTGCCTTTTGCTCATGTCTGCCAATACGCACTTCAAAAATTCCCGTTTTTTTGGCCATAGTAACCATTGGCGGCTGTGCAAGAATTGTTCGGTAACTGTGTGATCTTAAGATTCGGTAATGTTCCCTGGCCCCCTAGATCGCCAGATTTGTCCGTTTGTGATTTTTTCTTGTGGGGCTATCTCAAGAGTAAAGTGTACACGACTGGACCAAGAACTCTGGATGAGTTAAAACAGAGAATTCAGGATGAAATTCACAGTATCCCAGCTGAGATGTTGCAGCGGTCCATGAGGAATCTCAACAGCAGATTTCAAGAATGCATTCGTACAGGAGGACGCCATCTACAGGAAGTAATTTAAAAAAAAATGAAAATTCCATCATTGTTTCTTAAATGGCATGGTTTAAGGTTTCAATTACTATGAATAACATATTTTTCTTCCATCAGTCTTGGTTTTATTGGATTGTTAAAAAGTTCCCGTTTTTTTGTGTCACCCTGTATATTCTCCTCGCTCCTTTCGTCTCTTGTCAGTGCGTCGTTTCTGTGTTCTTGTGAAGATCTCCTCTTGTAAAGTATCTTGAATCTTGATCCATGTGTTTTTGTAAATCAGGTTTTTAGTTTAGTATTTGATTTATCTCCCCTTTATGTGAAGCACTTTGTAACATGTTTTAAAAAGTGCGATATAAATAAAGCTACTTTCTTACTTACGTTGTGCTTTCTCCTTTTGTTTATCGGTTTTTTAACTTTTGAACGTTTGTTTAAAATAAATCCCTTTGGCCACCGATCCAAGAGTCTTGTGCATTTGGGTCCATGCCGTGTGTCGTGTCGTAACACAATTTCAACAATACTGTGATAATAATGATAACCGTGATCATTTTGGTCACAGTAAACTATGATGAAATTTTCATATCGTTGCATCCCTACCTGTGTCTAGATTGTCGGGAGGACTGTAATAGGGTGAAAAATTCAGATGATATGATGATTCTAACATGTCACTTGCTTGACCTGACTTTACTTGATAGTTTTTTTCTACAAACAATCGACTTACATGAAATTTACTTGAGACTTGGTTGGTTTTTGCCTTAATCCCACCTCTGATTGACAGAAAAAGACATAGTGGTTATAGCTGTTCTCAAAGTTAGAAACTGTAACCTTATCTTTACAACATTTCCAATTTACATCACCCATAATACTCTCTGTCATCTGACCAGTCTGGTTTGCATCACTTAGACAAAGGCTGCCACTCTTAAATATGTCAGTTTGTTGCTGAAACATCACAAAAAAAACAAAACAAAACACTCATTTAACTTGAACTCATCCTGTACAGATGCTGGTTAGATTTGTGTTTGACTCGATCCAGATTCACTGTGATATCGCAGACAGACATGACAGTGACGGCGGCCTCGTTGAATCAGGACAGCAACAGTTTTTAGAGCTAGAAGCTGCAGGTGCATGATGGGAAATGTCTGCCCGTCCCCTTGATTGAACAAGTGAAAAGCTCAGAGTTTTGACAGAAACATGACATGTTGCAGAAAGTCCATATTTTCCACTTATTTCTTCAGATTTCGATGTAATGACTGTAATTGTTGCTGTCATAGTTTATTCCCAGAACAAAAATGAAAAAAAAAAAAAAAAGAAAAATGTGTGTCTGATGAAAAGTATTTACAGCCATTAAAGGACAAAATCTTTATCAGAAGACATCTGATAAAATAACCTTCTGCTGCTGCACCAAAGCTTTGTGTATGGTTAGAATAGCATAGTTTCTGGCTCACTTTACAGTGACTTAGATCATTTACATTATTAGAAGTGTATATTTACATGTGTTTTTAACTCTATGAATAAATTTTAACGTAATAATAATAATAATAATAATAATAATAATAATAATAATAATAATAATAATAATGATAATAATAATAATCATTCATTCATCCATTCATTCATTCATTTTCTGAACCTGCTTTATCCTCACTAGGGTCACGGGGTCGCTTGGAGCCTATCCCAGCATAATAATAATAATAATAATAATAATAAAATAAACATATATATATATATATATATATATATATATATATATATATATATATATATATATATATATATTAGATTTACTGTTACTGGCGTGTTCATCATCATCATCATCATAATAATAATAATAATAATAATAATAATAATAATAGTAATAGAATTTTTTTTTTAGATTTACTGTTACTGGTGTGTTCATAATAATAATAATAATAATAATAATAATAATAATAATAATATATTTTTTTGATTTACTGTTACTGGCGTGTTCATAATAATAATAATAATAATAATAATAATAATAATAATAATAATAATAATGAACACGCCAGTAACAGTAAATCTAAAAAACCACAATTAATCTCGGTTAATGAATTTACCGCATCAGAATTCTTTATAATTTATACACCAGGTAACTATTTTCGCTTTGCTCTGACTTAAACTGCGTGCTCTTGCGAAATACATGACTGCCGGTGTTTCTCCACCTTACTCCAATACTCCATAAAATGGAGTCCGGTATTCTGTCGAGTTGAGCTGCTCCGTCGAAGTAAGCTACCAGTAGCTTATATCGACAGCGACGTCTATGGATTGACGCTACCCCGTCAAAACATGCTACCTAATGTTTCGACACGCCTATTTGATAAATGAAATAATGATTCGACTGCAGAAAAACACCATTATTTACTTATTCATCTGAATATGGGTAGAGGAAGCTCATTTCAACAGGCTTATAACTTCTATTAAATAAAGCTCCTACTATAGAAACAGCATTATTTACGTTATTATCATGTCATGTCAATATTCTACGTCTATCTTTCGTGCACATAATTGCTTCCATGCTTACTGCTCAAAAGGCACTATAACAGAAATATACTTACAAAATATGACTCACTTCTGCCTGGGGTAGCACAAATTGATGGGCATTTAAACTGTGAAAACGCTTAGGGGCATGCGCATGCTCAGTAGCGCTTGGTAGCTCAACTCGACAGGTAGGGTGGCTCGACAGGACACCGGCTCAAATTCGGACTGCCCCAGAGGGGGGGTCGTGTAATTTAAATTAACTCACCAGTCATGTTTCGGATGGAAGGACCAAACCAGAAGAAATGAAGAATTCACCAAAAAGAAGGGCTGAGGTTTTAAAAAGTTAAAACAAAACTTGACTTATTGCTTCAGGCAAAAAAAGAAAAAATGACAAAAAATAGAGAAGTCAGTTATCGATTAGTATCGCATCAAACACACTACTTGTCTCTGACTTTGTCTCTGACATAAGAAGCTTCTTCAGTACATTTTATAGTCTTTGGTGACTCGTAGAAGACTTCCCACTGTTTAGTTATTCCCCTATTTAGTTACATAAATCCAACATTCACATATGATTGGTTTTACAGTTGTTGCTGGGTAAAACACGTCACAGCTTACGTCAATAACTCCACGTAAGCTAATTCTAAGAAAAACCACATTTGAAAGTTCACCTGAGTTAATCACACCTTGGTTTGACATTTGCACCAACAATTTAGCTTACACTGCATAGTTTAACCACAAAGAGTTTCCATAAGTACGTCTAGTTCTAACACTTGTGCAATTCTTGACCACAGAAAGTCTCTAAGTTCATAATCAAGATTAACTCAGCTCGCTTTTATACTCAGTGCCAATGAAAATGCAACACTTGAATGTGTTTTATTGTTCCTGAGCTGCATCAATATGTTTAAGTTTCACCTGTATAAAATAATCCCAGACAATTTCTTAACAACCTGAGACGGGTTGAGCTATTGTCACGCTTGAATGAACTTGTCTGCATTCATAAGACTTGTTTTTCTCATTGCTCAGTAATGAACTGCTCAACTTAACCCATAAAGACCCAGCGTTACTTTTATGTCAGTTCCCAAATAAAATTTTCTCAATATCTAACCTTTCTTAAGTGATTTATTACCATTTATTTATAATATTATCCTCTGTATTTTGCATTTTATCAGTATAAATCAGGTATTTTCTCGTATTTAATTTATTGATCATGTAGATGTTCATAAAAGCTCAGATTAACATTGAGGATTATTATATCAGAAACAGAGAAAACTGAAGAAAAAGTGACTTTTTCAGCAAAGATACCAATAACTGAATGTAAAAACAAGCATCTCCATCCACTGTCATTGATCCAACTCCATGGGTTTTACTGGTAAATGAATGTTATAGAAGATGACAGTGTTTCCATGGTAACTACGGAGCCTCTGAACATCCAAATGGGTCATATCTGATGACCATGAAAAGATGACCAACTGAATTTTACACCAATTATTTACATGTATTGACAGAATTAATGGTTCAGAAGTTATTAAACATTTTAGATCAATAGATGCTTTTGATCACCAGTGGCTCTTTGGGTCTTTATGGGTTAAGGAATTGTGGTCAGTTAGGGAGTGGTCATGTTCTGTATATAAAGGCGAGCTGAAAAGCACGAAAATCATTTGCAACTAGAAGCACTCGGAGAGCGCAGACCTCCGCCAAGGCTGATCAGTGGCCCCCCCCGTGGGCCCCCCCACCCCCGATCACCACCAAAATTTAACCATTTCTTCCTTATCCCATTTCCAACAAACCCTGAAAATTTCATCCAAATCTGTCCATAACTTTTTGAGTTATGTTGCACACTAACGGACAGACAAACAAACAAACAAACAAACAAACAAACAAACCCTGGCAAAAACATAACCTCCTTGGCGGAGGTAATAACTCAGCGATGCCTAGACTGACACGTGACCAAAGATGCCATGCTATGGGGCTCCTGGAGACCGGAATCTCTGCTCGGCAGGTGGCGCGCTGTTTTGGATGCAATGTGTCCACCATAGTCAGGATGCAACAGAGGCATGAAGAAACTGGCTCAACTGCAGACGGACCTCGCCCTGGACGAGCACGTGTGACCACGCCACAGCAGGATCGCTACATTGAGCTGCAGCACCTCCGGGACCGCTTTGTGACTTTTGGTTTTGGGGGTCCTTGAGTTTCTTTCTTTATCCTTATTTTTTGTCAACAAATTTGGAAGTGATTTTTTATTTTTACTGTATAGAAATGGCCTATGATTAATTCCAAAGAGCTTATGGAATAAAAATACTCGATTTAAAAAAATATAAGAATCTTCAAGTGTTGCGTTTTCATTAGCACTGAGTATACCACAAAGGTGTAAGACAAGATCTTTTTCTTACAATCTGACCTTTTCTCCAAGTTCAGCGCATACAAACCTGAAACAACCCTGACCTTTCACTGTTCAGTACACATAAAATAAAAACCAGAATATAACAACTTAGATTTGCAAAACTACTTATAATATTTCATTTCTTCTTTTCCATGTATGATGGTTATCTGACATTTTAAAGCAAGATTCAAAGTCACACATTCAACTTCCATTTTATACACAACACAGTTTCAGTTATCTTTTTTTTTTTTTTTTTAATTATTATTATAGTTTTTATTTATTTCAGTTAATGAAAACGTTTTTTCAGTTCTAGTTTTCGTCATTTCGTTAGTTTTCGTTAACGATAGTAACCTTGGGTGGGATAAATAAAGTCTTATCGCATCGAATCATACAGGGGTTGGACAAAATAATGGAAACACCTTCACCTCAAGATGATAATGCCCCAATCCATACAGCTAGAATTGTTAAAGAATGGCATGAGGAACATTCTAATGAAGTTGAGCATCTCGTATGGCCGGCACAGTCCCCAGACCTCAACATTATTGAGCATTTATGGTCAGTTTTAGAGATTCAAGTAAGACGTCGATTTCCACCGCCATTGTCTCTAAAAGAGTTGGAGGGTATTCTAACTGAAGAATGGCTTAAAATTCCTTTGGAAACAATTCACAAGTTGTATGAATCAATACCTCGGAGAATTGAGGCTGTAATTGCCGCAAAAGGTGGACCTACACCATATTAAATTATATTTTGTTGATTTTTTAAGGTGTTTCCATTATTTTGTCCAACCCCTGTATCTTATCAGTGACATCATTTCAGTATTAAATGATTTTACCAGTTCAATAACATGCAGATTCTAAATGATCTAAAACACTCAAGTTTGGATATTTTCCGAATTTTACTAATTTTGTTTCCACCTCTAACAGAAATATGTTTTTTTTTTTTCTCTTTTTTTTTTTTCTAAATATAGTCATCAGTCACTAATAAATTAACACAAAACCATGAGAGTCGCTTCTTTCTGTCTTAAAACTTAGTGACAAAAGTGAATAAAACTAAAGCTCAAAATAATAAGGCAAGTAATATTAGAAGAAAATTCAATTTATTTACTTTATTTGTCTCCCAGAGGTAATTAGTTGTGCAACAGTGAAACACAAGATAAAAGACAAGACCTAATGGGAAAAAGATGAGCAAATAGATGAGGGAAAGTTTGGCAAACTGTAAACCAATTAAACGAAAGAGGAAATTATGTAAAACAATTAAAAAAAAAAGAGTTCACTCTAGGCTCTGTTGGTTTTAACACTTTACATTTAATATTAACATTCCTCTGAATAACCATCATTGGCCTAATCCTGAATATATTTGATTCACTTTTATAGAAATGATCATCAGTGTTTAGGGAGCAGATAGAACCCATTATGTCTCAAGAGTCCAATTAGATTGGTTGAATGCACTGAAAAAGTTCATTTATCCTTTGAATCAAATAAAAGGACTGTTTAAAATATCGGCTTCTGCAAAATTCATCTTCTTTATTTGTTCTGCCTTTGCTACAGTCAAACCATTTGTCATTTGTGATTGCGAGCGAATTATTCAGATGCAGATTGTCTCGAATCATAGTCGACATTTTCGTTCAGTTTGTATTCATTAGACGACAAGTCAAAACTTTTTGGGATAGTAATGTTTCAGTCGTAACTCGTCCTGTCAGATATCCCCGAGGTAGTATGAAGACAAACATAATCATTCCGTTTTAATGGGTAATTCAGTGATATTGTGAAAGGTATTAAAATACATGATGGCCTACAAATGAAGATCAGGATGTTTCCTTTCCGAGCAGGATGTGCCCTTTCTGGTGTTTTCTGGAAAATTAAATCATTTTGCGCGCACTTATCATTTAAGGAGAATGTCAAGGATTTGGCATTTTGTACTTTTTAATGAAGGTAAAGTGATTTGATTCACTTCAGTTTGGCAGGATTGATAACCTTTTATGATGACTCTTTTTTCTTCTCAACAAGTCATTTAATTTTACTCACAGATGGCGCAATAATGGACTGCTGTTCACGGAGATTTGGGTTTCTTTGATTTACTCATCACAACACAGACTCCCCCAGCAAAGAATTGAGAAACATTGATGTCTGCTATTCCTTCTTCTACTTTCAGCTACACCAACTGCCAATGTTTGATGATTTACCGCAACTTTACTTTCTCCATCAATGAGAGAAAACTTCAAATCAAGTATAGTTCTGAACAACTTCTGAATTTGGCTAATTATGGTAAAGTACTTATCATTAGCATTTCTATTGCTTCTACAGATGAGATTAGAAATCAGAGTCCTGCAGGGGTCCACTTTTCCAAGACCTGCAACCCGACCTGACCCATGATTAAACACATTGTTAACCAGCCCCCCCGCCCCCAGTTGGTTTTAATTACCTACTTTAATCTTATTTATTTTATTGGAAATCCAGCAGTGGTCATTTGCATTTGTTTTTTTTTTTCTTTTTCTCTTGTGTTTGTCTTTTGTTTTATTCTGTCTTTTCTTTCAAGGTGGGTGGTAAGGAATAATGGCTTATTATAGTTCATTCATAGAAGCCACTGAGGTTAGATTAAAACTGTTGCTCTCAGGATACATTGTATAACGACAACTGTCTACTACCTTCAACTAGAACACTTGGAAATATTGTACATGTTAGATATCACCATGTGTGTATGAAAATCCAATAAAAAGATTTATTTAAAAAAAAAACCCAAAACAACACATTGTCTACACAGTTACTCACTTTTAAGAGTTTTTTGTTTTGGCTAAAACCACAAGCCATCATCATCACTTAGGGTGACCAGGTGCTTGCGAGCCACATGTGGGACAAGGAGTGTGTTTGTATGGGACAATGTGGGACACGTAACTGTAATGCTGGAACAAAGTATAGATTTTTAAACAATGTGCATCTTATTGTCCAGCTTATAAATATGAATGACAACAATTTGATTTGGTTGCACACAGTATGCATGTTTTTGCACTGGGCATTTCTTTTTTGCTTTTTTGGCACAGGTTTCAACAACTTTTTTTGCTTGTGAAAACAAAACAAAAAATGTACTTGTAAAAACTCAAAAAAGAAACCTCAATTTTCAAATATTGGAATTAAATACTTGTAGAAAATCGGCTTGTGTAAACAATGGAAACATACATGTATCAGTGTAAACAGTGTTAAAGTAACACTCTAAACAATGTAAACATACATGTAACAGTGTGAAAAAGTAACAGGGTAAACAATGTAAACATACATGTATCTGTGTAAACAGTACAGTTGTAACAGTGTAAACAAGAAAAGCACTCGGAGAGTGCAGACCTCCGCCAAGACAGATCTGCTCCCCCATCCCCCACCCCCGATCACCACCAAAATTTAATCATTTCTTCCTTGTGCCAGTATCAATATTTCCTGAAAATTTCATGAAAATCTGTCCATCTGTTTTTGAGTTATCCTGCTAACAATCAAACAAACACGCACACACGCAAACACACAAAGCAAAGTGATCATAATACCTGGCGGAGGTAACAGTGTAAACATACATGTATCAGTGTAAACAGTGAAAAAGTAACAGTGTAAACAATGTAAACATACATGTATCAGTGTAAACAGTGCAGTTGTAACAGTGTAAACAATGTAAACATACATGTGTCAGTGTAAACAGTGCAGTTGTAACAGGGTAAACAATATAAACATACACGTAACAGTGTAAACAGTGAAAAATGAACAGGGTAAACAATGTAAACATACATGCAACAGTGTAAACATTGCAGTTGTAACAGTGTAAACAATGTAAACATACATGTATAAGTGTAAACATTGCAGTTGTAACAGTGTAAACAATGTAAACATCCATGTGACAGACATGAGGCACATGTTCTCAAAACCTTCCTTCTAAGGAAGTGCTGGTGGTAACAGTGCGGCTTTTGGGATAACAGTGTACAATATGAGTGCAGTGAAGCAGCACAGAATGGGCAGACCGCTGTGGTTTCAAGTGCGCCGTCATGGTTAAAGGGGTGCATTAGATTTATGTGCAATGAGCGCAGTGTGCTATGTGAATGCTGTGCACGACTCAAGTGTGGCTGGCTGAACTACACTAGCTCACAGGCTTTGCTTCATTTGCTGAGGTTAACAGGGTCAGGGTTATAGTGGAAGATCGTGTGGGAAATGTTAAAATGCAGTTTGACGTAGTGAATGTTTAGGTGTGCATGATGTGTAGAGTGTGTCTAGATCGAATTACCTGGTACTACAGGAACTATAAGTGGCAGGAATTATTTTAGATACTGTGCACTTTCTTTTCTTTTGTTATTTCTTTAACTTTGACCATGCTCTATATGGACCTCCAACACCAACGGCTTGAAATGGAAGCCAACATGGAAGTAAACGTTAATACCTACACTAGAGCTGAATTTCAGATTAATACATTTTTGCCATTTTAGTCGCATTGACTATATCTGGACCCTCTATTAAGAGTCCCTCTGCTAATGATTCCACTGTTAAGAAGATTTAGAGCCAATAGAATCTTCGATGAGTCAGTTTTGTTTGACTGTTTCAGGCTATTAATTTAATTCAAGGATTTCATAATATTACAGCTGCAGTGTTTTTTTTTTTAATAGCAGCACTGACAAAAACTCTTCAACTACTTTTCATCATATTGTAATTCAAGTAGTTTGAGAGAACATGAGACTCCATCTATTCTTTTCCTGTGGTTTCTGATTGTAGAAAATCTACCCCATGACACAAATTTTTGGGTAATTACAGGTATTTTCAGAGTTGAAGGGGTTACATATGTGACTGATGCAATCTGGTCTTCTATTGGTTACTACAGCTCCATGTGTATCTACACAGAAGCGAGAAAAGTGACTTCAATCTTCCACAAGAGCGCAAAATTACATCAGACTATCATCGTATCGAGTTAGTATTTTTGGATTTAGATCTCTCTAGGAAGAGGTCTGCGCTTTCCGAGTGCTTTTCTTGTTCTTACAGTATTATGGCTTTATTGTCAGAATATGATGACTCTAATCTCATAAACGAATGACATTTTTGTTAAATTATGAGGTTTTTTTTTATAATTACTACGACTTTATTCTCATAACATTGTGATTCTTTTTGTATTTGACTTTATTCTCATAAAATTATGGGTTTTATATCGATATTTTATGACTTTATACTCCTGACAAGCGTTTTTATTTTTTTTTGTGGCCCTAATACTCCGTCGTAGCTTTATTCTCCAGTTCCCCGTATTTGAAAAACTGGGTTAGCCTCAGTTTAAGTTAGTTTACTAATCATGTAGGAGCACAAGGTTCAGAATCACAAAATGAAGACAAAAACCATGAAAGATCTGATCATGAAACCAAGAGCTTTACTAAGAAGTAACGTTAGCCAAAACAATACGTCATTTAAGGTACGGTTTGACCAAAAAATACAGCATAAGTTAATGTTACCTGACACAAAATGGGATCCACAGATCTAGGTTTGGTTTCCTGGATTTGTGGATCCATCTATGTCTCTTTTCTTTGTCTTTCGGTGTCTGTAAAACGATATCTCCGACTGCTTTTCAAACCTGTTAGTACAATCAATCGCACAACAGCTCTTCCCCATTTTTTATTAAATATTGTACTTAAGTTTACTTAAGTCTTTCTGCCACTCAGTGAGCGTTACCGCGGTGACTTCCACTAGCGGTGACGTCACGTGCATACCCTCTATTCTTCAGGCTCAAATAGTGAAAAAGTGGTTTAAGAAGCATTAGACATGATTTTCACATATGGATTGGCCAAACCTGAACCCAATTAAAATTAAGACCCTTTGAGATGTGATGTAGAAGACTTCACAGAGAAAAAGCCTTTATTCTCTCCTCTCATCACTGCAAGATCTTGGTGTAAAATGAATGCAACTCTGGACAGAAACAAATGCCTTGACATTTATTGTAACATTGCATAAGCATTACGTGGCATAACTGAAATCACAGTGAATGTAACCCATAATCAAAGCCAAAGGCAGTCCAGTGAAATATATATACATACAGTGTTGAGAGCAATGTATTTACAGATTGCAGAATACATGCCCTTAAATGTCATGTGCTCAAACATACTAAGTACTTTTGTCTTCCATTATGAATGCACATAATAGTGTAGATTGAAAGGCTATAACAGTATGTCTAACCCTAGCATTTACTCTGAAAAGATGCCAACACTTGCTGCACAGATGTAATATATACAAGCCCGGATTAACCATATTGGCAACTGGGCAGTTGCCCAGGGGGCCGCGACCTCTGAAGGGCCCTGGGTAGCTCGGGCATAACGAAAATATCTGGTTATCTTTTGTTTATAAATGAAACGGTCCGCTGCCCAGAGCCATTGCACTGCACAGAAACCCTGCTCCTGCTGTCTGTGACCGTGAGCTGAGACCCTCTCCTCATTGGTCAGTCCAAAAAGCGAATCAGCGGTGATGCAAATCAACGTGCGTGCACTGAGGGGGATGTGAGACGTCAAGAACTACGCGACATACGCGAATCAAAACATTGCAAACATGCAGAAGCAGCTAAGCCAAACGAAAATTCAAAACGAAAATTAACCACCTTGTGGTGGCTTCATGAAAATGTTGAGATATGTTTATTGTTGAGAGAAAGCAGATTTCAAGATGTTTACATTGCACTTTAACTCTCTTGTTGAATTCTGAGGTGACAAGGGGATTTCTGTTTAAAATTCATATCTGATTCTATCAGGTTATGTTTGTGTTTTGTCTGTGGGCTTTTTCTGACGATTCAATACCTTTGTGTTGGCAAAAAGTGTTCTTAAATAAATACTGGATACTTTGGAGATGGTTTCTTATTTATTTTTTGTGAAAATGGAGGACACCTCCCTCTCTTTCTAATGTAGTGGATCAATTTTAGATTGTACTGATGCTAATGTGTTTTGTTTTCATATCATCATATGCAAGTTCTATGAGCATTTACTCATTTGTACATCAAAATGCATTTGATGATAGTTAGATATTGAAGTATGGGGTATAGTTACATATATTCCTGGAATTTATTCTGTATTTTGCCAGATTATAGGGATCCTGGGGTTGTGATGATGGGGCCCTTGAATATTGTTGCCCAGGGTACAATGAAGTGTTAATCTGGCCCTGAATATATAAGTGCATCAACACACAATGCATTATGATTAGCTAAATTTTTTGGTGTCATCATAGATAGTAAACTGTGTTGGAAATCCCATATTGAGTATATTAAAAGAAAAGTGTCAAAATCTTTAGGCATACTGTGTAAAACAACGGACTTACTAAATAAAAACAGCCTATAAATGATATACTGTTCTTTTGTTCTGCCCTACTTAACATATTTTGCAGAAATATGGGGAAATGCAGGAAAAACTAATATCACTACATTAGTAAAATTACAAAAAAGAGCTACTAAAATTATTAATAAAGAAGCAACTAATAAATTATTCATTCAACTTAATACCTTAAAATTTACAGATATTGTATGTATTAAAATATTAGAGATGATTTATAAAGTAAAAAATAATATTGTTCCAAATACCATTCAAGAGTTCTTTAAATTACAAGAGAGTAATTATGATTTAAGAGCTCTTTGTATTTTTGAAAGTTTGAAAATGAGGACAAATGTGAAATATAGATGGATTTCGGTTGTGGGTGTGAAATTATGGAATGGACCTGACGATGATTTTAAGTTGTTCACTTCTCTGATAAAGTTTAAAAAATGTCTTAACCTAATGAGACCCAAGATATGTCAGCAAAGTACAAACGTTTTTTTTTTTTTTTTTTTTATTAAGTAAGTGCCTATTTTGGAAAAATCATGATGCAACAGTTTTTTCTGATACAGTTTTTAAAATTTTTACGGAATGTCCTTTGTGGTGGACAGTTTTCTTTTCTTTTCTTTTCTATTCTTTTTTTTTTTTGTATAAAACCCATAGCTGGGTCTTAGGAGGTTAAATATAAGATCATTCAGGAATATTAAGTGGAGACGGTAGATGTGTTTTTGTTTTGTTATTGATTGTTTTGTTATAATGACAATGCTCAATGATGTACATATTTAGATTAATGTAAGTGGTGTATCAGGTGAAAAGGATAGGCAAAAAATAAGCTTCTTCTTCTAGCCCAGGGGTTGGCCACCTTTACAACCTAAAGAGCCATTTTTGTTAGGAAAAAACAGAAAGAAATCTGACTGGAGGCAGGGAAAAAATATTTAAACCTATCTACATTTTACAATGAGGCTGCTCTGCTGTAGCCTATTTGTGATTAGTTTGCTATTTAACTTTGTATTTCCATTACAATAATGCAATGTGTGGTGCATTTATGAAATTATACAACTACAAGAAAGAAAACATTCAAGATTTGTACAATTTTTGTAAATGATGGACACTATTTCCAACACATAATTACATTGTGTAATGGAGAAAAAGTGGAAATTTCACTATATAATAGCTTACTTACAAATTACGAACAAATGCAAATTGAGCATCTTATAGTCAATTTGGCAAGAAAATAATCCATTTTTGTTTTTATGCTGTCAAAAAAATATTTTATTCTATTTAAAACCTGTGCAATTTTGCAAATGGACAAAGTTAGAATAGATTTAGGCCTATAATAATGTTAAAAAGTAATGAGTCATTCAGGTCATTTCATAATGTTCCTCGTATTTTTTGACTAGAGGCACAGGTTGCAGACCCCTGTTCTAGCCTATTCCTTTTTTTTTTGTTTTTGTATGTATTGCGGTTGTTGTACTGTCTGTAGTGATTAGCGTGCAAACCAAAAATAAACCATTCATTCATTCATTCTGTGTGCAAAAAGAATGACTGTGCCACTTTTTGACCTGTCACTTTCTATAACATCATGTTAGATTGAAATGCAGTAAATAAAGATAAAAAATAACACTATGCAAACTAACAGTCTCATTTGTTTTTTTCTATAGTCTCCCGTCTTTGTAAGTTATCTCATTAAAATAAAAATGGCACCGGAAAAGACTGTTTTTACCTTCTCTGTTTTCACACAAAGAACAAAATGAAAAAAAGAACTTGAATAAAACAGAACATCAATGTACTACTGAATTCTCCAAGCATATTGATCATCCAGTGTAACTTCATCTGTTTGTGGACAGGTAGACTACACTGTGTGCATCTGCATTCGGGTTTTATCGGAAACTAACGACGCCTTTTAAATATCACACTCAATACTGCAGACAGTCATATTTTGTGCAACTCTACAACACCATATCATTACCGCACAACTATCAGCCACGGCAAACCTGAAATTTTGTACATAATTGATGTATTTGTATTCAGTATGAGTACAGGGTTTTCAGATCTAGATCCTGTTAGAGGTGAGCCTGTCACATTACGAACAGGAACACAAAGTGAATCCCACTCATGTCCACTTCATGCCGTGATGAGTGGGCTTGTTAAAGTTCCATCCCTACTCAGAATTTGTCATTATTGAATATATCACTACGGTTGAGAATCGCTGTATTCCTTCTGGGGATAATTATTAGACAACCATGAGAGAAAGCACAGCCTGTTCATGGTACGAGCCTGGAAAGCTTCTGTCGACATTTTCTTAGTCACAGCAGGAATTCTGCCTTGGTTCACTATTTATTCCACTGCCTTTGGGAGAACCCAGCGCCTCCCTTTCCTCTGGGCTCTGTTCTCTTTTCCTCTACATTGTCACACAGATGACTAGAAGAAAAAAATCTGTTAATTGAAAGCGCTTTACAACAAGCGAGAGAGGATTCTGTTCTCTCACCAAAACTTCCTTTAGTACGACACTGAATAGAATCGAAGCCACGGGTTTCCCTTAAACTACCTTGGTTCTGCTGATATGAGCTAAGTGTAGTAGATTTGACAAACTCAGCAGCTCTAAAAAGTGTAACAGGGTTTATCCTAAGAGCTGCGGGAGACTTTTGTCACCAATTGTTCATCAAATCTGTAAAACCTCAGTCACAGCCTAACTATCACGAATCCGTAAGTCTTTCCGTGATTACTCGTCTGAATCTCTTCCCTCACAGTGAACAATTTCGAAGTGTACTCCAGCATAAACAAACCAGTTGTTTACAAACAGAGCCAGTAGGTAACTCGGGCATCTTCAGAATTTTGATGCGATGTGCATTGTGGGAAGCGGAGCTCCAGCCGTTTTTATTGCAGCCGTGTGATATCATATGGTTCCGCTGCCAGGTGGCTGCATGAACCTCCGCTTCCCACAATGCACGTCATGACAAAATTCCAAAGATGCCCGAGTTACGTACTGGTGAAGCCCTGCTCTGCCTCTAATTGGCTAGTACTCACTGCCTTGACTGATTAGATTGGTTAACTTTAGGCATGAGGACTGAAGAGCCAATCAGAGGCAGAGTAGGGTGGGTCATGCAGAAGAAAATATTGCTAACTAGCGCTGGCCACCTCTGGAACCTGATTGGACACCTCAGGTGCCAGCAACACCCCAGTTGATTGACAGGTCACTGCACGCCTCATTGAAAGATGCACAATTATTGGAAATGCGAACGAGAAAGGTAGGATAAATGTCTTTCAAGTAAGTGGCACGGATCTAGAGAACCTACTTTCATGGAATACATAATTCTGAGGTATGTTTTAAGGTGGTTTCAGAATGAGTCACGGTTTTAAACTACTGGACCATATGATTGCACATTTAGAGAGAAGAGACTTTGTTGTCAATAGTTAAACTGTGTGAGTAGGCTAACGTTATGAAGGGCTAACGTTATGAAGGGCTAACGTTATGAAAGGCGAACGTTATCCTATTTTTGTCTCATGTTGAATACATTTACCGTACTTTCCGGACTATAAGCCGCTACTTTTTTCTTGTTTTGAACCCTGCGGCTTATACAACGATGCAGCTCAAGTATAGATTTATACAGGCTAACAGCCTCCAGGGGGCGCTCTAGCAGGAAGCACAAAAGTGAGACAGACAGATGGAAGAGGTGATGAAGAGGAGAAGTTTTAAGCTTAACTTTGAACAATCGTTTTGCGTGTCCTGTACAAACCCTCATCATGGAAAACACATGAAGAAATGCATATGATGCAGCTTTTAAGTTAAAAGCAGTCGATGTGTCTGTCTAAGAAGGAAATAGAGCTGCAGCACGGAAGTGCCATTGAGCAACAACGGAGGAGAGATGTAGAAGGTGTGTGATGGAGCCTTTCTGAGGCTGTTCAACTCTGACACTGAAGAAGATGACTGCAGTGGTTTAATGAGCAGAAGGAAGATGAAGATACAGATCAATGACTTTTCTGGGTTTTTGAACCAGCCGTGTTCCTGCCGTTTTACTGACGTGTTACAGGCACTGTTTGGAAGAAAGCAGTTAAGGTATGGAAATACATACTTAAATAATCTTTCTGTGTAAATTTCTCATGTCACAACGTGGACACCTGCGGCTTATAGTCAGGTGCGGCTTTTATCCCGGTGCGCCTTACAGCCCGGAAAGTACGGTACATTCATGCAGCTCCTTGTGTGACCAGTAATACCTACAAACTGCTCCTGCTCATTCATTCATTCATTTTCTGAACCCACTTTATCCTCATTAGGGTCACGGGGGTCGCTTGGAGCCTATCCCAGCTACTTACAGGCGAAAGCAGGGTACACCCTGGACATTTCGCCAGTTCATCGCAGGGCTGAACATTTTGAGACAAACAATCACTCTCACATTCACACCTATGGGCAATTTAGATTAACCAATTAACCTATTAGTACATGTCTTTGGATTGTGGGAGGAAGCCGGAGTACCCGGAGAGAACCCACGCAGACACGGGGAGAACATGCAAACTCCACACAGAAAGGTCCCACCCCCCGTTGACTGATGTTGGAATCGAACCCAAGACCTTCTTGCTGTGAGGCACGAGTGCTAACCACTGCACCACCATGTTGCTCCTGATCAAATCATGATAATTTTATAATAGTGAGCAAATACTACTGATGGATTTTTGGGTAAGCTAAATAGAGTAGCCTTATGCCACGTTTTCACTATGTGGAACCAACTCGACTTGGCTCGACTCGACTTGGATACCAGATACTATTCCTGGAGACCGTTTCCATTACAGGATACTACCATCTTTACAGTACCTGGACGTCATAGCGATGCGGCGTGTTACTTCCGTGTCGTCTGCTCAGAGAGTCGCTGATAAACTCACTCGTTACGTGTTGTCTCGTCAAACTTATGCTGAATTTTTATGTTGGCCACCAAAGACTGAATCTCCTGACTGAATGGTGTAGTTTTACCGGCTGTCATCATGTGTATTAACCTGCTGCTATATTTACTGCAAACTTCCACATCTGTTTTTTGTAAAACGGTGGGTCACAGAGACAACTCTCTGACCA
Organism: Sphaeramia orbicularis; assembly: GCF_902148855.1. Taxonomy (NCBI): domain Eukaryota; kingdom Metazoa; phylum Chordata; class Actinopteri; order Kurtiformes; family Apogonidae; genus Sphaeramia; species Sphaeramia orbicularis. The sequence continues at coordinate 18,846,320 of NC_043975.1, forward strand.
ATCAGTGGTCTGCAGTGTTTACACGTCACATTTTAGTGTCTAGTCCCTAGTCTTGGAACCTCAGCAGAGAGGATACCAAAAAACTAGTACCGGGTACCAGATTCCAGGTCCTTTTTCCTAACGGAAATGCAAAAAGGCTGAGTCGAGTTGAGTCAAACCGAGCTGGTACCACGTAGTGGAAACGCGGCATTACATGTCAGTGCTTCTAATACAGGGTGTTTTTCTGGATTACTTTAAAAAAAAAGGCAAAAATTGAGAGTTTACCCACTTCTCCAGGGACCACTACACCTCTGTTTTTCCCATATTTAATACATGTTGTGGAAAGGCTGTTCCGTTTTAGTAAGCATAGATAAACTCTTGATATTTGTTTTTTTGGTGGAATTTCCTTTACATGATAGCTGCAGTATATGTTGATGGCTTTAGGCTGGACGTGGTTCTCTTCAGAGCGCTCAGCTGCCAGTAGCCGGTTGGGATGGATGTGTCGGATGTCTGTGCTGACTGATGGGGAGCTCTTAGCCAAAGCCCACGGGGGTTCTCAGTGGCTGCCCATGGCCTGAGAGACATATGGACAAGACTGATGGGAGTGGGAGGTGTGCCAGTTGAGCACCCTGCAGACCCTCCCACTGCTCGACACCCAGGCCTGTGTCCGTGTTTTTGTGTCTTTATGCAGTTTGTGCCTTCACATTGAGTTTGAGCCACTTAATTAAAAGTCCACTATGTAGGATTTAAAGAGATTTAGTGAGATCTAACTACAGGACTGGAGTGTGATATTCAGAATTATGTTTTCATTAGTTTAATAAGGTATGAGAATTATGTTTTCATTCCCTTTGAATGAGCCATTTACAACTAAAAGGGGAGCACCATGTTTCTACAGAAACTCAGAATTGCTTATTTTTGGACTTTTTTTTTCTTTTTTATGGCAGATAGCGTCGAACAAGTGTCTTGTATTACCCAAAATAATCTGCCTATGGAGTGAGCACATTTTGCTTAAGTATTGCTTTTAATTTTTTTTGAAAAATAATAGTAAGCTCTGGTTCTTAAAAGTGATGCCAAAATTTGAGCAAGACCTGTTTATTATCCCGTCCCCTGAAGGGGAAGCAAGGGGTATTGTTTTTGGTTCAGTTATTTGTTGGTTAATACTGTAGCAGCGAAACTATTGGTTGAATTCATACCAAATTTGGTTTGTAGATCACCAATGACCCAGAGGAGATGTCATTACATTTTGGAGAAGAAGGTCCAAGTTTAAATTTTTTATGAATTTTTAAAATCTTTTTTTTTTTCCCCTCATTTACTTATCATGGGCAAAATTTCTAATGTCTGTAACAGAAAAACTATTGGTTGAATTCAAACCAAATTTGGTTTATATATTGCCAGTGACCCAGAATAGATGTGGTTACATTTTGGGAAAAGTAGGTCAAGTTAAAAAAAATTTTAATGAATTTTTAATATAGTTTTTCTTCTCCCATTTATTTATAATGGGCGACATTTCAAATGTCTATAAAAACATCAATTTTTTTTTCAATTTACTTCAAACTTGCCACATATACAGAGGTAATTGATATGCTGACATCACCACATGCATAGACATGATGACATCAGCTGGCTCAATACCAAAATAAACTACAATACATGTGAGGGGCGGGGTTGGTTGTACCTGGAACCACTTATTTCAGATTGATTTGGTGTTATTATAGATTTTAATACCATTAATTTAGATTTTAACGCCTCTCAACATAAATTTGTGAAGACATTGAACATTTCATTTATCTACAATACATAATGTGATCAAAAGATTCTGAGAAATATCCAAAGGTGGGACCAAGTCACAAGTAAGTCCCAAGTTGAGTCCCAAGTCAAGTACTAATAATTTGAAAGGCTTTGGAGATTTTGCATTAACAAAATTTTGAACCACTCGTAAACGTTTTTGTTTGTCTGTATGTGGAGTGAAACTTTAGAACAGTCTGGACATCCAACACAAGCAATGCCAAAATATCCACCGATTTAAACTGTTATACAAAAATATGGTCTGGTTCCAGTATAAAGATGGAGGGTCTTAAAACTGATGTTCCATCAATATTCTGTCTTAAATGTTCATGTGTGTTTACTGTTCCTCATCTAGTTGGTCTGTGTTGTCCATTACCATCTGCTATTGTTCTTACCATCGCTGGTATGTGCTGCCTTTTACCATTAGTGCTATTGTAGGTTTTTTGTTTTTTTTCTTACCATTGTTGGTCTGTAACTATTGCTGTTCTTTACCAATTGTGGTATTGCAGTTTTTTGTTTTTATCATTGTTGGTATGTAATTATTATCATGTAAGTTGACGGTTAACTGTTACCGTGGTAACACCCCCAGGAATGTACTTTGTTTCTATTTTTTTTACACACATTTTGGTTCTACAATGTAAATGCTGTAAAGTGAGTTCATTCTAATTTGGTATAGGCCTATTTTGTTCTATTTTGTTCATTGTTCTGGCTTGAAGTCAAAGGACAAGAATTAGTGTTTAAAATTTTATTATGTTAAGTTAATTGATGATGAGAATGGGGGTGGGATTAAATAAGTTTTTCTTCTTCCCACTCCTTTTTGAGTATAAATGAATGATTTTTTTTGGGAATTTTGAATTTGCATGTATTCTGTAAATGCTTGAAATAAACAAACAAATGAAGACTGTAAAGTCCCAAGTCGAGTCCAAGTCCTAAACTTTGAATTTCAAGTCCTTCGAGTCTTAATAGTAATAATATATTACATTTAGATAACAGATCATATACACTTTTTAAATCGGCATTTATGTATCAAAACATGTTTGATAAAGTAAGTGAACTGACAACATATACAAAATGTACAAAAACAAAGTGCTGAAAAGAAATGAAAAGATGAATAACTGCATTTTACACCAATTACTCTATTACATGCATTGGTAGGATTAGTGGGTCAACAGGTATTAAACAGTTTATATCTGTAGATGGTTTTGGTCACTGGTGAATGTTTGTGTCTTTATGAGTTTTTTTTCTTGAAATGATGTTTTTTTCCCCCCAAATGAAATATCTGATGTGTTTTCTATATTCCGTTGTGAATAAAATATCAGTTTGTAAATCATCACATTCTATTTTCTTGTCTACTTTTTACATTATCCCATATTTTTTTGGAATTGCAGTTGAAGAAAATGTGTTTGTGACAACCTGGTCGAGGTTGCTCGGCATCAGATATAAGAGTGAATAGTGTATGATAGTGTGCGTATTCCGGTATATCTGCTTTTATATACGGCATTTCTACAGTGTTTCTTCATCGTTTTCCTTTCAGGGGTAAGGTTATGGATATTGAGCTGCTATCTTTGTCTTCAAAATGAAAACGTTATGTGTTAAAGTTGTACTAATGGTAAGAAAAGGAGACAATGCCCCCTCTGACGTTCTCAGCTGGTCTCCGGAGACTATCAGCGTCCGGTGTCTGTCAGCAGAAAGATAACACTCTGCGGCCGTCTTGATTTAGTAGAGCCTGCTGATGCATCGATTCATATCTGCAGCCTGTCTATGAATCATACATTAATGGATGAGACGGCCATTATCTCTATGCATGTCTGCTCTCAGCCGCTTCAACAGGGAAATTCAGAATGCAGCCATGTTCTGCTTCTCTGTCACATGTACACCTCTCACCTCTTCACCTCCTCCACTCCAACTTTTTTTCCACCCATCCAAGGGCACCACCTCCTTTCTCATATGCCAACAAAATTCAATCAGACCCCCCCCCAACCCCATTTTTTTTTTTCATTCTTTAATCCTACTTCACCTCCACTCTTAACCCCAGGTTCTTTTGCATCAACTTCTTATTCTTCATGAAATCCTGCAGTGCCAGTCCTGAGGCTAAAAACATAAAACGGCTTACTTTTGTTAGATTTATAGCTATGCAAGTGCAAATAAACCATAAATGGTCATGAACAAACTGTATTTTGTTTTCCAACCCTTGTTTATATGGAGTTTTGTAGAAAATGGGCAATACAAACACTATATCATATGTGACACATCAATTGAAAATACATTGTTGCACAATTTCCTTTTTTTTTTTTTATATGCAAATAAACCCAAGAACAAGTACACAAACCTTCTCCGTTAACAAAAACGAAAAATAGCCAAAACAAACAAACAGACAAAAACAAAAAAAAGAGGACTTGAAAAGTTCACATTTAGAATATCGATGCGTTATGTTTTATTTCATTTCTTTTTATTTAACCTTTACCCAGGCAAGCAATTAACCCTTTCTTGCATAGTGGTCACTACAGTGGACAGTTACTCTACAGCTGTTCTCTTGTATATTCAAGGGTTTTGTTGTTTTAGTTCCATATCAACCAACACAGTGGACACTTATGCATCATCTCATGAACTGCAATTCATACCATTATTGTAACTTTGCTGTTCTTGGTTGGTTCTTGAGTGGAAATCAATTGTTAATATTTATTTTTTGCATATTATCTCCATGAAGTGAGTAATAACTAGTATTAGAATATGTTAAAATGTGAGAGAAAATCAGATTAGCTGCATTAAACATGGTTTAATTTCACTGTTTTCATATCACTTTATGATATTGGGTTTTAAATACATGTTTCTTTGCTTCAAGAATAAAATTCATGGTGTAGCTGAGTGGACATTTTTGAAACTCCATGAAAAACAGGTTGGTTTAAAAAAAAAAAATCAATCACATTGTTTTTGTTTGTTTTTTTCATGCCTAAAGAGGAATAAAAACACTCAGGAAAAAAAAAAAAATCTCGATTAAGCTTCTCATAGTTCATGCATGAAAGGGTTAGGAACAGATTCTTATTTACAAATGCACCCTGATCAAAGAGCAATGGCTCCTTAGGGGGTAGGGGGTGAGGGGGCTAAAAGTAAAAACAAGGTTAAACAATTACAGAAACAAACAGTTAATAAATAAATAAATACATTACAACAATAGCAGTGAGACATGTAAAAGACAAACACTCAACAGGTGCAACAGTCAACTAAAATTTGTTCCAGGTTTTGCTTAAAAACTGAGAGATGTGAGGACAGTGAGTTTAAGGGTGTTTTGTAGAGTGTTCCAGTCATTAGCTGCAGCAAATCAGAAGGCGCTGCAGCCGAAGACAGTGCAGGCTTTGGGGATAGTGAGTTTGATGAGATGAGAGTGGAGAGAGGGCCCTCTGAGTATAAGATGGTATCGTCAGCATACAGGTGGATCTTGGAGTTGCCGGCTACATCGTTAATGTAGATCAGGGGTCTCAAACATGCGGCCCGGGGGCCAAATGCGGCCCGCCAAAGGTTCAAATCCGGCCTCTGGGATGAATTTACAAAGTCAAAAATTCCACAGTCTTGAATTGAATTAAGCAAAAAAAAAAAAAGAATTTGCTTGAATTAAGGAAAAAATATGGAATTAAGCAAAAAAAATCTTCAATTAAATAAAACAAATCTTGAATTAAGCAAAAAAAAAAAAGAAATCTTGAATTAAGCAAAACAAAAAAAATCTTAAATTTAGCAAAAAATCTTGAATTAAGCAAAAAATCTTGAATTAACAACTTCAAAATTTTTTTCTTTGTTTTAGTGCAAAAAAATAACATTAAATTATGAAAATATTTACATTTACAAACGATCCTGTAACAATAAAATGTGAATAACCTGAACAAATATGAACAACCTGAAATGTCTAAAGAAAATTAAGCACTATTTGAACTATTTTCTGCCTGTTTCTCAGTGTTTAGTGTCTTTGTAGATCTGATCCATAATGCACATGTAGAAATGATAAGTCGAGGCAGAATATTGTTAAATTTGCACTCATTTTTCTAAAGAACTTTCTGTTTTTTCAGGTTATTCACATCTTTTTTCTTTGGATAGTTTATAAAAGTAAGTATTTTCATAATGTAATGTTTTTCTTTCTTTACACTAAAACAGAGACAAAAATTTGCAGTTGTCATTATTCATAGGTTATTATGTTATTATTTTCCTGGTCCGGCCCACTGCAGATCAAATCGGGCTGAATGTGGCCCCTGAGGGAAAATGAGTTTGAGACCCCTGATGTAGATGGAGAACAGCGTTGGGCTGTTACACAAGGTACATTATCGAATAGAAAAAAACAAAGAAGAGGACCAGGTGGAAAAATTACCGTAAAGATCAATCTGTAACAAAATAGAAATTTGTTTTCCTGACTAGTTGAAACAAAGGATTCCAGATTTGTGAAAATTTCTCAGCAGAGGCATAAAGTGTCATTTTAAATTTTTTTCAATTTATTATTTATTATTATCATATTGCTATTTACATTTCTGATCTTTTTCATTGTAATATGACGTTGTTTGTCAATACTCTGTCATTGTTGTTGTTTTTTGTTTGTTTATTTGTTTGAGTTTCCTTTTGTTTATGTGTTGTTGTTTTTCTGTCCACATTGTCTTGTTAACTATCACCAATAAAAAAAAAAAAAAAAAAAAAAAAAATTTCAATTTGAGGAAATACAGGATGTTTCTGAGCCAGTGAATAAAGGAAGGGGGCTGTATTTTATACAGCTACACACACTTTGCACTGGCTCCCTGTTAATTTTAGAATTGATTTTCAGATTTTAGGGTTTGTGTTTAAAGTTTTGAAAGGACTGGACCCCACAGTACATCCCAGACCTCATCCAGACTTATACCCCAGTGTGTGCACTGAGTTCCGAGGGCCAGCTCCAGTTCGTGATGCCGAAGACGAAACTGAAAACCAAGGGGGACAGGGCTTTCTCTGGGGTCGGCCCCAGACTATGCCCCCCCCCCACATCTGAACAATCCCCATCGTAGAGTGTTTTAAGTCTCGTTTTAAGACTCATTTTTATTCTCTGGCTTTTAACTCCTCTGTGTCTTTTATTTATTTCTTTATTTTTATTTATTTCATTACTTTTAAGAATTTGATTTGTTATATTTATAGAATTGTTTTTGTTTTTTATGTACTTATTTATGGTTTTTAGTGTATTTCTTTAATTGTTTTATTATTTTTATGATGTGCAGAACTTTGGAAATGTTCTTGTTGTTTAAATATGCTGCTATATAAATAAAGTGAAGTGGATTGGATTGGACACACGCACAAAAATCAAACATTAACCAATTTTATTTTTTTATTGCTCATGCCAAAACATACTGCATGAAGACCTTCACAACTAGGAACAAGTGAAAAGAAGTAAGTAAGTTTTATTTATAGAGCACTTTTGACAGACAGGGGGTCACAAAGTGCTTTACGTTGCAGATCACTGTAAAGAAAGAAAACAAAGAGAAGAAGTAATTTCTCCAGCGCTTCCTTTGGGTGTTCTAAACTAAATTAATTACACTCATGCTCATGAATGCATGTTGTAATGAGAAAACCACACCCCAAGGTCTGTGTAAGTAGCTGTCCTGGGGTTTAGGGTCATATCGGAAAGTCTTTGCTGTAACAGACTGTACTGTCTGCCTGTGTGAGACTGATATTGTGTTTTCTGCCAGAATAAACGGCAAGGTAAAGAGAGGATCGTGTTTTGGCAAGTTATTCACAATGCACAAGTACAGCCGCAACACATACAGCTCCTTTAAGTAACTTTTGGTTCCACTTTGCCACTTGCATGACCTAAATCTCTCCGTACTTGACATTAAACTTGTTCAAGATGAACTGTGTGTTGTCTGGAAAGAAGGTTGTGCAGCCACAGTGGGAGGAGGAATTAAAAGTCAGCTGTTATGTTAGACAGTTAACCAATCTGGAGCTTACAGATCATACAGAACAGGAAATATTGGCTTTCTGTGATAGATTTTATCCGACCAATCAATGCAGTTTTCACAAAAACTACAAATTAACGGTTCACACTAGGTCAGATGTAGTTATTTATTGTATTTTATCAAAGAAAATTAGGTCTAATTAGGTTACTGTACAGTTGGAAAGCAAATGCAGGCTCCAAAAACTGCAGTCACATTGATCTCATTAGGTTATCACAGCCTACGTCATGCACATAAAATCAAGTCTAATCAGAATGCATTTGGAATATCATGATCCCTGGTGGACTATCTCTGAAGGTCTGGCTTATCTTCAATGAGCCTATTGATAGGTTTGTGAAAATTGCGCTTCTGATGTCAGTATGTTTTCAGTTTTACAGTTTTGTTTTCTTCATCGGGCCATATTTCTATAGCAAACTTGTCAGTCTTATTTAATTTGTTGCTGTAGTTTCATCATCATCATCCGGGGTTACCTCTACTTTGACCTACACATCAGAGGTGTCAAAATTATTCACAGTCATTGCTCTGGTAGAAGCAAAGGCGGGGCTTCAGGGGGGGTTGGGGGGGCCCAGGACCAAGGATCAGGCCCCAACCTTTACTTCCAAAAGAATGAATTTTCTCAAGGTAAAGTCTTCCTGTGGTACTTTCATAAAATTATCACAATATGTTTGTGGTTATATAAGTTGCATCAGACTTGTTGAGTCATGGTTGGTAAAAATTTTAAAAGACCGACTTTGGTCTTGTAGGTTGATTCAAAACATTGCATACAAGTGTGTGTTGCATTGCTGGCTTCATATTCACTCTCACAGTTGACTTGACAATGTGTAAATTTACAAATGGATCACCGGTATTGTCTCCAAATGTATTTTGGGTAAAATCATCATCAACAGCCGTCCACCGATGTAATCATCTACCACGAGTCAACGGAGAGTGTGGGCATGTGGGTCTAAATGAATGAGATCGAAAGTGGCAGTTCATATAGGCACAAAAGTGGAGCGACAAAAGAAAAGGAGAAGAGAGAGCAAGAAAAAGCCAAGTTTAGATGTAGGACACTTTTTTTTTTGTCCCTCCGACTCCTAATCCTCCTGGAGATAAACTGGAAACCATTAGCAGTGATTCAAGTCCTCCAATACTGGCAGCACGAGCAGGGAGTCAGATTTACAGGTACAATTCAAACCATCACTCACCTGTATAAGTGATGTGTGATTTGTAAACTGTTGACAGGCGGCACCTGCAGAGCAAAATTGTGAAGTACGCACGGACAAGGGGTGGGGGGGTGAATTGTTCGTAAGACCGGGGAACAGTCCTGGTGCTTGACCAGCAGCCCCCCTCGTCACCCGCGCTGCAAAGGGAATTATCGGACACTGACAAAAAAAAAAGCAGCAGGCTCATTCTCAAAATTAAAGCTCATTAAAAACCAACTAGCAATTTTTTCCACTGACAATGAGCGAGCCAAGACGATGGACATAAGGCGCATTGTGTATGAGTCTGCGGAGCTCAGGCTTGCCGTGTGCCCTTTAAATAGTGGTGAGTAGGTCTACTACTTTTTATTGAATTTGTGATTGTACGTGAACTTGTTTGTCTCTGTGCCAACTTTACAAAATGTTCTAGCTATTGATCCAGTAGCCTACTGCGCTCTCAGTAGTTGAAGTGTTTCGTTAAAGTGGGTGTCAGATGGATGTGATGTTCATGTCCGTTTGATTGATGTCAAAATGACGTGGTTGCTGTCCGTGGTGCTAAACCCTTACTATCAAATTCTTTGAGCTGTGTGTCAAAAATGTACACTGAACAAAAATATAAATGCACGACTTTTGTTTTTGCTCCCATTTTTCATGAGCTGAACTCAAAGATCTAAAACTTTTTCTGTGTACACACAAGGTTTATTTCTCTCAAATATTGTTCACAAATCTGTCTAAATTTATGTTAGTGAACACTTCTTCTTTGCTGAGATAATCCATCCACCTCACAGGTGTGGCATATCAAGATGCTGATTAGACAGCATGATTTTTGCACAGGTGTGCCTTAGGCTGGCCACAATAAAAGGCCACTCCAAAATGTGCAGTTTTATCACACAGCACAATACCACAGATGTCACAAGTTTTGAGGGAATATGCAATTGGCATGCTGACTTCAGGAATCTCCACCAGAGCTTTTGCCTGTGAATTGAATGTTCATTTCTCTACCATAAGCCACCTCCAAAGACGTTTCAGAGAATTCATGAAGAAGACTGTGCGAGGAAAATGGTGGTCACACCAAATACTGACTGGTTTTCTGAACCCCCTGGACCACCCAATACAGTAAAAGTGCACATTTTGGAGTGGCCTTTTATTGTGGCCAGCCTAAGTCACACCTGTGCAATAATCCTGCTGTCTAATCAGCATCTTGATATGCCACACCTGTGAGGTGGATGGATTATCTCAGCAAAGGACAAAGGAGAAGTGCTCACTAACACAGATTTAGACAAATTTATGAACAATATTTGAGAGAAATAGGCCTTTTGTGTACATAGAAAAAGTTTTAGATCTTTGAGTTCAGCTCATGAAAAATGGGAGCAAAAACAAAAGTGGTGCGTTTATATTTTTATTCAGTGTAGTAGTGGATGTAAGACCCGCTGTTGTAGGCATGTGTATGTTGTTAAGCGATGCGATTCCAAGCTTTATTGGGTTTAAAGGGCCCCGGCCCGGTACTAACATGTTCCGCCATTGGGTAAAAGTATAGATACTCGGGTATAAAAAGACTTCTGTAGAAGTTGAAGTATCAACTCAAGCTGAAACTGTAAAAGTACTGGTTTCAAAACTACTCAAAGTATTAAAGAAAATGTAAGGGAGAAAAAAAGCCATTAGGACAAAAGCTGAAGCGGCGCCATAGGGGCCTATAGTGCACTACCCCACCTCCCCCAAAAAAGTAGTAGTTTAGTAGTAGTAGTTTATTTGGTCATTCATTACTCTAAACAACATATCCATTGTTCCATATACAATGCGACTGAAAGGGTTTAGGCTTAAGTTAAGATTTATTTTGCCGAAACCTATTTATAATTAACACAATGTTTCCACAAGAAAACAAAGAAACAAACAAAAAAATTTTCAGTGTTATCATTGCTAGAATACAACAGAAGAGAATACATATTTAATTTGAATTTAGGTAAATAATGTTCTTATCTCAACTACCAATTTTGATCCTAGTCTTTTAAACAATTCAATTCTCAGCTCATATTTTTGAATAATAATTAATGTGTTTAAAAATCTTTTTAAAAGTTTTAATTGCTTTAAACTGTTTTAGTTGTGCAAGGAGAAGAAGTAAAAAGTGGGCTGAAAAACAATTCCTCCAGTAAAGTATAGAAAACCAAAATTTCAAATTAAGTAAGGTAATGGAGTATGTGTACTTTGTTACTTGACACTTCTGCTACACATGGTCCAGTTTCAGAACCATCAAAAAAAAAAAAAAGGGCTACATCCACAATAAATTGTTTGTACCCACTAATGACACAGATAATTGCACAGCATTTATGTCCCCATTCTGCTCTGTTTTTTGTATGAAGTTTTGCACCTGAGTGCAATTTGCTTGTTTTGCATATCCTGTGTTTCAGGTGTTTCTCTATATTCCGCCAGAAATTTGCCGGAATGAAAATGGCCAAACCCCTTAGATTGCATATCTTTAATGTGCAGAAAGCTCTCCACAATCAAACGTTGACTGTACTTCTATCCTTGGAAATAAGCTCCGAATAATGTAAATCAAGTGGGTCTCAAATGTGGATCAATGGCTGAGTCTTAAAATATTGTTGTATCACTGAATATATCAGCGATAACATCTTTACTGATGTTCTGTTTGGTGGTGAATTACACAGTTTTTTGTAATAAGACTTATTTGCATAGAAAGGAGCAGATTTTTGTGCAGAACACATGAATATTCCATCGTTTACGTCCATGCAAATGACACAGGTGCACAATTTGTGATATGTGCACCGCTTGCTGCAAATTCTACCCTCTATGAGTTCTCTGTGAATTACATGCAATATTTATTTTTTTTTTAAAAACTATTTCCACCTGTTTTGCAAAGACACAACTTTCACAGTTGTTTTTTTGGGTGTGGTCCAAAGTATTTTCAACCCTTGACACAAAAGATGAAAATCATCAGCATCCAAATGCATAAGACTGTGGGTGTATGCTAGGGGTGTCAAACTCATTTTAGTTCAGGGGCCACATTCAGCTAAATTTGATCTGAAATGGGCCGAACCAGTAAAATAATAACATATTAATATATAAATAATGTCAACTCCCATATTTTCTCTTTGTATTAGAACAAGTAAAATTAAACAATGAAAATGTTTACATGTACAAACTATCCTTTCAAACAATGTGAATAAAATGAACAAACTCAAAAAGTAAGTGTAATTTTAACAATATTATGCTTCAGTTTAACATTTTGACATGTTCATTTTAACTTACAGATCACAGCGGGTCTACAAATACACAAAATATTTAATATCAGGTGGAATATGGTTAAAATTGTACTTGCTTCTCTTAAGACATTTCTGGATGTTCATATTTGTTCAGGTTATTCACATTTTTTGTGAAATTATGCTTTGTTTACTGGTCCAGCCCACTGGAGAACAAATCGGGCTGAATGTGGCCCCTGAAAGAAAATGAGTTTGAGACCCCTGATCTCGTTTTTTTGTTTGTTGTGGAGCTGTTTTTGGTTTCTGTTTTTTGGGTTTATTAATTTATTCTTTTTTTTCTGTTTTTGTTGTTGGTATTATTTATTGTTATAATTGTTTTGCATTGTGTGCTTGTTGTTGAATTTTGGTTTTCGTGTTCTTGTGTTGAGTGTATATACATCCTATCTGTTGAGCGAGTTGTGGTGCTTTGTTTTTATGTTGTTAATGACCCCAGGAAGTGTAGCTGCTGTGGTGTGCAGCAGCAGCTAATGGGGATCAAATTAATAAACTAAACATTCACTCGTTCATGCACACACTCATACACCAGTGGGCGGCTGCTGCCATGCAACTGCCAGGCCCTAGCAGTTTAGGGTTCAGTGTCTTGCCCAAGGACACTTTGACATGTGGACCAGTGGCGGCTGCTCGTCTTTCAGAGAGGGGAAGCTCATTGTCGACTTACGTTAAAAAAAATGACCTAATTATTTAAACATAAATTCGTCCCTCCGTTCCTTTTTAAGAAAATAGTTAGTGACCTTATCGTACCAACTAAACAAGAAAACACTGAAATTATGTTAAATTGAAACAAGGAAGTACAATGAGGGTGTTTTATTTACAGTGCAAGAAATGAACGAGTAATTTCGTAGTGGTTTCTCTCTGAATTTCACAGCAGAATGCGTGACGGTATTAAACTGAACTCTGCCAGTGAAGGAGTAGATCTCAAAATAGCTGTCAATCAAACAGGATTCAGCCTTTCGACTGATCCTCCAATCAGCACGTGGAAGCCCGGCATCCAGCCCAGCCGAGCTCCGCCCACAGCTCCATTCACCCCCAGAGACACCGAGCATACGGGGGCGGGACAACATCGTGGCATTTATCCAATTACTGTCCAGTTTTGAGGCAATGAAAAAAACTGTTGCACTCAGTCCCATTGAAGTGCATGGGCTTCTACGGGCAAATGCACTGAGCATAGATCGTATGAGAAAACAGCGCAACGGGAATGTATGAGAAGTGAACAACATCGAGTCTGTTGATTTGTGATAAAGCTGATTCTGAACGAACTCGTCCTTGAGATAAAAGTGTTCTAACACATTTGTATTCAATGAAATGTCAACACAACCATGCACCGGCTTCCTGTGGCTCAGAGAATAGACTTTAAAACAGCTCTGCTCGTTTATAAGTCTCTCCATGGTCTAGCACCAAAGTACATCTGTGACATGTTGGTCCCATATGAAACATCTCGGACCCTGAGAACTTCAGGGACTGGTCTTCTGCTGGTGCCCAGAGTCAGGACTAAACAGGGTGAAGCTGCGTTTCAGTTCTATGCAGCTAAACTCTGGAACAGTCTTCCTGATGATGTGAAACAGACCTCTACTGTGACAATGTTTAAGTCCAGGCTGAAAACAGCTGTTCAACTGTGCATAGAACAACTGAAAGGGTTCTATCTGCACTCTTCTCTTTTACTTTGTTTTAATTGATTATTATTTATGTTTTATTGATTATGTTTTAATTGTAATTGTGTATTTTTAACCTGTTAAACCCTGACCATATTTTCAGGGGAAAAACGCCTAAAAAGACATACCCAAAGTAAATGAAGAATTACTTCACAATAATAAGGTTCATATGGATGTTCTTGGTGTCTGTGGACATTTAGAGACCTCACAGAATCTATTCCCATTGTCTAAAATATTGTATCTATTACTACACCTGAGTAAACTGTAACAAACTAAAAGAGAAACTTGAATTTTTTTATCCTCGCCTGTTTTTTTTTTGGCTGGATTGACGATGATATGCATAAATTAATTGTTCATGTTGGAGATTTTTTAATAGCATATATTTCACCCCACGAAGATTAAAAATCACGTCTGAACATTAAAGTTTGCACTAAAATACACTTTTGATATACTTTTATTAACATTAGGGTGTAAACTTTGAGCAAAAGTTGAAAAAAACATTCATTGTCCTGATTTATTATATTTTTATAGTAGATGAATATTAATATAAATTTTTCAGCCCGCGGGCGGGCTGATAGGGCTAATTAACCTGTCTCTTGTCCATTTTTGTAAAGCACTGTGAATTGCCCTGTGTATGAATTGTGCTATGCAATTAAATCTGCCTTGCCTTGCCATATTTAACCATTTAATTTTTGTAATTTTAGGTGACGCCAAGCTTCCCTTGCAGTCTATGAGAAATCGCCTCTGACGTGGACAGTTGGAGCAAGGATTCGAACCGCTGACCCTTCGGTCATTGGACGACCTGCTTTAGACGCTCTACTGAGCCACAGTCACCCCTGTAAGTTTATTACACCAACTGAACTGAAATTGTCATCAGTGTTTGAGTGTAAAAACTAGCACGGGTCAACGCGCTAGTAAGGAATAAACACTGTATTTTTATCTTATGTGAAAGAAACTATTAACTTGCATACACACCCCAGTACACTTCTGTTTTGGTGTCTGCTTCATATAAAAAAAGCTTTATATCTTTATAAATTATCATTATAATGTCTGCTGCTTTCCTTTTCACTGTATTCCATCCCACGTCAGTACTAATGTCAGAATACTGATGTACATATTATAAACCTGAATTCAACCCCTTAATGAGCTTTAATTTACATCAGTATTGTGCACATCCAGGCTGAATAGCACATGAACCTGTAGCCACTGATAATGCACTAGTTGTGAAATAACTTGTCAGACTCAAAATGAAGTGTAGTGAAATATGGTAATGTGATTAGTGGCACTGTGGTGCAGTAACATGTGCTACTGTCATAATTAAATACAAGTTACACGGCTAATATTGCAGTAATTGGCAGCTACAAAGATAATACAGAACTTTATTGTTTCTTGCTGGTAAATTAGGCCACAGCGGCAGTCAAGAAAGACTGAAAGGAAAAGACAATATTATCCCAAAATAGAGCAAAAAAACAATTATCAGTAAAGCAGTAGGAAAGTTAATAAACTAATACATCTCCAGCAGAACTGGGTTAAAGTGTGTTGGTGACAGTTGCAGTAACTTCTGGGTGGTAATATGTAGAACGGATGGGGAAACTGTGGGAATGAACAGCACTTTTTCACTTGACATGATGGATTGTAATAAGCAGGTCGGTCAAATGACCTGTGCTGTAATTGTACTGTTCCGATCTGTGACGAATCCAAGTCGGATATTAACAAGGTACGTCAGTGCGATTCCTCAGGACAGGCTGTGATCTGGGAAAAGAATATCTGTGGAAGGAGGAGTCTTGGAACCTGAAGTTAACCTCCATATTAAACCTATAATGCCAAATGTATCGTATCTGATGCATGAGTTTTGAAGCCCTCTACATCAGGGGTGTCAAACTCATTTTCTTTCAGGGGCCACATTCAGCCTGATTTGATCTCCAGTGGGCCGGACCAGTAAAATAATAGCATAACAACCTATAAATAATGACAACTCCAAATTTTTGTCTTTTAGTGCAAAAAAACACACCACTAAATTATGAAAATACTTACTTTTATAAACTATGTGAATCACCTGAAAAAACTGAAATTTCATAAGAAAAATAAGTGCAATTTTAACAATATTATACCTCAACTTATCATTTCTACATGTGCATTATTGATTGGATCTAAAAAGACACTAAACACTTAGTAACAGGCAGAAAATTGTTAAAATTGTGCTTAATTTTCTTTAGACATTTCAGGTTGTTCATATTTGTTCAGGTTATTCACATTTTATTGTTACAGGATAGTTTGTAAATGTAAATATTTTCATAATTCAGTGTTATTGCTTGCAATAAAACAGAATAAATTTGAAGTTGTTAATTCAAGATTTTTTGCTTAATTCAAGATTTTTTGCTAAATTTGAGTTGGTTTTTTTTTTTTTCTTAATTCAAGATATTTTTTTTTCTTAATTCAAGATTTTTTTCCTTAATTCAAGATTTTTTCCTTAACTCAAGCTATTTTTTTTTTTCTTAATTCAAGACTGGAATTTTTGAACTTGGCAAAAACATCCCATGGGCCAGATTGGAACCTTAATTTGGCGGTCCGCATTTGGTCCCCAGACCGCATGTTTCAGACCTGTGCTTTACATGATCAGTGGGATATTTTTTTCTTTAAAAACCTGATGTATACAATTAGATACATGCAATACACAGATAATCCACCAGGGGGGAGTTATTCATTCCCCAGAGGCCTTTCCAGTGACACTACAAGACTGTCATTAATGAGGAAGGAGGCAGAACTTTGCCAATTTTGAAAAGAAACTAGAAAAGCACTTGGAGAGTGCTGACCTCCGTCAAGACAGATCAGTTTCCCACTGATAATCACCATAATTTAATAATTTGTTCATTGTGCCAGTGTCAACATTTCCTGAAAATTTCATCAAAATCTGTCCATAACTTTTTGAGTTATCTGGCTAAAAGATAAACAGACAGACAAACCCTGATGAAAACATTACCTCCACCGTTACGCTTGGCGAAGGTAATTACCAATTTTTTTAGACAAATTTGTTTTATGTTTCATTTGTTTAAAAATAATAATATTTGAGCTTTGAGACCCGATGTATCAAATACGATACAAAATTGAAACTCATACATGGAAATTGATATTTGAAAAAAAAAAAAAAGGTTTTTTTGGTTGTTCAGAAGGACCACTAAAGGCTTCAATGTCAAAGAACTGGAATTTTCTGTCAGTGATTTAATGGTTCAGGCTTTACCAGGTTAAATAATTACTACATTACTCAATAATAATTTCATATTTTTAAACAATGTGTTCATTCATATGCCTTGTCCTCTCCTCAGGATAGACTGTCAACATAAAAAACAAACATACTACTGTTTACTATATACACACAGGCATGAAAAAAGACTTATAAACTAATTTACCATAGAAGAATTAAATTAATTCCTTCAGTGTCATGAATAGCACCAAAAAGTAAGAGGCAAGGACCTCAGCTCCAGAATTAAGTCAATGCAGAAATATGTTAAAGTGTAGTACCACTGACGGCCACTGGGTGCTCTTGTATGAACCCATAAAGACCCAGACAGCCATTGGTAAGTGTTTAATCACTTCTGACCCACTAAACCTATCAATACGTTGAAATAATTGATGTGTAATGCAGTTTGTCATCTTTTCATGGTCATCAGATATGACCCATTTGGACGGTCAGAGGCTCTGTAGTTACCGTGGAAACACCATCATCTTCTACAGCATTGATTCACCAGTAAAACCCATGGAGTTGGATCAATGACAGTGGACGGGGATACTTGTTTTTATGTTGTTATTGATGTCTTTACTAAAAAAGTCACTTTTTCCTCAGTTTTCTCTCTTTCTGAAATAATAACCTTTGAATTTACTGTGAGCTTTAATGAACATTTATATGATCTGTGAATCAAATATAGGAAAGTACACGATTTACACAAAAAAATGCAAAAATACAGATGATAATTTTACAGTAAATGGTGATAAATTACTTAAAAAAGGTCAAATATAGAGAAAAAGTTTGTTGGGAATTGCCGCAAAAGTAGCACTGGGTCATTATGAGTTAAACTTCTTTCGAAAGGTATAATTTAAAATTTTTTTTCGGACTCACTGATCTCATTTGTTTTATTTTGGAACCTATAATATATTTGGAAGGTTTTCCTCCATTAAGTATTAAAATCGCAGGTTGAGTAGAAGGCTGTGTTGGGCTTTGATTGGCAGATCTGTATGACAGCTCACTCACCTGTCAGACTTTCAGTTTATTTAATAAAACAGACTTTTTCCTGACAGACAGGTCCACTGCAGTTGTGGTTAACAGGTTACATTAACAAGATTGTAAAATTATATTCTTACTTTTTTTTTTTTTTTCTCATATTTTACAGTTTTACAGTCAGTAAAGAGACGTTTGAACATCACCGTGACCTCTCACTAGGGATGGGAATTTAACGATTCTGATTCCATCATAAATTTTGCATACTGATCCTTGATTCCTTGTTGATTCTCATTGGTTGAGGGAATGAAAGAGTAAAAATAATGCAGGCACATTCTCAAAATGCAAATGCATTTTTTGCTAATGCATTTGAATTTTCAAATTTTAGATTTCAAATTGAATTTTGGTAACTATTTGCTGAGGCATGTTTGGAAAATTAAATCTCAAATGTGTTTTTCTTTTTCTCTTTAATTAAGTAACAGAATGAGTGGTCTTGAATAACAAAGTGAAAATGCAGATAATTTATTAATAATTTTATTTATGAGTCTAATAATGCAGCCATATTCTTAAAATGAAAAAGCATTTCTGCAAATGCATTTGAATTTAGATTATGGTAACTAATCGCTTCCATACTATACCACCATGCCGCCATTACATTTTATTACGAAAATAAATAGATAAATAGAACTGGCTGTAATTAATTAATTTGGCAGAAATTCTCATTTTACTCTTAAATTTACTTATGCATGTGACTTTTTCAGGCCAACCCCTATTTCATAATCACTGTATGTTAAAATATCAGGCTCTATTTACCTGCGACATTGACCATTTTTACTTAAATTAAACTATGTGGAGCCCTGACAAAAAGGAGGGTTCATTTAAAACAGGGGTGTCATTTTAGTTTGGGGGCCCAGTTTGAGCTGAAGCCGGCCAAGCCATTAAAATAACAGCATAATAACCTATAAATAATGACAACTCCAAGTTTTTGTCTTTGTTTTAGTGCAATAAAAACACACAATTATGAAAATATTTACATTTAGAAACTGTCCTTTCACTAAAAAACATGTGAATAACCAAAAAAAACTAAACATTTCTGAAGAAATATAAGTGCAGTTTTAACAATCATTTTGCCTTATCATTTGTACTTGTGAATTACACACAATGTTACACAAAATTTGGTAACAGGCATAATATTGCTAACATTTTTAAGTTTGGACCTAAAATAAGAATGATTTCGACAATATCATGCGTCAGATTATTATTAAAATTTACAGATCTGATCTAAAAATGCACAAAACATTTACTAGAATATTGTTAAAATTGTTCTTCATTTTCAGGTTGACATTTTCTTGTTTATTTTATTCTTTCACTTGAGACCACACTGGGCTGAATGTGGGCCCTGAACTAAAACCAGTTCCACACCCTGGACTGTTAATATCTTCAGTGTCATTTTTGCACCGCGGGCCGCATTGGAACCTTTGGAGGGCCGGTTTTGGCCCACGGGCCGAATGTTTGACACCTGTGATTTAAAAGATATACAGATTCCTTTTCGAGCATGTATAATTTAACCCTCCGGTATACGGGTGCGCCTTTTACGCACACTTTGCCCTTTGTGTTAAAAAACTTCATATAATTTTTCACAATTTAAATAAGGTTAGAATTCAAAAGTTGTTCATTTTTGCATGATCTTTAAAATTCTGTCCACCAACTAAAATTCGCACATTGTAAACAAAAGAAAATTACAAGACTAGCATCTGTCTCCCAAGTGTGCATAAAACGCACTATTTCTTCCATTTCATATGTATGATTAGGGCTGACCTTGATTTACAAAAATAAAATCAAATTAGAGCAGAAAAATAAATCAGCATATAATATTTAATAGATGGATTTATAGGTGTGCATTTTACGCACACTTGGTGATAGATGCTAGTATTTTTGAACATTTGACCTCGCGCCAAAAATAATAATGCAAATTAACCGATGTTGGAGTTAATCATTGACATATGCCAGGCTGCAAAAATCAAATAATATGTGATCCAGTTTTTATGTAGTATATTGAAAAAAAAATAATTTTTTGTGTTTTTTGCATCCAAAAAAAATGGTTTGTTTACATTACAAACACGGCATTTGAAGGGTTAAAAAATGTGACAATTATTGAGTATTTGGTATTTTTATTTACGGCTCAAGTTGATGAAATAGAAAAAAGTGTAAAAGAATTAAAAACAAAGTATATGAAAAAATTTTTTGGACATTATTCCACAAGTTTGCCAAAAAGGCACACTTGGTACTTAGTAAGGGCCTTGTTGGACGGGATACCGGAGGGTTAATTTAATTTAATTTCTTTTTATTTATTTATTTCTTTTTTCTTTTGTTTACTTATGAACCTTTTATGTACCAGTACTGATATTTTGTTGGTTGATTTTTATTTTGATTTCACCCTCTACATGTTCGAAATAAAGATTTCAATCCAATACAGATGATGAGATCTGTTGTAATTTTTGCACATTGTGGAGTATTTTCCGCACTAACTGTAGCCTAGGAAACTCTGACAAACTTCTAGGGCAAAGGTGTAATAAGAATCTATTGGTAAGCGTACTACACGTGTTCTTCCATTTGTTAGCTGCTCTGCGTGGGTTCAAGGCTCTCACTCGGAAGGCGTTTGTTCCGGAATCCTGTACGTGACGCTAGATCATTGAAGAAGCACAACAGTGTGACAGTAAAATAGAGAAAGGAAGTGAAGCATGTTCATTCAGAGCATTAAAACATAAACACTCAGAGAGAATGTGGAAGGTCTAGGATAAGTGCTGGCTAAGTAGGATGTTACAGTTATACAATCAAGATGATAAAACAAAGTGCTGAATGAGTGTACATCCATTTCAGGACACTTGAAATACACCTTCACGGTCGCAAACACACCACGTACTAGAACAATTTCAACAACATTTATCTATATTACAGAGTCACACTGTGAACCTGGATTTCAAGTGTCCAGAAATGTTGGTTTTCACCCAGTGCTGTTTAAACATTTACTCTCTTTCAGCTGAATGCTCAAGGTTATGAAATCTGGCATTCCAAATGTTGTTGTTGTGATGTTCCAAATGCCCTACTTGTTCCTCTCAAATACAGTACATGCTGAAAGAAACCAACCCAGCAACAGCATCTAAGCATCGGAAGCAGCGGTTTGACGATTTAGCTTGTACAATACCGGCCCCAGACCTTTCCTAATCAGGACAGAATTTTCTCAGTAAACGGATATTGATGTTTGTGAATATCAGTATTTTAATCCGTAATGCTTGCGCTTGAGTCGGTAGCTAGCTGTTAGCTGACTAATTTCGAAGACAACAACTGTCTCAATTACCATTATCCATACTTATATTGATTGGTAGCTGGTAGCTAACTCTAGCTAATTTCGAAGACAACAACTATCTCAATTGCCTTCATCCATACTTACACTGATCGGTAGCTGGTTGTTAGCTAACTCTAGCTAATTTCGAAGACAACAACTTTCTCAATTGCCTTCATCCCATACTTGTATTGATCGGTAGCTGGTTGTTAGCTAACTCTAGCTAATTTTGAAGACAACAACTGTCTCAATTTCCTTCATCCATACTTACATTGATTGGTAGCTGGTTGTTAGCTAACTCTAGCTAATTTCAAAGACAACAACGATGTCAATTTCCTTCATCCATACTTACATTGATTGGTAGCTGGTTGTTAGCTAACTCTAGTTAATTTCGAAGACAACAACTGTCTCAATTTCCTTCATCCATACTTATATCGATCGGTAGCTGGTTGTCAGCTAACTGTAGCTAATTTTGAAGACAACAACTGTCTCAATTTCCTTCATCCATACTTATATCGATCGGTAGCTGGTTGTCAACTAACTGTAGCTAATTTTGAAGACAACAACTGTCTCAGTTTCCTTCATCCATACTTATATTGATTGGTAGCTGGTTGTTAGCTAACTCTAGCTAATTTCTAAGACAACAACTGTCTCAATTGCCTTTATCCATACTTATATCGATCGGTAGCCAGTTGTTAGCTAACTCTAGCTAATTTTGAAGACAACAACTGTCTCAATTGCCTTCATCCATACTTTTAATGATCGGTAGCCGGTTGTTAGCTAACTCTAGCTAATTTTGAAGACAACAACTGTCTCAATTTCCTTCATCCATACTTATATCGATCGGTAGCTGGTTGTCAGCTAACTGTAGCTAATTTCTAAGACAACAACTGTCTAAATTGCCTTCATCCATACTTATAATGATTGGTAGCTGGTTGTTAGCTAACTCTAGCTAATTTCGAAGACAACAACTGTCTCAATTGTCTTCATCCATACTTATATTGATCGGTAGCTGGTTGGTAGCTAACTCTAGCTAATTTCTGCCCAAAGGATCAATAGAGTTCTATCTAATCTAATCTAATCTAATCTAATCTAATCTAATCTAATCTAATCTAATCTAAACATGAGTCAGGGTTCCTACAGGTTTCTAGAAGTTAAATGTAAGACTGTTTAAGACCACTTAGAACAGAATTTAATGCCATTTCACAGCCTTACTGGCAAAAATAGGTGACTCCTAGAATTTAGCAAAATGTCTTTATTACTCCAATGCTTTGACTCCCATCGTTCCATGTCATTTCTCACTGGGGGTTGCAAAGTTAGCGATAATTGGTTCCTAACTTCAATATAAATTGTCAGGTTGGAACGACTAACTTTACTTTCTTCGCAGCTTGGACGTTTAACAGACACACTTTAACGCAATACAAGTTTATGGCAACATATGTTGTTCTGTGCCACGGATGGGTTAATTGCGTTAAAATTTAATCATGATGATGGATTAATCTGCGTTAATGAGTTAATTTTGACAGCTCTAATTGGTTGATTCCTTAATAGTCGTCACCATGGCAGAGCTTTCTATCTCCAGCCTCTCCAGCGGCATGGCCTCCATTACAGCCTGAGTATCCAGGATTACTGATATGAAGAGACCATCTTTATCCAAGCCCCCAGCTGAAGGGATAGAGCACGAATGGGGATGGGGATTGGGATGAGGGGGGGGCGCAATTTTCAGCCTTAAAGACAGTTTCCCCTGTAATTCACTGTGAAGATAGCAATCGGCAGTGTCTCCAGGTATTTACTCACACTTTCGTTTTTTATCAGTGCAGGGCCTCACCATACACTCTCTGACAGTGTTTATCTAAAATGCAATCTTTCTGAACTGTAAAGCGCTGAATTTGTTGCCCCTGACTCAATGAGCGGGGCACCGAGGGTCAAAATCAATAACAACTTACAAGTTACCGTGTGCCTCAGAGTTGGGTGGTGGGGCCTGCAGGGACAGCTGAGGAAATGCTGAGTGTTTGGGAGCGTCCACAGGTGCTCAGGCAGATTCATCTTGTTGCTGCCAGGGCTTGAATCAAACACTGGACAATACTACAAGTTCAGTAACTTCAAGTAACCCTTCACTGGTCTTTTGTGTTGAAATAATAACTAAACCCTAGAGATGTGGCGTCTACAATGAAAGGCCTGTGGAACATGAAAATGATGAATAATACACATGGGAAGAGCCGGACGGTCAGACAATATATCAAACATTCTAAACCAGGGGTCTTAAACATGCAGCCCGGGGGCCAAATGCGACCCGCCAAAGGTTCCAATTCAGCCCATGGGATGAATTTGCAAAGTGCAAAAATTCCACAGTCAAAGCTGTGGAACTCATTTTAGTTCAGGTTCCACATACACTGTAAGACCGAATAAGTTGAGTTTACTTAAAAAAAATTGAGTAAACCGGTTACCTTAAAAAATTTAAGTAATGAGTAATGACAACTTGAGGGTATTAGACATAAATGCTTGATTTGAATGGAATTACTATTTTAAGTACAACACACTAAATGCCAAGTTAATTTAACTTAAAATTTGTTGCAGTGTCAATCGCTTTGTAATATCATTAACTTAATATCATCAGTTCATTGTACACAATTCCAAGCTGGTTTAAATTAAAATCTTCTGCAGTATAAATTGCTTTGTATAACTAGAAGCACTCGGAGAGCGCAGACCTCCGCCAAGGCTGATCAGTGGGCCCCCCCACGCCAAGGAGGTTATGTTTTTGCCAGGGTTTGTTTGTTTGTAACTCAAAAAGTTATGGACAGATTTTGATGAAATTTTCAGGAAATGTTGAAACTGAATCCGTGTATCATTCGTTCATTCGTTTTTCAATTTAAAACCAGCAATCAAAAAAACAAAAAGACCACTCATTTTTTTGTTTTTCATTTTCAAAACCACAATGAAAAACGGATAACGGTTCGTTTTTCCATTTCCCAATTTTGTGCTCAAATGAAAAATGGAAATAACGGAAAATGAACGTTTCATCCGATTTTGCTATTTTCAATATAGTTAAGTTGTCTGACCCGGAAGTAGTCATTCCTAGGGAAAAAATAAACAAACAGAATTTTCCGAATTAACAAGATACTGTAAACTGAAAAAAATTAAATTCGGCTCTGTTTTCCTGAATTAATTAATTCAGAAAAACACAGCCGAATTAATTTTTTTCTGTGAATGCAATACGTTTCCATACGTATCAAAAAACTGCTTATTCCAAAATATTCCTCCAGTCCGGCCATGATTCCGTTTGTTTAAGGGACCAGTTTCATAGAAGCACCAAATTAACGTTGCGAGGAGTTTTGTCGTAGAAGGTATTGTATGACTCCTCCTTGTAACTGGTCCCAAATCGTCCCCTAGTTCATCTCAAAGTTCTAAAATGGTGATGCTTGGTAGACGATACGTCTCAATTATTTTTTCTTCTGTCATTCCAAAAATTTTGACGCAAGTAGAACAGATTGGCTCTCTGCGTTGCCTTTGGTAGTACATATGCTGCCTCCTCGCCACGACAACTGCCAGTTAAATCCTGTGCTAAATACAGATGCAAAATCAGCCACCACAATCAGTTTCTGGTTTGGTTAATCACATTTTGCATGCTTAATAAATAATAATAATGGATTAATAATGGATTAATAAATATTTGCATCTACTCTTTCCAATAATTTTGTGCATTCTGGCAGAAACACCTGTATTTTTTATTCATCAAAGCAAACACGCTAAATGGGTTGCACAAGCTATTTTGCCCATTTAAGAGACGTAACCCTCGGTTTACACGTGCAAACCTTTAGTAAATCTACCCTTAAGAGTGCTGCTATTTATACTGTATATCAGTCAGATCAGTCAAACAGCATAACCGGAAAAATAAGGCAAAGGCAAAGGCAGTAGTAACAGATAAGATCACACTGCTATAAACAATCTGAGTTAAACTGAGATAGGACTGATTAATTAATACACGCAGTAATATGTAAATAAAAGCAGAGATACACAAATAAATAACAGTAAAACAGATTAATTACAAATAAATCATTAATGCAATGTAGACAAGAGTGAAAACAATTACAGACAAACAGGCTTTTTCATTACTACTTTTTCATTTATGCAATAATCGTGTAATCATTTATTTTTATTTGTTTATTTATTTTTAATGATGGCGGCTTATGGTGTTCATACGCTCACAACTACAACTAACAGTCTTTTTAATCTCGGTATTAGAACACAGAAAAAAGGACCGAGTAGTTTAACGACTCAGAAATGTGCCTGCAAAACGCTAATTGTTATGCACGCTGTTTAGATAGCTGTGTTATCTGTACGAAAAGAGTACAGTTATGTGAGAACACTGAAAAACTCAGCTGAAACACACCATGTTACAAAGCAGCATTGGTCGCACAGGAAATGTTTCAGATAAAATTACATAAAATAAAATTTAAAGGAATAAAGGTGGAACAAGTAATATAATCATTAGAAGAGTTACATTTTCAGAAAAAATGAAATATCCCAAGAGTATAGTTGCAATTTTTCAAGAAAAAGTCATTAAGGAAACAAAAATAATACTTAGATTTTGATACAAGGATAAGAGTATTATGAGGAAAAAAAATAATTATGTAAGAAAAAGGTCATAATATGATGAAATTTGTAAGAATTAAAAGCTGAACCAGTGGCAGTAGCTGCTGTTTGTATTGAACAAATACAGTTCTGCTAGCGGAGCCAATAGGATTTGGACTCTTCAGGATTTAGTTGTAATTCTTATATTATAATATTATCTCCTTAAATTTCTCCGAAACCACTTTCTCCTTCTTATTCTGGCCTTAATATTAACTAAAAATTGACTAATAAATAAGTGTTGATGATGTATATATGAATGTGAACACCTATATTCAACAGGCAACATAGAACATATAGGTTTGAAATTTTTACTTATCGCAAAATGAAGAAATGACAAATTAACCCTTACAGAAATACTCTGAAATTCAGAATTTCAACCTTAGTCGGTTATTGGAGGACATAACAAGACTTAAGAACTTTGATGAAACTTTTCCAAATTTCTATCATCATGTAGAAAATCAATGTTGATGAAGTTACCATATTTGGTTCCTTACCCAAAAGTGGCAAAAAAAAAACAAAAACCCAACAACAAAAAAACTAATAATAATAATTTAATTAAAATAAACATCTAAGAAGTATATAAAAAAATGCAAGAAAAACACATGTAAGGACAGGAACATACATTTTAGAAAATTACTCTTTTAACAGTTTTTATTAAAGTTTTCAATGCACACATATAGTCACGAACAATGTTTCTGTAGAAAATAAGAAACATACATTGTTTAAGTGAGGACAACTATAAGGAGAATATGCCCTTTTCCCACCCACCCACCCAACCACCCCTTCTAACCCTCCCAGTTATCCCCCTATTACTACCAAGTTCGAATCTACAAGGAGGACTTAATTCTCTTAATTATGGAAAGATTACAAAAGAGGTGCCCAAAATATGACATAATAATCACAGATAAGAAAATAGAAGGGCAACCACAATAAGAAAGGAGAAAAAAAAAGGAAAAAAAAAAAAAAAGGGAAGACATAAAGGTTTAAAAAATATGAAATTAACAAACAAACAAAAAACAAAACAAAACAAAACAAAACAAAAAACCGGGGGGGGGGGGGGGGGGGGTCTCGCCATTCGGTTATTCTTTATTATTCTTAGAAAATTAGAACATAAGTGCTGATCCAGACCCCTGTCCACATCCACATTATCCCTTTGAACATCCTTCCTTATATTAGTACCATTACTTCATGGTACCTAACAAAGCAGGTACACTCACTGTTCATGCAGAGGTGGACCTTACAGACCCTGTAGACCACATCAGACCTGCGATTGTTGATTCACTATAACTGTTGCTGTTACTGTCTTGTAATGTATGCAGAAATTACCAAAAATATTCATTTGCAGATGAAGATTTAAAGTGTAATAAAGAAAAGAAATGAATTGAAGTTTGTATAATATTGTAAAGAGACGTGGTGTACAACTGTAGTGTGGCCTCGTTTGTTTATGCCACGCTGAGTTTGGTAACTTTTACATTTCAGAAAGACATTTGAGTTTATCCATTTAAAGTCAAAATATAACTCAAACAAGTGGTGCTATGCACAAAAAAAACCTCTCCTCGCACATATTTTGCCAATTGTAAGTGAATGGGAAGATTTTAAAAATTCATAAAAAATTTGAACTTTGACCTAGTGTTCCCAAAATTCAATGTGGTATGAATTCACCCAATAGTTTTGCTGCTACAGACATGTGAAATTTAGCCCATTATAAATAAACAAGGGGAAAAAAAAGATATAAAAAAAAATTCATTAGAAATTTAAACTTTGATCTATTTTTCCCAAAAAGTAATAGGATCCATTCTGGGTCACTGGCAATCTATAAACCCAACTTGGTATGAATTCAACCAATAGTTTTACTGCTACAGACATGTGAAATTTTGCCCATTATAAGTAAATGGGGGTGGGGGGAAATCATTAAAAATTGAAACTTTGAACTACTTTTTCCAAAATTTTATCACATATATTCTGGGTCAGTGGGAATATATAAACCAAATTTGGTATAAATTCACACAATAGTTTTGTTGCTACAGACATGTGAAATTTGACCAATTATAAGTAAATGGGGGGAAAAAAAGATTAAAAATGTATTAAGAATTGAAACTTTGAACTACTTTTTCCAAAATTTTATCGCATATATTCTGGGTCAGTGGGAATCTATAAGCCCAGTTTGGTATGAATTCAACCAATAGTTTTGTTGCTATACACATGTTAAATTTTGCCCATTATAAGTAAATGAAAAAAAAATAAAAAAATAAAAATAAAAATTTGTAAAAAAAATTGAAAGTTTGACCTACTTTCCCCAAAAGGTTATAACATTTATTCTGCATCACCTGCAATCTATAAACCCAATTTGGTATGAATTCAACCAATAGTTTTGCTGCTACAGACATGTGAAATTTTGCCCATTATAAGTAAATGGGGGTGGGGGGAAATCATAAAAAATTGAAACTTTGAACTATTTTTCCAAAATTTTATCACATATATTCTGGGTCAGTGGGAATCTATAAACCCAGTTTGGTATGAATTCAACCAATAGTTTTGTTGCTACAGACATGTGAAATTTTACCAATTATAAGTAAATGAGGTGGGGTGGGGGTGGGGGGGGGGATTAAAAATTTATTAAGAATTGAAACTTTGAACTACTTTTTCCAAAATGTTATGACATATATACTGGGTCACTGGGAATCTATGCACCAAATTTGGTATAAATTCACGCAATAGTTTTGTTGCTACAGACATGTGACATTTTGCCCATTATAAGTCAATGGGGGAAAAAAAAAAATCAGAAAAAAATTTGAACTTTGACCTACTGTACCTACTACGACCTACTACTTTGGATGGGTGGGATTAAAGCTCTAGGAGTGAACGGTTGAATGTACCTGCTAATGGACCCCTTATTTTCCTCTGCATGTTGTAGTGTCATCTGATCTGTCAAGAATACGAGTGGGTTCTGCTTTTTTAATCAGAACCATCAATTCATTCAATTCTGAAATTAAGACAAATTAAGAGATCGGTTTATATTTGTCAAAGTTTTGTCGGTGTCAGTTAATGGGCGTCCTTGGGGATTAAACGAGGGTTGGAAGCTGTTTAAGTCTGCTCGTAGCCTGTGGGATGGCTCGTATATCAGATTTGTTTTGTTTCTTTTCTTATTGTGAACATGGGAGTCATTTCTGATTTGTATGCAAAACAGCCTCGCCTTTGATTTCCTTTTTAAATGGCAGTCTGTTTGGTGGTTTACAACGTTTATAATACTCTACATGGTTCAGTTTGATCCCAAATCTGCTTTGATTTCCCAGGGCCCACTGGAAGTACCTACTGCTCATGCGCTTGGATGATACTGTTGGCATAAAGGTATCACTGTCAACAAAGGGAACAGTAAACATAGTATGTTGGTCAAATGAAGAAAAAACAAACAAAAATAGAAAAGCCGTCCACCAAGGCAGACCCCCCCCAATCACCACCAAAATTAAATTATTTATTCCTTGTGCCAGTATCAACATGTCCTGAAAATTTCATCCAAATTCTCCCATAACTTTTTGAGTTATCTTGCTAACAGTCAAACAAACAAACAAACAAACCCCGATGAAAACATTACCACCTTGGCGGATGTAAAAAAAACAGTACGTCAGACTAATATCTAGTGAATGTGATGATACTGTTTCCATATTTGAACAAGAAATGTCACCCCGTTACTTATTGAGTTACACTGGCTACCCATAGCTGCCCGCATCAAATTCAAATCGTTAATCCTAGTTTACAAAATTCTCAGCGGGTCTGCTCCTACCTACTTAGGTGCACTGATAAAAGCTTATGTTGCCCCACGACCACCCCGCTCATCTGGGGAACGTTGTCTGGTGGTCCCCAGACCTTGTACAAGACAATCCAGGCTCTTTTCATGGGTGGAACGTTCTACCGAGTACTACGAGAATAGAGGCGTCCCTGCCTATCTTCAAGAAGCTCCTGAAGACCCAGCTCTTCCGAGAGCACCCCCTGTCCTAGCACTTTCAAACATTCCATTTTAAATATTTTAATAAGGTTTTTTCCCAGGATTATCACAGATTTTCCCAGGATTATCTCTGGACCTGCTGCGGTGGTCCTGCCTCTCTCCTGCCTTCATCGTCATCACTCACTTATCCTCAACTGCCTCCATGTGTCTCCCCCTACTCCCCCAGTCTCTATCTCTATCACGCTTTCTTTTTCTCTTCCTTTACCCTCTCTCTTTAACCCCAACTGGTCAAGGCAGACGTCCATCCTCCAGGAGTCTGGGTCTGCTCCAGGTTTCTGCTGTTAAAGGGAAGTTTTTCCTCGCCACTGTCACCACTCACAAGTGTTTGCTCCTGGAGGATTCTGTTGGGTTTCTGTAAATTGGCTTAGAGTCTGGTTTTGACCAACTCTATATATAAAGTGTCATGCGATAACTTTTTTTTTGTGATCTGGTGCTATATAAATAAAATTTGATTGATTGAGTGATTTGATTGGTTTTCCCTGTAAGTCGCTTTGGAAAAAAGTGTCTGCCAAAAGCATAAACAAACATAAACATAAGAAATGGAGATAATGACACCATTGCATAGAAATATCCAATCCGGACTGTCAAATTACACGGTTCATGGTTCAATAGTGACATTCCTTTAAGCATGCAAAAGGAAAACTACTTCAAGGGTTCAAGCAAATCCACTCTTCTTCTGCACCAGGAAATTGGCCCATGTAATGCTGCTTAAGACTAAGACTGGTGGGCTTAGGGATACTCTAAAAGGACAAGTCATGTTAATCATTGCCTGTGATTAACCTTCTTTTCGAGCTAACCCACATCTGATTGAGAGGGCAGGTTTTGCAGATCATGCGGTTGAGGAAATCAGCCCAATAGAGGAAATCAATAAACCTAAAGACAAGAAAGAAAGGAGAACTTCCCTGATCACCTTAGTGGCAGATAGTCCTTTGCACCAAAGTAAAATGAACCTCTTACTCTTTTTAAGCTCTGATAAGCCACATATTTTACCCCAGCAGGTCACTAAGGAGTCCCGTTTTAAAGCAGTTTAGATTGATTCAAATGTGATATTCCGAACCGCAACTAAAGGTGGATATTTTTTCTTTTCTGTCCATGTTCTTCAAGGTCAGCACCACAGCAGTAATGTATGAAACTGAATGTCTTGAATGGATTATTATGTCTAAAAATAGATTTTTTTGTTATGCAGTACTAAAGCAGGTGGATCCAGTTGGCAGATTTACAAGTAAAGTCTGATAGTCAGCTCATATGTACGGTCTGTTAAAAAAAAAAAAAAAATCTTCAACAATGATGTTAATTGCTATAGACAGCCCTAAGTGACCTGGGGCCTCATGAATAAAGGATGCGTACTCCCAAAAACGTGGCGTACGCTCTTTTCCACGCTCACGTTCAGATGTATAAAGAGTGAAATGACCGTGGAAATGTGCGATCCTCCACGCCAACTTCATGGCTAGTGCTGTTGAACCATTGGCGACATGTAGGCTACGTTCAGACAGCAGATTTTAATGCACAATTCAGGTTTTTTTTTTTTTTTTTTTTTTTTTTTTTTGTGAAATCTGATTTATCAGTTGTCAGTATGAACCGAATGTGACCCTGAAGCGACCTGCACGCGCAAAAGAGGTCCTGACGTAATGAATGACCATGCAGCACGCACTATGTCAGGGATGAGCCCTATCAGCCTGCCCGCGGGCTGAAAAAATTATATTAATATTCATCTACTATAAAATATAATAAATCAGGACAATGAATGTTTTTTTCAACTTTTGCTCAAAGTTTAGACCCTAATGTTAATAAAAGTACATCAAAAGTGTATTTTAGTGCAAACTTTAATGTTCAAACATGATTTTTTAATCTTTGTGGGGTGAAATATATGCTATTAAAAATCTCCGACACGAACAATTAATTTATGCATATCATCGTCAATCCAGCTGAAAAAAAAAACAGGCAAGGATGAAAAATTCTAATTTCTCTTTTAGTTTGTTACAGTTTACTCAGGTATAGTAATAGATACAATATTTTAGACAATGGGAATAGATTCTGTGAGGTCTCTAAATGTCCATAGACACCAAGAACATTCATATGAACCTTATTATTGTGAAGTAATTTGTTAAGGCTTAGTATTTTTTTTGATTCTGTAATGGGCTGTGTCATTTGTTGTTCTGCTGTATTTTTGTAGTTTTTCTGTTCTCTTCCTTGTGTGTGAGTGTGTTCTGTTTTTTCCCTCCAACAGATAGCAGCTGATTGAGGATGAGCTGCAGGAGTGGTATTGGTGTGCTGGCTGCTTCTGATTGGTGCTTTGGAGTTGAGCCGGGAAATTTAAAGGCCGGATCTTCATTCCTTCAGAAGAGACTCCTCTCACTTCATCTCCCATTCTGTGCAGACCAGCCATTTGTATTTTTTTGTTAGCACTTTGTCAAACCAATGATACAAGGAGGGAATCTTTTTCTTTAAGTTTTGTTTGGTAAGACTGATGTATTTTGGTTTCCTTAGTTTATTTCTGTAGAACATTATGATTCCCTTACCTGATTTAATTTTTCTTTTTTTGTAAATAAATATCTCGTACTGCAGTTCCGTGGTTGCTGGTCGTTTTGTTAATTTGCTCCTGTTTGTTAAGGGACATGGAGGGAGGGGAGTCTCATGTCATGTTGTGTCTCGGCAACCCCTAGACCGAGTGTAACAAATTCTTCATTTTCTTTGGGTATGTCTTTTTAGGCGTTTTTCCCCTGAAAATATGGTCAGGGTTTAACAGGTTAAACTCATTTTAGTTCAGGGGCCACATTCAATCCAATTTGATCTCAAGTGGGCCAGACCAGTAAAATAATAACAGTGAAAAAAGTAAAATTCTATTATGATCAGGTTTAGATCTACAAAGTTTCCTTAAAAATCTGAATAACATGAACAACTTGTATTGTCTTAAGAAAAACAAGTGCAATTTTAACAATATTATACCTCGGTTTATCAGTTTATTATTTACACATGCGCATTACAATCACACAAAACAATTAGTAACAGGCAGAATATTGGTAATATTGCATTTGCGTTTGTTCATATTTGTTCAGGTTATTCACATTTTTTGTAAACGTATAGTTTTGTATGTAAACATTTTCATGTAATTTTATATTTTTACACCAAAAAACAAAGAGAAAATTTGGGGTTGTCATTATTCATAGGTTATTATGATAATATTTTATTGGTCTGACCCACTTGAAATGTAATTGGACTGTATGTGTCTGAATGTGGAACCTGAATTAAAGTGACTTTGACACCACTGAATCTTAATATCTTCAGTGTAATATTTGCAATTTTTCACAAATTCATCCTGCGGGCTGAATTTGACCCTTTGACGGGCCGGATTTGGCCCCCGGGCCGCATGTTTGACACCTGTGCACTATGTTTATGGAAGTAAATATGGAGGCATCTCATATCAGCATGTGTGTGGCACTGATAAAGTTTCTCTACAACCGAAGTCAGCACAATTACAGTCAAATAATTTTAAGTAGAAGATTAAAAAAGTGGAGATCCAGGTTTTTTGCTCTGGCTTTTTGTGGTGCGATGGCTGCTACATCTGTACAATGGAGTATTTGAATGCGGAGTGGGATATGTTAGCGGCTTCACTCACACAGACTTCATTCACAATGTTCGTATGACAAGAAGAACGTTTGAATATATCTGTGACCGCCTCTCTGTAACACTCTCACGACACGACACTCATCTCTGTCGACCTATATCTGTTCGTAAATGTGTTGCAGTTGAGCAGTACTGGCATTTCAATGACGTAAAGGTTGGATAAATGCGACCTGGCCGTTCAGATGGATGTCGCATTGCAAAGTATCTGATATGTGTCGGATTTAGGACCACATATGAAACTGGCCTGGGTCGGATTTGAAAAAATCTGATTTGTGCCGTTCAACTGTCTTTAACAGGTCAAATAGCAGCAAAAAATCGGATTTGGGCCACATTTGGCTGCAGTCTGAACATAGCTTTAGAGGTGATACAGGGAAACTGTTAATAAAGTGGAAAAAAGAATTCCTCTGAGTGATGTGCACATCAGCGATAAACAGATGAATAATAAACACACCGGCATGCCATCCTACTGCCAGAGCAGCACCCCCCACCCCCTCACCCCCACCAGACCAACCCTGGACCCATCAATGCAAATCCTGCCCGGGAGGACATTAAACCCAGCAAAATATGATTTCAACCATATAAAGAGACAAGGACACAACACTCACTTGTTGATAAATGCATTTAATTTAGTGTTAATGTCTGCGAGAACATTCATAAGTCAGTCCACTGATGGCGCCCACTGCCTTCACCATGTCCTCTTGTGACTCGGGTGAGTACACCGTTGGTCGGACAGGCATCAGCAGCTGGCTGTTAGGCGGACCGGAGCAAGGTTATTATCGTTAACGAAAACTAACGAAATGACAAAAACTAGAATTGAAAAATTTTCTTTGTTAACTGAAATAAATTAAAAACTATAATTAAAAGAAAAAAATGTTAACTAACTAAAACTCTCACAGTAGGTTGTAATCAGGTGAAAAAACAAAGCTATTTCCAAAGTGTAAGTTTTAATACTGCATAACTGCTGCAGTCGACTGATTTTTTTTCTTTTTTTTCCATGATTCTTCACAGTGCTGAATTAGACTTTGGAAAGGTAATTCTACACCTTTATCTGCTGAAGAAAGAACGTTCCAGGAAACAAGTGGTTAATCTATGCAAACATTTCAATCACTTTATTTGTATAGCAACACCATAGTAAACTGTGTGCTTTTACAGTCAAACACAGAATGCATTAAACTAATGAAAAACAAAATGACCTTTCAGCCAGTATCATTCCACACACAACCACAAATACGCACACATCCATATACTTTACACACAGAGACACTAACAAGCAAATGCTTGGGAGAAAAAAAATGCTCTGAACAAGCTTTTAGTGCAGAAGATGCAGTAGCAGAAGATCTCAGGTCACTAAGCAGTTGTTTCCTTCTGGCTAAATGTACATTTTCTTAATTTAATTTTAATTCTAGGTACATTCAAGAGACATTTGCCTGATGATCTGAGACATCTAATTGAACCAGAGCCCAGTGAGCAGGTCAGAAACAAACTGAGGAGTGGACTCCCAAGTAGTGTTTTTAAGGCAGTTCAAAAATGTGCCGGAAGCCAGTGAGGTGTTTTCAGAACTGGGGTGATGGATAGAAAAATTCTGTGATATACACTGAGACAAAAGACGGAGTCACTGGATTCTGGAATCAGAAGATTTTACTTGCAAGGAGTCAAGTACATACAGTGAGATGCAGCAGTTGACTGACTAACAACAGGAAGTGTAAGATCTTATGAAAGAACATGAATATTACAATCATTGGGCCAACTGTACAAATATTATGATGTTGATCAGGTTCACCATTGGCTTAGGTGTTCAAAACACGGTGATGCATGGGTTCAGTGACCGCGTTTGTATTCTTCCTCCACCTGCCCCATGGCCTGATCTCCTCAAGGGCAGCAACCCGCTCTGGTCCCAAACTGGATGGACAACAAGTATGCTTTGGTCCCAAACTAGAACAAAACAAACAGATAGCAAAGAACTGGTAGACATATCCTGAGTGGATATGTCCGGGCGTTCTTGCAAAATGTCATCATAACCCATCCATGACTCGTGCTCTGGACACCTGGTATTTACAGAAGATAGTCTAATATTATATTTTTCTAACAGTGATGCTTTCAATTGTCATAGTTCCAGGTAGCACTTTGGCTGCAGCTATCTGGATGAGCCACAGCGTATCTACTGTGTTCTTTGGAAGTCCTGTAAAAAGAACGTGATCTCATCTGTTGGAAGTGAATGCATGGACCAGAGTCACACTGCACTGCATTCACAGATTAGTAGAAGGTGAAATGAATAACATCCAGATTTCTGACATGCTCAGTGTGTCTTTGGGCAGGAGGTGAAAACCTGGAGACAATCACCAGCCTCTGATGTTTTTGGCCAACATAGGAGAATATCATTTTGTCATTGAATAGTTGTAAACAGATTTTTAGTAATTAACAATATGTGACACATTGGACTTGTCTGAGGAGAATGACATTGAGCACAGGTGTCAAAGATGTGGCCCGGGGGCCAAATCCGGCCCGCCAAAAGGTCAGATCTGGCCCGCTGGATGAATTTATGAAATGCAAAAATTACACTGAAGAACAATCAGTAGTGTCAAAATTATTTCAATTTGGGTTCCACATACAGACACATATAATGTCAAGTGGGTCAATTCAGTAAAATACTTTTGTAGTAACCTATAAATAATGACAACTGCAAATTTTCTCACTGTTTTAGTGTAAAAAAAAAAAAAAAAAAAAAAATTACATGAAAATGTTTATGTCAACAAACTTATAACCTGAATAACCTGAATAAATATGTACAATCTGAAATGTCTTAAGAGATTTAAGTGCAATTTTACCAATATTCTGCCTGTTAGTGAATATTTTGTGTTTTTGTAATTGTAAAGTAAGTTGTAACGCACATGTGTAAATGATAAACTGAGGCAGAATATTGGTAAAATTGCACGTGTTTTTCTTAAGATGTTTGAAGTTGTCCATGTTATTCAGATTTTTAAGGAAACCTTATAGATGTAAACATTGACATCATTTAATTTTACTTTTGTCACCGTTATTATTTTAGTGATCCGGCCCACTTGAGATGTTATTGGGGTGAATGTGGCCCCAGAACTAAAATGAGTTTGACACCCCTGACATAGAGGGTTGTGTGTTGACAACATGGAACTGGCGGAATTTGTTCATTTATTGTTTAGTGGGCCAAGGCTGGACCCTTGTGGGATACCACAATTAAGTCTGAAAATGGCAGATTTGACTTTCCTTCTTTATTTTTACTTTTATTAAGAGGGAAAAAAAGATCCAGTTACTCTGCCAACAGCCACTTAACCCTTTGTTGGGCAAGTGACTATTTTTGGTAATTTCCACAAACATTTAATACAGGGCCAATCCCGTGCCTCACTTGAGGTCAAGAAGCATGTTGGTTTTTATAACACTACACAGTGACTCAGAGAGATTTTATAAAAGCTGTAAATAGTAAATATAAGTGATTTTTTTTTTTTTTTTTTTTAAATCAGTTTATGACATTATAACAGTTGGTTTATTGGATGTGTTTACTTTTTAGGCAACTGCTGCTCAGATGTTTTATGGCATAAGGAGGAAGACTTTTGTCCAGTAACACACAAAAGTTTTCATTTTTAATTTTGGAGTATTTCAATGAGTGCCCTATAAATGGTTAAGTACTGTGAGGTGCTTTAAAGCCTGGCTAGTTATGGAGAATCGGGTATTTTTGCATATGTTTAAAACAACTTTATTCCTTTTACTACTAAGTAAGTAATTGACTCTTAGTTTCTAATGATGAATTGATCAAAATTTCAGTCATGGAGTGACAACAGAATAATTTAGAGAAGTTGTGAAAACACCAGACCATAAGAATTTAACTAGTTATGCAAGGCAGAGTGTTTCACAAAAATGACCACCGTTGCAAAATCATTTGCGATTTATATGCATTTAAATGGGCAGGTTCTGCATGTAACGTGAGTGGACACGATGGGTTACACACAAAACCTGGAATGAGACTGAGATTCATGAAAAACCTGCATGTCTGGATTAGAAAATCCACTAGGATCAACAAATTTAACACAGTGTCTTTATTTATAGTGCTATATAAGACCATTTCAAGCCATGTTTTCCAGATAAAATGCACTGACACCTAGGTAGCGTTTCCTGCCCTAATTTTGGTCCTATTTTTGGCCCCAGTATCTTATTAAAAATTCCTAAATTTTGCGATGTCTCAGAGCAAGAGTATAATTTTTTTTGCATTTATTGGAGGTCATCATTAGGTACATCCTGATGGGAAATATGTCTGAATTTCTCTTTTATTATTGGGTCTAAAAAGTGCCAGATACCAAAATGTACCCAGTTTTATAAAAGCACCCATTTGTTATTTTGAGGTAAATGTTAATATGTAGAATTATGTTTGATGACAGCATTGTTAAGTTTTTAATAGATTAAATTATTTAAAAAAAATAATAATAAAATAAAAAAAAACTAACCAACTAACTAACTAACTAACTAACTAACTAACTATATATATATATATATATATATATATATATATATATATATATATATATATATATATACACACACAAACTAAAATTCCTATCTGTCCTAGTAGGATTACAAATCCTACTAGGACAGATTGAAATTTTAGTTTGTCCTAGGACAAACTGAAATCCTACAAGAAATTAGGATCTGAAGATTGGAATTCCAATCTGTCCTAGGAGAATTTACAATCCTACTAGGACAGATTGTAATTCTATTTTGGAAGTGGGATCTGAAGATTGGAATTTTGGAATTTCAGTCTGTCCTACGATTTCGCCATCACCATTCCAGCTGAATTATTTTCATATCTTAGATACAGTATATGGCCCTTAGGTCAATACACATTGTAACCAGGATGCCAGCTGTCCTATCTGGTCCAACCTTATTCAATGGCCGTTTGTAACTGTCATTGGTATGTAAATGAGACACATTTGTATTCAGAAATCGGTAGAATTTGAAAAACGTACCTGTAAACAACCCGTTGCCATGGCAACATACAATTTTATTATTATCTAATTGTTGCCAAGCCATTCAGAAAATGTACGATGTTAAAGTTGGCATTGGCATTTTGCTGCCCCCTGGTCTAGATGGTAGGGTTAAAAGTAAAAGAAACAACAATATTCTTACAAACCATGATTTTATTCAGAATTTACACAGACTTTATATCTAATATTCTATAGCTAAGCTTCAAAGACTTTTTCTAAGACTTAAATGTGCTGCATACTACTCACTAGTTAAGTGACAATAACTTTAGTCTATAGTACTAACTTCAAAATTTCAAACATGTAATACTATAGAGGTTTTGTCAGTTATTTTTCTAATACTTAAATGTGCTACATACTTCTCAATAGTGACACTAATGTTAGTCTACAGCTAACTTCAAAATTTCAAACAAGTAATACTACAAAGGTTTTTCCTTACACTGATATAGATATGAAAGATATGAAAATAATTCAGCTGGAATAGTGATGGCGAAATTGTATGCTTACCTATGCTGAAATTGACTGGAATTTTGGCTGTGAAATGATTCAGTCTATTTTCCATTCATTTTGATATAATCTGACATTCTCCTAATAGAATTCGAGATTGTCCTGACAGAATTCTTATATTTTTGCCGTATTTTTCCAATCTTCCGATCCCACTTCCAAATAGAATTACAGTCTGTCCTAGTAGGATTGCAAATTCTCCTAGGACAGATTGGAATTCCAATCTGTCCTAGTAGGATTAGGAATCCTACTGGATTTCAATCTCTACTGTGACATATATATATATATATATATATATATATATATATATATATATATATATATATATATATATATATATATATATATATAATATTTTCTAGTCTATGTTTAGTCTCTCAGACAGAACTGTGCAGTATATGGGAAGAGCATAAAGAGGAGTGAGCTGTGTCGTTTTATTTTTGTCTTGTACTGTATATGCTGTGTGATAGTATTAGAATTAGGGTTACTATGTGGGATTTGATTGACAGTTCACCTGCTGAGTCAGACTTTCATTTTCTCTTCACTTTTTTTTTGTTCAGTACAAAATTCTTTGATGGTGTTCTTAGTAGGGATGGGAAAATTATCTGATACGCATCGATACGCTGACACGCGTGTGCATGATCCGAGTGCACGGGTAGAGAAGCTGCAAGTGAATGAAAAGTTTGGAATGATATCGCAATGCATTGGTTATTGAATGTTTGTATCGATAAAATTTGATCTGTTCAATGGAATATATTTTTTCTTGCATGTAGAAGTGTTACTATTTATTTGAGTAAAGTTTTTCTTTTCTTCAGACCCACGTTAACATGTGCCGTGGATTTGCGGATGTGTACACTGTACACTAACAGTCTGAGCTCTGTGGATGGACTGTGGCACAACCACCACGGATGAATACTGTAACGTCTGTATCTGAATCTGACAGACATAGAAGGAAGGGGACCACATGTGGTTTCTGAACGGGTACTTTTTACTATATCAACTGTACTGAATACTGCTGTACATACTGGAGATACTTCCTTAAACAGTGTCATACATATCTAACAGTACATCCCAGAATACCTTGCGCAGGTGTCTCTTAAAGTGACAGAACCTTTTTCTGTTTTACCGACATTACAAATACATTAAATTACAAATTGATTCAGTGAGGGAGCAAGAAGTTGAGTGTGAGAAACATGCAGAGAAACAACTTTGGAAACCAAGTCCGAACTTTTTCACCTGACCGAATGTGAGGCACGAGTTCTGAAACTGAACTAAACACACTTTGTAAAAAGTCATGGTCTTATTTGATAAATAAATAATCAAGCTCACTGAATTGCAATGCATATATTTATTTATTTATTTATTTATATATCAATCTTTATTAATATAGCACTTTTCATACATTAAGGATGTAGCACCAAGTGCTTTACATATAAGTTTAAAAATCAGTGCCCCCACCCACCCACCCACACACACACACACACACACACACACACACACACACACACACACACACATATGCCCACAAGCACACACATACTTAAAAAGACTAACTGAGCACGAGAGGACCAAAAAGTAAAAGTAAAAGAGGAGGCGCTGTCTCAGGAAGCCATCCACACCAGGAGGCAGCCGCCGACCCTGGCAACCAGGCGCCAGCGACACAGCGCCGCATCCCATCCAGTGGGAGAGGGCCAACTGCCACTGCATCGCAGCGGCAGGGACCCCCACCCACCAGAAAGGAGCAGACTCCAGTGAAAGAAGGCGCCACAGCCACCAGAGTCCACAGCCCCCCCACCCGGCACGAAGGGCACCCTCTGATGAAACACTGGAGAATATAGATAAGATACATTAAAAAGATATAAAAGAACTGATTAAAAGAATCTAAATGTAAGACATATATAAATATAATATAAATATTAAACATTAAAATAATAAAACAGAAGCATTGGTTAAAAGAATCTTAAGATATATGTATAAAAATATAACTATAAAACCTTAGAGTGGATAAAACAGAGGCATTAGTTCAAAGCCAAATTAAAGAGGTGGGTCTTGAGCCTGGTTTTAAGGATACATATATATATATATATATATATATATATATATATATATATATATATATATATATATATATATATATATATATATATATATATATATGTATATGTAAGGGTAGAGACTGCGATCTGGTAGGATCGGCGATTCTACCAGTAGAGACTCTGATCGTAGTCTCTACTGGTAGAAACTCTGATCCTGCCAGTAGAAGGGTTAGGGTTAGGGTTCGGATCGGAGTTTCTACCAGTAGAGACTCTGATCGGAGTTTCTACTGGTAGAATCGCCGAGCCTACCAGATCGCAGTCTCTACCCTGACATATATATACATATATATATATATATATATATATATATATATATATATATATATATATATATATATATATATATATATATATATATTTTTTATATTATTATTTTTTTTACCATAATGAATGTATTCAATCAGAATGTGCCTAATTGCTCTGTATCGTGAGATTTGGGTGTGAATTGCATCGCATCGTGAGATGCCATACACGTATCTTTAATATATTGGATCGGAGATGCTGTATTGAGATGCGTATCTAATCGGCCTTACAACTAAGATTCCCAACCCTAGTTCTTGGTGTAATGTTTAAGCCCTAACTACAGTTGGATCTGACTCAGCAGGTGAACTGTCAATCAAATCCTGTTTAACCCTGTTTGGTTATTAATTCATATTCTCATACATGATGTTGTTTTATCTCACTCCTTCATTTTTGCATTAATTTGACAGCATCATGTTATCCCTGCCCTCTTTACTCTGATTCACTCAGTTTATTCAAAGTGTCATGTTTTCGCGTTTGCTATACATATGTCTTTTACTGTGTTGTTTTCTGTTTTAGCGTCTTTGCTTGCATCTTGTGTCCTGCTGTTGTGCCCTTCTGCTTTGTCTGTCAAGCACTTTGTAAACTTTGTTTTTAAAGGTGCAATATAAGTAAAATATTTATTGATTTATTGATTTATTTAAATGAACCCAGTTTCATAGAATCACCCATATATGCATAGTATCATGTTGTTTTGACAATGTACCATTAAGCTACTTCCTGGTTCACATTTGGACAGATCCCAGAACCCACCAGGCACCATGCTAACTCAGATCCTTCACACATTTCTGAGCGCTTAAGTACTCGTGAATGACATGCAGCACATTCATCTGAGGCCATCTGATGAGATTATCAGTGCAGATAACAGATAATCAATCCTACATGTCTTTAAATGTTCAGTAGCAGGGACTAGTTAAACAAAGGTGGCATACTCATGACACGGATCACTTCTCCTGACAATATCTGATTCACAATGCATTCGTGTTTGCTTGTAATCAAGATCATTATTTTTTAGTCCCGCGGTTTCACGTCTAATTATTCCACGTGGATGTCAGTTCTAAGCTGAAGATGGTACCATCGCTGCACGTTTATGGTCTTTATGCAGCGCAGCAGCGAGAGGCCGATGTGCAACGGTGATGATCATTATCGTTTGGAGTCGTAGTGATTAATAGCTTTTAATCAGGCCATCAAACACCACACCTGCTCGCATGATTCCTTCATCATTTGATGCAGATGTGTTGCTTATCATGCAGCGCTCCACCTTTCTGCACTCCCACCCTGTTATCCTGAACCTCTCTGTTAGCCTCTGCCATCAGGAGTGTTTTCTCTCACATCTCCCCCTCTGGTCTCATCAGAGCTCAGCAAACACACACCATTAGGACGATCAATACCACTCTGGAGCACTGCTCTATCATATCATGACCTAATTTCATGCACTTTAAGCAAACAGGAGGTAGAGGAATATGGTAGATAGATAATGCAACGTTTCCACCACAGAAAAGGAAACGGAATATTGCATAATTCCATTAGTGTACATGAATATTAATTGCATACACTGTGTACAGTATGGAGTTAGAAAACATGCACATAATTGTAGATGTACTTGATATACACTGGATATAATAGAAAGTGGAATAATATTTATGTAATATTGACACTCATTCACTTTAATGCGCTGCTGTTCCATCATAAATATAGTTTTTCATTAACCAATTAGCAACTTAGCACAGTCATTTTGACATTAAAATGTATAAAAGTACCATATATTAATTGTCCTAGAAGACCTTGGTTTGTGGATTAACCCTTTCATGTATGAATTATGAGAACCTTAATCAAGATTTTTTTCCTAAGTGTTTTTATTCCTCTTTAGGCATGAAAAAGACAATGCAATTGAAAATTTTCTTATGAACCTATTTTTTTCCACTCAGCTGGACACCATGCATTTAATTTTTGAAGCAAAGAAATATATATTTACTGATATACTGTGTGAAAACTATGAAATACAAACACTTTTAATGCTGCTAATCTGATGTTTTCTCACATTTTAACATACTCTGACACTAGTCAGTACTCACTTCATGGAGATAATGTGCAAAAAAACAACAACTGTTAATTACAGTCTAATAAGAATAACAAGCAACCGATTTACACTGAAACATGTTACTGAAGATAAGGTTTATCAAGAACAGTAAAGTTACAGTAATGGTATGAATTGCAGTATATTATGGGATGGTGCATAAGCGTCCACTGTTTTGGCTGATAAGGAACTAAAACAACAAAACTCATAAATATACAAGAGAACAGCTGCAGAATAGATGTCCACTTTTTATTATTATTTTTATTTTGTGTAATTTTTTTATTAAAATAATAATAATAATAATAATAATAATACATACATACATACATACATACATACATACATACATAAACAAATAAAAAATAAATAAAAAAAATAAAAAATAAAAAATAGCTGTCCACTGTAGTGACCACTATGTATGAAACGGTTAATCCAATTAAGACCCATTTCTGCTTTTGTGGCAATTCCCAAATTAATTTTTAATCTTTCTTAACCAATTCATCACTATTTATTACAATATTATGCTTTATATTTAGCATTTTTCCACTGTAAATCATGTATTTTCCTATATTTCTATTTAGATGTTCATGAAAACTCCGAGTAAATTCTATTGTATTCTATTGTAACTATTGTATGAAAACAGAAGAAAAAGTGGTCGTTTTCGGCAAATATATCAATAACTGAAGCTAATCCAAGTGTTTGTTTGTTTATTTGTTTATTTTGAATATAACATTAAAACCAAAGAAGCAAAGAGGAGGAATGGGCAAAAAAAAAAAAAAAAACCTGGAAAAACATTCGGGACAGATATGTAAAGGCAAAAAAGACCACCAAAGGGAGAAGTGGAGACCCAGGGGGGAACCCAAACGTCCCATGGATTCTGAGAGTTTAGCTGGCTCTGGAATTTTATTAAACACAGGGAAACAAACCCAAATTTCCCTCCGGATAAGGTAAGTTTATTGATAACTATGTGAAAACAGAAAACGAACTGATGAAATGCAGCTATTCTGAGAGTCGCCATGTTTGGTTTGTTACGGCAATTTTCTTCTTCTCTACTTTTTTTTACTGTGATAGACGTGCGTTTGTGGCACACTGCCCCCTGCAGTTTGGGAATAGACGCCAACCGGAGTATAAAAGCACTACGCGTACTCTCATGCCGACTCCTCGCGTCTATTTTCTGCATGTCACATTCATGCGGCAAACATTAGGATACAGGTGTCAAACATGCG
Source organism: Sphaeramia orbicularis (assembly GCF_902148855.1). Lineage (NCBI taxonomy): Eukaryota > Metazoa > Chordata > Actinopteri > Kurtiformes > Apogonidae > Sphaeramia > Sphaeramia orbicularis. The sequence continues at coordinate 18,891,164 of NC_043975.1, forward strand.
GCCCGGGGGCCAAATCCGGCCCGCCAAAGGGTCCAGTCCGGCCCCTGGGATGAATTTGTGAAATGCAAAAATGACACTGAAGATATTAACAATCCTTTTAGTTCAGGTTCCACATTCAGACCAGTTCAATCTCATAATAACCTATAAATACTAACAACTCAAATTTTTGTCTTTGTAAATGTAAATACAACCTGAAATGTCTATAATATTCTGCCTGTTACTAAATATTTTGTGTATCTGTAGATCCACTGGGACCTGTAAGTTATAATGTACATGTGTAAATGATAAACTAAAGCATAATAATGTTAAACTTACAATTTTTTTTAAATCAGTTTTTTCATGTTATTCATGTTGTTTGAAAGGATAGTTTGTCGATATAAACATTTTCATCATATATTTTTACTTTTTTCACTGTAAAACATTGAGAAAAGTTTGGAATTGACACTATTTACACATTATTATGTTATTATTTTACTGGTTGGGTCCACTTCGGATCAAATTTAGCTGAATGTGGCCCCTGAACTAAAATGAGTTTGACACCCCTGCATTAGGAGGTTAAAGGCGGCCTTACACTGTGCGAGTTTATAGACGATTTCTCACTCGTGCAACTATTTCTGGGATCGGGCCAGATGTGCCTCTAATCGTGTGTCGTGCTTCGTGCAGTGTACATGGGGTGAGGAGAAGCGATTAACACCTCACGACCACCTCACGACCAGCAATCGTGTATTCGCGAGGAAAACGGAGCTGTTTGAAATCCTGCTCGCTCCTCATGAGTGTATTGTACTGTCAAAGCAGTGCCACGAGCCCATGTACCTCAAATTCTCACACTGTGTATGCGCGAACACAAACACGTACAGTTGCGTACAAGCTAACAGTAGCTGGCTATGGGCCTAGTGCAGTTTAGCTTTTGCAGCTTACCTCTAGTTCCTGCTGTAGGACTGACAGCCCATACTGTCCACGTCTGGCCAACCAATTCCTGCACCGAACACATTGTTGTCTTTTCTTCTTTTTTGATTCCCTGCAGATAATGGCACATATTACCAAAGCAGCTCGTTGGTTTTTGTTTAGCACTACCATTTCGTGGCTCAAGCCAATACACAATCATTTATGCACTTTTATGGATTCCTTGGTATTTTAACGTTGTATTTCCGGATACAACACTCGAATGTGTGGTGCGTCCTGTGGTGTATGGTCCTACAGTGTGAACAGTCAGGTCGCATCCGAGCGTCGGTCTGTACAGTGTGAGAACATGAATCGTGAGCCTGACTGTACGACTGATTCGGACAGTTTGAGATGGAGCTGCGTGCAACGATCGAAATAATCGCACAGTGTATGGCCGCCTTAAGACACTCTTTGACAACATGGCATTTAATGTTGCACCACTAACCCTGATAGCGTTTCACACCCTGAACCATCCTAAAATGTGTTTTTGAGCACAAACAAACCAAACCCAGACCTGGCTGTTAGGTGTTAGGTCTGCAGTCTGAAAGTCTGAACCAACAAGTTAGGTGTGAAAGTGTTTTATTTTTCTTTCTTTTTTTCCACTTTGGTTTTGGAGGAAATGTTTGCAGAGTCTCTACAGCCAGAACTTTAATGAGCTCATGTACAAGACACTATTGTGACACTACATCCATGCATTTTTTTTTTTTTTTGTCCCGATCATCTGTTATTCTTGGGGTAACATCAGGATATTTTTTTGTGACTGTTCAGACACATCAGTGAAGACCATCAGCAGACGACATTAGTTAATTCCTATGTGTCTCTTTTATTTGCTCTTTTTTTTTTCCCATTTATTTGCTCTGTTTGGTAAACAATGACTAGTGTCTGGTTGCCCTGCATGAGGCAAATCAGCTCTCATCTAGTGTAATAAAAAGTGACATAAATAAATTTAGCCTGAAAGGTTTCCTTTCTCATGATTAAGAACCTCACAGGATGCAGTGTGAATCCTGATTCCAATAAATTTGCTTTCCATATGCAAACCAGCCGCAAAACAAACTCATCAATTTCACATCAGCTTTCATTTAGCTTAATGGCCAGCCATTAACAAAACCAATCGTTTTCCCTCGCTGTGTTTCTTTGAGTTTTCAAAGAACATGTGATCTTATTTACACACATACACACACTCACACATTCTGTGACTTTACTTACCAAGCAGCTCTGTATTTGTTGTGGCACCAGATGGTTGAGATTGTTACCAGCACTTACTCTGGGGTGAGAAGCATGAGGAATTTATTGCACATGTCTCCGAGTTTGCTACAATACATTTTAATGCATTTAAATAATGTTGCATCTGAGGTGGTGCACTGAACAGCCATGCAAAAAAAGCATGAATAAATGCATTTTTTTTTATGCAATCTTAAAGACATAACGGTTGTGCTCCTGATGGAATAGCCTGTAAGAAGCAGGATTGCTCTTTGCTGAAATTGCTTGTACTGTAGTAGGATGCAAAGGAGAAGACTGTGCTGTGTGAAATCAATCATTGTTGTTTTTGTTTGTTTGTCTTTTTCCTTCGCAGATGATTTTATTGCGTGTTGCTTTTATTGGACAATATAACTATAGAAGATTGACAGAAAATACAGTCAGAGAGTGGGGGAGGGATGCCGTAGAGCAATCTTTTTTTTTTTTTTTTTTTCTGTTTTCAGATGTGTATAACACCACAAACCATCTACAGAGAATTATTGTGTCATATGTATCTCACAGTTATGTTTCCATAAATCAGTATGGAGTACGAGCGATAAAATGATGCTGTCCTTCCTGCAGGTAAAAATGAAAGTAAATAAGATTTGCAATTTTTAGATGTAAACTGTTAACCAAATGTAATCCAACCAGCACTGGAGATTACGTCTTATTTGGTGTCTCTGCTAAACCACACAATGTTTATGCCGACAATATTTGTAAAATATCAACTATGTCATAGGTTTATTAAGGTTCAAGGTTATTTTATTTATACCCGTGGGTAGATTTGTTTTGCAGACATAGTGAATGCTTTGGCATTACAACAAAACATACATTGAAAAAAGACAAACACAAGACGCCAAGCTCTCACTCACTGCCAGTTGCTGCGTGCACATACGCCCAATACAAATCCTTCGAAATAATTATGAATGAATGAATTTATTTTTGGTTTTACATCAATTATTGTACTCAGTATATCAATCATAATAAACATAAAAACCAAAAAACGGAATAGGCTAGAAGCAAAAGTTTATTTTTTTGCCTATCCTTTTCAACTAATACACTGCTTACATCAACTTAAATGAGTACAACATCAAGCATTCACACCAATAATAAATTAAAACAAAAAAATCAGCAATAAAAACACATCTACCATCTCAATTCAATATTTCAGAATAATTTAAACTTAAAGTATTCTTTTTTTTTTTTTTTTTTTTTTAAACTTCGCCAAAAGAGTGGATAACTTCAGTGCATCATAAGGTCCAGTCCATAATTTCCCCCCCACAATCCCAATTCATCTAGACTTCACATCTGTCCTCACTTTGTTCCACTCTCACATATGAAAATCTCTGAAATTCAAATTACTCTCTTTTAATTCCAAGAAACCACAACTGGTCTGTTACAGTGAAGATAATACAAGCACATACATAAGACATAAGACATTATAAACACAGTACACGTGGTTATGTGAAGGAACTTTTTTTATTATGATATTGATGATGATGTGTAAGAAAGACAAAACATCCATTCATTCATTTTCTGAACCCGCTTTATCCTCACTAGGGTCATGGGGGTCACTGGAGCCTATCCCAGCTACTTATGGGCGAAGGCGGGGTACACCCTGGACATGTCACCAGTTCAATGCAGGGCTAACAAAGACAAAACTCTTGCGCATAATTAATCACGTGTAAGATTCGCTGGTATGTATGACTAAGCTTGGAATAATAATAATAATAATAATAATAATAATAATTATAATAATTCCTATAGCCTATGTGACTTACATTGCTGTACTTCATAACAAATGCAGCAGTCAACCATCACAGCAATTGCAATCAAATAGGGGCAGATTTATTCATTTTTTACAGTGTGGTGACCTGTCTGCTTCTGGATAAACACTAACTCCAACAGCAGGATGGAGGAAACTACAAACGAGCACTGCTAGTCTTGTGAATGCAATATAATCTACTCAGATCTATGCTACTCTTTGCACAGACTCCATTAGAATATAAATATTGCACCAATACGCAAGCACATAACACCCTTTCACTAGGGATGGGTTCTTTTTGAGAACCGGTTCCCAGTAGCTCAGTTCCTCGGAATCGTTTGCCTGCCTGCTTAACAATTCTGCTTATCGATTCTGCCTTCGTTGCACATGCATGATGATGTCACATGTACACTGCATTGTTTTGGTTTAAAACGTAGCCAACGTGGCGTCGAGGCAGTGACGCCCCAAAGTATGGCTATATTTCATGTGAAAAGACGACACCAAGGCCACTTGTAAGACTTGCAACGCTTCCATTTCTTCAAAGGGGGGTTATACCACCAATATGCTCAAACATTTGTCCACACAGCATGCAATTAATTCATCTGCAGGAAAGTCACGCGTTTGATACGTTACTTAGCAACGCTTGTGAATCCAAGCGGCAAAGCAAACACCAGGATGTCATCGGGGCCAGTTCTAGGTGGGTCAACAAACGTCCTGCCCCCTCAAATAAAAATTTCCAAAGGGAGGGAAAAGGAAAATGAGGTGCACAACGGCGGAAGACACAGAGGAATTAGTAAAGCGTCTTAAGTTTCACTTTCACTTTGTACGGTCGTATGGTGCACACACACACACACACACACACACACACACACACACACACACACACACACACACACCCTCCTGGCATTAGCCCCCTTAACATGTACTATCTGGAACCGGGCCTGGTGTCATCTCTAATTATTTGAGATGGAAATATAAAAGACAGTTAATGCAAACAAATCTGTTTTTACTCTTTTATTCCCTCACCCGAAGAGAATCGATAAGGAATCGCAGTCGTTAAATTCTTTGCAATTCCTATCCCTACCTTTCACTATTTTAAAGATATGCGTGTAATTATTTACATGCCATTCATACCTTATTATTAGGGATGCACCGATTCTGATACGAGTATCGGGTATTGGCTCCGATACTCAGTGTGTGTACTCGTATTCATACTTGTAAAAGTAATCTGATATAAGTGCACCGATACCACTTACGGCCGTGTGACATTCACAGTTCAGTGCAGCAGGTACGTGGTGGTGGAATAATGTGTGGGGAGTGGGAAGATTGTGGAGATTGTTCAAAATAAATGACAGTGATGAAAGTAACGCTGACTGCAAGTAACGTTAAAGATGCAGACAGATACGGACGCAGCGTTCTGTCTGTCCTCTGCGTACATTCCATCCATTTTCCAGGTGCTGGTGAATGCGTACCCAGATGAAGAGGGGTATGGAGCGGTGCAGATCGCCGCCAGCGGGAGTGAAAATGAAACTTATCGCTCATTTCTCTTTTCTCTACCTGCTGAAGCTAAGCTTTTAAACCTTACCAGCGAAAACGCTGCAATATTAGTATCACATTAGTGTTACCTCTGTCGTCTCCGTGTTTGTTATTACTGACTTTCTTCTTCTTCTCAAAAAACTTTACTTATCTTCGTGGTATTTGTCCAGTATGGTTAATTCAGAGCGGCGCCCCCTGGTGGATTAATTGAGAAACGCTCATTCCAACAAATTAAATGTCATTTGCAGCACTTTTTTCCAGTCAGACTAATGACAACAACAATAAAACACATTTACAAAAGGAACTAAGAACTGGAATGGGATTATTAAGTACTCGTATCGGTACTCGGTATCGGCAAGTACTCAAATGGAAGTACTCGTACTCGGTCTGGAAAAAAGTGTATCCCTACTAATTATTTAATTTCACTTCCAGGTGTGTGTGTTTCAGCTGATGACTTCTAATATCAGATGCAGAGCACGGTGTCACTGTCGAACATCTGCCCAACTTTATAGACCTATTCCATCGGGTTTGTAAAGTCTGGCTGCGCTGTCAGGAGTCAAACCTCCTGAACAGCTGTTGGGGAGGACAGAATGCATCCAATCAGATTCCATCAACATTCCATCCAGTCTATGTCAGTCTTCTTAGATACTTAATGAAACTTGTCAGCATGTTTAAAACACATCCTGCTTGTGTTTCAGAGCTACTCAGTTCACTTAAAGCAGGGGTGTCAAAGTCATTTTAGTTCAGGGGCCACATTCACCCCAATTTGATCTCAAGTGGGCCGGACCAGTAAAATAATAACAGTGAAAAAAGTAAAATTATAGTATGATAATGTTTACATCTACAACATTTCCTTAAAAAATCTGAATAACGTGAACAACTTGAAATGTCTTAAGAAAAACAACTGCAGTTTTAACAATATTCTGCATCAGTTTATCATTTACACATGTGCATTACAACTAACATTACAATTACAAATACACAAAACATTTAGTACCAGGTATAATACTGATAAAATTGCATTTACTTTTCTCAATACATTTCACGTTGTTCATATTTGTTCAGGTTATTCACATTTTTTGAAAAAGGATAGTTTGTTAATGTAAACATTTTCATGTAATTTTACTTTTTTTTTTTACACTAAAAGAAAGATAAAATCTGCAATTGTCAATATTTATAGGTTATTATGATACTATTTTTCTGGTTTGACCCAACTGAGATCTAATTGGTCTGTAAGTGTCTGCATGGAACCTGAATTAAAATGATTTTGACACCACTGATTGTTAATATTTTCTGTGTAATTTTAATTTTTGCATTTCACAAATTCATTCTACTGGCCAGATTGGACCCTTTGGCGGGCCGGATTTGGCCCCCGGGCTGCGTGTTTGACACCTTTGACTTAAAGCAATGAATGTTATTTCAGAACTTAAAATAGCACTTCGATATTTATATCTCAGTAAACATTGCATACAGTCCTTGTTTCATTTGAGCCATATCATAAGAATACTTGATTCACACTCCGTTACTTTGCAAGTGTTTGTAATAAGATGCATGAAGCTGTGACATGTGAGTTGTTACCATGACTGAGGATGCTCTTGTCTTTTAGAAGACATTTGCTGCACCAGTGAGTACAGTTGAGTACGATGATGTGGCTCCGCTCCCAGGATGCTCAAAGACCCGGTCAGTGCCAACGTGACAGATTCTGATTCTGTGCACACAAGCCACAGAGATGCAACACTGTCTGTGGATCCGATCCCATTATGCTGAACTGTATTGTGAGATATTCTTGTTATTTGGTTTGTCTGGGGACAGAATGCATCACCCTGGATTATGATACAGGCCAAAAAAATTACAATAATCACAAAAACAACAAAAAAAAATCACCAGTTGACATAGCTCGTTTTCTCCGAGTCTCACACAGACTGATTTGAATTATTTACTGTGTTTAACTTCTTTACTTGGGTCAAACTAAGGTCTACAACTATCATAGGATGATTGAAAAAATATAAGTATAACACAGCCCCTTGTACCTTTAATATGTTACTGAAATGGCTGTGTTATAGTTTTATTTTTTCAAATCTTGCCTGGATTTCCTTAAGGACTTGAAGAAAGTAAATATCAATAGTCGCTTTTCCATTGACCCTCAAACTGCGCGAATATAACTTGCGCATAAAAATTTGCCTAATGGAAAAATTACAATTTTGCCAATACTCTAATTTTTGTGCTGGCAAGAGGTGGTTTTTTGGGCGTAGCGTAAATAGTATGTCACACAAAACCACAATGGAAAGACCTCCTTCTGCAACTAGAGTCAAATGAATAAAAAAAAACAGATGTTGATGGAAGTTACAAGCAAAGAAGAAGAGTTTTAAAAGAAACATGGTACAGTATACAGGGTGAGGAAGCAAAATTTACAATGAACATTTAGTTGTTTTTTCTCAGCAGGCACTACGTCAATTGTTTTGAAACCAAACATATATTGATGTCATAATCATACCTAACACTATTATCCATACCTTTTCAGAAACTTTTGCCCATATGAGTAATCAGGAAAGCAAACGTCAAAGAATGTGTGATTTGCTAAATGCACTCGTCACACCAAAGGAGATTTCAAAAATAGTTGGAGTGTCCATAAAGACTGTTTATAATGTAAAGAAGAGAATGACTATGAGCAAAACTATTACGAGAAAGTCTGGAAGATACTATTAAAGAAGAATGGGAGAAGTTGTCACCCGAATATTTGAGGAACACTTGCGCAAGTTTCAGGAAGCGTGTGAAGGCAGTTATTGAGAAAGAAGGAGGACACAGAATAAAAGCATTTTCTATTATGTCAATTTTCTTGTGGCAAATAGATTCTCATGACTTTCAATAAACTAATTGGTCATACACTGTCTTTCAATCCCTGCCTCAAAATATTGTAAATTTTGCTTCCCCACCCTGTAGATGGAAATTAACAGCAAAAAGTACAAATTATTCATAACGGACCCAGTTCTACTTTTGTATCAGTTCCCAAATGAATTTTTCCCTCTATTTAACCTTTCTTAAGCAATTTATCACCATTTATTATAATATTATGCTCTATATTAAGCATTTTTCACTGTAAATCATGTGTTTTCCTGTGTTTAAATTCCTATATTTAATTAAGATGTTCATGAAAGGTCAGAGTATATTCAAAGGTTATTATATCAAAACAGAGAAAACTGAAGAAAAAGTGAGTTTTTCAGCAAATATATCATTAATTGAGCAAGTGTCACCATCCACTGTCGTTCATCAAACTCCATGGGTTTTACTGGTGTATCAATATTGCAGAAGATGGCAATGTTCCCACGGAATAAAAACATTTTCTATTATGTCAATTTTCTTGTGGCAAATAAATTCTCATGACTTTCAATAAACTAATTGGTCATACACTGTCTTTCAATCCCTGCCTCAAAATATTGTAAATTTTGCTTCCCCACCCTGTATTTTTTGATACCTCAACTAAAAAGACTTTTGAGTTAACTTTTGATACCACGTTTTGTGAAGACCTTTTTTGTTATATTTTTTGATACGTCGTTTGAGAAGACTTTTGTCGCGGAGGCGTAAGCGACAAAGAAATTCATGGAGAATGGATCGGTTGTCAAACAGGCCTTCCTTTATTGTGCACAAGTGAGAAACTGACAAACAAAGCTTCGCCCTCTCTCAGAAGTCAGTTCTGACCTGTCCAGGAAGTCAGTCTAACTTATAGTAGCCTGCGCTAAGCTTAAATGTGATTGGTTCATATGATGTATGATGCTGTCCCTAAGCAGAAGAAAGAAAATAAGATACAAACAGAAAGAATGCAAGACCTTGGAGTTATCCTGGGAAGTTTTAGGGAGTTGGGTTATGCTGTATCTTGTGGTATCGTTAGAGACAAAGTAGCTTAGAAAACATGCAGAATTGAGAAACTGACTGAGAGTAAACATTCATATCTACGCCTGTGGTTAGAAAGAGAATGGAAACTGAAGAGCTATCATAGGTGTCTTATAAACTAATAGAAGACTTATGGTCAGTATTAAAATCAGTATTAACACCTTTTTGTTAATTTTTTGATACCACGTATGTGAAGATCTTTTTGATACCTCGCTTGAGAAGACTTTTTGGGTTAATTTTTTGATTCCACGGATGTGAAGATATTTTTGTTACTTTTATATTTTGAGTTAATAAATTTGTCTCTGTCTCGTGCATTTGGGTCCAAGCCTTGTGTATTCGTAACAGCATCGTGGGAAGCAGAGGTCCGCACAGCTGCAGTAGCGAGAGGCAATGAAGCCGTTTCTGTGTTTGTTGCCGCTACGGCCATAATGGAAAAATTATAAATAAACAGGAGGTTTGAAGTTAGGTAAGAATTACATAAGTGATAGAAATTTGCCTAGTTAGATAGGAATTGTATTTGATCTGGTTTTGACTATTACAGAAGTGATTCGTTCATTCATTTCATGCATTTTTTTTTGTTTATTTTCTGTATTTACAGAATACATGCAAATTCAAAACTCCAAAATCATTCATCTGCGCTCGAAAAGGAGTGGGAAGAAGAAAAACTCATTAAATCCCACCCCCTTTCTCATAATCAACTAACTTAAGACATAATAACGTTTTAAATACCCACTCCTGTCCTTAGATTCCAAGCCAGAACAATGAACAAAATAGGCCTATACCAAATAAGTGTAACGTGAGGGTTCGTTGGTGGTTAATAGTTCATTCTTGATAAAATGAGACTGCAGGATGGAGATGGATTTCTTCATACAACAGTACTTTACTGTGCATGTGTCGTGACAGCTACAACACTTCCTGAAAACAACTCACATGACCAAACCAGCCAATCAGGAACTAACAGTACCTAGACCGGTAAATGTAAATGATTTAGAAAAGGGGCATTCAACACATTATTTTAGCTGCTTATATACAACAAATGAAAATAATTAAATGTGTATATGTGTAAATAATAATTCTGCAACACAAATGTAAATAGTTATTTGTGTAAACACTGTCAATATATTTTTTTAACAAATACCTGAGTTAACTTATTCCCTGTAATTTACTCCATTGTTAAACCTTACATTCCTTCAACATAAATTATTTTAACTTCTGAGCCTCACATAAGAATAAACTCATTTAACAGTATTAACATTATATAACCAAAATGTGTGAGGAAAAATAGAAACAAAGTAGATTCCTGGTGGTGTCACCATGAGTAACAGATACAATTTCGCCATTACAGGTGTCAGGATTAACTGCTCCTATCTTGCACCCATTCCCCAGATGTTATTTCTTTATGAACTGGGTATAATAAACCCTGGGATGTTTTAACCAGATTAGTTTTGGGAACTGGTTCAAATTTAAGCCCCGGTTCCAAAACGGCTGCGATGGCAATGGGGTCGAAGAGACGTTCCAGAAAAAATGCCTGTAATGTCATTCCAACTTCCGAACCACATCTCAGCAGCCAAACTAATAAAGCTCTAGGAAGACAAGAAAATATTCTAATGTACCAGGTCAATGAATTTTTATTAGATTCATATGAATGATAATGATGTAATATATGAAAAGACATAATACAACATACAGTATAGGGAGATATAGTCCTGCCTCTACTAGTTATGCCTCATGGGACCTCATTTTAGAGAAAATATAGATATTACATTCAGAAAGAACTTTTGTCATCCCCTTTCAATTATGGAATCATTTACACATGATGTTGGTCATTATTTATTTAAAAGATAATTTTACTTGTCAAAGTTTTTCCTAAAACTGTTGACGTATGAAAGTGACAATACAAATACTGCACACTTCATTGATAATATCTCAATGTTTCAATGTGATTTTCATCTCATAGTCAAAGATCAATGTTTGTGTAGAAGCAGTAGCCATTTTAGGGTTGGTGACACTGAATGAGAAACGCAGTCCATTGAATTGTTTAGCACAAAACTACAGTCGTGGAAAAAATTATTAGACCACCCCTTGTTTTCTTCAATTTCTTGTTCATTTTAATGCCTGGTACAACTAAAGACACAGTTATTTGGACAAATTTAATGATAACAACAAAAATAGCTCCTAAGAGTTTAATTTCAGAGCTGATATCTATCCATTTTCCATGTTTTCTTGATAATAACCAAAATCACTTCAGTTCTTACATCAATAGCTATGTCATTGTACTGCCAAAAACAGTGGTTTTAGACATTACATGTTTTCTTTTCTGTCTGTTTTAGTCACATGATACACACAGGAGTTAGTACTTGATTGTATAACCATTGTTTTTGGTGACTTTTGATAGTTTAATAATTTTTTTCACGACTGTAGATGTGTCTTTATTATCTTTGCTACAAGCTATGACTTTATTGGCTTGTAAAATTATCTTTTAAAATTAGAAATACCATATGTGGAAATGGTAGCACAGTTAAATCATGTGTTTGTATCTCATCAATGACCAGGGTTACCTTTTTTTTTTTCCTTTTCTGATGTTAGGTCCTATGGGGAACAACGGAAGCAGAAAATTGGGTGCTCTATACAACTTATAAACAAATAGTTCATCACCACCTTGTTTTTTTTTTTTTGGTTTTTTTTTAAGTAGTCCAGACAAATGCCTTGTATTAGAAGCCATGACATGTAAGACTACTCTATATAGTTTACCCAAACACCCATCAGTAGTGTTTGCTCACTATGATGAAATTATCATGACTTGATCAGGAGCAGTTTGTAGGTATTACTGGTCACACAAGCAGCTGCATGAATGGAAATGTATTCAACATGAGGCAAATATAGGATAACGTTAGCCTTTCATAATGTTAGCCTTTCATAACGTTAGCCTACTCACAGTTTAACTATTGGTGACAACATCTCTTCTTCTCTAAATGTGCAGTCATATGGTGCAGTAGTTTAAAACATTTGGAAACGACCTTAAAACTTTCCTCAGAATTATGTATTCCATGAAAGTAGGTTCTCTCAATATGTGACACTCATTTGAAATACTTTGATTCTGTCTTTCTCATTCACATTTCCAATAATCGCGCAGCTTTCAAGGAGACGTGCAGTGACCTGTCAATCAACTGGGGTGGCACTGGCACCCGAGGAGGTGTCCAATCAGGTTTCAGAGTTGGCCAGCACTAGATAGCAATATTTTCCTCAGCATGACCCACCCTACTCTGCCTCTGATTGGCTCATTAATCCTTATGCCTAAAGTTAACCAATCTAATCAGTGAAGGCAGTGAGTATTAGCCAATTAGAGGCAGAGTAGGGCGGGTCATGGCTTCATCATCCTAGGGGAAAACATGGGCAATTTGGCTCAGATACTATTGAATGGTGTGCATCAGGGGGATTCTGACTGAAAAATAAGTAGGTATATGTTGTATACCCTGGACTACACCACTGTTTATTACCATTACTGAGAGAGTTATTAGCACTAACTTTGATTTAATTTTTTTTAGCGTGATATCTAAATGCTACAAAAATATACTGTCAGTAGTCAATTATCAATCCTTAGACCAGGGGTGTCAAACTCATTTCTTGGATCTTAAGTGAGTTGGACCAGCAAAGTAATAGCACCACAACCTATAAATAATGACACCTCTTTCTCTTTGTTTTAGTGCAATTAAAAAAAAAAAAAAATTACTTATTTCATTATATTAATTGGTAACAGGCATAATATTGTTAAAAATTTGGAGTTTGGAACTAAAATAACAATAATTTCTCATTCAATTTTTCATTTGCCAAAGTCATTTTTACCTCCACAAGGAGGTATTGTGATCGCTTTGCTTTGTGTGTTTGTTTGTTTGCATGCTTGTTTATTAGCAACTTTACGGGAAAACTATTACAACCATCTTTACCAAATTTTACCCACAGATAGGCCTAGGCCCTGGGACGAATCCATTAAATTTTGGGCCAAGTAGGCCAAAGTTCAAGGTCACTAAATCTCAAATTTTCCTATCTCTCGTCATTGATCAATTTTCGAAAATTCATAAAAAAATCAAAACGACATTGATACACCCGTAGTTTATAACAATATCTTGTATCTGGCACAAAATTGTCCACATCCACTGTGGAATGTGGACTCTGTGGACATTTCAATTTAACATTGAAAATCCCATTTACGACACATTTTTCATTAGAACTCGAAAATATTGATTGGAATTTCATATAATTTGACATACACATGACTGGTACAAAGCTTCAACTTTGTACGAAATATCGTTCGGCGCCATTTCTCTTTATAAAGAAAATAAATAAATAAAATAAATAATTAAAAACAAACTACAGACCCCCGGTACTGAAGATCTATAGTTCAAATCTTTTAATTCAAACTATAATAAAAATTTAAAACCTATAAAAATGTATTACCATGTTTGACCGCAATTTTTCTGCTGTATGGAACAACCTTGAAACTGTTTAATTTAAAAAGTAATAGTCGATCCACACATGCACACTGTTCGGGGTGCTTGGCGGAGGTTTGCGTTCTCTGAACACTTGTTCTTCTTGGTAGTTCTTCAAGGTCCAACTGGACTAGTTTTGCTTCAAAAGGAGCAAAACTAGTCCAGTTGAACCTAGAATCTAGAAAAATGGAGTTGTCAGTGTCTATAGGTTATGAAGCTATTCTTTTACTTTAGATCATATTTGGTCTGTATGTGGAAACTGAATTACAATGAGGTTGACACCCTCGATTGTTAATATCTTCAGTGTAATTTTTGCACCTCATAAATTTATCCCAAGGGGCCACATTGGATCTTTTGGTGGACTGGTTTTGGCCCCTGGGCTGCACGTTTGAGACCCCTGCCTTAGACCAAGTTGAACTACAGGGTTAGCATCGTAACTAAAGGATCACCAGTAGTTGAAACTCATGCCACTAACTAAATAACTTGTTTTACTGCCTTTATAATGGAAAACCAAACCCCAGACACAACAAAATTAAACAAATTTAGTGTTGTCATTAAAAAGTGTACACGATGCTGCAAAAGCATGTAGCACATGGCTAGTAAAAACAAATGTAATGTAAAGTTATGCACAAAACCCTGATATATAAAATATTTAAAATCTGCAATCCAGCTGAGCCACAGCCTTTAGGATTTTACTTTAATTACATGTTTTTTTTTTATTTTATTTTTTATTTATTTATTTATTTTTAGGTTTATATTATGTAAATCTTCACAGGATTGCTATGGAATGCAGACACACCTCTCCTTTTAAAGATTTCAAAGCGGCTGAAAACACAATAGATCACACAGGATAGAAAACACAATAGATCACACAGGATATAAAACACCTCATGCTGTCTTCTGAACAAAGCTAACCCCAGTATCCCTATGTTGTATTACATGCAAATTGATTCTTATCTTTGAAGGTGAAAACACACACACAAAAAAACTATTATATTCTATTCAAGTATAACTGCAGGAATAATGCAATCATTCAACAAAAGCACATATATGGTTAAATCATTACCTTAACAAAAGCAACATTTCCAGATGTGGGACCAAAGCAAGCTCAAAGAAAATGTATACGGTTTGGTTTTTGCAGTGAAAAAGGTTGTTGCAGCGAGTTCATTACACCAGTTTATGCATGTATAGCTCCTTTGATAAATCGCTTGCCCAGTGATCTGAGTGACCTGATTTCCAGCCAGGCGCACAAGACAGCAACCCTCCCAGGGCTGCAGTGTAATATATATTATGAGCAAATACAGATACAGTCAGCATAACAGAGGGCACTGGTTCTTTTCAAGAAGAGAAAACCACAGAGAGAGACTTAACTTGTGAACCAAAATACTATGTTTGACGATGCTGCATATTTTGACAGAAAAAAACAAAACAAGTGATGCCAGGCACTACAAACCCCACCCCTCACATATATTTCACCCATTATAAGGAAATGGGAAGATTTTGAAAATCCATAAAAAACATTTGAACTTTGACCTACTTTTCCCAAAATATACTGGGATCCATTATGTGTCACTGGCAATCTATAAAGTCAATTTAGTATGAATTCGCTCAACAGCATTGTTGCTACAGACATTTAAAATTTTGCTCATTATAAGTCAATGGAAAAAATAAATAAATAAAAATTCATAAAAAATTTTAACTTTGAGCTACTTTTCCCAAAATGTAATGAGATCTATTCTGAGTCACTGGAAATCTATAAACCAAATTTGGTATGAATCTAAATAATATTTTTGCTGTTACAGACATTTGAAATGTTTGAAATGACATTTTGCCCATTATAAGTAAATGGGGGAAAAAAAAAAAATCATTAAAAAAAATTGTAACTTTGACCTACTTTTCCCAAAATGTAATGAGATCTATTCTGGGTCACTGGCAATCTATAAAGTCAATTTGATATGAATTCATCCAACAGTTTTGCTGATACAAACATTTGGAATTTCGCCTATTATAAGTAAATGGGGGGCGGGGGGGGGGGGGGGGGGGGGGGGGGGATAAATAAATAAATAAAAATCTTAAAAAATTTAAACTTTGACGTACCTTTCCCAAAATGTGTTGACATCTGTTCTGGGTCATTGGCAAACTATAAAGTCAATTTGTATGAATTCAAGTCACAGTTTTGCTGCTACACACATTTGTAATTTCACCTATTCTAAGTAAATGGGGGGGGGAATTTATATTTATTTATATATTTTATCTTTATTTTACATATTTATATTTACTGTAAACTTCCACATCTGTTTTTTGTAAAACGTTGGGTCTCAGAGACAACTCTCTGACCAATCAGTGGTTTGCAGTGTTTACACATCACGTTTTAGTATCTGGTCCCCAGTCTTGGAACCTTGGTGGAGGTGATACTAAAAAACTAGAACCAGGTACCAGATTCCAGGTGCTTTTTTGTAATGGAAATGCAAAAAGGTCAAGTCAAGTCGAGCCGGTACCACATAGTGGAAACGTGGCATTATTCTTGGAGCTGCCAACAAATGTACACGCTAACACACTCATACAAGTTCTCATATGCCGCGTTTCCACTTCATGGAACCAGCTCGACTCAACTCAACTCGGTATTCCTGGACACCGTTTCCATTACTGGATACTACTGACTTTACAGTACCTGGACGTCATTGCGATGATGTGCGTTATTCCGTGTCATCTGCTCAGAGAATTGCTGATAAACTCACTCATTGCGTGTTGTCTCGTATGAATTTTTACGTCAGCCACCAAAGACTGAATCTCCTCGACCGACCATGGTGTAATTTTGGGCTGTTATCACGTGGATTAATGTACCGCTATATTTACTGTCCACTTCCGCATCTGTTTTTTGTAAAACAGCGGGTCACGGAGAAAACTGTCGGACCAGTCAGTGGTCTGCAGTGTTTACACATCACAGTTTAGTATCGCTTGGAACCTCAGTGGAGGTGATACCAAAAAACTAGTACCGGGTACCAGATTCCAGGTCCTTTTTCGTCGTGGAAATGCAAAAAGGCCGAGCTGAGTCGAATCAAGCCGGTACCATGCAGTGGAAACACGGCAATAGATGGAAATTTCCATCAACTAGCCCATTTGTTGCTTGTGAATACACTTCTATTTCAGTGTTGTTTGCCACCACTCATGGCTTCATGTATTTCTTATGGTGTACTGTTTTGCGGAGCTATAGCATGACAGCAGAATGTTTTTTTTTTTTTTTTTCCCCCACAGTAACCTCTCAACAGCCCTGTACATATTCTCATCTTCTGAACACAATGCTTCTTCCACTACCACACCTCAGTCACATTATGCTGATTTCCCAGAGACAGAAAACAATCATTTCAATGCAGAAAAGTCAAAGTATGTCGATGTGGCCTGACCAAGAAGATCAAAACAGTCATTTCCATCCTAGACATTCAGTGAAAAACATATTTATGGAAGGTTATTTTACTTTTTTTTTTTTACCTTACTTGAAAACAGAAACAGATCCAGGCATATGATTTTCTCTGTCACATCATTCCTTTTTACTGTTGAAAAGGTCAACCAGAGCTGAGGCACTTGAAGCAGTAATTTTCCCATCAGCAGCTGTCAGGTGCACCACCCACATCTCACCAGGATACCTGGAGAGGCACGGCCTCCTCCACAGAGCCCACCACCACACAGACTTGTCAGTTAGTGGGACCTCTGCTCCGTCTGCTGCAGCCTACGCAACCAAACTTAGAGCCTGAAAACTCACCGAGAGGAAGCTGTTTGGGAAAATAATGACAAGCGCTGGATGTATTGTCTTAGCTTCTCCTTTGTTCTTAACGCTCTGATATGCAGTTTTCGCTGATTCCAGGAACAAACAATACAGTGGTTTGTCAGGTTCAGACAGGAGTGGGCTCACTTTGTTGAGCACTTCAGGAATTTAAGAGAATGTAGGTGGTAATTTGCACATTTAGGACTATCGTAGGTAATTTCAAACAAAGAAGACCGCAAGCACCTGTAATTTAATATTGCTACTTCCCTATCATCCTATACAAAGAAAGGCTTTTCTTGGTAAAAATCATCCCCTCTATTCTACATCACATAGATAGCGTAGCTTGGATTGGCTCGTGCAAGTGAACTCTCGAAGCAAAAGTGGCTTTGTTATCTTTATCCTGATGACACCTAACTATTTAAAACAGCAACTAGAGATGACAAAAGTTGAAATTAAAATGAATTCATTTCATTTTCAGAGTTAAAACCATGCACTAGCGTTGGATTCATTATCATTACTACAAAAGCAGTCGGAGAGCGCAGACCTCTGCCAAGGTAGATCAGCCCCCCCCCCAATCACCACCAAAATGTTTTTGTTCCATGTGCCAGTAACATTTCCTGAAAATGTTATCAAAATCCATCCATAACTTTTTGAGTTATCTTGCTAACAGACAAACAAACAGACAAACCCAGATGAAAACATAATCTCTGCTGTTCCTTGGCGGAGGTAATTAGCTGCTATGAATGCACGGAGGGTGGCAACATTGAGTGATTTTACAAAATGAAACAAATCTAATTGTGTTTGAGCATATTTTGTGAGGAAGGGTTGTTTGTTGATGTTAGCCGACAAGGCCAAGACCCACAGAAGGATGCTCTAATTTACATCCATGCAGATGTCATTTGCATGGATGTAAATTATGAAATATTCATACTTTTCACGCAAAATTGGCTCTTTTCTATGTAAACAAGCATCACAGAAAAAAAACAAAGTCTAATTCACAAAGGACCATTGCAAATTGTAACACAGAATTTGGCTGCATGGTACAAAAACTGCCTGCTGGAAGCTTATTTTGACTGTGTGCAAATTCACCTCTAACTCACTTTCTATCAATGTATCTCTTTTTCTCCAAATTTTCAAGTTTACGAGTGTCATGTGATATTGAATTATTCTTTTACTGATATTGTTGTAATCAAAAATCAGGCATTAGATGAATCAAGGCAGTATTCCTATGCAGTTTTGGCACTTAAATATAAACACTGAAAAAAAAATCTAAATCTTACCAAATGTATTTTTCTCATTTCTAGTCAAAATATCTCATCACACCTAAAATAAGACATCATCACCTAAAAAGCAACTTTTCAGTGAGATATAAGAACTTATTTTTAGACAATAGATCTTGAAAATCTTATTTCAAGAAATCTTACCAAGATCGTTTTCACTTGTTCCATAGGCAGATTATTATTTTTTTGCTTGAATTAAGCAAAAAAAAAAAAAAAAAAAAAAAAATCATGATTCAAGCAAAAAATCTGCCAATGGAAGTGAAAATTGGCTTGGTAAGATTTCTTGAAATTATATATATATATATATATATATATATATATATATATATATATATGTATATGTATATGTGTGTGTGTGTGTGTGTGTGTGAAAATTCAAGGAAGCAAAAAATTATAATACACACAAAAATAAGAAAAAGAGTCCTATTCAAAAAGGAGTGAGAAGAATCATAGTTTATAGATTATTAGCTGTCACCCCTTTGTCTAAAACAGCTCTTTCTCCCTCTCTCTCTACACACACACACACACACACACACACACACACACACACACACACACACACACACACACACATATATATATATATATATTTTTTTAAATTTATTTATTTATTTATTTATACACACACATACAATCATATACATACACTTACATATACATGTACAAATACATACATATATACTTTCACTCAGGCTTCTCTTCCTCTAGTCCCTATGCCATATCAATTTTCAAGATCTATTGTCTAAAAATAACTTCTTGTATCTCACTGAAAAGTTACGCTTTAGGTGAGTATTTCTTATTTTAAGTGTGATGAGATATTTCGACTAGGAATGAGAAAAATACACTAGCTATAATTTGGGGTTGTTCCAGTGAAAATGTAGCTGTAATATAGCAATTGTGATAAAGCCAACATTAATGATCTGCTGTTAATGAAGCTACAGCTGTTGTCTCTTTTGGAGTTCGGAAACACTGTGACACATATCCAGCTGTGACACCAAACAGACTAACCAGATTCATACTACTGTTTCTGCAAAGTCTCAGATTTATTCACTGACTAATAACATTATTTTAAGAGTCAGCTGGAGCTGCAGCCTATTGTGATGGGCATACCTGTCTATATAATTCTGTGGTATAGATATGAAGTCCTATATATGTATGATTGTCGGTTTGAGTAGAGCCCTGTATGTTTGCATCTTTGCTTATTTTAAGACATGCAGACTGACGTTTTAGTCATTTTCGGTATGGGCTAAGTTGTGTGCTGACATTGGGAAACAGCTGAAAAACTACAAACTAAGATGCAGAACAAAGGCAAATTTCACTCAGTTACAAATCATATGAGCATGTTCACATTGGCATCATTTGTACAGAATCTGTTGTGAATAGGTGCTGGTAATTCTGCAATTCCCAGCACAGTTAGTATGCAAAATCCATTCTGTGTAACTCCAGTCCTAAACCACCATAAGGTAGTGTTGCACACTGTTGCAGTTCAAGAGAAACAGAAGAGAAGCCTTGAAGGGCATAGAAGAGTTTATGAGGAAAAAACCCCCCAAAAGACTCAAAAATACATAGAAATCAATGTACGGGCTGTAATCATGAGTAGAGGAAGATATAACCCATTTGGACATTCAGAGGCTTTTGAGTTACCATGGAAACACCGTCATCTTCTACAACATGGATTCACCAGTAAAACCCATGGAGTTGGATCAATGACAGTGGATGGAGACACTTGGTTTATGTTCATTTAATGATAAAATTGACTGAAAACATCACCTTTTCTTAAGTTTGCTCTGTTTTGGTATGATAACACTGGGTTACAAAAAAATATTTTTTGCAAGTTGTCTAGGTTTTTTTCAACTGAATTAGGACCATTTTGCACCGCTAAATCCAAAAACGACATCTGTTTTTCTCAATCGGGTCAGGTTTTTTTGCTAATTTGATTTTGAAAAATTTGATCTTTTCACAAAATTGATTACATTTTTGTAAACTTTATCTTGGTCACCAAGTTTAATATCAAAATAAGATTGGTAAGCACACTTTATGAAACTTGTGACTTGATTCCTGTTAGGTACAATGGTGTATTCACCGCAGATGTAGCAGAATATGTCAGGCTTATTTTTGCAAGATCTTCTAGTCGAAGCCATTTCATTCACCTGTAATATTAAAAAAAAAAAAACAATCATAAATTGGCAAAAGTAAAACCTTCAGAACTCATTTATTGGAAGAAATATGAAAGAATTTTGTATCATATGATGTGAAAATGCCCATAAATGTAAGCAAAAATGTTAAAAAGCCAATATGTAGCATAGTTCAGAAAGTTGACCTGATTGAGCAAAATGAATGTGATTTTTGGATATAGCACACCAAAATTATCCTAAATCAGCTCAAAAAACTTCAACAATAAATTTGTTGTTGACCAGTGTAATCTTCAAATGTAATTTCAGTATGATGATTAAAGTACATGATCAGTAAATTAACCCTTTCGTGCATAGTGGTCACTACAGTGGACAGCTATTCTACAGCTGTTCTCTTGTATATTTGTGGATTTTGCTGTTCTTTTTGTTGTTTTTGTTTTTCTTTACACATATCTTTATTAAAGTTTTAAGACACTACATGTCTTTTCTGACATGAATTGGTAACATTATGTAGATCTCTCCTGAGGATAAACCCCCAGAATCACAAGCCTTCCCCACAGTTTTCACACAATTTATCAGTAAATACATGTTTCTGTGCGTCAAAAATTAAATGTGTGGTGTCCAGCTGAGTGGATATTTTTGCAACTTCATGAAAAATAGATTCATGAGAATTTTTTTTGTCATTATTACTTTTTTAATGCATTTTTATTCATTGATTTTATTTTTTTAAAATTATTTTTATTTTATTTATTTATTTTTTATTTCTTTTTCAGAAGAAAATTTTCTATCACATTGTTTTTTTCATGCCTAAAGAGGAATAAAAACACTCAGGAAAAAATTTTGATTAAGGTTCTCATAATTCGTGCATGAAAGGGTTAAATCTAGGAAAGTACCTGATTTTCACTGAAAAAATGCATAATAGACAGGATAATATTATGAGAAATAGCCATAGATCACTCAAGAAAGATTAAATAGAGAGAAGAACTCTGCCATAAAAGTATCACCAGGTCTTTATGGGTTAACTACAGAACATCTTAACCCCTTCGTGTTAGTTTAACACCTTATAATAAATATTGTCAAATCGTTTTGCGAATAGAAGTATTTCCAATTAACATTAATATGACGTCACTGCCTGCTTTTATCAACTTCCTTTTTCCTGTACTCTCATATTTTATTCACCCTTCTATCATTTACCCTGGTTTTCTCCGTCTCCGCTCATCACTTGCATCTGGGTGTTATGTGTGTGTACTCAGGCCGTCATTATCACGCTGGAGTGAAACTGACATGATCACATTTACGATCCTCACCTAACTTCATCATGTCTCGCCCACCAGACTAACACCGCTAATGGAGTCTTCCAGCAGGCTGAGGGGGAAGAAGGGAGGGAAATGACTTGACGTATAAATAAAAAAATAAAAAAAATAAAAAATAAAAACAACTAAATAAATAAATAAGTAGAAACAATAGTTGAAGGCGTCTGCCCACATGTGCTGAGGCTGCACAGTTTGACACATCACTCGCAATGTAGTGACGTTGAATTGATTTAAGGGTCAAGGGGGAACAACAAAACCACAGTAGTAAACACTTTTGGAGAATAACTAATTGAAAATCAGTTTCTGAGTCAATGTAAGGAGCGGTTTTTTCCACTCTGATTCATGTGTAAACCATAAATAAATGTGGAAACCAGTTGGTCTGGCATGTGTTATACTCCAGAGTCCAACGTGTACAGTGAATAGTTTTTACATCCTAGAACCTTTACCTTAAATGTTGTTTTTTTCCAATGGACTTCCATGTATTCAACTATTTTCTGAACCTGCTACCTTTGGGGGAAGGTGGGCTACACCCTGGATGTATTGCCAGTTCGTCACAGGCTTAAAACCCTTTAGCTCTATCATCCCGCCCGTGGGCTGAAAAAAATTATATTAGTATTCTTCTACTATAAAAATATAATAAATCAGGACAGTGAATGTTTTTTTCAACTTTTGCTCAAAGTTTACACCCTAATGTTAATAAAAGTGCATCAAAAGTATATTTTAGTGCAAACTTTAGTGTTCAAATATGATTTTTAATCTTTGTGGGGTGAAATATACGCTATTAAAAATCTCCGACAATTAATTTATGCATATCATCGTCAATCCAGCCGAAAAAAAAAAAAAAAAAGGCGAGGATAAAAAATTCCAATTTCTCTTTTAGTTTGTTACAGTTTACTCAGGCATAGTAATAGATACAATATTTTAGACAATGGGAATAGATTCTGTGAGGTCCCTAAATATCCATAGACACCAAGAACATCCATATGAACCTTATTATTGTGAAGTAATTCTTCATTTCCTTTGGGTATGTCTTTTTAGGCGTTTTTCCCCTGAAAATATGGTCAGGGTTTAACATTAATAGACTTTCAGTTAGATAAACTATAGTCTGTGATTAACCCCCCGGTATCTGGGTGCGCCTTTTAGGCACACTTTGCACTTCGTGTTAAAAAACTTCATATTATTCTTCACAATTTAAATAAGGTTAGAATTCAAAAGTTGTTCATTTTTGCTTGATCTTTAAAATTCTGGCCACCAACTAAAATCACTTGTGCCCAGCAGTGATTTCTTTATGTTTTAGCATATGTGGAATGACATTGGGCTCCATCTCTTGGGGACTGCAGTGAAATGGTGATCAAATAGATCTGAAAACTGAGTGAAAGGAAGGAGGAGTAAGGGAAGTGCAGCATATTCTAACCTCTTGACAACCTTTTCCAACTCTGGCTGACTGACTTTATACTTTAGGTATACAATATATATTAACCATTCACCCTCTGGTATCTGGGTGCGCCTTTTATGCACACTTTGCACTTCATGTTAAAAAAACTTCATATTATTTTTCACAATTTAAATAAGGTTCGAATTCAAAAGTTGTTCATTTTTGTACGATCTTTAAAATTCTGGACACCAGCTAAAATTTGCACATTGTAAACAAAAGAAAATTACAAGACCAGCATCTGTCTCCCAAGTGTGCCTAAAACGCACTATTTCTTCCATTTGATATGTATGATTAGGGCTGACCTTGATTTACAAAAATAAAATCAAATTAGAGCAGAAAAATGAATCAATATATAATATTTAATAGTTAGATTTATAGGTGTGCATTTTACGCACACTTGGTAACTGATGCTAGTATTTTTGAACATTTGACCTACCGCCAAAAATAATAATGCAAATTAACCAATGTTGGAGTTAATCATTGACATATGCCAGGATGAAAAAATCAAATAATGTGATCCACTTTTTATGTAGTACATTGAAAAAAAAAAAAAATTGTGTTTTTTGCATCCAAAAAAATGGTTTGTTTACATTACAAACACGGCATTTAAAGGGTTAAAAAATGTGACAATTTTTGAGTATTTGGTATTTTTATGTACGGCTCAAGTTGATGAAATAGAAAAAAGTGTAAAAGAATTAAAAACGAACTATATGAAAAAATTTTTGACAGTATACCACAAGTGTGCCAAAAAGGCACACTTGGTGCTTAGTAAGGGCCTTGCTGGACAGGATATCAGAGGGTTAAAACAAGCTTCAAATATTTTAATGTTTTCACTGCAAAAATCTAAATCTTACCAAGTGTATTTTTCTCATTTCTAGTCAAAATATCTCATCACACTTAAAATAAGACATAATCAGCTAAAGAGTAACCTTTCAGTGAAATATAAGAACTTATTTTTAGACAATAGATCTTGAAAACCATATTTCAAGAAATCTTACCATGATAATTTTCACTTGTGCCATTGGTAGATTTTTTTTGCTTAATTTGTTTAATATTGAACTGAAGAAAAATTGATTTTTTTCAGCAAAATCTCATTAACTGAACATAAATCCAGTGTCTCCATTCACTGTCATTGATCCAACTCCATGGGTTTTACTGGTGAATCAATGTTGTAGAAGATGACGGTGTTTCCACGGTAACTATGAAGCCTCTGAATGTCCAAATGGGTCATATCTGATGACCATGAAAAGATGAATAACTGTATTTTACATCAATTATTGACATGGATTGATGGGATTAGTGACTCTACGGGTATTAGACATTTACATCAGTTGATGGTTTTGGTCTTTATGGGTGCACTGTGTAGATTTTAAGACACTCTTTGACTACATGGCATTTAATGTTGCACCACTAACCCTGATTGT
The DNA here is from genome assembly GCF_902148855.1 of Sphaeramia orbicularis. Taxonomy (NCBI): domain Eukaryota; kingdom Metazoa; phylum Chordata; class Actinopteri; order Kurtiformes; family Apogonidae; genus Sphaeramia; species Sphaeramia orbicularis. Next base: position 18,916,365 of record NC_043975.1, read on the forward strand.
CTTTCACACCCTGAACCATCCTCAAACTTTTTTCTTTTTTTTTTTAGCATAAATAAACCAAAGTCAGACCTGGCTGGTAAGTGCAAACTATGCATCTGCAGTCTGAAAGTCTGAACCAACAAGTTTGGTGTGAAAGTGTTATTAATCTTTTTTTTTCTTTTTTTCACTTTGGTTTTGGAGGATGTGATTATAGAAATGTTAGCAGAGTCTCTACAGCCAGTACCTTAATGAGCTCATGTACAAGACACTATTGTAACACTACATCAAAAATATGTATGTAATGATAGGATTTGTGGTTTTAAAGTTATTAAACAATTTTAGATCAGTAGATACTTTTAGTTAGCAGTGGATGTTTGTGGTTGTTTTGTGGCACTTTCCAGTTGAAATTTTCTCTATATTTCACCTTTCTTAAGTGATTTATCACCACTTCTTGCAATATTATCCTCTATATTTTGAGGGTTTTTTTTCTGTGTAAATCATGTATTTTCCTATAATTAATTCACTGATCATGTAGATGTTCATAAAGACTCAGAATAAATTCAAAGGTTATTGTACCAAAACATAAAAAACTGATGAAAATGTGACTTTTTACAGCAAAATATCTCATTAACTGAACATAAACCCAATGTCTCCATCCACTGTCACTGATCCAATTCCATGGGTTTTACTGGTGGATCAATATTGTAGAAGATGACAGTGTTTCCATGGTAACTATGAAGCCTCTGAACATCCAAATGGGTCATATGTGATGACCGTGAAAAGACAGCAAACTGTATTTTCCACCAATTATTGACATGTATTGATAGGATAAGTGGATCAACAGCTATTAAACATTTTAGATGAGTAGATGGTTTAGGTTAAAGCTGGATGTGTGGGTCTTTAAGGGTTAAATTGACCAATATAATATAGACCTGATCAAAATCTGAAGACCAGTTGAAAAATAGCTAGAATTTACCTTTTGCACATTTGGATCTTAATGAGGTTTTAAGTAGAGCTACAATATACAAAAGCAAGAAGGGGGAGTGAGACAAAAAGCCCTTTGAAAAAGTCATTTATTGAAAACAACAAGTAAACTGAAATAGGCTGTTTATCAGCTGATCAAAAGTTTAAGACCATCGCTCAAAAAATTACAAAAAACTCTCCAAACCAGAACAAAAATTTTTCTCAGTAGGACTCAGTAATGAGTAGCTCCACCGTTCTTGTTAATCACTTCAAAAATTTGTTTGGGCATGCTTGATGCGAGTGTTTCCAGGAGGCTGGTGGGAACATTGCTCCAAGTGGTGAAGATGGCTTCACGAAGGGCATCAACTGTGTGGAACTGATGGCCATTTTTATAAACTTCCCTTGCCATCCATCCCCAAATGTTCTCTATGGGATTTAAATCAGGGGAACATGTGGGATGGTCCAAAAGAGTGATGTTATTCTCCCTGAAGAAGTCCTTGGTCAAGCGAGCATTGTGAACTGCAGCGTTGTCCTGTTTTTAAACCCAGCTGTTCCCACACAGACGAGGGCCCTCAGTCATGAGGGATGCCCGCTGCAACATCTGCACGTAACCAGCCGCCGTTTGACGACCCTGCACCACCTGAAGCTCCAGTGTTCCACTGAATGAAAAAGCACCCCAGATCATGATGGACCCCCCTCCACTGTGCCGGGTAGAAAACATCTCAGGTGGGATCTCCTTGTCATGCCAGTAACGTTGGAAGCCATCTGGACCGTCAAGGTGAAATATTTTCTCATCAGAGAATAAAACTTTTTTCCACCTTTCGATGTCCCATGTTTGATGCTCCCTGGCAAAGTCTAAACGGGCAGTTTTGTGGCGTTGTAGGAGACGAGGTCTTTGAATTCGTTTTTTGTTTTTGAAACCCTTTTCCCGCAGATGCCGTCTGATGGTTACTGCGCTGCAGTCGGCACCAGTAAGAGCCTTAATTTGGGTCGAGGACCGCCCTGTGTCTTGACGGACAGTCAATCGGATCCTCCGGCTCAGCGCAGGTGTAATTTTTTTGGGTCTACCACTTGACTTTTTTGTTCCATAATGCTCAGGATCTGTCAAAAAATTTAGAATGACTGTCTTACTGCGTCCAACCTCAGCAGCAATGGCACGCTGCCAGAGGCCTCGCTTATGCAGCTCGACGATCCGACCACGTTCAAGAAGAGAAAGCTTCTTAGCTTTAGCCATCAGGAGGGCATGACCGTGTGAATGCCCGACAGAAAATGAGAATTTTGAGCAGATTTTGGCTTTTATAGCCTGCGGTCTTAAACTTTTGATCAGCTGATAAACAGCCTATTTCAGTTTACTTGTTGTTTTCAATAAATGACTTTTTCAAAGGGCTTTTTGTCTCACTCCCCCTTCTTGCTTTTGTATATTGTAGCTCTACTTAAAACCTCATTAAGATCCAAATGTGCAAAAGGTAAATTCTAGCTATTTTTCAACTGGTCTTAAGATTTTGATCAGGTCTGTATATGTATTTGATAGCAAAAAATCACCTTTTGTCACTGACTATGAAATTTCACTGTGTATTATTTACCTTCAAAACAAATCAGAGCAGTAAACGCTGATTGTAACTACTTATAATCGTCACCACATTCCAAAAAAACGCCCACCCGCTGTCATCTTTCACACTGAGTTTCAGACAAAACAACTAGAAGGTTCGAGTCAGGTGAAAGTTAAAGGGCACACATCCAAAGGGCCGACTGGGTCTGAGCGTCCTAAGTGACGCAGACGGTGTTTGGCATGGAATCACACAGGGACGCGCACACACTTTGACACACATTATAGTCCGGTCCTGGTTTCCTGTACGTAGTCACAGGGGTTTATGTTCTCACCACAGCAGTGTTTTATCTTGTCAGGATTCATCTCCTGTGTCTGCTGAATATAGTCTCTCTGTTATAGGCGCTGACAGACACTGCAGAGTCAGGCTGGTTCTGTGGTTTGTTTGTGTGTGTGTGTGTGTGTGTGTGTGTGTATGTGCATGTTTGTGTGCACATATGCCGACTTGAATAAACGTCATCGGCGCTGCTCTCACCAATCTCAGAGTAAACTCCTAAAATGAACATCTGCCACATTATGAAGCAGTGTGGCTAGAGGGAGTCGAATGTGTGTGTGTTTGTGTGTGTGTGTGTGTGGGGGGGGTGGGTTCTGTTCCAGGGCGTCCAAAGTGATGGCGTCCTTCAGAGCTGTTGAAGATGTCTGAACCTGACAGGGTGTCCGGTCTGGAGGATTGCACTGTAACTTTTCAGGAGATCCTCAAAGTACTGGTACCGTCCTCACATACTCCCATACACCCAGTTCACAGGGAGGACAAGTGGAAGTGGAAATACAGAGGTTTTTTTTTTTTTTTTTTTTTAACCCATAAAGACCCAGAGCTACTTTTATGGCAGTTTCCAAATGAATTTTTCCTCTCTATTTAACTTTTCTTAAGTGATTTATCAGCATTTATTATAATATTATCCTCTGTATTTGGCATTTTTTCAGCAAAAGTCATGTATTTTCCTATATTTCATTTATTAATCATGAAGATCAGGGGTGTCAAACTCATTTCAGTTCAGGGGCCACATTTAGCCAAATTTGATCTGAAGTGGGCCGGACCAGTGAAATAATATCAGAATAATATATAAACAATGTTAACTCCAAACTTTCCTCTGTATTTTAGAGTAAGAAAAGTCAAATTACATGATGAAATGTTTAGATCTGCAAATTATCCTTTAAAACAACGTGAATAACAGAAACAAACTGAGATTTCTTAGGAAAAATAAGTGCAGTTTTTACAATATTATGCTTCAGTTGATCATTTACACGTATATTACAATTTACAGATCACAGTGAATCTACAAATACACAAAATAGTTAGTGACAGGTAGAATATTGTTAAAATTGCACTTCTTAAGACACTTCCAGTTCATATTTGTTCAGAGTATTCTGTTTTTTGAGAAATGATAGTTTATTTTAGTATAAATACAGTAAAATTCCATAAAAACATTTACATTTACAAAGAAAAAAAATTTGAGTTGTCCTTATTTATAGGTTATTATAATCATATTTTACTGATCTGACCCACTTGAGATTGAATAGGTCTGTATGTGCAACCTGAATTAAAATGATTTTTAACATCTTAGTGTAATTTTTGCATTTCACAAATTCATCCCACGGGCCGGATTGGACCCTTTGGCGGGCCAGATTTGGCCCCCGGGCCGCATGTTTGACACCCCTGATGTAGATGTTCATTAAAGCTCAGATTAAAGTTGATGCTTATCATAACAGAAACAGAGAAAACTGAAGAAAAAGTAACTTTTTTCTGAAAACTATGTCATTAAATGAACATAAACCCAGTGTGTCCATCCACTGTCATTGATCCAACTCCATGGGTTTTACTGGGGAATCAATGTTGTAGAAGATGACGGTGTTTCCATGGTAACTACAGAGCCTCTGAACATCCAAATGGGTTATATCTGATGACCATGAAAATATGAAGAACTGTATTTTACACCAATTATTGACATGTATTGATAGGATTAGTGGATCAACAGGTATTAAACAGTTTAGACCAGTAGATGGTTCAGGCCGGTGGTGATTGTTTGGGTCTGTTGAGCCGCATTATGTAATAAATTTCCATTATGTAATACAAGTTCAAAATGTAATAAAAATGTTATGTCATCTTGTAATAAAGCCACATTATGTAATAAACTGACGCATTTTGTAATAAACTACCTCAACTCATTATGTAGTAAATTTTTTTACATTATGTAGTAAGTAATTACAATTTGAGAAATTTATTACAAAATGCACTGGACACATTTTTATTTTCAGGAAAATAGACTGGAGCTTATCTCTGTGACATAAATTGTTTAAACACACAATAAATGTTTGTTGTTCAATCTGAGGGTTAGGGTTAGGTTGTCAAGGAACATTTTTCCAAGATCATAAGATACTGTATCAGACACAACTGACACGGCAATATAAAAACAATGTGCTAAATTAATCTTTAAACTGTGTGGTTAAAGTTCTGATTTCATTACCTGTAGCTCCTGTGACTAATTTCTTCTAAATTGCTCTGAAATTATATTAATTTGGATTGTTGTTACATAATGAACTATTTTATTACATTTTAAAAAAAAAATAAAAATGTGTCAAGTGCATATTGTAAGAAATTTCTCAAATTGTAATAATTTACTACATAATGTGAAAAAATTTACTATATAATGTGTTGACGTAGTTTATTACAAAATGCACCAGTTTATTACATAATGCGGCTTTATTACAAGATGACGTGACATTCTTATTACATTTTGAACTTTTATTACATAATGGGAATTTATTACATAATGCGGCTCAACAGGGTCTTTAAGGGTTAAACAGGGAATATCCTTGTCTCATTCTGTATATCTATAAAAACAAACACAAACATGATTTTTACAAAATACTGAAAGGAAAGGCCTTGAAGGGGGGAATCCTTTTGTTTTTCATAGTGGGTCTTCGCCACATGTATGTGTTGATAATATCTTGTTTAAATATGGATATATGAATATATTATTATTATATTACTATATAGGACATTTTCTACCTTTCATGTGTTATTTGATGGCATGTCAATTTATGTCCAGATCTCTGGTTCACATAACCCGAACCCTAACCCAAACAAACACAAAGAAAGCTTAGAATGTCTACAGATAACACACCAATTAAAAGTGGCGTATATAATCATGCGAGCAGTGATATCACGTTGGTTTATCAGCCAGCAGCAACTACAGCTGCTGCATCATCGAGATGTTTTTGAACATTAAATACTACTAAATATATCTCATTATCATTAACCTGTTTAACCCTGACCATATTTTCAGGGGAAAAACGCCTAAAAAGACATACCCAAAGTAAATGAAGAATTACTTCACAATAATAAGGTTCATATGGATGTTCTTAGTGTCTATGGACATTTAGAGTCCTCACAGAATCTATTCCCATTGTCTAAAACAGGGGTGTCAAACTCATTTTAGTTCAGGGGCCACATGTAGCCCAAATTGAACTCAAGTGGGCCGGACCAGTAAAATAATAACAGTGAAAAAAGTAAAATTATTAAAATTATGATCAGGTTTACATCTACAAAGTTTCCTTAAAAATCTGAATAACACGAACAACTTGAATTATCTTAAGAAAAGCATGTGCAATATTAACAATATTATGCCTCGGTTTCTCAGTTTATCATTTACACATGCGCATTACAATTTGCATTACAGTAGCACAAAATATTTAGTAACAGGCAGAATATTGGTAAAATTGCATTTACTTTTCTTAAGACATTTCCTTTAGTTCATATTTGTTCAGGTTATTCCCATTTTTTATAAAAGTATAGTTTGGTAATGCAAACATTTTCAAGTAATTTTACTTTTTTACACCAAAAAAAAACAAAGAGAAAATTTTGGGTTGTCATTTTTTATAGGTTTTTATGATAATATTTTACTGGTCTGACCCACTTGAAATCTAATTCGTCTGTATGTGTTTGTAGGTGGATTGATTGTTAATATCTTCCGTGTAATTTTTGCATTTCACAAATTCATCCTGCGGGCCGGATTTGGCCCCCGGGCCGCATGTTTGACACCTGTGGTCTAAAATATTGTATCTATTACTGTGCCTGAGTAAACTGTAAAAAACTAAAAGAGAAATTGGAATTTTTTATCCTCGCCTGTTTTTTTTTTCGGCTGGATTGACGATGATATGCATAAATTAATGGTTCGTGTCAGAGATTTTTAATAGCGTATATTTCACCCCACAAAGATTAAAAATCATGTTTGAACATGAAAGTTTTCACTAAAATACACTTTTGATGTACTTTTATTAACATTAGGGTCTAAACTTTGAGCAAAAGTTGAAAAAAACATCCATTGTCCTGATTTATTATATTTTTATAGTAGATGAATATTAATATAATTTTTTAGCCCTATCTATTTTTTAGCTGATAGGGCTAAAGGGGTTAAAAAATAATATGTTATGCCGGAATTTTTACGACCCTGTCTGTCAATAAAATGGTCAATAAAAATGTCTAGCACAACCTCTGCTGCCCACCCGTCTGTGACAGTCTGCTTTTCTACTTTGGGACAGCCTTTCTGATGCGGTTAAGTCAAATTATGCGGCCATGAAAGAGAAGATGGGATCGGTTTTTGGACAGAAACAGTTAATAGACAGCTTTAGAGCTAACATATTCGCTCGTTCACGAGTTCCGGGGGAGAGCCTGGAGGTGTATATGAGCCGGCTGGTAGCTGGTACTGGTGTTTTTGCCTCCGAGTTGCGTGCGCATCACTGTTGTTAGTAAACATTGAAACTCATCTATACTGATTAATAACTGATGCAAGTATACTTGTATACCTTGATTTTGATCAGGCCGTTCACCTTCAAATGTTGACCAGATCTCTGTCTCTGCTTCAACGTCTATAACAAACTTCAGTCACGTTGCGGAATATTTTCCATTATTGATGGATTTGTTTAACCTTCAAAGACCTAAACACCTACTGGCAGCTACCACTGGTCCTATCAATACAATTAAATAATTCAGGTAAATTTCAGTTTCTCAGCTTTTCATTTTCATCAGATATGACCCATGTGGACGTTCAGAGGCTCCACAGTGAACATTGAAATGCCACCAGCTTGTGCAACATTGAATGACCAATAAAACTCCTTTAGAGGTAGTTGGTGCAGATGTTTGTTTTTACATTCAGTCAGTGACTGATATAATAAATTGTGATGAAAAACTCAGACTATTGCCTTAGTTTATTCTGATCTAATATAAGGTTTGGATTTACTCTGACCTTTTAAGAACATCTACATTGTCAGTAAATTAAATGAAGAAAAATACTTAATTTTTGCTGAATTTATGAAAAGATAGACATAGAGACAAATGCATTTGAATTAGAATAGATCCATAAAAACTGTTCTAGGTCTTCCAAGGTTAGGCAAAACTGAAGGTTGCAAATCATTCTGGAAGGAGAATTTTTTATTTTTCTTTCGCCGCCCCTGAAAGGAAGGGAAGGGGTATTGTTTTTGGTTCAGTTTGTTTGTTTGTTAACACTCTAGCAGCAAAACTATTGGGTGAATTTATACCAAATTTGGTTTATAGATTGCCAGTGATCCAAAATAGATGTGGTTACATTTTGGGAAAAGTAGGTCAAAGTTCAAATTTGTAATGAATTTTTAAAATATTTTTTCACCCATTTACTTATAATAGGCGAAATTTCAAAGGTCTATAAAAACATCCATTTTGGGTGTAGATGGAAAAATGTCTTTCCCAGAACCAAAAATTTTAGCAAATGTCACTTGCTGTTAGATTTTTAAAGCATTCTTTAAATGTTTAGAATTACAGTGTAGTTTTAGAAAACATTCACACGTTATTATTGTTTAAAAAAACAAACAAAAAACCTGATACTATTCACCTTATATGTAATCGAAATGGCAATTTAGTTTCATATAAATGTAATTTCTTTCAGACAGGGTTGATTTTTGATCAATTTTTGGCACTAAAGTTAAACCTATAGTGTTTGTTTCTTTGTTAACTCTCTAGCAGCAAAACTATTGGTTGAATTCATACTAAATTGGGTTTATATATTGCCAGTGACCCAGAATAGATCTCATTACATTTTGGAAACAGCAGGTGAAAGTTTACATTTTTTTATAAATTATTTAAATCTTTTTGTTGTTTTTTTTTTCCCCATTTACTTAAAATGGGCGGAATTTCAAATGTCTGAAAACTATTGGTTGAATTCATACCAAATTGGGTTATAGATTGCCAGTGACCCAGAATAGATGTCATTACATTTTGGGGAAAAATAGGTCAAAGTTTACATTTTTTATGAATTTTTAAAACGTTCTTTTTTCCCCATTAACACTATCATGGGTGAAATTTCAAATGTCTATTAAAACATCTATTTTATTTAAATTTACTTCAAACTTCGTACATATATAGAGGCAACTGATATGCTGACATCAGCACTCACATATACATGATGACATCAGCTGGATCGATGCCGAAATAAGCTCCAACGCGTGTGAGGGGCGGGGTTTGTTGTGCCTTGCACCACTTGTTATTTTTATTTAACCTTTATTTTACCAGGCTTTTTCAAGGGAGACCTGGCCAAGATGGCAGCAATACTGTCACATCATTAGAGTTTTACAATAGTAAAAGTGTTTGCAAACAAACAAAAAAAACCAAACATATACAGTCAATCGAAACATTTACAGACCAACAGTCTTGACTGCACAGTTTTAACGCTGTCTTTAAAATCAGTCAAAGGAATCAATGATTGTAAATGGAGCACAGACTGAAGTTTGTTCCAGGCTGAAAACTAAAAAAAAGCTGAAAAATTAAAATATTTTTTCCCCCTAATTCAGTCCTTATTTTTGGAACAAACAGTGAAATGAAAGAGATGTATATTGAATTTAAGTAAATCGCACGCAGCACTGTCAACAATAGACGTCATCTCAATATGGGAGCAGTTTAAGAACTACAGACGTCTGGGTATTTGTGATCGCTGCAGATCATGGATCTACACCTCTGCTGTTCATGGACGTGGGCTTGCTGTACTTCTAAGTGTCGTATTTGTATTTATTTATTCAGTTACAGGACAGTGTGTATTGGTATTTGTTGCAAAGAACAAGATGCATGCATCACTCATAACTCATATGGATGCTAGGTCTGGACCCTTAGTCACTGGTTTTACAATTATAGTATGTATATGTGTAAATACTGTAAATATGTAAATACCATTTAGATAAAAATTTTGAATTAAAATTTTAAGAATGTTTAAATTCTAATTCTCTGTTTATATAAATGTTTATATGTAGAAGCCAATAACACAATAACAGCCGATAACGTAATAAATTTGCCATTTTTAAAATGTAATTAGCTACATACAACACAAGAGTGAAATATAGGAAAAATACGACATTTGGTATTTATATAATGTAGAAGCCAATAATGTAATAACAACTGATAATATAATAATGGTCAATAACGTAATAAATTTGCCATTTTTAAAATGTAATAAGCCAGTAACGTAATATCTGGCCAACTATGTAATAAAAGTCCTGAACCGATAACGTAATAACTTTTGGCCAGTAATATGATAACTTTTTGGCTGTTTATTATGTTATTGGCCTGGTAAAAAATAAAAAAATTTGCAAATGTAATAACTGAGTCAATAACGTAATAAGTTATAACATTATTGGCCAAAAGCTGTTACATTATCGGTTCAGGACTTTTATTATGCTATTGGTCAGATATTACATTTTTGACCTATTACATTTTAAAAATGGCAAATTTATTATGTTATCAGCTTTTATTACATTATTGGCTTCTACATTAAATAAATACCAAATTTTTATTTTTCCTATATTTCACTCTTGTATTATATGTTGCTGCTGTCAACTGAAATTTCCTCACGGTGGGATCAAATACGCCTTTTCTTATCTTGTCTTGTCTTATCTGATCTCGTCTTATCTTATCTTATCTTATCTTAACTTATCTTGTCTTATCTTATTTTGTCTTATCTTATCTTGTCCTATCTTATTTTTTTTGATCTTATCGTATCTTATCTTATCTCATATTATCTTATCTTAACTTATCTTGTCTTATCTTGTTTGATCTTATCTTGTCTTATCTTATCTTGTTTTATCTTGTCTTGTCTTATCTTGTCTTGTCTTATAGCCTCACTTTTCAACCTACAGGTTGTCTGACAGTGCAGTGCACATGCTGCAGGCTTTCCTCCCGGTGAAGCAGCTGCTTCAGTAATAAGACATTCAGACAGTTTTGCTAACTGTTGATCACTTTTCTGTAAAAATGTAGCTGGGCTTCAAAACTGTGTCTGAAGTGATGCTGGTTATTCTGTTCCCCCATTTGGCAAAGGAGCGTAGGTTTAGCGCTGACAATAAACACAACTATGAGAAGTTGTTTGTCTGAGGCAGTGACACAAATGTGATAATGATGGTCACCTAAATGCATAGTTTTATAAACATGAATATTCATATTTGTCTGTTTAGATGCTGTGGTCGCAGTACGTTAGCTTATCCTTTTTCACTGAAAAGAAAAGAAATGATCAACCTGCTTCGAATAGTGTTAAAAAATGACACTGACAACACCTGTTTATTTTTTATTTTAACCCATAAAGACCCAAACATCCACCACCGACACAAACCATCTACTGATATAAAATGTACCGTAAGTTCTGAACCACTAAAACCTACGGATGTGTTGAAATAATCAGTGTAAAATGCAGTTTATCATCTTCCCATGGTCATCAGATATGACCCATTTGGACATTCAGAGGCTCCAGTAGTTGCCGTGGAAACACCGTCATCTTCTACAACATAGGTGTCAAGCATGTGGCCCGGGGGCCAAATCTGGCCTGCCAAAGGTTCCATTCCGACCCGTGGGGTAAAAGTGCAAAAATTACCTTGAACAGTCAAGGTTGTCCAAATCCTTTTGGTTCAGGTTCCACATACAGACCAATGTGATCTCCAGTAAAAATAACACAATAACCCATAAATAATGACAACTACAAATTTTCTTTGTGGAAAAAATTGAAGTGGAAAAAAAAAAAGATTACACTGAAAATATTTACATTTACAAAACTATTCTTTCACAATAAAATGCAAATGAATACATAATAAAAACAAAGATGAACAACCCAAAATGTGCAATTTTAACAATATTCTGCCTGTTACTAAATGTTTTGTGCATTTATGGATCCACTGTGATCTGTAGTTGTGTTAAGAACAGATTCAATATTGTAGAAATTGTTCAAATTTTATTTCCAAACTCCAAAATTTTAACAATATTCTGCCTGTTACCAAATGCTTATGGAACATTGTGTGTAAATGTACATGTATAAATAATAAGTCCAGGCATAATATTGTTAAAATTGCACTAATTTTTCAAATGAAATTTCTGTTTTTTCAGGTTATTCACATCTATTTTTAAAAATGTAAATATTTTCATAATTTAATTTGGGTTTTTTTGTTCTAAAACAAAAAGAAAAACTTGAGTTTGTCATTATTTATAAGTTATTAAGTCTTTATTTTACTGGTCTGGCCCACTTGAGATCAAATTGGACTAAATATGGCCCCTGAACCAGAATGAGTTTGACAGCCCTGTTCTACAACATTGATTCACCAGTAAAACCCATGGAGTTGGATCAATGACAGTGGGTGGAGATGCTTCTTTTTACATTAGGTTGTTGATATCTTTGCTGAAAAAGTCACTTTTGCTTCAGTTTTCTATGTGTTTGATCCAATAACCCTCAACTTTAATTTGAGCATTTATGAACATCTACAGAATCAGAATAATAAATATCGGAAAATACCTAATTGGACTGGGAAAATGTAAAATACTGAGGATTATTTTGTAAGAAATTATGTTAAATCACTTAAGAAATGTAAAACCCATGGAGTTGGATAAATGACAGTAGATGGAGACACATGGATTAAGTTCAGTTATGATATATTTGACTGAAAATGGGACTTTTTCTTAAGTTTTCTCTGTTTCTGATATTATAACCCTCAACTTTAACCCTTTCATGCATGAATTATGAGAACCTTAGTCAATATTTTTTTCTTGAGTGTTTTTATTCCTATTTAGGCATGAAAAAAAAAACACAATTTATTTATTTATTTTTTTATGAACCTATTTTTTGTGGAGTTACAAAAATGTCCACTCAGCTGGACACCATGAATTTAATTTTTGAAGCAAAGAAACATGAATTTAAAACTCATCATCAGAAAGTGATAAACTGTGTGAAAACTATGAAATAATAACATTTTTAATGCCACTAATCTGACGTTTTGACACATTTTCTCACACTCTAATATTAGTTATTACTCATTTCATGGAGATAATATCCTCTGAGACCCAGGAAATGGACAATTTTAGCTTTTTTACACTAAAAAATTGTCTTGTTTTGAAACTGCATAATGCAACAGTTTTTTTCAGATACATTTTTAAAATAATGTTTATTTATTTATTGATTTTTTAATGGAATGTCCTTTGCAATGGACAGCATTTTAGTAAAACTGTCAAACTTTTGTCCCCTACAGGGGACAAAATGCATTGCTAGGTCTCAAGAGGTATGCAAAAAAAAAACCAAAAAAAAAAAACCCAAACCAAAACAAAAAAAAAAAACAGTTTGTTTCAGAAAACTGTTAATTGCAGTCTAATGACAATTAGCAATTGATTTCCACTCAAACATGTTAGTGCAGATCAGGTTTATCAAGAACAGCAAAGTTACAGTAATGGTCTGAATGTCAGTGTTTGAGATGATACATTAGTGTCCACTGTGTTGGCTGATATGGAACTAAAACAACCAAACCCATGAATATACAAGAGAAGAACTGTCCACTGGAGTGTCCACTGGAATGTCCACTGGAGTGACCACTGTGCACGAAAGGGTTAATCTGAGTTTTTAATGAATATTTGCCTGATTAGTAAAATAAATATAGGAAAATACATTATTTACACTGAAAAAACTCAAAAATGATAATAATAAATCACTTAAGAAAGGTTAAATAAAGAGGAAAATTATTTCGGGAACTGCCACAAAAGTAGGACAGGGTCTTTATGGTTTAATGTCCTTAAATGCATCAGCTGTACATTTTTTCTACATATTAAAAAACAAAAAATTGATCATGCTTTTTTCTGTACCTTAATTTTTTAGAGGATCGGATTGGATTTAGTCACGAGATCAGGCCGATCCTGAACCAGTTCTGGGAGGGGAGGGGTGAATAAATGTCCTGCCCCCTCAAATGAAAGTTTCCAAAGGTAGGGAAAAGGAAAATTAGCAGGAGGCTTAGATGAATTAGTAAAGCATCTCTAAGTGTCACTTTCTCTTTGAGGTGCAGTAGTGATATGCGAGCCAGGTTTTTTGTCAACCCACGGGGCTTTTTTGGAATTATTTGACCCGATCCAACCCGCCCCACAAATAAATAGTCATTCTTTTGACCCGCTGATCCATGCATCACTAGCGTACGCAACAAAACGTACCCCCATATAATCCCTGGACGGACCTGTCCATAGATGCACTACAGCAGTGGCAAACATACAACCCTTGGGCCAAAACAGGCCTCCCAAAGGTTCTAATTTGTCCCACAGTATGAATTTGGAAAGTGCAAAAACTGAACTAAAGTTAATAAGAGTCAAAGGTGTCATATTTGTTTCAGTTCAGGTTCCACATTCAGCCCAATTGTGATCTCAAGTATTATAATAATAATAATAATAATGATAATAATGATAATAATAATAATAATAATAACCTCCTGAGACCCAGGAAAGTGAGAGTTTGTCTTTTTTTTTTTTTTTTTACATTAAACACTTGTCTTGATTGCAAACTGCACAATGGAACAGTTTTGTTTTTTTGTTTTTTTTTTTTTAATAAATTTTTACAATTATTTTTATTTATTTATTTATTTTTAATGGAATGCCCTTTGCTATGGACAGCTTTTTTTTTGTCTTTTTTATTTTTTTTTTTTAAAGTAAAACTCTGGAACTTTTGTCCCATACAGAGGACAAAAATGCATTGTTGGGTCTCAGGAGGATAAATAATGTCTCCAAATTTAAATCAAAATTTCAAGGCAAGCCAAGGCAGGTTTATTCAAAAAGCATATTTCATGTCCAAGATAATTCAAAGTGCTTCACATAAAACATTAAAAGCTTTACATCATGGAAGCAATAAAAAGTATAGGCATGAGAAAAGAAAAAAAAAAAAAAAAAAAAATCAGATAAATTGATATAACAGATAAAACAGACAAGCAGATAAAAACTTTTAGCTTACAAGGAACATGCAGATCTGAACTGACGAATAAAACTCTATTCAAGAATTTGGAAAGTCCAAAAATTGAACTAAAGTTAATAAGAGTCAAAGGTGTCATATTTGTTTCAGTTCAGGTTCCACATTCAGTCCAATTGTCATCTCAAGTATAATAATAATAATAATAATAATAATAATAATAATAATAATAATAATAATAATAATAATAATAATAATAATAATCATAATAATAATAACCCATAACCTCCTGAGACCCAGGAAAGTGAAAGTTTGTCTTTTTTTTTAATTTTTTTTTTTTACTTTAAACACTTGTCTTGATTGCAAACTGCCCAATGGAACAGTTTTTTAGATAATTTTTTTTACAATAATTTTTATTTATTTATTTATTTTTAATGGAATGTCCTTTGCTATGGACAGTTTTTTATTTGTCTTTTTTTTTTAGTAAAACTGTGAAACTTTTGTCCCATACAGAGGACAAAAATGCATTGTTGGGTCTCAGGAGGATAAATAATGTCTCCAAATTTCAATCAAAATTTCAAGCCAAGGCAAGGCAGGTTTATTCAAATAGCACATTTCACATACAAGACAATTCAAAGTGCTTTACATAAAACATTAAAAGCTTTACAGCATCAAAGCAATAAAAAGTATAGGCATGAGAAAAAAAAAAAAAACAGCAAAAAAAAAAAAACAAAACCAAAAAAAATCAGATAAATTGATATAACAGATGAAACAGATAAAAACTTTTGGCTTAAAAGGAACATGCAGATCTGAACCGACGAATAAAAACTCGATTAAAATGCAGCTGAGAACAGGTGTGTCTTTAACCTGGCGTTAAATAAACTGAATGTTTCAACTGATTTAAGGTTTTCTGGAAGTTTGTTCCAGATATGTGGACACGTTCATTGTAAAAAGTCGGTATCGGATCGGTATCTGCAAAACTAATCCTAAAAAAAAAAAAAAAAAAAAAAAATCGGATGGGAAGCAAAAAAAAAAATCCAGATCGGAACATCATTAGCTGAAACTTAAATCCTTTAAAAAGAAGTCAAGTCAGGCTAAAGTACATCTGAAACATTACTGCATCTCAAATAATCTTTAAGCAAAGGAAGGTAAGATAAGGTGACGGAGAAACGCAGAGGTCATGAGCATCTGCTGAATAAAACAAAACTCCAATCCGGCCTTTACACTCAAGGGTATCCTCGTCTTATACCCGCAGTTGAAAAGCAGCAATAATGATAAGACAATTAGCGGGTTAATTTCAATTAGTGAGCCTTAATATGCCATTAAAAGCTGTCTGTCCATAATGATCACCAGGGGCAAGCAAACTAAATGATGTAAATGCCACAGCGGAGTGTTATAATTCAAGGCCAGGTATTACTCTGCTTTATAATTAAGTAATTATTTAACATGACACCAAATCGCAGCGCTGAAGTGGCCCAAAATTGATTTGTTAATAGGGTAAAGAATATGGTGTTTTTCTTCTTGCCTGGGAGTCCATTTCTTCAGACAATGGTAATCTGGTTATCATCTCCCTCTGCTGCAACTCCTCCACCTTTTCCAAATTCAACGCTAACTTTAATTGAATATCGATTTGTTTGTCTCTTTTTCCCCTTAACTCTACCTAAATTGTAATTAGAAATTTTTGCTCTGCGTTGAACATACATGTCTGAGGTTGAAGACCTCTTAGGCTGATTTGATTCTGATATCAGCAAGAGCTCCATAAATACACAGCATGAAATAAATCACCTTTTTAGCCTGTTGGAACAAAACTCCAGACATCTAATTGGGCTGGAATAGGGTCTGTTGTGGCTGAAGCTATTTTTTCTTTTCATATGGCAATGAGTAATTGGTGGCGAGAGGACTGGAATAAGTAGTGGGGGGGGGAGGGGGGGGGTGATACAATGTAAATTATTATTTTTTTAATTTTCCTTATGGTTTCAATTTCTGTACGGTGATTAATTCCAAAATAATGTGGCTGTATGACACATTATATAAACATTTACCTCAGAATGAATTTAGTTTGTCACTGTCTGATTTTCTTTGAAGTTAAATTGGTTTGAATGCGTCAGCCGCGGCGCTGCCAAAAAATGTCAAAGCTTAAGTTGAAAATTGGTGTAATTTATGACGCATTATGTAAATTTCATTTCCTGCCTTAATGAACTGTACGTACCAAAACCACAGTTATTTATTAAAGTCAGCGTGAAGGAAATCCAGAGATGTGTTTCTGAAAACATTATACAAATTATGGAATAATTGCAGATAACATATGAAAAGACTGTAAACAATGTGATAAATTGTGGAGTTTCATGGTAATTCTTACCAAGACTACTCTATATTTTATTTTTTGGAAAAAAAAGTAGTTGCTTTGCCATTGGACATATGTGCAAAACTTTACCGATATTTACTAAATGTTGAAAAAACAGAAGTGCGTAATGTCATTTTTTCCATTAAATCACAAATGCGAGGATTTGTTTATTTATTAATCACGAGATGACAAGAGAAGTCATTCCGTAAACATGGCGATGAACGTAAATGTCGTGTTGATTTATTTGTTCGTCCCCGATTAGCAATTAGCTGTTAGCGATGCAGCAATGAGCGCCAAAGCATCCAATACAGACTAGGGGTTAGCTTGATTTTTTTATGGGTTAGCAGCCTCTTATCCACTTTCTGAAACTGAAATAAACACAAACAAAACATGCGTGCATTTGAAAACCCTCGGCCTTCAGTCCACACCAAAGTTTTTGCAATTACAGACCCCCACCCCCCGCTAACGAACCTCAATCTATCCTCAGTAAATAATTCTACAAGTAACGCAATGTACCTGTATGTATGTGGAGGACATGTCAATAAAGCTGTTAGAAAGTGAAAGTGAAAGTCAGCTCCCCTCACCTTATCTATAGTCGCTTTTCCATCGGACATCTGCGTAAAACTTTACTGATATTTACTAAATGTGGAAAAAACAGAAGTGCGTAATGTCAAGTTTTCCATTAAATCACAAATGCGATGATTTGTTTATTTATTATCGCCAGATGACAAGAGAAGTCATTCCATAAACATGGCGATGAACGCAATTATCGCATTGATTTACAGATATATTCATTATTTTTATATATTACCCCTCTATCTCACACTAAATAAAAAAATTATTCCATTTCCTTGTTTGTCCACAATGTTTCTTTTAAAACTCTTCTTCTTCACTTGTTGTGATGTCCGTTGAAAAGATCTG
Source organism: Sphaeramia orbicularis (assembly GCF_902148855.1). Lineage (NCBI taxonomy): Eukaryota > Metazoa > Chordata > Actinopteri > Kurtiformes > Apogonidae > Sphaeramia > Sphaeramia orbicularis. The sequence continues at coordinate 18,934,384 of NC_043975.1, forward strand.
TTTTTTTTTTTTTTATTATTATTCACGTGACTTTAGCTGTGTAAAAAGGTTTATCCATTGCAGTTTTGCGTGATATACCATTTACACTAAACCCGAAAAACTACTTCTTGCCAACGCAAAAACTTTTAATTGAAAAACGAGTTTTGGTGAATTTGTCTTTTTTCCATTAGGCAAATTTTTATGTGCAAGTTATATTTGCACAATTTTAGGGTCAATGGAAAGCAACGGAAAGCGACTAGCATAAGCTGTTCTGGATGAGAATGTGAAGAAAAAATTAATATTTTCACGCTCAAGTGTGATTCTACAGGAAAATATTGTAAAGTGTAAAGTTGTCCTGTAATGGTGTAAAAAAAAAAAAAAGTTTTTTTTTTTTTTTTTAAATAGCATAAATCTATTGTGCGAGGTTGTGCTTTTGTCAGTAATAAATAATGCATAAATGGGAAAAACAAGACTTTGATCAAACCTTGCATTAACATTCATCCTGGAAGATCTGATAACATGTGGGATGCCCTCATGCAGCATCTGAACACACACAGGATGCATTTGGAGATGATCTGGGACACATTTGTCCTCATTCTTTAGTCTAAACAGGTACGCATCCTGGGACACAGTGAAGGACTGCCTCCCCAGCTGACATGCTCTGTCTAGCATGTCAACAGTGTCATATTAAAGTCATATTTTAGATTCTAAGCACTTAATATGTGTGCTGCTGCTCCAGAGACCTGAACAAAACTTTGCCTTCAGTACTTTTTGTCCATGAATAAAGTCCAGCAGAAATGCATTTATTATTATCTTATTGTTGTATTGTTTTTGCTTCCATTTGTTTGTTTGTTAAAAATCTGGCAGTACAATTATTGGTTGAATTCATACCATTATAGTGACACAGAATAGATCTGATTACAATTTGGGAAAAGTAGGTCAAAGTTTCAATTTTTAATGAATTTTTTAAAATATTTTTTTTCCCCATTTACTTATAATGAGTGAAATTTCAAACATCTGTAGCAGCAAAACTATTGGTTGAATTCATACCAAATTGGGATTATAGACTGACAATGACCCGGAATAGATGTCATTACATTTTGGGAAAAGTAGGTCAAAGTTTAAATTTTTTATGACTTTTTTAAAATCTTTTTTCCCTCACTTACTCACAATGGGTGAAATTTCACATGTCTGTAGCAGCAAAACTATTGGTTGACTTCATACCAAATATTAGGATATTCAACTGAAAACGCCAGTGGAGTTTACCAAGAAAGTAAAGGAATGAACTGTACCAGAGGATCTAGAACCCCTGGTTCCCCATGGGTTAATGCAGAAGTGTTATTCTAATCTTCTAAAAGTGATGTTCTAATGTTCTAAAATACATGTTCCTTCTGTTTTTTTCTTGTATTTTTTATATTTACTTATTGTTTTTTGTTTTCCACTTACGGGTAAGGAACCAAATATGGTAACTCCATTCACCTTGATTTTCAACATAACAATAAAAAAAGTTTGAAAAATTTTTGGTTATGCAATTCCTAAAACATGCTTAGTGATGTATTTTGGATGTATTATTGATAAAAATGTAAGAAAAAATGATAGATATTAGTTTCAAATACTATTAGCAGCCTGTAAAAAGGCTATTACCAAAAAAATGGTGCAGATTAGAACCACCTACAACTGGATACAAACTGTGAATGGAATATTCGAGATGGAGATTCTGATTCAGTCAGAGGAGTGTAACTCAAAACAACATTTTTATTGTATTAGAGTCATTTTTGTTTCGTTCTTTGTCCGTTTATTTCTTCTCTCTGTAGAAACAAGCTGCTTTTAATTAAGCAGAAACCAACCCCTTAAAACCCCATGTCAAAAGTAACAATAGAAAAGACCAGAATGGACCGACAAACTGAACATAAGGACGGTGCACTGGACAGGCCAACCCTGTACAGGGCTGTAGAAGCTGGCAGCGCACCGCTACCCTATGAAAAGAACAAACCACAAAAGAAATTCTAACGAAAGAAAAACAGGATGTCCGGATCCACCTGGCCAAACAAAAAGGAAAAGCTAACACAAGGCTAACAACAACCCACGCTGGCATGCAGAAACTGGCGTGGAGTGGATGCGCCTCGACGTTCGTGCCGAGAGAGAGAGAGAGAGAGAGAGAGAGAGAGAGAGAAGAGAGAGAGAAGAGAGAGAGAGAGAGAGAGAGAGAGAGAGAGAGAGAGAGAGAGAGAGAGCTGCCCAAGGGTGCTCGACTATATAGCACCAGTGGCGCCAAAACTAATTAAGGAAGGACAAAGGACAAAAAAATAGTTAACCTAGAGGAATGGAATCAACTTGGTTAAATCTCTCCAAAATTATTAATCTAAAATAGACCAGAGTCAAAAGAAGAAAAAGACCAGAACAAATAGTGCACAGCAACGAACAGTATCCTAAATGTCCCTTATTACCTCCGCCAAGGAGGTTATGTTTTTGCCGGTGTTGGTTTGTTTGTCCATAACTTTTTGAGTTATCTTGCACACGGACAGACAGACAGATTCGGATGAAAATTTCAGGAAATGTTGATACTGGCACAAGAAACAAACAGATCTGCCTTAGCGGAGGTCTGTGCTCTCCGAGTGCTTTTCTAGTGTTTGTTTTGTTTTGTAATGTACAGAAATAAAACAATAAAGTTAAAAAAAAAAAAAAAGTGAGAAAAATGTCACAAAAGTAATGGTTTTATGTCCTCCAAAAACACACTATAAGGTTGAAATTTTGTGTTTCAGAGTATTTCTATGAGTGAACTATACAGGGTGGGGAAGCAAAATGTACAATATTTTGAGGCAGGGATTGAAAGACAGTGTATGACCAATTAGTTTATTGAAAGTCATGAGAATTTATTTGCCACAAGAAAATGTACATAATAGAAAATGGTTTTATTCTATGTGTCCTCCTTCTTTCTCAATAACTGCCTTCACACGCTTCCTGAAACTTGTGCAAGTGTTCCTCAAATATTCGGGTGACAACTTCTCCCATTCTTCTTTAATAGTATCTTCCAGACTTTCTGGTAATAGTTTTGCTCATAGTCATTCTCTTCTTTCCATTATAAACAGTCTTTATGGACACTCCAACTATTTTTGAAATCTCCTTTGGTGTGACGAGTGCATTCAGCAAATCACACACTCTTTGACGTTTGCTTTCCTGATTACTCATATGGGCAAAAGTTTCTGAAAAGGTATGGATAATAGTGTTAGGTATGATTATGATATCAATACATGTTTGGTTTCAAAACAATTGACGTAGTGCCTGCTGAGAAAAAACAACTAAATGTTCATTGTAAATTTTGCTTCCCCACCCTGTATACTGTACCATGTTTCTTTTAAAACTCTTCTTCTTCGCTTGTAACGTCCGTCAACATCTGTTTTTTTAAATTCATTTGACTCTAGTTGCAGAAAGAGGTCTTTCCATTGTGGTTTTGTGTGACATACTATTTGCGCTACGCCTGAAAAACCACCTCTTGCCAGCACAAAAATTTGAGTTTTGGCAAAATTGTAATTTTTCCATTAGGCAAATTTGAATGCACAAGTTATATTCGCGCAATTTGAGGTGAACTGCGATGAACTGGCGACTTGTCCAGGGTGTACCCCGCCTTCGTCCCTATGTAGCTGGGATAGGCTCCAAGCGACCCCCGTGACCCTAGTGAGGATAAAGTGGGTTCAGAAAATGAATGAATGAATGATTATGACATCAATATATGTTTGGTTTCAAAACAATTGACGTAGTGCCTGCTGAGAAAAAACAACTAAATGTTCATCGTAAATTTTGCTTCCCCACCCTGTAAAGGGTTAACAAACCATAACGTGTAGCTTATATTCTTCAGCAGATCCAGTCAACACTCTAACAGAGTATTTCTTCAGCTTAGACACCTCCGCTTCAGACCTTCGATGTGTTTTGTATTTTGTGCTGTTGCTTCTTGTTTTAATGCCTCGGAACAGTCCACACTGATGTGACAAGTGCTTTTTAAGTCCACTTTAATGGAACACTCTTCATACATACATTCATAATCACTCTTTGAGCTGTTTTACATGGTCACGCAAAGGTGTGTACTCCTGTGTTTTCAGACCGGATAAATCCATTACTTCTGTTCTCTGGCTGATGTACAACAGCTCAACTTGACAACTGTTGGGATTTTCAGCCTCCCATAAGTATGTGTCCAAATTTTAATTGACCATAATGTTTAGTTATACTAATGGAATAAAGCTAAGGTCATCCAAAAACTAAACCTTACATAGCGATGGAAATAATGGCCTAGTTTGAAATGGCTTTGAGTGTAATGGAGCCAATTAGAGTGCAGGTAGTATCACAGCTGTGTTAGCAGTAGTAGCAGCAGCGCCAAAGCCATCAATGGAAGCTCAGCTTAGAAACAGACTGTGTAATGAACCTTTGATGGTTTGGAAAAGTAGGCACTAATATGGGCTTTAGAGTCCAGACAAGAGAAGTAAGAAAATGTTTTAAAGCTTTCATCATGATACACAGATGCAGTGGTAATAGGGAATATTACTGCTGGACAAGTATGTGATAGATGTGGGGGAACATATTGTACGTTACAATACTTTAGCGATATTATCTGTAATTAACCTAAACCTCATAAATGGGATCGCTAGTTTTATGTTACAGATCATCGTAAACAAACTTTAACCCATAAAGACCCAGTGCTACTTTTGTGGTAGTTCCCAAATATTTTTTTTTTCTCAATATTTAACATTTCTTAAGTGATTTGTCACTATTTATTATGATTTTTTTTTTATTTTTTTTAGTTTGACCCTTTCATGCATGAATTATGAGAACCTTAATCAAGATTTTTTTTACTTAGTGTTTTTATTCGTCTTAAATTTGGCGTTAATTGTACAGCTTTTTACGTTTTTAATCTATTCTTGTATTTTATTATTTTATTTAGGTTTTATCTATTCTTCTGTATTATCTATCTATCTATCTATCTATCTATCTATCTATCTATCTATCTATCTATCTATCTATCTATCTATCTATCTATCTATCTATCTATCTATCTATCTATCTATCTATCTATCTATCTATCTATCTATCTATCTATCCATCCATCCATCCATCCATCCATCCATCCATCCATCCATCCATCCATCCATCCATCCATCCATCCATCCATCCATCCATCCAATTATTATTTTTATTATTATTTTTTTTTTTTTACAGGTGTAATATGTCTTTTAATCTATTCTTGTATTTTACTCTGTTATTTTGGGTTTCATTTATTTTTCTGTACAGTACTTGAATCCACTGTGCTTTATAAATAAAGTTGGATTGGATTTAAAACAAAAAAACAATGCGTTTGAAAATTTTTTTAATGAATCTATTTTTCATGGATTTGCAAAAATGTCCACTCAGCTGGACACCATGCATTTGTTGTATTTGTTTGTTGTGTGAAAACTATGAAATAAAAACATTTTCCATGCTGCTAATCTGATGTTTAGTCACATTTTAACATGCCCTAATACTAGTCATTACTCACTTCATGGAGATAATATGGGGAAAAAAAAAAAAAAAAAGTTTTTGGGGTTAATTACAGTCTAATAAAAATAATAAGCAATTACTTTACACTCAAACATGTCACCGCAGATCAATTTTATCAAAAACAGCTAAGTTACAGTACTGGTATCTATTGTAGTGTATGGGATGATGCATGAGCGTCCACTTTGTTGGCTGATATGGAACTAAAACAACAAAATTCATGAATATACAAGAGAACAACTTTGAGTAGCTGTCCACTGGAGTGACCACTATGCATGAAAGGGTTAATTTATTTTGAACATGCAACAAGACAAAGTAACCTTACTTAAATGCTGCATTCCAGGCCCGTTTTTTGAGCCCGTAAGTCACGACTTCAAAACACGGCTCACAACTTTGTAGCGTTCCAGGCAAGTCACACCAAACTGCCTGAGCACAAGGAAGCGTGGTGGCTAGATGTAAACAAAGTAAATAATAATAATAATTCTAATAATAATTATAATTAATAATTCATAATTTGAGTTCTTGTTTGTTCAGTATTAATTGTCAGCCTTGTAAATCCAAGCTGGACTGACTGTACATATCCTGACCAAGGAAAATAAAATTCTCACTTTGTGCAGTAATCTACACCTGGCTTTTCTGCCTCCGTCCATAATAATATACATTATATAGACTAAATGTGTCTAAAATTAACATTTATTTGCAACATAGTATTGCAAACTATTACATGATCAAAACAAATTTATTTTAGCAAAAAAAAAAAAAAAGTCTCAGTTTTGAATGTTTGGGGTTGCTAGAAATTTGTGATGTTAAAATGGAGTCACGAGCCAAAAAAAGGTTGGGAACCAGTGCACTAATAGAACTGGAGTGCATGACCGTGGGCCGTCTGTTATTTGGTCACACCTCTTATGGGCGTGGCTTACGTTTATAAAAGGGCCTCAGCAGGTGTGTGTACTCACTCTCTTTTTCTGACTGAGCAGCCTGATGACCACATGGCCAACACACTGGTAAAGTTTATTTTGTGTCTTTGTTTTGTTTGATTCACACACACTGACTTCACTCACCCTAACATGCGTTACATTACTGCAGCGGTTCTCAATCTTTTTCTGCCGGGCCCCCCTTTGGAGCATGAAAAATCTCCAAGCCCCCCTCAACCCCAACAACATTGTACCTGTGGCGCAATTACACTGAACAACAACAAATTTATTGTTTATGTTTTTGAGCTGATTTAGGATAATTTTGGTGTGCTGAATCCAAAAATCACATTCATTTTGCTCAATCAGGTCAACTTTCTGAACTACGCTACATATTGGCTTTTTAACATTTTTGCTTACATTTATGGGCATTTTCACATCATATGATAAAAAATTCTTTCATATTTCTTGCAATAAATGAGTTCTGAAGATTTTACTTTTGCCAGTTTATGATTAATGTTTTTTTTAATATTACAGGTGAATGAAATGGCTTCGACTAGAAGATCTTGCAAAAATAAGCCTGACGTATTCTGCTACATCTGCAGTGAATACACCATTGTACCTAACAGGAATCCTGTTAGAAAATTATTATTTTTTCTCTTAAAACCTATTTTGGGGGAGAACTATTTAAAAAAATCAACTGATAAAGTCATAAAAATGTAATCAATTTTGTGAGAAGATCTAATTTTTCAAAATCAAATTAGCAAAAAAATCTGGCCTGATTGAGAAAAACAGATGTGATTTTTGGATTTAGCGGTGCAAAATGGTCCTAATTCAGTTGAAAAAACCTAGACAACTTGCAAAAAACATTTTTTTGTAACCCAGTGTTATTACTTTTATTGAAAGAAACATCAGTATCTAAAGAATACTTTTGCTTTTCCTTGAATAATTTGTTGCGCAAATTAAAAATAACGTAGTTTTTGATTGAACAATACTGATGAACTCAACAAGACTGCTCCCTGAGACATTAGTTTTCCAAATAAAAATAGGAAATGAGTAATTATCTTACAACTATGACAATAAGGTACATTTTTTATAGAACAGCAAACAAATTTTGGTAACAAAGATGAACATTATAACAATATCAGTGGCTGCAATGAGCCCGTTTACGTTGCACATCTCAGATCATTAAAGTGCAAATTGTGCAAAAACGGAAACATTGCACATTTTTCTTTTCCCGTCCAATCCTTGTCTATTTTCCAAACCTAAACTCTTTGTCCAGTCTAGTGACAGATCACCATGGCAGTAGATTTTTTTTTGTTGTACCTCCCTAAAATGAGTCCAGGGTGCTCCAACGCTAAAACATTAGTTCCACCTGCTACATGTTCTAACCTGAAGAAAAAATAAACACCTAGAAATGATCCCATGCCCCCCCCCCCCCCCCCCCCCCCCCCCCCCCACCCTCCCAGGGGGGCCCGCCCCACATTTTGAGAAACGCTGCATTACTGCCATCTGCCATCTATGTGCTGCATCTGGACTCTGTTTAGTGAAATAAAGGCAGATGTTAGTTTTGCTTACTTATTGGTCTTCTGAGGGCAGAAACTGTTGTGACTGGTCCAATCAAGCAACCAATCAACACAGAGGAGAGGCGGGAGAAGTAACCGCCAAGCAGCTAACGGTTCTGGCTAGGATCATCATTACTGTGGATGGAAAGCCCTGTGTTCTTCAGAGCAGGAAGGTAAGTTTATTTTCCAGTCGGAAGCGCTCAATCAACGTATCTATTTTCATTCCTCAGTAGCATGCCCACTAATGCGACTTTTACTTTGCCTTTGCCAAGAACTAATGCTCTCAAAAAGATGTTTATATACCGAGCCATCTCATTTTGGAATATGTTACCCCCAGAAATGATATTGATATGTAGTCATGTTGTTTCAAATCAAATCAAAATCAAATCAAAGCTTATTTATATAACACTTTACAACAACATAAAGAAGCCCTTTACAAGAAGTGCTTTACATCTAAAAGCATGATTAAATTATAAGATAGAAACAGGTTAATCAAGTACCATAAATATGCAGAAAGCAATGATCTGTTTTTAAAACACATCTTAAGAAATCTATAATCAGTAATGAAACAATGCTAAATTAATGTAACTGTTTTTTTTTTTTCTTTTCTGTCTATGTATTTTGTAAATGTATAAATTATATTATTTTTATATTGAGAAGTAATCATGCTGTTTTTAAAACTAATCTTAAGAAATCTGTAATCAATAATGAAACAAGGCTAAATTAATGTAACTGTTTTGTTTTTGGTTTTTTTTCTGTCTAATGGGCTTTGTAAATCAAAATCAAATCAAAGTTTATTTATATAACACTTTACAACAACATAAAGAAACCCTTTACAAGAAGTACTTTACATCTAAAAGCATGATTAAATTATAAGATAGAAACAGGTTAATCAAGTACCATAAATATGCATAAAACAAATCTTAAGAAATCTGTAATCAGTAATAAAACAATGCTAAATTAATGTTACTAGGTTTTTTTTTTTTTTTTTTTTTTTTTCTGTCTAATGTGCTTTGTAATTGTAAAAATTATAATATTTAAATATTAGGAATGGATCCCAGGAATAGTCTCTGCTTTGGTAGAGACTAATGGGGATCCTAAAATAAAGAAATAAAGAAATGCTGACACAGTTAGCTGAAGCACAGCTCTGTATGTTAGCTATCATCAGCTAGCTAGCACCAACTAGAGGTGCTAGCTATCACTAGCTGCAAAATTAATATTCTCTGTATTTTGCATTTTTCAATGTAAATCATATATTTTCCTATATTTAATTTACTGATAATGTAGATGTCCACGAAAACTCAGAGTAAATTCAAAGGTTATTATATCGGAAACAGAAAAAAAGTGTCTTTCTGAGGAAAGATATCAATAACTGAGTGTAAAAACAAGTGTGTCCATCCACTGTCACTGATCAAACACCATGGGTTTTATTGGTGAATCAATGTTGTAGAAGATGATGGTGTTTCCATGTTCACTACAGAGCCTCTGAACGTCCAAATGAGTTATATTTGAATGTGATATAAACCTGAGAAACTCCATTTTACACCAATTATTTACATGTATTGATAGGATGAGTGGCTCAACAGACATTAAACAGTTTAGATCAGCGAATGCTTTTGGTTGTTTGGGTCTTTATGGTTTAAACATTTAGACATGAATTATTTGCAAGTTTTAAGTCCTAAATAATATAAAAGCTTCACAAACTTTACTATACACTATATATATATATATCGGCTAAAATTTGCTTAGAGGTCTTATTTCTGTCTTTGTGCATAAGAAATCAATATAAGTGAATCCCCATAGGAACTTTGTGTTGGTAAATGCAAGTTATGCAAATTTACAGGATTTCAGTTCTGTTGGAACATGTTGATGGTCATATGAACTATGTTTTCAGGTCAAAAATGTCCAATTTCATCGCAATTATTGCTATATTTTTATGTCACAAATGGCCAAGTTATATTTTAACTGAATTTACCTGAAAAACAAATATTCTATTCTTTTAGATTCCCCAATTTTTCTTCCAAGATTATATCCTACATATCACATGTTTTATTTTTACAGGTTGCAATATGGAGTATGGTGCTGATCCATCCTGCTTATGTTACGCCAACACATACATTAAGAATGTCACACGTCACTTTTTAAATCAACAGTTTTCTAATAATAAGCATTTTTATCAAGAAATAACAATTCTATATTGTTATGATGATAAACTATAAAATAAATAATTCTGATCCTAGTTTTTGCACAGGGATCATTTGTGGAAACGGTGACATGGCTGCCGAGCATCAGTATGATGGGATCTGTAACAACCATGTCACATCCGTCCACTGCCACATTTTGTGTTTTTGTGTCAGCTGTTATTGTTTTAGATCCACAATACTAACATTTATGAATAAGAGGAGAATTAGCAATAGTAAGTATAGAAGTTTATTACTAATAAAGTACTGGTACTGACCAGAGCATCATGGGTAATGTCACGTCTGTCCACCAGCAAAAGTTTTCACATACACGTGCTATTCAAAATCCAATATTTCTGAAAATATAGCTTCCACTGTCAAATAATATCAATAGTCTGTGCACAAATATATTAGCATTATTTCAACACAGTTCTATGCATTTCTTACAACTCTTTTTTTTTTTTTGACAAAAATTGCCATTCATTTGACCCCCTAAGTAAATTTTAGCCGATATATATCTTAGGTGACAGGTATTCTAGGAACAAAATATATTGAAAAGTTAGATAATTTAAATCACTGGACGCACGCCATTAAAACAATAAAAATAAATCAGCATACAATAGAGCAAATAGCAAAGCATTCCACAATTTATTAACAAATAAAATCACAATGCGTGCTATTAATCACCAGTCGGCTGCATTCACTTACAAATGATTAAAAAGACAAAAATCCACACCTCATCTGTCTTGTTTTTCTTCCTTCATTTCCATGATTTTTTTTTCCTTATCTACATCTGATTTTTTTTTTCTCACTTTCCATTGTGCAGTCTCTCAACATCCCCATTAGTTTTTCCTTGCTACGTCTTTCATCTTTGCCATCTTTTCCTCCCATTAGCAGCAAACCACTGGGAGCTGGGAATAAACTGGTGGCATAATAAAGCTTTTCAGCCCCAGTTCTTAATAACTCTGTCATTTGCAGCAGTAAAAAGCTCTAGCTAATGTACATGTAGTCCTTTCTTCTTGCTAAAATAGTTGCTCCCCCTCTTACACTAGTATACTGTAGGCACTTGGAATCGTACTAAACATACACCTTTTATGGGGGAAAATTAACCAGAAAGCACCGCTCGGTGTTGTGTCAGGTGTTCAGCCATTACGTACAGGTGAGTATTCCTGTGTCCTGACGAAGCTGTGAGAGAGCAGCCTTTGTACAGATAAGATATCCTTCTGTCCTGAGTGCGTTAATGGCCTGAGCAGTGTCTGTTAGTGCACTCAGATCCACCGCATATCTAAATATATAACAGGCCTCCTGGTTGATGTCCTTGCAGCTATTTATTCTGTCACGGAATCTCACAAACTGCAGCTACATGTCTGGGATTTGCAGAAGATAACACAGGAATAATCCAGAAACTCATTACACAGCTACGGCAGGCAGCAATAGCTAATTGGTTGAATGTGTTGATTTATAAGTTAAATGTAAATGTATGCAAAAAACATATCATGTTACGTCAGATAAAGCAGGGGTCCCAACCCCCAGTCCCTGAACCGGTACCGGGCCACAAAGAGAAAAAAAAAAAAAAAAAAAAAGTGGTTAATATTAACCTGTTTAATCCTGACCATATTTTCAGGGGAAAAACGCCTAAAAAGTCATACCCAAAGTAAATGAAGAATTACCCCACAATAATAAGGTTCATATGGATGTTCTTGGTGTCTGTGGACATTTAGAGACCTCACAGAATCTATTCCCATTGTCTAAAACATTGTATCTATTACTAGGCCTGTAACGGTACATGTACCGAACCGTTTCGGTACACACCTGTTCGGTTCGGTACACAGCTGTACTGAAATGGCACAGTATGTTGAGAAAAAGAAAAAGGTACAAAAGACGTTGTTTAATGCGGAACTTTAAATCCGAAAAAGTCCCACATGGACATACTGAAGGACGCGCCCATTGACCCGAATTACGAAATAGCAGCTGATATAAGGTAAAAAAAAAAACAACAACAACAAAAATATGATGTGAACCTGGAAGGAAGAGACTGGAGACCTTCCGCCATCATTACAATCTGTTTGGGATCAGTTCAGGTCCCGGTGAAAGACAACAACGAGGAAAGAGACGTTAATAAGATGGACGTTGTTTGGCCCCTAGGAACTACAGTAATTCTAAAACACTTACACTAGCTCTGTCTGTCTGTCTGTCTCTTACATACACATGCTGTATAACAGAAGAATAGAACCCGGAGTTAGACGGTGAAAGAATATAAAGTTTCACTTTCATTTCACGCCAGCGTTAGTTATGGACACCCCCACCCCCCCAGCTCCGACCCAAAAAAAAAAAAAAACAAAAACAAAAAAAAACATCCCCCTGACAAACTGCACCCTGCATGCGCACGCACGTACACAAAGTGGCCTAAACAGTTTATCTGTCCTAAAATAAATAATTTGGTTAATCTTTTGTTGTCAAAGTTGCTCTTCAGTTTGTTTAAACAGAATACCAGTTTGTCCTCTTGTTAATGTTGCACTTCATGTGGAATTTTTTTGGTATTTTTATGCTGAATGTGAACTGATCAAACTGTGATTTGATTTTTGTTGTTTGTTCAAAACTACCTTTCAGGGAAAAGTGCAATACAAATGTTTAAAATACATTTATTAATATTAATAATTTATTTTAATTTCTATTTGATTTATAGCAGCAGAATTATATTCCTGTTTTTTCTATATTCTATTGTGTCCAAAAATTGGGGAAATTTTTCAAAAATTCATAAATGTATTAAAGACATTTTGAGGGGTTTTCTTTCTTCCCATACCGAACCGAAAAAAAAAAAAAAAAAAACGAACCATGGCTTTCAAAACCGAAAACGTACCGAACCGAAAATTTTGTGTACCGTTACAGGCCTATCTGTTACTATGCCTGAGTAAACTGTAACAAACTAAAAGAGAAATTAGAATTTTTTATCCTCGCCTGTTTTTTTCCGGCTGAATTGACGATGATATGCATAAATTAACTGTTCGTGTCAGAGATTTTTTATAGCATATATTTCACCCCACAAAGATTAAAAATCATGTTTGAACATTAAAGTTTGCACTAAAATACACTTTTGATGTACTTTCATTAACATTAGGGTCTAAACTTTGAGCAAAAGTTGAAAAAAAACATCCATTATCCTGATTTATTATATTTTTATAGTAGATGAATATTAATATAATTTTTTCGGGCTGCGGGTGGGCTGATCGGGCTAAGCAATTTTTTCCATTAGTCTTGCGGAGGTTTTATTTTGGAAAGCGACCATTTCCTCCCTTGCCTCACAACCGCTCTTGACTCTGGTGCGCCATTTCATGAATCAGTAACACCAGCTAAAGAAATGAGGCACAAACAAAATTCACTGGAGAACTTTTTCAGGAAGAAATGAGGAAATAATGAGGCTGCAGAAGGGTTATTAAATTTTGGTGGTGATCGGGGGTGGGGTGGGGGGGGGGTTACGGGGGCCCACTGATCTGCCTTGGCGGAGGTCTGCGCTCTCCGAGTGCTTTTCTAGAAAAAAGAACGCAGACCTCCGCCAAGGCAGATCAGTGGGCCCCCGTAGCCCCCCCCCCCCCTCCACCCCTGATCATCATCAAAATTTAATCATTTGTTCCTGGTGCCAGTATCAACATTTCCTTAAATTTTCATCCAAATCCATCCATAAGTTTTTGAGTTACCTTGAACACAGACAGACAAACATGGGTGGGGGGGGTGGGGGGTGGGGTCACTGATCTGCCTTGGCGGAGGTCTGCGCTCTCCGAGTGCTTCTAGTTTTAGAAATGAGTAGAGCGGGTCGTCCAATAACTGAAGGGTTGGCGGTTTGAATCCTGCTCTGTCCATGTGCTGTTGTGTCCTTGGGCAAGACACTTCACCCCCCTTGCCTCCAGCGTTGCTACTCACACTGGTGTATGAACGCGTATGAATGTTTGGTGGTGGTCGGAGGGGCCGTAGGCGCAGATTAGCAGCTACGCTTCCGTCAGTCTGTCCCAGGGCAGCTGTGGATACAAATGTAGTTTACCACCACCAGAGGGAGAATGTGAGAGTGAATGAATAATGGATCCTCTGTACACGCTTTGAGTATGCGTTCTTAGAAAAGCGCTATATAAATCTAATCCCTTCTTCTTCTTCTTCTTCATCTTCTTCATCTTCTTCTTCTTCTTCTTCTTCTTCTTCTTATTATTATTATTATTATTATTATTATTATTATTATTATTATTATTACACTGTAAGCCCGGAATTTGTATTTACTAAAATGCTTTAATTACAATGTGCTTAAATGATTTCAGTTTTATTACATTACTATAAAATAATAAGTATATTCTACTAATTTGTAGACATAGTGGGAAGTACAAAAAAGCTGAAGTTGAATGGATTTAAATCACTCAGTTTTAGTTATTGTGGGTATTGGGCATGTTGTTGAAAATGTGTTCTTTTTATGTGCAGGGGTTCAGCGGGGTTGTGGTGTTAGTGTTAATTTGAACTTAATGTGTGTATGGCAGTGTTTATTGGCCTTTTTGTGTTTGTTTTTGTATTTTTGTAGAGCTGCAGCATGAGTGAGAACCATAGCTCCAACAATGGCTTTCCTGTTCATCTTATTATTATTGTTATTATTATTATTATTATTATTATTATTATTATTATTATTATTATTATTATTATTATTACATAAATTAGGGGTAAAAATAACTTGTTGGAACTGAAACATATTATTACTGGAGTAACTATGAAATGGAAGGATCTTAAGTATTTGCTGGGTTAAATTTCAGGGATGACTTGTTTTTTTTTTTTTTTGGCCAGGCACTATATATGTATTATTAAAATTAAATTCATAAACATATGAATCATGTAAATCCTGCCTAAATACATCAGTGACCTCTTTTTAACACATGAACCATGCAGGTCCTCTGACACAGGTTTGGTCTGTGTCCCCAGAGTCGGAACCAAACAGGGAGAAGCAACTTGTAGTTTTTATGTCCCACACATCTGGAACAAACTACCAGAAGAAAACTGCAGGTCTGCTCCAACTCTGTTCTTTTAAATCCAGGTTAAAGACTCACTTGTTTATAGCTGCCTTTGATTAGAGTAGTTTTTTTTTTTTTTTTTTTTTTTTTTTAGTTCTAATACCTGCACTGCAACTCACAATTTCAACTGTTTTGATTAATTTTAATCAAGACTGTTTTAACTGTCTCTTACTCTTGTTTTAATTTCTTTCTTTTCTTTTATCCTTTCTGCACTTTCCTTTTGATTCATGTTTTATTCCCTATGATTTTACTAATGTAATTGTATTTGTTTTTATGTCTTTAAAATGCACTTTGAATTGCCTTGTGCATGAACGGTGTTAATGTGTTGAATAATGACCACATACGGTTGAGGAAAAACATAGTTAGACCATCCTTGTTTTCTTCAATTTGTTGTTCATTTTAATGCCTGGTACAACTAAAGGTACATTTGTTTGGACAAATATAATGATAACAACAAAAATTGCTCATAAGAGTTTAATTTCTTAGCTGATATTTAGCCATTTTCCATGTTTTCTTGATAATAACCGAAATCACTTCAGTTCTTACATCAACTATAATGGCATTGTACTGACAAAAACAGTGCTTTTAGGCATTTCATGTTTTCTTTTCTGTCTGTTTTAGTCACATGATACACACAGGAGTTAGTACTTGATTGCATAACCATTTTTTTGGTGACTTTTGATGGTTTAATGATTTTTTCCGTGACTGTATATGTTTTTATAGTGTGCTCATGTAACTGTCAAAGCAACATTTGACCTTTAAGATATGAAATGTCATCACGTCCATATTGTCTTGTTACATATTTGTTTGAAAAGCAGGATTGCCCTTAGTTTTAGATGGAAAAGTTGTTAAAATAGAATAGCACTTCTGTTTTTAGTTCCACTGAGACTCAGCTCTGTAGAAAATCAGCAGGTTTGAAGCTGACATTGTCTATGTCAGGGGTGTCAAACATGCGGCCCGGGGGCCAAATGCGGCCCGCCAAAGGGTCCAATTCGGCCCCTGGGATGTTTTTGCGAGTGCAAAAATTCCACAGTCTTGAATTGAATTCAGAAAAAAAAAGCAAAAAAGCAAGAGCAAAAAAATCTTGAATTAAGCAAAAAAAAAAAAAAAAAATCTTCAATGAAATAAAAAAATCTTGAATTAAGCCCAAAACACCTTCAATTAAGTAAAAAAAAAAACTTCAGTAAAGTAAAAAAAAAAAAAAATCCTGAATTAAGCAAAAAAAAAAAAAAAATCTTCAATTAAGTTAAAAAAAAATCTTGAATTCAGCCAAAAAAAAAAAAAAATCTTCAATTAAGTAAAAAAATCTTCAATTAAATAAAAAAAATCTTTAATTAAGTAAAAACAAAATCCTGAATTAAGCCCAAAAAAAATTCTTCAATTAAGTAAAAAAAAAATCTTGAATTAAGCCAAAAAAACTTCAATAAAGTATAAAAACAACTTGAATTAAGTTTAAAAAAAAAATCTTGAATTTAGCCAAAAAAAAAAAAAAAAAAAAATCTTCAATTAAGTTAAAAAAATCGTGAATTAACAACTTAATTTTTTTCTTTCTTTGTTTTAGTGCAAAAAATAACATTAAATGATGAAAATATTTCCATTTCCAAACTATCCTGTAACACTAAAATGTGAATAACCTGAACAAATATGAACAACCTGAAATGTCTAAAGAAAATTAAGCACAATTTGAAAAATTTTCCTGCCTGTTCCTCAGTGTTTAGTGTCTTTGTAGATCTGATCCATAATGTATGTGGACAAATGATAAGCTGAGGAATAATATTGTTAAAATTGCACTAAATTTTCTTACGTTTTTTAATTTTAAATTTCAGTTTTTTGTTTTTTTTTTTGGATAGTTTATAAATGTAAGTATTTTCATAATTTAATGTTTTTTTACACTAAAACAAAGACAAAAATTTGCAGTTGTCATTATTTATAGGTTATTCTGTTATTATTTTTCTGGTCCGGCCCACTTCAGATCAAATTTAGCTGAATATGGCTCCTAAACTAAAAAAAGGTTGACACCCCTTGTCTATATGATTGTGAAGCTTTGTACGGTCAAGTTCAACTGACATTCATTGGAAAACAATTACCATTTTTATATCACTGACTGAACCTTGCTGTGACGAGCTGTGATCTGGTCGAACAACGGAGCAGCTCATCCCATCCCATCCCCGCTGTGAAGCTTAGTGGAAAAGCATGTCATCACAGGTTGAGTGGGAAGGCCACGACTAAAGTAAGCCGACCTGCTTGAATGGAAATCCGCTAAGACTTTCTGGTTAGCTGTAAACACTAAAGTATAAGTGTGAGTAACCAGACATGCTACTTTAAAGGAGTGATAGTTAGCTCTTTTTAATGGAATTATGTATTTTAAAACCTTTCTCTGTGGTCTACATAAACTGTAAATGCTATATTTGGGTTTGTGTGCCTGGGCTCTGGCTGCCCTGGGCTCAGGCTCACAGGCTCCCTCATTCCGGCTGCATTCGGCTTTGCTCGTTCTTGTACCTGACGTGAGTTTACGTGAGTTGTGCTTGCAAGGTTCACCAACTGCCACTAAAAATCGAAGAAGAAGATGATTCACCTGGGCAAGGAAAGATGGCTGCAAACGACGAGACGGGTCAGACGTTTGGGGCTACGAATAATCCATGGGTAAGCGACATTTAACTTTAAAAACAAGCTCAATGTAACAGATTTATAATGGAATACAAATGTGAAGTTATCATGGATAGATTAATATAAGGTAATTAGTGTCGCTAATGCACAGAGCTATTTAGAACGCAGCCGGAATGAGGGAGCCTGTGAGCCTGAGCCCAGGGCAGCCTGAGCCCAGGCACACAAACCCTGGTTTTACAGACAAATCCCGCTACGCATTTGTGGATCTCTCACAGCAGAAGTGTAGCAAAATTCACGTGTGTAAAGAGAGCCAATCAAGAAGCCGCTTGACTTGTAACCAATGATTTGTCTGTATTTCTGGGTCTTGTAGTGAAAATACTTTGACTTTTCAAATCTGATTACACACACACAAGTTGTTTTACACATTTGCAGATTGTTGTACAGAATCACAAATCTCATCACGCATTCACAGATTCATTTACACATTTGCAAATCCGACTGCGCACAGACAGATTGAAATACGGACACTCAACTCTCCACACCCATTTGCAAATAATATTGCTACAGTAATGGCCCCATACAAATACACAAATGAATGAACCAAAGACTAATAAAAGTGGGTTTAGCAAAATATGACCCTTTTAAGTTGTAAAAAATGACAATTTTACACAAAAAAAAGAAGCAAATCTAGGTCGAAAACTACAAAAATATTGTTTTTCTTCTATTCTGATACAGTTTTACTTTTGATATTAAAATATTGATTAGTGCAGCTTTAAACTTCACATGTCATAATAGCATTTTTTGTTTTAAATGGAGCTGTATTGTTTACTAGGTTGAAGTACCATAACTCAAACATCTATGACATGAGAACTTGTCCCTGACTGGGGAATATTAATATATAATATTAACAATGTAAAAAATGCTTTGCGCCATTTTCAAAGACTTATCTGAATTTGTGTCGGAGTCTGCAGCTCCCTGGGGTGGTTGTTACTTTGTTTTAGAATCTTTCAGAGTCTTTCACTGTAGCAAAAAACACAGGAGTAGGTTTACTTCAGCATACAAATGAGCAATAAATAAATAAATAAATAAATAAAAAGTTTGAGGAACTGGTGTGATACATGTTAAGTGAGGTTGCTTGGTGATGTTGTACATTTTGTCATTCAGTCATCATTGTCAGCATACAGTCATCTATTGTTCCGCTCTTACAGTTGAACAAGGCTTTGACTTCTTACAGTCTGCGTTTGATGATGTTCAGTCTCATTTAAGTCAGATAAGGCTAGTGTTAAATGCAGACAAATCTAAAGTGATGGTCTTCTCAAATGGAAAACAGCTACCCTAAAATTAAAACAGCTGAAGGGAATGAAATCCAAATAGTGTCATCTTACAAATACTTAGGCCTTATAACACTGGTCAACAACAAATTTATTGTTTAAGTTTTTTTGAGCTAATTTAGGATAATTTTGGTGTGCTGAATCCAAAAATCACATCAATTTTGCTCAATCAGGTCAACTTTCTGAGCTATGCTACATATTGTCTTTTTAACATTTTTGCTTACATTTATGGGCATTTTCACATCATATGATACAACATTCTTTCATATTTCTTGCAATAAACGAGTTCTGAAGATTTTACTTTCGCCAATTTATGATTAATGTTTTTTTTTAATATTACAGGTGAATGAAATGGCCTCGACTAGAAGATCTTGCAAAAATAAGCCTGACGTATTCTGCTACATCTGCGGTGAATACACCATTGTACCTAACAGGAATCCTGTTAGAAAATGATTTTTTTTCTCTTAAAACCTATTTTGGGTGAGAAGTATATAAAAAATCAACTGATAAAGTCACAAAAATTGTAATGTAATCAATTTTGTGAGAAGATCAAATTTTTCAAAATCAAATTGGCAAAAAAACCCTGACCTGATTGAGGAAAAACAATGTAATTTTTGGATTTAGCGGTGCAAAATGGTCCTAATTCCGCTGAAAAAAACCTAGACAACTTGCAAAAAACATTTTTTTGTAACCCAGTATTATTGATGAAAATCTGTCCTCAACAAGTGACGTCTACAACATGGCGGTGGTGCGGTTGTCGATTGAGGAACGTAAGATCATTTTAAAGTGGTACTTCAAATTTGAAAATGTTGAAGTCCAAAGACAATGGAGGCGTGAGTTTGGTTCAGAACCTGCTACATGTCTGACAATTTCACAGATTCACGAAGTTCGCCGTACACATAAATGTCTGGAAGCCTATGGCCACCACTTTAAGCACCTCCTGTAATTGTAGAGGCCAAAGGTAACTTATATTAACCCTCCAGTATCTAGGTGCGCCTTTTAAGCACACTTTGCACTTTGTGTTAAAATACTTCATATTATTTTTCACAATTTAAATAAGGTTAGAATTCAAAAGTTGTTCATTTTTGCATGATCTTTAAAATTCTGGCCACCAACTAAAATTTACACATTGTAAACAAAAGAAAATTACCAGACTAGCATCTGTCTCCCAAGTGTGCCTAAAACGCACTATCTCTTCCATTTGATATGTATGATTAGGGCTGACCTTGATTTGCAAAAATAAAATCAAATTAGAGCAGAAAAATAAATCAATATATAATATTTAATAGTTAGATTTATAGGTGTGCATTTTATGCACACTTAGTGACAGATGCTAGTATTTTTGAGCATTTGACCTAGCGCCAAAAATAATAATGCAAATTAACCAGTGTTGGAGTTAATCATTGACATGTGCCAGGCTGCAAAAATCAAATAATATGTGATCCACTTTTTATGTAGTATATTGAAAAAAATTAATTTTTTGTGTTTTTTGCATCCAAAAAAATGGTTTGTTTACCCTTTGACTGGCCATGGCTGGTCTCGTCCTTGGGCTGTGGTTGTGCTGCTGGGGGTTGTGTGGGGGGTTGATGGTGTCCTCCCCTCTTCGGGCTCTGCGTGCTGGGCTCCACCCCCCCACCCCCCCATAGCCATATTAATTTAAATTGATTCATATAAACTCAAAACAGATAGTAACTGATACAAATACATTATTACAAATTTTTAATTATTTAACTAGTAGTATTGTGACTGCCTCCGCCGCTACTGCTGCCACAATAATTCTAGCAAAATAGGCTACTGGTATTATTAAATATTTTTGTATTATCGTAACAATTATTATTTTCCCCCTCACACCCCCCTCTCTCTTTCTCACTTTCATTTACACCCCCCTCTTCCCCTTTCCCCTATCACCCCTAACCAAGCTACACTCAAAAAAATAATTAAGCCAAAAATTTTGACTTTATGTATTTTAATTACATGTAAATTTTCCATGTAATTTTGTTACATAAGTTTAATGTAAAGAGTTGCATTTAATACAATGTTTTTTCTATCATATTCAGTCAATATGAATAAATTAAATACCTTCAGTCAGATTTGCTTTAGTTAATGCAAACTTTTACATAAACTGTGTTTGACTGTGACACTCAGCCTTTTTATGTGATCTAGTAAATAAAGTTTACTTTACTTGTTTAGATTCACTTTATACTAAGCATATTCACATTATGTTTGACTTTTTCGTATAAATAAACTTTAAATTTCATATATTTCAGTTACATTTTACTTTAAAATATTACTTCATGTTTATTAGAGCCAAGAATCATTTTTTTTGAGTGTATATGGTTTAGTTGCTATTTACATTTCTGATCTTTTTCATTGTAATATGACGTTGTTGTTTGTCAATACTCTGTCATTGTTGTTGTTTTTGGTTTGTTTGTTTATGTGTTGTTGTTGTTTTTCTGTCCACATTGTCTTGTTAACTATCACTAATAAAAAAAATATATAAATAAATAAACAAATAAATAAATAAAAATAAAGGGTTAAAAAATGAGACAATGATTGAGTATTTGGTATTTTTATTTACGGCTCAAGCTGATGAAATAGAAAAAAGTGTTAAAGAATTTAAAAACAAACTGTATGAATATTTTTTTGACATTATTCCACAAGTGTGCCAAAAATGCACACTTGGTGCTTAATAAGGGCCTTGCTGGTCAGGATACTGGAGGGTTAATCTAATGATTTCTGAATAAATTTGGTATTGAAATATTTATGCAAGTTTGTCTTTTCCTGATGTGCGTATACATTATTTTGACTGACTGTGTATATATCAAAGAACCGTTTGCATAATGTAATTGTGGGTATATATTTGTGTATTTCACATTTTCATAGTGTGCACTGTATAAACTGTTAACGCTGATGCTTTGTGTGATGTTACAACAGATCAGAAAAGCTTATTTTTACACCAGAACAAATCAAATAAATTTAATAATCCACAATAGGAAATCAGACATCAGGGTGTCCGATCTGACCGCTGGAGGACTGTAATTAACTGATTATGCACATTTCAGGACACAATTAGGAAAAAAAAAAAAAAAAAAAGCAGAATAACGAATATGTTGGGTTCTTAAAACTGCTCGCAGCGAATAATTACTGCTCCTTGTTATAAATGAGTTGTCTCCTTATTAAATCCCTGCAAGGGCAAATGGGTGAGAAATTGTTTTGACAAGGCAAACAGGGAAAAAAAAAAAAAAAGCAATTACGACAGATCAGTTGCTGAAAGGTTAGAGATGGCAGGTGGTCGAGCGAAAAAAGCAGGCCGCACACGGAACGACGAAACGGGAGAACAACAAGCTGGCTTCATTTCCTTGGCGAATTTAGACGTTTTCCGCGGGCTGAGGGGCTTTGTGAAACATGCGAGTCAGTGTGACAGGTGCAAAATCTGCTCTGCCTTAATCTTCAAGCTGACGCCACTGATATCTGTTTGAAAAAAGCTGTTATACAAGGTGTGAGGCTTTCATTTAAGCACCGCGTCCTCGTCTGTTGGCTCGAAATATTAAGTGTATAAATCTGACCAAAGGCTTCGGAATAGACGAGCTTTGTGTTGAATGCATGGCTGTAATTTCTGGTAATACATGGCAACGTACTATGAAAAAGGTCTTCTTAAGTCATCCTGATAGAGCCATTCTTAGTATTTACTTGAAGTGTGGAAGGACCAAAGCTGGATCCACCTTTTTAAAGGAAATTATTTTTTCTTGCAGCACATTTTCCGAAGTATTTATTTATTTTTTTCTTGATTTATTTCAAATATGGAAATAGTAGTAGTAGTAGTAGTAGTAGTAGTAGTTTATTTCCAGCACATAGAATCATCAGATAACAAAGAATCCTACAACATGGTCAAAACAAATAAATACAATTTTTTTGCGCTCGAAAAGGAGTGGGAAGAAGTATAACTTATTGACTCCCACCCCCTTTTTACAAACTAATAATCAAACTAGATCCGCTTCCTTTGCTTTGTTAACACACATTTTCCTCTGTATATTTTTTTTACAATAACAAAACATCCATACAAACCATTCATAAACACTTTTTTTAGTCACTTCATACACAATCAGATTTGCATAATCAACCATTTTTAATATAAACTATAATATTTTTATGCACTTTAAATATTGACTCCAAATTCAATGATCAATAAATATGATAGTATCTTCTTATCATGATAACCCATTAACTACAATAGTATCTTATTTTATGTGTACGTCTACAACCCTCCGGTATCCAGGTGCGCCTTTTAGGCACACTTTGCACTTTGTGTTAAAAAACTTCATATTATTTTTCACAATTTAAATAAGGTTAGAATCCAAAAGTTGTTCATTTTTTCATTCTGGCCACCAACTAAAATTTGCACATTGTAAACAAAATAAACTTACAAGACTAGCATCTGTTTCCCAAGTGTGCCTAAAACGCACTATTTCTTCCATTATAACCACTGTTTTTGATCTGTAAGCCAATAAGGCAGAAATCCTGCTTTTACTGATATCCGGGCTTCATTTGAGAGTTGAGGGTCTAAATTCATTTATTAACGTTTTTAATGTTGGAGTTAATCACTGACATATGCCAGGCTGCAAAAATCAAATAATATGTGATCCACGCTTTATGTAGTATTTTGAAAAAAAAAAAAAAAAAAAATCATTTTCTGTGTTTTTTTTTGCATCAAAAAATGTACTGACATCATGATGAAAACAGATTGTTTAAAGGATTAAAAAGTCTAAAATGAATTATTATTTGATATGTATCAAATAGGCTGACCTTGATTTACAAAAATAAATTTACAAAATAAAATCAAATTAGAGCAGAAAAATAAATCCATTTATAATATTTAATAGTTTGATTTATAGGTGTGCATTTTACGCACACTTGGTGACAGATGCTAGTATTTTTGAACATTTGACCTAGCCCCAAAAATAATAATGCAAATTAACCGATGTTGGAGTTAATCATTGACGTATGCCAGGCTGCAAAAATCAAATAATATGTGATCCACTTTTTATGTAGTATATTGGAAAAAATTAATCTTTTGTGTTTTTTGCATCAAAAAAAAAAAAAAAGGTTTGTTTACATTATAAACATGGCATTTAAAGGGTTAAAAATGTGACAATTATTGAGTATTTGGTATTTTTATTTATGGCTCAAGTTGATGAAATAGAAAAAAAGTATAAAAGAATTCAAAACAAATTGTATGAAATTTTTTTTGACATTATTCCACAAGTGTGCTAAAAATGATCACTTGGTGCTTAGTAAGGGCCTTGCTGGACGGGATACCGGAGGGATAATGTTCATATATTTTGGTACAAGCATCCTGATTTTCTACTAACTGACTTCTTTGCACAACATAACATAGAAATGAAAATTCAAGGAAGCAAAAATAATAATACACACAGAAAAGAAAAAAAAGAAAGTCATATTCGAAAAGGAGTGAGAAGAAGCATAGCTTATTAGTTCTCACCCCTTTGTCTAAACCAACAATATGTACATATATTTATATATACGTACATGTATACACATATATATTCATATACATACATACATATATACATAGCCATGCACATACACTTACATAAATGTACAAATACATATATACACTGATACATACACATATACATTCCCATAGGCTTCTCTGCCTCTAATCCCTATGCCATATCAATGAGTAAATGACAATAGTCAGTAAGAATAATTATCAATTGTAACTGCTAAACAAAATATTTTTGTCCATTTTCTTAATTTGGTTAATATTTGGACTTTGAGTTCCTCACTTAGATTGTTCCACAAACTGACACCAGTTTTTGTTTTGTTTTGTTTTTTGCAGGAGATGTCAGAAAAAAAAAAGTTTATTCACATGGAACAGCGTGACGTTAGTGGTCAGTATTTTGATGGAGACTCTAAATCAGAAACCACATGTATTATTAAAAAAAAAAAAAGTCATGAAACACTTTAACTTCAGCCACCTCAAAACAATAGAGGTGTGTTTTTAACCCATAAAGACCCAAACAGCCACAGACGACCAAATCCATCTACTGATCGAAAATGTTTAATAACTTCTGATCCACTAATTCTATTAATACATGTTAATAATTGCTGTAAAATACAGCTTGTCGTCTTTTCATGGTCATCAGATATAACTCATTTGGACGGTCAGAGGCGCTGTAGTGAACGTGGAAACACTGTTATGTTCTACAACATTGATTCACCAATAAAACCCATGGAGTTGGATCAATGACAATGGGTGGAGACACTTGGTTTGTGTTCAGTTAATAGATTTTGTTGAAAAAGTCCCTTTTTCATCAGTTTGCTCTGTTTTTGATTAATTAACCCTCAACTTTAACCCTTTATCGGGCAAATGACTATTTTTGGTCATTTCTGCACACATTACAAGACAGTGACAACAACAGTTACAGTGAGGATAATGAGTTAACAATCTCAGCACTGGAAAAAATCAAAATCTTACCAAGTGTATTTTTCTCATTTCTAGTCAAAATATCTCATCACACTTAAAATTAGACATAATCACCTAAAGAGTAACTTTTCAGGGAGATATAAGAACTTATTTTTAGACAATAGATCTTGAGAATCTTATTTCAAGAAATCTTACCAAGATAATTTTCACTTGTTCCATTGGCAGATTTTTTTTTTTTTCTTGAATTAAGCAAAAAATAAAAATCTTGAATTAAGGAGAAAAAAAAAAAAAAAATCAGCCAATGGAACAAGTGAAAATTATCTTAAAAAGATTTCTTGAAAAAAGATTTTCTTGAAATAAAATTTTTCTGCTTTGTTAGGTACCATGAAGTAACGGTACTAATGTAAGGAATGATGTTCAAAGGGAGAATGTGGATGTGGACAGGGGTCTGGATCAGCACTTATGTTGGTCTAATGTTCTAAAATACATGTTCCTTTCACCTTACATGTGTTTTTCCTGTATTTTTTATGCATACTTCTTGGAGTTTTTTTTTTTTTTTGCCACTAATGGGCAAGGAACCAAATATGGTAACTTAATTAACTTTGATTTTCTACATAACAATAAAAAATGTGAACAATTTCACAAAAGTAATAAAGTCTTATGTCCTCCAATAACACACTCAGTTTTAAATTTTGAATTTCAGAGTATTTCTGAGTGACCTGTAAAGGGTTAATCTGAGCTTTTATGAATATCAACATGATCAGTGAATGAAATGTGAGAAAACACCTGATTTTCACTGAAAAAACACAAAACAGTGTATTATGTCATAAATTATGATAAATCACTTAAGTATAGAAAAAAAAAAATATTTTGGAACTGACACAAATATAACACTGGGTCTTTATGAGTTAAATTAACAATCAATCAAACAATCAATCAATCAATAGTGTTTCATCTATTAATCCATCTGAGTACAGTCTACATACATCAGGCTCTTCGTTCATATAGTGGCTCAGTATTTGCCTAATTACAGGACTGTTATGGTTTACTGTTAAATTAATTACCGCAGAAACCCCGCTGTGTCATTTAACAATAGCTAACAACAAAAGAACATCATGTAAACAAAAAAATATGTTATCATCTTCTCTGTAATTACAATAAACTGCACACCATCTGGCTCCGGGTGACATGGATTCGAGGTGTTGTGTGTTTACATCATAACACTACAGTTTTCAGAAAACAGTAGGACGCTGCTGGTGTCAGGTCTGCTGTGATTGGTTCAGCTTAGACTGGATGAGACGAAAGGATTTCTGCATCTAACTCAGCGGTTCTCGAAGTTTTTTTCTGTGTGGCACTTTAGAGGAAGAAAAATGTCCATGCACCAACCCCAGTGAAACTGTAAAAGAGGTTCAAATTTCAGCTTTTATTGAAAGAAACCTCTATATAATAATAATAATAATAATAATAATAATAATAATAATAATTAGAACCATTCTTTTGTGTTTTGTTTCAAATAATTTATTGTGGAAATTAACCCATAAAGACCCAGTGCTACTTTGGTGGTAGATCCCAAATGATTTTTTTTTGGTCTGTATTTAACATTTCCTAACAAAAAAATAAATAAATAAATAAAATAAAATAAAATAAATAATATTAACACTGGTCAACAACAAATTTATTGAAGTTTTTTGAGCTGATTTAGGATAATTTTGGTGTGCTGAATCCAAAAATCACATTAATTTTGCTCAATCAGGTCAACTTTCTGAACTATGCTACATATTGGCTTTTTAACATTTTTGCTTACATTTATGGGCATTTTCACATCATATGATACAAAATTCTTTCATATTTCTTGCAATAAATGAGTTCTGAAGATTTTACTTTTGCCAATTTATGATTGTTTTTTTTTTAATATTACAGGTGAATGAAATGGCTTCGACTAGAAGATCTTGCAAAAATAAGCCTGACGTATTCTGCTACATCTGCGGTGAATACACCATTGTACCTAACAGGAATCCTGTTAGAAAATTTTTTTTTTTTTTTCTCTTAAAACCTATTTTGGGCGAGAACTATATAAAAAATCAACTGATAAAGTCACAAAAATGTAATCAATTTTGTGAGAAGATCAAATTTTTCAAAATCAAATTAGCAAAAAAACCTGACCTGATTGAAAAAAACAGACATCATTTTTGGATTTAGCGGTGCAAAATGGTCCTAATTCAGTTGAAAAAACCTAGACAACTTGCAAAAAACATTTTTTTTGTAATACAGTGATATAAGTTGGGTAATGTGATTAAATCCAGACATCCAAAAGATGTATCAGTGACTGTCTGTTGGGATTACAGGTCAAAGTTGAACACTTGCTGCTAACTTGTAGCAGACACAGGCTACATGTTCACTGATGTCTTGCATCATGCTCGCTGTTTTCTCTATAGGTTTTCTAATCTGTCTCATCTCACTGAATGACACACAGTGTACTATCTCCCCTGCACCCTCTGACTCCAATCTGTTCTGGAACATTCAGGCTCCTACAGACAGTACCCTACAGTCCTCCACATCACATCATAAATTCGTAAATATATCCAGCCTTCTGGCCACTGTCTTCTAAAGTATTCATCTGAACATGGAGCATCTCAGCATGTTGAAATGTGTAAAAGATGTAACGTAACACAAATATGTTACTACACTGTTGCCACGGCGCAGCATCAGATCCGGCTTCGGTTTCGGCCAATTATCACCAGCAGACGAAGTCCCACGCATTAAAGAGTCTCGTGTTGTGATCAGGGCCATGAATTGTTAAACAGCTCCGGTACTTTCACAATCGGAGAGAGCTGACAAATGCAACTGCTGCATCTGCTAGACGTGCACTAATTTGACCGTCCACAATCAGGGGAGCTCATATTATTGCCGTATCGATCCGAGTGTGGAGAGAAATGAGCACACATGCCCGGCTCAGTTAAGCTCCGTTAGGCTGTCTAATGGGGAAGAGTCATGGCAGCGGAGAAAACTGAGCAGGACACTGATGAGTCTCATTTGATTGTGATTGCACATAACGGCCTATCAGTAACTGCACACCGGAGAAAGAGCTGCACCGAGATGGATGTCAGCCAAGGTGCTTGAGATTACCTGTGTCATGTGTCAAAATTAATGTATTTTTAAGTTGCGCACCCTCAGAGTTGAAAAGAGTTTAACAGCAACAATGATTAAATGTTCACAGCAATTAGAGTTTATATAATGCATAACATGAAAGCAGTGGCAGCTTATGTAATAGTGATGAGCATCACTTCACAGTTAAATACATAAACACTTAAATACAGCGTGCTTAGGGATTCGACTCAAAATGATTTGTGTGGGAAAGTGGGTGATGTATGAATTATTTTTTGCTAAAGGGAGGCCTGTCAGGATAGTTTTAGTTGCGAGGAAGGCTGCTCTTGCGTAACTGGATTATATTTGTATTGTATTTCAGTTTTAATTTTGGCTAAAATTTACTTAGGGGGTCAAATGAGTGGCCATTTTTATCCCCCAAAAAAAGTTGTAAGAAATGCATAGAACTGTGTTGAAATAATGCTAATACATTTGTGCACAGACTACTGATATTATTTGACAGTGGAAGCTATATTTTCAGAAATATTGGATTTTGAATAGCACGTGTATGTGAAAACTTTTGCTGGTGGACGGACGTGACATTACCCATGATGCTCTGGTCAGTACCAGTACTTTAATAGTAATAAACTTATATACTTACTATTGCTAATTCTCCTCTTATTCATAAATGTTAGTATTGTGGATCTAAAACAATAACAGCTGACACAAAAACACAAAATGTGGCAGTGGACGGATGTGACATGGTTGTTACAGATCCCATCATACTGATGCTCGGCAGCCATGTCACCGTTTCCACAAATGATCCCTGTGCAAAAACTAGTATCAGAATTATTTATTTTATAGTTTATCATCATACTGAAGAGTAAATAACAATATAGAATTGTGATTTCTTTATAAAAATGCTTATTATTAGAAAACTGTTGATAAAAAAGTGACATGTGACATTCTTAATGTATGTATTGGTGTAACATAAGCAGGATGGATCAGCACCATACTCCATATTGCAACCTGTAAAAATAAAACGTGATATGTAGTATATAATCTTGTAAAAAAAAAAAAAAATTGGGGAATCTAAAAGAATAGGATATTTGTTTTTCAGGTAAATTCAGTTAAAATATAACTTGGCCATTTGTGACACGAAAATATAGCATTAATTGTGATGAAATCGGACATTTTTGACCTGAAAACATAGTTCATATGAACATCAACATGTTGCAACAGAAATGAAATCCTGTCAATTTGCATATCTTGCGTTTACCAACACAAAGTTCCTTTGGGGATTCACTTATATTGATTTCTTATGCACAAAGACAGAAATAAGACCTCTAAGCAAATTTTAGCCGATTTCACAATAATAAATGGACATAGCCACCATAGCGTCACCCATCGGTTTGTGGACTTCTGTTTTTAAGTTTCAATTTGCTAATTTAGCTGCTTTCATGTTTAGTTGTCATCTGAAGTGACCATATTTAGACAAGAGTGGGGACACCATGCTAGCGCTAACTTGAAAACACCAACTACACTGCACGGCAACTTAACTTCAAGTAATTTCAGCCACTTAGTAAACATTAATAAAGCAACTTTTAATTATTGTTTTTAGTTAACAACAGTAATATCCACTAAATACAAAAATTAGAGCAAGTTAGCTGATAGACCATGTAATCTTAGTAAAAACTAATGTAGCTAAGTTATGCTAACAATAGAAACACGTGGCTGTCAGTCAAAGTGGCACATCCTTTATTTAACCCTATAACGCCAAATGTATCATATTTGATACATGAGTTTCGAGGTGCTCTACATGATCAGTGTGATAATTTTTTTTTTTTTCTTGAAAAACCTGATGTATACAATTAAATACATGCAATACACAGATAATCCACCAGGGGGAAGGAGTTCATTCACCAGAGGCTTTTACAGTGACACTACAAGATTGTCATTAATGAGGAAGGAGGCAGAACTTTGGCAGTTTTGAAAAGGAATTATCAATTTGTTAGACTTGTTTGTGTTATATTATGTTTTTGTTTGTTCAGAAATAATAATATTTGAGCATTGAGACCCGATGTATCAAATATGATACAAAATTAAAACACAAATGGAAAATGGTATTTGAAAAACTTTTGTTGTTGTTCAGAAGGACCAACAAAGGCTCCAGTTTCAAAGAACTGGAATTTCCTGTTAGTAGAAGCTGCCTATAGTGATCAGTTACAACAGTATAAATGGATATATATGGATAAAAAAAATAAATAAATAAAAATGGAGAAAAGAATTACTATTTACATATAAATTATACTAATCAAGTAGTTGACTTACACTAGTGGCTTTTCCATTGGACATCTGTGCAAAACTTGACAACTTATTTACTAAATGTGTCAAATATAATACAAAATTGAAAGTCATTGATATTTGAAAAAAAAAATAAAAATAAAAATTGGGGGTTCTTCAGAAGGACCAATGAAGGCTCCCGTTTCAAAAAACTGAAATTTTCTGTCAATGATTTAATGGTTCAGGCTTTACAGGGTTAAGCAGACTGATCTCATGAAATCGTTTAGTATGTGACACCAGTTTATTGCATTTGGCATGCTATACGTATGCATTTTCATTCTTTTGCGTGTTATTTAACGCCATTTGATGGCATGTCAATGGACTAGCCGCAATCCATGCTAATCGCTGACCACAAATCGCTGACTGCTAACCCTAACCGCTAATCATGCTGGCTGCTAATCACACTAATTGCTAACCCTAAACCTAACCCTAACTGCCAATCATACTAGCGGCTATTTTTATTCTATTTTTGTAAATATACACGCTGAAAGCTTATAATGCTTACAGATAACACGCCAATTAAGTGGTTTGTTATCTGTACGCAATTCATGTTATGTCATTGGGTTAAGATCGATTTATACTTATTTTTGTCCATTTTCTGGCCTGTTTTTTTTTTTTTTTTTTTAATTTGTCTTATTTTGTTCATTTTCACTAATTTTGCAACTTATTTTTTTGTCTTTACTCATTTTGATGCTTATGTTTGTCTCTTTTTGTCCATTTTTTCCCTTATTTTGTTACTTTTTTTTTTTTTTTTTTTTTTTTTTTTACAAATTTTTATTCATTTTGTTAAGTATCTATCTACCAATCTGATATTTTTTGTCGTCTGTTTTTTCTTTATTATGGTGCTTAGTTGTTGTTGTGTTTTTTTTGTTTTTTTTTTACTTTTGTTCATTTTCTTGAGTATTTTCTCTTTATTTTCATTTTGTTCAGTATTTTGGTATTTCTGTTCATTATGCTACTTATTTTTGCATTTTTTTGTCCTTTATTTTCTTTCTTTCTTTCTTGCTCAGTTTTTATTCATTTTATCTCATTTTGTTGAGATAGATTTTCTTGAGATCTATCTATCTATCTATCTATCTATCTATCTATCTATCTATCTATCTATCTATCTATCTATCTATCTATCTATCTATCTATCTATCTATCTATCTATCTATCTATCTATCTATCTATCTATCTATCTATCTATCTATCTATCTATCGTGATTCTACAAAACCCTCAGCATATGCACATCAGTTAACCACTAGATAATGAACATAATGGAGTGGTCTGCTGGATGTGTAAAAGTGTGTTTACCAACACATTCAGCAGTGTGTTAGCAGGTTTTACTGCTGCCGTCAAATACACAAAATACTCCAGTACACTCATTTATATCTTCCACTTGCAGTAATTTTCTTAAAACCCTAACAGCTGAAATTTCTGTCCACTAAAAAAAATGGCTTCTCCTTTCACTCTAATGGCTTTTATTCCAACTCCAAAGTAGCTTTACTGTTCAGAAAACCTATTATATAGCAGCGGTGTTTGATCACCACTGAACTGCACAATCCTGGTACGTTCATGAGTGAACAGAGGTACCAGTTAAGGTAAAAAACCCAACAGAAGTGGTATTTTACACTGACTTTTATGTTTGACAATATTATAAAAGTCACAAACACGTCTGTGCTTGTAATAGACTGTAATGCTGAAAACAACTTTGAATTATTTATGTAATAAGTTGTATGCCACCCCACAGTGAGCCTGTTTTACATGTGCAATGAAATGAAAATGAATTTATCTTCTGTACTGCTGAAAATGAGTGCTTAGTTACAGTGTGCATACTTTATTCATCTGTATATTTTGCACCATTGTGAGACACATTTTTGCACATTTAATCATATCATAAATATGCATGTAAACTTCATTCAGTAAAATAGAAAACATTTGGCCTTGAAAGTACCTTCCTTATGTTACTGTTACCATCAAATCACACAGTCCAGAAATAATCTTAAATCACATGAGCAATCGACCCGTCGTTTTCTGAAGAGCAGGGCTGTGTAATAAGAGTTGCAGATTGTTTGTACTTCACCGGTGGATTGACATAAAATATTTGTAAATCTTTTGTCCTTGTTCCTTTTTCAGTGTCAGTGCAAAAATAACCACAGATTCCCAAAAGGCATATTCTTAATTAACACTAAAATGTTTTTATTACCCCGCCCCCCAAAGGAGAGGCAAGGGGTATTGTTTTTGGTTCAGTTTCTTTGTTTAACACTCTAGCAGCAAAACTATTGCTTCAGTTCATACCAGATTGGGTTTATAGATTGCCAGTGACTCAGAATAGATCTGATTACATTTTGGGAAAAGTAGGTCAGGGTTAAAATTTTTTATGATTTTTTTTCTTTTTTTTCCCCATTTACTTATAATGGTCAAACTTTCACATCTATAGCAGCCAAACTATTGGTTGAATTCATACCAAATTGGGGGTATAGATTGCCAGTGACCCAGAATAGATGTGGTTACATTTTGGGGACGGTAGGCCAAAGTTAAAATTTTAATGCATTTTTCAAATCTTTTTTTTTTTTTGTCCCCCATTCACCTAAAATGGGCAAAATTTCAAATATCTGTAGAAGCAAAACTATTGCTTCGATTCATACCAAATTTAGTTTATATATTGCCAGTGACCCAGAATAGATCTAGTTACATTTTGGTAATAGTAGGTCAAAATTCCAATTTTTTAGGATTTTTATAAAATCTTTTTTTCCCCCCATTTTACTTATAATGGGCGAAATTTCAAATATCTGCAGCAGCAGAACTATTGGTTGAATTCATACCCAACTGGGTTTATAGATTGCCAGTGACTCAGAATAGATCTCATTACATTTTGGGAAAAGTGGGTCAGGGTTCAAATTGTTTATGATTTTTTTTTTCCCCATTTACTTATAATGGTCAAAATTTCACATCTATAGCAGCCAAACTATTGGTTGAATTCATACCAAATTGGGGGTATAGATTGCCAGTGACCCAGAATAGATGTGGTTACATTTTGGGGACGGTAGGCCAAAGTTAAAATTTTAATGCATTTTTCAAATCTTTTTTTTTTGTCCCCCATTCACCTAAAATGGGCAAAATTTCAAATATCTGTAGAAGCAAAACTATTGCTTCGATTCATACCAAATTTAGTTTATATATTGCCAGTGACCCAGAATAGATCTAGTTAAATTTTGGTAATAGTAGGTCAAAATTCCAATTTTTTAGGATTTTTATAAAATCCCCCCCCCCCCCATTTTACTTATAATGGGCGAAATTTCAAATATCTGCAGCAGCAGAACTATTGGGTGAATTCATACCAAATTTGCTTTATAGATTGCCAGTGACTCAGAATAGGTTTCATTACATTTTGGGAAAAGTAGGTCAGGGTTCAAATTTTATATGAATTTTTTTTTTCCCCATTTACTTATAATGGTCAAAATTTCACATCTATAGCAGCCAAACTATTGGTTGAATTCATAACAAATTGGGGGTATAGATTGCCAGTGACCCAGAATAGATGTGGTTACATTTTGGGGACGGTAGGCCAAAGTTAAAATTTTAATGCATTTTTCAAATCTTTTTTTTTTTGTCCCCCATTCACCTAAAATGGGCAAAATTTCAAATATCTGTAGAAGCAAAACTATTGCTTCGATTCATACCAAATTTAGTTTATATATTGCCAGTGACCCAGAATAGATCTAGTTAAATTTTGGTAATAGTAGGTCAAAATTCCAATTTTTTAGGATTTTTATAAAATCCCCCCCCCCCCCATTTTACTTATAATGGGCGAAATTTCAAATATCTGCAGCAGCAGAACTATTGGGTGAATTCATACCAAATTTGCTTTATAGATTGCCAGTGACTCAGAATAGGTTTCATTACATTTTGGGAAAAGTAGGTCAGGGTTCAAATTTTATATGAATTTTTTTTTCCCCATTTACTTATAATGGGCAAAATTTCACATCTATAGCAGCCAAACTATTGGTTGAATTCATAACAAATTGGGGGTATAGGTTGCCAGTGACCCAGAATAGATATGGTTACATTTTGGGGACAGTAGGTCAAAGTTACAATTTTTATGCATTTTTAAAATATTTTTTTCCCCATTTCCTTATAATGGGCGAAATTTCAAATATCCATAGCAGCAAAACTATTGGTTGAATTCATACCAAATTGGAGTTACAGATTTCCAGTGACTGAGAATAGATTGTGATTACATTTTGGGGACAGTAGGCCAAAGTTAAAATTTTAATGCATTTTTCAAATCTGCTTTCCCTCGTTTACCTAAAATGGGCGAAATTTCAAATATGTGTAACAGCAAAACTATTACTTCAGTTCATACCAAATTTGGTCTTCAGATTGTCAGTGACAGAATAGATCTGATTAAATTTTGGTAATAGTAGGTCAAAGTTCAAATTTTTTAGGAATTTTTAAAATCTTTTTTTTCCCCCATTTGCTTATAATGTGCAAAATGTCACGTCTATAAAAACATCAATTTTGTTTCAATTTACGTCAAACTTGGCACATATATAGAGGTAACTGATATACTAACATCAGCATATGTATACACATGATGACATCAGCTGGACCGATGCCAAAATAAGCCACCACATGTGTAAGGGGTGGGGTTTGTTGTTTCTGCCACCACTTCTTCTTCTTTTTATTATTATTATCATTTTTCGACAGCGTCAGCAAATACAAGTCCTCAAGTGGATCAGTTCCTCAAAATGCATTGATACGTGTATCTTTTACATATTATACTAAGTACATCATCTAAATTGATGTAATGATGGTCCACTGAGCATATCTTTAAAATAATAAGTATTGATTATTTTTACTTTATAGAAGCTCACTTTGTCTCATACCCAGTAGTTCCATTAACACACTTGTATGCAGTACACTGTGTACATGGTGTCTCACATC
This sequence comes from Sphaeramia orbicularis, assembly GCF_902148855.1. Lineage (NCBI taxonomy): Eukaryota > Metazoa > Chordata > Actinopteri > Kurtiformes > Apogonidae > Sphaeramia > Sphaeramia orbicularis. Next base: position 18,970,324 of record NC_043975.1, read on the forward strand.
AAAAGGGCCTTTGAACATGTACTGGAACAGGAAATGTAGACGGAATGTTCTTTTTTCGTGCTTTTAATGGTCAGTCAGTGCCACTCTACTGCCCATAAAAAATACATTTCTACCTGCTGCATTTTCACATTTAAAAAACCTAATATGCATATTCTCTCATAGGTTTAATAGAGGAACAGAGGATAACAGAGGAACAGAACCCAGGAGTTGGACATTGAAAGTATGTACAGTTTCACTTTTGTTTCACACCAGCGTTAGTTACATTAGTTATGGACCACACCCCCATGTGTATAACTGCTGGTCCTCCAACAAAAAAAACCCCCAAAAAAACATCCCCCCTTTTGTTTTTTGACAAATCGCACCCTGCGTACATATAACATGCCAATTAAAAGTGGGGTGTTATCTGTACGCAATTCATGATATCACGTTGGTATCGGAGCACTTTTACGAGTATGAGTAAAAGTACATGTGCTCAGTATCGGACAGATACTCGCTACTGGTATCGGCATCGGTGCATCCCTAGTTTAATCCAGTTCCTGTGTCCTCCAGTTATATAATCAATAGTCTCCACCCATTAATGAAAACATACTTGCTTAATTATTGTTTTTTTGTTTACACAACTTAGAAATAACTTGTAAAACAAATGGCGTGGAAAAACTTGCAAAAGCTATTTCCGTTTCATTTTCAGAGTGGAAATGCGATCTTAATCGATATTAGAAAGCACTTATTAAAATCTCACAGACTTCTTAAATGCTTCTTTTTAATTAGTTTTTGTGGTTGTGTGTTAACAGGCTGCACATAGAGTGAAGAAAAGTGTCAACTTCAAGAAAAGGCAGGGATGTTTTTCCTTCATTTTGTGAAGAGAAGTAACCATAACAACCCATAAAGTGGAGCTATAACTTACCTGCGCTTCTAAATGTTCCTGGCCTTCCCTTCGTTTTGCTTTTGTCAATGTCGAATTGATTTGAAATTGATTTATTTCACTCCATCAATTTTAGCTTTTGGCACCATATGACAGTTCATGGTCCATCACTTGGTTTAGAATTGTCTTCTGGTCCCCATTCTACCCGGAAACATGGAGACTAAAGCAGCAGAGTCCTGCATGGGATTTATGTGAATATGACGGCGAAGAAGAGGAAAAATATGAATAAAACTAATACTAAAACTAAGCATTTAGAAAAAAGAAAAACGAATAAAAACTAGCAAACCTGCTCTAAAAAATTAAAACTAACTGAATTAGGAAAAAAAAGTCAAAACTATGTAAAACTAAACTATAAGAAAAAATCCAAAACTATTATAACCTTGACATGTATAACCCAATTTTCTTCTAATAAAAAAGTTTAATAACAACAACAAAAAAGAAGGCATGGCTTGAAATGGCCTTATATACAAATATAAGTAAAGACACACCATGTTAAATTTGGAAAAAAAAAAAAAAAAAAAGATAATAAATTAACTTGTAAGAATCGTTTCATTGTGTGTTAACAGGCTGCACATAGAGTGAAAAAAAAAGTGTCAACTTCAAGAAAAGACAGGGATGTTTTTCCCCCATTTCATTAACCCTCCGGTATCCAGGTGCGCCTTTTAGGCACACTTTGCACTTCGTGTTAAAAAACTTCATATTATTTTTCACAATTTAAATAAGGTTAGAATCCAAAAGTTGTTAATCTTTTCATAATCTTTAAAATTCTGGCCACCAATTAAAATTTGCACATTGTAAACAAAATAAAATTAAAAGACTAGCATCTGTCTCCCAAGTGTGCCTAAAATGCACTATTTCCTCCATTATAACCACTGTTTTTGATCTGTAAGCCAATAAGGCATAAATCCTGCTTTTACTGATATCTGAGCTTCATTTGAGAGGTGAGGGTCTACATTCATTTATTAATGTTGTTAATGTTGGAGTTAATCACTGACATATGCCAGGCTGCAAAAATCAAACAATATGTGATCCACATTTTATGTAGTATTTTGAAAAAAAATATCATTGTTTTTGTTTTTTGCATGAAAAAATGTAGTGACATCATGATGAATAGAGATCATTTAAAGGGTTAAAAAAAAATCTAAAATGAATGATTATTTGATATGTATGATTAGGGCTGACCTTGATTTACAAAAATCAAATCAAATTAGAGCAGAAAAATAAATCAATATATATTATTTAATAGTTTGATTTATAGATGTGCCATTTTCGTATACTTGGTGACAGATGCTAGTACTTTTGAACATTTGACCTAGCGCTAAAAATAATAATGCAAATTAACCGATGTTGCTGTTAATTATTGACATATGCCAGGCTGCAAAAATCAAATAATATGTGATCCAGTTTTTATGTAGTATATTGAAAAAAATTAATCTTTTGTGTTTTTTGCATTAAAAACAATGGTTTGTTTACAACACAAACACGGCATTTAAAGGGTTAAAAAAATTGACAATTAAGTATTTGGTATTTTTATTTACGGCTCAAGTTGATGAAATAGAAAAAAGTATAAAATAATTAAAAACAAACTGTATGAAAATTTTTTTGACGTTATTCCACAAGTGTGCTAAAAATGCACACTTGGTGCTTAGTAAGGGCCTTGGTGGACGGGATACTGGAAGGTTAAGAGAAGTAACCATAACAACCCATAAGTGGAGCTATAACTTACCTGCACTTCTAAATGTTCCTGGCCTGCTTCTCTCTCGCAGCAGGAAGAATCATACTGTACTCTACCTGGCTGTTTGCCGTGTAATGAGAATCCAATAGTACCAGTCGATACGGCGATAATGGTACTCTCTGTCCCTCTAATTCTGTAAGAAGTGTATAGTGTACACAGGACCCCGATTCACCATTAAACAATTAGAAAACGACAATAAAGAGTGTGTAGGTGTGTGAATGTGTGGGAAGGTTTAAGCTTTATGTGACTTACATTAGGGAGTTATGATTTTAAGAGCCCACAATGAGCATGTTTTATCTAAATGGAACCATTCAGTGTCCTTCTGAGTCACCTTTTGTAAGAAAAAAAGAAAAAAAAAACACATTTGAACAGAAAATATGGTTGTTTCATTCAGTAGGAGGCTAAGGATCGTGACATTATCTTTCAGTTCTCTCTCTAGACTTTATTACCCACCCCTCCTTTGCTTCTCAGCGCACATAGAAATTAAAGGCTGCAATTGAGCCACGTGAATTCATTATCATGTCAAAGCCCACTGTCTCCCTGTTATTTCACTGTTTTTGAGCTGTAAAGCTGTCAAACTGAGAGCTCATTGTTTAGGGCTTCAAAGAAATCTTGCAAAGTAAGACTGAAGCCACATGAGATCTCTGTTGCTTAGCATCATGCCAAAATATTTCAACATCTTTTGTGTTGCCCCCCAACTCCCAGGAAAAGACTCCTACACCTGTAGTCATTCAGTATTATTTGGTAATAAAGATGTCTGGAGGATAACTGCGGTTTGTTTTAACACGGCACATAAGCATAATGCGTTTTTTTTTCTTCTTCTGATTTCAGCCCATTTTGAAGGTGAGTGGGTTGTCTTTTGTTCAAGATAAGGAAATGAAGCATGGACATAATATTTGCTTGTTTTTTGTTCCTTTTTTTTTTTTTTTTTTTTTGCGGGGTTTCATTACAGCCAGGGTGCAATTTGTTGTGGGGTTCGATCAACTCCTCTGGTTTTTACATCCCTACTTCTGCTCAATGAATTTCATCCTCTGAGGGGGGGGAAACAACCAATTGAAATAACAGGCAGGTTGTGACAGTTTTTTTACACCTATATCCTACATTGCAGGTACTAACATTCACCTGAACCGAACTGTCGGCAGTCTCAGAATTCGCGAATGTTGTTGCTGGTTGTCCGAAGTGTCAGGTTTGAAATTAAATTTTGATTCATTACTTTGTGGGTCAAGTCACACGCCTGTTGACTTTGAATCAAAAAATTAGAATTGAGATAATGATTTCAAACTTTTTGCAGTTCAATAGTATAACATCTTAAGTTTCTAAATCCATTAAATTTTTTGCCAAAAAAGGATTTTCAAGAAAATTACAGAACTTTTTATACAAACTAAATTCAGTCCCTCAGAAAGTTTTCTAAGAATGAATAATAACATAACTTATCACTGCTATAATTTGAAATCTCAGTCATATATTTCTGTTTTCAATATAGTTTTATGACCTTTTACACACCCTTTTATCATTAAAAAAATCATTTTGTCTGAAAAATTGTTGTGAATTGCTTTTTTAAGCATTTTAATATCAGATGGTACTGGTTATGTAGGGAATTTCACTTTTCTCAAAAAACATGTTTTTTTTTAAATTACTCATTAATCAAATGAGCTAAACCAATGGATATTTCTGAAAGAAAGCATTTAACCCTCTGCTTAAGCATGGCTTCATTGGAATTTGAGATTATTTTGTCAATAATCTAAAAACAAAAAAATTTATTTATTTTCCCTACATAACCAAAAATAGGTCTCGCCATGAAATAGCTAGCTTGTGGCGGATTTTTTTCTTTCACTTTCAATAGATTTAATTTTTCAAATCAATAATTATGATTATGATTAATTATGATACACAAGTGTATTTCAAAACACGTTACAACTTATTATATATATTTTTTAAACCATTTGTATTGAAAAAACTGATACTTGAGCACTGGAAATCGACCTACACGCCTTCATTGTCAACCTGGAAATGAGAGTTGAGTTATTATTTGAACATAGAAAAGGCAATAACCACGGAGAAGAACAAATTAAACCAATTTGAAGTTATCTGGGGAAAGGTGTTAGAAAAATTAATAAGGTAAAAGGGAAGAAAAAAAAAAAAAAAGCCCAGGTACAAGGATGTTGAGGTTGAGCATGTTTTTGGGTGGGATGGGGGTTAATTTGGGTTGTTATTGTGTATGTATATGTATGTGTACATATGTAGATGTATATGGATATGGATATATGTGTATGTGTGTGTATGTGCACATATATGTAGGTATGCATATGTACATACACTATATTGCCAAAAGTATTGGCTCACCCATCCAAATAATCAGAATCAGGTGTTCCAATCACTTCCATGGCCACAGGTGTATAAAATCCAGCACCTAGGCATGCAGGCTGCTTTTACAAACATTTGTGAAAGAATGGGTCGCTCTCAGGAGCTCAGTGAATTCCAGCGTGGAACTGTGATAGGATGCCACCTGTGCAACAAATCCAGTTGTGAAATTTCCTCGCTCCTAAATATTCCACAGTCAGCTGTCAGCTGTATTATAAGAAAGTGGAAGTGTTTGGGAACGACAGCAACTCAGCCACGAAGTGGTAGGCCACGTAAACTGACGGAGCGGGGTCAGTGGATGCTGAGGCGCATAGTGTGAACAGGTCGCCAACTTTCTGCAGATTCAATGGCTACAGACCTCTAAACTTCATGTGGCCTTCAGATTAGCTCAAGAACAGTGCACAGAGAGCTTCATGGAATGGGTTTCCATGGCCGAGCAGCTGCATCCAAGCCATACATCACCAAGTGCAATGACAAATTCATGGGGCCCAGCATTTGTGTGTCCAGTGGATACAGGTTAGAAGTTGTGAAAATTTTGTGTAAGATCCGCTATATAACAGAGGAATAGAACCCAGGAGTTGGACGTTGAAAGTATGTAGAGTTTCACTTTTGTTTCATGCCAGTGTTAGCACCCCCACGTATATAATCGCTCTGACAAAACAAACAAACAAACAAAAAAACATCCCCCCCTCTGGTTTTTTTGACAAATCGCACCCTGATTTCAGCCCTTATTATTAACAATTCAAACCGACATAGAGGACCGAAACAGGCTGACACACAAGTAGATGAGGACTCATTTGGAGGGGTGAAAAAAATGTTTCCCTTTATAACTGTGTTGAAACAGCATTGGCACAAGAAACTGGGACTGAAGCGCTGGGAGAACGCAGTCATGTAGCTGATGAGTCAGGAGCCTGAATACTTTGGCTGCCATTAGACTTATCGCTGGGAGCATTTTCAAACATTGAACATATTTTTAGCTTCAGTTTAGATGGTTTTGTTCAAGGATTAGAGGCAAACAAAAACATTTTTTTTTAGTTTAGCAGGAGCTAGTGAGGCTCTGGTACTTGAGGGTCTCATGTTAAAGCCACCGGAAGCCTAAATGCACATTAGTGTCGTAACTATTTAATATGGGGTCATATGTGGATAGAGAAGAGTTTTTGGAAACTGTCTGATATTAGTTTGGAGATTTATTGCGCAATTAATTCCTTGCATGTAATTAACTGGCTATTAGTTAAATATGCAGCCTGGCCAAAAAAAGTCCCAACACAACTATGTATGAGCTTTCCACTGGATAATTACAGCAGTGATTAATATGTTTCAGCTGAAAACAAATTATTTAACTCGAATGGTAGCATTTCTTTATTTTCTAAACAACCATGTCAGAAGAGACGACCCGTGGCCGTGGAAAGTCGGGTCAAATTCTTGCATCACACAAAGAAAACAACCAAGGAGATCCTGAAACTACTGGCAATGGGTTAAAAACTGTCCAATGCACAAGTGTTTGTCTAAGATTCACTCCTGTTCTATAAACAGTAGGCATCAGCTGATCCAATTTAAGACAGTCCAGCGTCTAAACTACTCCAAAGTCAGACTAAACAAGATATATCCCTCAGTCTCCCCAATGTGCGACGAGTATAAAATGTCGGAGGGTATCTTGTCTCATTCCTTTTGGTTCTGTTCCTCATTGACAGGTTTCTGGTCTAAAATATTTGACTGGTTCTCCAGGTCCTATAAAAGACCTCTTCAGCCTGAACCAGGACTTGCTAGTTTTGGCTGTTTTCAGACTGTCGGGAATATATCTGCAACACTACAGCGTCCACTGGAACTTTGGAATGATAATCACTAAGAGGCTGATATTAAAAGTGTAGTTCGGATCGTATTAAATGTAAGATGAATGTGTGACTTTGACTAGCTCTAAGATGTCAGATGAACATCATAAATCATGCATCATGAACCAAAATGGAAAAGGAGAAGAGGAAATGTTATAAGTTGTTTGCTTAATCTTTGTATTACACATTGTTTTGCTTTTATTTTTGCAGATCTAAGTTGTTATATTCTGATTGATAATTTTTTATTGTATTTTGTATCCTTATTTGTACTGAACAGACAGTGAAAGGTACGTCAAGTTTAAAAGGTTTGGTTCGTGTATGTGTGTGGTTTAGATCAACTCACACCTGTCTGTGCTGAACTTGGAGAAAAGGTCAGATTCTACGTAAAATATCTAATTTTACAGCTTTAGAAAGTAATTGTGGTAAAGAGAGTCGAGCAGAAAAACCAGATTATGAACCTGGGGATTTGCTGCGGTCATGAAATGCTAGCCTAATTGTGCAGGTGTTAAGCAAGAGCATACTTTCTGAAACTCTTTGTGGTTCAGCTAGATAGATAGATAGATAGATAGATAGATAGATACTTTATTGATCCTTTGCAGGAAATTGCTTTGTTACAACAGCAGCAGTACAAGAAGAAAAACACTCTGACCCATCGCATGAACATCCCACAAACAGTCATCAATGGAACAAATAAATAATAAACAGAAAAAAGATATATCTATATCTATATATATATCTATATCTATATCTATATATATATATATATATATGTACAATACAAGTAATGTATATAATACAATAACCTGAAAACACCTAACACACCTAAGTATGCACAGCATACAATAATAATTTATCGCACAGCGATATTAAAAAGTCTAATAGCAGCCGGCAGGAAGGACCTCCTACTGCGTTCAGTCTTGGACCGAGGGGGGATCAGTCTGTGGCTGAAGGTGCTCTCTCTGAACACCTCAAGATGGTGCAATGGGTGAGATGCATTCTTCAGAATAGAGTCCAGTTTCCTGAGCATTCTCACCCCAGCCACCTGCTGAACTGTTTCCAGTCCAGTCCCAATGATGGAGCTCGCTTTCTTAATGAGTTTGTTCAGTCTGTTTCTGTCAGAAATGCGAGCTCCCTCTCCCCAACACACCACACCAAAAAAAAAAGGGCACCAGCCACCACAGTCTGGTAGAAACTGCACAGAAGAGGCTTGGAGATCTTGAAAGACTTTAATCTCCGTAGGAAATAAAGTCTACTTTGCCCCTTCTTGTGCAGAGTCTCCATATGACAGGACCAATCCAACTTGTTGTCCAGTTGGACTCCAAGGTACCTGTAACTGGAGACAGCTTCAACCTCTGTGTCATGAATGGTGACTGGCACCAGTCTGGACCTCTTCCTTCTAAAGTCCAAAACCATTTCCTTGGTCTTGGAAATGTTCAGTTGGAGGTGGTTGAGGTCACACCAGTTTACAAAGTCCTTAACCAGGCCCCTGTACTCCCCCTCCTCCTCTCCTCTGATACAACCGACAACTGCTGAGTCGTCAGAAAATTTCTGAAGAAAGCAGCTGTCTGAGTTGTATTGGAAGTCTGATGTGAACAGAGTGAAGAGGAAGGGGGACAGAACAGTCCCTTGTGGTGCTCCAGTGTTGCACAGGACCTTTCCTGAGACACAGTTCTGCAGTCTCACATACTGTGGTCTGCAGGTCAGGTAGTCCATGATCCAGGAGACCATCCATGACTCCACCTGCATCTCTCTCAGCTTCACACCAAGCAGCCCCGGCTGGATCATGTTGAAGGCACTTGAAAAGTCGAAGAACATGATCCTCACAGCTGCATCCGAGGTGTCCAGGTGAGCCTGGGCCCTCTGTCACATGTGGATGAGAGCATCATCCACAGCTATACAGTTGGTTTGACTGACAGGTGTCCAGGGCACTTGTCAAACTCAAGTGAGCTATTAAACATGTGTTTTCTTAGAATTAGTGTGAAGTAACTGACGTATGTCTGACATATTTTGCCCAGCGACTATCATTCACCAATAATAAGCGTACGACGAATGAGGTCATTGAATAATGGGAGTCTCCAAAGTACTAAAGACTATAAAAAGTAATAAAGGAAACTCTTATTTTGTTTTTTTCTCTTTTTCTCTCTGTGACGAATAGTGTGTTTGATGCTAGACTAATTGATAACTGACTTCTTTCTTTTTTGCAACTTTTTCTATTTTTGCCTGAAGCAATAAATCAAGCTTTTGTTTTAACTTTTTAAAACCTCATCCTTTTTTTTTTTTTTGGTGAATTCATTTCTCCTGGTTTGGTCCTTCCATCCCAAACGTAACTGGTGAGTTAATTTGAAAAATGCGACCCCCCCCCCCCCCCCCCCCCCCGGGGCAGTCCGGATAATTTGAGCTGGATTCCATTTTACGAAGTATTTGGAATAAGGTGGAGAAACACCGGCCATGTATTTCGCAAGAACACGCAGTTTAAGTCAGGGCAAAGCGAAAACAGTTGCTCGGTGTATAAAGATTTTTCTGACGCAGTAATCCACTAACCAAAATAAATTGTGGTTTTTGCGATTTACTGTTACTGCAGTGTTTACAAAAGAATGGAAGTCCCCAAATCCTCCTTCTTTTCAAGTGTGGCTCAATGATATGTTGTCATTAATACAGATGGAAAAGCTCAGATCTTTGAGGACCTGTTCTGTGAACACTTTTTCAAGTGCTTGGACTCCATTTCTCGCACACTTGGAGGAAGTCAAATTGGACTAATGATTATATCCGTATAACAGTGACTGTCCTCTGCCTCTGCCGCTCTTTCTTTCTTTGAATAAGGAGGTAGGAGGCTAGGTAATTGAATAATTAGTTGTCACACACATCTGAGCCTTTTTTTGTGTTTTTATGTTTTACATAACTGAAAACTGCAAAAAAACAAATGTAAAAAAAGCCAAAAAAAAAAACAAAAACAGATGTTTATGGATATTACAACAAGCGAAGAAGAATTTTAAAAGAAACATGGCGTGGTATGTGTAGACCAGTGTTGGGAATAACGACATTAAAAAGAGCGGCGTTACTAACACCGTTATTGTTTTCCAGTAACGGGTAATGTAATGAATTACTATTTGAAACTTTACAACTCCGTTACAGTAACTGGCAGTGAAATGTTGCGCGTTACTATGCACTGATATCCAACAGCTGTTATCTATCCTTGCTTGCTCAGCCAGGCATGAGAAGTGTGATGTTCGCAGACGAGTCAAGTCTTTAGAACGGCTCTTTTCAGTGAACGATAAGAACCAATTCATTGCGAGCCATTCGTTTACGAGCCGTTCTTATATTCACATTGCCCACACTGCCTTCATGCTTCACCTGTGTGCCCCATGAGTCTGAGTTGTCCACGCTGCCTTCACCTGAACGACAAATGACATCTCCGAGTATGAGTTGTCCGCAGCACACCCCATTCACTTGAACGCAGCTATGTGTGCAGCTAATTTAAGTGAGGAGTTATCAGTGAGTCCGAGTGACTGAAGACATTTACAGCTGGATCAGGGAGGAGCGACTGAAAAAAGTGGAGATGTGGGATTAACTGGAGGAGCATCTTCTTCCTATAAATGCAGATCCTCTTATGTGGTGGAAAAGCTGGGCCCTGGTGGACCCCAGCCTCACCACAGTCATGGTTTTCAGTACCTGTCTGCTGTTCTACTCTATGCAACTGACCCGTGAAACACGCTCAAAAATCAGTTTCATTTTACATATTTGAAGGTTTTTCAAAAAAGTAACACAATAATTACTTTCCCTGGTAACTAATTACATTTATGAAGGAGTAATTCCATTACTAATTCAATTAATTTTTTGGGAAAGTAACTATAACTAATTAATTTTTTAAAGTAATTTGCCCAACACTGGTGTGGACACACCAGGAAGCCTGATCATTTTTTAATTTAGTACAGGATAGAGGGGTAATATATAATAATAGTAATAATAATAATAATAATAATAATAATAATAATGAATATATCTGTAAATCAAGATGATATTTCTGTTCATTGGCATGTTTATGAAATGACTTCCTGTGTCTTCTCATGGTAATAAATAAACAAATCATCGCATTTATGATTTAATGTAAAAACCGACATTGCGCACTTCTGTTTTTTTGACATTTAGTAAATATCGGTAAAGTTTTGCGCAGATGTCAAATGGAAAACCCCCTACTTTCATACATGGATTGACCATCACAGAGTCCAGACCTGAACCCCTTTGAGAATGAGCAGGATCTGATGGAGAAGAGTTTATACAGTGACCCACCTCTTCCATCATTAATACAGAATATAGACACAAAAAAATAAATAAAAAATAGTGCTGTTCATAGGTGCACATCCAATTTATTTATTTATTTATTTATTTATTTTCAGCACAGACCTTGATTTTCTACCAACTATCTCTACCATGCTTCTTCTTCTGCTGCTCTTCTCAACCTTGGATCTTCTTAAAACCTAAAAATTTTTTTATTTGAGCTGTCCTGTAGTCTTTAGTCGACTGAACCAGTTTTTCTCTGTCCTGTGTTCATTCAGCCTCCGCCTCTCCACGTGTCACATGTCCCTTCTGCTCTGAAAATGGTGATTGATAAGGGAAGTTGTGAACCGTTAGATACTGTATATACCCCCAATAATTGCGCAGCTAATGTCAATAGCTAATGACGTGTCAGTCAAAATGTAATCTGTCACGTCTAAACTTGGAATACCAGATGAGAATCCAATGCAAATGTATGTCTCATGCCTGCTGCAAATCAATTCAATTGTTGTAATCTGTGAATGTTTGACATAATGTGGGCAGGGGGACAAAAAAAAAAACACAACAGAATGTCCCAGCATAGACAGACTTATGATATCCTATTTGCTTTTCCCTATTGGTACATTGTTACCTCTGCCAAGGAGGTTATGTTTTTGTCAGCGTTGATTTGTCTGTCTGTCTGTGTGCAAGATAACTCAAAAAGTTATGGACGGATTTGGATGAAAATTTCAGGAAATGTTGATAAATGTTGTGACTGATCTGCTCTCCGAGTGCTTTTCTCGTTTGTTTGTTTGTTTGTTGACACACTAGCAGCAAAACTATTGATTGAATTCATACCAAATTGGTTTTATAGATTGCCAGTGACCCAGAATAGATCTGATTACATTTTGGGAAAAGTAGGTCAAAGTTACAATTTTTTCAGAATTTTTAAAATCCTTTTTTCCCCCATTTACTTATAATGGGTGAAATTTAACATGTCTGTAGCAGCAAAACTATAAGTTGAATTTATCCCAAATTGGGTTTATAGATTGCTAGTGACTCTGAATAGATGTCATTACATTTTGGGAAAAGTAGGTCAAAGTTAAAATTTTTTATGGATTTTTTTCAGCTTTTTTTTCCCCATTTACTTACAATGGGCAAAATTTCAAATGTCTGTAGCAGCAAAACTATTGGTTGAATTCATACCAAATTCAGTTTATAGATTGCCAGTGACTGAAAATAGATGTCACTACCTTTTGGGAAAAGTAGGTCAAAGTTAAAATTTTTTATGAATCTTTTAAATCCTTTTTTCCCCCATTTACTTATAATGGGTGAAATTTAACATGTCTGTAGCAGCAAAACTATATATTGAATTTACACCAAATTGGGTTTATAGATTGCTAGTGACTGAGAATAGATGTCATCACATTTTGGGAAAAGCAGATCAAAGTTAACGTTTTTTATGAATTTTTTAAATCCTTTTTTCCCCCATTTACTTATAATGGGTGAAATTTAACATGTCTGTAGCAGCAAAACTATAAGTTGAATTTATCCCAAATTGGGTTTATAGATTGCTAGTGACCCTGAATAGATGTCATTACATTTTGGGAAAAGTAGGTCAAAGTTAAAATTTTTTATGGATTTTTTTCAGCTTTTTTTTCCCCATTTACTTACAATGGGCAAAATTTCAAATGTCTGTAGCAGCAAAACTATTGGTTGAATTCATACCAAATTCAGTTTATAGATTGCCAGTGACTGAAAATAGATGTCACTACCTTTTGGGAAAAGTAGGTCAAAGTTAAAAATTTTTATGAATCTTTTAAATCCTTTTTTCCCCCATTTACTTATAATGGGTGAAATTTAACATGTCTGTAGCAGCAAAACTATATATTGAATTTACACCAAATTGGGTTTATAGATTGCTAGTGACTGAGAATAGATGTCATCACATTTTGGGAAAAGCAGATCAAAGTTAACGTTTTTTATGAATTTTTTAAATCCTTTTTTCCCCCATTTACTTATAATGGGTGAAATTGAACATGTCTGTAGCAGCAAAACTATGAATTGAATTTATCCCAAATTGGGTTTATAGATTGCTAGTGACCCTGAATAGATGTCATTACATTTTGGGAAAAGTAGGTCAAAGTTAAAATTTTTTATGGATTTTTTTCAGCTTTTTTTTCCCCATTTGCTTACAATGGGCAAAATTTCAAATGTCTGTAGCAGCAAAACTATTGGTTGAATTCATACCAAATTCAGTTTATAGATTGCCAGTGACCGAAAATAGATGTCACTACCTTTTGGGAAAAGTAGGTCAAAGTTAAAATTTTTTATGAATCTTTTAAATCCTTTTTTTCCCCCATTTACTTATGTAGCAAGAATTGGATACCGAATTATTTATTAATTGAGTGTTGATTTATTGATTAATTTAATTATAGATTTATAACCAAACTTAAACTTAAATCAACTCAAAACAATAATTTGGAAATCTTGCATAGGTGATAGTTCGTGGACTGCACAGTGAGCCCATGTGTGAATAACAGTACACAAAGCACAACTGAGGCAATGGATTTATATACATATAAATACTTTATTAACTAAACTAAGACACACAAATAACATAAAGACAAGAGACAAATACAACCCAAGGAGCAGGAGATTATGGACAGGAGAATATGTAGATTAAGTTGGCAGATAGCTATATTCAAGAGATTATAATGTTAGTGAGGTTACGTTGAGGTAAACCTACTTAACTTGGAATAACACCAACTCAGATAAATCAGGAGCAAGTTTTCTTACAAGTTGTTGCGGTGCGGATGCAGCAACTGGCACGGCCTTGACGGCGGATGGATGAAGTCTTCTGACGTAGTTCGAAGCAGGAACAGGCTGTGAAGCGACGTGCTTGCGCTGGAGGCCTGAAGGTCTGGAGTTCTGAAGTTCTGAAGCTCTGAAGTTCTGAAGTTCTGCTGGCTGGAGGAGGTTCACAGCTGGCTCTGGCGGCTGGTTCTGGAAAGCTCGCCAGGAGAAGGTGGAACAGCTCTGAGAGCCAAGGAGATGGTCAAGACTCCTTGGAGAAAACTCTTTGCGTAGGTGAGAGCAGCCAGGGTGGAAAAAGCTCTTTGGAGAGCTTAGAGGATAGAACAGCTCTCCTCTGTGAGAGCCTGGGAGAGGTGGAAAAGACTCCCGAGATGGAAAAGACTCCTTGGAGAAGTTGGTTTCATTCATTTTTATAGTTCTGTCCAAAAACCAGCTTGCCACGCCTTCCTCGTGCATATAGATGAGTTATCGATGCCTTGGGGCGTTGCCTTCTTTGTCTGTTTTCGGCGGGAAAACGCCTCCTCGTGAATATTCAAAAATATCACGTTTCTCTTCCCTCTTGGGAAGACAGAGGGGGAGAGGACTGTGGCTTAGCCTTGTAAGAAAACTTTGCATCCTCAAATAAGATCCTCTTAAACTTTATACATCACCTGTAACCTCACTCAGCCTTAATAAACTAAATACCATTATGTGGACATGCTATAAACAGTAATATTCTTACTTTCAACATGAACACAAATAGGACACATGTATATGAACCCACAGGTCAGGCAAATGGCTCGGGCATAGATATACATGAAAGAGGTACCCTGTGGAGTAAAACCAACATTGACACATTTCTGTGAAACTAGTAATTACGGCAAAAGATACAGATCTTGCAAATCAGTCTTTTGTCCCTAGGATGCCTCCACCTCGGGGTAAACAGGAATGATGGGACACAGATGTTGAGGGGCAAAAGGGGTCGCCAAGTGTAAACATGATATCTGGGGTGCTCTCAGTTACCACGACAGGTGAGGATGGCTCTTGATGATGAACAGAAGAAAGTGAGCCTAAGTTTTATTGTCCTGGGTGCTTTAAATTAGAATAGTCTCCATTCTTTAAGATTATTCGTCATCATAAATGTCACTTGCAAAGGATGTCCAGGCACTGCCCTGGGTATCACCCAATCAGAATGGTGGTTAAGGAATGTGGTTTGACCCAGAGAGAGGGAGGTGGTGTAGTTTACAATTCTGTTTTTTGAGTCTGTTCACTCACTCCACCGTCATGCGGCTACAGCCCCCCCTTTTCGACACGATGGTCCCGCGTTCGTGGAGTGTCGTGGCGAAGTCCAAAGTCTGACGGGAGTTGAGGTGAACAGGTGCACTTGGGTCCAGATGTAGTGGAGACAGGAAGGGTCGATGCAGATGCACCATGGGGCAGGAGCACCTGAAACAGTGGAAAACAGACACCACAGGACAGGAGCAGGTGTCCTCTGAGACGGCAGGAACCAGGATTCCGGTGAGCCAGGAACTGGTGGATCTGGAACCGCAGCACACTCGACAACCATGCTTCTGACAGTACCTGAGTTGGTGTGTTTTCCGGTACTATTGGTACATAATTCTGGACGTTTGAATTAGTGGGTTAGTGTCACAGACACAGACAGGAAGAAAAACATACACCTTCGGTGACAGAACACACACACTCTAATTTACCTAAGTAATTAGTAATGTCAGAGAAAGCAAAAAAAAAACCAAAGGTGTCTAGGTTGGACACGCGAGGGTAAAATTTAGCATAAGGAACAGAGGTTTGGTTAAAACATAGAAACATAGGTTAAATTGTGAGTATTATTTTCTCTGTTCCATGACTTAATTATCTGATTTATACACGATTGTCTTCTAAGTCAAAAATATCATGGACTGGTTTCCTCGCGGCTGGGGACTCGGATGTCCCTGTTGTTTTACGGCAGAAGATTCGGAGGTACCGTAATTTGAACTTGGTTATGCTTTGTTTAAGTTGATAGGTTTTCTTACAATGAAGGTAAGTTAATTTGAAGGACAGTAAATATCCTAGGCTGATGAGCATGTGAGAGGAATTTCTGGTTTGTTAGTATCAGTATTAATTACATGCGGGGTAGCGTCTACGGTGGTAAGGTCAATGGTCTGAGTTCCCTCGGACTGAAGCTGTTGTTGAAATTTTGGGTCCACTTTGAATTTATATTGATTGAAGAATTGGGACACTTCAATTTTGTTCTCATAAGCTTTAGATGGTATATGATACCTGGGCGGAGCTTCAGCTCTACACCGAGCATTATCTGACATGGGTTTTAAACCGCAAATCCCCTCCGTAACATCTATAATGAACGGCTTGCTGGGGCACAGATAATGAATGTCTCTTGTCAGAGTACACATATGTAGGTTAGGAGCCAAATACGGCTAGGGTTGCTATCGTGGTATGCAACCACCAATGGGATATTAATCCACACATAGATGTCTTTCCTGCCAAGTGCCAACATTTACCACATCTTTTAAGCGATAAATGTTGCGGAAATTGATGAGAGGCAGGGTGACTAAAAAGTCTACTTCATGGAACTCAGGGTTAACATATAACACCGTAGCGCTAACAAGAGAGTAAGCCAAGTGGGCTTGGATAGGAATGATTGAACCAGATAGGGCGTTTTTCAAAACACCCTCGACCATGTAGAGAGGTACTAGGTAAGGGGAAGTTCTTCCCATAGCTAGACTGTCTACTGAAAAGCTGATTTCACGCAGCATGTCATTCATGAGCATGGCGATGATCTGCGTGTGAGCGTAGTAATTTTGTACTACGGAAAGAAAAGCATCCACAGTGCGCCTGGTTTGATTAAGGGTTACACTGTGGGTGTTAACCAGATAGATAGTGCCTCTAAGGGTTTTACTTAAATCTTAACGATTAATAGTTTGTTTTAGCATGCCTTGGCGGATGAGTGGAATTACGGCTTGTAATTCAGTTGTTTGTTATTTAACAGTGTTAAGGCTAACAGCATTAACAGTTGACGTGCCAATGATAAACAGGAAGCCTAAGGCAGCGGTAGCACCATCATTCTCTGAGGACACAATACAGAGCACGATTAATTTTGTAAGTGGGTTACGAGTTACCATTGGTTGAGGCTAACTCTGTAACGAACAAATTTTTTATGAGAACCTGAATCATAATTGTATTAGGATTGGTTTTAAGATGTCATAGATTTTGTGTAAGGGAGAAAAAAAAAACTGACAGTTTACATGATAC
Organism: Sphaeramia orbicularis; assembly: GCF_902148855.1. Taxonomy (NCBI): domain Eukaryota; kingdom Metazoa; phylum Chordata; class Actinopteri; order Kurtiformes; family Apogonidae; genus Sphaeramia; species Sphaeramia orbicularis. Next base: position 18,987,485 of record NC_043975.1, read on the forward strand.
AGGTTGTTTTGGATGAGATTAACTTCACCCCCCTTTAGTTACACTGACTAGTTTCGTCGAGTCGTTATGTCTTTTGATTTGGTTTTGGTCATATGCCACCACATCGTTGTGTATGTGTGGCCAGTAAACGATCCGCCGCAGGGCGCCGGATGTTGTTTTGACACCTCTGTGTTTCACGCAAGGTGCGTCATGAGCATATGCTACCATTACCCCCCTTTGGCTACGAGGAACCACGGACCGAGAAGGGGTGTGGTTCTCGGAGACACACACGAGCTGGTCTTTGACCAGACGCAGCTTGTGGTGAAGCGACATGAGGTCGTCGAGGTCAGGGTCGGATGTCAGATAGTCAGGTGAAGTCGGATTGGCCGTAGCATCAGAGAGTCACCGGATGACTACCAAAAGGGTGGGTTGGGAGGGAGTTACAAGTCATGAAATTGTCATGTCTAGGCCAGGGGTGCGTGAATGGCCCTGGACCTTTTTTTTGTGGACCAAAATCAAAGTTGCTATGGAAGCATCAAGAAGAGGCGTGGCCTCTAAGGACAACCCAAGACTGCAAAAGTCTGGCGAGGGTTGGAAAAAAGGCATGAAAATGCGGTGCCACCCGGCATGAGTGAATGTCGAGCCGGATGGGAATGTTTTAGTTGATGCTGGAGCAATAGCATAATCTTCACTTATGATACCGTATGTGTCAGGGACTGGTTAGCCTGACATCAGGTTTTTTTTTTTGGGTCTAGGGGGCATGCATGGAGTTTAACCCCTGTGAAGGACCAAGGTGAGATGGTTTCATTGAAGATTCAAGCTGTACACGCCTCTGGCGGTGCTAAAGTTAGGAGACTCAATGTTTAATGGAAAACGGAACGACTTAGGGATTCGCTAGAGGTCGTTTTGTTTCCGTTGAATGGTTCTCAAAGAAAGCAGAACTGATGGCTTGACTTGTCAGCCTAAAGTGTGAGGACGGCGTCCTCAGTTGTGACATTTTGAAGTAGGACTCCCCCCTTCGACCAGTGGATCATCTGGTGAATGGTGGGGGTGACAGATTAATTTGGTTCAGGGTGTAACCCTGAACCGAAGACTGTGAAGACAAAAGTGCTGGGAGAGGTCGTCGGACCTGTGCCCAGATCGTGGAACCGTTGATAAACGATCAATGGCTTGAAACAGTTTAGTAGGTCTTGGCCTATAAGAAGTGGAATTAACTCCACAGAGAATATGTAGACTGGATGGACCAGTTGCATGGGACCGATGGTCCAATGTAGTAAAACCACTGAATTTAAGAAAGTGGCGTGAGGGAGAAAATTTGTTCCCAAAGAATAGCGTTGCAAGTGAAATGTGCAACCAGCTTCCTGAGTCAAGGTTTGAAGCTGAAGGAATAATGTACTTGACATGACTGAAATGTCTACTGCGGTGTCAACCAAGGCTTCATAGGTTAACATACTTGGCAGTGAATGCGCCAAGAAGTTGTTGAAAAGAAGGACGATTATTAATGGCAGAAATGCCAATGCAGGTAGGTGAAGTGTTGGGGTTTTCCCAAACTACCAAGACAGTAATGTCGGGCACCGACAAAAGGCTGTCAATTAATGTTGTGTTGGTCTAAAGTGGTCATTGCATGAGTCATTTGTCTGGGCCATGCCTAGTCATAATGATGGTTTCGGCCTTGTTTGTCATAGCCATGGTCACGGAAGAATTGGTCAAGTACACTGAATAGTTTCTCGTTTTCCGTGGGGGAAACGCCTGGAGTAGTTGATTTCGTCCAAGGTTTCTCCGTGGGAGAGAATTTGTTTCTCTCTTTGTCAGGTCGGTTAAAAGAATTTGGGTAGTCCCGACGCTGGTTAGTCTGTTGTTTTGACCGTGGTTGTAACCTTGGTTGGTTGTCTCGATAGGGTCCGTTCTGAAATGGTCGTCTTTGGTCAGACGGAAAAGAAGTCTGTCCCTTGTTTTTAGGGAAAGGTCTGGACTCCGGTCGTTGACCGTCGTCTAGATATTTTTGTGGACCCCCCTTAGACTCTATGGCTGCATGGCGGGTCAAGTTAAACACAGCCGGATCGGAAGGTCGGTGTGCGGACTTTTTCAGTTTAGCAAAGCCTTTGGCCGCTAAGTCACGTAGTTGTGAGCTGTTTAGCATTTTGGGACAGGCCGCCACACCTAATTGATGGCTTGTGTTTGGATGGAGGTTCTCTACAAACAAGGCTTTAAAGCTTGGGTCTTCCTCCATTTCAGGCTCATTGCGAGCTCCAAAATATGCTTTCCTCAAACGTGCATAATACACTTGAGGAGGTTCTTGTCTGCCCTGTTTAATGTCAATAGCTGCAGATAAGCCAGTAGCTGTCCCTGGGTCTTCAAACTCCTTCGTCAAGGCTTGACAGAGGGCTTGGAAGTTTGACTGGACATGGGCAGGCTGGCGGTCTATGAAATTCTTCACTTCGCGACTAGATGTGATTTTAATTAAGTAAATTTTGTCTTGTAGTGTCGCATTTGGGTACCTTTCAAGGTGGAAATCAATGTCTTTTAAGTATGCAGCTGTATCGTGAGACCCATTGGGTTTGGGTTCAAAGTGCGAGATATTGCGAGCAATTTTGTCCAAGTCTTTTACAGACATGCTGGACTGAGGCTTGGGCTCGCTGAGAACACTGACCCCTTGTGGAGTCGTGCTCGTGGGCGCATATGCGGCCTGGACCGTGGGGTTGACGGTCACATGTAAGGAAGGCGGGGCTTCCCAGGAAGGTCCCGGTTGGGACGGCCTACTAGGCTTGATTGTTTCAAGTGAGTCCACTAAAACTGGACTAGGAGGACTCCTAAGAGGAGTGTGGCTAGATTCTTCTAGCTTTAGCTGGCGGACTAATAGAAGCTCTTTTTGAGTTTTATTTAACTCGTCTGCTTGTTGTTGGTTTTGTTGTTGCAGCTGATTGATGCTATCTTGAGCTGCTAACAACTGGGATTTAAGACTTACGATTTGGCTCAAATCTTGGGTTCGCTCTTGGTGGAATTGATTCACTTTATCATCAAGTTTTTGGATTTTAATGTGAGCTTGTTCCAACAGGGAGTTTGCTCTGTTGTGATCCAGTTGGAGTTTAAGAAACTCTTCTAAAGGAGGTTGCGCAGCGACGTCAGCTAAGGTTATTTCTAGCTTGTCTATTTTTAAAATGGCTGCTTGTAGTTCTACATCCTTGTCGAGGATGGCTTTCTGATTTGCTTTAAAAGTTGTTATTAGTTTATGGATTTCTCTGCTGGTTGCAGTACCATGTTGGGAAGGAGTGAAACTCCTTAAGTCTGGTTCAGGCTGGGCAGAGGAAGGTCTTACTTCTTCTCCAGGCAGCTGACCTGACAGATATCTCAGTCGTGACTCAGCATCGGTGCGCTGAGCTTGGACGTTGAGCAGTTGTGCTTCCACTTTTTGGAGACGCTCAGTTACTTGAGTTAGCTGAGCTTTCAGTTGAGTTTGGTTGCTTTGTTCAGTGATTAGCTGTGCTTTCAGTCGATCATAATCTTGGTCTATGATCTTTAATTGGGTAACCACATTGAAAAACATAGGCAGGAAATCTTCAGTTAGGGTACTGATGACTTGGGTCAAAGTACCAATATTGCCATACTGGCTTGGACTCTCGGCGTATTTTGCCATTTTGAGAATTGAAGACTTATTTGATTTTATTATTTGCTGGACGGCTTTGGGAAGTATAAGTAGTTAATGCGAAAAGGAAAAAAACAATAAAACAAAAGAATAAAAAGTTTTAAAAAGATTAATTTTTTTTTTATATGAAAAAAAAAAAATTCCTTTTATAAAATAACTACTTATAAATTATTGTTGTACTTAAAGTACTTCTTTATAAAAACGTATTATTGCTAATCTAAACCTTTGTCTCAGTTGGTTTTATTTTGGGATTTAGATTTTAATTGTAATTAAGCTTAATTTAATTAAGCTATTGTTGTAAGCCCTATAAAATATGATTAACATGGAAAATGTTAAATGAAGTTGTTAATGAATTTGTAAATATAAAGGTGAAAGCACACAAAAGTCCAAATTGTTTTGATTTTGAATTTAAAAGAAAATTGTGTAAATTTGTAAAAAGTTAATTAATTAATGAATCAATTAATTAATTAATTTCGTTTAAATGTTGATTAAAGAGATTAAATGCATTAAGTTGCAGTTCATTAATGATTGTTAATCTGTTTGGCTCACTGCAGACTGTCGTTTATTTTTGTAATTCCACTTTGCGAACATTAGGGGCGCTGTTAAATTGTGACCACAGAGAAGAGTTCTGGCTACTTGGTTAGCCACAGGAAGTTAGCCTTACTGGGGTTCCAGAGGCTTTGCCCCAACCAAGATGGCGGGGGTACGTCGCCGGAAATGACGAAGCTCTATGTCGGCGATTACGTCACTAACAAAGATGGCGGCTTACGCCCAACAAAGTTTACGCTAACGCTGTTAGCTTCAACAAACACGTTTGAAACAGTGTTTAACAATGCACAAAAGTACGGTCGGTGTCTCGACACGTTACTTTACCACTCAGCACACACGTGCACGCCCTGTCTTGTGCCGCGGACACAAAGACACGCGTTTTACACGCACAACAAAGGAGTAGCTCGAGGCTACCAGTTAGCAAGAGCTAAAAACAAACCCTACTTTACTTCAGGCTTTACAAAGGAATCTCACAGTTTGTACAACTATTCCAACACTAGTATACAGTGACTGGGATTCGTTCCGACGCAGTATTTAACGTGCGCGGATATTTTTAATCAACCTCCGTTGTGTTGGACAACGTTTGAAACTTTCCGGTTTGCAACTCCGAAAGTTCAAAACAGGTTATGTCAAACGTTAGTTTCCGACTAGAATTCGTAGTCTAGATTAACTTTTGACTTCAAGGCCTTTAACAGATGTGATGCGGAGAAATTCGTCCGCCACCACGCATGCCAAAACCAACAGCAGCTTGTTCCCTTAGGATACAAACTTTTACACACACGGTCAGAGCCGTGAATATGCCGACACACAATTATCTAACGTTAACTCCGGCTAGAATTCGTAGCACGGGCTAACTCAGACTTCAGGATCCTTTATACACATACGGTACAGAGAATTCGTCTGTTACCCTGTGTAATGCAAAACAAATAGCAGCTTTTCAGCAAAGGCACAAGCGCTATCACACACACACGGTCGGAGCCGTGGGTAGGTCAACACACTTATTTAAACTCCGGTTACAACCGGGGCGATACAAACTTCGTAAACTGAGTTACAGATCTGTTTAGCTGTTTAGAAGTGTGTATCAGCTGTTCAGTAGCCTAGCAACGGCACCTCAAACAAAGAACCACGTGGTCGGAGCACACGCACACAGACAGCAGCTTCAGAGAGAGAGAGAGGGGGAGGAGAGCGGCTTCGAACGATCGTCAGAGAAAACAACAATAAACCTTAATACTTGTGTACTGTTTTTCACCACAGGTTATGAATTGTCAGCTCGCACCAGGGACGCCAATTTACCCTGGCAAGAATTGGATACCGAATTATTTATTAATTGAGTGTTGATTTATTGATTAATTTAATTATAGATTTATAACCAAACTTAAACTTAAATCAACTCAAAACAATAATTTGGAAATCTTGCATAGGTGATAGTTCGTGGACTGCACAGTGAGCCCATGTGTGAATAACAGTACACAAAGCACAACTGAGGCAATGGATTTATATACATATAAATACTTTATTAACTAAACTAAGACACACAAATAACATAAAGACAAGAGACAAATACAACCCAAGGAGCAGGAGATTATGGACAGGAGAATATGTAGATTAAGTTGGCAGATAGCTATATTCAAGAGATTATAATGTTAGTGAGGTTACGTTGAGGTAAACCTACTTAACTTGGAATAACACCAACTCAGATAAATCAGGAGCAAGTTTTCTTACAAGTTGTTGCGGTGCGGATGCAGCAACTGGCACGGCCTTGACGGCGGATGGATGAAGTCTTCTGACGTAGTTCGAAGCAGGAACAGGCTGTGAAGCGACGTGCTTGCGCTGGAGGCCTGAAGGTCTGGAGTTCTGAAGTTCTGAAGCTCTGAAGTTCTGAAGTTCTGCTGGCTGGAGGAGGTTCACAGCTGGCTCTGGCGGCTGGTTCTGGAAAGCTCGCCAGGAGAAGGTGGAACAGCTCTGAGAGCCAAGGAGATGGTCAAGACTCCTTGGAGAAAACTCTTTGCGTAGGTGAGAGCAGCCAGGGTGGAAAAAGCTCTTTGGAGAGCTTAGAGGATAGAACAGCTCTCCTCTGTGAGAGCCTGGGAGAGGTGGAAAAGACTCCCGAGATGGAAAAGACTCCTTGGAGAAGTTGGTTTCATTCATTTTTATAGTTCTGTCCAAAAACCAGCTTGCCACGCCTTCCTCGTGCATATAGATGAGTTATCGATGCCTTGGGGCGTTGCCTTCTTTGTCTGTTTTCGGCGGGAAAACGCCTCCTCGTGAATATTCAAAAATATCACGTTTCTCTTCCCTCTTGGGAAGACAGAGGGGGAGAGGACTGTGGCTTAGCCTTGTAAGAAAACTTTGCATCCTCAAATAAGATCCTCTTAAACTTTATACATCACCTGTAACCTCACTCAGCCTTAATAAACTAAATACCATTATGTGGACATGCTATAAACAGTAATATTCTTACTTTCAACATGAACACAAATAGGACACATGTATATGAACCCACAGGTCAGGCAAATGGCTCGGGCATAGATATACATGAAAGAGGTACCCTGTGGAGTAAAACCAACATTGACACATTTCTGTGAAACTAGTAATTACGGCAAAAGATACAGATCTTGCAAATCAGTCTTTTGTCCCTAGGATGCCTCCACCTCGGGGTAAACAGGAATGATGGGACACAGATGTTGAGGGGCAAAAGGGGTCGCCAAGTGTAAACATGATATCTGGGGTGCTCTCAGTTACCACGACAGGTGAGGATGGCTCTTGATGATGAACAGAAGAAAGTGAGCCTAAGTTTTATTGTCCTGGGTGCTTTAAATTAGAATAGTCTCCATTCTTTAAGATTATTCGTCATCATAAATGTCACTTGCAAAGGATGTCCAGGCACTGCCCTGGGTATCACCCAATCAGAATGGTGGTTAAGGAATGTGGTTTGACCCAGAGAGAGGGAGGTGGTGTAGTTTACAATTCTGTTTTTTGAGTCTGTTCACTCACTCCACCGTCATGCGGCTACACTTATAATGGGTGAAATTTAACATGTCTGTAGCAGCCAAACTATAAGATGAATTTACACCAAATTGGGTTTATAGATTGCTAGTGAACGAGAATAGATGTCACTACATTTTGGGAAAAGCAGGTCAAAGTTAACGTTTTTTATGAACTTTTTAAATCCTTTTTTTCCCCCCTTTTACTTATAATGGGCGAAATTTAACATGTCTGTAGCAGCAAAACTATTGGTTGAATTCATACCAAATTGGGTTTATAGATTTCCAGTGACCCAGAATAGATGTCACTACCTTTTGGGAAAAGTAGGTCAAAGGTAAATTTTTTTCTGAATTTTTTTTAGCTTTTTTTTTTTTTTTTCATTTACTTACAATGGGCAAAATTTCACATACCTGCAGCAGCAAAACGATTGGTTGAATTCATACCAAATTCAGTTTATAGATTGCCAGTGACCGAGAATAGATGCCACTATATTTTGGGAAAGTAGGTCAAAGTCAAAAAATGTTATGAATTTTTAACCCCACCCCTTTTACTCATAATGGGCGAAATTTAACATGTCTGTAGCAGCAAAACAATTGGTTGAATTCATACCAAATTCAGTTTGTAGACTGCCAGTGACCCAAAATAGAAGCCATTACATTTTGGGAAAAGCAAGTCAAAGCTCACATTTTTTAAATGAATTCTTAAAATCTTTTTTTTCTCCCATTTACTTATAATGGGCAAAATTTCAAATGTCTATAAACACATCAATTATGTTTCAATTTACTTCAAACTTGGCACATATGTAGATCTTACTGATATGGTGACATCAGCGCATGCACAGACATGATAACGTCAGCTGGATCGATGCCAAAATAAGCTACAATATGTGCAAGGGGCGGGGTTTGTTGTGCCTGGCACCACTTGTTTTTCAGTTGAAACTATAAAGTATGCGGCTTGTCTTTTTGTGGTAGATCACATTTTAAACCAGCATCTTATTCCGAGCTGTGTTTATTCTGCTGTCTTGCAATATTTCTATGCATTACTTATTTTTTGACATGACTGAGTATTAAGACATGAATGCAGCCTTGACCCACTACCTTGTCCCATCAGTGTAAACTAATATTGACCGTTCTTGATCCTGACCTTTGCTGTCTACTGTGTCAGTTTTGGCATTTTGGTCTTGTTCGGTCTTGAGTCCAATTATCCACTTTAATTACCACAAGCGTTGTGTGAGGAGTCTGACTATCAATACTTGCATCAACAATATATTTGGGCTGAATTTACTTCAATGCCCACAAGGAATGTTTTGAGGACACAGTTGATGAGCTAATAACTGAAAGATATAGTCACCGTATTATATGATCTGTCAGAATGTGTATCATTGTTTCTCCTCTTTGATCCCTGCTGGTTTAAGCTGGAACTTTGGGCTATATTTCACCATTATTCTGTTAGGAAATAAAAAGATAGTCTGGGTAGGATTTTTCTGTCTCCACTGAAACATCCAGAGATTTTACTATCAAACTGAAGTGCTTCCATGTAGTGAATTTACTATTACCGTCTTCACTGTTTATCCCAAGATGGACAACCCAAAGTAAGAAATAATATGAGAAATGTGAATTCAAAGAGAATCCAGCGATATCAAAATAAACCTTGACCTGTATTTCTTTACGCAACATATTTCAGAATTTCAAAGAACAGGCAACAGTGCAATCCCAAATTGACCTTCGACCCCTCAGACACCACCACATCTAGAACCTTCAGTCATCTACAGCCGATAAAACCACACAGGCTCAGATTTAAAATGGAAAACCTTTGTCAAGCATCAAAATATGAAGTTACAGCCACGTTTCCCTACATTTTTCTACATTTACGTGTTTTCTTAACTCTGAGGGGTCCACGGTCTCAGCCCCTTGACTGAATCGCATGACATTTTGAACATGTCGTAGCGTCAGAAGTCGTAGACGTAGACCACTAGGGACAATTGCATTTGAAAGTGCGGGCTTGAAACACTCTCCCACTTTTTATTTGATGTTGATAGAGCAAATACAACCGGAGATATGATGGTTTGAAACCGGAGCAAACAAACGATAAAGTGTTATTATAGCGATATAAAGCAAGTGTTATATTTCTGACCATATCGTCGTCATTTTTTGTTCTTTTTCACAATGGAAAAAAAAATTGCCCCAATCTATGGATTGTAATCCACAGACTGCATTAGCATTACAGGTAAGGGTGAGAATGACCCCCACCTGAACTGGATTAACTGGGAGGACCGGGGGTGGTGGTGGTGAGAAAACCAGAGAAAACGCCTACACTGTAAAAAAAAAAACAAAAAAAACAAACGTAATTCCGGCAGTAGGGGTGCCGAAAAATACTGTAAAATAACTGAAAATAACCATTTCATAAAAATACAGTAATTTTCCATAATTAAAATACAGTTTTTTGCCCTAACTTTACATGAGATTTTGCTTTTTTGTTGCTTTTGTTTTTTTTTTTTACTTTTTAATGTTTGATAAGGAATATTTACATGTATTAAAACAATCAAATTACCTATATACATATATATATATATATATATATATATATATATATATATATATATATATATATATATATATATAAATAATTTTCAGTGAGACTAAATTGTACAATCCACTGATAAAAACTGTATTTTGACAGTTTATCAGTGCTTATACATGATATACATTCACAAAAATATATTTATTCAACATTTTTGCTGTGAAACCTCCTGTAATTACACAAGATATTTGTCAATTAACAAACAAGTCTTGTTAAACTTGCAGAACAAATACTTTTTTTTTACGGTTATTTGTCAGTAATTTTATCTTGTTTTATTTATTTATTTAATTATTTTTTATTAACGTATTAAACTTTAAATTAACAGTGTAATCTCATAAATAGAAAAGAAATATTTGTGAAATTACGATACATTTGTAAATGTATTTTAACTGTATTTTTCTGTGAAAAAAGAAAAAAAAAATCTTTAAAAAAAAATTGAAATTTTTTGGTTATTCAGTTATAGTTTTTTCGTGTTATTTTACATTTGACATGTAAAATCACAGTCTATTTTTTTCATTTCATTGATATTTTCCTGTATCTTAAAAATACAGGAAAAATCTGTAAAATAAACAGTGAAAATTCTGTTAAATTGCAGATTTTTTTTTTTTTTTTTTAACAGTATATGTAAAGATACGCTTTTATGTCAAATATTTGAGTATAGTTTTAATTTATTACAATTTCAATTTTGTATACCTAATACTTGGAACCAGTATTCACTTTTAAAGTCTTTGAAAAGGTTCATTAAGCATCTTTGTGTTGATTATGCAATACATTATAAAGTTTTTTCAAATCAGATTTTATAGTTTTTTGTGTGTTTTTTGGCCTTTTGTGTTGATATAGTAGGATAAAGTGAAAAAATAATAGGCAGATGAGATAGATGAAGTTGTGCTGAAAAAAAAACATACCAAAGATGGGTATCGTAAACATTTCTTTATATGGTATATAAAGGCAAAAATCAAAAGTACTCAAAACCCCTCAGACCCCTAAGGGTTAACATGCTGGCTCCTGTTGTTAATGCTTGCCTTAAGCTGTGTGAAGGCAGCACTGCCCTACACCTTTTTAAATATTAAAAAAAAATCATCTTTTAATGTATATTTTCACTGGATGCAGAAGCACTGGAACTGCTGACACAAGAGATAGAAACCCCAAAACGAGCAGGTCCTGTAAAGATTGCTGGACTTGGCCCTTTAAAGATGTGAAGTTAGTGAAATATTCCGGACGACGTCTAAAAACAGACGGATTCAAACCTCTTAAAGGCGGTGGATATTGCTGTACATGTTGTTTTTTTTTTTTTTTTAGCATAGTTGTGTTCTTGCAGCTGAGATTCCCTGAAGCACCATGACGGGTCAAGTTTTCAGTCTGCAGGATTAGCATGTCTTTTTATCTTTGCTAAAGTGCTAGAATGCAGTATTTTTCCACTAAGTTGCGCGATCATAACCATTAAAAGAACATAAATGACTAGCAATCACTTCCATACTTGTGCAACCTGCATAAATACACATCATTTAATGTGGCTGGGGAATGTTAGCACGGAAAACTGCCTTATTTAGTTTGCCGATGTGAAATAAACTAAAATAGCTTGGAAAAACTATTAAACACAGGGATAAAAAAAACCCCCAAAACATTAACATTAGTCTTCTGGCTTAAATAGATGAGGTTTATGAAGGTAAACAGCCAAATTGAATGCCATTTCCTTTCCTCAACTCAAACTCTGACTGTTAAACCTACCTCGTCTTTCTTTTCTAAACCCTTCCGTGGCTGTAATTACTAAAACAAAAACACAGTGTATTCTCTACGGTGCTAATGAGTGATGATCAAAGTGGTGTAATAACAGGCCACAGAGCCAGGGCGGGTTAGGGAAGCAACAGGATTAATATGTACCAATTACGGTGCCATGCAGGCCAACGGTCCATCCCCGTGTTAATTGATCACGTTACATAACAGGATGCGGGTCTTGTAATGAGATTAACATTGCAAGTCCTGGGTTGTGTTTTCATGGTTATTGTACCCCTCAGCACGATGTGTAGTAAAACGACATGATGAAGTGAGTGTAAGGGGAGCGTTTTATGACAATTATCACAAGGGAAGGGGATTCTTTTAGTTGGAGGAAAGGATAGCGTGCCTTTAAGAGACAGGAGTCCCTTAAAAATATATTAAAACGCCATAAATACTAGGCCTGTAACGGTACACAAAATTTTCGGTTCGGTACGTTTTCGGTTATGAAAGCCATGGTTCAGTTTTTTTTCGGTTCGGTACGGGAAAAAAGAAAACCCCTCAAAATGTCTTTAATACATTTATGAATTTTTGAACATTTTTCTCCCCAATTTTTGGACACAATAGAATATAGGAAAACAGGAATAATATAATTCTGCTGCTATAAATCAAATAGAATAATTAATTAATTAATTAATTAATTAATATTACTAAATGTATTTTAAACATTAGTATTGTACTTTTCCCTGACAGGTAGTTTTGAACAAACAAAAAAATCTAATCACAGTTCTGTCAGTTCACATTCTGCATAAAAATATCAACAAAAAAAATTTGCATTAAGTGAAACATTAACAGGAGGGTAAACTGGTATTCTGTTTTAACAAACTGAAGAGCAACACTGACAACAAACTTAACCAAATTATTTATTTTAGGACAGCAAACAAACTGTTTAGGACACTTTGTGTACGTGTGTGCGTGCGTGTGCAAGGTGCGATTTGTCTGTGGGATGGTTTGTTTGTTGTTTTTTTGTTTTGTTTTTTTGGTCGGAGCCGGGGGGATGCGGTCCGGTCCAGTCCATAACTAACACTGGCGTGAAACGAAAGTGAAACTTTATTTTTATATACTTTCAATGGCCAACTCCGAGTTCTATTCCTCTATTACACAGCATGCATGAGAAAGAGAGAGAGAGAGAGAGAGAGAGCTAGTGTGTTTTAGAACTACCGTAGTTCCTAGGGGCCAAACAACGTCCATCTTATCACCGTCTCTTTCCTCGTTGTTGTCTTTCACCAGGACCTGAACTGATCCAAACTGGACTGTAATAATGGGGTGGACGGTTTTCAGTCTCTTCCTTTCAGGTTCACATCGTATTTGTTGTTGGGTTTTTTTACCCTTTATCAGCTGCTTTTTCATATTTCGGGTCAGTGTGTGCTCCTTCAATATGTCCGTGTGAAACTTGCACGGATTTAAAGTTCTGCATCAAACAATGTCTTTCGTTCCTTTTTCTTTTTCTCAACATACTGTGCCGTTTCGGTACAGCTGTGTACCGAACCGAACAGGTGTGTACCGAAACGGTTCGGTTCGGTACGTGTACCGTTACAGGCCTAATAAATATGTCAATCTTTCCTGAAGGTGTTGCTAATAGCTCTGCGAGGCAAAGTGATACTTTCATGCAATGCAATATTTAGCAAGTTTATATGCAAATGATAATGTACATATGATATATAGCTTCATAAAAAATATTAAGGGGGGGGGGGGGCAGGCAACATGCTCCAAAATAAATAAAACAAGTACTATGTGACATGGTTTTCTAATGTGTAATGCAGTGTTTCTCAACCTTTTTACTTTTAACAAATCCCCATTAACGGCAGCATCAGCCTCCTGCCAACCCCCTCATTCCTGAAAAACGAGGGAGCAGAGGTGGGGTGGGGGGGTGGAGATGTGGTACATTATTTTGATACTACTACTACTACCACTACTACTACTATTACTACTACTACTACTACTACTACTACTACTACTACTAATAATAATAATAATAATACATCACACTTGTATAGCGCTTTTTTGGACACTCAAAGTATGTGGAGGACGTCACCTCCCAAAAATTAATTTGTGACAGGATGGGGGGCCTAATGCCATTCAAGCTAACACCCCCACTGAGTGTATGTTTCATATGACCATGACAGAAAATAGATTTTCTTGAGTGACATTGTAAACAAGTATGACCGCACCAAGTATAAATGTTTTATTTTAACCCTTTATCGGGTTAGTGACTATTTTTGGTAATTTCCAGAAACATTAAAGTGATTCTGAGAAATTTTGTTGAAATTCTGAAGCAGTAAATAATGAATATGAGTTATTTTAGTCGGTTTAAACAGTGGTTTTATTGCATGTGTTTACTTTTTAGCAAGTGCTGCTCGGATGCCTTATGGCAAGAGGAGGGAGAATGTCGTCACGGCAACCGACAAGAAGGTAGATGACAAGGTCCGATAACACACTGAGGTTGAAATTTGGAATTTCAGAGTGAGGGTGGGGTGGAGATACGGTATGTTATTGTAATAATAATAATAATAATAATAATAATAATAAATCACATTTATATAGCACTTTTTTGGACACTCAAAGACACAACAGACCTGTATGTGGAGGACGTCACCTCCCAAAAATAAATTTATGACGGGGAGGGGGGCGTGGACAAAGGGGTGTCTCACACAGGGTGAAATTCAAGCTAGCACCCCCACTGAGTGTATGCTTCATATGACCATGACAGAAAAAAAAATTTATTGAGTAAACATTGTAAACAAGTATCACCGCACCGAGTATAAATATTTTATTTTAACCCTTTGTCGGGTTACTGACTATTTTTGGTAATTTCCACAAACATTAAAGTAATTCAGAGAAATTTGGAAGCTGTAAATAATGAATTGGAGTTATTTTGGTCGGTTTAAACCATGGTTTTATTGCATGTGTTTACTTTTTAGCAAGTGCTGCTCGGATGTCTTGTAGCAAGAGGAGGGAGAATGTTGTCACGGTAACCGACGAGAAGGTAGATGACAAGGTCCGATAACACACTGAGGTTGAAATTTGGAATTTCAGAGTATTTCAAAGAGTGCCCTATAAAGGGTTAATAATGTTGCCGTTGACCTAGTGTTGATGTGATACTAAATCTATTCTTATCTTACTTTATTTATTATTGCTTGTTGTCAATAATGAAATATTTGAACATGTTTCTTCATTTATTTTATGATATTAATTGGGATATGAACTGAAAATTTCACTTTTTCATTTATTGCCAGTTGATGTTTGGATACCTCTTTTGTGTTTTAGTGGAATAGTTGTGACTGCAGTAATTGCTAATGGGGATGCTAAGCAAAGAAATAAATATGTAGAAGATAATATTTGTCATATTCACTTTAGCATATTATTTACATTTAGTTAAAAAGCAAGGATATTACAGTGGGAAGTTGGTTTGTTTGTTTGAAATGGCAAAAAGTGGCTTCTCGCTTATTTAATACTTAATACCATATACATATATTTATACCCTACCCTGTCCTAAAATTAATTATGTAAACAAAATCTGTTAGCAGCTTTGCAAGGGCAAGTGCCACTTAAGCAGCATGTGAGATTTAGCATGCTAGCGGACACAATGAATTAATGATAACATATTTACATTTGTAATATAGTATTTATCACGTTCACCATTGCATATTTGTGTGTTAAATTTCCCAGTTTGCTATCGCTCTTGACCAAGAACATTACACTAGGAAGGGCTGTTTCAAGCTGAAAAAAGGACAATGTCTTTTAGAGAAAGGGATGATTGATTATTTAATAGGCTACCAGAGTTTTACACCCGAACAGTTCAGCCTGTCCTAAAATTAATAATGTAGAAAAAAGTCTGATAGCAGCTCTGTAAAATCAAGTGGTACTTAAACTTAATGCTAAATTTAGCCTCCAAAGTCGCTCATCATACATTAATGATAGCATGTTGATGTGTAGCAGTTAGCATGCTAACACTTGCCAAATAGCTGTGGCACTGATTTCCTGGAGGACTAGAATGCATCTGCTGTGGTGGTGACACAGAGGTTTCTTCTGGCTACATGTTGTGCCCAGTTTTTCCATCTGTTTTCAGTGGGAATTAGCTAAAGTCTCCTCGGAAAGTCAAATGGTACTTGATCAAATTATTACTTACTGTTGGTACATGAATGTAAGTCTTTTTTTCCCTTTTTTTTTTTTTTTTAAGTTACATTTAAAAAATAATTAGTTAATACGTGATTGGTGTTCTTTCACAGAATGGAAAACATTGAAAACTGGTTGATCCTGAGAGTCAGAGAAACATCCAGTGGCTCTGTTTCCATAAAATGTTCAGTGAATTTGAGGCTAACTTTTGAAAAATCACAAAAAACAGACTGATCACATGAAATTACGTTGTATGTGGCACCAGTTTACTGCATTTGGTGTGCTATACATATGCATTTTCATCCTTTTTTGTGTTATTTAACACTATTTGATGGAGTGTCAATGCGCTAGCCCAGGGGTCGGCAACCTGCAGCTCTTCATCCTCCTTGCTTTGGCTCCTCCCTTTTCTGCGGTCAAGCCAGCTGCGATTCTCCTCTGCATGGTCAAACCAGCCGCTAGCGTTTTTCTTGTGCGCTACTCATTCGACAATTACGGTAGATGAGCTGCATGGAGCGAATGTGCCTTCCGGAACACCAAAGTAAAGGCTCATTTATGCTCTACATTAAAGACGCAGATGGAAATGGACGGAGGGTTCTGTGCGTCCTTTGTATATTCCTCACGTATTCTGTCCGTTTTGCGGGAGCTTGCGGACAAGAACCCAGATGGAGAATATGGAGCAGTACAACTGTGAACTGCAGAGGCAGTGTTGAGTTTTGAAGAGAATCATTTCCATAAATAGGGATACTTTTAATAGAGCGACGGTATGAGTATGAGTACTGTGTACTTTTGGGGTAATCCTACAACAGATTCCCTTCCAAGCTCCAAAAGTGTGTTTTTTTTGTCTGAAATAGGCGTTAAGACTAAATTCAATGATGAATAAAATTATTTTTTCCAATAAGTACCTCATGAATTTGGTATATTTGGTATAAGTACTTCATACACTATTAGCACAGATACTATGAACTACTTTTACTGTGTACTTTTGGAATATCATACTCAAAAATCCCTTCCAAGCTCCAAAAGTGTTTGTTTTTTCATCTGAAATAGGCTTTTAGACCAAATTCAATGATGAATAAAATTAGTTTTTCCAATAAATACCTTGTGAATTTGGTATTTTTGGTATTAGTACTTCATATACTAATTGCACAAATACTATGAAATACTTTTACTGTGTACTTTTACAGTAATCATACTCCACAATCCATTCCACACTGCACTTCTGTTTGTTGTATTCAGTAGTTGTAATAGATAAAATGTAAAAAAAGATTAAAACTTTTAAAAGTTTATAAGCTCTGTAATTTTTTGCGGCTCCAGACTATTTTTTTTGGCGGAGGAGGGGGCAAAATGGCTCTTTTGATAATAAAGGTCGCAGACCCCTGCGCTAGCCACTAATCGCGCTAACCACTAATCTCACTAATCACTAATCCTAAACCTAAACTGCTAATCGCACTAATCGCTGACCTTAAACCTAACCCTAACCCTTAACCTAACCCTAAGTGCTAATCGCACTAATGGTGTGCGATTTTACGCGGTGTAAATATACACGCTGAAAGCTTATAATGTGTACAGATAACACGCCAATTAAAAGTGGCGTGTTATCTGTACGCAATTCATGATACCACGCTGCAAAAACTAAAATACAATTTTAGCACATTAACATAAACAAGGAATAATCGAGGCCGCAGGTGGAATTGTAGGCTACGATACACATGAATAATAATTTTAAAAAAAAAGCATGTTCTGCTTCTTCTGTGGCTGTCATCTTTTTTTCATCAATCACATGGATAATTTCAGACATGTTTTTACATTTAGTCATAGAAGATACAAAAAACAGCTGAGTCGTGAGTTAAATGAAACCGTGAAATTTGGGATTTATTTATTTATTTATTTATTTATTTATTCATAGACATTTTCCTATGCAAAAATTTTATTCGACACCCATCTAATGTTTTTAATATGTTTTCTTCCACTTTTTTTTTTTCAAGGCAAAGGCATACAAAAAATCATGACAAACGCAAAAGCAAGACATTGAAATTACATTAGAATCAAAAAAAGGGGAAAAAAAAGACATTAAACTCATCAGAGATAAAACGTGATTTTAAAATGCATTCACAAAATTTAAAAAATACAGTTATGTTAAAATCATACATTAAAGTTAACATTAACATTAAAATAGAGTAAAGCAAGACATTAAAATTAAAAAACAAAAAAGTATTTAAAAGACAAGATTGAAAAGAGTTTACTCATAAGCACATGAAAAGAGGAGGGTTTTTAACCTGGAATTAAAAATGGTCACATTTGGGGCTGATTTCAGTTCACTTGGTAGCTTGTTCCAGTTGTGTGCAGTAGTAGAACTTTAAAATGTACTCTGTAGCTGATTTCATGTAAACATGGGTCAGACTAAACTGACTTTTGCCTCTTGACACCATTTAGTTTTAATGTTTGGCATGCGTTGTCCACATATTTTTATACATATTTAATTCGTTTTCTTATTATTTATTGACGATAATGGTAAATAATGCTATATATGCTATTTACATCCCTGCAAAAACAACCAAGCTAATGGTTGAACGTTAGTAAACATCTGTAAACAACTTCTCTTCTACATTATTTTAATTATTTGACATGAGTTACAGTTTTGTGACCTACCATGTGAAAACTTACACTTGTTTTTTTTCTACTTACCAGTGAAGCCAATGCATAACACTAAATATCTGGGCTGTAGGAATGAACATGTTTTCTTGCCGTTGTGAAAATAGATGGTGTTTCTGTGGTCGATTACAGCGAGGCTTAAGGATTCAACAGTGTGAAGGCACACCGAGGGGAAAAGTTGTATTTATCTTCTATTCAGCACAATTGCACATTCAGATGGAAATCAGATCAGACGTATAAATACATGTATACTATATGATTTACTTATGTGGAGGCATACTTAGACACACAACTGCTTATTTCAGTTGATCTTTAACCAAGTTCCCCTCATGCTTTAGTGTCCAAATCACATATTTGTAGATCAGTATGTACTCAGTGTGTATGAGTCACACAGGGTACTTATTTGGCTTCATGGAAAACTCTGATATTGCTTGAGGTCACAAGTAGCAGCGTTGTAAAAACAGCTTTTTATCTTCTCTGGCCTGAAAATTGCATGCTTACAGGAAATTATACTTTCCATTTTTTTATTATTATTATGTTGTTTTTTTTTTTTTTGTTTCTTCTGTCTGTCTTGTAGTTGTTTTATTGCAATATTCATACTTTTCTAGGCATATTCTATTTATTTTTTTTTAGCAAATCAAAAGCGAGGTTAACTTAAATGTCAAATAAAAGGTTGCATTTTCAATTTTTTGGCTAATGATGTTCATTTTATCTTCTGTTAATGTAATTATACTTTTCTTTTTTCTTTTGTTCGGACAAGGTATAGTTAGCAGGTGACATCTAAAAACTGTACCTTGTCTGAACAAAAGAAAAAAAGAAAAGTATAATTTTCCTTTTTTTTTTTTTTTTTTTTTTTGAGCAGTATTGTAAAAACACAGGCAGAATATTGTTGAAATTGCATTTAATTTTCTTAAGACATTTCCATTTGTTCAGGTTATTCACATTTTTTGTAAAAGTATAGTTTGGTAATGTAAACATTTTCATGTAATTTTACTTTTTTACACCAAAAAAATAAAGAGAAAATTTGGGGTTGTCATTATTTATAGGTTATTATGATCATATTTGACTGGTCTGACCCACTTGAAATCTAATTGGACTGTATGTGTCTGTATGTGGAACCTGAATTGAAATGATTTTGACACCTTTGATTGTTAATATGTTCAGTGTCATTTTTGCATTTCACAAATTCATCCCGTGGGCCAGATTGGATCATTTGGTGGGCCAGATTTGGCCCCCAGGCCGCATGTTTGACACCTGTGATGGAAGGAAAGTTTGGATTTGACACTATTTATATATAATTATGTTATTATTTCATTGGTCCAGGCCATTTCAGTTGAAATTTAGTTGAATATGGCCCCTGAACTAACATGAGTTTGACACCCATGTACTAGATCACAGGTGTCAAACATGTGGCCCGGGGGCCAAATCTGGCCCACCAAATGATCCAATCTGGCCCGTGGGATGAAAGTGCAAAAATTAACCTGAACAGTCAAGGTTGTCCAAATCATTTTGGTTCAGGTTCCACATACAGACCAATGTAATCTACAGTAAAAATAACAACACAATAACCCATAAGTAATGACAATGACAAATTTTCTTTGTGAAAAATTATGTGGAAAAAATTAAAGTGAAAAAAACAACATTACACTGTGAAAATATTTACATTTACAAAACTATTCTTTTACAATAAAATGCAAATAAATACATAAATAAAAACAAAGACGAACGACCCAAAATGTGCAATTTGAACAATATTCTGCCTGTTACTAAATATTTTGTGCATTTACGGATCCACTGTGATCTGTAGTTGTGTTAATAATAATAACAGATGGAATATTGTAGAAATTGTTCAAATTTTAGTTCCAAACTCCGAAATTTTAACAATATTCTGCCTGTTATTAAATGTTTATGTAACACTGTGTGTAATGTACATGTATAAATAATAAGTTGAGGCATAATATTGTTAAAATTGAACTAATTTGTCAAATGAAATTTCTGTTTTTTTCAGGTTATTCACATCTTTTTTGTAAAATGTAAATATTTTCATAATTTAATTGTTTTTTTTTTTTGTACTAAAACAAAAATAAAAACTTGGATTTTTCATTATTTATAGGTTATTCAGTCATTATTTTACTGGTCTGGCCCACTTGAGATCAAATTGGGCTAAAAATGGCCCCTGAACCAAAATGAGTTTGACAGCCATGCACTAGAAGTACACTTCTTGTGTCATCATTAACTTTTCACTCTCACTGCTTTGTTTCCTCCCTGTTTTGTTTTTTTTTTTTTCATTTTCTTTCCATATGTTATTGCCACTGAGTTCTTCCACATGCTCGATGACATCCTCTTTTATCACTACTTCATGTACCAGGATTATTTTATTCTGACTCTCCCCCTCATCTCGTTCTCTTGCTGCATTTCTTTCTTTTACAGTGTTTTTTTTTTTTTTTTTTTTTTGTTTATTGCCTGCTGTGTCTCTTCGTATTGAGAGCTCTCTCCCTCAATCCCAGACAGCTTTATTTTCTGGCCATATACCATTCTAGATAAACAATTTATAAAAAGAAATTGATAGGTGCCACAGCGGTGCAGGGGTTAGTCCTGTTGACTCACACAGCTATGAAGTCCTCGTTAAAACCCGTCAGACAGCAGGGGAACGCTGTGGAAACTGCATGTTCTGCTCATGTCTTTGCGAATTCTCCTCAACATTTCCATCTCGTCACGTTTTAAAGAAATGTATGAGGCATGTTATATGCCTTTAGGTGTGACTATTGAAAGGTAAGCCTTGTGATGACCTGATGACCTATCCACAATGCATCCCCCAAATAGCTCCAGGAAAATGATTAAATTAAAATATATGAATCGTGTAACTTTTACCATGTATGTGTGCATAACTGAGTGGGTGAAAAGTTTTTCCACATGTGCAGTAGTTGGAAGAAACAGCTGAGATCTTGGAGTCGAGCAAAGATTGAATGTAATGAAATGGGATTTTCTGATTTGGTTTGGAAACAACAACGAAGTCTTAGATTAACCCTAAAATTGTAATGTAAATGAGGTGTCAGTAGACCAGTAGAGGGTCCAAAGATAGAAAATGAGACCAGAATGACTCTTGGAATCTATCTAAGCAAAAAAAAAAAAAAAATTAACCCACACAGACCCAAACAGCCACTGGCGACCAAAATTGTCTACTGATATAAAATTGTTAATACCTGTTGATCCACTAAACCTATCAATCCATGTAAATAATTGGTGTAAATTAGTTTATCATCTTTTCATGGTCATCAGATACAACCCAAACGATAGCTCCGAGTGCTTTTTAAATCTAATTGTGCAATCAATGGCACGACAGCTCTTCCCCATTTTTTAGATTGTTGTAAAGTTCTCGCAGTATTCAAGCCAAAGCCGCTACTCATCTCCCTCTTTCTGCCACTCAGTGGGCATAACCGCGGTGACTTCCGCTAGCGGTGACGTCATGTGCATACCCTCTATAGCAGACCTGGGCAAAGTAAGGCCCGGGGGCCACATGCGGCCCGATAGCTGACCCTGACCGGCCCGCATGAGGTCACTGGCAAATTAAAAGTCAATGCAAATATATATTGTGGTAATAGATGCAACCAATACAACGGCACAGCTTTTATTTAGTAGGATCTGCTAAATTAGCATTTTTTCACACATACTTTCAGTACTCAGCATAAAGCTTATGGTTATAATAAAGCTTATTGGTTTGTTGGCCAGTTTCAGTCCATTAAGATGTTAGCTAATGTCAAAAAAAGAAAGAAAGTTTCATTAAGAATGCAAAGATTTTAACAAGACATGGACTTCTAGTATTTCTTCACTGAAGTCAGAAAAGGAACTGAGATATGCAAACAAACAAAGCTGCATTTATGGTTTTTAATGTAAAGTTAACATGGAGCTGGTTTTGCATATTTTTGGACATGTTTTTGTGAATACTCATTAAATAGTTGTATTCTGTGGTCCACATTTTCATTGTGTCATTGTATTGTTTCATTTACTGTTTTTATAGAGATATACTGTATATTGAGCAGAGCTGCAAGTGAATTGATTCAGCCCTTAATAACTGTCAAAGTTTCTCATGTGGCCCCATAAGAAAATTAGCTGCCCACCCCTGCTCTATAGCCAGAGCTCCACATCACCAAAGCAACACTGGAGGTGTTCAAAATTACCATTTCTGGTTCTTTTACCTGTATTTTAAGAATGTTCAGAGCCTACCGCTGAATCAGAGTGACCATGCATAAAATTATGCTTCTATGTGTTTGATGTTGTAGACAGCCATATGGATTAAAAGAGACTCGAAGGGCTTGTGGCTGAAGTACTTTCTGATGAGGCATTATTGTTGAAAGAAATTACAATGTCCACGAACATTCGTGTTCAACATCTGTTCGTGGACAAATTAATTTGTTTTATCAACAATGGAATCCCTTTTTCTCTACTGTCGACAAGAGTGTCCTGCTGTCACCTGCTTCCTTTTGATGGAGAAATGTGTTGTTGGTTTGCACTGTATTGACTCAGCCCTGAGTATTGCAAAGAGGAGTTGATAACGTTATTTATTCTCTTTTTTTTTTTTTTTTTTTTTTTCTTTCGGGGGGCGGGGGTACGTTTGTTGTATGGTTTGTTTGTATATGTTGTGTCTGTGTAGTTTCCTGTGTATGGGTACATGTTTGTGTAAATGTATAATTTGAAATTAATAAAAAAAAAAAAAAAAAAGAAAAAAAAAAAAAGAAATTACAATGTCCGACCCTCCTCCTCATCCTGGATATTTTTGTACAAACCCTATTTCACTTTGTATACTTAGCATAATCCAGATGTTTCCTCATACTTAAGCTCTTGATTTGACATTGTTACTGTACTTACTTCTGTGCTGTCAAATATTTCATATTCAACCCCCGTCGGGATCAGGATGCACCTGCAGAGAGATGTGCAGGAGTGTTTTCATTAATCACGGCATAGCTACAAGGAAAAGTCTGGACACCTTTCAGGGCAAAGTTTGCATAATGAGAGTTGCTTTACCTTAATAGGTTTCTTAGACTCTCAAATGAAGTGCAGGGAAAGTCCTTCTGAGTGGATTTGATTTATGTGCATGACACACTAGCCAGATAGTTTGAAAGTAATAGTTCAGATTCTTCCCATAGCTGTTAATGAAGCATTTGTGCAACATTGCAAATCTCACTTATGTATATTAATGATGTTGTGTTTCCGAGTAGTCATAAAGGGACGCGGTGACAGTTGATTAAGGTCACTTCATGTCTGTAGAGTATTCACTCCCCTCATGGCAGTAGTAACAGAACTTTAGCAATATCAACTCCTCTCCACAGCGGATGACCTTTACTCGCATCCAACCTGCTCAGAATTAGCGTTAAGTGGTCCAATCAGTGCTTGGCTGTCAGTTAATTGGAAGCATTTCCAAACTGATCTACGGTTGAAAACTATTTAGTAGTCTTTTAAGGCCAATTAGCTGCTCAAAGCAGCAACGGAGCCCGGCAGAACTGCAGGAAACTGCTTCAGCTGCAGCAAAGAGGCACATGTTTCTACCTCTGTGGAGTGTGTGAGTGTGTGTGTGTGTGTGTGTGTGTGTGTGTGTGTGTGTGTGTGTGTGTGTGTGCGCAATTGCAATTCTCCGATGATACGAGCAGACAGAGCACTCCTGCGGAAAGGATCGGCAAAAGGCAGTAAAACCTTTTCACTGGAACGAAGTAACATATTCACTTGCACATTTGAAAGCAGCTTGTTGCTAATTACCTTGTATTACCTCTACAGTGCCTTTATATTTGTCTGGACAGATGACAATTTACAGTTTAAACATGATTTCCAACTTTATTGCCGCCAATAAAGCTGCCGCCTTCAGGGTGTAAGAACCACACATCTGAACTCTTAGGGGTCCACAGTCACGGCCCCGGGACTCAATCACATGACATTTTCAACACATCGTAGCATCAGAAGTCGGTTATGTAGACCACAGTAAGGTTATTATCGTTAACGAAAAGTAACGAAATGACGAAAACTGGAATTGTAAAAATATTTTCGTTAACTGAAATAAATAAAAACTGTAACTAGAAGCACTCGGAGAGCACAGACCTCCACCAAGGCAGATCAGTGCCCCAAATTTGGATGAAAATTTCAGGAAATGTTGATACTGGCACAAGGAACAAATGATTACATTTTGGTGGTGATCGGGGGTGGGGCTGGGGGGACACGGGGGCCCACTGATCTGTCTTGGTGGAGGTCTGCGCTGTCTTTTCTAGAAAAGCACCCCCGATGTGTGTTTATCTGTCAAATGTTCATTGTGGTCAGTTTCAGATGCTGCAGCTCTTTCATAATTCATAGTTTGAGTTATTGTTTGTTCAGTATTAATTGTCAGCCTTGTAAATCCAAGGTGGACTGACTGTACATATCCTGACCAAGGAGAATAAAATTCTCACTTTGTGCAGTAATCTACACCTGATTTTTCTGCTTCCGTCCATATTAATATACATTATATAGACTAAATGTTGTCTAAAATTAACGTTTACTTGCAACATAGTATAGAAAACTATTACATGATCAAAAACAAATTAATTTTAGCCAAAAAAAGTCTCTATTTTGAATGTCTGGGGTCACGAGCCAAAAAAAGGTTGAGAACCACTGATAAAAAGGCAAAATCAAAAGTACTCAAAAATGGCCAAAATAGGATCAGACCCCTAAGGGTTAATTTATAAGGCTATATGGGTGCTAGTTGTCTACTGGAGACCACTGCGCTATTAAATTGCCTTCAAGGGTAGACAAAAAGAGGGGAGAGGGGATTTAAAAGCTGCAGATGGCTGCTTTGAATGATGTCAAACTCTGTCAATTTGTCTCCTTCGGTTAAGATATTCTGACTCAACATAACAACAGAAGGTAAAGACTTCCCATATTCATCTGGTCCAGCTTTTTTATCTAGTTGCATTCTTAGAAAAAGAGTCCAGCTGTCATCAATATGTCTTCTTTGCCTTTCTGTTCCAGTCTAAAACTTATCTTGTCTGTCCCAATCACTGATTCTGCTGACATCATGTTGTTTTTTTTGTTTGGTCTAAAACTTAATATTACAGTAAAGCAGGCAATTTATTTTTCACTGTAAACTTATGTATTTTTAAAATTTCCTTTGAGGTTTACTTATAATATATGATGAATAAATAATGTACATATGAATTACTTGCTAGAGTTCAATTTAATCTGGTAGAAGACCACATGAGATGCAACATAGACATATATTTGCATAATCAATGCATGTTCAACGCTGACCCATTTAATGAAATCTATAACATGAGAAGACTCTGCAAACTCAGTCCATTTTAGCCACCGTGATGTGACGACGAAAAAGAAAAGTAAACTGCAAAGACTGCAAAAAACAGAACTTCGCAAGGTATGGAAAGTGTAGAGAACCGACAAAAAGACTGTGTTACAGGTTTCTAAGGTCGTTTTCACACATAATAGTCCGGTAGGTTTGGCACAATTAGGAACGTGGTTGCACTTTGTCCAAGAAACCGGACCTTCTGAATAACATATTTCCCTCTTCAGCTATGCTAGTGCAGGATCAAGACGAGACAAACAATGGTCGTCCAATAACCGAAGGGTTGGCGGTTCGAATCCCACTCTGTCCCAGGCAAGACACTTCACCCTCCTTGCCTCCAGTGCTGCTACTCACACTGGTGTATGAATGATTGGTGTTGGTCGGAGGGGCCGTAGATGCAAACTGGCAGCCATGCTTCTGTCAGTCTGCCCCAGGGAAGCTGTGCCTACAAATGTAGTTTACCACCACCAGAGTGAGAATGTGTGAGTGAGCGAAAAAATAGATCCACTGTGCGCACTTTGAGTGTGTGTTCATAGAAAAATGCTATATAAATCTAATCTATTATAATTATTATAAAATTACAAAAATGAAACAATAAAATATAAGAAAAAAACAATGCAGTCACTTGTCTTATTCAAGCATTAATCACAAAGCTGACATGACAAACAGAACATTTCAGTAACAGTCATTTTTAACACAAAGAAATAAATTAATTAACCTTATGATGCCGAACGTATCATATTTCATACATGAGTTTTGAAGCCCTCTACATGATCAGTGTAATATTTTTTTTCTTGAAAAACCTGATGTATACAATTAGATACATGCAATACACGGATAATCCACCAGGGGGGAGGAATTCATTCACCAGAGGCCTTTCCAGTGACACTACAAGACTGAAGGAAGGAGGCAGAACTTCGCCAATTATGAAAAGGAATTACCCATTTGTTAGACATGTTTGTGTTATAATATGTTTTAGTTTGTTCAAAAATAATACTATTTGAGAATTGAGACCTGATGTATCAAATATGATTCAAAATTGAAACTCAAACATGGAAATTGATATTTGAAAATAACATTTTTGGGTTGTTCAGAAGGACCAATAAAGGCTCCAGTTTCAAAGAACTGAATAAACACCTGATGGGTGTCGCTGCAATCCACTTTAAACAAATTCTCTGTACAGGACCTGTAAGTCATTTATCACCATTTATTATAATATTGTGTATTTTATTTTTTTTCCAGTGAAAATTGTGTGTTTTCCTATAGGAGGAGGCAGAACTTTGGCAATTATGAAAAGGAATTAGCAATTTGTTAGACATGTTTGTGTTATATTATGTATTTGTTTGTTCAAAAATAATAACATTTGACCATTGAGACCTGATGAAACAAATATGATACAAAATTTTAACTCAAACATGGAAATTGATATTTGAAAAAAAAAAAAAAAAAAAAAAAATTGGGTTGTTCAGAAGGACCAATAAAGGCTTCAGTTTCAAAGAAATAGAATTTTCTGTCAATGATTTAATGGTTCAGGCTTTACAGGGTTAATAAGTGTTTCCTAACATTATTTTTTGCCCAGGCAAAGGCCCACAACCCACTGAAAATGGGTTTGTGACCCACCAGTTGACGATCACTGGACTAGACTAGTTCAGTGTGAACGCACCCTTATGCTAACCTCAAACTAAGTTGCGTGTTTCCCGTTCATCAGTTGACACATTTTTTTTGTTGTTCTATGATTTGAGTAATTCAGACATCTTCTATGTATAGACAGAGTGAAAAGGGAAGGTGCCTGTTTTCATTTTTCCTTCAAGTCATAGGTGTGTAATTTTGCCAAGTATAGCTTTAAAATCCCCCTGTTGTCTTGCGGTGA
Source organism: Sphaeramia orbicularis (assembly GCF_902148855.1). Lineage (NCBI taxonomy): Eukaryota > Metazoa > Chordata > Actinopteri > Kurtiformes > Apogonidae > Sphaeramia > Sphaeramia orbicularis. Next base: position 19,014,950 of record NC_043975.1, read on the forward strand.
GTCAACTTCCCAAAACACTTCCCACACAGACAGGACACCGAGGATCAGTGGGAATAATGTGGGAGTTTCCATGAATTAGCTTCCACAGCTGTGATCCCATTTAGCTTCTTCGTTACAATTTAATGAGATTAAGTGGAGTTTAATCACCTTTTAATCTGCTTGGGTTTTACTTCAGCTGCAGGGCGGCACTACCAGTCATCTCAGTGTGATGCCAGTCCATTCCAGGTCTGAACCAAAATGCCTTACCTTTAAGGGCTTTGGTTAACTGCCATAAGAAATTAGCTACAGTAAATATTGTTTATCCGATGAAGCATTCATCAAAGAGCTCCTTAACACACATGTAATGAGTCTTTGCACTGCCTTTGGCTAAAAAGCAGTATGTGCATGTCTTATATGCGTTGTGCCGAGGATAAAATGTCTCCTGTAACAAGCAGGAGGAGGACGAGATCAAAGAAGTTGCACAGTCATCCGTCGAACAGACTGTTTGTTTTGACTGAATAACTGCAGACCTAAATAAAGCCATGTGGGCGGTTCTGCCTGAAGGACTCTGTCCTCTGGGCAAGGCATTCTGCCCTGTGGTTAGGATTGGATAACACAACCTAATTTAAGTTGAAGTGACTCTTGACACAACTTAAGTGTATTCAAATGAAAGGTGGTATCTTACTCAGTCTGATGATACGTACTGTAGGATCTGTTAGAATGCTTTTCTTTCTTTTTTTTTTTTTATTCTTTTTGTGATAAAAATGATTGAAAGGCAGATGTTATTTGCACCTCTGTAGACAACAATGCGATTTACTTGGGGATTTACAACTGCAGAGAACATTTGTACTCAGGTTTTTTCATAGGGAACCAAGGTTATAATAGTTTTGGATTTTTCATTATTGTTTAGTTTTATTTAGTTTTGACTTTTTTTCTCTAATTCAGTTAGTTTTATTTAATTTTTAGAGCAGCTTCTCTTGTTTTTATTCATTTTATTTATTTTTTGGAAATGTTTAGTTTAGTTTTATCATTAATTTTAGTTTCGTCAAATCTTTTATCTTCCTCGCCGTCATATTCCCATAAATCCTGGTCAGGACTCTGCTTTCTCCCAACTTTAGTCTCCATGTTTCCAGGTAGAGTTGGGACGAGAAGACGACTCTAAACCACATGTGATGAGAAGTGACAGACCGTGAAGTGTCATATGGTGCCGCTAGCTAAAATTGCTAGAGCAAAATAAATCGATTTCATATCAATCCGACATTGACAAAGACGAAAACAAACAGAATTTTATCCATAATCTTTATATATTTTAGTTAGTTTTGTAAGCACACAATACAGTTTCAGTTAGTTAGCATTTTTTCTTTTAATTATAGTTTTTATTTATATCAGGTAATGAAAATGTTTATATAGTTTAATTTAGTTTTCGTCATTTCGTTAGTTTTCGTAAACAATAAAAACCTTGGTCAGTACAGGTTTTTTAACACATAACATTGAAAAAGGGTCTATTTAACCTCTTAACCCCTGAATCGGTCTCATTCACTTCTCTGTGTTTTACCCCCCATTCCACAGGTGATGGGGGATGCACTGAGCATGCTCAGATGTCTTTGATAAGCATTATTCTATCAGCACGTTTTTAAATTTTTCCAATCGAGCAAACGGTTGATTTTTTTTCTTTTTTTTAAATGAATACTTAACCCTGTAAACTCTGAACCATTAAATTACTGACTGAAAATTCCAGTTCTTTGAAATTGGAGCCTTTCTTGGTCCTTCTGAAGAACCAAAAAAAGTTTTTCAAATATCAATTTCCATGTGTGAGTTTCAATTTTACATCAAATTTGATACATCAGGCCTCAATGCTCAAATATTATTTTTGAACAAACAATATTTTTTCACCATTTAGTAAATATCAGTGAAATTTTGCACAGATATCCAATGGAAAAGCCACAAGTGTAAGTCAACTACTTGATTAGTAAAATTTATATATAAATAGTAATGCTTTCCTCCAGTTTTTTTTTTTATTTTTTTTTATCCATATAAGCAGTCGACTGTTGTAACTGTTATCACTAACTTCTACTAACAGGAAATTCCAGTTCTTTGAAACTGGAGCCTTTATTGGTCCTTCTGAACAACAACAACAAAAGTTTTTCAATTATCATTTTCCATGTATGAGTTTCAATTTTGTATCATATTTGATACATCGGGTCTCAATGCTCAGATATTATTTTTGAACAAACAAAAACATAATATAACACAAACATGTCTAACAAATTGATAATTCCTTTTCAAAAGTTCTGCCTCCTTCCTAATTAATGACAATCTTGTAGTGTCACTGGAAAGGCCTCTGGTGAATGAATTCCTCCCCCCGGTGGATTATCTGTGTATTGCATGTATCTAATTGTATACATCAGGTTTTTCAAGATAAAAAATACCACACTGATCATGTAGAGGGCTTCAAAACTCATGTATCAAATACGATACGTTTGGCATCATTGGGTTAATTAATTTATTTTTTGTGTTAAAAATAATTGTTACTGAAATGTTCTGTTTGTTTTGTCAGCTTTGTGATTGATGCTTGACTAGGCCAAGTGACTGAACTTTTTTTCTTATATTTTATTGTTTCATTTTTGTAATTTTACAACACAAACATTTACAACATAGCATCAGTTGTCATCCTGTATTTTGTCCGCTTTTTCCATCGATCTTCGAATGTTGCTTGTTGTAGTCTTATCTCATGTATCAAATATGATACATTTGGTGTTATAGGGTTAACATAAATCATAATTCAGAACGCTCACCACAGGCACGTCAGGGGTTAAAGGGTTAACTGAAATTATAGTCTCTTCCTAAACCTAAACTAGTCGTGTTGGTGCTTAAACTTCGACAGGAATAAAATCCCCTTTTTTTCCTGGGTGCGAGTCCTGCAACAAATCCATTCACCCATGCATTTTTTTTTTTTTTTTTACCTGTGTAGGACTTCCATTATTAGACATAGTATTAGATTTTCTTTTGCTTATGTTTGGATATTTTTGCATCTAGGTGTGAATAGACAACTCCTCATACATTTGCATCGGATGGACATTTTAGTACTAGATTTATACCATTTAGAACAGTTTTGCAAAAAGGAGATGAAGCATGGATAGTCAGGTAGGCGACCTAGACCATGACTCAGTTGTTATTTTCCCCTTAAATCAAAAAAGACAATATTACAACTAAGGCAGACCTGGGCAAAGTAAGGCCCGGGGGCCACATGCGGCCCGATAGGTGACCCTGACAGGCCCGCATGAGGTCACTGGCAAATTAAAAGTCAACGCAAATATATATCATGGTAATAGATGCAACCAATACAATGGCACAGCTTTTATTTTGCAGGATCTGCTAAATTAGCATTTTTTCACACATACTTTCCGTACTCAGCATAAAGCTTATGGTTATAATAAAGTTTGTTGGCCAGTTTCAGTCCATTAAGATTTTAGCTAATGTCAAAAAAAGAAAGACAGTTTCATTAAGAATGCAAAGATTTTAACAAGACATGGACTTCTAAGTATTTCTTCACTGAAGTCAGAAAAGGAACTGAGATATGCAAACAAACAAAGCTGCATTTACGGTTTCTAATGTAAAGTTAACATGGAGCTGGTTTTGCATATTTTTGGACATGTTTTTGTGAATATTCATTAAATAGTTGTATTCTGTGGTCCATATTTTCATTGTGTCATTGTATTGTTTCATTTACTGTTTTTATAGAGATATACTGTATACTGAGCAGAGCTGCAAGTGCATTGATTTGGCCCTTAATAATTGTCAAAGTTTCTCATGTGGCCCCATAAGAAAATTAACTGCCCACCCCTGCACTAAGGTGTTTTACGTGGCTAAGGAAAACGAATATTCCACTTACTGCATATTCAGATTAACAAAGGATTTTTATCAAAACTTTCCACTCGTGGTGCATCATTCCTTCAACAACTTTACTAAAGAGGCTGGTGTTCTGATATTAGTGGATTTCCAAACAGCATATGTTGAAGACTGGAGGCAGGGTTCACATTGAATCGAAGCCATGAGGGCCCAGATCTGGAGCTCCAGTGGTTATGGTAGGCAGGTGCTAATATGGCTCCCAGGCAGACTGATAAAACAGCTTTTAAGGCGCTGACTGCTTTGGCTGCAGCGTTGAACTGAAAGCAAGGATGCAGGTCTGGCTGGAGAGTAAGTAGGAATGCAGAAGAACTGAGTACACTGCCAGGAAGAGACAAAGGCTATTATCGTTAATGAAAACTAACGAAATGTCGAAAATTAGAATTGAAAAAACATTTTCATTAACTGAACTAAATAAAAACTAAAATTAAAAGAAAAAACAATAACTAACTGTAATAAACTGTATTGTGTGTTTACAAAACTAACTAAAACGGATAAAAATTATGGATAAAATTCCCTTCGTTTTCATCTTTGTCAGTGTGTTATTGATATGAAATCAATGTATTTCACTTGAGCAATTTTAGGTGGTGGCACCATACGACACGTCATGGTCCATCACTTGTCGTCACTTGTCATTTACAGTCGTCTTCCTGTCCCCACTCTACCTGGAAACATGGAGACTAAAGTTGGGAGAAAGCAGCAGAGTCCTGTATGGGATTTATTTGAATACGATGGCGAGGAAGATAAAAGATATGAAAAAACAAAACTAACACTAGAACTAAACTAAAACTTAACATTTATATAAAAATAAAAATAATAAAATCTAGCAAACCTGCTCTAAAAAACTAATTAAAACTAACTGAATTAGAGAAAAAAAGTCAAAACTATCTAAAACTAAACTATAATGAAAAATCCAAAACTATTATAACCTTGGTTCTGACAGCAGGACTTTATTTTCCTAAACCCACTTTTATTAGTCTTTGGTTCATTTATTTGTGTATTTGGATCCTAAGGGCCTGATATACTAAGATCGCAAATAATGGGCGCAAATGTGCTTACTCGCGCTTAAAAATGCGCGTGCTGTTGATTTACGTGTCAGGGGTGATCAACTAAGATTGCCTGTGCAAATGACAACAGGCGCAAAGTCTTGGAGACCGCCCTACTTAAATGAGGATTTTGCATGCGCTACTGGTTGTCGTCATGGAGACAGTGCGCTGTAAAAATCTGCTCTGGGATATACCAGCACTCCAAAATATGAAGTTGTTCTTTTTCCACACAGAGGGGTGAATAGGTATTTCTCTGTTGTTGTTCGTCAGTGGTGAATGTGTTATTAGTGAAATAAATACCTTCTCTCTTTATGTTGCTCTGTATGGTGAATGAAAATTTTGAAGTCCGTGGGCATGATATAAAAAAAAACAACAAATTCTGCTTATATAGCTGGTTCAGGAGTCCAGTCACAACACCGTGGATGGCGCTGTTTATGTGTATGAGTGTGTGTGTGTGTGTGTGTTTGTGTGTGTGTGTTGTACAGCGCTAGAACCCGTCTTGTTTGGGCTCCCTTGCACACGAGAGAGAGAAAGAGGGAAAAGAGAGAGAGAAAGAGGGAAAAGAGAGAGAGTGAAAGATAGAGAGAAAGAGAGAGAGTAAGAGGGAAAAGAGAGATAGAGAAAAGAGAGAGATAGAGTGAAAGAGAGAGAGAGAAAGAGGGAAAAGAGAGAGAGTGAAAGAGAGAAAGAGGGAAAATAGAGAGAGAAAGAGGGAAAAGAGAGAGAAAGAGAGTAAGAGGGAAAAGAGACAGAGAGAAAGAGGGAAAAGAGAGAGAGTAAGAGGGAAGAGAGAGAGAGATAAAGAGATAGAGAAAGAGATAGAGAGAGAAAGAGATAGAGAGAGATAGATAGACAGAGAAAGAGTAGAGAGAAAGAGAGAGACTGTAAGAGGGAAAAGAGAGAGAAAGAGAGAAAAGAGAGAGAGAAAGAAAGAAAAGAGAGAGAGTGAGAGAAAGAGAGATAGTAAGAGGGAAAAGAGAGATAGAGAAAAGAGAGAGAGAGATAAAGAGTGAGAGAGAGAAAGAGGGAAAAGAGAGAGAGTGAAAGAAAGAGAGAGAAAGAGGGAAAATAGAGAGAGGGAAAAGAGAGAGTGAAAGAGAGAGAAAGAGGGAAAAGAGAGAGAGAGAGTAAGAGGGAAAAGAGAGAGAGATAGAGAGAAAGAGAGAGATAGAGAGAGAAAGCGATAGAGAGATAGACAGAGAAAGAGTAGAGAGAAAGAGAGAGACAGTAAGAGGGAAAAGAGAGAGAGACAGTAAGAGGGAAAAGAGAGAGAGACAGTAAGAGGGAAAAGAGAGAGAGAGAGTAAGAGGGAAAAGAGAGAGAGAAAGAGAGAGATAGAGAGAGAAAGAGATAGAGAGATAGATAGAGAAAGAGTAGAGAGAAAGAGAGAGACAGTAAGAGAGAAAAGAGAGAGACAGTAAGAGGGAAAAGAGAGAGAGAAAGGGGGAAAGAGAGAAAGAGAGAAAAGAGAGAGAGAAAGAGAGAAAAGAGAGAGAGAGATAAAGAGGGAAAAGAGAGAGAGATAAAGAGAGAGAGAGACAGAAAGAAAAGAGAGAAAGAAAGAGAGAGAGTAAGAAGGAAAAGAGAGAGAGAGAGAGAGAGAGAGAGAGAGACGTCTCTCAGTAGTTGGTCCTGGTCTAATGGTGATGTGCCACTGGTGGAACCGGGCGTGGGGGGGCAGGCCCATAAAGTGTGTGTGTGTGTGTGTGTGTGTGTGTGTGTGTGTGTGTGTGTGTGTGGGGGATGTCTCAAACTATCATTTTTTTCTCCCGTCATTCCATACATGTTGGTGTGATCAGATCAGATTGCTTCTCTGCGTTGCCTTTGGTTCTGCCTATGCGTCTCCTCGCTCTAACACCTGCAGCCAGTTTTGTGTGACGCTGTGCCAGTTCAAACCTGCCTTTCAGATGCGCTAAATATAGACGCAAAATCAGCCACCGCAATCAGTTTCAGGTTTGGAAAATCACATTGCAGGTGTTAAATAAATATTTGCATTTACTCCTCCCAATAATTTTGCGCGTTCTGGCAGAAACGCCCATATTGCATATTCATCAGGGCTAAATGGGTTGTGTGAGCTATTTTGCCCATTTGAGAGGCGCAAACTGCGGTGCGCCATGTTAGTAGATAAGCTTCAATATGTTTTTGGGTGTACAGTCAAGTTTGCGCATGTTTTTACACGCGCAAACCTTTAGGAAATCAGGCCCATAGTCTCTTCACTATTGGCTATAAGTCTTGGATTCATCTGTATTATATTATTTTATCCATTTTTCTTTTGTTCTGTTTTCTTTTGTCACTGTTTTTGTTTGTTGGGGCCTCTTGCCAGGTCATCATTGTCAATGACAAGCCGTTCTCAATTGATTTTTTCCTTGATAAAATAAAGTAATAATAAAAGGCAAGGCAGGTTTATTTATGTAGCACATTTCATGTACAAGACAATTCAAAGTGCTTTACATAAAACATTAAAAGCATTACAATTGTAATTATTACAGAAGCAACAAAAAGTATAGGCATAAGAAAAAAAACAAACAGATAAATAGATAAAACAGATAAAACAGACAAGCAGATAAAAAACTTAGCTTAAAAGGAACAGTGCAGAGCTGAACTGATGAATACAAACTCTATTCAATAAGAAAATAATTGGAGATGCTGTTATGTTCTAACGCACCTTTATTTTTCCCCCTTTGTCTTTTGTGGTTTTTTTTGTTATAATTCATACTTGACACTTTTGGGTGATTATTGCTCTGTTTTTTTTTGCCTTGATAACATTTTTGGGAAGATATTATATTATAATATTTAGTGTGTTTTTTTAATAGATGGCCAATTGGTTTTCCCGCCGGCAAAGCTTATAAATTGCACCAGCGCTGGGCTCTCGGTCTCTCTCGTCCTCCTCCAGCGATGCCGACGTCTGAAGCGCACATTGAGGCGCGCATCCGCTCCACTCCTCCACGCAAGTTGCTCCACGCCAGCGGGGTTTTTGTTAGCTTTTTGTTAGCTTATCCTTTTGTTTGACCAGGTGGATCCAGCTGTCGTGTTTTTGCTTTTTCTTTCGTTAGGGCTTATTTTGAGGTTTGCTTTATTTGATAGGGTAGCGGTGCGCCGGCAGCTCCTACGGCCCTGTACAGGGTTGGCCTGTCCAGCGCACCGTCCTTATGTTTAGTTTGCCGGTCCACTCTGGTCTTTTCCTTTGTTACTTTGGGCACAGGGTTTAAAAAGGGGTTTTTGATTCTGCTTAATTAAAATCATGTTGGTTTACAACCGAAGAGAATCGCAGAAGAACAAAAATAAATGCAAATAATTTTTTTTTTTTTTTTTTCGAATTATACTCCTTGACTCCCGGTGTCCTTTGTAAATATGTTTTACCCTTCAGGCTGCTGTATCGAGATGTGTATCGTATCAACCTTAAAACTAAGATTCCCAACCCTAGTAAATAATAATTCTTTTCTCCATTTTTTTTAATTTATTTATTTTTTTTATTGTTTTATCCTTATAAGCAGTCGACTGTTGTAACTGTGATCACTATAGGCAGCTTCTACTGTAATTTATCTCTGTATTGCTGCGGCAATAAAACCCTGAAATTAAGCAGTGTGGGATTATTGCCCAACCAAATCAATCACATTTACGGCCTCAGTGCTATTGTGTGACCTTGTCTGTTCATATTTGGACAAATATAATGTGTCTGGTTCCACAGATAGTTTTTCAGGGTGAAAGAGTGCCCTGCTGTCCATTTGGAAGGAAGCTTGACAGTTTCTGCACTCGGGTCTTACCTTCACTGAAGAAAGACCTTACATCATCTGTTCAATACTTTCTCTGCTATGCTGGACAGCAGCTAAGCTAACCTGAATTCTAAATGAGGCAGAGCGGCTCATGGAGTTAGCTCTCCTCAGAAAAGTATTCATCTATTTGACAGCCAGAGGACCTCAGCACCCTTCTTTTATCATCACAGTCACTGATTCGGCCCTGCAGGTTTGCAGGTAACAAGGCCACAGTGTGTCAGTCTGTGATCCAGAGGTCAGCATTTATACAGCCGAGCCTGGCAGGCAGCGTATCTGACAGACACACAGCTCACTGTTTTGGTCTCAATAATTCAAACGGATGTGCCCCAGAGTACCTCAACCCACACACACACACACACACACACACACACACACACACACTAGCGTCTCACAAGGTTTCATTATATTTCCCAGTGCTTCTCTCCACGCATGTGATTCGGAATGATTACAACAGCTATGTGTATTCTATGAAACTGTGATTTTTGCATCGCTAATCTGAGGAAGATCTCATGTGACAAAGTGTCTACAAACAGAGTGACAGAGACCAGAAGATCTATGTTCATCAGCGTGAAGCAGGGGGTCAGTTCATTAGATACTTTTCCATTGGACGTCTGCGCAAAACTTTACCGATACTTACTAAATGTCGAAAAAATGGCGGTTTTTCTATTAAATCACAAATGCGATTACAGTGATCCCTTGCCAATTCGCGCTTTAAGTTCCGCGGTTTTAGTTATTTGTGGATTTTTCAGAAATATTCATCAAAAATAAAAAATCAAGAAAAAATCGCAGAAATTCCGCGAAAATCCACCCCACAGCAGACGAGAGGCCGCAGCTGCCAGCGAAACGTCAAACGATGACTCACAGCCTCCTGTTAGCAACACGAGAAACGCAGACGGCCCAGCAACCGCTTACCCCGAGCGAGAGAGAGAGAGAGAGAGAGAGAAAATGTAGAAATGTCAGTTCATGCATGTACGTGTGTTTGTGTGTGTTGATGCTCGAGACCAAGAGAGAGAGAGAGAGAGAGAGAGAACTGATTCGTTTCTTGTGCGTATGAGAGGAAAAGAGAGCTGGGAGTAGATGTGCGTGTGTTCGTGTGTACGTATACGATGGATAAGCATCACGAATGAAGAGAAGAGAGAGTACGTATCAGCTGTTAGTACGTATGCATGTGTGTGTGTTTTGTTTACTTTCTACATTCTTTTCTTTCAGATGTTTTACAGTACGTACATGTACATGTATCCGATCTATATATATGCATGTATACATGTACTAATCATTGTTTTCTTTTATATATATCTCATGTATTTCATAATTATTACATTTGCAGTACTTATATACTATTTATAGATATATACATACATGTACCTAGGTCTAGGATAGGCTCGGGGGCTCCGGCTCCAGTTTCGCGGTTTTTCGATTTTCGCGGGGGGCACCGGTCCCCATTAACCGCGAAAAATAAGGGATCACTGTATTTGTTTATTTATTATCGCAAGATGACACAGGGAGTCATTCCATAAACATGGCGACAAACGTAAATATGGTGTTGATTTACAGATATTTTATTTATTTATTTATTTATTTAACCTTTATTTAACCAGGAAGAAAATCCCATTGAGATTAAGAACCTCTTTTCCAAGGGAGTCCTGGCCAAGAGGCAGCACAACACATAGTTACTACAGTTACATTATACAGTGACAACATACAGTAATAAGTAGATATATTCATTATTATTATATATTACCCTCTATCTCGTACGAAATTAAAACATGATTTGGTTTCCTGATGTGTCCACACATAGCGCACCATGTTTCTTTTAAAACTCTTCTTCTTCACTTGTAATGTCCATAAACATGCACTTTTTTTTTTTTTTTTTTTTAAATTCACGTTACTCTAGTTGCGGAAAAAACAGTCTTTCCATTGCAGTTTTGCACAATATACCAATTTTGCTATGCCTGAAAAACCACCTCTTGCCTGTGCAAAAACTTTTCTAAAAAAACGAGTCGCATGTAGATGTTAACCAGGTAAATACAGTGAATTCTGCTAAATTAACCCTTTATCAGGCAAGTGACTATTTTTGGTAATTTATGCAAACATTACAAGACTGCAGTGGCTTTTCCATTGGATTAATGCACAAAACTTTACCTATATTTACTAAATGTCGAAAAAATAGAAGTGTGTAATGTCGTTTTTTCCATTAAATCACAAATGTGATGATTTGTTTATTTAATTATCGTGATATAACACGAGAAGTCATTCCATAAACATGGAGAAGAATGTCAATATGGTATTGATTTACAGATACATTCATTATTATTATTATTATTATTATTATTATTATTATTATTATTATTATTATTATATATTACCCCCCTATCCTGTACTAAATTAAAAAATGATAGGGTTTCCTGATGTGTCCACACATACTGCACCATATTTCTTTTAAAATTCTTCTTCTTCACTCGTAACGTCCGTCAACATGTATTTTTTTTTTTAAATTCACCTGACTCTAGTTGTGGAAATAGGTCTTTCCATTGCAGTTTTGCGCAATGTACCAATTTTGCTACGCCCGAAAAACCACCTCTTGCCAGTGCAAAAACTTTGCATCAAAAAATGAGAATTTTGGCAAATTTTTATGTGCAAGTAGCATGTAGATGTTCGCAGTCCGGGATCCCATTGGAATTCATTACCGAGAAAAGCTCTGATTACAGTGTTTTGTTTTTCACAGTCATTTTAACATGATCAAGTGTTTTGCAGCATGTAGATGTTAACCTGGTAAATACAGTGAATTCTGCTAAATTACCCCTTTATCAGGCAAGTGACTATTTTTGGTAATTTCTGCAAACATTACAAGACAGCAGTGGCTTTTCCATTGGACATATGCGCAAAACTTTACCAATATTTACTAAATGTCGAAAAAACAGAAGTGTGTAATGTCCGTTTTTCCATTAAATCACAAATGTGATGATTTATTTATTATCGCGGTATAGCACGAGAAGTCATTCCATAAACATGGCAAAGAATGTAAATATGGTATTGATGTATATATATATTCATTATTATTATTATTATTATTATTATTATTATTATATATTACCCCTCTATCCTGTACTAAAGGAAAAAATGATTGGGTTTCCTGATGTGTCCACACATACTGCACCATATTTCTTTTAAAACTCTTCTTCTTCACTCGTAACGTCTGTCAACATGCACTTTTTTTTTTTTTTATTCACGTGACTTTAGTTGCAGAAAAACGTCTTTCCATTGCAGTTTTGCGCAATATACCAATTTCGCTCTGCCCAAAAAAACACCTCTTGCCAGAGCAAAAAGTTTTCATCAAAAAACGAGAGTTTTGGCAAATTTTTATGCGCAAGTAGCATGTAGGTGTTAACCAGGTAAAAACAGTGAACTCTGCTAAATTAACCCTTTATCGGGCAAGTGACTATTTTTGGTAATTTCTGCATACATTACAAGAGAGTAGTGACTTTTCCATTGGACATACACGCAAAACTTTACCAATATTTACTAAATGTCGAAAAAACAGAAGTAGTTACTGTCGATTTTTCCATTAAATCACAAATGCGATGATTTGTTTATTTATTATCGCGAGATGACACAGGAAGTCATTCCATAAACATGGTGATGAACATAAATATCATGTTAATTTACAAATATATTCATTACTATTATTATCATTATTATTATTATATATAATGCCTCTATCACGTACTAAATTTAAAAATGTTTCTGTTTCCTGGTCTGTCCACACATACTGCGCCATGTTTCTTTTAAAATTCTTCTTCGCTTATTGTAACGTCTGTCAACATCCTTTTTTTTTTTTTTTTTTTTTTAATTCATGTGACTCTAGTTGCGGTAAAAGGTCTTTGCATGTTATACCAATTTCACCACACCTGAAAAACCACCTCTTGCCAGCTCAAAAACATTACATCATAAAATGAGAGTTTGGGCAAAATTATCGTTTTTCCATAAGGCAAATTTTGCGCAATTTGAGAATCGATGGAAAAGCGACTACTGATAGATGTTTTTTGCTCAAGACAAGAAAATATAAGTAAGAATATTCATTTTTTTCTAGTAGGGAGACGTTCAGTGCTTATGCCAGCATGCTAACACACTGAGCTAAGACGGATAAACACCTGCTTTCGGTATGTCGGATATGTTAGCATACTAACAGATGGATAAGCATTACCTGGGTTTCATGCTTAGAAAATGCTGACACTATTTGGATAATACCTTCACTATGCCTTTGTTGTATCTTCCAAATTAGTTTTGTAATTCTGGGGGGAGAGTGTCGTAAATAGTGAATATAACAGAATTCCAAGCTTCACACAATTATACGACTACAACTTCCACAAAAAAAACACCCAGTTGCAGTACATTTAAATAATCCATCAATGAATATGAGCTTACCTGCATAATGATGATGACTAAAACCTAATTTAGCAGTTCTGGGAAAGTGTGTTTTTCTTCCAAGGGTCAGTGTGTATGTGTCCTTGAAAGCCGTGTGCAGTTCTGACTTGAGTATTCCGAATGTATTTACAACAGAGACACAGTAAGACGTGGGTATGCCCCGAGGTAAAGCTCTAACAAGATGCATATTTGATCTGTTGACAGGATGAAAACCTCTAAGATGGAGCTCTGTGATGCACAACAACTGACTCATTTGCATCTTTTTAATGTGCATGTATGAAGCGTGGTATTTACGGATACAGTAGCCTACAGTACATGTGCGTGATCCTCCATACTGCTTTAGGTGCCGAATAAATGATGGAGCTTATATTTCTGTACGGGCTCATGCTTCTCAGCTAAACACCCCAGATAAGGTGACTAGGTAAACACAGTGGTTTCTGTTAAAGTGAACTTGACATATGAGCTCAAACTAGTTTAAATTGAGCGGCAAACACTCAAAATATAGAACACATACACACACACCAACAGCTGGCTGCACGGGTCAAACATTAGCTGAAATGTTCGCAGTCCGGGATCCCATTGGAATTCATTACCGAGAAAAGCTCTGATTACAGTGTTTTGTTTTTCACAGTCATTTTAACATGATCAAGTGTTTTGCAGCATGTAGGTGTTAACCTGGTAAATACAGTGAATTCTTCTAAATGAATGAAATTTATCAGGCAAGTGACTATTTTTGGTCATTTCTGCATACATTACAAGACAGTAGTGGTTTTTCCATTGGACATCTGTGCAAAACTTTATTGATATTTACTAAATGTGGAAAAAACAGAAAATATGTTGCAAGCTTCTAAAATGTAGACTTTTCGCTATTATTAAGTGGTTCAATTTTTATGCTAGTTTTAATAATTGTAATTAATTGGACGTCTGTTTTTTTACATTTAGTAAATACAGTCTACTCTCGTTATACCGCCAACTTCCGTTCTCGGCCAAATTGGCGGTATAGCGAAAATGGCGTTACAACGGGTTGTGTCCATAATGTGCATGTCTTTACTATATGATGTCTATGCTGCCTCCGTTAACCCGTTCTAATTGCGTTTCTAAATAAATCTTGATTCTGTTATGTTGTAAGGGATCATTTAAAGTGGGGAAACATTTTAAGCATTATTATACCGTGTCGGGAAATGACACCCCATCATCTTGAGGCTTTGGTTTAATCCCACGTCCTCTTCCTGACATCCTGACCTACTGAGTGTTCTGCGATAAATGAACGGTGGCCGTTCCGTAGACCTACTCGTAGCTTGTCGCGATCAGCGTCTGGCGCGTTTGTTTCAGTGCATTGTTAAAATTTATGTGTACTCGATGGCAATCACGCTGGCGGTATAACGGTCGGGAAATCAGTGGTATAAGTGTTGTTTGTGCTTGGAACTGGGCTGACGGATGGCGATAGGCGGAAATGGCGGTAGCTAATGGAATAATCCATTGGGGATTTTTGTGCAATGGTTTTGGTCGGCGGTGAGCGAAAATGGCGGTATAACGGCGGGTGGTTTAACGAGAGTAGATTGTATCAGTAAAGTAAAACACAGAAGTGCCTAATATCGTTTTTTTCATTAAATCACAAATGCGATGATTTGTTTATTTATTATCGTGAGATGACATGAGTAGTCATTCCATAAAAATGGCAACAAACTAAAAATCCCGTTGATTTACAAATATATTCATTATTATTATATATTACTCCTCTATCCTGTACTAAATTAAAAAATTATTTGGTTTCCTGGTGTTTCTTTTAAAACTCTTCTTTGCTTGTTGTAACGTCCGTCGAAATTCGTTTTTTTTCTTTTCTTTTTTTTTTTTTTAAATCACATGATTCTAATTGCAGTTTTGTGTGAAATTCCATTTGCGCTATGCCTGGAAAAAAAAAAAAAAAACACCTCTTGCCAGCGCAAAAACTTTTAATAAAAAAATTTGAGTTTTGGCAAAATTGTCATTTTGCCATTAGACAAATTTTTATGCGCAAGTTATATTTGACAGTTATTATGTAAAAAATAGGACCAGTGGCCCTGTAGCTTACCAGCTAAATTAAAAGCTTTGGGAAATGTATCCAGATGCCATTTATTATCACCCAGTTATGTGTATTTATTATATTACAGAAATAGCCTATGTTTGGTCATATTCCAATCGAATCTGTAAAAAATTCACATTCCAACTTGATATCATTGATACTGATTTATTGGCTCAATCCACTTCCTATCTCCTATAATGGGGAAATTTTTCAAAGTCGCACCAAATCCAGAATCAGATCCGGATCCAAATAATTTCACTAACTTTTGTGGACATCATCATAGAGAAGCTGTATACCAAGTTTGAAGTCAATCAGAATTGTCGTTTCAGAGAAGAAGATGACTGAAATTTTTGTAAAGGACGACAGACGATGACAGACGACGACGACGACAGACGCCGCCGCCAATGGACGCAGCATGGTGACAATAGCTTACGGCCTGTCAGCCAGTAAGCTAAAAACAGAGAAAGCTGAAGAAAAACTGACTTTTTTAGCCAATCTATCACTAACTTGTGTTTCAGGTACACAGGCCAGACGTAGCCATCCAACAGTAATGCTTAAATGCTTCAAATACCGAATGCTTTTTAATGCCCTATTTAATGCCACTTTAAACAAATTTAATGCCCGTGTCCAACTGCAGATACAGTTTTATATATAGTTTTATGATGGTTTACCGTTGACAGGCTTTAACCAGATTCTGAATAGTTCCTCCTCCAACCACTTTTGCTGAAACTTGCATTTTCCCACAGTATGAGCACGCTCACAGCACGTTGCATTCCAAGCATCCGGTGTTGTGACTTCCTGTATCAGACATAAACAATAGCCAATTAAAAAGTCCTGCCTGTTAATCATCACACTATACTTCTGATCAAAATTATTCAATGTTTATATAATCAAAATAAATCGTAAATACTAATGCTTTTTTTCCATCAAGTGTATTAAATTTTTTATTACCTCTGGACAAATTTAACGGTTTTAATGTCTTTTAAGGCCTTAATTTTCGCTAAATCTATTTAATGACTATTTAATGCTTTTTAATGACCCGCAGAAACCCTGCCACCACAGTTTCTGTCCTTGAACAGTTTCTGTAAGTGTTGAACCTGCCCTTAACATCAGAACTGAGGAATAATGTCAGTAAATCTGAGTAAAAATCAGACTTTACTTCTTCCGTTCAAATTCAGCACATGAAACCCAGATGACAAGGGTTCATTTCTAAATCACCAGAGGACCACAGGTTATACTAGTCAGGTATGAATGGGGCTTTTGTCAAAACCTGCAATTTTCAGGTTGTAGTTGCAGATCAGAGGTTGATGTTCATGTCGTCATGTAGCCAGGGTGTCATTTAAAATGAAAACGCACAGATAGCGGAAGGAAGGAGAATGACAGTCTTACCACTACGTAATACAAATATCATCTGTATTCAGGCAGAGTAGTTCCAGGGTGACAGACGATGTAACCGAAGGGCAGTGTGTTTCTATCAGCTGTTCTGGCTCTCAGCTCTGGTGCCAAATGTTAGAGAAGTTGACAAAATTGGTTTGGCTGGTACGACTTCTGATGACTCACAGCCGACGCTGCACAGACTTTCTGTGACTCTGTGAGTTGGTTTTCTGTTTGTCTATGTGTAAATCTGATATCAGAAGTACAGGGTGTCCCAAAAAAATGGACATCATTTGAGATGTCCATATTGGAGTGACTACATGGTCTGGAGAAATGATACTTAACCCTATAATGCCGAATGTATCATATTTGATACATGAGTTTTGAAGTTCTCTACATGATCAGTGTGATTTTTTTTTTTTTTTTCTTGGAAAACCTGGTGTATAGAAAAAGGATTTCTAGCGGACAAACATATCTCTCATCTCTATGAAAGACTCACCAGACACCTTTCAAAATACCTATGACAGGGGTGTCCAAACTTTTTTTAAAGAGGCCCAGATGTGATAATGTGGAGATTGCCAGGGGCCAGTGGTCCCTTCAGACATTTTTTAAACAGTAAAAATTACATATAAATGTGCTGTTCTACAACAATTTTATTTTCATTGTCACAATATAATTTTTTTAAATGGCAGTGTAACCAAATCTAAGCCACTCAGGTGTGAACAAATTAAAAAAAAAAAAAAAAAAAACAATTCTGCCTTCCTTTCACATCTGGAGTCAGATAACATAGAACAAACTGTGTGGAGTATCTTAAACTTCCAAGTTGATAAAAATCTTAACCCCACATTCATTTTAAACATGACTTATATGAGTAATCATTACTCATATATTACTCAGTAATGCAAAGTCTGTTAACGTTTCAGATGAAAACATATGATTCTTACTCTTGTCTTTCACAAAATCATTTAGAAAGTAATATTTTGTGTCACATCTACACGTACATAACACCAGCAGTTATAGGCAACTAACCTGGCAACTTGGTAGCCTGCCTTGGTGGTGAATTCATTGAACTCCCAGGTTCACATGAAGAGTCACTGTTGTGAGTTTAAAGCAGCTTGAATTTGCTTCACTTTTTCGGAACGCTCACTCCCTGCTAGCTTGTTGTATGCGTTAGCATGTTTTGTCTGCTAGTGTCTCTTTACATTGAATTCCTTAAACAAGGCAACAGTCTCTTGACAAATTAGGCAAACATAATCGCCTCGATTTTCAGTGAAAAAAAATTGTAAATTCCCATCTCTCCTGGAAGCGGCGGCCCTCACTGTCAACTTCCATTTTTTTATTTACAGGCGCCATGGTTAGAAATTAGCGAAAAGGGTTCACGGCGAGGTCACAGAGCCAGATAGAGTTAGAGTGGTGCTGCCACCATGAGGTGAAAGGAGAAACTGCATTTTGAACCTTTTATGATTCATGTACTTGGTTGAACAGTCCAAGTGGGCCATAAATAATACATTCTAAAACCCAATCTGTGGGCCGTAGAAAATCTGACGGGCCAGACTTTGGACATGCCTGACCTATGATATCAAAGAAAAATGGGAATTGGAATCAAATCAAATACTGTTATAGAAGACGAATTGTGGGACAAATTATGTAATATTAGTCATAAAGGCATCAATAGTCAGCAGTGGAGGGAATTTGATTGGAAACTCAAGACCAGGTTTTTTCATACTCCTTTGGTTATATCTTATTTTGTCAAGGATCCATCTACAGCTTTATGCTGGAGAAATTGTGGTAAAACAGGTGACCATAGACACGTATTTTGGGACTATCCAAGCTTGTTTATATACTGGAAAAATATCACAGAAGAAATTGAAAGAATTGTAAGAAGAGAAGTCCCTTCAAATGTTTGGTTCTATTTACTTGGAGTCATACCGGTCAATGATTTTAATACAGAGCAGAGATATATTTTACATATTTAACTATTGATTGCTAAAAAAATATTAACGGTAAATTGGAAGAGTGTCAAATCACCAACGGTAATAGAATGGAAACAAAGACTGAAACAAGTGTACACTATGGAAAGAATGACCGCATCATTACAAATGAAAATGGATCTTTTTAAGCGGAGATGGCACTTGGTCGAAGACTATTTGTATAATTAAACTTTTTGGGTTGTTGATGAGAATTGCTCTTATAAGCCCTGACATGAGATGTTTTGTATTTATATAGATGTGTGCATATGTATACAAATATATGAATATTTTGATATTTGGCAATGTATCTATAGATGTAGTATAATATTTGTAACAATAATAATACTATGTGGTGTAATTTATTGTTTTATTTATGTCTTGTCTCAGATGTTTTGTTCTGTTTTATATTGTGCAAAAACCTAAATAAAAAGTTAAAAAAAAAACAAAAAAAAAACAAAAAAAAACCCCCACAAAACTGGTGTATACAATTAGATACATGCAATACTCAGATAATCCACCGGGGGGGAGGAATTTGTTCACCAGAGGCCTTTCCAGTGACATTACAAGATTGTCATTAATGAGGAAGGAGGCAGAACTTTGGCAATTTTGAAAAGGAATTACCTCTTTTTTTTTTTTTTTTTCGTTGTTTTTATTGCAGTTTTTTAGTTTCCCATTCAACAAAACAGTGTCTTCTAAAGACTAGACACAAAACAAAACATACACGACAGCTCTTGCATAAGAAATAAAACACAAAAACTAGGGCTGAAAGATATATCGTTATCGTATCGATATCTAGATATGAACATTCAAGATATTAATCTTGAAAAAGCAACGATATAAATGATATAGATTTCCCCTGCACTCGCCCTGCATGTACAGCTCTGGACGTCACAACAAATTTCATGTATTCATACTTTATGTTAATGTTGATGTCTGGCAGTGAGTTCTTAAAAATAAAACTGCACTTTCCACATTCTTTTGTATTATGATGTTTGTATTTTTCTGAAAAATGCTTGGTTTTCACCGAACCCATAGTCATATCATATCCTATCGATATCGAGATATCTGGCATGAATTTCGAGATATGAAATTTTGTCCATATCGTTCAACCCTAACAAAAACATAGCTTGATACAGAAGGTGGTAGGTCAGACTTACAATGTACAGGAGTCACATTTATAAATATAGTTGAAGTTCACAACAGGAATTACCAATTTGTTAGACATGATTGTGTTATAATATGTTTTTGTTTGTTCAAAAATAATGTTTAAGTATTGAGACCTGATGTATCAAATATGATACAAAATTGAAACTCATACATAGAAATTGATGTTTTAAAGATTTTTTTGTTGTTGTTCAGAAGGACCAATAAAGGCAGTTTCAAAGAACTGGATAAACACCTGATATGTGTCGCT
This sequence comes from Sphaeramia orbicularis, assembly GCF_902148855.1. Lineage (NCBI taxonomy): Eukaryota > Metazoa > Chordata > Actinopteri > Kurtiformes > Apogonidae > Sphaeramia > Sphaeramia orbicularis. The sequence continues at coordinate 19,034,899 of NC_043975.1, forward strand.
GCAATCCACTTTAAACAAATTCTCTGTACAGGACTTTTAAGTGATTTAACACCATTTATTATAATGTTATCTTCTGTGTTTTGTTTTTTATTCAGTTAAAATTGTGTTTTTTCCTATATTTAATTTACTGATAACGATGATGACTCATAATAGCTCAGATTAAAGTTGATTGTTAGTATATCTGAAGCACATAAAACTGGACAAAAAGTGACTTTTTCAGTCAAATCTATCATTATCTGAACATAAACAAAGCAACTCCATCCAGTGTTATTGATCCAACTCTATGGGTTTTACTGGTGAATCAATGTTGTAGAAGACGACAGTGTTTCCATGGTAACCATGGAGCCTCTAAATGTCTAAATGGGTCATATCTGATGACCATGAAAAGATGACAAACTGTATTTTACACCAATTATTTACATATATTGATTGGATTAATGGATCAACAGGTATTAAACAGTTTAGACCAGTAGGTGGTTTGGTCTTTATGAGTGTATGAGTTAAAGACAAAAAAAGGAATTATATTATAGATGTGTAGAATTATTCTGAGGTTAATGTGTGAATACAGCTTTTCACCACCTCTCTTTATAATTCTTGGGATGTATTTACTCCACAACAGTGGCCCCATTACAGTTATTCTGCCTGACAATGTGCATTACAGTGACAAAGAGACTTCCCACCATTAATTCATCAACTCCTCTTGATGATGAAAATTCCATTAGTTTTCCAGATGCAAATGTCAGCTCCATTTCTTCGACCGTAAATTCTCATAATAAGAATCCATTTTTATTATTTTCATACTTCATAAACGCAAACACTTTCAAAGCAAAAAATTGTTGCTTGGCTGCTTTATTTAAAACAGAAAGTGCTATACATTAAATAAATGTCACAACATATCTCTTTTCATTTGGATGCATTTAATTAAATTGGATTTCTTGATGTATTTTCTGCTAACTGACATTTTGCAGGTTAAATTGAAGTTAGGACCTTCCAGTGCATCTCGGCAGTCGCTGAAAAAAAGATGGAAAGTAGATTTTAATACACAGATCAAGGGGTTATAAATAATCATTCTGCTTTAAGAAGGAAACACTTTTTTTTTTTTTTTTAACATAAAAAGTACTGTATGAACACCTTCGACCTGGTCTATTTCAGCAGAAACAGTCTGAAATTTACTTTGCAAAACCTGAAAATAACTTGACATGGAAAGTATTTGTCCTATCCTTTATGATAGGAACCTGCTAAACCAATCGCTGGGACCTTGGACTGACTTTGTCTGTTTTAGTGAGTGGCTGAATGTAAATGAAGACCATTGTAACAAACTTTGTGCTAAACAGCCAACATTAAGCATAAGTACTATTTCTCTACTGCTAAAACTCACTGAAAAACCTAAAGAAGTGTCCCTGGTATACTTTCATTTCAGTACTGTGTACAAGTTAACCCTTTCATGCATGAATTATGAGAACCTTAGCCGAGATTTTATTCCTGAGTGTTTTTATTCCTCTTTAGGCATGAAAAAAAAAAAAGAAGCGATTTAATGTTTTTATTGAACCTATTTTATATGAAGGTAGATTTGTTTCTTTATTGCTCTAACCATAAAAAAAATATTTTCAATCCAAAAAAAATTTGCAATAAAAAAAAAACCCTTTCAATCGAAGAAAAAAAAAAGTGTTTAATGCCCAAAAACATATTTAAGGTCCAAAAAATTGCATTTGAACACTTTTTTTCTTTGATCGAAAATGTTTTTTTTTTTTGTTTTTTTTTTTTGTGAAGTGAAATTTATTTATTTATTTTTTTAATTGAAAATATTTGTTTTTGGTTTGTACTTGTAGCTTAGTAAATGTACTGTGGTTCATTCCACTACTAGAAAACAAAGTCAAATAAAGCAATTTTGGGTGATTTAAGTGGTCAAATATTCAATAAAATAATTGGAAATATAATTAAAAGTAACAAAATAAGACGAATGCAAAAAAATATTGAAGATCCAAAAAATTGCATTTGAACACTTTTTTCTTTGATTGAGTAGGGTTTTTTTTCTTGAAGTGAAAATTTTTTTTAATTGAATTTTTTTTTGTTTGTTTTTTTTGGTCAAAGCAATAAAGCAACAAATCAACCTTCATAATTTTTCATGGAGTTCCAAAAATATCCATTCCGCTGGACACCATGTGTTTAATTTTTGAAGCAAAGAATGCAATATCAGAAAGTGATCTACTGTGTGAAAACTATAAAATCTAAACATTTTTAATGCAGCTAATCTGATGTTTTCTCACATTTTATCATATTCTCAATTTCTATTAGCAATTGATTTACACTTAAACATGTTAGTGCAGATCAGGTTTATCAAGAACAGCAAAGTTGCAGTAATGGTATGAGTGTCAGTGCATGGGATGTGTCCACTGTGTTGGCTGATATGTAAATAAAACAACAAAACCTGTGAATATACAAGAGAACAGATGTAGAATAGCTGCATGAAAGGGTTAATGTTTTTGCCAAATTAAAAAAAAAAATCTGTGAAGGTTTTCCAGAGATATCATGCTTATAATAATGGACAGTCTTAACATGATTGTGACCTTGACCTTTGGCCACTAAAAATCCTTTCAGTTCGACTATGTATCTATGTGAGCATTTGTGCAAACGTTTGAGACATTCTGTCAAACTATTTCTGAGATAATTTATTTAAATATAATGGGCACTGACTTAAGTACAAGCACACATTTGTGTATAAATTTGCTGTAATTACATCTACAAAGTAAAAGTAATCTAACACATTTAGCTGCAACACAGTCAGATGTTATTTTAATATGGTGACATAGCAGGATATATTTGAAGCACTTCGTAGACTTACTTGATGTTCTTGATAATGTATCACTTTTCATGCAAAAGGTTTCTTGAGTTGTTACTGAATGTTTCTGATCTCTGTGTGCTGTGCAACTTGAGAATCATTGAGTCGTAAGTCAAGTGCTCTGTTGAGTGAGTTCATTTCTTAGAAGGTTTCCAGTCCAGTCGCTCTGTATCAAACACATTTTTTTTTAATACAATGACCTTGGTAACTCAGTTTCTCCACAGATACAGCAGAAGTATCCTCAAAGCCACCTTTCTTCCTTACCGGTAAAAAGTGTCAGTATTGGTACACTGATGAAGATGTACCTGAAATACTTAACACAGGAAATTGGAAAACAATGTTCTCAGTATTGCTGATGGTTACCTTCCTGCTTTGTCACTGAACGCACAAACACAGCTTTACTGCTATGCGGTTTTATTTCATTATTATTATTATTATTATTTTTTTTTTTATGACTTGATCTTTATTGAATTTTTCTTTTACATATGAAAAAAAAGAGTAAAATAAATAAAAGAATAAATAAATAAATAAAAGAGCAAAGTAAATTTTATTTCATTAATAGTTTGTATGTGTGTTTAGGCAACTTGTGCTAGTTTAGCAAAAAAAACAAAACAAAAAAAAGCAGTCATAATGATAATAATTTTATTATTATGATTGTTACATTATAAAGTCGGTTCTGCCCAAATTACTTCTAAATCACAGATGTCAAACATGTGGCCCGGGGGCCAAATCTGGCCCGCCAAAGGGTCCATTCTGGCCCTTGGGATGAATTTGTGAAATGCTAAAATTACACTAAGATATTAATAATCATTTTAGTTCAGGTTCCACAATTGAACCAGTTCAATCTCAAATGGGTCAGATCAGTAAAATATTTTTAATTTCAGAAATTCAAGCAGTTAGTTTTTCTAAAAGGTTGAGAATTTTCATATTTACCCATGAATAACTGTCTGAGCTATTGCATATCCTATAATGACATCATCTAGACGGTTTGTTTTTTTGTTTGTTGTGGAGCTGTTTTTATTGTTTTTATTTTTATTTTATGTGTTTATTTTCTTGTTTCTGATTTTTGGTTTATTTATTCTTTTTTCTGTTGTTGTTGGTATTATTATTGTAATTGTTTTGTATTGTGTGCAGTTGCTGATTTTTGGTTTTGTGTTGTTGTGTTGAGTGTATGTACATCCTGTTTGTTGAGTGAGTTGTGGGAAATTGTTGGTACTTTGTTTTTGTGTTGTTGATGACCCCAAGAAGAGTAGCTGCTGGGGTATGCAGCAGCTAATGGGGATCAAACTAATAAACTAAACTAAACTAAACCCAATAACTTATAAATTCTCATAACTCCAGATTTTTCTCTTTGTAAATGTAAATATTTTCATGTATTTGCGCTAAAACAAAGCATAATTTTGCAAAAAATTTGAACAACCTGAAACGTCTTAAGAGAAGTGCAATTTTAACAATAGTCCACCTGTTCATAAATGTTTTGGGTATTTGTAGACCTACTGTGATCTGTAAGTTATATATAATGTACATGTTTCAATTATAAACTGAAACATGATATTGTTAAAATTACTCTTATTTTTTCAGTTTGTTCATGTTATTCACAATGTTTGAAAGGATAGTTTGTAGATGTAAATATTTTCATAATGTAATTTTACTTTTTTCACTCTAAAACATAGAGGAAAGTTTGGAGTTGACATTATTTATATATTATTATGATATTATTTTACTGGTTTGGCCCACTTCAGATCAAATTTAGCTGAATGTGGCCCCTGAACTAAATGAGTTTGACACCCCTGTTCTAAATGAAGATGCTGTGATGCAGTTTAACATCAGTGTGATCAGCTGTAAAGTCCAGTCACTTAAACCCCCTTTACACAGGGGTGGCCATTATTGAAAGATCGTTGAGCGATGAAAAAATGGCCAGATCTCTCAACAATCTTTCAATGAGCACCCAGCAATCACAAAGATCTCTCAATGATCTTCCAGTGATCACCATGGTCTCCTCAAAATTTTGACTCGGTCCAAAACAGTCTCTCAATGATCACCAAGGGAAGCAATCTTTCAAGGAGCCCTCAACGATCTCCCTATGATCTCTCAGCAATCTTTCAATGAACGCCAATTTTTTTCCACCCCAAATGTAGAGATGGTTGAGGGATCAGTGAGGGAATGGGTACGACTATCTCAATGACTCCCCCTGTCCGATCTGACTGACCAGACTGTTTAACCTCTGAAGACCCAGCTATGGGTTTTCTGTCCACATTTGTGGAGAAGAATTTCACAATTTTATCCAAAAACAAGAAAAGAAAACTGTCCACCACAAAGAACATTCCGTAAAAAGTTTGAAAACTGCATCTGAAAAAACTGTTGCATCATGATGTTTCCAATATAGGCACTTATTTAATAAAAAACAAAGCAAGCTTGTACTTTGCTGACATTTCCTGGGTCTCAGGAGGTTATAGTAGGGGGCCAAAGGCATAACAAGCGCACAAGGATGTCCGAAACATTTAAACAGAAACGACTTTTTCGAGGCTTAGGAGACCATTGAGAGATCAGACTAATTTTTGATTGCTCAATGGTCACCCAGCGATCTCGGTGCTATGCAAAGGGAGCCTAACAGATTTCCAATAATATGTTAGTAGGTTGGAACTAGAAGATGTTCTCAAAGGATAGTCTTGTTGTTACACCTCTCTGTAGATGTCTAGGAGAGGAGGGGTGTCACACATCTTCAGTCGTCGAAGGTAATATGCAAGCCCGGATTAACCATATGGGCAACTGGGCAATTGCCCAGGGGCCCGCGACCTCTGAAGGGCCCTGGGTAGCTCGGGCATAACAAAAATATCTGGTTATCTTTTGCTTATAAATGAAACTGTCCGCTGCCCGGAGCCATTGCCATTATTTATTTTTTTGTGAAAATGGAGGACACTTCCCTCTCTTTCTAATGTAGTGGATCAATTTTAGATTATACTGATGCTAATGTGTTTTGTTTTCATATCATCATATGCAAGTGAGTGGCCTTGACAAGAGGCTATAGTGGTGCACTTGTAGTTCTACGAGCATTTACACATTTGTACATCAAAATGCATTTGATGATAGTTAGATATTGAAGTATGGGGTATATTTACATATATTCCTGGAACTTATTCTGCATTTTGCCAGATTATAGGGATCCTGGGGTTGTGATGATGGGGCCCTTGAATATTGTTGCCCAGGGTACAATGAAGTGTTAATCTGGCCCTGGTAATATGGAAATGACAAAAAGTCCTCAGTGAAAGACTTTTTTTTTTTTTTACTTATGCCAAGGAGGTTACGTTTTCATTGGAGTTTGTTTGTCTGTTTGTTTGTTAGCAAGATAACTCAAAAAGTTATGGAAGGATTTTGATGAAATTTTCAGAAAATGTTGATACTGGCACAAGGAACAAATTATGAAATTTTGGTGGTGATCGGGGGTGGGGTGGGGGGGCTGATCTGCCTTGGCGGAGGTCTGTGATCTCTTGTGCTTTTCTACTTTCTATATATTTTTACAATGACAAAGCATCCATACAAACCATTTACATACACTTTTTTTAGCCACCACACACACAATCAGTTTTGCATTCTCAACCTTTTTTAATATAAATTATAATGTTTACATGCACTTTCTACACGTTCAATCATTTATAAATGTGATAATATCTCCTAATCATGATAGTCTGTATTAATTACTTAATTACAAATAGGCAATACAGAATAATATCTTATTTTATGTCTTCTTCTATGCCTAGATATTCACTTATTCAGATTATTTTCTATATTTTGGTATTATACTGGATTTTTTTTTTAATTTTTTTATTGTACAGTTACATAAACATGTACTTAAACATAAGGAACCACACAGACACAATACAAAATGCTCTCCGAGTGCTTTTCTAGTTTACAAACTGTGCTTTTATCGAACAAAGTACTTACCAAAAAACCCCAAAAATAGTCAAGGTGAGTGAGATTGGACCCAAAAGTGATGCCAGGACACACCAAGGAACTTAGCAAAACAAAAACCAAGGCTGGCTGGTGACCCTACAGGGTGGGGAAGCAAAATTTACAATATTTTGAGGCAGGGATTGAAAGACAGTGTATGACCAATTAGTTTATTGAAAGTCATGAGAATTTATTTGCCACAAGAAAATTGACATACTAGAAAATGTTTTTATTCTATGTGTCCTCCTTCTTTCTCAATAACTGCCTTCACACGCTTCCTGAAACTTGTGCAAGTGCTCCTCAAATATTCGGGTGTGAACTTCTCCCATTCTTCTTTAATAGTATCTTCCAGACTTCCTCGTAATAGTTTTGCTCATAGTCATTCTCTTCTTTCCATTATAAACAGTCTTTATGGACACTCCAACTATTTTTGAAATCTCCTTTGGTGTGACGAGTACATTCAGCAAATCACACACTCTTTGACGTTTGCTTTCCTGATTACTCATATGGGCAAAAGTTTCTGAAAAGGTATGGATAATAGTGTTAGGTATGATTATGACATCAATATATGTTTGGTTTCAAAACAATTGACGTAGTGCCTGCTGAGAAAAAACAACTAAATGTTCATTGTAAATTTTGCTTCCCCACCCTGTATACTAAAAAAAAAAAAGGAATTGGTCAATCATATTCTTTCAAATTTTATTTATATAGCGCCAAATCATAACAAAAGTTATCTCATGACGCTTTACATATCGAGTTGGTCGAAACCAGACTCTAAGCCAATTTACAGAAACCCAACAGAATCCTCCAGGGGCAAACACTTGTGACTGGAGACAGCGGTGAAGAAAAACTCCCCTTTAACCGGCAGAAACCTCGAGCAGACCCAGACTCCTGGAGGATGGCCGTCTGGTGGGACAAAACAAAAATCCAAACTCATCACTAGTCCCGAAAAAAAAAATACAAAGATGGCACCAACCTTAGTGCCGACCGACTTAGTGTGTATAACAAAGAAACAGTACTAAGTGCAATGTATGGGGTACCCCGTCTTACCTAGTCCAGAACTCAACTCAACAACCATTTGTAACAAAGATTAAGCTGACTTTAATACAAACAATCATCGGAATGAGCAGCAGTCAGAGAGGTAGGGGGGGTGGATATAGTGGTCTGCTCGTCATCCCATCAAGCTTAAACCAACCCCTTCAAGAAACAAGTCCTGGAGGAGGTCCTAGAGCACAGGTGTCAAACATGTGGCCCGGGGGCCAAAACCGGCCCGTCAAAGGTTCCAATCCGGCCCGCAGGATGAATTTGCAAAGTGCAATTTAGGGCATCGAACTCAAAAATAATATCATAATAACCTATAAATAATGACAACACCAATTTTTCGTCTTTGTTTTAGTGCAAAAAACATTAAATTATTTAAGTGTTTACATTGACAAACTATCCTTTAACAATAACGTGAAAATCTGAACAAATATGAACAACCTGAAATGTCTAAAGAAAATTAAGTGGAATTTCAACAATTTTCTGCCTGTTACTAAAAGTTTTGTGCCTTCGTAGATCTGATCTGTAATGCATATGTAATAAATTATAACTTGAGGCACAATATTGATAAAATTGTACTTATATTTTTTTAACAAATTTAATTTTTTTCAGGTTATTCACATCCTTTTTGTTTGGATAGTTTGAAAACATAAATATTGGGATAGTTGAATGTCATTTTTTGCACTAAAACAATTTGGAGTTGTCATTATTTATTGGCTAGCGTTCTATTATTGTACTGGTCCGGCCCACTTCAGATTAAATTGGGCTGAATGTGGCCCCCCGAAGAAAATGAGTTTGACACCCCTGTCCTAGAGGAAGCTACACCCACGATGATCTGAGAGAAAGTAAAGAAGGGAGGAGAAAACACACCTACACACACATAAACAACAGAACAAGGTGTAGAACTCACACAACACATCCCCTCAGGCATGTAACACTTGTGTATTCTCCCTCACGAGAGACGGATCTTGCTCATCAACCTTCAGAGAAGAAACACAAGCATTAGAACAGCTTTACAATGTTACGACGAGGAGCATTTTCCTGGTCGTGTAAGAACCAAAAGGTGCAGTCAAATAAGGGGATGATTGATAGGGATGTAACTATATGCTTTGGTTTCCTGTGCATCCTGAATTGGACACCCCTTCAACTTAGAAGTGATAAACTGAAGAAAGATTGGTGGAATAATACTTAAATGGTTTTCCAGTTCTGACCCAGAAACAATATGATGAAGGACAGACACATTTTGTGCTCGGGGATAAATATTAATAAGCAGTGTTAGTTCAATTAGATTAGTGCTGGGTTTTAGTTTCGCCACAGTAGCCATTTAATGGACCACTTGGCTGCCAATATGACAACAAGGGCCAAAGCTCTTGGATGCACTGCAGACACTTGGAAAGTCTGCGCTGGCAAGATGCATGATTTTTTTTCTCCTTTTCAAAACAAACAAATGAATAAATTTAAAAAAAAAAACAAGATTACTTTCCATGTCAAGAGAAAATATAAATGTTGTTGAATGTTACCAGTAGAAAAAAAAAAAAAAAAAAAAAAGATGAAAATACCCCCCAGCTGTCTGGGGCGCCTGTGAGAAAGGGTGATTTTTTTTTTTTTAATTTTAATTTTTTTTACGTTTAGTAGGGAACCTAAATGGCTCAGCAACACCAGGAAACAAAATGTTGCTGGTTTTGGGACTCTCTTGAGAAGGTATTGTTGAAATCCGTTGGAAATTGACCAATTTGTGGTACTAAGTCTGGCGGATGTGAAATTTCCGCTTTACTATAGTGATCCGAAGTGTGTCCAGTGGGACCTAACGAAAGAAAAAATGTGAACAACAGTCAATAGCAAGAGACTTTTTTTTTTTTTTTTTAACATTTTAATTCTTTCATGCACAGTGTTCACTCCAGTGGACAGTTATTCTACAGCTGTTCTCTTGTATGGGTTTTGTTGTTTTAGTTTCATAATCAGCCGACACAGTGGACACTTATGCAGCATCCAATACACTGACATTCATACCATTACTGTAACTTTCCTGTTCTTGATAAATCTGATCTGCAGTGACATATTTGAGTTTAAATCAATTGTTATTTGTTAGATTGTAATTGACAGGTTTTTTTTTTGTTTTTTTTTAATGTTTGAGGGTTGTTTTTTTGTTTGCATATTATATCCATGAACTAGGAAGAGTATTACTGTTAATCACACTGGGTTACAAAAAAATGTTTTTGCAAGTTGTCTAGATTTTTTCAACTGACTTAGGACCATTTTGCACCGCTAAATCCAAAAATGACATCTGTTTTCTCAATCAGGTCAGGTTTTTTTGCTAATTTGATTTTGAAAAATTAGATCCTCTCACAAAATATAATAATTAATACCAAAATAAGATTGGTAAGCACACTTTATGAAACTTGTGACTTGATTCCTGTTAGGTACAATGGTGCATTCACCGCAGATGTACCAGAATACGTCAGGCTTATTTTTGCAAGATCTTCTAGTCGAAGCCATTTCATTCACCTGTAATATTAAAAAAAACACTAATCATAAATTGGCAAAAGTAAAATCTTCAGAACTCGTTTATTGTAAGAAATATGAAAGAATTTTGTATCATATGATGTGAAAATGCCCATAAATGTAAGCAACAATGTTAAAAAGCCAATATGTAGCATAGTTCAGAAAGTTGACCTGATTGAGCAAAATTAATGTGATTTTTGGATTCAGCACACCAAAATTATCCTAAATCAGCTCAAAAAACTTAAACAATAAATTTGTTGTTGACCAGTGTTATTTAAGAAGAAGGGGTCAGAGTTTATAAGTTAGGCTTCTTCTCACTCCTTTTTGAAAATATTTTATATGTCGTATGTTTAAGTGTTTTGTTTATTTATTTTCTTCTGTTTTGACATTCATATTCCAAATAAATACATTAATCAATCCAATCAAGTGAGTCATAACTAGTATTAGAATATGTTAACATGGGAGAAAACATCTGATTAGCAGCATAAAAATGTTTTTATTTCATTGCTTTCATATCACTTTCTGATATTGGGTTTTCAATATATGTTTCTTTGCTTCAAGAATAAAATGCATGGTGTAGCCATGTGGACATTTTTGTAAATCCATGAAAAAAAAAACCAAAACTCAATTGCATTGTTTTTTCATGCCTAATGAAGAATAAAAACACTCAAGAAAAGATCTCGACAAAGGTTCTAATAATTCATGCATGAAAGAGTTAATTGTGCCACCATTTACACGTTTGATGTTTGTATATTTAACCCATAAAGACCAAATATAGCCACTGGCGACCAAAGCCATCTACTGATCTAAAATGTTTAATACCTGTTGATCCACTAATCCGATCAATACATGTAAATGTTGTGGCTAAAATAAGGAATAAACCATGACTTTGGTATATATGCTCTTAGGGAATCTCTCTCATTCTTTATTCGACAGGGGTTTTATACAGAGGTGATCTGACATCATTGTTACCATAAAAGGAACCAACCATCTGATGCGTACATGGTAGACTCTTTAGCCAGATATGATGTTATGTTATTAATGACCCTCTTAGGATGTCACTGTGACCTATCCCTGGCCATTCCAGGAAAGAGGACACACACACACACACACACACACACACACACACAATTTACCAGAAGTTACTCCACTTCATGAAATAAGACACACATACTAAATATTTCACCAATATAAATAATTAGCGTAAAAATACAGTTTGTCAGATTTGATCCATTTGGACATTCAGAGGCTCTGTAGTGAACGTGGAAACACCGTCATCTTCTACAACAGGGGTATCAAACTCATTTTCTTCCGGGGGCCACATTCAGCTCAATTTAATCTGAAGTGGGCCGGACCAGTAAAATAATAGCATGATAACCAATAAATAATGACAACTCCAAATTGTTTTAGAGCAAAAAATAACATTAAAATATGCCAATATTTATATTTGTAAGCTATCGAAAAAAAAAAAGAATGTGAATAACCTGAAAAATGAAATTTGTTAAGAAATACAAGTATAATTTTATCAATATTATGCCTTGACTTATCATTTATACATGTGCATTACAGATCAGAACATTTAGTAACTGGCAGAATATTGTTAAAATTGCATTTAATTTTCTATAGACATTTCAGATTGTTCATATTTGTTCAGGTTATTCACATTTAATTGTTAAAGGATAGTTTTAATATAAATATTTTCATAATTTAATGTTTTTTGCACTAAATCAAAGAGAAAAAATTGGTCTTGTCATTATTTATAGGTTATTATGATATTATTTTTGAGTTCAATGCCCTAACTTGCACTTTGCAAATTCATCCCGTGGGCCAGATTGGAAACTTTGGCGGGCCGGTTTTGGACCCTGGGCCGTATGTTTGACACCTGTGCTCTACAACATTGATTCACCAGTAAAACCCATGGAGTTTGACAAATGACAGTGGATGGAGACACTTGGTTTTACATTCAGTTATCGATATCTTTACTGAAAAAGTTACTTTTTCTTCAGTTTCTGTTTCTGAAATAATAACCCCCCACTTTTGCTCTGAACGTTTATGAACATCTATGTAATCAGTAAATTAAATATAAGAAAAAAATGGATTTTCACTGAAAAAAGCTAAATACAGAGGATAATATTACAATAAATGGTGATAAATTGCTTAAGAAAGGATAAATAGAGAGAAAAAAAAATCATTTGGAAACTTATTAAGGTGAGACAGTTGCAGTTTGTTGTAAAGAAGTAACGTCTAGTTTAGTGTTGGACTGTATTTCTCATTGCACATGATACGTATCATTAGCATATTTTACCTCAATCTTAAAAAGTGATAAAAAAGTATTAAGAAAATCACCATAAGTCTGTAGGTGTTGCAGCTGCAGAGACAGAGCAGTTCATGGAGAAAGAGTTATGATGTCACCAACACCATTTCTGAGTGTGTAGTCTTTTATTTAGATAATTCAACAGTTTTACCACAAACTGCAGTTTTCTTGATCTGTAACGTAAATGTGTAAATGGTGTTAAAATACAAAATGTCTTGTCTCTCACTCTCAGCTGTGATTTTTTTTTTTTCCCCCCTCAAAATAATCTCCCATGGGCCCCTTCTCACAACATTCAATGAGAACAATCTCAATTTTAGCTAAAAGGTTAACGCTTTTCAGCCATTGCCTGAGGTACAACTTTAAAAACTTTTTTGCAGGCTAAGGAAAAACGTAAAAGGTTATCCCAATTATAGACTGTAATTCCCAAAGTAACAGACTGTCAGTACCAGATGCTTTGGTTTACTAATTAATTTCAGCACTGACAGACAAAAAAAAACAAAAAAAAAAAACAACAAAAGGACAAAAAAAAGGTCCACACATGATACTCAAATGCACCGCCTGTTATTTGACAAGACATCAAGTCTGTTACCTGCAGACAGCTGTTCGCTATCAGGCTACATGGCAGGGACAGACTGAAGAGTCAGCTAGCCTCCATGTATCCACTTACAGTCTGTCATCTCCTGCAGACTCACCTTTTTATCACAAAAGAAAGCACTTTCTCACTAAACAAAGATCCAGACTGCAGCTTTTTCTCTGCCTGTAGATATGACCAGAGTTCAATCCAGGATAAATGACTCAATCCAGCTAATATTGCCAGTTCACAGAAAAATATTTGATATATTTTCAAGGCCTTTCGGGGTCCCTGAAAAGGTTAAATTAGTCTTTGAGCCTGAAAAGAACAACTTAAGCAGAATGAAGAAGAAAGAACATCATAACTGCAGTGTTAGCTTTGTTAGCGAATTATTTTCATCATATTGTTATGAGCTTTTTTTTTAAATTACTGAATTGAGGCAGTAAAAAATTATTTATGATGACGAACTGACAAAATTCTGTTGACATAAAAATGGAAATGCCAGAGAAGGATGGTTAACATTCAATCAGAACTCATCTTGTGTGATGTGGAGGGACGATGTATGCAGTTGAATTTTCCCTAACGGACATAAACAGACTCTGTCATATGTCTCATAAACTGCAATACGGTAACTGATTTCTCATAGACTGCAAGGGAAGCTCAGCTTCCCCTAAAATTACGAAAATTAAATGGTTAAATATGTACGGTTGTGTTGACATTTCATTGACTACAAATGTGTTAGAACATGTTCATCTCACAGATGAGTTCGTTCAGAATCAGCTTTATCACAAATCAACAGACTCAATGTTGTTCACTTCTCATACGTTCCCGTTGCGCTGTTTTCTCATTCGATCTCTGCTCAGTGCATTTTCTCGTAGACACTCAGCGTCCATGCGCTTCAATGGGACTGAGTGGAACAGTTTTTTTCATTGCCTCAAAACTGGACGGTAATTGGATAAATGCCACGATGTTGTCCCGCCCCCGGACGCTCAGCGTCTCTGGGGGTGAATGGAGCTGTGGGCGGAGCTCGGCCGGGCTGGACGCTGAGCTTCCATGTGCTGATTGGAGGATCAGTCGAAAGGCTGAATCCCGTTTGATTGACAGCTAGTTTGAGATCTACTCCTTCACTGACAGAGTTCAGTTTAATACCATTGTGCATTCTGCTGTGAAATCGAGAGAGAAACCACTACGAAATTATTTGTTCATTTCTTGCACTGTAAATAAAACACACTCATACTTCCTTGTTTCAATTTAACATAATTTCAATGTTTTCTTGTTTAGTTGGTACGATAAGGTTACTGACCATTTTCTTAAAAAGGAACGGAGGGCCGAATTTATGTTTAAATAACTTGACAATTTTTTTTTTATGTAAGCCGACAATGAGCTTCCCCTCTCTGAAAGACGAGCAGCCGCCACTGATGGTAACATTTCAGAAACAGAGCAACAGACATGGTTGAATTTTACATCTGTGTCATGATCCACACCACGTTTTGCCACTTTTCATCCTTCCCAGGGTCATTCCACACCTACAATTCACCTGATATTAATAATAAATAATACATAACACATCACACTGCTTTTTTTGGACTCTCAAAGACGTGTGATGTATTATTATTAATATGGATATTTTGCAAAACATATATTTTCCTTCAGTTGAGGTCCTCTCGTACACATGTAAACAGTGTTTTCGGTTGCAAAAACTGAGATTTATTATAACATTACAGTTTTAATGTAACAGAAAATATTAAAAAAGTTGCAAATTGTACAAAATAGAGCCGCTCACACTGCGTTGCAATGTGGCAACAGAACAAATGTTATTGAGATGCATAACCACTTGAACTGGCTCTCTATTAAAAAAGATTACTTTGTTCATTACTGGTTTTCTTTAGAAATATTATTAGAACAAAAAAAAAACATTCATCTTGTACAAAACTGTTTGTTTTAGTTCAGATAGACATAGCTATGCAACCAGGCAGGCAACCAGAGGTAATTTTACACTACTGTCGTGTAAAATTTACGACCGTAAATGGGAGACATCTCTGGTCTCTTTGACGCTCTTCCCCAGTTGTATTTATGTCTGTACTCCCATCTATGTAGTGGAACTTTGTCGACTAACAGTCACACAGAGCCAAAGACAAACTCAGAGATCGAGCAGAATTCGAGCATAAAGTGTTTATTCATACACAAAATAAACACTGAGTTGACATCTGCAGAAACAACTGACTTTTTCGCTCTGGGAGACCACTTTTATACCATCAAAAGTAGGTTGGGTTTAGCTACAAACCATACCTATTTTTTATCATATTTTGAACATTAATCTAGTCATGTCGGAACCCCCCTCTCAGTTTAGCCCTGATAAGGTGCGGTTTCTTTGGTGTCGGTCAGGATTGGTCAAAAATATATAAATATGTAACTTTTTCCCGGAAAATATAAGGTACTTCCCAGAATTTTCAAAAATTTCCACTCACGTGTACTTCTTTTGCACACCACGTTTTCCGGAACTTTCCATGAGCTCATGTGTTCTTTCTGCCCGCCCCGTTTTGTAACTTTGCATAAATTCACATGTTCCTTCAATGGCTGCACGTTTTCGTTCTTTTTGTGGGTCTCCCAGAAAAAAAAGTCAACCACTCTGTTACAACCGTCACATTGTACTGAAATTTAAGTTATGGCATGCAGATGAATACTTTGATTAAAATACTGGTTTTTGACACCACACTACCCAAATCAAGAAGAAATGCAATGAAAAGCATGGTAATATACAGAGCTATGCAAGAATGGAATAAACGACCGGAACACATCACACAAGAAAACTGTAAAATGAAATTTAAGAAATCAGTTAAGAAACATCTATTGACCATAAATGACTGATACCTGGGTTAATTGAATATATGTATTGTATATATTATACCGCTGCTGACCTAAAGGAGCTGTCGTGTCTGTGTTTTTGTCTTTTGTTTATTTTTTTGTGTGTTATGTAGTATGTGAAAATTGTTTTGTATGATTTTATTGTATGTTATTCGCATTGACTAGTTTTAAAGATTATTGTAAGGACCCCAGGAAGAATAGTTGCAGCTATGGTACAGCTAATGGGGATCAGAAAGAAAGAAAGAAAGAAAGAAAGAAAGAAAGAAAGACAGAAAGAAAGAAAGAAAGAAAGAAAGAAAGAAAGAAAGAAAGAAAGAAAGAAAGAGGGTTAATTATTTTGCAGCAATGTGGGTTTGCAGATGATATTGTGTATTGTTTGTTGTTATAATTACACAAAATCTGTCCATTTAATTTTCATTTGTTTTGGTTAATACCTGGCATTATAGGCCTACGAGTCAATATGTGGAACTTTTAATTTGTGTCCGTTCCCCAACGAGTGTGACACTGCCCGCTGTAACTACAGTTTTTGCGCCTTTACCTCTTCCCTTTTATTCCTGATCTCTATGGGAGAGGTAAGCAGTCGTGCAGTCGGGGCAAATTTTTGGTTTAGCCTCTGCTAATTTAATTTAATTTTCAAATGAACTGGCTAGTTCAAACTGTATGAGGTGCTTATGATGTGCTGAAACACATTTCTGTATCATTTGGTTTGTGTAGGGGCATGTTTTAGCCAACGGGGGTTGGTGACTGGAGGTTTTTGTGTCTATGCCACTTTTGTCAGGAACGAAAAAACAAAAACCGGAGACTGACTCTTAAGTCATATGTGCGGGTCTCGTCCTGAAAAAACACAACGCAGAGTCCGACACCATTGGTAACATTAAGATTAGTAAAACCTCTGGATTGTAGGTGGGTGGGGGGTATTCATCCTAGTCCCCCAGCACGGATATTTGCTGTGTATTCACGCATGCTGTACTGCATTTGTCCAGCAGTCACCGCCAAAGCAATTACGTGATTCTGGCCATAGCAACGTGATTGTATTCTACTGTATTCCAAAATTATTAATATCTCCCAAAATACTGGTCCTATCAACTTGCTGTTTTCACTAGTCTCTTCCTTGACCAAAAATATATAAGTATGCCAAACTGCAGCAGTCGGCTTGTTCCGGATTTTGTGTAATGCCCGAGACACACAAACACACAGAGTCCACTTAACTTTTAAAATATAAGAATAAAGTGATGGCGTCATACCCCTTTTCACGCATTTGTATTGTTGCTTTGTGTAATGAACATACACCTGAAACTTTAAGTATTGACTTGTAAGTCTGTTTAAGTCTACAGAATATATATACCGGCTAAAATTTACTTTGGGTGTCAAATGAGTGGCCATTTTTGTCAAAAAAAAAAGTTGTAAGAAATGCATAGAACTGTGTTGAAATAATGCTGATGCATTTGTGCAAAGACTACTGATATTATTTGACAGTGGAAGCTATATTTTCAGAAATATTGTTCTGATTCTGTTGGGTTTCTGAAAATTGACTTAGAGTCTGGTTTTGACCAACTCTATATATAAAATGTCAAGAGATAACTTTTTTTGTGATCTGGCGCTATATAAATAAAATTTGATTGATTGAGTGATTTAATTGGTTTTCCCCTGTAAGTCGCTTTGGAAAAAAGCGTCTGCCAAATGTGTAAACATAAACATAAACATAAACAACATAAATATTGGATTTTGAATAGCACGTGTATGTGAAAACTTTTGCTGGTGGACGGACGTGACATTACCCATGATGATCTGGTCAGTACCAGTACTTTGTTAGTAATAAACTTATATACTTACTATAATAATAATAATAATAATAATAATAATAATAATAATAATAATAATAATAATAATTTATTTGTAAAGGGCTTTCAATCAAAGTGCTGTACAGATATAAAATCAATCACAATAAAACGTAAAAACTAAAAACATTAACACAGTAAAAACAAATCAAGACATATAACAGAGTAAACAAATGGGTCTTGAGCTTTGCTTTAAAAACATCCACAGTGCATGCCAATTTTTTACTATTGCTAATTATCCTCATTCATAAATGTTAGTATTGTGGATCTAAAACAATAACGATAACTGATGCTCGGCAGCCATGTCACCGTTTCCACAAATGATCCCTGTGCAAAAATTAGTATCATAATTATTTCTTGTATAGTTTATCATCATACTAAAGAGTAAATAACAATATAGAATTGTTATTTCTTGATAAAAATGCTTATTATTAGAAAACTGTTGATTTAAAAAGTGACGTGTGACATTCTTAATGTATGTATTGATGTAACATAAGCAGAATGGATCAGCACCATACTCCATATTGCAACCTGTAAAAATAAAACATGTGATATGTAGTATAGAATCTTGAAAGAAAACATGGGGAATCTAAAACAATAGAATAATTCTTTTTCAAGTAAATTCGGTTAAAATATAACTTGGCCATTTGTGACATGAAAATATAGCATTAACTGTGATGAAACTGGACATAGCATAGTTCATATGACCATCAAAATGTTGCAACAGAACTGAAATCCTGTAAATTTGCATAACTTGCATTTACCAACACAAAGTTCCTTTGGGGATTCACTTAGATTGATTTCTTATGCACAAAGACATAAATAAGACCTCTAAGCAAATTTTAGCTGATATATAAAAAATACACTTAAAAAACTTTAAACATCAGTTCAGGATTTTATTAGTTTTAACTATACTTAAAATATTTTTCTGCAGTGTGCCACAGTGTAAAATTTGTCAGCAACAATGCCTTGGCAATTATTTCATCAGGGAGGACAGGCATTTTGCAAAATGAAAGTTGTGTGGACACATAGAGGGGGAAAATATTAGTGTGGACGATCAAAATGTTATTGATATTTTAGCCTGAAAGGAAAACATCACCAAAATTTGACTGATCAAATGACTGCATTAGTGCAAATTGAAACATTATCAGACATGTCCAAAATTGTTCTGTCCAGTTTGTTTTCATGACATTGCTGGATTGTTTAATTTGTCTTTCTGTGATGTCTTTTGGCTTCTTCCCAACCTCTGTCGGGTTATTTCATCCCATGAATTGAGCATATGTGAATGTCAGCTGCTGCCTGCAGACTGTACAAGTTGTGTAAGCCTAACTCAACAGAAGACACAAGGTGATGAAGTGTTTGATCAGCGTCCCCTTGTCAGCTGTAGCTCTTTGAGGTGGGCTTGATGTGCCAGGACCCTCAGGTAAAGTCTGACAGCAGAGTTGTCTGTGAGGAAGCACTCATTTCTGTCTCAATTCACTTTTGGTTGATATTGAACTCAACCTGTTTCCTTTTAATCATATCTCTGTTTCATCTATTTCACATTTAGTGCATGAATCAAGCCCTACTTAACCTGTAAAATATGGACTTGGAGATTAAATTGAAGGAACTAAAAGATCGATATTTTGCAGCGTTTGCTTTCATGGAAAAAAAAAAAAAAGCAAGATGATTTATGTGGTTTCAAATATTGCTTTCATTGGTATTCTGAATAAACTCTCACAAGTCATTAATTTAAGTTGTTGCTGTTATTTTTGCATAATTCCTTCATGATTTTGTCCTCACGTGGCACTCATTTATCCATTTCCATCGAGGCTTGAAGGCTAATCTCAAATTTTGTTTTAATATTTCAACAGTCAAAGAAATAACAACAAAAACTGGTTCCACAGCATAACCGAATCTATATTTGTCTAGAACCAGGAACTGCTTAAAGGTTTAACCCTATAACGCCAAACATATCATATTTGATACGTGAGTTTTGAAGCCCTCTACATGATCTGTGTGATATTTTTGTCTTGAAAAACCTGATGTATACAATTAGATACATGCAATACACACACATGGAGACTGTTTTGTTCTACATTAAGACCTGTACTGACACTGTCACAGTGGACAAACAGATTAAAATGTATAACAACCAGAAACCATGGATGACAGCCAGAGTGCGAGCATTGCTGAGGGCACGAGACTCAGCCTTTAAGGCAGGCGACCAGGACCTTTACAGGACAGCGAGAGTGGACCTGAGGAGAGGCATCAAAGCAGCCAAAAGGGAATATAAGAGGAAGGTGGAGAACCATCTGGCTGACAACAACCCGAGGCAAGTGTGGCAGGGTTTACAGCATTTGACGAACTACAGAGGCAACTCATCGGGGGCAGTAACAGCTGACGCTTCGCTGGTGGAAGAGTTGAATCACTTTTTCACCCGCTTTGAGTTGAGGAGCCCCCCCGATGTTGCCCCCCCCTCAACCCCACAGCTCCTTGATACCCATCAGCTTGTGCTACAGGAGCATCAGGTGAGGAGAGTTCTACAGGCTGTGAACCCACACAAAGCAGCAGGACCTGATGGAGTACTCGGCAAAGTACTGAAGTCCTGTGCAGACCAGCTTTCAGGGGTCCTAGCAAGGATATTCAACATCTCCCTGAAACTGGCCACTGTCCCATCTTGCCTCAAAACCGCCACCATCGTCCCTGTCCCCAAAACATCCACCACAGGTAACCTAAATGACTACAGACCAGTGGCATTAACTCCTGTGGTGATGAAGTGCTTCGAGAGGCTCATCCTCCACCATCTCAAGACTTACATCCCTCCGGACTTTGATCCGCATCAGTTTGCTTATAAAACAAACCGATCCACTGCTGATGCGATCACCACTGTCCACCACACCGCCGCGAGTCATCTGGACAAACAGGGGAATTATGTCAGGATGCTTTTTGTTGATTTTAGCTCGGCGTTTAACACCATCTTGCCGAGCGTTCTCATCAGAAAGCTGACTGACTTAAACATCCCAGCCTCCACCTGTGACTGGATTTACAGTTTCCTGACGAACCGTCCACAGCGGGTGCGGGTGGGTTGTCACACATCCTCTACCCTGACACTCAGCACGGGCTCCCCCCAGGGCTGCGTGCTGAGCCCCTTCCTGTATGCTTTGTACACACACGATTGTGTCGCCGCCCACCCCTCAAATGTCATTGTCAAATTTGCCGATGACATTGCAGTGGTGGGTCTCATCTCCAACGGCAACGAGACAGCGTACAGGAAGGAGGTCCAGAGGCTCGCAAACTGGTGTTCAGCGAACAATTTGAAGCTAAACACCAGGAAAACCAAGGAGATGGTGTTGGACTGGAGGAAGAAAGGAGGTGACCCTGCTCCGCTGCAGATCGACGGGGTCTGGGTGGAGAGGGTCTCCTCCTTTAAGTACTTGGGGGTGCATGTGAGTGATGACCTGACATGGCACACTAACACGGCTGTAGTGGTCGGGAAAGCTCAGCAGAGACTGCACTTTCTCAGGCTGCTGAGGAAGTGCCAGGTGGAGCCAAAGCTGCTGCGGACTTTCTATCGCACCACGATAGAGAGTGTTGTGGCGTACTGTGTTACAGTGTGGTACGCCAGCTGCACAGCCAGGGACAGAAAAGCCCTGCAGGGGGTCATAAAGACAGCTGAGAAAATCATTGGCGGCCCCCTGCCTTCCTTGGAAGACATTGGAACGATTAGAGGGCTAAACAGAGCAAGGAGGATTGTGAGGGATCTGTCACACCCAGGGAACAGACATTTCAATCTGCTGCCCTCTGGAAGGAGATACAGATCCCTACGGAGCCGGACAAACAGACTGAAGAACACCTTTTATCCATGGGCTGTCCGGCTCCTAAATGCATAATCTCCCCTCCTCCTGGGCATGTGCAATAACAATAGCAGTTTTAATTGTGTAATAATAGTTTTTATATATTTATTCTTCTTATTCTTCTTTTAACTGTATTTATTGTCTTTTATGCCTTTGAAATTCTTATATGTTTACACTTTATTTTTGCACTGTGGGTGGGAAGTACCACTCCAATTTCATTGTTTGCTTTTTGCACAATGACAATAAAGGCTATTCTATTCTATTCTATTCTATTCTATTCTACACGGATAATCCACCAGGGGGGAGGAAATTGTTCACCAAGAGGCCTTTCCAGTGACACTACAAGATTGTCATTAATGAGGGAGGGGGCAGAACTTTGTCAGTTTTGAAAAGGAATTACCGATTTGTTAGACATGTTTGTGTTGTATTATGTTTTTGTTTGTTCAAAAATAATAATATTTGAGCACTGAGACCCAATGTATCAAATATGATACAAAATGAAACTCATACATGGAAATTGATATTTGAAAAAAAAAAAATTGGGGGTCGTTCAGAAGGACCACTAAAGGCTCCAGTTTCAAAGAACTGGAATTTTCTGTCAGTGATTTAATGGTTCAGGCTTTACAGGGTTAATACGGAAGATCTGGTTGTGCACATATAAATGCATTTATTAGCTAATGGTAGCTAGTGTTACACACTGTTGCAGCTGCGAGAGGCAATGAACTTTGGCGACAAATATAAGGATTTTGTTACAAACATGTCCCGAGTTCTCATAGAAATCAGAGTATTGTGGCTGTTATTAACCCATAAAGACCCAAACAGCCACTGTCAGCCAAAATAATCTATTGATCTAAAATGTTTAGTAACTTCTGAACCACTAAATCTATTATTATGTAGAAATAATTGTTGCAAAATGCAGTTTGTCATCTTTTCATCGTCATCAAATATGACTCATTTGGATGTTCCACGGTTCTGTAGTTACCGTGGAAACACTGTCATCTTCTACAACATTAATTCACCAGCGAAACCCATGGAGTTGGATCAGTGACAGTGGATGGAGACACTTGTTTTATGTTCAGTTAATGATATATTTGCTAAAAAAGTAATTTTTTGATGAGTTGTATCTGTTTTTGATATAATATCCCTTAACCTTAATCTGAGCTTTAATGAACATCAACATGATTAGTAAATTAAATATCGGAAAATACCAGATTTTCACTAAAAAATACAAAATACAGAGGATATTTTTTTATAATAAATGGTGATAAATCACTTAGGAAAGGTAAAGTATAGAGAAAAAATCTATTTGGGAAGTGCCACAAAAGTAGCTCTGGGTCTTTAGGGGTTAAGTTTGATGAACAAATTACAAAGGTGAAAGAAAAAAACAGAAACCATAAATTTCAACAGAACTTTCTAAAATATCATAGGCAGTAACAAAGGTAAGGCAAGGCAAAGACACAATGTCGAACTACCTTATTGTATTATGACTATAGTTTAGCTGTGGAGTTCATAAACATCAATAAACCACTCATTTATTCCGACTGATCTCATCAAATCGCATTGTACGTGATGCTAATTTATTGCTTTTGGCATGCTATACATACAAATTTTCATCCTTTCGTGTGTTATTTAATGCCATTTGATGGTGTGTCAATGCACTAGCCGCTATCCCCTAACCCCTAACCCAAAGGGCTAATTGCGCTAGCCGCTAGTCATGCTAATCACTAACCCTAAGTCTAAACCTAACTCTAACCGCTAATCGCGCTAATTTTACAAGGCATAAATATACACGCTGAAAGCTTATAATGCGTACAGATAACACGCTAATTAAAAGTGCCGTGTTATTTGTACACAATTCATGATGTCGCGTTGCATTTGTTCCACACTAAACCTTTAAATCATCAACAAATACCAACTAAAACCTTAAAGCCAAGTGAAACAGCTGAAAATGAAAGCTTTTTGGATAATGTCAATTGATGAACACTAAGTCAGCTAATAAGACAACTTGGTGACAAAAGCTAATTATTGCACACTACTTTCTCACTTAGCGATCTGCGTAGACACCACAGTAATGTAATAATGACTGTGTTTTTCATTTTCCATGCTGAGACCTTTCAATTTCAGTTTGTTCCTGTCATGCAGTGTGCTGCTGCCGTATTATTTCTTTCCATTGAGTATGTTGTTATTTTCAGATGCAACACATGGAGCTGCCTTTTTAAATAGCTACACGTGTTTAATCAGATCAGAACTGTACAAGTACAGATTGCACAACCACTGCAACAGAAATGAAGCGGCTAATGTTTTTGTTCCCCTTGAGCTCCATCACATTGACACTGACCCTTCTGTTAGTTTGCTGATACACTCGCAAGAGCTTTTTCCAACTCCATTTTTTTTTTTTTTTTCTGTATAGTTAATGTTAACATTCATGCGTCTAAGGGCCATTTCTTCTGTCCACACTCCTTTAACTGCACAAAAACTTTGGTAGCTATCTCAAAGAGCAGAACCTTTTCCTTAAATAATAAGCGATTTGCTGCAAACAGACCGTTGCCTGAGTAAGCAACTCTGACCGAACTACAAATCATAAACAAGACAGATCAAGAAATTCCAACACTGAACAAAACACCCCATTTCTATTGTTGCAGAATTAATGAAAAAAGAAGTAGTGACATTTCACCAGCAGAAGTAAAACTGGGTAAAATGAGAAGATAAAAGTCGGTACATCTTATTACATATACTGTACATCATCTCTTACTTCCATGACAACAGTGAAAATGAGCCTGTGGTCATGAACATACTCCTCCTTTAGTGAAGATGAACAGCCCGCAAAACCAGAAATATGTAAAGTCCACTGAATGAGGATGATCCACCTAGTGCTGCCGCGATTATTCGACGTAATCAACCATGAAAAATAGTTGACGGCAATTTTTTCAGTTGAGTCGTTTTACTATTAACCGCCTATTTATTTTTGGCTTCGACACCTGAGAATCATGCCAGCATTGGTACCTGCAGTACCTCAGAGAGAGAGAGAGAGAGAGAGACCCCTGTCTTTTAAGTGTCTTGAGTTTCATTTCCCTGCTCTTACATGTCACCCCCCGGTCTGCGAATCCCTGCCCCTCCCTCCCCAGGTCCCCCACTCTTACATGGAAAACATCCCACTTTGTAATTTTTATTGTTTACATTTGTCATGGTACAGGTGACATTTTATGTTTTGGCCCTTGAGTTGTATACAAAATAACAAACACTTGTTGTTTTTGTTTTTTTTAAATAGTCGCTTAGGTTAGTCGACTAATCAAAAAATTTGTCAAAAGTTTAATCGTTAGAAAATTACGCCACGTTTCCACTATGTGGAAGTGGCTCGGCTCGGCTCGGCTCAGGTACCAGGTCCTATTCCTGGAGACCGTTTCCATTACAGGATACTACCCACTTTACAGTACCTGGTTGTCATAGCGATGCAGCGCGTTACTTCTGTGTCATCTGCTCAGAGATTTGCTGATAAACTCCCTCGTTGCGTGTTGTCTTGTCAAGCTCATGCTGGATTCTTATGTCCAAACCTCCTCGACAAACCATGGTGTAGTTTTGCGGGCTGTCATGTGGATTAACCTACCGCTATATTTACTGTCAACTTCCGCATCTGTTTTTTATAAAATGGCGGGTCACAGAGACGACTCTCTGACCAATCAGTGGTCTGCAGTGTTTACACGTCACGTTTTAGTATCTGGTCCCCAGTCCTGGAACCATGGCGGAGGTTATACCAAAAAACTAGTACTGGGTACCAGATTCCAGGTCCTTTTTCATAATGGAAACGCAAAAAGGCTGAGTTGAGTTGAGTCAATACCACATAGTAGAAACGCGGCATTAGATTAGTCGACTAATCAAAAACTTTGTCAAAAGATTAATCATTGGAAAATTAGTCATTAGTGGCAGCACTAGATCCGCCACCATTATGGTTGATGTTTGTTACATTTAGGCACAACTGGTGACTTTAAGCTAAGTGCAGTCATTATCAAAAGAAACTATTCATTCATTCTTTCATTATCTGAACTTGCTTTATCCTCACTCGGGTTGTGGGGGTCGCTGCAGCCTATCCAAGCTACTTATTGGGCGGAGGCGGGGTACACCCTGGACATGTTGCCATTTCATCACAGGGCCGACTAAAAGAAACCAATACCTCAATAATATCCCCGAAAAAGTTATGTTGCCTTATGACAAACCACTACAGCTTCTAAATGAAGACAGCTTTACTTTGATGAATCCTAGAGATTGCTTGTCAGGAAAGAAAAACAATTAAAAACGAACCTATAAAGACCCAAACGTCCACTGGCGACCAAAACCATCTACTGTTCTAAATTGTTTAATACCTGTTGATCCATTAATCCTATCAATACATGTAAAAATTTGGTGTAAAATGCAGTTTGTCATCTTTTCATGGTCATCAGATATGACCCATTTGGGTGTTCAGAGGCTCCATAGTGAACATGGAAACACTGTCATCTTCTAAAACACAGGTGTCAAACATGTGGCCCGGGGGCCAAAACCGGCCTGCCAAAGGGTCCAATTTGGCCCGTAGGGTGAATTAGTGCAATGCAAAAATTATACTGAAGAAATTAACAATCAATGATGTTAAAATCATTTTAGGCATTTTTCAATCTAAAGTGGGTCAGGCCAGTAAAAACTATCATAACTACCCATAAACAATGAAAACTGTACATTTTCTCTTTGTTTTAGTGTAAGAAAAATAGTTTAAAAAAAAAAAAAGTTTACATTTACAGACTAGCCTTTTACAAAAAATGTGAACAACCTGAAATGTCTTAAGAGAAATATGTGGAATTTTACCAATATCCTGAATATTACTAAATGTTTTATGTATTTGTAGATCCACTGGGATCTGTAAGTTGTGATGCACATCTATAAATGATAAACTAAGGTGTAATATTGTTAAAATTGCACTCATTTTTCTTAAACATTTTCAGGTTGTTCATATTTGTTCATGCTATGTTCAAATACAGTTTGTAGATGTAAACATTGTTATTGCAGAATTTTACTTTTTTCACATAAAAATATAGAGAAAACTTTGGAATTTACATTATTTATAAGTTCTTATCCTATAATTTATATTATTTTACTAGTCCGGCCCACTTTAGATCATATAAAGCTGTATGCGGCCCCTGAACTAAAATGAGTTTGACACCCCTGTTCTAAAACATTGATTCACCAGTAAAACCCATGGAGTTGGATCGATGACAATATATGAAGATGGTTGGTTTATGTTCAGTTAATGATAGATTCGCTGAAAAAAACACTTTCTCTTCAGTTTTCTCTGTTTTGATGTGATAACCTTTGAATTTTTATGAACATCTAAATTAAATATACGAAATTAGATATAAGAAAATACATGATTTACAGTAAAAATTGCAACATGCAGACAATAATATAATAATAAATGATGATAAGTCACTTAAGAAAGGTTAAATACAAAAAAAAAAAAAAATCATTTGAGAACTGACACAAAATTTGCACTGGGTCTTTATGGGTTAAGTGTCAACAATTTGTGGTATTTTCCTGGTGAGGACAGTCTTTGTTCCAGAAGAAATATTTCTGAAGTACCCGCTGAAAGAATGTATGATGCTAAGCAGGTGTGTGTGTCAGTGCAGTCAGATAAATACAATGAGTAAAGACATAAGTATACTTCTACCCAAGTGCTTGTCAGAGGATTTTGGCACAGTCTTTTTAAGATGGAAATGGAAAGTCAGCGATGCCAGAATTGTAACCTTTCAAAATTGGCAACACTAAGAGACACACATAGAGGTAAAGCAATATTCAGGGTCTTCCCTTATGCAAAGAAAATATATTTCTCTATATATTGACTGTCAATATATTACTGACTGAAACATATATTACTGTATAATATATATTTATATTTAAAATATACAGAATAATATATTGTGTCAATATATTTTGTATTATATTACAATATATTGAAAAATACATAATGAATTGCCGCTTTCCATATATTGAAACATATATGACAATATATTTACTTATATATGTAAATATATGTCATTATATATTTAGTAATACACTTCATAATGCATGTATGCATATATACATACATATATTGTCTAGTGTATTACTAAATATATGTAATTATATATTTAGTAATACACTTCAAAAAATATGCATGTATATATGTACATCTTTTTCATCCTATGTTGCCAAAATGACTAAGAAGGCGTCTTTTTTCAGTTAACACTTTTTTTATGTATATCACGATGCATATTTTCATGAAATATGTTATTATGCATACCAAGTAATGTAAGTGTTGATAAATATCTGCTTTATGTAAACTTGTGTCAATGGAAAGAAATTGAGTTTCAATAAAACTATATGTAAAAATATAGGGCAGTTTTTGTCTTCATTGCAATATATGTTTTATATGTATCAATATATGATTAAAGCATATATTGCAGTATATTGGAAAATATATGCACTACTTTCCCATATATGGAAATGTATTTTTTAATATAATGCATTATATTTTTCAATATATTGCCATATATTTTTGTTTCATAAGGGTTGACTTGAGCTTTAAAGACCCAGCATCATCATATCAAAAGTAGCATTAGTGTACTTGTTTTTCCAATCCACAGGTGTCAAACATACGACCCATGGGCCAAAACCGGCCCTCCAAAGGTTCCAATCCGGCCCGCGGCATGATTTTATGGAGTGCAAAAATTACACTGAAGATATGAACAATCAAGGGTGTTGAACTGGTTTTAGCCCAATGTGATCTAAAGTCAAATAATAGTCTAATAACCCTTACAATAAAATGTGAACAACCTGAAAATGAAGTACAATTTTAACAATATTCTGTCTGTTATGAAATATTTTGTGGATTTGTAGATCGGATTTGTAAGTTGTGTTAATAAGCTGATAATATTGTAGACATTCTAATTTTAGTTACACATTCAAAACTTCAAAATTTCAACAATATTATGTTTGTGTAACATTGTGTGTAATGCACATGTACAGGTGATGATGAGTTGAGGCATAATATTGTTAAAATTTAGCTTATTTTTCTTAAGAAATGATTTTTTTTTTCTGGTTATTTACATCTTTTTGGCGAAAAGATAGTTTGTAAATGTTAATATTTTCACAATTTAATGTTTTTATTGCACTAAATTGAAGAGAAAGCTGATATTGTTAAAATTTAGCTTATTTTTCTTAAGAAATGATTTTTTTTTCTGGTTATTTACATCTTTTTGGTGAAAAGATAGTTTGTAAATGTTAATATTTTCATAATTTAATGTTTTTATTGCACTAAAATGAAGAGAAAGCTGATATTGTTAAAATTTGGCTTATTTTTCTTAAGAAATTATTTTTTTTTGTGGTTATTCACATCTTTTTGGTGAAAAGATAGTTTGTAGATGTAAATATTTTCATAATTTAATGTTTATATTGTGCTAAAATGAAGAGAAAACTGATATTGTTAAAATGTAGCTTATTTTTCTAAGGAATTATTTTTTTCTCTGGTTATTCACATCTTTTTGGTGAAAAGATAGTTTGTAAATGTAAATATTTTTATAATTTAATGTTTTTATTGCACTAAAATGAAGAGAAAACCTTGGAGTTTTCATTATTTATCGGTTTTTATGCAATTATTTTAATGGTTTGGCCCGCTTGAGATCGAATTGGGCTGAATGTGGCCCCTGAACTAAAATGAATTTGACACTCCTGTTCCAATCCATTTTATATGCATGGTAAACTGGGGAGCTGATACGGGGGGATAAAGATGACAAAGTCATGGGGCCCAGCATTTGTGGGGGGCCCATAGAGCAGTGGAGAAGGTCCAGTGGATACAGGTTAGAAGTTGAGAAAATTTCATTTAAGATCCACTGTATATTTGAGGCATAGAAGTCAGGAGTCGAACGCTGAAAGCATGTAAAGTTTCAGTTTCGTTTTTAACGCTAGCGTAATTGACATTAAATATGCCAGATCAACAAGATACTGAATTTTATGAAAGGGTCCACAACGTTTACGGGTCAAAACACAGTAATGTTCCATCAGAGAGCAAACTTTAATTGATTGCCATTCCAACATTTATTACATTCCAATCCGGCCCCTGGGATGAATTTGTGAAATACAAAAATTACACTGAAAATATTAACAATCAAGGACAAGGATGTTCAAGTCATTTTAGGTCGATTCAATCTAAAGTGGGTCAGACCAGTGAAAGACTATCATAATAAACTATAAATAATGAAAACCTCAAACTTATTTCTTGGTTTTAGTGTAAAAAAAAAAGTTAAATTACACAAAAGTGTTGACATTTACAGACTAGCCTTTTACAAAAAATGTGGAAAACCTGAACAAATACGAACAACCTGAAATGTCTAAATAGAAGTATGTGGAATTTTAACAATATTCTGCCTGTTACTAAATGTTTTGTGTATTTGTAGATCTACTGTGATTTGTAAGTTGTGACGCAAATGTATAAATGATAAACTAAGGTGTAATATTGTTAAAACTGCACTTATTTTTCTTCAGAATTTTCAGGTTGTTCATATTGGTTCATGTTATGTTCAAGTACAGTTCGTAGATGTAAACATTTTCATTACAGAATTTGACTTGTTTTTTGTTTTTTTTTTACACAAAAACATAAAAAAAAAACTTTGGAGTTGACATTATTTATCAGTTCTTACACTATTATTTATATTATTTTACTAGTCCGGCCCACTTTAGATCATTTTAAGCTGCATGTGGCCCCTGAACTAAAATGAGTTCGACACCCCTGCAATATAAAGTAGCTCCTTGTTTTGGATAATCCCTTATGGTCCAACTAAAGCAAAAATAAATTAAAAGTAAAAATGTGGGTCATTTAGTAACACTAATCTGTCAAACTGTCTCTAAAATGTCCCATCAGAGAGCAAACTTTAATTGATTGCCATTCCAACATTTATTTCAATATAACACAGGTGTCAAACATTCAGTCCGGGGGCCAAATCCGGCCCGCCAAAGGGTCCAATCCGGCCCGTGGGATGAATTTGTGAAATACAAAAATTATACTGAAAATATTGACAATCAAGGACAAGGATCTTCAAATCATTTTAGGTCGATTCAATCTAAAGTGGGTCAGACCAGTGAAACACTATCATGATAAACTATACATAATGAAAAGCACAAACTTTTTTCTTGGTTTTAGTGTAAAAAAAAAGTTAAATTACACAAAAGTGTTGACATTTACAGACTAGCCTTTTACAAAAAATGTGGAAAACCTGAACAAATACGAACAACCTGAAATGTCTAAATAGAAGTATGTGGAATTTTAACAATATTCTGCCTGTTACTAAATGTTTTGTGTATTTGTAGATCTACTGTGATTTGTAAGTTGTGACGCAAATGTATAAATGATAAACTAAGGTGTAATATTGTTAAAATTGCACTTATTTTTCTTCAGAATTTTCAGGTTGTTCATATTGGTTCATGTTATGTTCAAGTACAGTTCGTAGATGTAAACATTTTCATTACAGAATTTGACTTGTTTTTTTGTTTTGTTTTTTTTACACAAAAACATAAAAAAAAAAAAACTTTGGAGTTGACATTATTTATCAGTTCTTACACTATTATTTATATTATTTTACTAGTCCGGCCCACTTTAGATCATTTTAAGCTGCATGTGGCCCTTGAACTAAAATGAGTTCGACACCCCTGCAATATAAAGTAGCTCCTTGTTTTGGATAATCCCTTATGGACCAACTAAAGCAAAAATGAAATTAAAAGTAAAAATGTGGGTCATTTAGTAACACTAATCTGTCAAACTGTTTCTAAAATGTCCCGTCAGAGAGATTTCAAATACCGTGTTTTGACCCTAACCTTTCATTGGGCCCGCAATTGGTAGCGGCGCCCCTGATGGCCTGATGGTAAATGCCAGAAATCTTGTGTTATACGTCTGATTTTATGCTCTTTGAAATCACACATTAGGGCAATTTAAGGCTTTAAAAGGTTACCCGATAAATTTCAATTTATTTGTATTTTCATAGCTTTTACTTGTTTTATTTAATCGCATTTCATGACATTTTTAAGTAACCTCGTCCACAAAAAGCATTAGGACCTAGGGTGTTCCTTATTTGCTCATGATTTATTTCCATTTTCAGATCTGATCCCAGGTTGGGCAGAACAGACAAGTGACAAATGAAAGGAAGAACAACTGATATTGGTGTCTTCCAGGCTGACAGGGTTTCATTCACTGGGGACGAGTAGACACTGAATGATTTGATGGAAATAATGCAAATCTTACACATTTCAGAGCATCATTTTCTGGTACACAGGGCAGTCAGACAGACATCTAGACCAGGGGTTCCCAAAGTGGGGTACGCATACCCCCAGGGATACTTGAAATTTTTTGGGAAACATACATTAAATTAGTCATAATGTACTGAATAAAAAATAAATAATGAGATTTAATGGTGAAATATAAAACACAATAAATACATTCATATAATAAAATCGATACTCCTGTTCTTATTTTATTTTATTTCCTCATTTAGGGATTTTTTTGGAACCAAATGCTGGTCAATGTCCTCTATCACCATCATCAAAACAAACAAATGTAGGAATGTCTTTTGAAGGAATGAATATCTCTTTTCAGTTGAATTCATAGTGTAGAATTAGGGTTGAAGCTGAAATGTCCACATACGTACATCCAGTTTTTTTTTTTAGCTTATTACACTGATCAACAAAAAATGTATTAAGTTTTTTTTAGCTGATTTAGGATAATTTTGGTGTGCTGAATCCAAAAATCACATTAATTTTGCTCAATCAGGTCAACTTTCTGAACTATGCTACATATTGGCTTTTGAACATTTTTGCTTACATTTATGGGCATTTTCACATCATATGATACAAAATTCTTTCATATTTCTTGCAATAAATGAGTTCTGAAGATTTTACTTTTGCCAATTTATGATTAATGTTTTTTTTTAATATTACAGGTGAATGAAATGGCTTCGATTAGAAGATCTTGCAAAAATAAGCCTGACGTATTCTGGTACATCTGCGGTGAATACACCATTGTACCTAACAGGAATCCTGTTAGAAAATGATTTTTTTTTTTCTCTTAAAACCTATTTTGGGTGAGAACTATATAAAAAATCAACTGATAAAGTCACAAAAATGTAATCAATTTTGTGAGAACATCAAATTTTTCAAAATCAAATTAGCAAAAAAAACCTGACCTGATTCAGAAAAACAGATGTCATTTTTGGATTTAGCACAAAATGGTCCTAATTCAGTTGAAAAAACCTAGACAACTTGCAAAAAACATTTTTTTGTAACCCAGTGTTATTAGCTTACCGGCTGACAGGCCGTAAGCTTTTGTTGTCATGCGGCGTCCAGCATTGTCATTGTCTGTCGTTGTCTGTTACAAAACTTTCAATCGTCTTCTTCTCCGAAACTACAATTCCCATTGACTTCAAACTTGGTATACAGCTTCTTTATGATGATATCAACAAAAGTTAGTGAAATTATTTGGATCTGATTCTGTATTTGGTGCAACTTTCAAAAATTTCCCCATTATAAGAGATAGGAAGTGGATTGCTGCAGTAACTCAGTAAATATAAATGATATCAACTTGAAATTTCTACAGTCCAGCCCTGATGGGGAGATGACCAAAACATAATGGCCACATGCTGATCAGGATCTTCTTCTGGATCCGGGAACTTACGGAAAATTTAACATGGGCTCTTATGGGGAAAAAATTTCAATCGTCTTTTTCTCCGAAACTATAGTTCTGATTGACTTCAAACTTGGTATACAGCTTCTTTATGATGATGTCAACACAAGGTATTGAAATTATTTTGATCCGGATCTGATTCTGGATTTGAAACTTTGAAAAATTTCCCAGTTATAACAGATAGGAGGTGGATTGATCCAATAAATTAGTATCAATGATATCAAGTTGGAATTTGAATTTTTTACAGATCTGATTGGAATATGACCAAAACATGGGCTATTTCTGTAATATAATAAATACACAGAACTGGGTGATAATAAATGGCATCTGAATACATTTCCCAAAGCTTTTAATTTGGCCAGTAAGCTACAGGGCCGTTGGTCCTATTTTTTTTCTTTTTACATTAGCCAAACTCTTTTCACAATATCATTAAAAGTGTTTTAGGGTTGGACGATCACCATGAAGGTCAGTCACGGTATACCTCGGTTACTTTTCATATCTTTTACTTCAGACCTGGCAGAATTATTTTAGCAATGCTTGGATGGAGACAGATGACATTAGCACTTCACGCCATGTGTCATCGCCTTATTCTGGCAAATGGTGAGAAAAACAGTGGGTACACTCAGATTTCTTGTTTCATCACTGTCAATTGAAGCAGGAACACAGGAATACCCGTCATATCTGCACAGCCATTTGACTCAGGAATGACGCCTGATGATTTATCTTCAGTTCAATGAGAAAGGAAAACGTTGTGTTGTTTTTTTTCCCTTCAATTTGCCACCTATCTGTATTTCCAAAATGGTATTTTAATGACAGCTGTAATTACAAAGACCCTCAATGTGAATTATCCCGATAATGAATCCAGATACAGATCGCACCAGGTGAAAATAGTCCCTCCTCAATGCTTGACATATCATGCATGTCCTAGCATTGACTGGGAGATGATGTGACATGATGATATCTGTGATTTATTCAGTAACCGGAGACAAAGTACCCTCCGTGAACTTCAGGTTGAGATTCTGAAACCAAGACAAATGACAGAGCCTCCATGATGGTATCCAAGAAAAGAAGACTTAATGTTAATATCATTTTGAGGGAGAGAACTGTCAGTGATATGTAGGACAGCCTAAATCAGCTCAGGAGCCACATTAAGCCCAAATTGATCTCAAGTGGGCCGGAGCAGTAAAACGATAGCATAATAATAACTTGTAAATAATGACGACTCCAAATTTTTCCCTTTGTTTTAGTGCAATCAAAATTAAATTATGAAAATATGTACATCTACCAACTATCCAAACAAAAATGATGCGAATAACCTGAAAAAACTGAGATTTCTTGAGAAAAATAAGTGTAATTTTAACTACATTGAACAAAAATATAAATGCCCCACTTTTGTTTTTGCTCCCATTTGTCATGAGCTGAACTCAAAGATCTAAAACTTTTTCTGTGTACACACAAGGTTTATTTCTCTCAGATATTGTTCACAAATCTGTCTAAATTTGTGTTAGTGAACACTTCTCCTTTGCTGAGATAATCCATCCACCTCACAGGTGTGGCATATCAAGATGCTGATTAGACAGCATGATTATTGCACAGGTGTGCCTTAGGCTGGCCACAATAAAAGGCCACTCCAAAATGTGCAATACCACAGATGTCACAAGTTTTGAGGGAATATACAATTGGCATGCTGACTTCAGGAATCTCCACCAGAGCTTTTACCTGTGAATTGAATGTTCATTTCTCTACCATAAGCCATCTCCAAAACTGTTTCAGAGAATTCATGAAGAAGACTGTGCGAGGAAAATGGTGGTCACACCAAATACTGACTGGTTTTCTGACCCCCCTGGACTACCCAATACAGTAAAAGTGCACATTTTAGAGTGGCCTTTTATTGTGGCCAGCCTAAGTCACACCTGTGCAATAATCCTGCTGTCTAATCAGCATCTTGATATGCCACACCTGTGAGGTGGATGGATTATCTCAGCAAAGGACAAAGGAGAAGTGCTCACTAACACAGATTTAGACAAATTTATGAACAATATTTGAGAGAAATAGGCCTTTTGTGTACATAGAAAAAGTTTTAGATCTTTGAATTTGGCTCATGAAAAATGGGAGCAAAAACAAAAGTGGGGCATTTAAATTTTTGTTCAATGTATATTACACCTCAACTTACCATGTATACATGCGTATTATGGATTGGATCTACAAAGGCACAAAATATTCAATAACAGGAAGTACACTGAACAAAAATATAAACGCACCACTTTTGTTTTTGCTCCCATTTTTCATGAGCTGAACTCAAAGATCTAAAACTTTTTCTATGTACACAAAAGGCCTATTTCTCTCAAATATTGTTCATAAATTTGTCTAAATCTGTGTTAGTGAGCACTTCTCCTTTGTCCTTTGCTGAGATAATCCATCCACCTCACAGGTGTGGCATATCAAGATGCTGATTAGACAGCAGGATTATTGCACAGGTGTGACTTAGGCTGGCCACAATAAAAGGCCACTCCAAAATGTGCACTTTTACTGTATTGGGTGGTCCAGGGGGGTCAGAAAACCAGTCAGTATTTGGTGTGACCACCATTTTCCTCGCACAGTCTTCTTCATGAATTCTCTGAAACAGTTTTGGAGATGGCTTATGGTAGAGAAATGAACATTCAATTCACAGGTAAAAGCTCTGGTGGAGATTCCTGAAGTCAGCATGCCAATTGCATATTCCCTCAAAACTTGTGACATCTGTGGTATTGTGCTGTGTGATAAAACTGCACATTTTGGAGTGGCCTTTTATTGTGGCCAGCCTAAGGCACACCTGTGCAAAAATCCTGCTGTCTAATCAGCATCTTGATATGCCACACCTGTGAGGTGGATGGATTATCTCAGCAAAGAAGAAGTGTTCACTAACACAAATTTAGACAGATTTGTGAACAATATTTGAGAGAAATAAACCTTGTGTGTACA
This sequence comes from Sphaeramia orbicularis, assembly GCF_902148855.1. Lineage (NCBI taxonomy): Eukaryota > Metazoa > Chordata > Actinopteri > Kurtiformes > Apogonidae > Sphaeramia > Sphaeramia orbicularis. Next base: position 19,071,342 of record NC_043975.1, read on the forward strand.
CAGAAAAAGTTTTAGATCTTTGAGTTCAGCTCATGACAAATGGGAGCAAAAACAAAAGTGGGGCATTTATATTTTTGTTCAGTGTACAAGGTTAAAATTTTACTTACAAAATTTCAGGTTTTTCATATTTTATTGTTAAAGGATAGTTTGTAAATGTTAATATTTTCATAATTTAATGTAAGTTTTTACAGTAAATAAAGAGAAACATTTGGAGTTGTCATTATTTATTGATGTAATGTACTATTATGTTTTTTGCAATAAACTAAGAAAATTTGGAGTCATTATTTATAGGCTATTATGCTATTATTTTAGTTGACATCACATTGTCCTGTATGTGGAATCTGAACTAAAACGAGTTCAACATCCTTGATTGTTAATATCTGAGGTGTAATTTTTGCAAATTCATCCCGCGGGCCGGACTGGAACCTTTGGCGGGCCGGTTTTGGCCCCCGGGCCGCATGTTTGACACCCCTGGCCTAAATGAAGTGGCACCTCTGTCTGCCTGCTAGATTACAAAAAAAAAAATGTTTGACGCAACAGTCATCAGGCTGTGATGTTATTATCTACTAATTTAGTGCAGAGATCTGTCCTATAATTTCTGCTTCTGACAGAATGATATTAAATTTTGACATTAGAGTGTAGCCACGGGGCTTAGTGGAGTGATGCGCTGCAGTGTTGCATTCTTCATTACTACTTCCAGTATCAACAACCATCCTGGAACTTTCTACCGATCTGCCGGCACCTAATTAACACAAACTTCTTTTTTTCTTTTTCATCCTCTGGGATTTTAACAAAGTAGTGAGTACTATTCTGGGGCCCTCATGCAGAACCAATCAGCAAAACACAACTTAATCTGTACAAAATATGAGCTAATATTACTGTACCTGATGGTGTTCAGCTTAGGGTTGAGTGTTGGCACATCTCATTACAGTGTGATCCAGAAGTTAACCCTTTCATGCATGAATTATGAGGACCTGAGTTAAGATTTTTTTTCCTGAGTGTTTTTATTTGTCTTTAGGCATGAAAAAAAAACAATGCGATTGAATTTTTTTTTTTTTTTTTTTTTTTTTTTTTTTTATTAACCTGTTTTTCATTTAGTTAGAAAAACATCCACTCAGCTGGACACCATGCATTTAATTTTTGAAGCAAAGAAACATGTATTTAAAACCCGTAATTAGAAAGTCATATACTGTGTGAAAACTATTCATTCATTCATTCATTTTTTGTTTATTTCCAGCATTTACAGAATACATGCAAATTCAAAATTCCAAAATTATTCATCTACACTTGAAAAGGAGTTGGAAGAAGAAAAACTATGAAACAAAAACATTTTTCATGCAGATAATCTGATGTTTTCTCACATTTTAACAAACCCTAATACTAGTTATTCCTAACTTCATGGAGATAATATGCCCAAAAAAAAACCTATTTTGTTTAACAAAACTGTTAATTACAGTCTAATAACAATTAGCAACTGATTTAAAATATTAGTGCAGATTAGGTTTATCAAGAACAGCAAAGTTACAGTAATGGTATGAATTGCAGTGGATGGGATGATGCATAACTGTCCACTGTGTCGGCTAATATAATAATAATAATAATAATAATAATAATAATAATAATAATAATAAAAGCAGAAATATGATGAATGAATAGATACCGTAAGTGTAAAACTGCCAAATTGAATAAAATTGAATAAAATAACTTTACATTATCTTTTAGTGAAAATTTGATTTTCTCCAAATGTAAGTTTTGCATAATGTCTTTCATCAGAGCCTGATGAGTTGGAGGATTTTTGTTCTTCCAGTTTCATTTTAAGGACATTTTAAGAAAAAATACATATGGAAAATACCTCAGAAAATAATAATAATAAAAAAAGGAGAAATATGATGAATGAATAGATAACGTAAGTGTAAAACTGACAGTCTGAGATTAATCTAATCAAGTTAAACATAAGTCATGCCATACCCCCTTCCTTTGGAATTAGAGGTATTAAAAAAAAAAAAAAAAAAAAAAGATGCTACTACTTCTCTCTGTGAAAATAGCGTTCATGCACCCTGCTCAGATATCTGAACAATTTTATTTCTCCTCAACATCCTTTGCTTCACAGCATCTTGGCATCAACAATAGTTTAGAGTTGCTTTAGAATGCTGCCACGTCCTTGAAAGTCAATGCTCCATTTTAAGACATAATCTTGTTGCCATGGTACTCGGGAAGAAAACTGGTAAGCAAATAAACAAGGTGAAAAGGAAAACATCTCACGTTTAATTTTTGTCTCTGATATCTGTTTCGTTTCATATTTTTTTTCAGTGATAGGGCAATGTTAGGAGTGGCAAAATTTTTCGGGAGATTCCCGATGGGCCGGCTCATGTTAATCTGGATTTTGGGCTGTTTGGATGGGAAAAATAATTTGGACACTTATCAGTCACTTCTCTAATCTTCTTGCATTCATTCTCCATTGAACTGAGGTATTCTCCTTTTCTGAGGTATTTTCCATATCTATTTTTGCTTAAAATGTCCTTAAAATGAAACTGGAAGAACAAAAATCCTCCAACTCATCAGGCTCTGATGAGAATTGATTTGGAGAAAATTAAATTTTCACTAAAAGCTAAAATAAAGCAATTTTGTTCAATTTGACTGCCCTTTATAGATTACTTTAATGTTAAGTAAGTAGACAGACCTTCTCCCTTTTTTCTTTTTTTCTTTTTCTTTTTTGTGTATGTGTACATGTGAGTGTTGGTGTAATGTTCTTGTTCTGACAATACTATTTAAGACTTTTTTTTATATTGTCATTGTTCTAATGTCAATAAAAAGAGTTTGTTTTTTGCTTTGTTTTTTTAATGTCCTTAAAATGACAGTATATGGATTATCTTTAAATAACAGGAGTCATGGAGCAAGGTGCAAACTTCCAAAAGCTGTGACTCCTCCTTTTTTTTGCTCTATAGATTGATTCTGATTGGACATCACAGTTTTCTCACATGTAGTTAAACATGCATTGTGGGGAAACATAGCAGTAGAAACAAAGGGAAGCGAAAGGCTGAGATCCATGGAATAAAAATATAAATGTTAGATTTTGCCATTGGTTTGCAGGATAAAAATGCAAATATAGATGACCTTTTATTCACTGAGTATTTCAATGCTAAATACATTTTGTAAGCCACTAAATGGACAGACTGTGCTGTACCTGTTAAAAAAAAAACCCTGTCTTATATAATAGAGTTAAAACCCTGAAACTGAAGCTAACATAGACTTCTGTTTTGCATCTTAATCATCACCACACAAACTACATTTAAATGCACAGATGTAAACTGCAACAGTTTTTCTCTGAAATATTCATATCCCGTTGGCTCTAACATGACTATTGAATTTTTCATCAGTGCTACAATGCATATCATAACAGAGATAAATATTCATTGATTATATTTCTCGAGTGTCTATAAGACTTTTAAACATGTTTTTATGTCAAACAGAAATGAAGTGCATTCATTGAAAGTTTCAGCGCTGGGGAACTGTTCTGTCTGACTGTGCACAATGTCACATTGTTATTAGAAGATTCATCGAAAAAAGGAAGGAAAATATGCAGATTTAATGTTTAATGTGATAAATTAAAGTCCTAAATCACAGATCAGATTAACCCCTTATAGGGCACTCCCTGAAATACTCTGATATTCCAAATTTCAACCTTATTAGGGGACATAACAAGACTGTATTACTTTTGTGACATTTTCCAAGATTTGTTATTGTCATGAAGAAAATCAAGGTCAATGACGTTACCATATTTGGTTCCTTGTCCATATGTGGTTAACCCTATAACACCAAACGTATCAAATTTGATACATGAGTTTTGAAGCTCTCTACATGATCTTGTAAAACCTGATGTATACAATTAGATACATGCAATACACAGATAATCGACTAGGGGGGAGGAATTTGTTCACCAGAGGCCTTTCTAGGGACACTACAAGATTGTCATTAATGAGGAAGGAGGCAGAACTTTGTCAGTTTTGAAAAGGAATTACCAATTTGTTAGACATGTTTGTGTTATATTATGTTTTTGTTTGTTCAAAAATAATATTTGAGCACTGAGACCTAATGTATCAAATATGATACAAAATTGAAACTTGTACATATTTGAAAAAAAAAAAAAAAAGTTTTTGGTTGTTCAGAAGGATCAAAAAAGGCTCCAGTTTCAAAGAACTGGAATTTTCTGTCAATGATTTCATGGTTCAGGCTTTACAAGGTTAATAGGAAGGAAGGAAGGAAGGAAGGAAGGAAGGAAGGATAAAAATAATAATAGCAATAACACTGGTCAAAAACAAATTTATTGTTTAAGTTTTTTGAGCTGATTTAGGATAATTTTGGTGTGCTGAATCCAAAAATCACATTAATTTTGCTCAATCAGGTCAACTTTCTGAACTATGCTACATATTGGCTTTTTAACATTTTTGCTTACATTTATGGGCATTTTCACATCATTTGATCCAAAATTCTTTCATATTTCTGGCAATAAACGAGTTCTGAAGATTTTACTTTTGCCAATTTATGATTAATGTTTTTTTTAATATTACAGGTGAATGAAATGGCTTCGACTAGAAGATCTTGCAAAAATAAGCCTGACGTATTCTGCTACATCTGTGGTGAATACACCGTTGTACCTAACAGGAATCAAGTCACAAGTTTCATAAAGTGTGCTTACCAATCTTATTTTGGTATTAATTATTATATTTTGTGAGAAGATCAAATTTTTCAAAATCAAATTAGCAAAAAAACCTGACCTGATTGAGAAAAACAGATGTCATTTTTGGATTTAGCAGTGCAAAATGGTCCTAATTCAATTGAAAAAACCTAGACAACTTGCAAAAAACATTTTTTTGTAACCCAGTGTGATGGATTAGATTTCTGTAGTGCTTTTCAAGGCATCCAAAGCGCTTTACATTATTGATCCATTCATTCATTCTCACATTCTCACTCTGGTGGTGGTAAACTACGTTTGTAGCCACAGCTGCCCTGGGGCAGACTGACAGAAGCGTGGCCACCACTTTGCACCAAACAGCCTCTCCGACCACCACCAAACATTCATACGCATTCATACACCAGTGTGAGAGTGAAAGAAAGAAACTCCCACAGAGTACCATTTAAAAAAATCAACGCCTTGCTGACAACGTAACCTTTTCCTGGGGTGTGAGGAGGAGGAATCACGATGATTGTTCAACATCATGGTGACTGTTCAACGTTGGCGATCAGCCCAACCGCACACGAGGAAAAACCCTGAACTTGGATTTGTCTCTTAAACACATCGAGCTTTTCCAAAATCACAAATGCACAAAATAACCTACTTCTATTAAGATGATTCTGGTAAGTCTGAAACATATTCTAATGTCTGAATCTTACTGCAGCAGGGAAGGTGGGTCTTCAAAGAGGTTATACCAGTGGTTCCCAACCTTTTTTTGGCTCGTGATCCCATTTTAACACCCCAAATTTCTGGCAACCCTAGAAATGTTTTTGCTAAAATTAATTGGTTTTTGATCATGTAAAAGTTTGCTGTACTATGTTACAAATAAAAATAAATTTTAGACAATATTTAGGCTGTATAATGTTTTATATACATACATATACTCTGTTTGGTCGGGTTTTCTGACTGAGACTGTGTCCAGGCAGGTTGACACATGTGGTCACGTGATTGGGTCAATCATGATATGCCCTCTCAGATATTCTATCCTGCATTTTATTTGAAGTTGATTTTTATTAGGAATAGTATGTGGTGTTTTAATTATAATGAAATATATATTGAATCATTAAAATATTAAATTTAATTACATAAAATAATTTTATTGGTAATTCTTTTTTCATTTTTATTATTATTGTTATTGTTACTTTTTCTTTTTTATGTTTTTTTTCTTTTTCTTTTTTTTTACTTTTTTATTAAATGTTTTTATTTATTGATTTTTTTTTTTTTTTTTTTTAATGTATTAGAATTTTTTTTTTTTTTCTTTCTATCAATTACTAGAAATTTCAGGTGATCCCAAGGTTGAAAACTACTGGGTTATACACATCTGACTCAGCTTTATTGTCATTCGATCAATGGTACATGATAGACCGAAATATAATTACCCAGGCCTCGGTTTTGTGGCATAAGAAACATAAATAATACATTTTTAAAAACTGAACATACATATATATATATATATATATATATATATATATATATATATATATATATATATATATATATATATATATATATAAGATAAGTAGGATAGAATAAAAACTACCATAAAATATGCACCAAAAAAAAAAAAATCTTTATGTACAAAATTACACAGTATGCAGTAACAGTACAGTTAAAGTGATGATAAAACGTTAACTGTAACCTCATAAACAAGACATCAGTCTGGATCTAATGGTAATAAATGTCATGTGTTCTACAGCTGCTATGGGGACATTTGGGGTTTTTAAAGAACATGTGTAATGAAGTATCCTGATCTCCATTAGCTGTGACAGGACAGGATGTGTTGTTTTTCTTAAGTCTGACAGTCTGAGATAACCACGACCCATGTGATTTCCAGAGCAAGTGACTGAAGATTGAACCCTCAATATCATTAAATATTGATACAATATCAGTCAAGCGTCACAAACTCTTATTTTAAGAATAAGACAGCGAATGAGGGAGTTTGACGAGGGTAAATGTGTGTTAATTGTGCACAAAATGCATGTGTTTTTAGAGGCAATATATACTGTTAATATTGTAAATAGATACACTGTTAATACTGTTAATAGATATACATACTGTTAATAATGTTAATAGATATACATACTGTTAATATTGTAAATATATATATATATATATATATATATATATACTGTTCATACTGTTAATAGATATACTGGACATACTGTCATACTGCAAATTTTCATATATAAGTGCTTCTATGAAACTGGTCCCTAAAAACAGGACATGGGGGCTGAAAATTCAAACCAGATGTAGACTGTTATGAAGCAAGTTTCGAAGCACTTTGGGTGTATTTTAAAAATAAATATTTACTGAGATAAAAGAAACTATTTTTCAGAAACACATTTTTATATATTTTTATACAAAAATCTGCATGTAACACGGTAAAAAGGACATGAAAATTGCGCGCTACTATTTTTTTAAAATATCTTTTTAGTCCCTCACACGTACATTTTGGGAATCGAACTAATTATGCACGATTATCACCATTTATTTGCGTTTAAATGGGCAGGTTCCGCATGTAACGTGAGTGGACACGATGGGTTACACATGAAACCTGGAATGAGACTGCTGATTCATGGAAAATCTCCATGTCCGGGTTAGGAAAAACCACTAGGATCGACCAATTTAACACAGTGTTTTTATTTATAGTCTATATAAGACCATTTCAAGTCATGTTTTCTAGATAAAATGCACTGACACCTAGGTAGCTTTTCCTGTCTCAATTTTGGTCCTATTTTTGGCCCCAATATTTTTACCAAAAAGTCTTTCATTTTGAGATGAAGTATAATTTTTTGCATTTATCTGTAGTCATTACTAGGTACATCCTGGGGGGAAATATGTCTAAACTTCCAGTGCCAGATACCAAAATGAACCCAGTTTCATATAAGCACCCATTCTGTATAGTTTTTTTTTTTTTTTTTAATTCTATTTAGCGCTATTCTTATGTTACTTTGTAAACTGTTAATTTCTTATTTTATTATCTTATCTTATTTTTAGTTTTTTGTAATATTATATCCACTGTATTCTTATTTGCTGAAGTACTGGTGTTTTGTTAATATTCCAATCCAATCCAACTTTATTTATAAAGCACTTTAAAATAACTGCAGTGGACCAAAGTGCTGGACAGAAGAATAATTAAAACCAAAATAGAAGAATAAAATACACAATAGATTTAAAGACATAGAAACTGTACAAAAAGGAAAAAGTGCTATACAGAATAAATAAATAAAACCCAAATAAAAGAATAAAATACAAGATAGACTAAAAAGCCATACAATTTAAAAAATAAAATAAAATAAATAAATAAATAAATAAGAACAATAAACCATTACCAAATAAAAACAATAGAAGAAATAGAATATTGCTGCACTGGCTGCAGTTGCACTCCTAATTTCATTGTACACACAATGACAGTAAAGGTTATTCTATTATATTATAACATTAGATAATTGAATGTGTGTAAAGGAGCAGAGTTTGTGCCGAATGGATGAATATTTCTTATTTTAGGCACAGATGCACTATGACGCCATCCACTTGGCAGCATCCTTTGCAGTGAATTCTAACCCCAGCAGGTGCTTTGTGAATTACCAGGTATATTTTCATCTCATTTGCACCAGTTTTGTAGTCGTAAAAAAAAACAAAAACACACAAAAAAACCCCACTGAATCCTTTGTGAATTTGCCTTTAAGTGCTCAACCATCCATCAAAAGTCATTTCAGATCAAACCCAGGCCCCCAAACTGCTTCTCTGTATGTCCTGGACACCTGACTGAAAACAAAACAGAGTTAGAAGTTTCTCGGTGCTTTATCAAACTATTTTTATGTGTTCTGTCAGCTGTAATGTGCTCTTTATACTCACCTATAATCCTGCCAATTTTAATGTTGGAAATCTCTGTCTGCAGCATTCAGGTTTGCTTTTTTTTTTTTTTTTTTCTCTTTTAATCCCTTTTTCTTTCCAACGGCCTCATAACACAATTAACACCCAGGCTGTTAAATGTGTTAAATGGCCTAAAACTTGTCATGGACCCCTGAATGGTTTGCTATAAATGCCACATTAATGTTGCACACTATTTGTTTATTTGCCCAAAACCTTCATCCTCTGTTTTATCATAATCATAATAATCTAACTAAAGGCAAAATCACAAAATTATTCAATAATCATGACATTTCAAGTTAAAAGTATCAGTATCGGCGATACTAGGCTTGCATTTACTTGGTATCGGATCAATACCAAAATTCCCAGTATCACCCACCCTTAAACCCACTTTTATTAGTCTTTGGTACCTTTATTTGTGTATTTGGGGACCGTAATAGTTCGAAAAGTTTGAATTTGAACCCTCCAGGTGTTGCAAAGCTATCTTTATATTAATTTCAGAAAAAAATCGAGTGGATTTCTACAACCTGTTTCAATTCCTGCTTAATTTGTTAAACAGGTTTGTTTGTTACAGTTTATAACTAGTTACGTCACAACATTTGCACATATAAGGTCAAGATTTCTGACAATAACTGTTTATCAGCAGCAGCGGTTGTAGTAAAAACTGAAAATATGTCCAAACTTCAAGCTGATTACCTAAAATGTACAGTTGTTTCTTGTATTAATGAACACAAGTGGTGTTTTGGACACTTGACTGAAAACAAAACAGAGTTAGAAGTTGCTCGGTGCTTTGTCAAACTATTTGTATGTGTTCTGTCAGCTGTAATATGTGCTCTTTACACTCGCCTATAATCCTGCCAATTTTCATGTTGGAAATCTCTGACTGATTTTTTGGAATAAAGGAAAAATGTGACATCTTTTTTGCTCTAAGGCATGTTTAACAAAAAATATATATAAAAAACAAAACATATACATATATATATTTTTTTTTTCTAAAGGGGAAGACTTACAACAGATGTATTTGATTTGTTTAGTTTCTTTTTCTTTTTTGTCTTTTTCCCTAAACAGAGAACTATATGGAACGTGTGTATGTTAAATTCAATGTTTTATCATTGCTGATTTTTCAGACATGGTATACAGATGTGTTTGGATGTTTGTTGGAAAGTGTCTCTCCAAATGAAAAACAAAAATAAAATAATGAAAAAAAAGATAAAGAAAAAAAAA